>NC_064433.1:93106440-94366440 GCF_023343835.1 Lagopus muta
AAGTTCTTGTGCCCGAGGGCAGAGGTCAGCTCTATGACTTCCCTCTGCCCCCAGGTGCAGATGTCCAGCTCAGGTCTGCTCTTACCACATGCAGTGTCCTCACAAGCTGTTGCCCTGATTCTTGTCCCTGCCCATGCTGCCCCTGAATCGAAGCTTGAGGGGCATATTCCAAAGTTCTACCAACATCCCAAACTGTAAACAAAAGCCATTGTTTCACAGACACGCAGTGCTATGGAGTATTAAGTCTCTGTGACAATCCTGATAGGCACAGGCAGCCAGTGCCACCATTGGCAGGTAACTGGAGAGCCTGGCCAAGACAACAGCTTTCCTCCACTGCTCCTCCTGAGGGGCACAGGACAGCCCTGAGTAGCATTTCATATATATATATATATATTTTTTAGAGAAAGAAATTTTATCTGGTTAGCAAAACATGATCTTTATGCACAGCACAGATGTTGCCACAAACATGGCTTTGTTACCTGGAAAGCAAAATATAGTATGTTACACTCACAGTTGCACATAGGTACCACAGGAATAGTGAACCACAAGAAAGCATCTAACATGAATATTTCAGTGTTGTGCTAGTGACTGATAACTTATAAATGATGCTCTTTTGAAGCCCTTATTTCTTACTGTAGAGATCATTTTGCTTCCCATATCACTCCGATGAATTTGCTATCAGAAGATACTCTCTAGCTGCAGCTCCCTTATAAAGAAGTTTGCAAAGGAAGGTCTGCAATGCTGGACTCTTAATTAATTGTCCATCACTGTCATTGTTTGCCACCATTCTAGACACCTGAAGAGCTCATTGTTCTTGCTCTTTCTGATGCAGAAGAATGAAAGGTGACACAATGTAGTATCTCACAATATATCTAGCTATTGCTGTTCACTTTTGCTGGGGCAGCTTATATGAATTATATCTTTTGTACCAGAGAAAGCAAATAGCTTGTTATGTGGTACTTCTCAATTCCTACTTGTGCTAAATCCAGCTGATATACAGAGAACATAAAAGGATACATTTGACAAGATAACTACTTGTTCTGATGAGTAGATATTGAAGATTACCTTAACACAAGGAAAATCTAAACTCTCAAGTGGGTGAACTCTTCAATACTGAAGATTTGTTTTCAAGTGCTCTACTTTACTAGTTTTACTTTATTAATGGTTATTAGCATAAAATGTACCTCTGAGGACATATCAAGACAAGTATTCCACAGAAAAATTAATCTCCCATGTTCTGGAGTCACACAAATATAGTATTTTAGACTATTTCAAATGTACACTCTGAAAGCACTACTCTTTCCCAAATTACATTTTGCCAGTTGTGAAAAAAATCCTTTCACATTTTATAATGGTAACGTTAATATAAGCATATTATTTCATTTAAAGGAGCTATTCTATCTTGAATAAAATCTTTCTAATTGAAATAGTTACAAATAATGCACTGAGCACAGTAGTGAAGTTTGTGCAGTTTACCTGAAAGAACTTAAGTAAACTCAGCAGAACGAGGAGTAGGCCAAAGAAAAGAGTTTTGTAATTCATATTCTAAACAAAAAGAACAGTTTTAAAGAACTGTTTGAGTCTGCAGAATCAAAAGCAGCAGCTGTACTTACAAAAGTGCATATAGATGCATCCTGATTTTGTTTGTAACTCTTCATAAACAAATATATATACATTAAAGAATGGAACTCTGCCTTGAATTTCTGTAAGATCCTTACTTAGACGCAACAGAAAAAAAGTTAGGGAAAAGGAATTAGCATCATTCTCATTCCACAGCTAGGGAAATGAACACAGAATTATTAAATAGAATATCTTATATCTCACAGTTCTCTGGTCATGATTAGGGAGTTCAGAATGGATCTCCTCAGTCCCACTGCAATTTGCTATTGAAACAAACTCATTCAAAAGGAGAAAAGAAAATAAAACCTCTTAAAATTGCAACTGTCCTTACACCTGAAGTGCCAATTTCACTGCATTCAAGATGAAATGTTAACACAAAAGTCACCAACCACCATTTTGATTTGTCCCAGTAGCACGGCATTCTATCATAATTTGTATGATGTTCTAGGCTCATTGCCACTGCAATGTTAAAATGTAAAAATACATTTTTATTCTTTTAAGGTAAATAGAAAGCCATATTTCCTTGTTTCCCCAAGCTGTGAAATAGAAGTATTCAAAATTAAATGGAATAAAGTACCGACATCTGGCCCTTGAAAATCTATAAAGAAAAGCTAATATATAAGACAAATTCAGACACCAGCAGCCTTGAACAAAGATGACAGTTTTCTCAAAATGACACCTGACTCTTTCTGTAAAAACAGAAAACAAAACAAAACAAAAAACAAACAAAAAAAAAAAGCAGACAAAAAAAACTCAGGCAGAATGGCACTAGGAAGAAAAAAAGAGGTCAAGGAAAATTCTCTAAAATTTCTCTCATAGGGAGTCAAGTGTTGAGACTAAATGGAAGTAAATAGATTGCTGATCTCTATTTTACTATGGTTGTTGCTTTCACTTCTCGAAGAAATTCCAGACAAATCACTGAAATTGCTTAAACAACACAAAACTCACTGCAGTAATTTTAAGGTTAGTAAAAACGCATCAGATAGAATGCTATTTATTTTAAATTACTTTATTTCAAAAATCAGAGGGGTCCAGCATTAATCTGAAATGCTTTGTCACAGTATGATAGCTATATCCCATTGAAAATCAGCTTGGGGAAGTTAATGGCATCTTTGGAACAAAAATATACTTTACTGCACTTCTTTGCACTCTTTTTGATTAATAAACCTATTTCTCACATTCTTATTACCATAATGAACTACCTGCAAGATAAAAGTTCTTTTTTTTTTTTTTTTTTTTTTCTCTCTCCCCTGAAAGAATCTATCTCTTTTAGTTGAATTCTCTCATGATGCTAGCTCCACTACAATGAAAGCTGGGACACATGCAGTACAGTCAAGACTTGTTCTTATTGTAATTATACAACTTTCATTGATGTAGGCAGGTTATTTTATTACCTTTACTAACAAGCCATCAAATAAGACAGTTCCATAATACATTCCAGTGGAATGCTGCAGTATTTGTTAAACAGAAAACCTGGTCATATTCCCTTACTTATTAAAAACAAACAAACAATAACAAACAAACAAAAAAAACCCTTACAAGCCAATGTAAAGAGATTTCTGTTCCTGCTTGTGAATGATGAAAGCCATCCAGAGCTCTCCTCATTCAAGCAGTAAATGAACACTGCAATGTGTTAGCCTCATTTCTCCTTGTTTCCTACCCATCAAGGATTAAGAAATGTGGAGAAAATGAAAAAAAAAAAAAACAAAAAAACAAAAACAAAAACAGAAACCATGGAGGGAGAAACCAATCCACTACTGCTATGACCCATAGAAATATCTAAAAAAAAGAAAGAGTTTACCCTGCCAAGTTCTTTTCCTGTCCTTCCTCCTCTCCTTTGGTTTGGTTTCCTCTTCACTTGCTGTGAGAATGTGGGTAGTTTCAACTGAAAGACATACCCTCTTCAGGCATGAAGTTACCAAGCAAAAGTAAGGTTTTTCTTCAAGGGTGTATTTGGGGACTAATTAAGTTTTGTGGATACAGGTGAAGGAAAGGTAAAGGAAATGCAGGCTAGAATATAAAGTAGATAAAGAAAAAAGAAATAAAATCGTTAATTCTTCTACCTCCAAGCCTTCTATTAAAAGAAAAATGACCTAGACTGAAAATTTTTGGACCAATTCTTTCTACAAATCACAGATTATCTAACATCACAACATGAATTCCATCAGAAGTAGCAGATATTTAAAGATCTATTCATAGATACTTGCCTGTACGTTTCACCAAAAGGTGTTTAAATCTTTCTTTATTCTTGTAAGGTAACAATGGCCTCTTACAAGAGGTCACGTTATTGTGAGAGATCCACAGACAGCATTAGATGTTCCAACCGACATTATCAGTTTTAGTAGATAAGCATTCACACTTGCAAGCAATATTCATTTTTCTATTGCCTGAGAATGGTTTTGAGATATACCCTTACTGCTTTCCTGTCTATTGCTTGTGTCTCTTCCACTTCCTGTGTGAGTCATACGGAAAGACAAACGCAACATACTCTCTTGAAAGCTGTGAAAAATGTAGTGAATCCTTAGGAAAAAGGTCAAAGCAATTCACAGTAACCCATAACAAGGCAGATGAGGATTCAATGTAGAAAGTCTATGTCATGATTTAGCAATAAATTAGTATGAATTTAATTACAAAGGAAAGAAAGAAAAATGCTGTGTTAGGTCAAGAATTCAAGAACGAAGAGCTAGAAAAAATAGTTCATGATTTCAGGTTAGAAGTTTCCTTTTTAAGGGATGGAGTGAAGCTATTTCTCTCCCACCACAAATTAAAACTGAAGTTAAGCTGTGAAGAAAGATGTTATAGGGAGTCTGAAATTTTATCCAGGAAAATTTCACTTCTTGTCAGTTTGATCAGTTTTTTAGCTGGAAGAGTACTGGAAACAAAGGGAAAAATAACCACCTTATTTATTCAGAGAAAAATAGTAATAGAATACTGAAAGAAATATGAACTGAATATTTTTTTCTTCATAAAGACTTTTTTAATTTATTTATATAGGAATGTGAGGAAAATACAATAATGAGAACAAACGATTAATAATAGAAAACTAAAGATGTTAGAAATATTAATGGTTTGAGATAAGCAAATTCAAAACTGTTTACTTCTCTCTGAGCTTCTGTCCTTCGTATTTGATCAAAGAGCTGAGATACTGAAATTCTCATAGCTCTCTAGCAAAAATACAATATTTTAACAAAAGTTTTTCTGAACTCCCTTCAGCGGTAAGGTGCAGACACAGGGAGCTATAAGAAATTTCCCTGAAACAATTATATCTGTCCTCCTTTGCTCAGAGCCAATGATTTGTGCTACTTTCCCAAGCTTTGTAATCTCAGTTAGAACACAAGGTACTGATGTATCACCAGGCTACTATCATCAATTGATACTAAAGTATTATCATTATGTACCATTTCATTTCTCGAATTAAGCGAAATGATGAGCAACCTATTCTCAAAAGAAAGGTTAATTATAGAAGCACCATATCAGAATGAGACACAAAAGATCATTATCTGCATTCCACATGGCACACAGTGGTACAACAAGGATTATTGTTTGAAAATTGCAAAGTTACTTCAATAATTTCATTATGTGGGTTTGATTATTTTTTGCTGTTGTCATAGGTGGCTTTTTCTGTGTATAATAAATGATCTTGCTGGAAACAGAAAATCATTAACAACTATTTGACTTCAACTTTGTCATCAGACTCAAATGAAATTATTCTGTTAACAGTCTTATTTTCTTCATGAAGCCAGCATATGACATTCATAGGTATGGTAATTTTGCAGTCTAATCTCTCACCCAAAAAAGCTTGACAGAAATGAAGTTCAAGAACGTTAGTGGAAGGCAATGCCAAAGCTTGAAATCCAGAAAAATTTGAGAGCAATCTATGATAAAAGCAAATCAAAGTGATAACAAAACTGACAATAGTATTTGAGAAGTACACTCCAATAAAGATTTAAGAGTTCTGTTTGAAAGAGCAATAGTACTATATCTAGCATGTGTAGTTAAACAAGTACTTCAGTGTAGATGTTCTACCCACATACAAGCAACCAAATAATTAATTCTGTGCATATCATGTGTTGAGAGAAATCTTCATTACCATTCAAAACCTGTATGCAATATTTTCCTTTTCAGAAACCACAGAGGGAGTCCAAATCAAGAACTATCACATTAGCCAATTATACATGTACATAGAAAATTAAATTTCTTCAGATACTGTGTATTATTAAAGACATGACCCAAAACTACAGTTTATTAAATAAGCTCATTGATAGCTTCAATTCCTATTCAAATAGGAATGAGCTATATGTGTTTTAATAGGTAGACAGTGCTGAAGAGAGCTACCTCCATAAGGGAAAAAAAAAAAAAAAAAAAAAAAAAAAAAAAGCAGGACAAATTCACTTTGTGTAAAGTGAAATACTTTGTATTCAGCAATTTCCATAAGTATTCTATTTTAAAAAGAAATCAAGTTATCTAACAAAAAATTACTATTTTAAAACTTTTCTTTAATCAAAACCAATATTTTAATGTAAAACCATAGAAGTGTTAAACACATTCTCCAAAAGCATTACTGTGGTTTGGAATGTTATTTTATTGACCTTTACAAAATAATTTTGAGCTTATCTGAAAGAAAAGAAAAATTGTATCTTATTTTTCTAAAGTCACTATAAATGAAGAAATATCAGTTCACACAGCTCAACTATAGACCCTACTGTGCAAGTATTTATCAACAAAAAGCAATTTCAAAGTAGCTGCCTTGTGAGCGTTCAGGGATAATAGCTGGCCAATTCATCCATAAAATTAAGCCAACATTTCCACCAAGAGTTTCTTGACAGACTTTTCATACCTAAAAACATCAAATAAACATTATATTTCCTAAGTCCAATAATGAAACCTGTATTACACAAAGATTTCTTAATTCATCTGATTATGCAGCATTCAAACAAAACATTCTTATAGGTCCAAGCCACCTATTTCAGCACTGCTGAGTGCTGAAAGAAGTTTGGGGAAGTTAATTTTAACATTGCAATGCTGACTCAATATGACCCTTCACTTTAGAATGTGGATGTACATGCAAAAAATCAAAATAGTTCAACGTAATTTGAAAGTCTACACTTTGCAGAATATCACATGAATAAAATTAACTCAGTGCTGCTACCTTTAGCAGAGGATTCTTATCAAGTTAGTTTCTCAGAATGGCCACAATGCAGTCTAATTCCTCTAGCCTCATCTTTTTCACAAAAACTGAGAAAAACTAAAGACAGTTTGGAGGAAAGGAAGGCTAATGTGGGACTATCAACTCTTATGTACATTTTGAGACGGAAAAAGTCTTCAAGAGCATCATCCCTTTGTTTATTTTTCCTATAAAACCTCAAATCCCTCCACCAGTGAGTTGTCTTTATTTTATTTTTACTTTTTAAAAGATGGAAATAGGAAAGACTGTTCTTTTCACCTCTGTATTAAGGACTCAGAACTGAGACACCCACTTTCTTTTCATTCAAACACAGATAAAAAAAATCTCAAAACTAAAAAGTATAGATATTCGCATGCACAGAATTTCAAATGAAGTCTTAAGTGGTCTTTTGAGACCCATTTTCTTGATATGCCTTGATTGCTGTGGGAGTAGAGTTAGTTTTTAGTAAAAACACTCTCTATTGTAGCTTTACAGGTTATTATTGCTCCATTACATCACAAGTCTGCTCAATTCTCTTTTCAGAAGCACAAGCTTTGTTCAGTCAAAGGGTAGGATTTTCCCACAGGCAAGGAAAGTCTCTTCACTGTTTCTATGAGATGTTTCATCTCAGGAATCATAAAGAAAGCAAATTTAGAAAATGTCCAGCCACCTCAGTATCTAGAATCTTGACACCAAAATGGAGAACAACTAGTTTAATTTTGAGCCTGCTGCTCCATATGGATGTGTCCCATTCTTTTCTGTCCTTCCCACCTCTCTCTATTATGCACTGAATTTTATATATATATTTTTAAACATGTTTATGAGAAAAAGGTGTCCAAAAACTCTACAAGGTTTATTAGAGGCTTGCAGTGAAAATATTTGCAAAGCAGGAGATCTATGGTCTGACATCTTCAGTTTTCAAAGAAAAGGAAAAAAAGTCGTTCCTCCTCAAACAGACTCCAAATTACTTCAGACTCAGTATTTACTTCCAGAGTGAGAGATGTGCACAACTGAGTTACGTAAATAAAGGGAGGGGCTTCTATGATAACTTCAAAACAGAAATAAAATGTAATAAATATGATAGTGGGCAAAATATAAAGGAGTTTAGAGCTGATAGATGTTTTGGAATTTGATTTCAGATGTGCTTTGGATTCCACAGTTTTTACTAATCTGAAAAGAAACTTGCATAGGAAAAGAAGTTCAAAGTTCCATAATTATTGGTGGCTTCATACTTTATAACAGGAAGTGTACTGGATTTGAAGGAAGGAATGGAGGTGATGGAAAGAAAGATGAGAAAACACCATCAGAATGCAAATGTGATCAGCCATCACAGTGGCATTTCCAGTACTTACAGAACAAACAACATAAGATGCCAAGTAGATTGGAAAGTTAAGAAATGAGGAGCTCAGCCAACAGGTTTAAACAAACAGAAGAGATCATTTCCCTCAAAAGCCATAATTCAATTCAGAAACTTGTTGCCACAGGTTACTGTAAAAAGCCAAGATGATAAATGTTTTGAAATAGGACTGGACATGCACATGGAAGAGAAATACTCACTGTCCAGAGGAGAGGTGGAGGGAAACCTTTGGATCAGCATACTGTAGGATATTTTATGTTTGAAATTATGTTTCAAAATATTAACAAGGATATAACTCAGTAACTCAGTTGCCTTTATTTGCAGAAAAATATTTTGTCCACAAGAAAATAAACAAAATTTAGAGTCTGAAGTCAAGGGAATATGCTAAGCCACTTCTTATTCTGCAGAAATATTGAGTTTCTGGCTCAATCTTTTTTCTACTATATAACTGACCACCCACAGCAGCTTATTCATGTCAGTTACTATATTTCTTTGGTAGACCATTGATGTATGCCACATTATTGCTCTTAGTATTTCTCTTAATGGAATACATGGCTTTAAATTAGTAAATTAGGACATTTCACCCCAGGTAGCTTATTTCAAACAGGTCTCATCAGGTCTTATCAAATGCTGCCCCTCCCACTAAGAATATCTCTCAGTGATGTGGACTTCTGTCACCTACTTACTACAGTGCTGAACTAGGCTTTCAATATCCAGAGGTCACGAGTTACATACACAGCAGCTCTTTCTTCAGTTTGACCATGATGGACCACATCCTCTCTCAACTCTGTCTATATCACTGCACATATTACCTAAGCTTTGCCAGTAGAATCTATGTTTTTGAGCTGAGCACCATGAGACTCAGAGCTATCTCTGTTTACTGATGATTAATGACTATATTTGGACAAACAAAAATTCTTAATAAATTAAAAAAGGAGTGAATATTGCCAGCAGCCTATTACCAAAAGAAGGATGTAATGTACCTAACCAGAATGCACACTTCTAAAGCACTAAGCTTACCAATTAGAATACAAAAATGACAACAGCTACAGGCATTAAAGCATGTGCCTTTGTTACTGCAAGAGACAAGTGTTTTAGCATACCACATCTTGCCTTTGCACCGCTGCCTACAAACTCTGAATTTGTGCCCACTTTCCCCCTTCTTGAAATGTTTTCTTGACATTTATTATTAAGAACTGAAGTTAAGAAAAAGTAGCAGCTGTGTTGATTCAGCAAAGTAGCATGAGTATGCTTAATAGTCAATGCCTTTTACCTTATTTAAACACATTCATTTTCTTTGATTTCTTTAATTAAAATACAAATCTAAAAAAAGATTTTCTTATGTTAGCAGATTATATTTATATTATACCTTGCCATTTATCTGCTTATAGGAATATGTATTTCCACTGCCATCATTTAACATCAAAATACTATTACATCATTGTCATTATGGTGGAAATAATATTACTTTTCTCTATAATAGTTTGACTAGGTTGGCAAAGGCATGACACACTCTTTTCTTAGTATATATATATATATAAATTTTCCTTACTCTTTAATTACGATAAATGACATCTTTCATTTTTAGGTAAGCTTCTATCCATACTTTAGCTGTCTAAATCTGTTCTGAGTTAGGAAGATAACTGTAAGATATAACTTCAGAAATTGAAGGAATTAGTAGACAAAGTCTCACTGAGAGGAAATAAATAGGGGAAAAAAGAAATAGAAGCCATATGAAACTTTTGAACCCTTAATGAACAGAAGAAAGAAAAGCTGTAGAAGTGGAAAAAATGTAGATGGAATCGCAATTTGGATTTAAAAAAAAAAGTTACGAATCAGATTACACTTCTCTGACACTGTAGAGTCATTGATGTCCCTTGCTTTCTCACACCAGCTTGCCTGGCAAAAGTGAATCAGTGACAGTATCACCCTAAACTTGGGGAAGTGATTATCATTCTTTCTCTCCATCACCGTACTTCCTCTGGGCTGAAGATTATACTAAAAATCTGTTAGCTGTTTAACACTGTGGCAATGGACTTTCAGAGGTTTCATAAAGGGCAGTGGGCTAGGTCTCTTTTTCCTAGACATTACTTCCTTGACTTGCAACATCAAAGAAGAGATATTTTCTCTACATATAGATTTCTTCCCCCTCATTTCCCACATCTTTATAAATATACCTCCCCTTATGTCTGGCATGTACCTGTATTAGATACCAAAGACTCGTGATCGGAAGGCATGTTCATATGATACATCAGCTGTATCAGAAGGAGCAGATCCAAAAAGTTACAAGTGGGAACACACAGGGGAAGTGACGGCAAATCAAAGGATGCTCCAAGATACATTTTGGAAGATACAGAGAAAATATATCCTCTATTAAAAAGAAGAATGCATCTCAGAGAAAGCTAAAAGGTAGTTTTGCTAGCAGAAAAAAAAGAGACAGAAGAGAGAACAAGAATGATAATAATGAATTGCTCTGAGAGGATTAGGTTCCACTAGGGACACTGAGGAATCCAATGAACTAAAGAAAGGATAAGACACTGTCTAAATTGATCTATACAACCAATTGTAGTACAATTCATAAAATAATTATGTCAGTCTCTTCCATATTTAAAATGAACATAAAAAACTCAGAAATGCAGTAAGTTGTTAAGCACTAAACACCAGCACATACTCTGTCACACTACTTTCATTGTTACAGTAATCTAGGAAGCACCTGACATTTATCTTCTTCAGTTTTAACACCAGAATTCAAGAAACGCAATTAGGAAAACGACAGTACTCATAACAGAAAAGGTCAGCAGTGTTCAAGCTAAACCTGATAACATGCCTAATGTGTTGCCACACAACAGAATGCCTTCCTCATAATGAATAACTTTACAGATTGCCATGAAATTGTTGCAAGATAATCAGATCAACAGGGGGCATACCACTACATGAAAGAAATATAGGAGATTGCAAAATAGTCTTTGATGAGGGTATACTGCAAAGTCAGCACTGATGGAAAATCTACTATTGCCAAACACTGTGTTTTCAAAAATTATCATATAAATAAATTGAGTACAAAACACAAACGATAGAAATTTCTGTTATTTGGTAAGCAAGGAAGACATTACTTTATCCAAGGCCTAAAAAAAGTTGCTTTCATGTAAAAAGTAGGGGGAAATAGTACCATGGTAAAGTATAGCAGAGCTTTCACCTCCTTTATTCACTTAGGTTAAAATTCAAACATTTTCTAGGAATTAATATGTATATATCTGTGATAAAACAAACTTTATACTTTGAGACTGCTAGAGTTGCTCTGTAAAGCCGTACTAAAGTTAAATACTAACATTTTATTATAGTTTCTCCTATAACTGAGTTATATCAAACTATTTCGGGATTAATATAAAAGCCTGCTGGTTTTTAACATGACACATACTGTTGCCTAATTAAACAAAGAAAATAAATAAATTGTAATTTAATGGGAGCCTTCTGATTTATCAGTTTCATTGGAAGATGGATTGTGAATTTAGTACAGAACATATTTTTGAGGATTGATTACAAAAATAAGTCAGATGCTGATGATGATAAGCAGTAGCAAGCCGTAACTTGTGCATTTTGCCTTGTATTTCCAGTTTTCCCTTCATATGTATTTCTGTAACCACCTTAGCTATACATTATGTGTGAAGCAAGTTTTTAACATAACAGTACCCAACATACTGCAAAATATTTTTACAGATGCTTACATTAATGAATACATTTTGCTTAAGCTTTACAAAGAGAGGCATCTGGTAGAAGGAAATAAAAACACACACTATAACTAGAGGATAATGTCAATAGAAGTGCAATTACGCTTTTAGCTTTTTTCCTGATATTCTTGCATTAATGATCCTAAGCAACCAATTTTCCTCAAACACTACAAATGTCTAACATGCACCAAAGAGCTAAAGAGAATGCACTTACCATGTACTATCAGAACATATTCTGTGCTGTTTCGGCCAATTGGGTTTTTTGCTTCACATCTATATGTGCCATTGTCTGTTTTGTTTAGGAAACTGATGCTGAGGACTCTGCCGTTGACAACCATTCGCTCTGGATCTGGTAGTTCTCCACCATCCTTTGTCCACAATACTGGTTCTGGCCTGTTGGGTCCAAGGTGAGACTTTTATTCAGATACATGAAGTGTGTATACACAACGCATATTAGAGACAGTGACTAATGGGCAATACCCTGCCACTAAAGAATACCTAATTATAATTTGAGTTACTGGATATAGTGAGAACTTATTATAACCTACCCACCAGATGGAAACTACTAACCAAAGGGAAGGAACAGGCAGGAAAGGAAGAGGAACAAAAAGGGAAACAGAACAGTATTGGAAAATTCCCCCAATAAATAAAAAAATAACAATTTTTTTAAAAGCACTTGTGAGGTTTCAGGGCACACAGTTCAGCAAGACATTTGGCAAGCAACATTTCTGTGTCATGAGCAGTGTGGTCCTGTGCAGCTGACAGGCATCAGAAATCCTGTGAGCAGGCTGAGGTAGATATAAGTGGTTTGCAAATGGATTCTTAAATTATTTAGACTATTCACATTCACACGTGTACTTGAATGTACTGAGTGTTTTTTCTGAAGCAGGCATATCAGTCATAAAGTAGCACATCTTACATACAATCTAAATTGGTTTCTGTTGCTGTACTTTGACAAAGCCCATTCCTTTCTTCACCCTTCCTGCATCCTTCCATTGCATAATTGCTTGTTACAAATATTATCACAAGCAATGTAAGATTTGAATTAAAATCCTGCATTTCCCTTCAGTGAAATATTTTTGTTTCTAACTCTTGTAACTGGTCACCCCAAATCAGACCAGAGGCAAAGCACTGATAACCACCAGCCAAGTTAAGGACATAGCAGAGAAGGGAACCGATCATATTTATAGATTCCCCTAGACCTTCCACTGACATTAGATACTTAACTCTTTCCCAAAAACTTCCAAGAAGCTCTGCAGCCCAAGAGATTTGCCTAACAGACAGCAGTAAGTATTGATTATTTGTAAGCTGTCCTTACCTGTATGTAACAAAATCCACTCCCCAATTTACATGAAGAAAATTAAAAAAAATTGGTCCATTATTAGGAATAGAAAGCTGGCTTACTGAATCCCATTTCGGCCTAGATAAATAAAGCATCTCAACTCCTTAGACACTAGTCATTAAAGCAATATATTCACAGCCTGAAGACTCATATTTATTTATTTCTACCTGTTAGCTTTGTACTTTTTAACCCAAGTGCCAGTTCCTTTCTTTAGGGTCCACTACTTAAGCAGCTTCAGTCAACTGCAGTTCTAGACTTGCAACTTATATGGTAGCAGAATCTAACACAATATTTGCCTTATAAAAGTATTCAATTTTATGACTAAATAATAAAATGTAAAATTCTTTCATAAAGTCGGCAAATGTTTTGTTAGCTGCTAGTATTACTGAAGAAATACTTAACTTGCTTAATTTAATTATTAAATATGAGTGTTAAGAATTAAATCTAAACACCAAAGCAGAGATATTTTCTTAAAATGTGGCCTTACACACAGAAGAATAGTTTTAATGTCTCCAGCTACATAAGTATATTTTAAATAATACAACATATAAACAAAGTGAAGGTTTCTGAAGGGAACTTGCCACTGTGCATCTTATTTTCTATTTTCTTTATTTTCTATTTGGTAGGAACACTCAACATTTTTTTTCTCTTGAAAAGGAATGGTCTCACCAGTGCTAAGTACAGAGGAACAAACACTTCCCTAGTCAGGGAATATCACAACACTCCTGGAATTTCAAACCAAAGATTAAGAAATTATTGGTGTAAAGGGTCTTACCTATCTGTAAATTTGTCATATGTGCTTCTTAATGTGCTTTCAAGCATTGAGGCTAAATGCACATGCACACAAGATACACGCCTCCTTTCTGCTTAACACTAGCAAGGAATCTAGATGTCCACAATGTTGCAGAAGAACTGTCCCACATTATTACAGTGTGATTAGCTTTGATTCACTAAGGTGGATGTGTTCAATTTTTCAAGAAAACTCCTCATTGTTCCCCATGTACTGTGAATCTGCAATCCCAAGAGTGGAAATTCTGGAATTTTTCTGCTATAATGTAAGACATCACCTTCGTAAGTGGCCTGTTAAAGCAACCACTGTGTACCTGAAATATAAGAAACTTAGAATTTAAATTGAACTTAGATGGCATGGCCTAGGGTAAAACCCATAGGATAACAAATAACTAGGAAAAGGATCCTTAGATCCAAATTATTCAGAGAGCTTTGTTACATCTTAATATACCAATTGCAGTCCTACACAGAGTAGTTAGAGCAGCAGATGTACGTACTCTGGCAGCGGTGGGGAAGCTGTTAATTAACAGAGCCAGCCCCTTTGGCTCAGCAGCAGCAGCAGAGCCATCCCTGGGCAGCCAGCCCATGGTCAGCACGTCACGGTGGCTGGGCACAGCCCTCACTCCATCTCGCCACTCTCCAGGAGGATGGTGCCTAAAGCAGAAATGCTGTCACAGCCACGAAATTAAATCTTGCCTTTGCTGCTGGGAAGCTTTGAGACACTCTGGTCTAAACAATTCATTAGTCAGGCAGAAGTGAGTTAAGAAGATGAGACGTGCTCAAGCACCCAGGCCAGTGTGCTGCTACTGACAGCAACAACTAGAGTGGCTGCCTAGGGAAAGCAAGGGAGTGTGGTGACTGCCTGTAGCCCATTCCCTCTAAGCTCCTCTGGCATCTGCAGTCACCCCATCAGGGGTGCTGGATGGTGCATCTCTTGCTCTCTTTAGTATCTATGCAGTATTTAGACTGTTGCCCACGAATTTCTCTAACTTCTTTCTGAATCTGCTTATGCTGTCTATCAACCCAGTCTTCTGTGGCAATTAATTGAAAAAAAAAATCCCTACCTGCTGTGCAAAAGTATATCTACTTCTATCTGTCTTATACTGATCTCTAAGCAGCTGCAATGACTATTGCAGAATATGGTAACGGTTCTTCACATTATAACCTTGTTATGAGTTACGATAGACCTTATTTAGTATGCATTCCTTGTTCTCCCTCTATCCTTCTATATTTATTTTAATTTGATAATGTTGATTATGGACATAAAAAAGAAATCACAAGAAAACAAGGCAGACTGTAAATTAGGAGCATATTGGCCGTTCCCTGATAAGTGCTTTAGCACCTTAATTGTTAAAAGTCCAAATGCAACTGAAACATCACTGGGGAAGCTCCCCTTCCCTATATGTGGAATATGAGCATGCTGAAATGAAAGTTTTCCACAGGTAATCCTACTGAAATATGCTTGTGGCTGTATATTCAGAGGTTCAGTCTTCACTCAACATTCTGGCTCAGTTAGGGGATATTTAGGTTGGAAGGTCTAAAACATCAGGCAAATACATATATTCCTAAT
This sequence comes from Lagopus muta, assembly GCF_023343835.1. Lineage (NCBI taxonomy): Eukaryota > Metazoa > Chordata > Aves > Galliformes > Phasianidae > Lagopus > Lagopus muta. The sequence goes on from NC_064433.1 coordinate 93,122,011, forward strand.
ATATTCAGATATATTCATCTCTATAGCCCTATACATTCTATCTCCCTATACATTCATCTCTGCCAAATACACCTCTATTAAAGAATTTCAGTTTTTCTTCACTCACTAAAGCACTGTCATGATGAGAATTGGAACAAACAGGGTAGCTCTATGTCTTAAGTTTGTGATTACTTCAAGTTGAATCACACATACAAATTTATCCCTCACTTTCTCTGACTTTATTGAAGAAAATATTTTAAAGACAGCTCAAATGTGACAGGCCGTGCTAGTTGTTTGGCTAGCATGTATGGCTTTTACTAATTTGGCTTTGCATGTAGATTCCCACAGGGCACAATCAGAATTGCAATACTCTCAAAGAAGCCAGAGATACTAACTATGAGCATACTAAAAATACCTTAATTGTGATCAACGACTACTTCTTCTGCCATCTAAAATGAATTTGAAATCTACAGTTTATATGAAAAACTCCAAAGCAAGCTTAGATTTTGATGTAATTTATGTTTAAGATGATGATCATGAAGATGATCAGCAGACTGGAGTACCTCTCCTACAAAGACTGACTGAGAGAATTGGCTTGTTTAACTTGGACAAGAGAAGATTTGGAGAGATCACATTGAAGCCTTCCAGTACATGAAGGGAGCTTACAGATGGGAAGGAGAGCAAAATTTTACATGCTCTGATAGTGATAGGACAAAGGAAAATGGCTTTAAACTAACAGAAGGGAGATCTAGGTTAGATCTTCGGAAGAAGTTCTTCACTCAGAGGGCAGTGAGGCCCTGGCACAGGCTGCCAAGAGAAGCTGTGGATACCTATAAACCTACCTTTTAATGATATCTTTATATATAAAAATTATATTTAACTTAGTCTTCATTTAGGAATGATACATCGATTTTATGCATCACCACTTCTTTCTGGACACAGGGAACTTAATCAACACAATCCTTTTTTTTTTTTTTTTTTTTTTTTTTTTAAACAAAACAAAACACAGAAAGGTCAAAATATTCTTCACTGAGACCTTGATCTCAAACTTAGATAACTTGCTGGCCTGTAATACTACCAGAGATAACCTTTTGATATCTTTAAGATATGAAAAGCATCAAACAAAAAAAGAAACAAACACAAACAAAACAAAAAATGCCAGCTGTTCACATACTTGATCTCACTGAACATATTAATATCCATCTGGGTATTTAAGCATTCTGTCAAGACTTTGTAGCCAACATGGATAAAAATAGGAAAGACAGAAGGATTTGCAGAACACTAATGAGACAAGTAAATTCATTGTTTTGAGTACGGCTCTCTTGAACACCATCTTTTAATTCTCCAAGTAGGGGTATGTTTCTTTTATCTGCAGTTCCTAAAAAACAAGTGCTAGTGAAAATGTTTAAATGAATAATGGAAAAGGCATCACTACTTTCACCAGTGCATTTTTGTCAAAATGCTAGTGTAATGTTCCAAGTCACCTAAGGAAATTGTTGCTTCATTAATTTGACCGTATGAAGTCAGTCTCAATTGAGAATCTGGATTTTTAGATTTATCAGTTAATCATCCAGTTGAAAGTTTAAATCTTGAGGGAACTTTTTGTTTGTATAAAGCCTCACTCTTGATGAGTCATATTAGGATGAGCTGGTTTGGGAGCATTTCATCTATCAGAAACATCGATATCCACTATCTAGCCTTTCATAAGAGGCTTGGATAAATGGTTTTTATTTTATCAGATAGAAACTTTTTATGATTTTGTAGTTTTGCAGAGCTTGACTAATCCTCAGAGAGCATTTTTCTCCTCAAAAGAATTAGTCAAAAATGTCCTAAGTATCTTTTAAAAAGTTCGCTTTTTATTAGGAAGGTAACTTTAAAATATGAATTAGCTTTTACATTGGTCTATACCTTTCCCTTTCGAACATCTCAGAAAACCTAGCTTAGCTTAAAAACATTTATGATGCCCTATATCAGTTATACCAGTGTTTTTAAAATGACTAAGAATTAAATTACCAATATATGTAAAAAAATGAAGTGTCAACAAAGCAGATATTTCTACTTTTTATTATAAAGATTTGTGAGGAGTTTACAGCTATAAAGACAACAGGAACAACAAGAAATGTTGAAGATACCTGCAGTATATTATGCTTTTGAAAAAGCTGCTTAAATTTAAAGAGGGTAGGAATCTCAAGAGGTGTTAGAATTCATAGTTTACAGTTAAAAAAAAAAAAAGAAACACATAGTAGAAAAGAGAAAAAAAAATTAAAACAAACAAAACCACCCTTCATCTCTTCCATTCTGGTTATAGATAAAGCCTTTCTTTTACCCACTGCAAATGCATAGAGATGACAGAACTTACCACCTATAAGTTTCCTTAAATAAAACAGTCCTCTCACTTTCAGACTGAATCTTCGGGTTACAGTTGCTAACCACATTGATAGGATGGGCTAAATTTACAGCTGAAAATGCTTATCCTAAACAAGCCTATGGCAGTAACTGGTTACAGAGATCCAGGAAGAATCTTTTCAAAGCATAGGTGTTTTTTCCTGTTACTGAGACAGGAAGCATAGATTGCTCCAAGGGAAATGATATTTTTTTAAATATTTTTCAATACCTATTTTTTAACCTTTCCTCGCAACTATTTTTAAGGTTCAATTCAGGACAGTAAATACATACCTTCAGCTGTAAGAATCTGAATGTTCTCCTTCTGCAACAATTATCTTTTTGGATATGTCTCCTAGTCATCAGGCTGATTCTCTTTTATCCTTTAGTATCCTCATACTCCAGGACTGCCTTTTACCTAAGATGATCCGCCCTCGGCACAGCTGTGCTGTGTTGCTGCCTTGCATCTGAGTAGCTCTTTCCCAACTGATGACCAAGCCATTATTACACTAACTTCTTTGAAAATATTTACTTGTAGTTTCTCTTTCTCTTTTATGAATTCTCTGTGCCTCCTACCCCACCACTCCTTTATTTTAGTCTTTCTAAAAAAGGCAAGACAACATCAAACAAATACTCCAAAAAGTGCATAAAACATATAGTTCCAGTATTATTTCAAATCTTATCATGTAGGTATAAAAACCCGCTACAAATAACATTTGGGGGATTGGCTTTCTCACAGTCATGAGACAGATCAACAAGAGAAATTATGTGAAATCAGGAGATGCCTTATCAGTGAATTGCAACATAGAAATATCCCTTGTATTCTCTTACTGTAAGCTGCAGGGAGGCAAGAGATGTACAAAAAGATTGCCTCAAAAACAGCCTCTATGAGGAAGATGACATAGGAATATAGTCCAGAATTTCATTTTAAAGAACTCAATATCCATTGCTACATGAAGACAAATGTAGAGGAGTCCCTTAAGCTTGTTCCTGAGATACCATCCTCCATAAAGTAAGTTACATTTTAAATCTATGCGGAAGGAGAGGGCGTCAAATTGGTGTGCTCTCTACTATGAATGATCCACTGTCCTTCCATGATTCGTACTGAAGTAAAAAAACAGTTCAGAGAAGTATAATTCATAATCAGTAGCCACAAGGTATGTGCTGGAGAAGCAACATTTGTCAGGGTTAGCGTGGTAATGTTAGCTTGTTCAGCATTGGAGAAAATGCAAAATCAAAGAGCTCACAAATGTGTAATATGGCCGAAGGGGCAATGTTAGAAAAAGTTTCATCATGATACTGTGCTATATATCAAAACTGAGGTCAAATAAACAAATTTTCTCAATAGTGGAATACACAGGAACTCAGTACCAAGGTATCTGATAATACAAGTATTGATTTCTTACGCCCCCAGTACTACAGCATGCAAACAGGCAACTCGGAATAAATGCATTGAAACATTAAATCAAATTGTGCACAGGTAGTTGCTAGCTCCATTCTTTGGTTCAAGTACTTCTAACTGTACTCACAGGCAAACACTTAACTAAAAATGAACCTTCTTAAAAATGGTTCTTGTTACAAAGATTTCTAAGAAAATACTGTCATTATTCAGGTTATATGTTTTGTTTTGCCCATTTCAACAGTGCTTTTCCTAATGCCAGTAATTTCTTCTAAGGCTTTTATCTGCTCTCCTCTTCTTTATTCAACAGAATGAATCTACTTTTTGTCTTAGACATATTAAACTCGATTTGCAGTGAAATTATCACTGCATGACATAAAAATAGCATGCTAACCTCCTACAAACATCACCAGTCTTTAAAGAATGCAGACAAAATGTGCTGCCTCTTTTTTTTTAGAATCCTGAAGGGGATCTCAATGAAAAGCTTTGTGTGCTTGTAATAAACTGGGGAAAAATTATTTTAAGCAAGGCTGTCCTCTTGTTTTAGGAAGAGAAAGACTATTGATCTTGTATTTTTTAACTTATTATTTCATTCTTTACCACTTTCCTTTTCTATTAGAAGCTACACAGTATGAGGTTAGGCTTGATTGTCAGATGAGCAAGAGAAGCCAGTTGCAGCTGCAGATCTCCTATTTCCCTCACAGCCCACTCTTTCTTAAGCCAACATTTAGCACAAGTACCTGCAGATACAATACTGATCTATCTTTTCATTGTGATGGATATCTAAATCACATTTTAGTAACATAATGATTGCAAAGACTCTCAGAAAGTCATCTTGGCTAATTGAAATTAATAACTTCAAATCCATATATCAGTTTACTTGCTAAAATGTACCCTTTAAAGGGAAAGGCTTATTTTTTTTTCTCCCCCTGTTAACATAAGAAACCCATTATCTTTAGTTTATATAAGAAATAGAAACCTTTTTGCAAAGTCCATAGTCTTTATAAATCTCATGGCTCTCCTGTAGAGCGAACAAACTCAAAATGTATGTCTTATGAAGCCTAATTACACCCAAATAGAAATTAACTATAAATTCTTGAACTATTGACAAAAGGTCTTAGCTGCATGCCAGGGTATAAAGATAGATCAGGTTTGACAGACAGCTGCTATTGCTTAAGTTTTAGACTTTGTGATGCTTATTTAAATTATTTGTCCTGTGTTTTCTCATAATCACGTGACTTTTTAAAATTTCTATTACCTGAAATTTTTCAATGATGATCATGTCTGCAAAAAGTTTTTCTTTGAATATGCCATACTGAGAAATATTTCCATAAAATATTGTACCACAGTATTACTTATTTCCTGATTCTAGAACTTCCACGACACACAAGAACCAGTTCAGACTACACCAGTAAACTATGTACAATAATTAAGTTCCTAGACATCAAACGTAATGTGAAAGCTGAAGTGGATGGAGCTCTTTATAATTGATATGAATAGCATTATTTTATTCATCAATCAGTGAACAACTCTATGTTTGAACCAAAAACTAACCCAGTATTACCATAATGACTCAACAGTTCCAAAATGAATAAACACTGAGTGTGACAATACAAAAATCTGAGAAAAGGGAATGTTTTCACTCACCTCACCTTCTGTTACTGCTTATCAACAAACCACACATACAAAAAACTTGTTTCCTGGTAAAGTTTTTAACACAGAGAATTATATTTAAACTTACTTTGAGGATCAACATCATAAAGAACAATAGTTCTCCAGTTTCTGTGATTGTTGCCTACTTCAGCTAACGTTTTTTGTAGTAACACAAAATCTTATTATCCTACCTCACATATTTACAGCAAGTTCTAGAGAAGGCAAATCTTTAAAATATTCCAAATATCTAATCTTCTCAATCTAGTGTAGGTTCAGACTTCTGTGTTTCAGGATAAGATGCAGAAAAATATTTTTAACTTTCATGGAAGTGTAAAGTGTAGTTTAGCTTTTTGTAGCTGTTTTAAGTACGTTTAATTACTTACTGATTGCCAGTCTTATTTTGGTACAAAGAAATCTCTGAATCATTTCAGACTTCATTTTGAAGTTTGTGCATTAAAGGAAGAAATAAATCCAAATAATATTCATATAACATACTTTAATTTTCCCACTTGTATGAATATAATATTAAAAAAATATATTTCTATGTTTATTCTTTTGAGTAACTATACTCTCCAGTTTGAGTCTCATCATTAAGCCTCAGAAATCTTTCATCTCTGCATTGTTTTAAAATGTGTTTGTTGATACTGAATATTCCCTCAAGTATACCTGCAGCAGTTTTCCAAGCCCGATGCTTTCTCTACAGCTGTATCTTTTTTTTTATTATTATTATCCAAAATGCTTTTCAAGTTTTGCTTTGCTTTTAAATCTTAAGGCACTTCAGATGCTTTGCAAGGTTTCCTACAGTCCTGAATTGTTTACTGGTGCTATTGTTAATGATATCCAACCAACTTGATAATGCCTTTAATGGAAGAACTTCTTCATCAGATTAAGTACTAGATCTTGTTGCTAATTTTCTTCAAGGAAATCAAAGCTGTGGTGGTTTAACTCAGGTAGACAGCTCAGCACCTCATGGTTAGCTGCTCACCTGCTATCCCTTGCAACACTCTTTCAGTGGGATGGAGAAAAAGAGAAAAGGAGTAAAAGCAAGAAAATATATGGATTAATTTTTTTTGTTGTTTTGGTTTGGTTTGGTTTGGTTCGGTTTTTGTTTTTCCTAGTAACTGAAGAAGTACAAGAGGGTTAAAAGCAAATGAAAAAAAAAAAAAAAGCAAACCACCAAGCAGTGTCACTACCTCTCATGGCCAGATTGATACCCAACTGCTTCCTTAAATCCTCTATTTCCCTTTTTATTTATTGCTGAGAATGATATTATGTGGCATGATGTTATCTCTTTGGTTGGTTTGAGTCATCTGCATGGCTGTGTTCTGTGTCCTATCCCAAAGTTCTCACACATCCCCTAATTTCTCACTAGGGGAGAGTGACAAAGAGAGGCACTGCACATCCAATGTTCAGGCACAGCTAACACAAAAATGTACCTCTGTATTACCAACATTCCTTTGCTCCCAGATCTAAACCCTAGAGGCTGCTTTGGTGAGAATTAGCTCCATCCCAGCCAGACCTAGTACAACATCTCACTGCCATCGCTATAAGGTTTTCTTGCCTTTCCTTTTTCTCTTTGGTATTTACAATCAACCACAATTTCCTAAGCTTATTAGGCACTGCCAGTGTTTTCATGTGACTGTGCTTACAGCTGGAGCTCTTAAATTCAAAACTGTATTCTTTATGGATGTTCAGGCTGGTTTCATAGAAACAGTTGTACTACTTCAGATTTGTGTATGAGGCATGTACCTCACATGTACGTCATGCTTAGCTGACTACAACAGCTTTTGTTCACACACTGCTCAGATATTGTCAGTAAGCTCTTGGAGCAAAAAGGTTTTGCACTGGAGCCTTACGCTCAATTTTGTACAAATACAAACATTCAAAGTGAGAAAAGAAGAAAAAATGCTTGTGCTTAAATTCACCACCTTCCCAACACATCTGAAGATTAAAAACATTGCATGCTTTCTAAGGGGGTTGATCTTCTCCAGCTTTTTACTTTGGCATTCACCTCCGCTAATTTTCCAGTCAGAATGTTGGAGCTATCCTTTGAGCACTGTAGATGTGTTAATGCTTTTTCATAGAGGAGAACAGTAAGTTCCTCCAGCAACCTGGGCCATACACTGCCCATTACATCACCTTGCCTTTTGCTTCTCCACTTTTTTCATCCCTCTCCCATATTTGTCAAATACTTCATCTACTTGTAAACTTTGGGTGTCTCATTCCATCCCTACTCCACTATTTTGCTTCCTCCAAATCTGAACCGACTTCCCAAAAAACAGGCTATACATTTCTACTAATTTATACTTTCCTAAGTCTTAAAACTATTCTATACCCTGTTGGTAACCACTCCCATTAAAGGCAATTTTTTTTCTAAATGACTTTATTTCTACCTCTAAGCAGATAAGTAAACGCAAAAGAGAGAAGGGAGAAGACAGCTGCCAAATTTTCAAACTTTCAGCAACGAAATATCAGTTGGGGGCAAACAGGCCTGAAGAATAGAGGCACAGTGATGTAGTCCATAAATAAAAAGATAAATCTTTTTCAAATGCACCATGAGAAGGTCAGGGAATAAGCACTGACTTTATTTTTATTTTTTCAGTTCTATTCTGAAAGAGATGTGGATATTTTAATGCATTTTTAGTACTTCAAATCAAAATAAACAGTATTTTAGACTACATTTTTAGTAGTCAATTCTAAACCACAGTGTTTTATACAGACATTAAAGTCTTATGCTTAAAACATCTCAAGTTCAGAGAAAGAACTATACTCTTTACAGCTTACAAACAGTTTTCATTAAAAGTACATTTTAAAACCTTCTGCCTATAGAAAACAATGTCTCTGTAATATATGGTTATACTGTTCATTTTGTGTTGTCAGTTTTATAAATAATTTATATTTACTTTAAATTTTAACCAGCCCTCTCCAGAATTCTAATATCTCTTTCAAAAAGTTTCCTTAGGCTGAAATAGTGAAGAGAGGTGTAAATCAGTACAACATCGGGAAAGAAAAGAAAATAGATTAAAAGTCTCATGTTATAAATCCTGCCTTACTTTCTGGGGAATGGAGACCTTGCAGAAGTGGGTAGGGACTACTGCCACTGTCAACTCACTGGCACTAGCTCAAGGACAAATACCAGGAAATACTTTGCAGGGAATATCTGTGGGTTGGCTCGGACTCGAACAGAGATCTGATAAGGTGCTTTCCAATTTTTATAAGGTAGCAAAGATGCTGCTTTTGTATCAAAAGTAAAGGCCTGCTATGGACAGGTTGCACAAGAACAAGCTGTTCAGATGCTAGCACAATATATTATAGCAGCTCTCACAAGCAACGGATAAGATATCCCTAACAACATATCAATAATTAGGGTCCAGTGACAGCCTTGCTTCCAAGAGACTGTGTGAATGAAAAGGGAGAAACTGTTTCCATCAGGTGCATCTCCCTTACTGCTGCAGGCAGCTGGGGGAAGGCAGCCTCATGAAACTGCAGCCTGGTAGCTTCATACAGTGAGAAAGCAAGGTCCACTGAATGGTAACATTACTCTAACTGAGGAACGGGTACATGATGAAGTAGAGAAAAAGCTTCTTTCAAATAACAGAGCTAGAACTACTCTGTTTCAGTGCAGAGCACATCTGTAATGTAGCCCCTTCCCCAGTTGTGCCTGGGATTGGTGCCATTTATTGATGTGTGAATTAGAGAGTCAAATCCCTTTCCTTTCAGATTTATTATCTAAGATCTACACTCAGATAAGAGGGGGAAAAAAAAAGAGGAGAAACTATACAGAGATAAGTGAATATAAAGAATAATTCTCACACCTTGTTTAAATGTTTTATTGCTGTTCTGAGAGGCTTTTTCTTTTCCATCAGAGTATAGCTGAGATGATAAATGGCACATAAGAATTTCATTCACATGAAAAAGCATTGATTAAACACAGAAGTCTTAATGACCTGATTTTGCTATAATTCTAGTTCTATAGGTTTCTAATTATGCTTTCAAACTGCTAAATCTTTGTGCTTTTTATACTGCTGTTTACACCTTGTTGATTCCTTCTTAACCTTTAAGAGCTATTGAAAAATTAGTAGATTATTCTTTTTCATCAGCTATAAGTAAAGCATAATGATGAGAACAAAGGATGATAGAAACTGCAGTGGATTAAATGGACAATAACAAAAAAAATATTTCAAAGACATGTAAATGTCAGTAGTATTAAGATAATATGGTGCTCAAGTGGATGCATCAGAATGGCAGCTGAAAATTACTAGGATTAACCAAGAACTATGCTCTTAATGATAATGAAATGCTACTGGGGATAGGAAAGCAGCAGCACAGCATAACAGCAGGATGTGCACACCTTAGTTACTATGCGTTTCATAGAACACAGGAAAATAACACCCTCTTATCTGGTATGTCTTCAGATCATTTTCTAACATTGTGTTTTTCATAAAAGTTTCTAAGTATACTGCATACATGAAACAAGAGCTGTGGAAAATGCCAATTATTCAGAACTAACAAAGAGATTCACCGTGACTAATTTTAAATGCTTTTTACATTTTCGTACTGTATAGCAAAATAAGAGTACATTTCGTAAAATCAGCTTGGCTTACAGACAAAGAATAGGATAGCTCAACCTGAAGTGCCAGATTTTATGCTGTTTGATAGGTAACGTTGTAGACTGCAAGGAAGAAACGGGAGGTAGCTTCTTTTACGCCACATTTTCAAGTTCCTTTTTTCTTTTTCTTTAATCAGTGTTACATCTGTTAGTGATATTTCTACAGCCAGTTGATGCCAGAAGAATATATAAAAATATTGATGAGCAAAGATTATTATGAGCTTTTTTTTCCTTTGATGATTCAGGATTTTAGACTGCTTTGATATTTCAGGCTGAGATACTTAGAGCTATTCAAATGCCTAACTTGCAATGTTTTCAGTAAGAGCTGTGTACCGATACTTGTAAGAAACGATGTCTCTGCAAGACAAGTAAGCTGAGAAACCTCATCTAAAAAACACCACCTGCATTTTTGGGCTAGGGTCAAATACTTGCTGGCACAAGAATCAAAGGGAAAATGAAGAGCGGCTGATTCACTTCCACCTTTTTCATTATGTAAACAGATGAAAATCTGATGCAGAGTTCCTTGCTCAACCAAATACAACTTGTTTAAAATCTTGTGGCTATTGATGTGAGACAGAGTCAAGGAGAAGCCTCATTAAACTAAAATTCCTTCATGCATTTGAAATGCAGCAACAACACATAGAGAGCTGATAAAAGTACTAGCGTTGCAACTTGAATGACAAGCAAGTACTATGAAAAGTCTTCAGTACCAACCCTCGTTAACCAAGCTATGCAATACTTGGCTTTCAGTGCATGTCAAAACATTGCTCACCATGAAGTTTGGGAGATGTAGCAGAAGATTCCCTTTTCACCAAGTAACAGACCTTTAATAATGTCTTAGCTTCAGTTGGATGGAATTGTTTCCTTCAGAGTGTCTGGTATGATGCTACGTTTTAGTTCTAGGAGAAAAACAGTGTGGATAACACACTGACATTTATAGTTGCTGCTAAGAAGCGTTGTAAAGAACCAAGGCCATTCTCAGCGAAGGGCCCAGGGCACTGGAAGGGAACAGAATAAGGACAGCTAATTTAAACTGGCCAAAGGAATATTCATACCATATGACATCATGTGGAAGGAGAGTTTTGAAAGGAGTGTGGGAGTTCATCTCTTTTCCACTGCTCAGGGGACTAGCTGGGCATCAGTTTGTGTAGTGGTGAGCAATTTCTTGTGCATTACTTGCAGTATATATTCATACATATGTATATATATAGTCATAACTATTACAATTTTCCTTTTCTTTATCCTACTAAATATTTTTATCTCAACCCAGGAGTTCTAGCTTAGTTTTTACTGATTCTCTCCCCCATCCCACTGAGAAAGGGAGAATGAGTGAACCACTGGCGCTCAGCCACCTGCTGACTTAATCCACAAGAAATAACTAGAATACCTATGATGTTTCTATGATCTTTTTTTGAAACTGGATTCTTTTCAACAAAACAAAACAAAAACAAAAACAAATGTTGGTTGGTATAACAGTTACAGTAACACCAAAAGGAAGGATTATACATGGTAAGATTTTTGTACTGAATTATATTTTTTTCACGAGTATCAAAAAACTCTAGAAGAAAGCTTATATTGAAGTACGCTGAATTGCAGGGAGGCCCTTCAGAGGGATCCAGATAAGCTGGATCGCTGGGCTGAGGTGAATGGGATGAGGTTCAACAAGGCCAAGTGTTGAGTCCTGCACTTTGGCCACAATAACCCCATGCAGTGCTACAGGCTTGGGGATGAGTGGTTGGATGACTGTGAAGACGAAAGGGACCTCGTGGTGTTGTTTGATGCTCGGCTGAACATGAGCCGACAGTGTGCCCAAGTGGCCAAGAGGGCCAACGGCATCCTGGCCTGCATTAGGAATAGTGTGGCCAGCAGGAGCAGGCAGGTAATCATCCCCCTGTACTCAGCACTGGTGAGGCCGCACCTCAATTATTGTGTTCAGTTTTGGGTCCCTCACTACAAGAAAGACATTGAGGCCCTGGAACGTGTCCAGAGAAGGGCAACGCAACTGGTGAGGGGTCTGGAGCACAAGTCTTCTGAGGAGAGGCTGAGGGAGATGGGTTTGGTTAGTCTGGAGAAGAGGAGGCTCAAGGGAGACCTCATTGCACTCTACAACTTCCTGAAGGGAGGTTGTGATGAGGAGGGGTTTGGCCTCTTCTCCCAAGCAGCAAATAGGACCTGAGGAAATGGCCACAAGTTGTATCAGAGGAGGTTTAGGTTAGACATAAGGGAGAACTTTTTCTCTCAGAGAGTGGTCAGGCACTGGAATGGCTGCCCAGAGAGGTGGTGGAGTCGCCGTCCCTGGCAGTGTTCAAGAGGTGTCTGGACAAGGAGCTGCAAGATATGGTTTAGTGCTCACGGTAGCAATGGTAGTGGGAGGATGGTTGGACTAGGTGATCTTGCAGGTCATTTCCAACCTTGCGATTCTATGATTCTCTGATAAATAATGAAATACTTCATGCCTTCAAGAGAATATAATGAAATATTAATACTAATACAATAATACATTAGGAACTTATGATTATTTATATTTTAGAGCTGAGTCCTATACTGTGGTCTGCATCAATTTCTTTCATGTCTAAAAATGACTTACGAAACTGCAATACAATAAAAAAAATGCCATTTACTTACAGTAGTTTGTTTTTCCTTTCCCAAATGTATCATTATCTCCAAACAGAAGGAAGTGCTCACACAAACTTCTCTCACACTAAAAATTATCCATTAGCACCTCCACGGTGATAATTTTAGCACTGTAAAGAAAATATCCTCAAGCACACAGTGGGATCCAGCTCTCTTAGCATCTAGTCCTAGCTACCCACAGCAAACACAAAGCTTAACAGCACAGAAACAGCTGTACAGACTAAAAGTTCAGGCAGTCCAGTGCCTTATCTCAAGCACCAGGGGCAAGCAGTTGTCTAGGGAGCAAACGAAGCACGGATGTGGCCTCTGCCAGCAAACTTCCAACATATTGCTATCTCAGGCACTTCTGACACCAAACACAGAGTAAACTATGATGATTTTCCCTTCCATGAATTTATCCATTTTACTGTTGAATTACCATATTTTACCACCTCTTGTATCCATTGACTACAAATTCTGGAATTCTACCTGTCATTTTGTGAAGAATGACTACCATGCTTTGCTATAAAGCTGGTTGTTACTAGCTTAATTCAGCCCTTAATGTTTCTATTTGAAGAGAGAATGAACCAATGAACCTTTCAACTATTTCTATGTAACTTACAATTTTGTAAACCTCTGTAATACTTTCTCTGTTGAGTGACCATCACCTTGCACATTTTATGCGCACATTCATAGAAATCCAGAATGTTGGGAATGGATTTCCCTTACAAAAAATTTGTGGTTTTTTTTCTTTCTTTTCTTTCTTTATTTTTTTTTCTTTTTTTTCTTTCTTTTTTCTTTTTTCTTTTTTCTTTTTTTCTCCAGGTTATCTACCAATTCTAGCTCTTCTTAAAGATCTTACTATTATCAAGTTCAGATGTCAGTTCTACAGACTTGCACATTCTAGGACCTCTCCTGAATCCATTTTGTTCTACGTTAGCACAGTGGTTTTAAACATGAAGCTTCTTGTCATTGCTGGTAATTCATCTATTTCATCCTCAAGTCCTTTGAATGCCCAAGTGAAACCATCTGGTCCTGCTGGTTTCTCATTTCTGTTCACTTTGTCCATTTCTTCCACATTCTCCTATACAGCACATTTAAGAACTTTCCAATGAGCACCTCAGAATAAAAGGGAGATAGTCTGTAATCTACTCATTTTTTTCACAGTAAACATTGATACAATGAATTCATTTGAGTTCCTCTTGTATCTTGATTCTTCGCTGACTGTACAAATGAACACTTTCTCTCCTTGATACATTTCAAGGAAAATTAGCTAATACTTTTAATTACCTTTGCTAGGTGCTCCTCACAATTTTTCTTTCTATTTTTTTTTTCCTTTTTTCTTTTTCTTTTTTTCCTTCTGTTGAGATCTCCACCAGCTAAACCCAGTAGACTCACCACTGTTTCTTAGCTAGATCATTCCCTGACTGGGCTGTTCATGTGTAGATCTCTGGAGTCATTGCTCAGCCTCTCAGCTACCTATAGAAGACTCTTTTGTGAGGGACAAACTATGCACGCAGCTACAGTACTGTATTAGCAGTTATCTCCTACCTATGGTTCTGCATCCTTCCTTCCTGCATGCCACTTTTGCTCTCCTGTGAAAGACTATGTATTCCACACTTGATCTTTACTTGATCTTTCTTCAAATCTTTTAATATACATTTTGGAAACAGTTTACAGTGGTACTTTAAATACCATGCATCATATCTGGAGATTTTGGTTTTCACTAGCCAAACTAATTCTGAAAAATATCAGAGATTTTCCTTGCAAGGGAAAGACAGAGTAAAAGTAAAAAAGAAAAGAAAGATATTTTAAATTTCCTCTATTAATGAAAGGTGCTAATATACTCATTCTCTTACCAGTTTCTTTCCAGCCATGTCTGTTACAACCATAATCTCATTTACCCTGTCATCTCAATTTGTTCTGGGACTATGTTCATACACCAAAGAGTTGTACATTTTGACAACTAAAAAAGTTATTTGGATACTTTTCCATCCTTTGTTTTCCAGCCTTCAGCAGATGCACTAATTGGCTGGGCTTATGCCAGAAAAGTTCTGTGTGGGAAGATACATGCACTTTCTCTATCCATACAAATACAATTCCAAACTGGATATGAATTTCTGAATGAAGGGATACTAAAAACAAAGGTGAAAAAGATACAGATTAAAAGAAATTCCTAATTTTGAATTGTCCTTTTCATGTTCTTGATGTGACCACTTCCATTCCTGAGGAAGGATGGTGTTTTACTTGACTAGCTTACAGCACACACTCTGTCTCAGGGAGCTGTGCTGCTCTAAATATGAGGGGAGAATGCATGATTTGATGTTCTCCATGATGCTGCGTGTTTCAGATCACATTTACTATAGTGAGAATAAGCTCTGTTTCTGCAGTTATGTAAGAGAGCAAAATACTCTGAGTATGATTTGCACCAAGGGAAATTAACTAACATTTTTTCTTGTGTTCTGTGTCTGATGGTTGTTCACTTGTAACTGTAGCTAATCTCTTATTTACTGAAATTATCACAGCATCTCCCAAAATATTTTCTCTCATTTTAACTTCCAGTCTAGCACTGAATTACAATTACACGTGCTGTATTTCAACTTTACTGTCTTCTATGGACCTCCTTTATTTTAGGATGTGTTCATATTGTACACAACTCCATCAGCTGCTCTTTGCTAGGCAGTCAACTAAAAGAGAAAAGAAAAAATATTTCAAAAGGCATTTGCATGCAAAATGGATTTAATGAGCGCTAAAAATGCTGCATTTTGTTGTTTTCCACAATGTACTATCTGCAACACTTTTTTGTATAAACACTGCAGAAATGGGAAGTTTAAAAAAAAAAGAGAAAAAGAAATGATTGAATTGAGCCTATTATATAATGTGATTATTTTACAGAACACTAAAGGGGAAGTTCTTTTGCACTGCAAGAGGTTTTATTTTAAAGTGTAATTTTTAGTCAGGCACTAATTCTCCCACCTGTGTCTTTTTATGTCACACTTTTTATTACACCAATAGAACGTCCCATTTTTGAAGTGAAGATTCTCAGACTATCAGGATGTTTAACACAAAGTGAAATTTAATCTACTATGTTTACATACTGTAACTAAGCAAGAACATTACATACTTCTTATTATGCTATCTACTACATCACAACATATTACATGGTGGAATATTGGTGTATAAGGTTCTAAGCTGAATGTTTACATAATCCTTTAAAATAATTGGCTTTTTGTTGCAAAGACAAACTACCTATCTGGAAAGCTTCAATATGCAGATTTTTCTTTATAGTTTATATCATAACCTTCATCAGATTTTAGAATATTTTATGGAAAATGAATAGTCAGTCAAAACAGCATATAAAAGATGCTTACTAAATCAAGGCAGGAGATAACATT
The DNA here is from genome assembly GCF_023343835.1 of Lagopus muta. NCBI lineage: Eukaryota > Metazoa > Chordata > Aves > Galliformes > Phasianidae > Lagopus > Lagopus muta. The sequence goes on from NC_064433.1 coordinate 93,138,041, forward strand.
ATGATGAACTCCTTTATAAAGACAACTATTTAAAAATTGGCCAACTATCCAGAGAAAGCAATTACATCAGTTAGAGTAAAATCCTGGCCAATGTTGTCAATTTTGGCTTTAACAGATATTTGGACTGGCATCAGTGACCATTAACTGGAATTATTTAAAAAATAGACTGGGCATTGAACTTGGATACTGAAAAAAAATCACCATTAATAACAGTTATGCATATAATGATTTACAAAACCGACCTACGTCACATGTTAAGTCATTAGTCTAATGTTGAAAATAATATGTATTTTCTCCACACATTTCCCACTTAAAAAGCTCTGAAATGTATTGATTAATTTTGATAAATTTTTCTTTAATATATCCACTGCTGCCTGTGCGGATGGAGAAAATTTATGGTTCACTCATCCGTAATGTTTCAGTGCAGTTTTTAAAAGAATCTTACAAGTTTGGTTCATAAGATATTTCTGTGTGGTTGACAATGACCATGGGATACAGAATGACTAACATTAACTGACACGTTATATGGCATCAGATCAAATTAAAAGTAGGCTGTTTATGAGTTAATAATCACCTACTAAAATATAATCAGTTCCTCTTACAGAAATACCATTTCACACTTTTCCAAGCAACGACGTAAAAAGAATGTATGAAGAGCCTAAATACAAAGATGTAATACAAAGTGCTGTTAGAACAAGGTGAAGAAAATTTTCAAGAAACAAGAACAATGCACGAAAGGCAGAGAAACAAAGAAATTTGTAGGAGACAGACTTTATCTAGTTGCTGAATAAGCTAAGTCAGAAGAAGATAACTTGAACAGAAAGGAGAGGTGAATTTCAGCAGAAAATCCTTAAGTTGAAAGACAAGAATAGTAGAGCATGTGCCATCTTGAGACTTGTTCCACAATTTAAGGAACAAAGGGCTGAGAACTGTGAGCAGGCGTTCCTTCCTTTATCCAAGCATACAACAACAGATGATATTTTGTCTCACGTAAAAGTGCATATTTAAAAATATATTTACAGAATTTCACTCAAAACTGTGTATGATATGTGTCACTGAAAACTTAGCTGTAAAATTCCAGCATTTGGAAGGCATAATCTTGAGAAAAAAAAAAAGTATACCTCAGTTGCTGAGAGGTATTGGAGATCCATGCTAGTTATGGGATCAAAGTAAAGGAAGCTAGGTAGAGTTCCTCTTTGTTAAAAACTTACTGATTATGACAAAATTCTAAACCATCCACTTTTCTGCCTAGGGCACAGGCTGCCAAATCTGAACATAAAACAGTGGAAGTCCAGTATTCCAACTTTACTTTTTATCTTGACCTACTTTATTTTATTTGTAATGGCCCTTTCCAAAGAAACATGGAAACAGAACTTCAGAATTTGAGATTATGTACAAATGTCTTAAATTTAAGGGAGAAATACTTCAATATCATATCCATATTTTATTAGAATAATATTTCATTTTGGATATGGACAAATTCATCCAATTTTCCAAATCATTAATACAGACTAAGCATGCAGCTTACGCTGTAGATTCATTTTGCAAGGCAATTTATAAATACAGAAACATGCATGCTTTTCCGGATTCATTACAGTTAGGTCATACAAGAACAGTTGCTACCAGCATTCCTTTCTAGGCTGCTAGGTATTCATAACCCAGGTAGTACTCTGCAATAAATAAAACTTATGCAGAAAATGAGATAATTTCTTTCAGTACCTCCATCTCATCTTCTCAAGCAGCTGTGGAAAGTCTATCTTGTCAAAGTAGGGAAGAAAGAATTGTGCACAGGTGAAAATCTGGCCATTATATTACTGAATTAGAATCTAACCCTGTTATGAAAATGTACTTGCAAATCAATATTGTTAAACTATTTACACCAAAATGTTAACACCTGAATGGCAAAAGTTTTCTGCTATTTTCTGCATGTCTGATTTCAGACTCTTGGGCATAGATTTGTACACGAGCTCAGAACATAGTGTTACAATTCTAACCAATGATGAGCTACCTTCTATATTACATCAAATACTCTTGGGAAAATGGATACTGTGTTCAGCACTAGACATAAAAAATATGTAATCTTTTTCATCAGTTTTGGTCATAGGATTTTTTTTCTGCTTCAGTTCCCAGCTGTAAATTGGAGGCAATTGAATGTACACAGGTCTGATAAAAATAAACATTTAATTATTTGCTAAGTTCTCAGATACTGTGGGGAAGAAACAAATGAACACCTATGAAGAAGATATTTTAATTCTGCAATCCGAGGACATGTATCAAATAAAACCTGAATCATACAGATAATTCATAACTACTACTCTATTGCAGAAGTCAGGAATTCTCTTCAAAGGCTCATATATCCTGCTTATAACATTGAAAGTTTCAGGAAACAAATTATGATGACATTTCTTATACTATAATGAAAGTCAGGAAATTTAAATGTTTCACTTCAAGCAGTTTTAAAAATTTCTTCCTTAGATTTAAAGGTGTTTCTGTTTTGTGTTAGTTTGAACTAAGGTAACTATTCTGAGGAAGGAAGACATTTTCTACTCTTCCTTGAGAACACAACAAATGATCTATGAAGTACATGTTTTGGTAATTTTCCAACTAGCAAACACCGAAAACTCTGAAAGAATGACTACATCTGTAAGCAAAGGGAGACCAGTAGATGTATCTTGATGTTAGTAAGTTTTTGGTTATGGTCTGCAACAGTATCCTTGTAGCTTGGCAGGACCAATACAGGTTAACTATATGCATGTACTACGTGACAGGTGAAAAACCTTTTGGACTATTGGGCTGTAGGGTGGCTGGTTACAAGTAGTCTTCTTCAGGAGTTTTTCCTAGGTATTATGTTTAACTGTCTAATATTGGAGATCTGGCTAAGGAGTTGGAAAGTGCTCCCACGAAGGTTGTCACTGACACCAAACAGGGATTGCATTCAGTATACTAGAGGGGAGGGGTCAGCATTTAAAAGGACCTCTGCAGGCTACAGGAACAATCCAACAGCTTCCTACAGACAGGAAGGGAAATTCAGCAAGGACAGATGCAGATTCTAGAACCTGAGATCAAAAAGCCACAAGAGGTCATAGGCTATGAGTCCGCATGTATCCAAGCTCTCCTGGTTTTGGCTGATCAATTTTCTTAACTATATTCACTGTTTTCTCTTCACCTGCATCTCTACCAGATTATTCTCAAATGAAACAGCCATTCCCTGAGGTCACTGACAGAATGGTGTCATGTATTTCTACTCTAAGTAGGTCTTTGCATCAGACTTTACAAAATGTTTGTCTCACTCACTGGAATCTTTTTTAAATGGATGTTAGAAAAGACAGAACTTTCATTTCCTTTTTTGTGATGATATCATACATATCATTTACACAAGCTTTAGAGTGTTTCAAATTCAATTATTTGGTGTGTCCTCATTATTAAAAGTGATGAATTTTTCTGATATTACAAAGATTATTTGACTGCATTTTAGATTACAGGGTATATGAAATATTGGTGCTTATTCCTGATTGTGACTTTCTCTGTAATTTTTTCATGACCTTACACATAATGTTATTCTAATGATGGATGCAAATGTGAGTCTTTCCCTGAAATACAAATCTTATTTATTTCAGTAAGGCCAAATATTCTCTTCACATTAATCAGCCAATATATAACGATTCTCTTGATGTGCATGGAACGGAAAGACCTATTCCTTCTGCACACGGGAGACAGACAACTGCCTCTTTGTTTGCCATAACCCAATTATTCTATTATACTTAGAAATCCTTTCTAAAATGGCACTAGGAAAACAAAACAAAACAGAAACAAAACAAAACAAAACCCTCACACTTTTTTCATGCATGCTTTGGAGAAAGCAATGACTAAGAATACTAATATTGAACCTTTCTACCACTATAGGGCACTTTTGAGTTCACCTCTGGAGCAGTGTGAAGTCAGTAGGCCATACTGTTCAGATGTAATGTTGTGTACAAGCTACAACTTGTGACAAGAAAAGAAAACACTGCCTTTTAAAACCTTTTTAAGCACAGACAACAGTGTGAATGATCATTGCATTTTTCAATTTTTATTTTTTTGCAGCTATTTTTATTTGAATGTTTTCAAAATATTGTGAGACAATAGGACTACAGAAAATTCTAAACATTGCATATGAGTTCATCAGGATATTTGTGATTTCTAGAGCTTAATTAAATATTCTTCTTTGGAAAATAAACATAAACTAGATAAAACTGTATTATGCTTAAAAAAGAAATAAATTAAAAAGGGATGCTGACATTTTACAGATGTATCAAGCAAGATTTTTTTACCAAAATATTATAACTCAACAACTTTTTGGGGATTCATTACAATTTTGAGCTAGGTAAGATAGCTATAAGGACTGAGAAGATAAATGATTAACTTTCATTTGCTCTGAAATTATATAGTAGTACCTCTCTTACAGAGAGAAATGCCGTTGGATAGTAGTGTCAACTATAAGGTGACACCTGCAGTTTTGACCTGTGATTTCTCAGTTACACAGAGAAATGTCTGTAATAGCCAAAAATGTTATTATTGTTAAAATTGTCAATCAGCTGATCAAACCAATAACTAAGTCTTGCATTTCTACAGTGAGTGTAGTTTATAAAGTCTGCTTAAAAACAATCTGTGGTAAACTGATGAGTGTGTTCATTTTTTCTTTACACCATCAGAAAATTTTAATTGAGAGTGTCAACTCTTTATATGTGTATATACATACAATATTCTAAACACTAGACTTCCACTGCTGCCCATAACTGATGCCACAAGTAGTATATTAGCTAGACCAGAACATCATCAAATCTAGAGGTCTGCAACCACACTTGCAACTTAAACTTTTCAGAAAACACTCAAGTTTTGATACTGGATCCTGCAGGCAATGAACTTAGCCAGAGTTGCAAGCAGACATAAGAGATATCTTTCCAGAAGCACTGTGTGAGGAAGTCTCACTATCTCACCATTCCCATTCTGACACTGTGAGCAGTAATTTCATCTACACCATGTGGGACTGGTGTAATGAAATATGTCACATCAGAACCCCCAGGGGCAAACTCAAGAAGTGATGGAACTTGCAGGAACCCCCTCAGCACCTCTGAGGTATCTGACCTCTGCTTGAAACTGCTTCATCCACAACACATATTCCAGAGGGAACTGTCGCAGAACACATAACAATCTGTGTGACACTTCAGTAACCCCTCTCACAGTCTGCCTCTGCAAAACTACTGTAGAACAGGCAAGAAAATAGCCCACTCTTTCTATAAACTCTACTATAATATCATAAGCATGTAATAATTACATAATACATATAACAGTAATACAATGTTTACCCAGAATTTTGTTTCCAAACTAATTCTTCTAATATTAATAAGCACTGGACCCTAGTCAGAAGCAAGGTTGACTTCGTCCTCACAGTAATGAATAGACATGGAAAGTCAGCAGTTACAGAAATTGCGCCTCTCCTCTTTGGTGATCACATTTTGCTTTACTGGATCATTCAAAATGGCTGCCCTGTCTTTCATTTTCCTCTACACCCTCTCACACACATCCTCGTACTCTTCTCCCCATTACATCACTCTCAGAAGTCCTGTTCCAACAATGCTGTATCTGCTTAAAGACCAGAAATGAGAGATGATACAAATCTATTCTTAACAACCAGCAAACTTGGAGTTTGGTCTAATTCCACACGTTCAAGTGTCTGAGGCTTCCATAGCTGTGGCCATCCGCTGGTCAGGACAAATTTTCATAATGCCTTAGGAGGACCTTCCTTCTCCAATTCTCACAACTTGTTGTTCCCCACCTCTCTGATAAATGTCTGGAGGATGTTCTGGAAGGGCAGCTGATTTCCCAGAGATGTCACTTTAAACAAAACAGTAAGTGAGGTAGGGCTTTTCCTTAGGACTGTGTACCTTTGAATAAGAGGATACCTCTGATGCACATAATTTAAGGGATAGAATCGATGCAAAGAAAAGCATGGGGACAGCTAGGATGTGGCAAAAACTCTCCAGATTTGGCTTCATTCTGCCATTTTCTTTTAGGAAAGGAGTGCTCTGCAGCAGCCATCAGTATTGTGAATGTCATTCTTCATTCTTTTGGCATTGTCATGTCTAACATCATTCTTATGAAAACTGAATAATGAGAAATGTAGCGGTAATAAGTATTAATTTACTGGTATGAGTCACTGCCACCTACAAGAAACAGAAGAGCTGTCAGAGGACAGTTGATAGAAGTTCACTCATGATGTATAAATGTCTATGATGGACCAAAGCCTGCTTTGAGCTCTCCATGAAGTCCACTGTTCATCACTAATCATTTGACAGACATATTTGGACTCTATGGACTTCTCCAATTTCTTCCCAGAAGGTAAGAAGGAAGGATGGGAGCATGACTTTACCATTTCTCATGCTAAGCAACTGGAAACTGCTCCCATGAGAGTGCTTATTTATTACTGCTCTATGCAGTGAAAGACTGACCTAATGAAGCAATGCAGAATTGCTGATGTTGGCAATTCTTGTAGTACGAACAATTTGAACTGCATTTATGAGAACAAAATATTTGTGCCCCCAAAGGCTACCACACAGAGGTGCCCTGCCTGGATAGTTCTATGGTGTAATTTTTATTTGGCTCACCTCTCAAAAGCACATATAATATTTTCAGTTGAACCATTTATGGTTACAACTAAGTTTTCTTTTAAACAAAAATTAAAAAAAAAAAAAAAATCTGTAGGCATCTCAATAGAATCTCCATTCTAATCATTGTTTTTTTTACTAGTATCTCCAAATGCTAACGTATAAGAAATATCTATAATATTGACGTATTAATAAAAAATCCTATATGTGAGGCTAAAACATAAAAGTTTCCTACTCTTTTTGCATCCTACAGAAATTACTAAGAAAAACTGGTGTCTTAACAAAAACCAAGTAACTAAACTGTTTTTTTTTTAACAGTCTAGTATTTTTAGCATGTGAAAGAAATTTCAATGAAGACTAGGGAAAACCTGCTTTTAAGTCATAGATAAAGAGAAGTATGCATCTAAAAAAATAAACAGAGATATACAATTTTTTCTATATAGGTATCTATACTTAGACTTCTATCTTCAGCATCTCAAAATGCAGATATGTAGGTTGCTCTGAAAGTAATGTCTCCTATTTATTTCCATGCAAACTAGAATAGATACAAAGAACACAAAAACACTATTTGATAGAGAGCATTTTCAGCTACAGTATGCTATTTTTCGTCACAGTCGTCACCATTACCTATGCACTTTTGCCAGAGATGAACAAGAGCCTGCAAAATGTGCTCTTAAAAATCTGCACTGTTGAAGGTGACACACTGTTACTGTTGCCACTGTTGAAATGCACCACCCACTGCCTCACTGTGCTCACATCCAGTGTTCGGTCTCCAGAAACATTCAGCAAGTGTCAGTGAATATCAGTGGTTGTCATTATTTCCTCATGGAGGAATTCAATGATACACCTTTGCTCCATATGCATTTCCATGTCAGATGCCATTTTGTCGGACTTTCCCTCTGCTGCCATCTGTCACTTGGCAACAACATGGAATGAAATAATGAGAGGAAGGTTCAACCACTACTGCCATGCCACCAACATCTGCCTCTGAAGTCATCAGAAAACATAATAAAATAGGAGGCGTTACTTTCAGAGCAGCCCTCATAGTCATCTTAGTCAGGTGTCTAAATTCCATGCAGTCACTGGAGAGATAAGAGCAGTTCAGATGTAAATATCTATGATACCAATTTTTAATGACAGTTGAGATCATTTCTATAGCCTAAAATTCTGAGAAGTATAATGCCTCTTCCAATATCCGTAAGTATCTGAAACTGCAGGAGCAAGACACTTAGTTGTTACTATTTCCAACAGCCCTCACCAACTCCATCCAACTGTCCAACTATCCAGATATCTATTTCACAAAACTAGAAAGCTCAAAAAGAAGAAATAAAGCCTCCAAGTTAACTTAGGATGTTAAGACCCCAGACATGAAGGACCAAACCGGTCGTCCCCCGAAACAAACAACAGTTAATTAAAATTTTGTAATGACTGCCTTATTTCTAAGTTTTTATCCTTATGGTGAATGTTAAATGAATAGTGAAAATCAAGCACCTGGGGCTAGAAGCCCTGAAGTCAGTGTGCTACATAGAGATCTCTGCATGTAGCTGTAGCCTGTTACATTATGTGGTAAATACAGAGATGAGGAAAATCCTAAAAACTAGCCAGTTTAGCCAGTTGTGTATTCAGAGCAATCGGTGCTGATCTTTTTCCTAAAATTAAACACTTGTACATCTTTTGCTGAAACTGAAAACAACAGGGTCAGGGACTCTGTACCACTTGATACCTAAGGGAATGCTCGAGGGTAAATTTATTCTCCTTCAAATATATTCTAAATGCAAGATGTAGTTGCACCTGAATTTTGTGAGATATGTACACAGGTATCTCAAAAGCATATAGTAATTCAGAAGTACATAGGTACACTGACAACCAGTTGCATTGAGTACCATGTAAGATTCATATGAAGGAACACTATCATCCTGGTCTAAAGTAGGGCAGAAGCATGATCTAGTTGCTGTGCTGATCAGCTCAGGAGTTACTTCAAAACAATACAGGCTTGTAATACATAAAAGAAAAGTATTTAGATAATTTAGATGACGCCTAACTAAATTAAGAGGTTAACAAAAGAAAAATGAGCATAAATGCTTGACGTTGTCTGAAGATGACTTTGGTTGACGATGTAAAAAAATTCCATTAAATCATTAAAATTGCAAAAAGGAGAAATTCTGCCTTTTGCTACAAGGATTTTGATACATAATTTTCACCTTTTTCCAGGAACATGATTGCACTATTATTTTAAAGACCATTCTAAAATTGTCTGTTACCCTTTCATGTAACACTACACATTGATTTTTTAAGCAATAGGTTAGTATTCAAGAAACTTGATTCATATTAATTTAATTCTAACCAACTTGATTATTTATGTTCCTTCATGGGTAAGTATATAACAGCTTATTGGATACAATTTTTTATTTTTTAAACGAGGTTGATTTAAATAGTAGCTTTTGTGCAAGAGTCGAGCTTTGCAGATATGTCCTTAAAAATATTGGTAGCAAAGATGCTTGTTTCCAAGTAAACAATTTATATTCTCAGACCAGGCTACATCTTTTAAAATTCCAGCAGAAATCAGTAGCCAAATTGCACATACCATTACACTTCAAATTTCCTTGTAAATGACAGAGAAAGTATCCAGAAATTTAAATATATTTTCTGTTAGGCTAGTTGATGTGGGAAGATTTTCATGAGACATTTTCTCTCTTATCATCAGTTCAATGATGTAAACAGTGGCTGATTAAAGCCTGCACTCCTTTCAGGTTGATATACCTGTCTGAAAAAAATATATATATCTCACAGCTGGAATTCTTCCTGAAAACTAAAATAAATGACAAAGTAAAAGACTGATGTTCTATAGATACTTAATGAAGACAGGCTTCAAGGGTTTTCTATGGCAGACATTATAGTACACCCCAGGACGAGACAAAAAGAGCATATTTCTGAAGCTGAAGATTGCAATCACAGCAGAATAAAGAAAATAACAGAACACATAACTTGTTAAATAACTTACACTGGTTTTCCTTTGGATTCACAAGTCAAAATTATAGATTGTCCTTCTTCAGGCCACGAATTAGAAGAAATGATTTTAACTAAAGGTGTATCTAGAAAGAAAAGAAAACAGACATCTTGTTGATATACATGAGAAAAAAGATTATCCATGAGTACATTATTCTCTGCTTACTAAAGACTACATCCTAGATTTAATTTAGACTTGTATATGCTTTTATTTGAACACTTGCAGTTTTCATTGTCCTCAGGAAGGCAACAAAATTGACCAATGTAAGCAAAATTGACCAACTGTAAATTTTTATATTCCAAGGAAACACAGATAGAAAGCTTGTTTTTACTCCAAAGAAATAACCATTTTTTTTTTCTTTCTACATTCAGTGCAATTGCTCCCTAGGAGTATTCCAAAGTGTAATATCTAACAGTGAATAGCAAATACTCTGGGCAATTGTTTCTTTGTCTATTTATAGGTAGATATGATGGAATGCTGCTATTAAGGGTATGATACAATAATATACATTTTAATAAGAACAGTTTTACTTTTGCAAAAGCTTGAAACCATAATAAGAAAGCTACAACGGGCTTCCAGATAAAATACTTTGTTATGGGCATTTTACAGGATATTATTTCTAAATTGCAATAATGTTGTCCCTAAAACAGAACTTTTTTTTTTTCCATTTGACTTTTTTTTTTTTTTTTTTTTTTTTTTTTTTTTTTTTTTTTCTTCCCAAAAAGAATGTTTCAAATACCAATGAAAAGGTCTGTAGAAAAATTTTCAATCTGTCCAAAAATCTTATAAGTATTACTTCCATGTAATGGAATTAATTTATAGTTGTGACTTCAAAACAATATACAATAAAAAACTGTGAATTAAACCTGAATAAAATATCTGTAGTAAATCTTTAACTTGTAAAACAGTTTGCCATCTGGTTTGCAAGGATACACCCTCACAAAGAAAATATTTTATATGAATTAAAGGGGACCTATTTTAAGGAGAAGCAAGGCCATATAGAAATAAACATTTACATACATAGTATTTTTTCCTTAAGAAAAGGAAAAAAGAAATCAAAATAATAGTAAGGAAATCTTTCATACTCAAAAGGAAAATACAGCCCTTTGTTTCCTGTATAGTTTCCTCTATGCTACCAAAAAAACAAAAAACAAACAAAAACAAAACAAAACAAAACAAAAAACCACCAAAAAAAAAAAGTATTTACCCTGAAAATCTAGGTTTATCTAACTTTTATTTCATTCAGTTTGCAATTCCTATTGTTTTAGTAGTGGGGTAGCAGGGAGAAGACAAATAACCTTTTATCAAGAAAATATGAAAGGAAAGATAGCATGATACTACAAAATCAAACAAAATGTGATAGGCTGTTATAGTATTATTTCTTATTGTGATGCTAACAGTTCTATTAAATACTAAATGGTATAAACAAAATGGCAAAAACTTTTTCTATCTTTGGCTTTCATTTTTGACATATCACAATGTATCACTACGGTACAAGACAAGAAAAGGGGCTTAGTGTACACTTGTCATAATTCCACTGAAAGCACTGTCAACACTGTTTAGATTTCAGCTGCTCCAACCTTACACCAGAAACAAATCTTTTTCAAAAGTTTGGCTTTGTTATGAACCCTGGAAACCATTTTGCAGGTGACTAATCCTGCACAGGTCACGCAGGGATTTGCTTCACTTTTAGTTCATGCTTATGGCACTGATCTCAAGTGCCTAAATAAATCAGGGCATCAAGTACTTCTGTAATTTTGTAGTGGTGTTGTAGGAGATTAATGTATTACCCTCTTCACTATGCACTGGACCAGAGGAACAAATTATTATCAGATAGCAATACGTGAAGACTTTAACTGAAGTACTGAGACAACTAATGCAATGAGATCAAGATATTTCCAAAAAAAAACTTGAAAGGGAACTAAACTTTTATGGAAGTAATCATGATTGCTGCAAGTGAAAAAGAAATTAAAGGTTCAGCTAGCTAGCATTACTGGTTTATATTGAAAAGATTATCAGCATTTCACATATTAATGTAAATGACCCAGAGAGGGGATTTCAAACAATTAAACTTATATTTGCATTGATCAGTGCTGTACTGTTCTTCCTTACTCAAAGTTTCCATTCCTGATTTATTCAGTGCTCCAGATAGTGCTCTGTTCTTTATGTGCCTGTAAAGAGAACTTACTAACAGGACAAGAAAAGTCTTATGTTTCCAATGAACTGTAAGATAATATTGGAAATAATACTCTTTTGTGCTTTCCCTACTTATTGTACACTAATTGATTGTTCCTTTAAAACAGGAAACACAGCAATTAATCCAATACATAGTTTTTAGGAAAGCTTACACTTCACAACTTCTGTATTTTATTATCAGTCCTCTAAAAAAAAAAATAGTTGATATTCTATTTTCATAGAATCATAGAATCATAGAAGGCCTGGGTTGAAAAGGATCTCAAAGATCATCTAGTTTCAACCCCCTCCTATGTGCAGGGTCACCAGCCACAAGACCAGACTGCCCAGAGCCACATCCAGCCTATTTTGATTGTTTCTGAGCGTTAGTCTTCCCACTTATATTTTTTATGTTTTCCTTGATTTCTCTGCAGAATTAAAACATGCACTTACAAGGAGAAAACTTCTAAGACCAAGTCAAAAACTTCCTCAAAACTAACCTAAAAATGCTATTTTAACAAATATAAAGATTGCTTGCAAATAGGGGTATTTCCAGAACATAATATTTCCTCCTGTTAGGACCACTTGTTTTAGCACCATTTGATGTCTGAATGTACTTTATCAATACACCAGGCTTTAACTGTTTCACCCATAACTGTTAATCATAGCAATATGAATATTACCTAACCTTCAGAAAATACTTTTACCACCAGGAAACAAAGTCCAAAATAAATAAATGAAAACGGTAAGAAAGAGAAACCGTAATGTAATGCAAGATGAAGGCTTATTTTCAGATATGCTTGTCAGGTTTTTATTTGTAGGTACGTTTAAAAAAAACCCAACACATTTTTGCACTTAAACCCAACATCCTTTTGCACTTAAAACAAATAATTGAAGGAGGTTCAAGGGTTATACTGTGGGTCAGATCTTCCACTGCTTCTCCACTAAGTCAGTAGAAGCATCCCAATTTATTCATTCAAACCTTAGAAAAAACTAATAATTTGCATCTTTTCAGGATTTGGCCCAGTAAGTTATTATAAATAAAATACTTAAAATACTGTAGACTGGTATTTAAAACAGAATTCTAGGAATTATGACTAAAACTTCTTACCAGTACCCATAAATATGGATTTATTCTGAGCTCTAAGGACATTATGGAGGAGAAAAATATTCCAAAAAGACTAAAAAAAACCCCACTCTAAGAAAAAATGCATTTTGTGTGAGTGTAGATCACAAAGCAAGCCTTAAGTGTAAAAGAACTTGTTCAATACTCAGTGACCCATTTATTCACATGTAACTCCAACAGTGTGAAAGCTGTTTGGCCCAAATCAAGCCTTCTTGATTTTGAATAATGAGGTACTTATGAGCTGCAATTGATAGCACCAGTGTGAACTGAGACTCAAACATATCTTTAGACATATGGCAAGATATCTTCTACCTCGTATGTGCCAAGAATCTGCCCTTTTGCTAGAAATTAGAGTATAACACTGATTATCGATAAAACTAAGAGATGTAATTTTTAGATGCAGCCTTTCTTCTTTCAGACTAAAGGCAAAAGTTTCACTGAGTGATTCTTTTTTTTTTCCAGCATCCGAGCACATCTCTCTGCACAAAACCAGAGAAGCCATTTAAAAGCTTTGAGACTTGTCTATTTTTTAATCAAGCAATATAATCTTTATTCACTCACATACAAAATTAGTGAATGCATTTGGAAAACTGATTTCAGTTATTCAGGTAATTAATGTTATCTGATATATAAAGAAATTAAATGCTTTAGCACAAAATTTTTGTTTTCCTCTTAGCAGCAATTAATGGCAAGTTAATATCTTACAGAACTGTTTTAATGATTAATGTAATTTCATTGAAAATTTTTCAAAATAAAAGTGGTCCTTATCACTCACCAGACCTTTGCAGTTAATCAGATCTCCAATGTTTAAATGTTTTATTTGGGCTTTTTTGTTCAAAATGCACTTGACGTTTTTGCATTGCTTGAAGTAAAAAAAGTTAATTCTCTAAAGCTGTTATAAAGTTGCAAGCAGGTTTAAATATTTTCATATAAATTATTTCATATAAAGTTTTTCATATATGATCACATACAAGCCACTTGAATATTCCTGTCTGATAAATTAAAGCCTCTGTGTAAGTCCTTGACAATCACAGGGTAAGTGCAGAAACTGAATGCATAAAAGAAAGTAAATTTGTTTAAGATCATAAGGCAGGTCAACAAGTGAATAGGAAAACGAATCCTTACTAGCTTATTTTTGCTCCCAAGATCATTAGAAATAATTCAGCCTGGTTTTGCTATGTAACTTCAGAAGTCCTTGGTTCCTCTGTCCTTAACAAGCTGGACTATCAGAGCTTCTGTGGATACTTTTTTTCATGAAACTTCCAGTTACTGGGTGAGTAACTACTACGCTGCATGATCTCTATTCATCCTTAGGCATTAATCAGCAAAAGGTGTGTGGAAATGACTAGATTTCAGAAGAAAAATCATTTTGTAAATAGGCAACATGATAATAATATGGTAACTATGCTATGACATCAAACAGTCTCTCCCTGCTGCAACAGTCTTCAGTTAATGAAATTATAATCTTAGAAAACAGCACTTCTTTTCTTGCCTAATGTTACAATGTGAGAAATACATAGATTTTGATGCTTTGAGGCTTTTAACAAATGACTATTGAAAGGTAAATTCAGGACTAGAAAATTTAGTGATCTCCTCCTGGTCATCAGAATTAAAATAATGTTAGAAATACACTGACTCAAGATGCATGCGTCATGGTGTTTACTAAAGAACATTAGGATATATATGTTTTATTGTAATATAAGCAATATTTGCTGCTACAGTTCACTACACATTTTGTTAAGAGGCAAATCACACTGCTTAAAGCTTAGCTTTCCCTGTGCTTCCAGTGAGAGGAGGATCAGAAAATGTCTTAGTGGTTCTTCTCTGCAGAAACTGTATTACAAAGAAATACTGTATAGATCCAAGTCAAGGCTCCTGATTTTCTGCTAAATTAAAACTTTCATTTATTTATTTTTTAATAAGTGCAATAACTTAAGAATAAATTTAAGCCTGGTGCCCCCTAAAATTTTTCAACGTGTCTAACATTTCACCACAGAATCACACAGAATCACATTTCACGAAGTAGAACAAAAAAAGTAGTATTTCCTTCTTAGAGAGACAGTATTACTATTCCCTGAAGCAAAGCCCTGTACTTTCACATTCTTCATCTTGGGGGACTGCTAGACCCCTGTGTCTTAGAAATCCACTTCTATAAAGCCTCACTTCCAGGTAATTTGATTTTAGGAAATGTTTACTAGTCCACTAAGAATAGTTCTTTAGATGAGTTATTAGAGCCCATGCAGTGATTTATGAAAAACAACAAGATCCTTTGCTCCAAAGAGTATTAAGTATTTGCAGTAAGTAAAGCAGATCCAGCAGAATACTTATTTGACACTAATTCGCTGATTAGAACATTCACCCCTTCAGAGTTTGGATAGAATTTGCTCTGAGTCAAAGTGCACACTGACTTCTTCATTGATTTCCCGTGCAATAGCAGGAGTCCACGAGGTACTGAAAGGTTTCCCTTCCACTCCGGTTTTGGACTAAGATTTCCCTTAGAATATGAAAATGCTTTTTTTTTTTCTCACCTAAGGCACCTAGGACAAATCATGAATTTCTGACACATTATGAAGAAAAATTCTTAACTCATTTCTCTTCAGAAGTTACAATTCCCCAACTAACTCGGTGCAGTGCCATTGCCCCTACTTATAATCAGTGCCAATATAACAATGAATATGCCATTCATTTAGCTTACATTACAAAAAAGAAGTTTCTCAAGTTAGATTAGGATGCTCCCAAAAATAAAATCCATACAACTTTAATATTCCCTATATAATTCCTAGGATGCTTAACTGAAAGTTTTGTCAGTGCTTAGCATCAAGTATCTCTGGTAAATCCATTCTCAGGCTGTAAGTAACAACATTTTAGTGAAATGTATTCAAAAGCCTTTCAGCCAGTGCTAAGGAATGTGCTTTTTAAGTACCAAAGATGGCAAAATCTTCAACATTTCAAAAATTCTAAACATTAATAAATAAATAAATAAATAAAATTGAAATTGTTAAATGCAATCAGAATGCCAGAAGCCCAAAATTAAGAATAATTTTTTCCAAACTGGTGGTATAGATATATAAAGCTAGGGCATTTATACTTGCATGTTATTGTTTCATGCATAGTGCACTTTCAAGTACTTGGGTGTTTGTATGTGTCTATTGCAAGAAATAGGAATTTTCTATTACCCCATTCTCTTTTACAAATGAAAATGTAATAAAAAATTCTGGATGATCAAAAGTTTAATGATAATCTCCTGTAATATTGTCCATTAATGGTTCTGCAAGTTATATAGCAATTTTGTAAAATGTCTTCTCTTTCTAACTGCCTTCCGTGTTTCTGTTGTGATGATAGCAATCCAGTAATAAGTAAAGGCTACTCGTTGCTCAAGTAACAATCAGTAGCTGAAAGTTGGTTCATTTTGCTCTATGGAAAAGGATGAGAATATCAAGAAGAAATCACATTTCTCCTGTTTTTCACTGTTGTCATTTAATAAGAGAATGTACGTTTTTCTGGCCTTTAGGAAATTGAAAGACCTGGCACAGAAAAATTGCCTCACTTGGTGACAGTAACATATACGTTTCAGTACATATAAGGCGCAGAGAAAAGATTAATAATCTGAATCAATACATGTAAGGTGCAGAGAAAAGATTAATAATCTGAATTATTTTAGTTTATGATTCTTTGGGGGTTCTAAAAGAAAAATCCATCTGTGAGATTCCTTTCCCTATGTATGTTATACATCAGCATGATATATACTGTCTAAATTTTTCTTAAAAAATACAGGAGATTTTGTGTTTACTTTTCACACTGTTTGAACTTGGAAGAGTGGCCAATACCAAAGGAGCCAGACATAATTAAAATAGTAGAAAGAAGGGGGGAAAAGCAGGCACAGTATTTCAAACACTATTTGCCAATAAAAATGCACACCTCCACACAATATAATACTAAAACAAACATTAATAAGCCTCCAAAGTGATTCTCTCCTATCTGATTACTTTCCATGCAAGCAAATTATCAGGCGCCTATTTCAAAAACAGAGCAAATGCAATCCTTTTCCTCTTCATGTTCTAAATAATTGAAAACAGCCCATTAACATCATTTGACCTTAGGCTTCCACTGGCATACTTTGATTCTGATACGTGTTTTCTTTGAAGGTAATTCTCTGTAGTTCATGCTGTTATGAACGCCTCTTCATCTGCACTAAGAATCTGAGTTTATTTTAAAGAAATCTGGGATCCTTGTTAGACTTACTGGTTGTGTGCAAATTCTGTTAGAAATAATAGGAAAGACACCAGTACAGAGAGGGAGGAATAAATCAATTGGGTTTGTCAGAGAAAGTGATGTGCACATAATACATCAGGATGTGCTACAAGTGCTATTCAAATCCTTCCTTCCAAAATATTGATACTGCCTTCTTATTTAAGCTCTTACAATGCTTTGCTGATTTTAATTGCCTTTTTTTTTTCAAGAAGCTGTTTTATCCAACAGACAGATTTAAAAAGCATTAAAACTGCTACTAACAAAAAAAGCTTTGTTTAACAATGTAATTCTGCAGTTGATGCATTAGTATGAAATATGCTGTTGTATCCATACGAGAAGAGAGCTATGCTTGTGTAACAGAGCTGTGCTTCCCACTGTGATCAGTGAGCTTACCATGAATGCCAGATTTTACTTTCATGGACTCTAAGCAACACAAGGAATCTGTCTTATTAACTACTCTCCAGTTCAGAAAATATTCTCTTAAGCTCCAGGCAGTCCGTAGTAAAAAGCACAGTGTGACAGGCCCTACCTATGGCATAACATCCATGTCATGGATGGCAGATCATTTGATAGAGGAACTGGAAGGAGGCTTTTCATCTCCACTAGAGAAATTTTGTTGCAATTTCTAAGAATAACAGGGGGATTCTCACCTGCTGAACAAATGGGTGGTGCTTTTTTGCCATATATGAAATTCTGCTTTGGTTGGCAAGGCTTGCTACAGTCTTCTCGTCTTGCCCTAATCTGCTGCAATATTTTTAACGGGAGTCTCAAAGAGCAACACAACCCACCCAGCTGCATAGGCTGGTTTCTCACTGAGGGCTACTATATAATGCTGTCTGCATAGCCAGCAATTGCCACTTTCCAGGAAAACTCATACACTTGCCTCATTATCAAAAGGGATTAAAATGTACTAGCCCCTCTACCTTCCTGCTCTTGCCCACAGGCTGTTTCCAGACCATTCCAACAACCATGTAACTATGTGAATTGGTACCTTGTGCATGGGTCTGTAATACTAAGCTTTACTCACCGTTCTTTCTTTCTTTATTTACCCGCTGTTCACTTTCTTTATTTTATTTTATTTTATTATTTTTTTTTTTTGCACACTGAATAAAGGGCTAATCTGTTATATTGTCAAAATTGTAAAAGCAGTCGAGCATGAACAATGGGAAAGATACGGGGTACCTCAACTGTAACTCAAGGAGCCTGCTGATTGGTCCAAAGAACCATATCCTAGAAACCATCCTAGAAACTGAACCAGCTGAAGCTGGAATACCTCCTCAGATTACACCAGGATCAGAAGTACACTGTGAGAATAACATATAGCCTTCATCCCCATGACCACCGGGAGGCACCATGCATGTGTAGAAGCATTAATTAGCGGTGGAATTCAGGATGTAGAATGGGCGTGGTATATTGTAATGAATTCCCAGAATTAATTGTGATAACCACTCCTTGTCTTAGAAATACCATGAATATGTATGTATTCCTTCTATAAATAAAGATGTTTATCTGGTTTCGGCGTGCAGGCTAGAAAGGGGCTACCCTCACCTGCACCTGGCATGCTCGTAGCACTGAATAAAAATATACCTTTTTTATAACTATTTTGTGGTTATAGAGCGTGATTCCGCAAGTCAACACTAACCATCATTTTCTTTGAGCCAGAGTCCAGATTAGTATCATGGATTCATTACAAGACACTTTTCTTCCTATAGGCTTAACTAAATTATGAGCTACCAACAGCATGTCTTTACGTTAGTGTTATTTAATGAAACTGAAAACTTCAATTTCTCTGATATTTTATTGTGTCAGTGAAAAACAACAGTTCTGTGGTGCTATCATTTTAAAAAATGTTATAAAAATCTAAGAGTACTATAATAAAAGATTATTGCTACCTGGCAATAAATGATTACCAGATGATAAGATTTTCAAAGATTTCCATGAGAGACTAATTCATTTCCTTTATACCTCATTTGTCTTTTTCTTTTTTTCCAAAGAGCATGCTTGTGAAATATCACAGCCTTCTTCATTTTTTTCCATAGTGCTTTCTCTATTATTTCCTTGGATCCTTTCCATCATTCCCAGAAGCAAAAATAAAATAAGCATACACCTCTGAAGATGATGATGATTCTTTACTAACTTATTAGCACTGGAGTAAGCCTAAGATATCCTTTTTTTAAGAAAATGTGAGATAATCATTTTCATATACAGATGGCAATTACAAAACTTTTTCAAAATTTTGCATTTCTACACAATTTTTATTCCCATTTCTAAAAACCCTAAGCAATTAGGCTTAGAAAGAGAGAAGTTTAAAGTAATTTTCAAGGACAAACCACTCTAGTATGCACAAAAATAAACATCAAATTGGTTATCCCAAATGAGATCTGAGGGAAGGGAGAGGAGTATTCTAATCAGCTCTGCGAAAGCATTCACCATTTTTATAGCTTTTACACTTACCAGCTGCTTGCATCCTACAGCTGTGATTTCAGCAGTCCTTCAAATTGGGCTTCTCTTGTAAATGACAAGCAGCATGGCTTCTGCTTGTGCCCTGTTGCTTTGTAATAGGTACTCACAAGGCAAGAGTGAATTGATAAACTTTGGTAAATTACACTGGGAGATACAGTAACTTTGATGCTCTGCTTCATAATATGACAAACGACTTATTACTTAAAGAGATGAGAGAAAAAGTATTTTATGTCTGACATTATTTTATTAGTAGTATCTGTGGGGGAGGCAAACTATGTCACGGTATTTCAATAAATGTGTTCAAGAACACTGTAAAATTAAGCTTTGCGATATTTTTTTAAATACTCCTTTAAAAGCTACTCTACACTCGAGCAGAACCAGAACCACCATATGGTCTCTTTGTTAGCTGAGATTGTTTGATGACTACTATATCATCCTTTCCCTCGTCTCCTTCAATTTAGTTTAAATGATGCTTGTTGAAGAAAAAAGGAGTAGCAGTTTGCACCGGGAGACTATAAAAGCACTCTCTTGGATGCAGAACAACAGGCCAAATGCCAGCGTGGGGGAAAAAAAAAGCTTGATCAGTGAAATATTGCTTCCTGACACTTATAATTCATGAGTGCCTAAACTCAAGCATCAACCTGGCAGGAAACCCTTTAAGCTACTAATTCTGTGAGCACTGATTATCTGGTACTTTGTTTAAAATATTCATAGTACCTGTTCCTACATCTCAGCTGTCAGTCAATCAGATACACCACCAAAACTCTACAGTTCCTATCTGTTTCATTTAAAACCTTTTATTTCTTCTTGTAATTCAGTGTGTTCACTGATCATTCTCATATGCTTTGCGGTTGGCCTTGAATAGAGAGAAAAATGTAACTGTAACATTGGCTATACTGGGAGATGCTGCTGAATTAAGTGGTACAAACAGTGGCAATGTCATCGTGTTCTAAATGCATGCCAGTTCATGAAGATAATTAGCACCAGCAGCACTACCTGCGTTATCTCCCCATAATAGGAAAAACAGGGTCACTGTTTTTACAGTAATCCTTTAAATCCCATACACATGTGAACGATATGGTAGAAACAAGAGTCTTTGGCAAATTCGTTCCATTTTGTTCAGTGAACTCTAATGATGAAGCTTAGTTTAACAGCATTTATCTTTTTAAATTATTTCTGTCACACCACTTCCTAAGACCAAACGATCTCCATTTTTCTTACCTTTTCAGATGTGTACCTCTGTTCCACTTAACATCCTCCCTGCCTTTCTTTGTGTCCCTTCCAATTTAATCATATATCTTCTTTTTTTTCTTCTCATTTTTGCCATGTCACAAGTGAAAAGGAAAAAGCCAGAGAAAAAAAAACACCCCTCTGCCTATATCATGCGTGTCTGACTCATTGCATGACCTTTCAGTGTAACTTTGCCTTCTGCATCCTCAGTTTCTTTTGCTTAAGGCCTTCAGCTTTCTGCTGTGTCTAACTTTTCTTGAATATTGCTGGAGAACTGCAGCACATGCGAAGTTACTGAAGAAGTAAGTAAGAGCTTTGGACACTCAGCATACCTGAAGCTTTTCTCTGTGATTCATACCAGACAGCAGGCACTATAAAAGTTTAATCTATAGAAAAATCACCAGGGCATGACAATCTGACTTGTTTCTTGTAAATACTTATCTTGCTTTTCAGAAGAGTAAGGTCCTCTCCTCTAGGAGGTCCTACTAACTATTTCTGTACATATTTTCTTTCAAACTCTTTCACCTGATTGCTAGTCAGTAATTTTGGAAATAGACAGTCCTTTAAACTGTTCTATCAGGAAAGACTCCTTTGTCCTTCAGTAACTAAGTTCATGGCTTACAGTGACCAGAGTTGCAATGTGGAGTTTGATCTATAGAGATTCTGTAATTTTTAGTCTCATTCTAAGCTGAACACATGACAGACTATCAAGCCAGAGAAAAAATAAAGAAGATATTTTAGACACGCTTTTGAGGCAGCATGGGACTTACTGGATCTTAGTCAAGTAATTGAAAAATTCTTTCAGAACCCGGGGCCTCATTTGGAGCTTCTCAGAAACTGAACTGTAGTCATTCAGTCACTCAATCATTATTATCTTGTTAGGGCTACAATATATAAAGTAGTTGTAACAAATACATTTAAGAACTCAATTTCTAGCAGATAAATAATTTAGTTTTTAACTGCTTCACAGTAATTTGGATTAGGAGCTTCAAAAATCTGTCAGTTGGTTTTGGAGTACTGCTACTGGGCTGTAGGTTATTATGTCAGGAAACTACCTCCTTAAGGATTATTCTTCTGAAAACCAATTATATTTAAAGTTCATTTCTTGAATATCCTACTTTTAACATTATTAAACATCCCTTTCCAAAATTCCTTTCTTCGGCCCTCCTTTAAACATGCATCCAAAGAGTAACCTGCCCACAACATATTAAGTTTCCATGCAGAACATACAAGCAACTCATTGGATTTTCCTATTATAGATTTTAGAGAGAAATAAATTCTATTAGATTATATTCTACTTGTAAACATAAGCTTCCAGATGGGAAAGGTCAGGACTGTACATTAACTCTTTGAACTAGATATCCCCTTTGAAAGATTAAAGTTTGGCAGTAAATGGACCCACAAGTTTTTGAATTACTTTGCATTTAAATAATGGATTTCTTATTTTCATCCATCATTAACCTAATTGATCTCATTTAAAAATGCAAATTGTGGCACTGAACTTTCATGTTCACTGATATTATTCTTTACTGTTTACTGTAACTATCCTTTATGTTTCATTTGTTTCAAGCACTCATTAATACGAAAAGCTCAAACAAGATAATTTTGCTTATTAACACAGTGTTGACATAGTTATTGAGCTAAATAATTAAATAGAATAACTTATTATTTACTTTTCATTCAATATGAAGAGGTATACAGTAGTGACAGCTATATCTTTTAATTTGCATTATTATGATTACTATTTTTAAAACTGCCTCTTACACCGGGAAATACCAAAATTTCAGTCCTTTAAGGGAGAAAGAATGGAAAGGTGATCACTGCTTATAGTATAGAAATAACATTGAGCTGTATTGTAAATACTAACATCTAAATTGTCATTTAGGGGGAAAAATAACACAGTTTGGGGAAAGAATCAGAAGAACATCTCAAGACAGGTGAGTCTTGTACAAAGACTAAATTTGTCTCAGAAGAACAGGGAGTCAACTGTAAGATCTCAAAATTCAGGAATCTACAAGAATATCTTGACTGAAACAGAAAAACAAGAACATGACTTGAATAGTTGGCCTCTAAAGAAAAGTCTTCTGTGAGAGACCACCCTTTTCTGTCAGAAAGGTGGATCAGACTCAGATAGCCATGCGAGAAAAGCCATGCTTTTCCTCTCTGTGCTTCTAAAAGATTTTAAAAGAAGAACACACAACCTAAACTTGTTTTGTTCCCAGAGTTAAGTTGAAGAATCTTGAAGAAAAAAGTGCTGCACCCAAGAAAAATATAATTCTGTTTTTTGATTGGGAAATTTTCTCAGCCTTGTGCTCTGTCCCTTTGCCATTTGTTACAATGAGTGCAATAGTCATACTCGAGAACGTCCTGCTGCATTTGCAGTAATCATGTAATTCTCGACAGGCTTAAGCTTGAGGTATTGGCTGCCTTCTACAACTTCGATCTCTGAAGTATCACAGTTTCCAAACATTCTAACTACTCTAAGACAAAATGATTATAGTAAGAAAGCAAATCATGCTAACTTGTAACAGCAAACTGTAAAACCCTGAATCCGCAAATCTCAAGGCAGTTCTTTCTTCTATAGTCCTGGAGAATCATGCCCTTAGAAAATCCAGGTCTTTTTGCTGCCTGAGAAGAACTGTGTGCTTTACTTCATTAACTAAAGATATAATGAGATAAACATTTGTTCTGATGGCAAAGTCAAAACAATTTCCAGCACTCCAGCTGTCTTCACTCCTTCTCAACATCTATTCGTATTTCCTTGAGCTGGCTTAATATTTTGGGGGCCTATTACTACAAAAATAGAGCAAGTCCATGGTTGAGGAAGTTACCCTGAAAGGCCACCCAAGATATTTAAAGATGAAATTAGCTTATTAGAATTAAATACTAAGCTTTAAGGAAGCCATATTCTTGTACTATATATGACACTATTCTCATGCGGAACTGTATTTTAGGCATTCTCTGTAAACAGATGGTCTGACAGTCTATGTATGACCATTTTCTTATGTTTTAAAAAACAACACTATATTTTGTATGGTAGTAAATAGGCTGCTCTGAAATTAATGCCTCCTATTCATTTCCATGCAAGCTACATTGGATACAGGATACTCTTGTGAAAATCTGCACCAGCAGAAGTGACCCACTTGTTGTTGTCACTACTGAAACACATCACCTACAGCCTCACTGTGCTCACATCCAGTGTATGTTCTCCAGAAACATTCAGCAAGCATCAATGAATGTCTGCGGGTACTGTTTTTTCCATGTGGTGGAATTCAATGACACAACTTCGCTCCATACGCACTTCCATGTCAGACACCAATTTGTCAGACTATCCCTCTGCTGCTATCCGTCACATGGCAACAACATGTAATGGAATGTTAGTGGGAAGGTTCAGCCTCTACTGCCATACCACCAACATCTGCCTCTGATGTCATGGGCCAGTATAATAACATAGGCTGCTTTCAGAGCAGCCCTTGTGTATTATTGTCTATTATAATATGTAATTCATATCTTATATTTGCACGTAACACCTTTCTTTCTGAACACGAAACTATAGAAATGGTGTGTTCAAAAAAAAAAAAAAAAAAAAAATCAAAATCACTGAAGTAAAAATAATGGTCTGAAATCTCTTAGTGGCATCAGATAATATAGGTCTGATAAAAGCATTCTGCCTTACACCTGCAACACCATCCTGTTGTCAGTGAAACCTCCATTTGTTAATATGCCACAAATCACAGCAATACACTGTTGCTGAATACACACGCACCATTTTCTACAAGGCTGCACAAGTGAAATGCTAATTTGCTTATCTGTAGTCTCCTGCATTTGAAGTGCTTTGTTTATTTAATAAAAAATCGATAAGCGTATTTCCCAGACAATAGTCAACAATCGCTTGGAATTGTTGCCAAATTTTCAAGTCAAGTTCAGATGCTCATTGCAAAAGAATCTAATAAAAACTCACCAGATAAACAGCTTATCACAAAAACATTGTTGGAATAGCCAGTAGAAGCAAGCTAGCTGATGGCTATAGACTTGTCAGATTGACAATTCACTGCACATCTGTGTCTGCCAATATAGAATTTACTCAAAATTGCCTCTCTAGACACTTCTTTACATAACACATATTTAGCTTATTAGTGCTGTCATTTGGGAGTGTGGTCAGCTTTTGAACAGAATTTCCCCATGTCCGTTAGCACAGATCACATCACAGCTGCCATTTTAGAATCACGATGATTAGGTTTGAAGTTCAAATGATTTGATTTCACTTTAAAGCTTCAGAAGCAGCCTCTGGGGCAGGCTTACACAATTAATTTTTTCTGAGGTCTGCTGGGTAATTTACTGTAGACAGAGAATTTTTATGAAGGTAAGGTAATTACCACTGGGTAATTTTATGGCACTCTGTTCAGTATGAAGCAACATGTTGGCTGCCTTCTGCTTGGATAAAACCTGGAGGAAAATGAAGATGCTGCCTCTGAGAATCATCGCTTGTTTGACACATAGAAGAAAGATGAACAGAGTTCACTCATTTCCTAGTTCTGGATCAGAAGTTGTATTTGCCCTCAAAGTGTCTTTTCAGTGTGTGCATGAGGACTTTGAGTACACAGTCCTGTAAATATTACCATGAGAATCTTTCAAAACTGAAGTACTGCACACGTGTTTCCTTAATGCAGGAGTGAATGCAGGATTTTAGTTTAAGTGCAGAAGTAAACAATGAAACAAAACATTCCTCTGAGATTTGTATTTATCACTTACAAGAAGCAGTTCCTAATAATCAGTGGCAGCTAGGCTGACAAGCAAACTTCAGAGCAAAGCCACGGGGGATACAAGTCTATTTTGGGTTTACTATTGACAGTAAGGGTCAGAGGAAAAATAAACTCAGCAAGCAGTGTCATGCTACCACAAACCTCTGCTGGCCAAGCAGAAACTAAATTATGGCTGAACCTTTCATCACAAAAGAAACCATTGGGTTATTGAGCTGCCCTGCAGTGCACAGAGCATGACACAGAGATGAGCAGGATTAAGCACAAGTGAGGCACAAATTACTGTTAAAAAAAAGCTTAAATGGTTGGAGGAGGTAATTATTTCACAGTCTGGAGTGGGGTACTACATATTTAGTCAAATAGCATGGATATTATTTTAATATCTAAAGTCTGACAAATTAATTTGGAAAGCCCTGTGAAAACAAGAATTGATCACAGTCCATGTTAAGATATCCTTATTTTGCTCAGTGTATAAGTAATATACTTATTTCCAGTTTTGGACTTCACCACTGAAAAAAAAAAAGGAGCAGGATTCAGAAATTTGTTTTATTACATACATGAGCACAGCATAAATATGGTGCATAATGTGATATGTATGTATGTGTGTATTAAAAAACAACTGCTTTTTTCTTAAAGTTTTCGCTCTTATTTCATGTACTTATTTCATAATACTACTGGTGAAAGTTGACACTGTACTGATATCACTGTTGATGGTATTACTGGCTTTAGTATTAACTTTACTTCCTATTAAAGCTGATGATAAAAGCAGCTGTGTGGATTCATAATCATCTCTATCTACATATCTGCAGACTCATTAGAAAGATCTGTTTCATACAGACTCATTGCCCAGGATAGATGTAATACTATTTTGTCATTCACTAGATAAAGATATAAAAACGTCATTTCAAATATTCTGTTGCTTTCTTATTTCTTACCTATTGTCCACTCGATGCAAACACAATCCTGCAATTACTATTATCTTTTTCTTTTTCTTTGCTTTGCTTTTAGTATTTTGATGAAGCCATGTGTGTTTCGTCCATTGTCAGCAGATTTTATCTATCTGTTTTTTACTCTCAGGTATAATCATTGAGGGCAGAAAACAACAAAATTAGCCAGACAATTTATTATTGCTCTTTTTTTCTAACCTGGGATGACAGCCTGGTTAGGAGTATCAATGTACGACAGACATAATTCTTCAGATTTTAGGAAAATGTTTAAGAAACAAGTTCAGTTCTATTGAATTATTTCCCTGCCAAACTGATGTCTAGCTGTGCCATTCTGTTTCACTTGTTTAAGGTACTACTCCGAAGCTCTCTGCTCATCTGAAATACCCCTGAGACATTTGGAACAAGTACCCTATGGAGCAATGCCACACTACCTGATTTTAGGTGAGATGATTTTCAGAACTAAAGGATGTCGAATTAACAGATTCTCATGACTTTTGTCTTGGGGTCCTGTAATTCATCTGTTTTGTCAGTGCTATTTCTGAACTGTTGTCAGCTGGCATTGAGGATGTCTTGAACCAGCCCCATAATGAGTGTTCTGTGAGCATCACTCTCATTAATACAAATACAATGTCTCTTCTATGTTTGTAGTCCTATGAACTGATGGGTAAAAGCAGTTTTCAGTGACTGTAGCAATACCAGATATGACTGTGAGCAATGTCAGGTGGATAAGCAGGAGAATAAAATTAAGGAGCCTGATTTCAGTGCCATGTATTCCTTTCAGAGTCTTTCTGATTGCTGTAGTAAATCATCCTCCTGCACTTCTTTCCTTCAAGGTTCTCTGCTTGAAGCAACATCATTAATTCCATGGATCTCATTCTCTTTTCCTAAAATTTTCTTAAAAACTTTATCTCAAATAAGACTGTTGGATATGTTGACTGTGGAGTTGTATGTGGTAAGGAAAAGGACAATAGACTGTTCCCTGTTTGCAATAAGAAAATATTGCTTTTAAGATTGCACATGGTCTTTCCACCATCTCTTATGAACGTAAGCTTATTTTGGCATATTTCTCACTTATCTTTTGACATATGATGACACTCTCTACTAGTGCTGGAGAGTATAAAATTGGTTGGTGGAAAATTAATGAAGCAAAGAGAAAGGATCGAGAATAATTACTCGTATCTTGTGGCTTCTGGTAAATTGGCAGACTGAGGGGGCAAAATAGCAAATAAAGCACATCAGTGACAGTAAATACCCTTTCCAGTTTGTCCTTGTTGGAGAACTTCAGTGAACGTGCAGAAAAGGAAGAAGGGTCTTGTTCAGAAAATGAAACAATACATAAATTGCTGCTGTTTAGCAAGGTAGTGTCTTATTGCCTGGGGAGCAAAGGGATAAATGAAATATCCAGAAGTTTTGTGTTTGAGAGGCGACACAAAGTCTGCCTTCTTGTTGCTTTTACATCAATCACGTTACACATGACACAGCTTAAACCTCCTACAGCAGCCTGGTTTTTATATCATAGTATGGCTTGGATTAGAAAGGACATTAAAGCCCACCCAACCCCAACCCCCTGCTGTGGGCAGGGCTGCCCCCCACCAGCTCAGTCTGCCCAGGGTCCATCCAAGCCAGCCTTGAGTGCCTCCAGGGATGGGGGCAGCTTCTCTGGGGAGCTCTGCCAGTGCCCCATCACCCTCTGAGAAAAGAATTTAACATCTAACATCTAACCTAAATCTCCCTCCTTTTAGTTTAAAATTAGTAACCCTTGCCTACTGTATAAAAAGGTCTCCCACTCTTTTATAGGCCCCATTTAAATACCCCACAGATTTCTCCAGGCTGAAAAAGCCCATTTCCTGAGCCTTTCTTCACAAAAGTTCTTCAGACCTCTGGTCAATGTTGTGGCCCTGTAGTACCAACATTTTGAACAGGAAGGGAGAAAGCAATTTGGAAGTGAAGGCATGGGTCATACCAGAGGATGATGGTGATGGGATTTAGAATTCAGGGAAATAGATGTTAAGGATTCATCTCTCTAGTACAGATGCCATCTGAACATTTTTAGGGGAGGCAGGTGTTTTATAGTCATTGGTAAAGAAAGGCTTTGATCTGCATCAGGAAAATGATGCATAGGATGCATCAGAAAACAGTTATTTTCAGTACACATTACTTACGGGTACTAATCCACATCTGCCTCATTTCAGATGTTATGCAGATGGCATTTTTAGCAATGCTGTCAGCTTCTATGTATGGAGTGCTTTCTCAACCACCACATTTTACTTGTTTTAGATACTTACAGAACTATCTTCCTTCAGAAATAAGTTATACAAGCCAGCAAACCTTGACACTGCGTCTTGGGAACTAGCTGCTGTTACAGGCAACTTGTCTGCTTCATGGGTAAACCTTGTTTATAATAAGTTCCTTTGCTTACATTTACCCTAGAAACAGACCTGTGAAAGGTCTCTACCCTTCACTTGATCTGGTAATATTTTGCAGACGTCTCTTTCCCTAGATGGCAAACAAACACTGATGTTCTTCAGAAAAGTATACATAACAGTATACAGAAGAATGGTGATTACAGTGCAAGTGAATATGTAAATGTCACCTGGTGGCGAAAAGCTGTTCTCCTGAGTTCCTCATAGTTTGTAAAAGCAAAGAAAGTGACTCAAAGGACAAGACTTCAGACTACAGCACACAGACATATAGGCAAGCTTATTCAACTTTGAATATGCCTAAATTTTGAGCTGAAGGCTGGTTTAGCAATAGGTATCAGTATATTACTTTAAGGACCAATATATTAGTTTAGCAAAAGGAATCAGTGAGTGTTAGTTCCAAAACTTTTCAGTTTAGATTTGGTGTGCAAGCAGCCTTGTTTTTCTCAGTGATCCTGCTTCATAGAAGCAATGAAGTCACAATATCTTTGCATCTACCAGGCACAAGGACTTTTTTCATGGATTTCATGTATATTGTTTTGAGTTGTAGTGCATCAAGCTGGAAAGTTGCTCATTAAGGCACAACAAGCAATGGAAAATTGTCAAATTGGGGAAAAACAGCTAAAGGTTGGACAAAGGGCGCTGTGATGAACTGCTATGATCTTGATATTACAGCTTACTTTGACATTACTACAATGATAAATGAAGAAGACAAATGCACTTCCTCTTTACTATTTGTAAAGAAAACCAGGAACTTAACACACTAATCTTTTCAGAGTTATTTCTGAAATAAAATTTAAAAAAAAGAGGTTGGCTAAAAGAAAAGTGTTATCAATACCTACCATTCTCAGAAAATTTCAAAGATTTCCTACAATAGAAACTCTGAAACAAAACAAAACTGTAAAAGCAAGCAAATATAATGTATATTACTTACAGTGTATTTCTAGAACCTGCATTGCTATTTGAGGTGTAGCATTTAGGGATTCATGATCTACTCTGCAGCTTACAACTGCACCATCATCATTGCGATCTGCAAGGAAATCCAGTGTGCTGCTGACTGTGAATGTTTTACGAGTTGCATCTTCTTCTTTTAAATATTTAACATCTGAAAGAAAAAAATAAACATTTTTGTTCCCAATATTTTCAGAAAGAAATAGTCCAAAATTAAACAGCAACATTTACCTATCAAACTTATTTTAAAAAAAAAAACACCAAAAAAAATTTCATGTACTTATTGACCTCTTTAAAACATAAGTAATTAAACTGTAGCTATTCTACTCTTTTCTCCTTTTGCCAGAGTAGAAGGTGTACATTGCAGAAGAAAATTCAAAATCAGTTACTTGATACTGCACTCAGAGGGCAATTGCTTTCACAATTCTCTCATGTTTAGGTCCAAATCTTATATAAATGACAGTTCATTAGAAAAGTGTAGTCTACTCCCACTCTCACTTCCCTAATATATTCACAGTGTCACTAAATGTTAAATATTCTACATCCATCTTTGTAATGCATATCGCTGAATCTGAACAAAGAGTTGCAATACATCAAACTCATGCTTACTTTATTCATTGCTTATTTTGTTTTTTAGCTAGAATCATACTAATTTATTAATTAAACTAAACCAAAGTATATATATATTAAAGTTGATGAAAAAATAGAGATAGTATTATTATATGATATATTACATTACATTATGTTACATTACATTACATTACATTACATTACATGATATAATGTGATATGATATTATTATAATACCTCATAGTATTTAGTGGGATGTACAGATGCATCCCAAGAACACTGGAAATAAAATTACTTCAAAGATACTTTCCACTCAGTGCTTTTTATCGTTACTCACTGGCTTACTCTTTCAGAGCAGAGCCCATTAAAAATCTGTGCTAGCTTTCAATCCAGATACAACTGTGTTGGGATCCTACCACCATGATTAAGAATTCAATTCAGCTTGAAGTTAAGGTTTAGACTCAGTAAGTTTCACTGTAGGACAAACAAGTTACATTAGAACTGGAGAACCAAAAGACTAAGCATTTATTTTTAAAAGTTATTGTTATTATTATTAATAATAACTTTTCTTACATACATATGAGAACTGGTTTACTTGGATCCCATCTATTTATAGTAGTTATTGATTTGTTTATTTCAGTAAAATCAGAAGCTTGCTATATTGATTAATGACAAGGAAGGATTTAAAAGATATATACACAAATACATAAATATATATATGAAATTACACTGAGATTGCATACATCTTCTGTGTCCTAAAGAAATGAAAACACAAGAGGTTTCAGCTTTATAAATTATGTTAAATCCCATTAGAAAAGAATATGACCTAAATAAAATTTGCATTAAATATCCATATTAGAAAGCAAATATTAAATGGCTTAAGCTACTTGTTTATAGATAAAAATACCTCTGATATCAGAAAGATGTTCTTTTTCATTGTCTCTGGATAAATGAAGACACCATATACATTTTCTACTTTTTCCCTAAGACAAAATCATTTATTGCATGCAAACATTTTTTTGCCTTTTGGTTGCCAAACTTTAAGAGATTTCAAATTTCTAACAAGGTGACCATCAATATTTAGGAATAAGAAGATAAGAGAAATACTGGTCGGGGCTAAAGCAAAGTTATTATAATCAAACGACAAATTTCTTCACTAGTTTTGAGGCACATAATTGGGATTTTGTTCAAAGAAGTAAGTATGAAATTCAATAACAAGCACCTACACAGATTGCTTTATGTTTGTGAGCAATGTATACAATCAATTTCTTATTGACTTTAGGAGGACAGAAAGCTCCCGAGAACTTCAACAACTTTCAGTTCAGTGAGAAGCTGTGGACACTTAATCCCTCAGGAAGAAAAAAACACAAAAAACAGTTGATTTACTAGGCAGGTGTTTAGAAGTCTTTCCCTAGACACCCTTTATTTAGAGGGTAAAACCCTTAATTCCCTCCACTAAAAATATGGTGCTAATATTGTTGCAGTTGACATCCTTATCATCAGAAATACTTAGCTAGCCCACTTGATCAACTGTATCTTCTTGGATGTTTTTTCATAGGAAAAGAAAGTTATTACATTAACAACATAAGCCCTTCTGAAAAGAAACAGCAGTGGAGATCAGGTAGTGAGCATGTAACCCCATGCTAGCTTTCAAAACATTTACCCAGGGTTTTCACAGAATTCATAAATATGTCCTATGCAGTCTGCTTTTTAGCTTACTTTTCTTACTACTCTTGTCAGCTAAAAAAGGCTTAAAAATGTTCATTACAAAAGAACTTTGTCTGCAAATCACTATAATCAAAGGATTTGGAGGATACCTGAAGTGAAAGCAGTTTTACAGAAGTGGAACTGGAGGTATTGAGTACCAGTTGAACATTAATCAACACTGTGCCTTTACAGAGTTGAGAGTTGAAAAAGGATTGCCCTGTAGTAGCAATAGTATAGCAAGCAAGAAGAAATTATTATTCTCTTTTATTTAGTATGTTTGCAGCTGCATCTAGAATAATCAGCCAAAATTTGGACTTTCCAGTATAGATGTCAACTGACTGGATTACAATGAGAAGTTGGAGACAGTTGGGTTTGTTCAACCCGATGAATAGAAGACAAACTACTGTCCTGAATTTCTTAAGAAAAATCCAGAGCCTTCTTGGAGCTGTACAACAACAACTGAGGGGCAATGAACACAAGTTACGCCAAGACAAATTCTGATCATGTTTCATGAAATTATGAAAACTCTCCTCAGTAACGCATCTCAATTACTTGAAACTTCTATCCCAGACTAACTGTGGAAACTGTCCTTTGAGATTCTTCAAAACCAAATCAGATAAGACATTAAGCAATCTTATATAACCTTCAATAAGAGGTTGGGCCACACCAACTATGGGGATCACCTATGACTACCAGACAGGCATACAAACAGACACCCTCATATTAACTATTAATTCTAGTTTATAACTCACAAGTACAGATGTTTGATGGTGAAAATAATAAACAGAAAAAGATCATTCTGCTGTTTTTAAAAGGCAAGTATAGTTCTTATTTACATTTAACATCATCATGAAATGGCATTTCTACCTAAAAAAAAATTCATCCTCCACTTGGAAATTAATTAAGACAAAATACTGGATGTCTGTCAGAATATTTACTGTATATTAAAATGTATAAACTTATTCAAAATATCTTAATTTGTTACAACAAATCAATTGACATTATCTTATATATTTTTAAGTCTCATTTTCCTAGGAAAAAAAAATCCTTTAAAAATATTCCTGGAACATGAAAGACATATTTCATGTTTTATTGTTGAAATTAGCTGTAACAAGTTTTGTTGGAAAAAAAAATTAAAAATTGCATATTTAGCTTCTCGTTTATTTCTGCTTTTAATAATCTCCTTCTAAAATGTCACCAGAATGCTAGAGTGCAGATTGCTTTGTTAATTTGGTTCACATGAGACAGAACACTAAAATAAAAGACACACTACTCAGTGCTTCGCACTCAGTCATATTACTAGCACTTACTGCATCAAACAGTATTCTTTTACCACATGACTTCTTTTTTGAGCAATGGAGGTACAATTTTAGAATGGCTTTTTCCCCTTTGGTGCAACTCTGAACTCAATGCATCATTTATATTCTTTTGCACCATGTATAATACACTGTAACATGATTGGATTTACTGGTGCTAGACAGACGAACTCCTAACCTTTAATGTCAGTTGCATTAGCATATAATTTCGTATCTATTTTCTCAGATTTATCATTTCACCTTTTACAGTGCACAAAGCTAATGTAAGTTCTGCTGATGCCACTGCAAACTGGTTAGGTTATTTTATTTCTAACCTTTGCAAAATGGCAATGTGATCTTCAGAAGATCTGAAAAGCTAAACTGAAATGAATGTGCTTTCCTCTCATTTCTGTTTTTTTCACTTTTACCATTCTTCTTCACATAACCTTTGTCCCTCCT
Source organism: Lagopus muta (assembly GCF_023343835.1). NCBI lineage: Eukaryota > Metazoa > Chordata > Aves > Galliformes > Phasianidae > Lagopus > Lagopus muta. Next base: position 93,172,043 of record NC_064433.1, read on the forward strand.
CTGCCCTCTCTTAAGATAAAAAAAAAGTCCATTTAGAAACTGTGGAGAAGAACAAATTAGCTATTGAGACAAATGACTGAACTGCTTGTTTGGCTTCAATTACATATCAGCTGAAAGAAAGGTAAAGTTCTTATACCAGATTTAAAAATATAGTAATTTCTTCAAATTTGCTAGTAGCTGGGAAGAAAGGTATTCTGTACTTCCCCATTTTCTTTGCTTGTTAAGAGTGCTCAAATATATTTCAAATAATTTCAGCCTAAGCTTCCTGTCTCCAATAAAACAACTTTGATTTTCATCAGAAACATAAAGACACTTCTCAAATGGACTGCGTTCCTCAGACAACCAATTACCACCTCCTGTTAAATCAGCTTTGGTTGTGGTAAACAATAATAAAGGTAGATTAATTAGCTCTTTAATTAATGCTGCAACTTTGTTTGAGGCAATAATTTCAGCTAACAAAAATCACAACGTCAGACAAATGCGAGACAAAGCTGATCATAAAATCACAGATTTGCATGGGTTGGAAGGGACTTTAAGAAATCATTGAATCCAATCCCCCTGCTAAAGCAGATTCCCTACAATAGATCACACAGGTAGAGTCCAAGAGGGTCTTGAGAATCTCCATAGAAATAGACTCCACAGCTTCTCTGGGAAACCTGTCCCAGTGTTCCGTTACACTTGCAGAACAGAAGTTCTTTGGCATGTTAGTATGGAATCTCCCCTGTTCAAGTTTTAGGCCATTACTCCTTGTCTTATTGCTACATACCACTGAGAAGATTCTGGCCTCATACATTTGTCTCTCACCTCTCTTTAGATATTTATAAATATTTATCAGATTCCCCCCTCAGCCTTCGTTTTCCAAGGCTTACCAGAACCAGGTTACTCAGTCATTCCTCACATGGGAGATTCTCCAGCACTTTATCATCTTTACAGCCCTCTGCTGGACCTCTTATAGGAGATCCCTGTCTTTTTTGAACTGTGGAGGCCAGAATAAGATACATTATTCTAAATGTGGCCTCACCGGGGCAGAGTAGAAGAGAAGGACCACCTCCCTTGACTTGCTGATCACACTCTTTTTAATGCACCCCAGGATATCATTGGCCTTCTTGGCCACAAGGGTAAACTACTGGCTCATTGCCAACCTGTTCTCCACCAGGACACCCAGGTCCTTCTCTGCAGAGCTTCTCTCCAGCAGATCATCAGCTGACCTGTACTGATGCATGCATTTATTCCTCACCAGGAGCAAGACTATACTAAAATGTGGGTTTTTTTGTGTGTTTGTTTTTGTTTTTGTAAATGGCTATGCAAAAAAATATTAGATTTCATATCATATACTGATTTGGTCTTGTAGTAGAACAAATAGACATGACTTAAGTATAAGCCAAGACCTTATAATTTTTATTAAAATACATCAGGCAGCCTTCTTTTATAGAAAGCTTTATCCACTCATTCACCAGAAAGGATTTTAAAGCCGTCGTGTGTTTTACAAAAATATGGAAGGGAAAGTAACTTTTGAATAACGAACACAAAAAGGGAAAGAGAAGACAGAAAAGAAATACGTAGTTTTCATATGCAACTATTTCCTATTTTATTGGATACTCAAAGAACAATACTTGCTTTGGTTTTAGTCATCTAAAACCTGTGAAATCTGCTTCATGCCCTTCTAAGTATTCCTCCCTCTCTTCAGTCCTGCAGACACTCAGCATTCTTGTCACAGCTGCAGATTCCCAGTTTTGTAACTGGGACTTTCTCAGTGGCTAAAACTTGACCCTTCCTCACCTGAGCAGGCTCTGTATCTCCCCTATGGGAAATGCAATATCCTGTCTGCTCCAGACAGCTCTTTCTCAGCCAGTCATTTTACTTAAAGAAGCATAACATGAATCTAATAATTGATCAATATGTCATATGTCATATCACAAAAGCAAAAAGAAAGGAAAAGATAAAAAAAGTGAGTGTCATGGCTGTGACAATATTAATTTCACAAGATATTTCTCTATAAAACATCTACTTTGAGTTAAATACGCTAAACAGATTTCAGAGCAGTTCAAAACATCAGTTTTTACTATTGGAAAAGAAAAATAAAATAGTGGTTACGTGGCCACTAATGTCACTTAGAATCAATTTCTTAACTAGATACTATCACTAATTCATTTGATAGTTGAATATTAAAGACTTTTTTACAAACATGAATTAAAAACATAACTGTAAATAAGCATAGTTATACAAGTGTAACAGATTTCACAAAAGTCCTTTAAATACCTTTAACTTCTTTGTCATTCTTGAACCATCTGATATCAGCTGCTGGCTTGCTACCAGATGTCTTGCAAGTTAGCTGCATTCTCTCGCCTTCCATAACTGGTGAAGTAAATCCAGTAATTTGTGGCTTCTCAGGAACACCTAACAAGCAAACAAACAAAACGTATCTGATATGTTCAACTGTTACCATAAATATATGATCACCTTAGATTTCACTTCTTCATGTACTCTAAATTCTGTAAATGGAATTAGTAGTTCATTGTCTTTTATCAACATTTATTTAAAATTTCTATTGTAAATAAACTATCAATAAAAAACACAGAACTTATCTAGTTTTCAAAAGAATATGGATAATTTGTATCTTAGAACGTATTCTATCTAAAAATATTCTGCAAGCCGGTTGTAAGATATAAACTGGTCTGCACAGTAAAGAAAATGTTGAAGTACACTGGAAGCATATTGGAAGTAAAACTGAAAAAAAACAATAACTGGCAAAAAACAGCTAACTGATCTAAGTTGAGAACAGATGTTTAAGCACGAATTATGAAGTTTTAATACAAAATCCAGGGAAATAGGAGGATGAAAACAAACACAGAAGTTATATTATTTTCAGAGAACCAATAATGAGAAAAAAAAAAAAAAGTATAATCACAAATCCATTGGCTATTGAGAATTCTTTAGCTGAATCCAAGGTCTTTGGAAGAGGTCTTAGGATTCATGAAATAGCATACATATTATAATAAATTTTGAAATAGTTATTTTTCAATGAACCATGAAAGATTATAAATAAATTTATGAGTAGCGTTTACAAAAATGTCATTGCCATATGTATAAATCTATTTGACTTTGGCAAATACAAGAATAACTTCCTTTAAAATGATACTGAAGATTGTAATTTTAAGATGCCTAAAAATGTCACTGTTAAAACTCACATCCGAAGAACTTTGATGCATTCATACTAATGGCATGGTAAATGGATTAGTCACAGCACCTGATCTTGTAACCTGCATTTCACAATTTGGCTCATTTACATCACTTTTCCAAAATGACAGATTATGTACATAAAAACCAAGCAGCAGTACATATCACAAAATACATTTCTGTAATAAATCTACTCCTCTCTTTGAGAACACAAAATGGTGTCTACCATAGTACCTTGACACTTAAATCTTTTAATCCATATCTGAACTGTCAAGAAAGAGATTATTAGTACATAAAAAGATGGTTTATCTGATTAAAAAGATGAAATGTTTTTCTATGGAAAAAAAGTCCCATTCTCAAATGGAAAGAGTTTCAAGAGCTTAAAATATTGCTTTGAAACAATTCTAAAATATAAATAGATAGATAGATAGATAGATAGATAGATAGATAAAAACAAAAAACAGGCAACTTAGACATTTTATCTTTCCTTCTTGAAAGTAAAGTAGTTGATGGCAGGAAAATTTCATTAACCCCCTCTCACACTCCTCAAATCGAAGATAAAACTAAATGAACTGTGGAAAATCAAGTTAACTCTGGTTAATAAAAGTGGTGATATGTTTTTTCTGTCTTTGTAACACCTTTCTATGGCTTTCTGTCATTTACAAGTTTGAACTGGTCCATTCATCTGTTCTTTAGATCATGCGATGCCTCTCTACAGAAAAAGAGATTAACCTCAAGCAGATGTTACTCCTGCATATTCTGTTTTGAGAGGGTATTTTTCATTCTCAATGGCAAATTTCTAAAGATTTTTGTAAAATGGTCTCATGTGGACTGAAATGGAGACATATTTCAGGTCATATACGCAAAAGCAATTTCCTGTCTATATTAATCTGAATATTACTGGTGCAGAGAACATCTTACATCAGTCCTATTAAATTCAACTGTTTGCCTGTCTACATATTAAAAAAAAAAAAAAAAAAAAAAAAAAAAAGAGTATAGTTGAGGGATATAAAAAGGAGAAAAGCATTAAAATCAGTCCCTATAATCATATCTCTTAGGTATGGATTTTAGTTTCAATGAACTCTAGCCATTTCAGCAGATTGAGCTACTGAAATTTGTCAAATTATGTAAAGCTTCAAATAGAAACTTTATTTCCTGGGCACCTCTAGAAATCCATTGCTTTTCTATGTGTATCCATAACCTATGGGGAAAACAGTAGAGCATTTAGAAGATAAAGCATAAAAGAACCAGCAAACTGAGTGAAAATATGCACTTTAAAGACAAAAAGCAGAAATGAGAATGAGCCAAGCAAAGGCAATGCAAAGGAAAAACTATAAAGCTCTAATGACTGTTTTGATTTCAGGCTGATTTCTTCCCTTTTGCTTTCTAAAGTACATTGCTGGGAGATGAACATACACACTTTCTTCACATTTCTGGTGCTTGGGATGTAGAAGTTATGAAGCACTCCTTTTGTGCCATTTGTGTACTTCTTAATTCATTATCCTGTCCCAAATAGTAAGAGGCACATTATTTTTCAGCATAGCCATATTAAAAAATTAACTACAGGGACTCGAGATATTTACATGGCTTTTCTGCAAAACTTCAAACGAATTCATTCATATCATTATTTGCCAACGCTTGTTTCTGTAATGTGAGCACGCTCGGTTATTTATACTTACCAAGAACGGTAAGAAAAGCCTTGGAGGTTTTGACAGGCATAGTAAATAAAGAGCAGGTGTACTGCCCTTCATCTGACAGAGACACATCGCTGACACTGATACTCAGTTCATGCCACGAAGCTCGAACCAGCTCAATTCTGTTGTCCCGTAGAGCTGGAAGAAAAAAAAAAAAAGGTAAAAAAACCTAGCCCATTAACAAAGCTTGGCTTGTTACATAGGAGACTCTCTATATTATCCTAGGGAAGTTACACCCAAGAATACAGGGTTACAAACAGTTGTCTTAACACATAGTTGTTTTCTCTGTGGAAAGAAGCGTGAGGGTTTAGCAAGTTTCTGAATACTGAAGTTATTTACTTCTAATGTATGTAAACCTAAAAACCTAAGGGACTTAACATTTACATTTGGTCAAGCTCTGAAAAACCAATGTTGTGACTGATTTCTGCTATCTAATAGCTTTGTGCAGTCCTTAAATAACTTCTCTCCAGAAGCATTTTTTTTTTCCCAAGAATTTACATGCTTGGATGAATCTTGAGAATTCTGTTTCATCTAGTAACAAACTGCATTTTCAACTAACAGATCTAGTGCTGCATAGGTTGCCTACAGATTTCTCTCTTGTCTTATTACTACTGAGGTTGAATTAATGAGTTTTCCTGAACACTGTTAGAGCACTTCTGGTTATGAATATATTCAAAGTTCTACGTGCATTTGGAACACATTTTATGGTTTGAGGTAGTTGAATATTGTGGTCTTACTTTTCTTTTTTATGGGAGCTAAAACTCTGACCTATCAGAAAATCATTCATAACAAAATTCTGTTTGCATGAAGCCAACAAAGGAAGAGTAAGAGGTAGATCACTTCAATTCAAAATGACACTTTAGCTAACACTTCAAAATCTTACATATTTTAAAGCATTCAGATTAACCCACATTTTCTATTTATGAGCAATCAAAACATCCAACTATTTAATTTCTTTAGAATAATGGAATAATGCTATTTCAGAAATCCACATATATTAATTTTTTTGTTTGTTTGCTTCTTCAGTGCAGGAACACTACTATCAGAGGTAAGTAAGCACTGTAATTCTCCTATGTGAACAAAGCCTCTGTAACTTGGAAAGCACTGTTAGGTTCAAATCTTTGGATTGACAGGTTTCAGTCTTCAGTGAGTCTATTTTTATAGTAAGGCTCTGGAAGTTCAAGTAAAAGTGGACTATCGTAATTACCAGGAGAGCTTTGCTTTGATTTGTGAGAACCACCAAGATGCTCAGTTCCTAATTCTGTTCTCACTCTACTCTTTCAAAAGTCCCCAAAGGCTTTGAATTTGTTTCACCTACCATTTATATCTGTCCAGTGAGAAAAACGAAGCTTTAATGTGGTTTGTTTGCTACTAAATCTGGATGTTTCTGAACCATCACAAGACTCCCTAAGTACTGTCAACACAGGAAGAATTACAGCAAAATAAGCAGCCACAGAGAAGATTTAGCAAAAATGTCACTTAAATTGGTTGTCTTCTAAGGCTACTCTTCAGGTTTCTTTACAATGACTTCAAGACAAATTTATTGGTTATTTCAGGGTAGGTCAGCTAAAGCTTGACTTTCTTCGGGGTCTGATGACTGAAAGACAACAGCTTAAGTAGACCTGACATATAAGCATGCCATGCGTTTTTCTAAGGCACATCAAAGAGGCTGAGATTGTGTGCAGTGGACACATTCTAAACATATCTGAAACATATTCTATCCCTCCATAGAAAAAGCAAATAATTATTTAATATGTAATAGTAAATGCATATAATAATGAAAAATAGGTGCAACATCAAACAAACAAACAAGCAAATAAAAAGTCCCAATACGAAAAGCTATATCAGCTTTTAAATCAGCATGTTAGCAATATTAACAGGGAAACATGCTCAAGAAAGTACACGGAATCAAGCTCCTACCAATGCAGAACAGCAGGCAAAGTCGATGACTGTGGCTTTACTAGCCAAACGTCCTCACAACAGTAAAGTTCTTGCTGTCTTTGAAGAAATAATTAGAGACTCAGAATTCATCTGTCAGTGTTACCATTCTAGTCAGATGAAAACTGAGCTGTCATAAGGATGGTCGTTTATTTCATATTAGTGATCTTTCAGAAAAAAATATTTTCAAAATGCCCCAGTGCTTCCAAATATTTTGATTCCCACACCCATCATTTGGAAAACAAAATAGAAAATGAAAGAAAACAACAAAACCTCAAAACAAAACAAGTACCTCAGTATGCCATAATGTCAAAGTTGTGACTTCTATATTCCAAGACAAAAACTGTTCAAAAATAATGCAGTATATAATCTTACACTGTACTCCATTTTGACAACTGCCATTGTCTCTGATAGATTCACTGTTGAAATATTTTGCTACAGATGGGGCAATGTGCAGAATCTCATGCACTAAAAAGAATTATAATTAACCCCGGCGTAAGATGATGCTGGAAAGAAACTACTTTATCCTACTGGTATAGAGAAAAAGCAACAACTGAAATACAAACCAACTGCATGAAGTACACTCCTGCAGCTACCCTCATTTCCTCCCCTCCACAGCTTTTTAACCTTTGTGCAACATGAAATCGTCAGCTCAATCAATTTTCTGGAAAACCAGTAAAAACAACCACTGATGGAGAGCTGAGATCAGAAATACCCTGCCTCAGCCCAGAATGAAATTTATTGAAGGCATGGGGGGAAAGAAGAGTTTTCTAATGGAAATAGATTGTAGAGGAAACTGACGAAAAAACTTTTCCACTTTCACTTAGACAAAGCTAGCACTTACATAGAGATTTTTTACATTCTTATTTTCAAACTTTATTATTTATACCTTTATCAACAGTTATATATTTCTTTATATCTGCTCAAAAAGCCAACAAATTTCTCCTATGAAATTGAAAGCTGTGGTAGATGCCAGAATTGGTTTCTTTCCATTTTCTGTCAGGTACTTATTGCTGACAGAGTAAAAACTGACTAGAGAAAAGAAGACAACAAAGCTGTAGTCCTGACTCTGGTGCTCTGGGTCAGAAGGAATCTTCTGGGAAAGGGTGACTGCCCCCTAGTAGAGCAGGTGAGTCAGCACTGAAGCACTGGAGAAGCCTGCAGCACTGCTAGTCAGCCAGCACAGAATGAGTGGAGCAAGGGTCTCTTATGAGGCAGAGAGTAAATCCTTGCCAAGTCTGGCTGATGGAGAAAAGAAGCCTGTGGAGTTTGAATAGAAGCAAGCTACTTGGAGGAATCAACTGGAAAGCAGAAGCATGAAGGAAGAAACACACTCCTCAAGGAGCTAGTGGAAATGAAGGAGATTTGTTTACTATTCTCTATTCAGACCATTTCCGCAGATCTGACCTCTACCTTTTTTATAAGCATTTTAATTGCTCTTCCTTTGAAGTCAGAATTGTCCCGAACTGGGCAATTTTACCGGTTTCAAGCTAACTCAAGGTTATGCCATAGAGGAAATACAGTATCAAAAAGTAAAATATGAAATGTTCTCCCTTATTCGGTCAGCTGCTGAAAAGAAAAAGTAGAACCTCATGGTCTGTAATTTGATTCATACTAACACAGATTCATGCTTCCTGAAATGTTCGTGCATTGTTCAGTACATATGGCAGTAAATATTCCTAGCTTCTCCAAATAAATTACCAGGAAACAACAGGCTTATGTTTAAGCATCTCATGCAGCTACCATGCTGTTCTGAAGCAACATGGTTTATACCTCCACTTTTTATGAAGGTTATACTAATAGCCAGAATTTTATTCCTCAGGTAGTTTCAGAGTACTATTGATTAGACACATGGCAGTACTGACAAGAGAGCCTAGGTTTGGATAGAAAAGAATTTTGTCCCTAACGACCCTACATACTCTCTCCTCACTTGACTTGCGTCCTCCTTTCCCATCCTCACTGCTACCTCTGCCTGCTCTTTCAGAACCTTTCCTGGAAGCTCTTCCTTTTTTCTCTATTTTACTTTGTAAGAAGCCCAGCAGAACTTGTAGGCCTTTTCCTGGGGATCTGCATCCATATTCTAGAATTGTCATCTTCTTGACCATTCTTATCTCCACACTTTTGCATGATACCGGGATGCTATAATGGTAAATAAAAAGAATATGTATTTGATTTCTGTTATGACATGGTTGCTCAAAACAGTAACAAAGAATACCACCTCTGGCATCTCCTTCCTGCTCTCTTATGTTGCAAGAGCTCACAAAACGTAATTGCGTAAGTTCCAATATGCCCTAAGTCCATTATTTCATTTTTCTGTAATTTTCAGGCAAATATGATGTAATTAATTTGAAAGGTATGAAGTAATTATGCATAAAATACTTGTTCATAAGCAGACACACTTCATTTACTTTACCTGTCATTCTCTCCTTCTCTGCAAAAGATTTCCTTTCAGAATGTTTTCTGACTCAGAAACAAGAAACCCTGATAATTTGCATAGTTTAGCCTATTTTGAGTAAAATATACAGTTGCATAATTCAGCTGCATTAATTAGCAATTGTTGAGGCTGGCAACCATTGGAGAAAACTGATCTCCTAGTTCAGTCACAGAAAGCTGTATTTTATTTTTTGGCACAAAGTAATAAAGTGATCATATGTAACAATGCAGTGAAAACTTGCGGTAGGAATTGAACAGAGAAAAATTTTTTAGAAATTTATACTATCATGGAAGAAATACCCACATTTCCCATAGTAAGGAAAAGAACAGTTGGACATGTTACAATTGCTGGAGTGCAGCATCTCTAATCTTATTTCTCTAATGCAACTACATCTTATTAATGTTTAGAGTCAAATATTTGAAGAATGGGGAAAAAATAAACAACAAAATCCCTGAATCCTCCAGAGTACTTTGCAGATGTTTTGACAATACTGACTTGACAACTGCTGCCATCCTGGGATTCACTCAACGACATTTTCTTTCTTATGTTAGAGCTGATCTCTCTGTCATGGGAATAATGTAGCTGCTAGCTGGGACCAGAAGGATTCCTCATACTCTACAGGTCACGCCAGAAATGTAATACTTATGAAACTGAAGTAATTCCTCTGATTTTAAAAATCCAACTTGCTGAATGCAGGAACATCAGCAGCGCTGAAAGAGATTTCAAGGGATATATAATCCATTTAATTTGCTTCTGGATATAATTGAAAAGGCCTTTTGCATTGTTCCTAATGAAAGCAATATACCAAAATGCAATAGAGAGGATCTACAGCACTTGCCAATAGCTGTACATTAAAATCTGTCAGGCCACAGACAACCACCAACATTATCATAAAAACAAAGAAATAAATAAAAGAGGAGAAGGGAAGTAAATGAAAACAAAACCACAACTATAATTGTTAAATGAGGCACTAATCTGAATCAAGTTTTCTCAGTTCTTGAGCTCTTTTCAAACCTCTTCCCTTGTATTTCTTTAAAAACATTAATGTACTCATCAGTCCGTTGCTGTATTAACGGCTTGTCCATTTCTTAACTGGTATGCAGTTATTCTATTGATGCCTACCTACTCATTACTTGCACAATATCTGATTTGATATTTAAAATATTCTCAATTATTTGCATGTGGAAAGAAAACACTTTTGCTTCCTCATTCATTTCCAGTCAGGCAGTCTGATTACTTTCTTTCCAGGAGAAACAGAAGTAGCACTGTGAATAGTTAGAAATCGCACACTTTCTACTATTTCTTCTCGCAGTGAGGTCATTTTTACTTACCACTGGAAATAAGCACTAAAGTTTTGCTTTTGTGAAACTACCACTTTTGCTCTTATTACTAGTTGGTCACAATTCTGACAGAGTCCACAGGTCAGCAAGAAATGTGATTTTCTCTTAATTAGTCCGCAGCCCTGATAGATTTCAGTACTAGAATAGAAACACTGAAATTGCATCTATTTTCACAGATCATGCTGTAGTGCAGAGAAAAGTATATGGTAACACACTGGAAGTTTTTGTACAAACTATTAAATTTGTTTATATATGCATTAGTTGGAAACCATTAAAGGTAACATCATTTTTAAGTTAAATAATAAGAAACAAAATCTGAGAGTCACAATAGTTGGGTGGCTAATTGGCTGTAGATCACTATTCTGGTCAATTTGCAGATATGTGTTGATTTTTTTCCCCTCATCATTACAGTGATTAGTAACATGGCTCAGTTCAAAAAGGCATTCCAAGCAGCATCTTTCACATCCATGCTACACATATGCTGTGGATAATTCAACTTCACTGAATTTTTCAACCCATTTGTGTACTCACTGAACAAATCCAGAGTTCCACTGAATTTTGCAGAGGGTGCAAAAGGTTACATCCTTGGAAATTAGTTTTACTTTCATTCCCTGCATTAATATTTGTCTTTGAACCTCGTTGAAGACCTTGGTAGCCAAAAGGAAGAAAGAATGTGTTCAGTGGAAACATTCTTTTACTATTACCTCATATGGTCACCTTCCAGAATTCAGCTGCTATGACTGCTTCATGCTCTGTTTTTGCAATCTAATAAGACATGTCTGGATTATTTTCAGCTGAGAAGTGCTCCTGAATTAGTTGACTAGCTTATTTAGAGAACACTGCTCAACAGAATGCTTTTGATGTTTTATATTTTTCAGATTTCTTGCACATTGTGTAATGCATATCTCTGCAACTAGAGAAAACCTCCTTCATGATTAGAGCTGTTGACAGTTTCACTAAGCGAGGCACCTTATCTATATTTGCTTACTTCCCTGAAAAAGAATTAGCGATGCAGAACTCATCAGTACATTATCCATTATTTACGTCAGTTAGTTGCATTTAAAGAAAAAGCTTATATCCTTATGAGGAAAATCCAAACACCAATGTAATTTCTTCAGTTAAATAATAACAATTCTCAGCTTCCTGCATAAAACTGAGTTTGCTGCGATGAAAACAGTTTAAGGTGACTTACAAGGACTTACAATCTTGAGAACATCTGCTACTCTTGGTTTCGCCAACTGTAACCAACTGAAAATAGAAGGCCTGGACGACTATATGCCCTTCATGTATAGAATAAATCTTTGTTTGCCAGATTTTCTGCACTGAGTTACATTTTCTTTCACAGTCATTTTCTACATTGTCTTCAGTTCCTCTTTTTCAGAACATTCAAGTAACATGGCAGAACTTTCCTTCTATGGTGTTTACAATGCCCATTTCTGGTATTAAAGAGACAATGTACTTATGTTCTGCTTGTCTTTGCAGAATCTCAAGGATATTACTTACTATCTTACATGCTCTGAGGATTGCTTCACTTTCAAATACAAAATTTAAGTATCAAATTCTTCCAAAATGTACAGGCTTTGAACTGTGAAGGTGTTTTATCATACTGGAAAAATATTCAAGTGTACCTCCAAAAAATAAAATTAAAATTACATTAGTCAGAATGAAATATTTTCTTACAAGGTCTTCTTATATGGTTTCTTCTGAAATGGAGAATAACAAAACCTTCTATTATAATAATGGAACTGGACATGTGCCACAGAACGAAAGCCAAGAAAATCTTTAAAAATTATTCTTCTCAAATATGCAGCTGCAAAAATTAGAACTGTAAAATCATGGGGCAAGGTTAAAGGTGGTCACAGTTAAAATAAATGAGATTCAACAGATATAAGTAATTGATGGAAATTATAATCTTATAAACCAAGTTGGAGACTGATAATTTAAAATCAGTAATGCAGGAAAGAGGTTCTAAGGATTACAAAGAAAATTATTTAACTATATGTTCAAATGCAGAACCACTCTAAAAGATGAATCCTATTCTGGGTTGTACTGATAATGTCAATTATGATAAAAGTGAAAAATAATGCTATGGTAGTCCAAAACTACATATATCATATCATGTCATATATTTTAAATTACAGATAGGAACAAGCTCTCAGTGGGGGAGGTAATTTCTGAAGGTCTACCAATGGAATAGTGGATAAGTAATATTACTAAAGAGAAAATAATATAATGGAGAGCTGTAATAATAGTCTACAGCTATCCAATAAAACATGAATAGGAGTTAGAAAAATAATTTATTTTTCTATAGAGTAATACTGAAAACACAAAACAGTGTATTTCAGAGAAATAATGCTATTAAAGTATAAAGAGTAAAGACTAATATTCTTGCAAACTACAACAAAGATACACAGATACCCAAACTTTTTCTTTTGTGAAAAACAGACCAGGTGATTTTTTTCTCATGCTACTAATGTTGATATTAGTTATTTTGTCAACAGTAATTAAATGATTGCTGATGAAAAAAGTGTTAAGCTTGGCCAGGTACTGAAAACTGTCTAGCCAAGTAGCACAGAGCTTTACCAAGACAATGTGCATATTTTAAAGAGTATCAGTCACAACATACTCACTTTTTTTCCTCCAAGAGACTGACTTTTTATAGTCACCTCTGGTGATCCTTGTGCACTGTCTTCTCTCAGCTTCGGATACAAAATATCTTTCAAGATAGGGAACTCAGAAAAACTTGGCTAAGTTTTACACACTCAGCCTGAAATCCAGTCTCTGAAAATTTGTCCATGTGCAACATGTGATCCATATGTGTCAGTAGTTGGCCATGTCTTAAGAAAGCTAGAGAACTGAATAACATTTCTCTACTCTTGTAGTTGATAAAATAACAGCTTTGCTGACTTACCATCTAAGTTAATGATTATATTATTTATTTATTTATTTATTTATTTATTTTGGCACCACAAGTGAGCAATATCTGTGGTAAAGTCAAATTTATGGTACTGCTTCATATTTATTGGAAAGTCAGTCTTTTAATTTCTAAAGAGTGTGGCTGTGTGCAAACATATTTGGCAGAATTTGGAAAGGCTTTCTCATTTACTAATGATGGAAATATAAGAACAGCTATAAGTTACCTTGTTATCTTTCTCACTTCCTGATCATTCATGTAGGTAAATAAATTAACATCATCCTTCCTGAAGCAGATGGCTATATTGGCTAGAAATGCAGCAGAAATACTTATTCTTCCTAACTATTTTAAGAACTACCTAAACTCCTGCTGCAATCAGTGGAGCAAGATAGTTTCTCCAGAGGCCAATTAAGAACAGGTCACTGCCTTGAAAATATTACAGAGTCTGAGCAAAACAACAAAGAAATCATCAATGACGGATGATTGTATCTGCAATCAATCTAGCAATTGATTTCAGTGCTACTGCAGAGTCAAATCCTAACGCCTATGTCAACAGTGAAGATTAGTGGTGATTCACAGATCTCACTATTGAGGGAACTGAAATATGGAACAAAGTATCAGGAGATATCTGAGACGAGACTGGTGCAATTCCAACAAGGACTGTCAGAAAGCTCTTTGGTGGTTTTAACAGCTTTTAGATAGAGTTCTTTGAAGTTTGATGATGTCTTTCAAATAGTTAGAATCTGCCTCTGAATCTGACTACACAGATGCTTCCTCTTTTGTGGGATTTGCGTACAGATGCAGGTTTGCTAAGATCATTCATGAGAAACATAGATAGAAACAGATAATCAAGGGATTGGAACATCTCCATTATATGGATAAGCTGAGAGAGATGGAACTGCTTAGAATGACGAAGAGGCAAATAATGAGCTTATTCCAAATTAATAAATATTAATAATAAAAAAGTATCTATCAGAACAACTTTATAGGTCCCTAATTTTCTGAGTGATGTTCTATAATTGGACACAGTTAGAGAACAAGGTTAGACTAAGAGAAATTCACAGTTCCCTTTGAACTTGAAAGATTCTGTTTTTTTGTGATCCTTCTTTTTTTTTTTTTTTTTTTTTTTTTTTTTTTTTTTTTTTGGTAATGAATCTGCATTCTGTAAATCTGCAATCTGTAACAAATCCAGAAACACCAACAAGAAATCTCTGGTGCATATTCACAAACACTATTCTTCTTTAGCTTTTCCTAAGTAATTTTTCTTTCAGGGAGGCTTCTGATCGGCACCTCTCAGAATAAACAACTTAAAGTTATGTAGCTAGAAAATTCCACTTAATCTTCACACTTGCAAGTGGTAAATAGCAATACTGCTTTCCATGCTGCACTTTTCTTAACTAGTACATTTAGAAGACTCACTAAGAAATCTCCATAACTAACCTGTCTCCAATTCATGACTGTTATATAAAGGAAAGCATTGAATACTAACAAAGAAATTGCAAGTTGTTCTAATGTTGACTGCTTTTTGTGTCCACCTTTAATAGACAGAAAATCACCTAAATATTGGAGATGCAATCTTAAAAACAATTTATTTATTTACCATGTGATATTTAATTGTATGTAAAGGATCAAGAATGACTTCCAAATCTGCCTCTTCAGTTGCCTTTAGACATGGCAGAGGAGGTATTTGGCCTTCAGAGAAGTGAATGTAGTTAAACTATTTCTTAGGCTTATCAACAAAGTAACTGCACATTTAGACAATAATATGTTTGCAGCATCAGATGTAATACATAGTGCTGCAGTAACAATTCACAACAGGGGATACATGAATATGTTCAGTATGTAGGCTATAATATCACATTTTTAATAAGACTGTGTCCTTGATTCTTTTTTTATTTTGGGATGCAGATGACTGGCATGGGGCAAGAAAACACTACGCAGCAAGATGACTGGGCTTATCACCAGAGCTTTAAACTAAATTTTATGGGGAAATGGGGTGTGCTGCTGAATGACAGAAAGGAGCCAGGGAACTACCCCTTTGGGAAGCAGTGGGGGAAATCTCAGATTCTTCCAGAGGAATCTGGGAGAACTCCTCCAAGAAAGTAACATTGCCAACAGACCAGCGGAAATGCACCAGTGCACATAACTTGGGCAATAAGAAGGAAGAGATCAAAACCATGGTGCAATTAGAAAACAATGACCTAATTGCTGTTTTGGAAACATGGGGAACAAATTGCACAGCTGGAATACTGTGACTGAGAGCTGTAATCTTTTCAGCATGGATGGGTAGGGCAAGAGGGATGGGGCAGATGCCCTCTGTGTTAAGAAGCAGATAGATTGGGAAGAGTTGCCTCTGAGAAACAGCCATCACCAGTTTGAGAACTTGTGTTTAAAAATTAAGGAACAGATCAATAAGGGACATCTGATGCTGTCACAGAGTTAAAATCCCTCCCTCTGTAAGAGCAGAGCAAGTCAGAGACCACCTCATGAGGCTGATCATGTACAAGTCTACGGGGCCACATAACAAACACCCCAGGGTCCTGGAGAAACTGTCTGATGTGATTGCCAAGCCATTCTCCATCATATTTGAATAGCCATGGTTGCCAGGCAAAGTCCCTGGTCACTAGGAAAAGAGAAACATCACTCTTCCATTTTCAAGAAAGGGACAAAGAAAGATCTGGGGAACTAAGACCAAAGAGCAGTAGTAAGGCACTGGCACAGGCTGCCCGGAGAAGCTGTAGGTGCCACATCCCTGGAGGTGCTCAAGGCTGGGTTGGATGGGGCCTTGGGCAGCCTGATCTGGTGGAGGGCAGCTCTACCCATAGAAAGGGCTACAAGAAGATGTTCCTTGAGGTCTCTTCCAACCTCAGCCATTTTATGAATCTGTGATTCTTTCTCATCTCTCTTAACTTCAGAGCAGATTTGCTTAACTCCTTTATATCTAGCATCCAAGTACTTTGTCATGTTATCCAACTCAATTTTAAGGAGTGTTTGTCCCTACACCTCAATATCTTTTTCCATCTTTTTCAACTCCTGGAAGACTTAGTAGTTCTGAAAATTTTCCAGTAATTAAATCCACTTCCTCTGGTACAAGATAATAGCACAATCATTTTCAATAAAAATAGGTTTTTTTCTTCTGTTTTTCATTTTTGCTTGCAAATTGGGTTGGCCAAGTTTGATGCATTTGTAAGATCCTACCCTTCAGTAATCAGTCTGCTGTTTCATTCTTCAACAAAAACCTAGTAAAATAAATTCTATATTTTCCCAGTATCAGCATTTAGTGTACTATGCAAATTGAAAGTATTGAAAGTATTGAAAGTATTTTTCCTGACTCATTAATCCTATCCTTTCTTTGTTCTTTATTCCTTCTACTTTTCACTTTCTTTCTTTTCCTTTGAAATCTTTCCTGACTGCATGCTTAAGTGGGTGTTGCCTATCTTTGTAATAAGCTTTCACTCCATTTGTTTCTCTATTTACACTCTTCATCCTTTCACCACTGATTTTTCATTCATCGAAATACCTACTGGTGTCCCTCTTAGAAACACTTTTCCCATTTTCTACAGGAAAGAGTTTTGTTTCCTCTGTGTAATGCATAACATCCCTATGAGCTTGAGGCCACTGAAAGAAAATAGAAAATGAGAATGGGCTGAATGAACTGAGTATTATAAGTACACCAGGACTACTGATTTGTAACTCTTTAAAAGGAGAGAGTATGCAAAAGTAACTTATTTATTTGCTGATGCATTAGAGATATTGAAATAAGTTTGATAGTTGGACTAGATGATATTAGAGGTCTTTTCCAATCTTAAAGTTTCTGTGATTCTATGAAAAGTAATTTATATGTTTACATTTCCTAATATAAACTTTAAAGCACATTTCATTTCTCTTTAACAGAAATGTAAAAATGAACAACTGCAAATTTAAATTACTTTACACTTATTAGCATTATGGGCTTTTTTTAGGAAGAGTATCACCAACGGGTAGAGAGTGGTGATGTTTCCTTCCTACTCAGCACTGGTACTAAAGTTCTATGTCCCGTTCTGTCTAGAGAAGCTAGAGTCTGCATTCTTTGAGGTATCTGCATTCTGTCTAGAGTCTGCATTCTTTGAGGTATTCAAAACCCAATAAGACATGGTCTGAGGCAATCTGTTCTGGCAGACCCTGCTTTAGCAGGGTGATACCTGGTAATAAATTCAGAGCAATTAATTCAAACTCATTGGCAAACTAATAATCTGTGCAGGAAAGGTCACTTTTCCTAGATAAGCAGGACATCTGGAGGCTAAAAGTGGAGTCTCAACTATCCACAAGCCTTGAGGAGGTGTACTGTACCCTGTTAGGTTTGATAATTTATAGGCACCATAGCAAGGACAACATACTGATTAGAAACTTAGTCAACATCCATGTTTTTGGAAATAAGTTCTTGACCAAATATGGGACCTGGTCTACATAACATATGACCTTTCTCCTAGATAACACCTCCCAATGGAACCTCATAACTACCAACGATGACCCTTGCAAGAATCCTACATTAACACAGCATGTATTATTAGATTTTAATACGCATAGAAATTCTAGGAACAAGCAGGCACTTCGTGGAAATTGTATGAATATTCTCACATTAAAATGTATGAAATCTGTATGCTTTAGGTCCTGGATGTGCATTCTAGGAGGAGCGATCTCCCATATGCCCAGTGCTGCAATAAAGTAATGTCAACTTTCAAATCTGTCATTCACGCTAGTGAGTTTGATTCCCAGATTCTGGTGACAAGGGGAGCTGGACTAGGTGATCTCCAGAGATTCCTTCCAACCTCAGAAATTTGGTGAATCTCTGATTAACACTGATTTTACATATATTGTAATACCACATGAAAAAAATCGTCCAAGCATTCCTCTTGTCTTTGGATTTGATAATTTATTATTATTAGCAACTAATGCCCAGAACAGTGATGTGCTGAACTGTATCAAATACAACTGTTCTATGTCTATTAGTCCATAGAGATAATTCTGGTATTGTTAAAATCTTGACAGATTAACATGATCCCCTTTAGAAATGAGCACTGCTAAGAGTAAGCCCTCTCACGAACATGCATTTTCCAAGGACACCAAAGAATTTTAAAACCTTTGATTTGTTACATCAGTGTAAATGTTTCTATTTAGATCAAGAGAAAGGGAGGAGCTGGAGAGAAAGGAGCCTTCCAGTTGTTCTTGTTCTTGTACACAAGCAATTGCATGCTCCTGAGTCATCCCCTGTGTGGTTGTGATCTGTTCTCAGCTATTTTGTGAACAGGATACCACAAGCTTGAGCCACCCCATTCCCAACCTCTACACATTCCTCCCCCCCAAAAAACAAAAAGCAAAACCAAAACTTTTTCCATAAACTCTGAATTAGAGTATAATAGCCAGAAATCAGTGACAGATTTTTTTGGAATCACAGGCAACTTAGTTCTTCAGAATTCATAGAATCATAGAATCACAAGGTTGGAAACGACCTCTAAGATCATCTAGTCCAACCGTCTCCTCATCACCATTGCCACCACAAGCACTGAACCACATCACGCAGCACGTCATCCAGACACCTCTTGAACACTGCCAGAGACAGCGACTCCACCACCTCTCTGGGCAGCCATTCCAGTGCCTGACCACTCTCTGAGAGAAAAAGTTCTTCCTTATGTCTAATCTAAACCTCCTCTGATACAACTTGTGGCCATTGCCCCGTGTCCTGTTTGTTGCCTGGGAGAAGAGGCCAAACCCCTCTTCACCACAACCTCCCTTCAGGAAGTTGTAGAGTGCAATGAGGTCTCCCCTGAGCCTCCTCTTCTCCAGACTGAACAATCCCAGCTCCCTCAGCCGCTCCTCATAGAATTATGGAACAATGCAACAAATTTCTGCTGTGCCTAGGGTTAATTTCCTCACTGAGGAAGGATGTACTATCAGACAGAAATTTAAAATGTTTTCTCCTCTGACCAACATCCCTATGGTGTTATCAGGATTGAGCTGGAGGCATTAAATTCTATTTAAGAAAACCTCACATAGATAATCATTAGTTTTATTGTATAGTTATTAAAGGCATAGTCAAGAAGTATCTGCATATGCTAATTTACTCAGTATGCTTTTGAACTCTCCATGCTTGATATACAAGAACCATACTGGATTACTTCATTTACAAGTCTACTCTGAGTGTAGAAAAGAAAATATTGAATCATACAGTACTTATCAAACCTTCACTTAAAAATATGAATTTTGAAATAATACTAATTTGCAGAAAAAAATTATTAGAGCCAGTATTCACTGCAGATTATTTTCTTAAACTGAATCCTGGAAAGGATTACCTGAAAGTGACAGGTTGAAAAACAAACAAAAAAAAAGAGAGGGGAAACAAAAGAAATCCCCTACCACTTCCATTATCAAAATTAATTAATTGATTAATTGTAAGAATCATCAACATAGCACTCGCACAGAAAAGTACAACCCTTTCAGTAGAAGTATACTGACAGATTTCACTTTACAGTCATGCAGAGGAGGGTAATCTGATCTGTGTGGTTGAATAACTCAAAGGTACAGTAAAGTTCTGCAAGAGACCACAGGGAAACTACTACTGTAAAATCTAGATCATGAGCTTTACACCAGTAATTAGCAGAGTCTGCAACCAGGTTAAGCTCCGGGGAAAGAAGACAAAATGAAATCCTCATAAGCAAATCTGTCTTTCTAAATCTACGAGCAGACACAAAACATTAAGTGGATTAAAGCCAAGGAGAGGTGAAAAAAAACAGCCTTTGCCTCTTCACTAGCACTTTGGAGATTGAAGTTCCTTGGAGACTGCTTATATTCAGAGAAAATAGAAGAGGGTGTGAAGACTGTGTATTTTACTATGGATGTCTAGATCCTAGACAGACAGCTACAAATGAGCCTAGATGAAACATTACTGACTGAGACAGACAAAGGAAGACAGGAATGATGATTACACTACTCTGCAATGTGAATTGCTACAGCCAAAGTGATGTCCTAAATTATTCTATGAATGTAGTCACTGATCATCCATTTTAAAATTAAAGATATATTGTTCCTTGTGAAAATGAAATCAAGGACTCTACTCTGAGCTCTCCCATTACGGAACAAATCAGATAACGTAAATCAAGTGTCATCTTTTACAGTGATCTCTGCAGGAATAAATTTGGCAGCTGAGTCAGACGTCAAAAAGCACCAAAACCATACCAGAAAGTTCACTGGCACTCTGAACTGTTATTTTGTCTTTGATATTTCTGTCAATACATTAAGGAACAATACCTAGATGTTTTTGTGGGCAAACTTACCACATAAATTTATAGCAAACATCAGGAACATGAATCTTTATGCCTAAGGAAAACCTCTGTGCTCTGCTGAAATCCTTCAATTACACAATGACAGATACCTAGAAGAGTTGTTCAGCTTAAGTCTTTCAGGACCTACAAATACCTAAGGGCAACTGCCTGAATTCTACTGTGTCATTTAACTGCCTGGATGCCAAAACTATGTGTCTACATCAGGGCAATTCACAAATAAGGCAGTCCTCCATCTGTCTCACCAACCCACTGGGCATTGCTTCTTTCACAAGAGGTGCAGGCAAATTATGGTTCCCCAAAACCTGCATATGCACTGTCATCTCAAAACTCTGGTTAGAGAGCCCTTCTTAGAAGCAGGAGACTCCATAATTCATTCGACTACCTATATAACCTAGCCACTGGCTGTTTGGGCATATGCCATAAAAATCCTTTGAAAGCATCCTACTTTGTATGAATATACCCCATATACATATAAATATAAACATATATTAATCAAAGTAAATACTTGAACAACATTATTTCCTACCTAGTAGATCATGAAGTAAATACCTTTTTTTTCTTCTGCTATGTATTGTGAATATTTGAAGTGGAATATCTTCATTAAGTAAACGCATCAGCAAAGCCCATTAAGAAATTACAGTGGCCAGATGATTAGGAGTTCTCTGAGAAGTCTCACCAAACCAGACATGAACAAAGGTTCATATTAGAGACTGAGGCAGTTAAAAAAACTTGTATCTCCCTGACCCATTAAGTTGTGACTGCTCAAACTACCTGGTTACTGGCTATACCAAATAGCCCTCTCCCCTATTCTTCCATTTCTGTATGTTTTGCTGCGAGGAAGATCTGACATTGTCCAAATGGCATCTCTTAGAGAAAAGTGGAGAAACACAAGAAATAATAAATGCCACTTGAAGCTTTTCTTCCAGGCTCTAATACTTCTCATCAAGATTTCTTAATGGCTAGCTTACGTATCTTTCTCTTCAGCTTGCTGTCTTTGGAGGACCTAACTCTAATTTGTCTTGCTCTTTCCAGACATTTCTAAAGCAGCTTAAAAGGGTAATTTGAGATAGACATTTCCAATAAGTACTCATGTCTTTTTGTGGAGCCAATTTGTCACTTCCCAATGGGGAAAACCTGCAGTTTCCATTAAACAATAATATGCCACTACAAAAAAGCCAAGTTTTGACACTTCAACTTCCCATCACACCTACTGGCCTCTTTTCAGAAACCAAACACTAAGTAGAATTTATCATATAATAAATAATGCAATCAAAGCTAGATACCGGGCACTAGTACCAGTACATAGTGTCAAAATCTATATAGCTTTAGAAGAGAGAAGTACATAATCAATCTACTTAAATGAAGTGTTTTTAAAATCTTTCATAGTTCTCATTACTTGCAACATTGATGCATAGGATGTTGCGATGTAAGAAGTATGAGAAGTTCTACATAGCCCAGAACTGGTCAAGTCAAGAAGGCCCTTAGGTATATTTTGCTGTATAGGCAAAAAGGATCACATTTCCATGGTTGAAGTTAAAGACATCTCTCAGTCTGAAAAATAGATTCTGGTAACATCAGCAATATACAACCAATACTGGGTATGTGTATCAACTCAGAAGAAAAAATGAGGAAAACAATCATTCAGACAAACAGCAGACTAAACTAAACCTGACAGGCTTGAGTGATGACATAATACCCTCTTACTCTTGATGGTGACACAAAAATGCCAAAGGACACAAAGCTGTCAGACCTGTTGTTTATCTTCTATCTTGGACTAATAAAAGGAGGTTGTTGATTGACAGAGCAGACACGGGCGCGATCCTAGGCATACAGTTTGCACTCTGTTTGAAACACGTATTGATGGTTTTAAAGGTGGTTTATTTGTTATTGACTTTTTTCTGTATTACCTTTGTGGTCTTTCTCAAACTTTAGAAACAACTTTTTTAAAGCTAACATTTCTGTTTAAAATTCACAATCAGTAATTTTAATTGATGATACTGCAATGCCCTAGTAATTTATTAAAAGAATCAGCTTCTGGACAAGTGTCAAACTTAGTTAAAAACAAAACTAAGTTTTGCATAACCCCTTAGGTACTATCACGGTGAATAATGGAATATTATCAAACGCTTTTATTTTTAGGTCTCTCAGAAAACAACGTCGGAATGCATCTGGCTATATCAGCTCCTATCTACTAAAAATGGAAAATGACAGAGGTCTCCATAGACCATACTACTGAGCAGCATCCTTTAATTCTAGTATATTAATCTTACAAGGCAGTCAGAACTCCAAAGGAAGAGAACAATGAACAGTTTCTATGGTGAAGTACTGTTGAAAACAAGCATCTTATTCAGTTATTGTCCAAGTTACTCTATAGGAAATAGCTGATAGAAAAGGCTGTGAAATTAACCAAATATCTTTGAGAATTCTGTCTAGTAATTCAATGGATAAGTCTGTGTTATTAAAAACACAGGAGACAATGCTTTCAAAAACTTTCCCTAAAGAAATATAAGTGTCCAAGGTGAACGAGTAAAATCTCAAATAATTCTGCATTATTATTACTGAAAAACCTCATACAATAGAAGAGGCTAACCTATAGAGCTAGACTGTGTTGCAGTTCACTCCTTTCTCTGGAGCAGTTGCACAGGCTTGTACTAGCAAGGTATATCTTCGAGACTTCAAAGAGATATCTTCTCTTCCAGTATACATGATAATAAGAGCATTTAGTCCCTGATTCGCTCTTCCTCTCACACAGAAACTACAACTGATGGGTACAATACTGAGTATGTGCACTTCCTACTGAGAATGGTCTGCTTCCCTGCAAAGCACTGAATGTACTGCTTAGAAATACATGCCCTTCTTCTGCTTTGGAATCTGATTTGTTGTTTGACTTTGTCTGCAGGCACTTTAGTTTCCTGAGCCCAAGATTTCTAACCCTACACACTGGCAATGACTTTTCCTTCAGTCTAACACTTGCTGTAAAGCGTTGTTATGGGAAAGCCAAAGTACCCAAGAAAGATCAGAATGGATTAGAAAACATTACCTTATGAATATAGACACAGAAATACAAATAAGCTGAGTTTTAACAGCTCAGTTAATCTCTCAGTTGTAGTGCCTTGGGGCAGCGGCAACAGGGACAGGAAGAATGTGTTTGGCTAGAACAGCTGAAGTGAGCAGACTTTCACTACTCTGTTATTCCCATCACTGCATGTCCGTGTATTCACTACCATTGACCTTAAGATAGAAGTTTCTGTTCTGAACTCCTCACTGACTACAGAGCAGTGCAGTGCCCCTTCCCTCTCACAGGGACTGACAAGAACTACATTTATCAAGTTTCAGCAAAACAATTAGCTTTATGTTGAGCTTTGATGGTAACACTGGCCATTGCAGTATAATAATTCATGACATGAGAGATAATCAGAAAACTCCCCTCTCATTCCTGTCACACAACTTCATTATAATGAAGTTATGTACATTATAATAAGATGTTCTGGTGTGCACCACTGTGTTACTGGCACGGTACTCCAGCTGTTAAAGTCATTTCTCTTTGACATCATGTCCTAGCACCTGAATCCCTCCAAAGCTCAGAAATGCCCACTCTATGATGTCTTACTACTCAACCAATGTAGAAAAGCTGTCAATCAGTGAACTCAACAGCAACACAGTGCAGAAGAAACAGTCTAGGAGGTTTCTGGAGTATATGGAGGATAACTTCCTTATCCAGCTGGTGAGAGAGCCTACAAGATGAGCTGCCCCGTTAGACCTGCTGTTCACAAACAGAGAAGGTCTGGTGGGAGATGTGTAGCTTGGGGGCTCTCTTGGACAGAGTGACCATTAAATGGTAGAGTTCTCGATTCTTGGTGTAGCCAGGAGAGGGAGCAGCAAGACTGCTACCCTGGATTTCTGGAGAGTAGACTTTGAATTGTTCAGAAGACTAGTAGGGGGAGTGCTCTGGGATTCAGACTTAGAAAGTATAGGGGTTCAAGAAGGTTGGTCGCCCTTCAAGAAGGAAGCCTTAAAGGTGCAGGAGCTGGCTGTCCCCTGAGCCACAAATTGAACCAGCAGGGAAGAAGACCGGTTTGGATGAATAGGGAGTTATTCTTTGAATAGGGAGGCTCCAGGAGAAAAAGAGGACCTACTTCCTGTGGAAGAAGGGATGGGCAACTCAGAAAGAATACAGAGTTGTTGCTAAGATATGCAGAGAGAAAATTAGAAAGGCAAAAGCCCAGCTTGAACTCAACCTGGCCGCTGGGGTAAAAAGGAACAAGAAACTCTTTTACAAACATATCAACAGTAAGAGGAGGAGCAAGGAGAAACTCCATTATTTGCTGGATGAGGCTGGAAATGTGACCACTGAGGATAAGGAAAAGGCAGAGATTCTGAATGCCTTCTTTACGTCTGTCCTTAAAAGTGAGACCAGTCATCCTCAGGGTACTTCACTCTCTGACCTGGTAGTCTCAGCTGGGGAGCAGACAAAACCCCCCATGATTCAGGAGGACACAGTCAGAGACCAACTACTCCAACTGGACCACACAAGTCTGTGGGGCTGGATGAGATTCACCTGAGAGTACTGAGGGAACTGGCGGAGGTGATAGCTGAGCTGCTTGCCATTATCTATCAGCGCTCCTTGTTGACTGGTGAGGTCCCAGAAGACTGGAGGCTTGCCAATGTAACTCCCATCTATAAGAAGGATTGTAAGGAGGATCTGGAGAGCTACAGGCCTGCTAACCCAACCTCAGTGCCAGGGAAGGTAAAATATGAGTAAAATATGTGAATGAAATACGTGAAATAAAAGTGTGTGTGGGGGTTATTTATTTATTTACTGTAGTTTGCATTAGCTGAACAGCTGCTCCCTGCTGCAGCACTGCTGATGGCCTTCTTAAAGAGATCAGTACCTTTTACCAGTATATCCCCAGAAATTTTATATAGAATTCATTAAATGTTCATATGAAAATATACCCTTATTTTGTTTTAATATTTTTGTTCAAAAAATATGGATTTCTTTCTAGTATTAATGGTGTTAATCCTCTGATAACATTGTAATATTTCAGCCTGATATATTTAAAGCAGCAATATGACATTTTTAATGTCACTTCAATAGATAGCCAAAATATTACGTCATTATTCCTTTATCCATGATGCACTACATATCAGCAACAATAAAAATGAAGGTATTGAAACAAATTTATGGTTTCAAAGGCAGCCTAAAAATACTGTAAGATGGCCTTAAGTACTGTGTTTTTAGCACTCTGATGTCAGCCTCCTGTCAAAGCAGCTCTATTCTGACTATTAAAAAAATGATCTTGACTGAACTCAGTCAGAACTCCTCAGATGTAATTTCAGCTCTAAAATGTTCATATCTGAACAGATATCTGAAAAGATTCTCAGATGACATGGAATCAGTTTAATTTCTACATTAAAACTGCAAGTGCCTTGCCAAAGTAACACCCTTACAACTTCATGACAGTAAACATAAATAATACTCAGTCACAAGAACACTGTGAAAAAAAACACACAGGTTCTGAGAAGGAAATAGTTCTTGATTGGACTAAAAGACTTAGAGAACAAAAAAAGATAGAAGTAAGTGGTCTAGTAGGGAGGAATCAGCAATGCATATCTCATAATGGATACAAAGTTGTTTTGTTTTGTTTTTCCTGGTAAAGTTTTCACCTTCTACCCCTATTTCAGAAATGCAGATGATGGTTACCAGAAGAACAGAGATACTGAGTTCATGAACAGGTAACAGAATCATTAACAATATCCTACAATTTGAATCAAATAAATTAACAATACCAAACAATAACTGGAAACAATAAAAGCACCGCAACCATTTTCACTCATTTTTTTTCTCATCTATATCTTATTTTTTAACAGGTCAAAATAGAAAGACAGAAGACAAAGTAAAATTAAGCATACCTTATAGATTAGCAAAGCTATGTTTTTTCTAATAATAGCTTGTTGCAGTTTCCACACACTCCAGACTGTGGTATGCCAGGGCATCTCTAGACAACCATATTTTTCAGTGGTCTGTGCTACAGATTAGCATAGTGCTGTCAAAACTGACCAACCCTACCATACTTGGTGAAACAGCCATCCTCTGCTTCCCATCCATAGCAGTAACACCTCATATACTCACAGTTCCAGACAATATTTTGTTTGAACAGTTTGGACAGGCTTGGCATGTGAAATCTCCAAAATAATGAGAAGGTGTTATTGACTTTGAAGGAACATCACCTGAGAAGCAATTTATCACCATAGAGACGTTGTTGTCTATCTAAAACAGGAACAAACTCTTCAACCATCTCTCTGGATGCCTCATCCCTGGAGACATCCAAGGTCAGACTGAATGGGGCTCTGAATACCTGATGGAGCTGTAGGTGTCCCATTCATTGCAGGGGGACAGGATGGCCTTTAATGGTCCCTTCCAACTCAAATGATTCTGTGATTCTAAGATCCCCTATGGAAACAGAAGGCAGATACCCTTTGCAAGTGTAGGATCTCAATGAACACAAGCTGAGTGCCACCGTGAGAGGCTGAACTAAAAAGAAAGCTAGGATTTCTTCTGCATTCAGAAGTTAAGCAGAAACAGAATATAAAATACAAAGAAAATGCAAATATAATTCTTGGTAGTCAGTACTCGAATTGATGACCTTACCTTAAAGCAAAGCACCACAAAGTGTGCATTATATTAAAAAATAGCATAATAGTTATCCTACAGGTGATTCTGCAGTGGACAAGTTGGTACCATAAGAGGAACATCAGACCTAGCATCCATTTAAAGGCACAGTGCAGGAGTATCTGAAACATGTACAGTTGCATTAGCTGGGCTCAGCAGCAGGAATGTTAGAAAAGTGATGCAGCTACACCACTCTGGGGACCCATGCTGGTATTTCTGCACGGTACTTCGCTTCCTGCAACACTTGTCGGTATCTCTGCATATTGATTGAGGTATAGATATTCTGCAAGACATCTTGCTAGGTTTTTGTTAGTGTTCAGTGATCTAAAAGTAGCATGTTTACCTAACACAGCTGAAATTGACTGTGAGAAATTTCCAGGTTTTTTCCTATCTACTGAACTGAATGTGATTTTACTGGTGCATTGATTATGTCTGATCCTGCCCCCCTTCACTTCCCTCCTCTCTCTCCCCCCCCCCCCCCCCAAAAAAAGGACAAAAGTGATAATTCTTGTAATTAATAAGGTATACCTTTCACATTAATGTAAGGGACAATGATAGGCCATTTGATCAGTCTGTATTGTTCACCTAATGCAATACTTACTCTGTGTTTAAGCAGTTAAGCAGTTATCCTGTGCTCATTATCGCTGTGCATCATACTGGGAGCTGTAGTTCCTAGAATAATTTCTCTTTACTGCAGAGAATTAAAAGTGGGTCTTCAATCCTATTTTATCTTTCCACTTATGAAGTTATTTTCTATTTTCATTGCAAGATTACGTTATTGTTAATCGGAAAACCAGAGTCAATCCACCATAAAATACTGTTTGGCACACAGATCATATATAATGTATAAAGTTAATTACTTTTCAGAAGGAAAATAAAATATTTCTGTGAAATAATAGATCTAGTACTGACCTGACACGAGCTGATTACTGCTATGCTGGAGCTCAGACATGGTTGTGCTTTACAAAACTTCTTACAGACATACTCAGGTTACCTACTGTAACCATTCTAGAATTAGCGCTGTTACAACAGGTGTCTTTTAACCTTCAAGCATTAGATCTGAGGAAGAGCAGGACTAGTGAGAGCCCTTTAAAACTGACATTAGCAATTTACAGTGAAACACTTTCCCAGTTAAGACAGCATCTGTCACTATTATTCACACTGAGAAGTGTCTTAATCGGCAGGAAGCCCCACTGCAATCAATTACCAGGCAATTCCAGACTGTGATAGCCTTCAGTCCAAGAGAGCCACAATTTGACTCAGAAGGATGCCTTCATTCAGCTCCTGCTCTAAACAGAAGAATATGGTACTTCAGAAAATTATTTTAAAGGACTCACAGACAGTCCCTTTTTCCATCAGAACCATGGCAGGTAGCTTTATGTATGACTTTGCCCTTCTTATTCTAAGTTAGTCTAGCTCATAGAGAAGCTGAGATGGGTCACATAACCATTTACTTATAAAATGATGGTAAGAGAAGCCTATGCAGCTCTTCATGCAGCCAAGATTATGTTCTCCTTTTTTGAGAGAAAAGAAAATGAAAAACATACTGAGGACTGCATTATTTTTCCTAAGGGCATCATAACGGCATCATAATTATGAGTTGTAGTGAGGCTAATGATCAACAATGAGAATTTGCAAGATCTACATAGTTTGTACCTAAACAGAGACTTGTGCAATGCAAATCTGCAGGGCTGCTGTAGCAGACAGTACAGATGTAGAAGCAAATATCAGTGGTAAACGTGTCATGCCATGTCGTGTCCAACTATAATGCATAGTAGACATGGTATCTCTCAGATGGGTTTGCAAGTGCATTTAAAAATCTTCAAGTATTAGTAGGTGTACCAAACAACTTGTTTTCTTGAAATTACTTTCATGACTTCCACAGTTCATATTAATTATGCAGAGGTACATTAAATTACAATATTTTCACTGAATTGGAATTTAGTGACATAAATCCTTCATCAATAATCTTAGAGTAGTTCTGCTCCATTCCAATCAAATTTATGCTGCTCAAAACTTTTGAGCTACTGTCTCCATGAATAATGTTGCTATTTCTCCCTTTATGTGACTTGTATACCATTTCAGACTTGATAAATCAAGTCCTAAAAATTTTATGATTATTTCTGTTGTTGCAAGATTCCTTTTCAAGTGATGTTTTCCTGCCTTATGTTTTCATTTTCTTTTCCTTTCTTACACTGTTATACTTCATAAATACACTTTGTCTACAGAGTTTTACTCGTCTGGTTTTTATGCTGTCCCTTTTGATATTCAAGTTCTTTTATTCCTTTTGTTTTCCACTTTGTCTTCCTTCACATCTCTATATCGTTATGGTGCACTGAAGTATGCAGTAGAAGTGAAGCTAGCATGCATTCTAAAGAGGATGTCTGAATGTAAGGGGGAAGGAATAGCCACTAATCTTGGTTCAGATTTGTTTCCTTACAGTAACAGATATTTACTCAATCGTGCTTCCAATAAGTAATTATAACTAGAGATGACTATTGTTTCATTAGCCTTTTTTTTTTGTATTAATCATTGCAAGACTTGTAAACTCTTTCCTGCACAATGATGTCCATGACTTACACACTCTTCTAAATAAACTACAGACTTCTTATTGAGCACCACAGTGACAGACACGTTACGAGATAAGAGAGCATAAAAGGAACTAAAGAGTAAATTACTTCACATGATTTTTGAGACACTTGCATTAAACATTAAATATATTTGAAGAACACATAATCTGTCATCTCTCAGCTTCCCTGTCTCTTTCCTCTCATATTTTCTTGTCCTTTTTTATTTCAATACTTTGAAAATAGGAATTGATGAAAATATACTTTAATAAATACTCAATCAGCCAGAATTTAAGCTGCACACTTTCAGATATTAATAATCTTTTCCTTTCATATCATAAGAGGGTTGTGGAGCAATGGATTCCTGCCACGTTGCCAACATGAGATTCAGACAGTGATGACATGGTAAGCGAAGACTGTTAGTTTCCTGCTCCACTTGAAAATATGTAACTGGTAGATCCATGTTAATGTTTACACTCCTCTTTAAAGATCTAGCTGTTACTTTAATTATTTCCTAAAACCATTTAATTTTCAGAATTTATAAAAGCCAATAATTACCTATTTGGCAACTAGAATGACACTGAATCACTGTGAAGCAGATCTTTTACTGAACATTTTCTACCTCCTGTTTTTCTCCTGCCCCTCCCTTTTGACCCCAAACACACTTCAGTTCTAGGCCGTCCATTAAATAATTAGTGTACATGGAACAGGTAGACAAGAAATGAAGTCTGAATGACAAGTAATTCAGTTACGTAGCTGTAATTTCATAATTACGGATAAAGTTTTTGTTAAAGCTTTTGTTCTATTTCTTAATAATACTACGTCAGAGGTATAATTCCACATCCATACTTAAGCAAGTAAACAATTTAAAAAAATGTTTCTTAATCTTAATTTACTTTTCAATTATCAGTTTTTATTTTTCAACAACAAGCTCTCAAATATTATTTTTCTGATTATCATTATTTTGTTACTGTTATGAATCTATCATTCCATCAGCATGCAAAATGACTGGCAGACAAATCCCAGTTCTCTTCTGTAATTACACATTTAAGTCATTTAGAACTGCACATTCTATTGAATTGTTCTTGTTTCCTTGTGAAGCTTTAGTATATTAAAGACAAGAAAAGCATTACCTGTAACAAATTCATAAATAAGCCACTGCATCCTTTCTTTACATTTATAAAACTCTTATTAACAAATGAGACCTTTAATTTACTGAGACATATCAAACATATGAAAATAACATCTTCCATCATAACATAGTATCTTTGAAACATTCTTGGCCAATCATATCAGATTGTTCTCATTGACTCAATCAGGAATAATTTAATCAGAAATAAATTAAGACTTCCTCTATTAGAGTAAAAATAAACATTTTATTCATTTTCATTCCCTTAAAACATTTTCTTGTCTTCACAATCACATAAAAATTGATGGGCTCAGCAGGCCTTCTGGTAAAGTGATGCGTTTTCAGCTGGTCCTTTAGTCTGTTTTCCTATGTTCACAGCATACAATACATTATGTATGATAATGGATGTCTTTTTGGTTGCTGGCACTAGGATTATACAAAATGACCAACTAATAATGTCTCTCTCACTGTAACTATGTATATGTATACATATATACGTATATATAGTAGTTATTTGTTCCAGCTAACATAACTAAAATGAGAGCTATTTTCTTGGAAGAACTTTATGTTTAGCCTAAGCAAGAATAAAAGCTTTCCAAAAACCAAAGTGATTTGTGACAAAAGAACAATCTCTCAGAGCAGTGCAAAAAAAATCAGACAAACTTTTGTTGACAATTTTCAAAATTAAACTGAATAAAATACTATATCAAAAAAGAAAAATCTTGACCCAGAAAGAAGGTGATTTTCAAAGAATTGAGAGGCTTTTTACCTTTTACCAGAGTATCAAAATGTTATATTTGTGTGATCAAAGTCTTTAGTCCAACCAAACCTCACAAGACTGCCTTGCAATGGCATAAAAAAAAAAAAAAAAAAAACAACTTGGTTATGCCTTTATCTAGCTTCAGCTTATGCTGCAGTTGGCCTAATATAATAATAATAAAAAAAGTTATTCAATACAATACGCTTTTTCTTGGGCCTAAGGTTCTTTAAAATTAGACACTGCAAGACAAATGACATAATTTATACAAAAAAGGTGCAGCTAAGAATCAATAGTCATTCTCACAGGTGAAATGTATAGCTGCCTTAGGTCATACAAAATATGGTTACAGCAATCTGCATCAGACTCCTATTACAAGCATCCATTACACAAAGACAAGAACGAGGAACAGCCTCAGATGTGATTAAAGAAAACACTGGAACCACAGAACACTGAATGATCTGCTGTCCTCTAACATCCTTTTGTGAAGAAACAGCCTTGATTCACTGTGTCAGCAAAAACTGTCAAAAGAATGACACACTCGGGCATCAAGCATTCATGCTTCACATTGCCAAATGAAAAAAGAAGATGAAAAAGTCCATCTCAATACATTCAACTCTTTCCCTAATGGTTTCTATAATGATAAGTATTATGCATCAAGCAGATGGGAGAAGTGAAATAGAGGTGACATTTGAAGCATATGTTAGCATCTCCTCATTCTCTTGTATGAAGCACTCTGCAAAGTAGGAGAAGAAACAATGAATTCTTTTCATATTCCCTAAATCTATTTTTATGTGAGAAATTGCTTTTCATACAATTACTCTAGGTGAGCAGCTTAATTGTTTGCAAAGACCATGACAGTTGGGATGAAGAAGCTCCTAGTCCTTTCCTATCTTCAATATAATCCATTTAGCAAGCAAGTTGGATGTTTGGCCCACGTCTCAAAACATTTCCCAAGGAATAAGGAGTTCAAGGTCCAGAAATGTGTAACATTTCGCTGGTGCAAAACCTTCAGAGAACTTGTTAGTCTTTTCTCATACAAGTTTTACAGCCTCACCATTTTACTGTACTGAGTGGTACCAAGTCTGGACATATGACTGATTTATCTGTTTATGAATGCCTTTGATAACGTTTTTGCTAATAACAACTGTGACAACAAAAATCTGAGTATATTCACTCGTGACAGTGGCCTTTTACATGCACAGCATTCAGTAAAACCTCCACATTCCTCGTAGTTTAACTTTTGGTGCCAAATGTCTTGCCTTTTCCTTGGATTAGGAGCTGAATATAGAGCTCCTATCTTTGTAACTTCAGGAATGTAACACTGATAGGTGTATTAAGATAATGTTACCAGTATTGCACCATTGAGCAGAGGGAATGACAGACCTTTATACTCGAAAATTGCAGTCTGAGAGATTGTGGAGAAACAATAGGAAGAGACAGGTCTTTTTTTGCTTATTCTTTTGCAATGCAGACTTTGTATTTCCTCACTGATACCAGCTATTCCAAAATTATACTTCAAAGATGTGATAGATGCATTTTAAAAGGAGATTAAAGAGAGCATCTGTGCTTGGTTTATTTGGAAAATGCTAATCCAGATTACTACCACAAATACTATACTAAAATTATATGCCAAAAAAAGAGTATATTGCTAAAACTGTACTTAACTGTTGAGGAACCTTCTTGGATATTTGATAATCTCTAAATTAGGCTGATCTTCAGATGAGAAACAGGATGTTCTTTTGAGACACATAGCTCTCACACTGATAGGATTTAAACATCTGAGAGTATATTTCCCACTTGAGGTTGGGATATGCAGAGATGCTTCATGTGGAAACTGCTCAGTACAGAACAAACAAAAATGAAAGGGATATTGCTTTCCATGACCAGCTTTTAATACTGCAGCATCCTTGCCTTCAACCAAAACAGAACTTTCAGAAAGTGTTACAATAGTCCATATAAGCTTAGGAAGAGGCGCCATATGAGCTGGTGCCATCATTTTGGCAATGTTAGTTGACTTACTTTTCATGCTCCTGTTAAGTTTCACTTTGGAGACTTTAAGAATTAGTCAAGTGGATTAAGATATTTCCTGAGTTACCTTCAAAAAAGAAAATCTTATTGCAATTCAAATTACTATTGGGCTGTTTGTGTATTTATTAAGAAGGCAGAATAGTTGAATATGTATATTACTGCCAGAGCTCTTTTTTTTGGTAAAACTGTAATTGTGTCCAAGCTTTACAAACCTAGATGTTAGGAGCTCGCTTTAATGCAGTACAGAGGATAAATGAGGGTGCCAAGTGCTAGAATAAGAGAGATAAATAAAATATTCCTATTTTATCTATATTTAGAAGTAGGTGTTTCTGTTGATATAATGGCTGCTTTTGTCATAAAGCCATAATGAATCACACAGATTTTATTGATCCATTACATAAAAGTTGTTAAAATGATACAAAAAGTTGAAGTCATTGTTTCTGAGTGTATCCAGGGCTAACATTTTCAACTGATGTACACTAGTATAATTCATGCAATGAAAAAGCTTTGGAAGAACCTGTTAAATAGTCTTCATTCTTAATCTGAGTCAACTGGGAAGCAGGCATTTTGACAGCTATTTAACAGCAGAGGCTAAGTCCAAGCCAGCTATGTCATTCTTTCTAGGTACATCATACAAACATTTACTCACGTGAATGATACCTCATAATCATTGTAAGAGCATGAAAATATGAGTATAAACTTGAAATATTAAAGTTCTAAAAAAAAAATCCTATTTTCTCTCCAAAGATGATAACTAAGTCACAAAATCCTTTACAATCCCAGAGAAATAGTCTTTTGTCATTGCTAGCATAAATTTGTTTCCTTTTAGCACTCCAAATCCTGAAAGTGATAACAGACATCACAGATATGACAGAAAGATGTAATAAAAGAGGAACAAATTATAAACAACACTCAGTAAAGCTAAGCAACAGTAGAATTATAGCAACCAATTCAAATTTGAGTAATAAACCTCGAAAATATCTTTTGTAAGTTATTTTACATTCTTGTTTAACCTTTAGTAGGTTTTAATGACAAATCACATGGAAATACATATTGCATTAAAATGAAGTGGTCAACTTAATTATGAAGCTCTTATTTGTTTAAAATAAAATGAATGCTAAAACATTGCTCTGCTTATATAAAATCATAAACTGGCTTGGGTTGGAAGGAACCTACAAAGTTGTCCAAGCATCCAGGGTCAGGAAAGCTAAAACCCAGACATAATTAAATCTAGACAGGGACACAAAGAGGAACAAGAAGAAATTCTACATGTATATCAGTGACAAATCTGAAATCACAGAACTGCAAGGTTTGGAAAGGATTTTAAGAAATCATTGAGTCAAATCCCCCTGCTAAAGCAGGCACCCTACAATAGATTGCAAAGGTAGCTGTCCAGATAGGTCTTGAATATCTCCATAGAAAGAGACTCTACAAGCTCTCCAGGCAACCTGCTCTAATGCTCCATTTTCCTTACCATAAAAAAACTCCCACATGTTAGTATGGAACTTCCTATGTTCAAGTTTTAGGCCATTACTCCTCGTCCTATCACTATACACCACCAAGAAATACCTTTTCCCCAGGCTCTTCTCCCATGTACCCAGGCAATGATCACATGATGGAATGCTACCAGATTGGTCAAGCATGATTTCCCTTTTGTGAATCCATGTTGACAACCTCTGATAATCTTCTCTTCTAATTTCTTGCAGATGGCCTCAAGAACAAGTTGTTCCATCACCTTTCCTGGGACGGAGCTGAGGCAGTCTGGCCTACCGTTTCCCAGATCCTCCTTGCACAGGAATGACTTTGGCTATCCTCCTGTCTTGAGTCATGTCTACCATTCATAAAGACCTTTCAGAGATGATGGAGAATGGTAGTAACAGTAGTAAAAGCAATTATATGAAGTCCTGCTGACACTTTCTAGAAGGAACAAATATTGAAACTATTTAAGAACTTTCAAAAAAAAGTCTGATCTATCTCATTAATATCTGACTTTTAATAATGATAATAAACATAATATCTATCTCATTTTTAAATGACAGCATATTTCTCAATGAAAAATACTGCTATTGTCACTCATGCTGATGCAACAAATTTAACTAATTCTGCTTCCTCTACACTCTGCATCCCCAAGTACAATGATATCATGTGCTGATTTAGGGATGAGATATCACCAGAATTTTTTCAAATCAAGTTCTTTTTTTTTTCCTTTAACAAGAAGCAGCACTGAAGCATCAATGTTTAGTGAAAGTCTAAAACTACTCATACAAGTAACCACAGATTGCAGCACTGCGAATCTAAACTGTGAGAACTGGCCTGAGGCTGGCAATTGCTGCTACCACAGTTTTGGCTGAATAAGCTATCATTTGACCCTAAGGCACCTGTCCAGCTAAAACATATCAAGGAATGGATGACAACAGCTATTTCAGCAGTATTTGCAGGGACAAGAACACATCAAGAGTCAACAATGGAAGAAATAAAAAAGGTTAAACTTTCCATTACAAATAAAAACCAAGACATTCTCTCTGATCCTTTTTGTAGAAGAAATGTGTGTATTGCCAATGCTTAATGGTAGAGGGAGAAAAATAAACTCCACACATTATGATCAGTCAAGGTAAAAAGGATGCCACTATTATCCTCAGAAACAGCCTTCAGTAAAATAAGTGCATCTCAGGGTTGTTTTTTTTTTTTTTTTTTTTTTTTTTTGTTTTGTTTTGTTTTGTTTTGTTTTTTTTTGTTTTGTTTTTCCCCAAATACTTTTGCCACTATATTTACAGTTGATTGGAGTAATTCTTATGTTATTACCCTTCTAAAGCATGCAGGATAAACTTCCATGGCAGTCCATATTTATTTAACCCTCAACATAACTGTCCTTGTGCACAAACTTTTGAATGAAACCTGGAAAATCTTCTACACAGACATATGGCTGTAACAGGGTAGGTAAGCAAGCTGTGATCTTAGATCTTAGGGACAGTTCTACTTCTTAACTGAAGGAGTTCTACTTCTTAACTAATGCAGACACTAACAGAAGACATGGTAGATGCACCATAATCTAGACATATGTTAGCAGTGGGTAATTAATACATGGAACATCCTGAATTTGGCTTGCTATTTTGTCTGTGCTCCATGAAGCTGATTTAACATAAGGTGAAAATCAACATAACTACTTCTGTTCTCGAACCAACTATTATTAAAACCCTAAGTACACTTGTTCAAAGTAGAACACTAGATCAAAGATTGTTTTTTTTTTGGTGTGTGTATACCTTTCAAGTAGTATAAACAAGAATA
This sequence comes from Lagopus muta, assembly GCF_023343835.1. Classification (NCBI taxonomy): domain Eukaryota; kingdom Metazoa; phylum Chordata; class Aves; order Galliformes; family Phasianidae; genus Lagopus; species Lagopus muta. The sequence continues at coordinate 93,209,301 of NC_064433.1, forward strand.
GCCTGTACTCTCTTTCTTTCCCTGCTACCCTGTTTTCAGAGAATAAAAGAAAACTAATAATCTCCAATTACAAAACACGTGTCTTGAGTATCTAAATATTATTTCTAAATATTACTACTTAATTATTACTAAATATTACTTTATTTGCTACTACCAAACATGGCTTTAACCATTCAGCTAGTTTGTTTGCATGTCTCCTGTAAATTTCTTTTCCCTTTGGGAAAAAAAATAAAAAAATCCAACAAACTATAGTCAAATGCACAGTACAATTGAAAATGATAACATTGGTTCTACACATATATAAAGAAAAACATCTCTGATATAATAACTACCTATGACATTTAACATACAGTGCAAACTCATATGAAGAGATGCAATTAATAAATTTATCATACTGTCAAATTAATATTGCTACAGATTATCTACTCAATTTCATTACCAAAAGAGAATTTGCGTGATGTGTAGGCAAACCATCCTCTATATAAAAGACAGCATGCTGTGTCTGGTCATGCGGCTAGTGAGGCCATTTAGCAAGGAATTGAAAAAAGTAAAAAATAAGTGAAAAATGCAGTGACCAAGTCTGGAAATCTTACTGATGAAAAGTGACTAGATTTCAAAAAGGCTGAAGTTCAGAAACCAGCATTACGCACTGGCAGCAGCATATATAAAGAGCTAGGAATTTGGAGTTAGAATGTGTAAAGTGAATTTCAGACATTTCAGACACATCCTTAGGTGTCTTTTGACTTCTGCTCTTTTTCTGCGTGTTTTGTTTGTTTGTTTGCTTTTGTTTGCTTGTTTTAGTTTCACTTTGTTATTTACAGATTTGCTGCCATTTTTTGTTTTTTTCTAAGCAAGTTATTAGCTAACTCTAGAAGAACATACACCACTATCAAGAACCATGGAGGTCACTCCCACATATCTGATAACCTCCATACTTGATTCATAGGAGTGTTGCTAGACATTCTAGCACTGTAAGCTACTATGAAAAATCCATTCATTTCTAAGACAGGTGTTTACTACAAACTACTCTTGAAATATGGAAGCTACAAGAAGCTCACTAAATTTTATGGTAACAGTATTGAACTTCCAGAATAACACTTTAAATATTGGGAATTAGGAAAAGGTAGGTATTGTACAAAAGAAGTCAGCTACTTAAAATATTGGAAATAAATTTATATGTGGTATTGCTAAGGAAAAGACTATGATCCAAACTCATAAATAAAAGAGACGTTACTTAAGCTAGAGACATCTTTAAACTAGGATCACTGTGCACTAAAAAAGAGGAGAAGATCATGCCTTCAAATGTGCAATCGATACATAAGGCAAAGCAGAGATAGGAGATAGGAAAACTTAGGGCCTCTAAGCTAGAAGCAGAACCTGAGAAAGATTAATGTTCCTATTACCACAGGTGCTTGTCAAAATGATATTCACAAGTGAACAGTGTCTCCCTAGACATCTTGAGAGTATTTCTAAATATCTCTCTAATCCCCACCCTCATGCTGAAAAAACATTAAAATTCCTTGGTGTCCCTTCCAAACCAAGACATTCTATGACTCCATGATTATGAGCGTTTACTCTCTCATAATTTTATGAGGGACAAGCACAAGACCACTTGTTACTGAAACAAACAATATACATTTTCATAAAGAAGTGAAGTTTTCACTGGCTTGTACCTAATGGATAATTACAAATGTGGATTTTGATTATTTTAGGAAGATGACATATTGTATACTAAAGCACTGAAGTAGGATTTTTTTTTTTTTTAATCACTGACAATGTTTGAACAAGTAAAATGTTACAGAAGTATGGATGAGCGCTACCATTACTTTTATTAAAACAAAAAATGGAGACACAAAATATGAATACTTCTTGCAAAAATCTTGCTCTGTCTATGAGAGAGTTTGGTTGGTCAGAAAATTTTAACTTGGCTTTGGACGCTGGATAGACTTAGCTGCTCTAGCCAGTTCAGAGATGCAGGGCACGAACTGAAGTTGGGGTCAGGAGTTGGACATGATTCTTGTGGTTCCTTCGAACCCACAATATTCTGTGATTCTATGAAGTAGAAATGTATTCATCTTGTAAGTTTTCTAGTAGAAATTCTAGGTATCTAAAATTCACTTAAATGCTCTTGTATGGGCCTATTTAAGTCTTAAACAATCAGGCTGCTTGGGTATATCTCCTTCCTCAGTACCCAGGTATTTCTGGGAATTATACTCCCCTTTTCTTACCAAAACCCATGACAGAAAGAGGACTTTTATAAATCCTTACCCAGTACATTGAGCATATTATTCTATTTTTCTCAGTTCCCCCCTCCAAGTTAGTTTCTATCCCCATAGTATCTTACTGACAAATCTTTCCTTGAAGGCATTCTTTCCTCATTCCTCAGTTCTTTTCCCAGATATGGTTTCTCTCTCCTCTGTCTTTTTGAACTCTCCATCTTCTTTTTACATAGAGAAAAAGCGCACTGAGATCTCAGCCCTTGATGTTCTCTGAGGAGCTTTCTGAATTTTATTATTCAAAATCTTGAGTCCTATAAAAAAATCTTCAGTGAAAACAAACAACATTGAAGAGTATGACAAGGAGTATAGAAACTTCCCAGTGATGGCAAATGTGAGATAAAGAAAACATCTTTCCCTCAGACAATGAGTTAAATGGAGTCTGGAAAGTACAACATTTTACTTAAAAATAATGAATAAGGAAAACCAAAGACCTACTTGCAAGTTTTCACACTCAAGAAAATAGATTTTTGCCTTAATAACACACAGCCTTTGTTCCAAGTAGCTTAGAAGCAATGTTGAATTTAAGGTTCATAACATGTTATTGTTTAGATCAGAACTAAAGAATTCAGATCCTAATGTGCTGTAAAAAAGCACCGTAAGTTATGCCATTATGCAAAGCCCATTGCTGACCTTTCTAACACATACTACATTTGCTACTGCACCATGGTGAGACAGGTTCAATGATCAGAGATTCTAATATCTCTTTGAATCATCAACATTAGAATCTCTGATTCACAAGTATATTCAGAGAAAGGAGGTGTGGGGGAGTTCCTTTAAGAAGAACAAGCAAAAAGAGTGAGCAAAGCACAAAACTAATTAAACTTGGTGCAACAACAACAAAAAAAAGCATTTTTTATGCAATTTATTAAAGAGAAAAAGCTGTGAAATTAACAGCAATCAAAAACTAATTAAAGTTGATGCAATAAGAGCAGCCAAAGAATGCCTGATAACATTTATTGAACCAAAGAAACATGGCTGTCAAGTTAAAAGAAATCAACCAAACTCTGTTTTTGAATAGTAACGCAAAGATAATTATTCTCTGGGTGACACTTACAGAATAAGTTTCAAGTCATTACCTCAAAAGACAAAAGGACTGACATGCTGTGTTAAACTGCCTGTGAAAAAAAGGGTCTTAATACAGAAACTTTGTAAATAATTCCTCAGTCTTGCATATAAACAAAAATGACTCATCAGTCACACAATGCACTATTCTTGTTGTATCAGTTACTTCTATAAACTAGTATTTGACATTTAGGAGAATATCCTGTCTAACAGGCCACTTATAAGCCAGAGACTCTGAGTGTTTTTATCCTAACTCTGAAACTTGTTGCCTCAGTACCTCCGGGCAAGTAATTAACATTTAAGAGTGCATTTGTTTTACGATTATGATGCAAAACTCAATTCCTGATGTCAAGCATCATTTAAGTTGGCCAGTTGCCAGAAATTCTTTTCTTTTAGGTTTTGGGGTAAATAGTGAAGTAAACTGTTCATAGTTGAACATTCTACCATGGTCTCTGCTTTAGAAAAAATATTTAAATAAAAATAGTTGTTAGCAAAGTGTATAATGACAACACACATTTAAATGTTTTTGTTTTTGTTTTCCAAAAGATCACTTTTAAAGTTTAATGTTTAATGAAAAATCCATATATTTTGTGAGTAAAAGTAACTATTTCTTAAATAAAACTGTTCACAACCCTCAGCTCTAACCTCCAATGGGTCAGACTAAGTAGCAAAGACTCTCATAGCCAAATGAAAATTGAAATATTGAAGAATTAGTTGACAAAGAAGCAAATTTCCCTGTCAGAATTTCTCTAAAGCATTCTGTGGCTCCTGTAGGAACTGGGTCAAATCCCAGTCTGCTGAGTTTCATTTACAGCACAACACCTTTATTTTGGAATCACAGTTAAAAAACAGTTTAAAATTTAATTCCTAGAATCATAGAATGGCCTGGGTTGAAAGGGACCACAAAGATCATCTAGTTTCAACCCCCCTGCCCAGAGCCACATCCAGCCTGGCCTTGAATGCATCCAGGGATGAAGCAACCACAACCTCCTTGTGCAACTTGTTCCAGTGCATCCATACAATCTCCAACATTACCATCTTACTACTAAATCACCAACATAAAGCTTCTATTCATAAATACACTTCTATCTTAAAAAAACATGTTATCCCAGACAAAAATACCACAGTTTCCAAGAAAACAGATAGATTTATTTTGTTTAATCTCACAATTAGACTGTCTTCAGATGAAAGATAAAGTTTTCTAGAACTCATTTTAATACTTTTAAATTCCACTTCCTGTTCCAGGAAAAGAAAAACCTACTCTCTATAAAAAATGATAACTGAAGTCCAACATCACATTCCAAAGAGTTGCAACTTGGTATTACTGACAAGCCTAGGGAAGACTTCCATGTTACACTACTCCACTTCATTGTAAACGTAGGATTTTTTCTAAACATTAAAAAGCTAGTCTGCTTAATGTTGTTCAATTTCTTTCATAGTACATTTTTACTTCCAAATTAGTTTTAGCAATGAGAGAGATCCTCATCACATGCACGACCTTTCAGAACTATTTTTTACAAAATGCTCATGCCCTTACATGATCAAAATACCCATTTATTAGTCTGATCAGAATTTGCTTACTGCTACCAAATGATATTTTTCCTCTTCATTTTGTCTTCCTTATATCAAATGAAGATTTAAATTCCTCTTTTTTGGAATAAATGATAACTTGCACTGCACACTTGTTTATATTTACTTCAACAGATAGTCAATAACACTCCAGCTGAGCTCCAGTAAAGAGAATGTTTTCTTTCTTGTATATTATGGGCTTCTGTAGGCTGGTGTAGAACTTCATTGCTCCTAAAATCAGGGGGCCAGACTAACTTTTTACATAAGTATGTTCTATAGAAATGAAAAGTGTTTTATCTGCTTAAACCAAGTCACATCTTGTCCTGTAGTAGACAAAAAATGTCTACAAATGTTTTTTTTAAGTTCTAGCCATTCATTACTTTTTATGCCAGTCTTTCAGCAAACCTGAACTCTCACAAAGTTATACTGTTAGCACCATAGTAATTAATTTATTCGTTTTATAAATACTCTCAGCTTTTTCCTCAGTCCTTTGCTACTGGGTAGTGAAAAAATGTCAACTTCCTCCTGGCATTAAGCTGCACCTGAGCTGACTAGCTGCCTTATTCTCCCATCTCAACTGTTCAGTTGTTCTCTGCCTCTCTGATTGGATAACTGAATTCTACCTGACTACTTTTCTTCTTTTGTGGTAGCTGTATAAATTTAAGTCCTTTTCCTACTCCAAATACCCCTGAATTTATTTATATTTGAGACTCACACTTCCTGTAAAATAGATAGAAACTGGAAAACAGATTCAAATATCAGTGAGGAAGCATTTGGAAGAACAAGAGTTAACCAATGCTGCAATCATATAAGCTACTACTCATTAGGAATATTGGCTAAAACTGATTCAGCTTTCAGATTAAATGCACACATGCTCAGAAAATTATGGAAAAACCCTGAAAACAACACACTGACAGCCTGCAGCTTGTAGGAACATAATTTGAAATTCTGGAGTTTCCTAGATTGTACTATTGTCAGTATCACATAAATTATAGCAATTCAATTTCTAACAGCCTCTATTCTGAGCCTATTAAATCTTTACAAATAGGTCTCCTTCATGTCATGCACATACAGTAAGATGCAAGGCCCCTTTTATCACACAGTTAAGCAGCGGTAATGGGGGGATGGCTGGGTGACATACTGCTCTCAGGCATGGAGAGTAATTTCCACATTTTAGAGTAAGAAATTAATCCTTATCGCCTCTATTACATTTTGAAGGACGATTCTGATCTGCTGTGCCTTAATCAGTTTGACATTAAAAATATCTGTTTATTGTTGGCAGTTAGAAGAAGGAAATAGGAACTCTCCACAGTATATGAGTGTCTGAATATCTTGAAAATTGTTATAAAGTGGATAAAATGAGTAAGTACATTTTCATTTCACTGCCATCTGCTCTTTTCTTTTGCTACTGTCTCGTGTCTGAGAATACAAGCATAGATGTAGGCTATTTGACTGTCCTAGAATAAAGAAGATTCTGTCAAACCCAAAAGAGATAATCTATACTAATAGGAGTGTGATTTGTTCTCCAATAAAATGAGTTTATTACTGACCAGTGTGAAAAGCATTCTTTCAGGAAGCTGCAATACACTGATAGATTGTATAGGGACCCTTTAACTAACTTCATTACAAATTGATAGCATCATTGCCAGCATATTTTGTTAAACAGAGATGAACTGCCTCTTAAATTCTTCAGCAGTAAGGCTGACATTTTTTGGACAGTAAATCCTCTCATTTTTGAAAAAGAAATGATATTCGCTTTAGAACACATCGATCTGGAGGATGAGTCCAAGCTCATCCAGGCTTAAAAAACTGGGAAATAGCACAAGATGACCTGACTTGCATTAGCTTTTCTGAATTCTTCTGTAGGCTCTCTGAAGAAGTGGCTCAAACAGAATATGAATATGATAGGAAAGAGTTTACGGCTGTCATTAGGAGCCTCAGCATTGTGTGCTGATGTGGCACTGCACCATTTTGTGGTGATGAACTCCAGTTTGACTAGCAGAGACAGAACAGAAAGCATTATGCTTAGAATGAACTCTTCTTACACACCTTGAAATGGAATACAACTAGATGTAAAATAACTTGAGTAATGGAGGAGGCAGTTTGCAAATTTAGGTAAAGTATGTTTTTCTTTTTACCACGCTTTCACCTAGGTGAAAGAATGCACCTCCCTATTATGCTCAAAACTGAAACTAATTTTGATTTTGAAAAAATATTATTTAAAAAGAGTGATTTTGCAGAAATCTGCAATATGTTTATTACCTAGCAGTGATTTCCTCAAAGGTTAGGAGCAAAAGAGTTCAGCAAAAGAAGACTGTATTGAAACAAAGATATACCTTGTTTCCTTCCCTCCTATTTTAGAACAGAGATGTGACCAAGGTCCTAGCTTTTCATGAGCTAAGAAATAGATAGTTAAAAGATTTTTAAGCTGTATCATTTCTTGCTCCTTCGTTGGTCTTTTGTTCTGGAAATAAGAAAAAAAAAAAAAAAAAAAAAAAAGCTACATATGTCCCAGTGAAGAAGCAGCAGCTATCTTTTCTTCTGCTTCTAGGAAATTAATAGCACCAGAAAATGACACAGAAGGAGTCTGAAATGATGTGGCTATAGTACTTTCAGATTTTTTCACAGCACTAAGTAATGTTGTATAGCATCACAGTGCCTTATATCCCTTCACTATCTACAGGCACACATTCATGGATGTGTCCTAGCCCTCAATGAATGTGATGGAGTATGAAGCTGAGCTCATAGTTCTCAAGCCCACGAATTTGAGCTTCCCTCTGAAAGAGCTAGCTGTTGCTCTGATAGGAAGTGAATGCTTGCCACAGGGTTAGGATTTTGTGTGGCATCATTCTGGTAAGAGCTGTACTACAAAATGAATTGCTCTGTTGGCATTTTGCTCTGTGGTGTCATGGTTCACGCCCCACTCCTACTTCTCAGGGGATTGAAATTCACAGCTGCAATCAACTACAGATAAACTTAGACACACAAACATGATTCCTGAAGCAGACATTTTCACTACACCACACCACACCAAGCATGGGTATGTGCTCTCCATATAAGGGGATAAAACCAAAATCTATACTAATTTTTGTTTGCAATTTAAAACCAGGCAATACAGACAAAAATGCAACTGATGTTTTGTAAGTAAGGTGGGCAGGTGAGACGATGTCTTCTATACTGATAAAAACATGTTTATTGAAATGTACAGCAACTCCTTTTTTTTTTTTTGTTTTGTTTTGTTTTGTTTTGTTTACTCTAAGAACAAATTTAATTGTGCTGAGAGAATGGTTATGGAATGTTTTAATTTTAAAAAACGTTTCCATGTCACATACAAAAAAGCTATGAAAATAAATGCTTTAAAGAAACACTTTTTTTTTTTCTTTTTTTTTTTCAATTATGCTAGGCAACTTATCCCCACAAATTTCTTTTAAAAAAATAATCAGATTTGATAGTTGATGCTGGATTTGCAAAAGGAAATTTTCAAAACAATGATATTTCCTTCTCAGCAAGTCCAGATCTCACTCCATTTAGATTTGGAAGTAGGTTAGCTTTAAAAAAAAAATGAAGAATTCATTATTAGCACCCATCAGCTTTAATAGATGTTTCTAGACCACAAATGCACATTTATGTTTGAAAGACAACCAATGGCAAGATGCCTTGATGATTAAGGATGCCTGTTACAGAAGGTGGGACTACAGAAATCTGGTACTTTTCTTCAAATTCTCTTGATCCTCATTGTGTAAGATGGTGCCTTTTCACAAACTTTTACAGGTGTAATTTCAGATGTAATTCCTCCATTGGCTGACAGATCAGGCAAGCATCATTAATCTGAAGCATGAAGCCCTGATATTTATTTAAAATATGACTTGTACAACAGCCGGTAAAGAACAAATTCCCCTGCGAAACACACAGGGAGGATCCTTGACAGAATGAGGAAGTCTCAAATGCTTTGCAAAGGAACTACTACAGAGAGGCTGACAAAGGTAGACTAATAAGAGCACCACAGACTGTGCATAACAGTATGCTGAGAGATTTCAAAGCTTCTATTTGCCTCAGCACTAAGGTGGTTCTTCCAGTTGAAGGCAAGAACAATTTCAGTATGAAACCGTACACTGACAAATAGAAAGAAGAGATGTATCCTCCCTCCCAGCCCTACCCTAACAGAAGCTGAAATCAGCTTCTGCAGAAAGATGGCAATATGAAATGCAAAAAACTGACCAGGCAGCATGAAAGCACAGTGCACTGCAAGAAAGAAAATGCTAAGCAATTTTTGAAGTGTTAATAAGGAGAAGCTGAAGCCTTCAATGGGCCTGAAAAAAATACTCATTCACAATCCTGGCTTATCTTCACAGGCAGAAAATTCCATATGTGAGTCAGTTGCTAAGAAAGCTCTGAGTAATGCACATACAAGTCTGACTTTTTAAGTTGACATTTCTACTTTTCCAGGGGATAAGAGCTGTCAGAAGAGTTCCCTAGGTAGACCAGAGGATTGCAGAGAAGTATTATTCTGCAGGAGTCAAAGCAATGTGGCATAAGTACTTTGATGGAATTAGCAGTGGTGAATTAGGAAATAGCCTTATATTCTGTTCCTAGCACTAAAAATTACCACTCCAGTGGCAGAACCAGAACAAAGGAAAGAATCAGAAGGAAACCAGCTGCAGATTTTCTGATAGAACAGAAGAGTACATTTCCTTCTGCTGATGATTTCACATTGCCATTAACTAACATCTGGCGGTGGGGCAGAACAGATAACTACAGACAATATAATTGTAAACATTACTATTAGATTTGTCAAGAGCTCAGTTGTCAGAGTCCTTAAGCCATCTTCATTCCTTGTCTGATTTTATCACAAGATGTGCCTATAATAAACATTTATTATGCAAAACTTAAAAACGATCAGTGATTCTTTATAATAATAACAATCAAGTACATCAGAAGAATATGCTGTGCATCTGTATGAAACCAAAATAGGGACTACATAAATTTTTTCTGTACACTTGGAAAAAAAAGTTCTTTAAAGATAGCGTTTGGCATGGGTTAATCACCTCTTTCATTAGAGAAAGAAATACATACTGAGAATATTTTTCTGCCATCTGACTAAGCAATGAGCCAGTACAACTGTAAATCTTCCATAAATTCCCCATGGTTCACCTCTACAGAGGCAATTCTTTACTTTTCAGATCCTATCCATTTTCAGATGATCATTGCACTAACTGTATACAAAAAGTTTATATCATGCTGTTAAAAGAAATGAAATGTGACAGTTCTGCAATCCTCCTAAGAAACACTTGTAATTAGGAGACTGAATTATTCTCATATATTTTTACTTTTTAATATAATAGCAATAACAGTGAAAACATTTATTCTAGTACATACAATGCAGTGGTTCATTTTCTAATGTTCTAATGGCTGATATAATGTATTTATCTGTAATTGAGGTAAACATGATTTTAGAGTACTATTCTATCCCCACAATCTCATACTATGAATATAAATTCCAACTCATTGGAATATTTCTTCATTTGAATAAAGCAGATTTTAAGTCGTCTGCACTTTTTCATACTATTTCCAAGCATTAGAAGTACTAGTTCTATGTAATACTTACCCATATTACAGAGAGCTTCATGCAAGTTCGATCAAGTTTGACATATTCATTTAACACGGTTCAATTCAGGCAAGTTTTTCCTCTGTGTTAGTAGTAAGCAGAACAACCATGATATTAAAATAGAAATGATGGGATTTGCACCGAGGCAATATAATAATTTCATTCAAGTTGGGAAAAATAGAGGTGACAGCCACTTTATTTTCAGGCTGCAAAATAGACCAAAAAGGCCTGAAAGATATCAGAATGGAGAATATGCCTTCTATGAAATCAAATAAAGAAATACAGAAGTGCTAAGACTGTACCTTGTGATGCTCCTTCTATAAACCAAACTTTTGTTCACTGATGTAAACTGAATCACCACCAGATAATCTGTATGCAAAGAATGATCTAGTAAGGTGGCATTATATTTTTTCCTATAAATGTTATTTCAGATAACAAGAAATTCTATTTAAGTTGATTTTTCTTCTATTTAACACACATTTGAGCTGTCTGTGTAGTTACATGGTATTATTCTCTTAGGCTGCCACTGGGTAATAAAGCTAAAGATAGAAATAAAATAATAACAGCCTGTGACAGGTTACATTTAAAATGGTTGATCAGACTGATCAATGGGACATTGCTTTTAAAGCTAAATTCAGGTGCAAAGAAGGAAAAGATAACTGTTGAGCTCCACAGTTTGTTCATATCTCACTGAACTGGAAGACATTTGGGATGCAGCCTCAGTCTTAATGCAGCTGCCACATACAGAAAAATCCTCTTTTTTCTCACACTCCATAACATAAACACACATCTGCCTTTCTCTTCCAAAAATAATTCTGTTAGCATCTATACCCTTTCAGAATCTATGTTAGTCTAAACTCATAGCTGGATTTCATGTTAAATTTCAAAAGCTTTTTTATTTTTTCATGTGATTATTCTGTATTTTTAAACAGCATTCTGAACACTTAACAATATTTTACAATTAATGTATAGACAAGTGTTATCAGTTTCCACAGATTAGCTGTTACAAGTGATTTTTATATTTTTACAACACCTGTTAACATGCCTTGAACTTTCTTGCACCACAGGTTTTCTGTTGTATGTTTTGTTTTCTTCTCCATTTACACAATTGCCTATTGGTTTTGTGTTTCCTCAAGCTCCTTTTATCCAGAGTACAAACCTCTGAAAGTAATCTCATTCTAGTTGATTCAGTTCTCGTTTCTGTTCAATTTAAAGTTATTTTCTCTGGCTCACAGCAGAACATCACACAGTCTCTCTCACTGAGTTATTGAGGATTTTCACCCCATATCAGCAGCTCATCAGCAATTACTTTTCTGCACACACATCCTTAAAGATCTGGGACATGATGATTTGTTACACTTTCTGTGCCGAAACAATCATGAAGGAAGTTCCTTAAACAAGTTTCTACCACGAAGGGAACAGAGAGATGAGCAATTCCTATATTAAGCAGTACTTGATAGATTTTCATTTTCATTCCAGAAACTGACAATAACACTTTTATGTTCATACACAATGAAAGAGTACATTTAGCGCTCCAATTTAAATGTAGTTGGATATATTCAAATCATTGGGTTCACTGAGGTGAGCAGTCTATAAAACAGATACAGAATATATAGAATCATAGAGTGCTTTGGCTTGGAAGGAATGGTAAAGATCATCATGGCCTTGAATTATCTGCCTTTTTGATAGGCTTCATAACATCTAATGTTTGATGTGGTAAACTTTAGTTTGCTTCCCACTTTCAATGGAAATTCAAATAAGGCTTACTATCTTTAGTGATAGAATGGGTTTTGTGCAAACTTAATCTTCTGCGTTCATTTTCTTTATTTCTACAAAGAACACTTTATCCTAAACAAAATTGGGGCTTTCTTCCTTCATATCACTTGGTACCTGCTGACAAGGGCATATTTTTATTGTGATTTAACATAATAGTTCTCTATTTTACTTAAGCATTCTATTTTATTTTACTTTAAACACTAAATACTCAGACTTCTAACATTATGTTTTCCTCGCGTGGCTTAAAGTGAATCTGTAGTAATATCTTCTCCAGATTTAGGTTAAAGAGAAGCAAACCCATGCTACCAGCAACAAAAAGATCCAAGCTGTCTTACTCTTTACTAAGCCTGAAAATACAAATAAGGAAATAACAGAAATAAGGAAAACACACTGCAGAGATATCCACACTCATTTTGTGGCGATTAGGTCTAACTCAGAAAGAATTTATCTACCTTAGTTTATAAATTGTTAAATCCTTCTAATATTGAATAGACTTGCCAGCATGGATCACAGGCAGCTTGGGGACTTGCCCCATCACTTCTGACTGAGTAATCTGGACTGTCCATACAATCTGGCAAGCCAAGAGCTTTCATCATTTCAGAGAACCTGTTATTTCAGTATGCAGTGGATTCAGGCCCACAGGTACAATCATGTTATCAAATCAGCTTCTGGGATGGGTTTGGAGTTCAAGTGAGTCACATATGGCTAATCCAGACTGATAGACAATGTTTCTGCTATTCTTTTATTTTTTTTCCTACACAGCAGTCACTGTCTTTCAGTCGTATACTTCAGCAGTTTCCCCTCCCTCTCCCCCAGTCACTCGGGTAATTCACTAAAAATATGTTGTTGAATCACTCTTCTAGACTACATTTCTCTTGAACTACTGTTTTTATTCCCTCAGCAGTTGCTGACTGATAGTTAACCTCTACCTTAACCCTTCAAGTTGCAGTTGAAATGGCACTCACTGTACCAACTGCTAATGGTCTACAGTTGCTGTGATAACATTAATTCATTTTTTATTTCTGTTTCAAACCCTTTGGATTCATTGTTTCCAGTATCAATAGTCAGTGTGTTGTGGAATCAGATTTTATACCTGTTAAGCTACATGCATATTTATAAGACACAAGTCAGTAGCTAAAATATTTTTTTCAGCTGACCTAATTTGCATTGAGGAACCTTGTAGAATCTGGATGGACCTGCCAGCAACAAACAGTTAGCACAAGTGCTACCCAGATGTTTGTTCATGGCTGTGCACTTCACACGCTGTGCCTTGCAGACACTGTCATGTTTTCAGAGGGTTCTTTTTCATCCTTATAAGAGTTTTATTATTCAGATGCAAAGCCAAGAATGCACTTGTGTTTTGGATATTTCCATATTTTTATGTGGAACATATAATTTCTTCCTGTTCTATGTTTGCCTCTCCACTCTAATATTTTTAAAATATTTTTCTACTTTTATCCTAAAGCATTGCCTACTTTTTGTAATCTGATACGCTATTTCTAAGTACTGAAACTTCAACTTTTTCCACTGCTGCTGTTTTCAGTTGAGAAGCACCACTTATATCAGCTCTGCAAATATCAGCTGTTCTTTGCAATGTCAGTTCCATTTATTTTATTTTATTTTTTTTTCCCCTACGAAGTTAAGTATTCTTGGATCTAGCAATCATTTACACAACAAAACATTCAGGTTCTGGTCTGTTTGGTAGTTCTCTCATTCCTATTGTACTGAAGATGTGATATAACAATCAGTATTCTTGCTTGTCACATAGCTTCTTCTTGAAAAAAAAAAAACAAACACACACACAAAAAAAACAAACAACAATAAAAACCACCAAGAAATCAACTAAAAACACCTTTGCTTTCCCAAAGGAACAATGTTCACTATGATTAAAAACAAAATGCCTTTTACTGCCTACCATCATGTTCTTTATGATGTACAATGTTGAGCTCTACTGCTCCTGGATCTACTGCCTATCACAGAGAACCTATTCTCCCTCTTGTCCTTCTCTGCACTCCAATTGTTCCTCAGTATCATTTCCTCTTACAGTTGTCTGAAAGAAAACAACAGGTTCAAATTTGTTGTAATATACCATTAGCGCAGAGAGGTCAGCTATAAGAAATTTATCTTTACATTCTTTATTTTGACTCCCTTCTACATACTCTCTGAAAAATAAAAATTATATATATATATATATGCTTTAAGAGATTCTTTTCCATTTAAAACAAAAATAGGCACCAGCCTGAGTATTACAAACCTTCCTGACAGGGTAAGCTTAGCAGTGTCATCACAACTATCACCTCACTTCAGCATATTCCAGTGCATCGCATCAGCTTCATTCTCCATTTAGCTTGAGTGCTAGCCAACTTAATTTCCGCACATACTCACATTTCAGCACAATATAATGCAAACTCCTACACTTTCTAACTATCTCTACAATATGCTCATTTATGCTCTTAGTATTGCTAAGAAAATGAAAAAGTAAATGCTGTAAGTGGGAGTAGTTTCACTAATTTATTACAATGAAATAATATTCTAATGCATTGCAATACATTTTTAAGTGAAATTTTCATACTCATGAAGACAGTAACTGTCAAGATATTTTAACAGAACTCCTGTCCCTTTTATCATGCTATCTTTTTTAGGATACATGAACAAAAGCATTTGGGTTTTCAGAAGTGGCTGGTTTTGATACCTCGGTTTTTTGAGGATCAGGTGAGATATCTCTTGTTCTCAGAAGCTCTATAGAGAGTTCTTTTTTTTCCTTCCCCCCCCCCCCCCCTCCCCCACAAATGTAGTAAGCAACTATTATTCAAGATCGTTTAAACTTCTTTCCAAACATGGTTCAGAGGTAAAGCATACTGGTTTTTACCGGAATGGAGTCAGTTTTCTCCATAGCAATCCATATGATGCGCTGGTTCAGATGTGAGGCCACAGTAATGTTGACAACACACTGGTGTTTTGGCTGTTTTTGAGCAGTGTCTATACAGTGCTTTCTCTGTTTCTCATTCTGGCCTCTCCAAGGGAGAAATCTGGAGGTGGCCAGGAGGCTATGATGGGACACAACCAGGACAGCTGAGCAGAACTGACCCAAGAGATACTCCACACCCTGCAAAATATAACTGTGGAACTGACAGATCTCCCTAATATAAAACATTAAACTCAGTCACAAATCTTGGAAGAATTATTCTAAAAGATCATCATGGAAAACTCTCTATGAAAACATCTTCCTCCTCTAAACCAGATTTCTATCTGCTACAATTTTGGCTTTGAATGCTAGAAACTTGTCAAATGTTATAAATATTTAAAGCTATTGCTACCAAATTGGGGAAAAAAGAATTAAAAAAAAAAAAAAGAAAATCCATTCCCTCTGCATCTCCTATATACAATTATGAAGTCATAGTTTGACAACTGTCTAAAGAGTTTTCCTGGTTGTTTCTTTGGTTGTTTTTTTTTTTTTTTTTTTTTTTTTTTTTGCCTTTTTGCAGTGCTTTTCAGTCTTTATCACAGGTTTGCTAGAAGGTATTACCTCACTGAGCGAGTCTATTAAATTTTAAGTAACCGTGAATCCTTAATTTCTATGTGTACCCTAGAATGGAGTTCAGCTGGGTCATCATCTACATTCTGATCCCATCTCCACTCTATTATGCAACAGGTAACAGAGCATGTGAAGGTAGAGACAGAAGTTCTTTCATCATTGCTGCCTGATCTCACATTACTTAACTGCTAATACTCAGTTTTCCGAATAACAGCCTGATCACCTTCCGGTTTGTCTAACTAATCTAAATCTAAAGCATATATTTCCTACTTTTCTCTCTATTCCTAAAAAAACCACTATTTTCTTTGCTTCTTTTTTTTTTTCTGAGCTGACTCCTCTCTGAGGATTGTTTGTTTACACGTATACCTACATGTGAAATTCAACTGCTTACAAAAATTGTAAAATGACATTCTGGAAGTTCAGCATTTCTCTCCCCCCCCCAATCAGAATTCTCAAATGATTCTTCTTTTCTGTATAGATCAGTATCCGAGGCTGACTCATCCCACAGGGGCGTAAATTGGGGTTATATTTAAATTCAATATCTGGACTCTGGCTCCCACAAAACAAGTCAGTGTAAACTAGAAAGAATAGCATGACTACAACATGAGGGAGACAGGATTTTAAACCCAGCAAATGCCACAGAACTTCTATCATTTCTATTATTATTCAGTTTTGATAGCACCATAGTAAGAATTAAAGATCTTTGCAGTCATGACTCCCTCTAAGCTGACATACGTAGTTAAAATTCCATGCCTTGTGCACTGTGAGTTTCTGAGTCTCTCTTGAAATGTCTTATATTGAGGGGAAAAAAAAAAAAGAAAAAAAGAAAAAAAAAAAAAAAAGCCAGGAGTTGCTTTCTGGAGCCAAAAGGCATGATGCTTTTATCAAACATGTCCTGCCTCTAAATTTACCCAGCAGTTCTAACATGACAGTGCCAGCCCTGAGAGGGCAAAATTGCAGGACCTTTCAAGCAGGTGCTATACCCAAATGCATCCCTACAAGTTCATCTGCGGCATTGTGCCCAACAGTGAAGCTCAGGGGAGATCTGCAAGTACAGTGCCCTCTCGTAACCCTTCTCTAGTACACAAGTGTCTTTGAAAGCTTTCAAGACCATGGGGAGTAATACAAATGCCAAGCACTCTTACATGTAACGTAATCAAAGGTCATCTGAAGAAACATATTCTGCTTCTGAAGGATGAATAATCCTGAGGTTGGAATACACTAATGTTTTAGTAAAACATGTAAGTGCTACTACTTGATGAAAGCACAAGGGAAATGTGCTGATCTTTGATTAGCACCAGGCATATGTCTCATCAAAATACGGTGTGTCAGTCAAAGGCAAGCTTCTCATGATCAAGTGTCAACACAGGTGATTTTACTATGGACAGACTTCCAAATTCCCTAAGGTAAAGAGCAGGTACACTTTCATTTGTCTGACCAAACAAAATTTTTAGGTGTATACAAGTTTCTGTTTCTCTTCCTTCACTTTATTCTGATTGCTCATTTTTATACTGATAAGTTTAAACAACTTTGGCACCAACAGCCATTGTTTAGCTATACATGTCTGCTTTGCAACTCAGTAACCTACTCCATATGTATTTATAATCTCTACTGAAAGGGAAGGTGAAAAGAAGACTGTTCCAGCAAGCTAAGGGGAAATTCTTTTAAGTCTTCTCTTTACCATCTATGCCATCTATGTCTCCATGCTACCACCTTTTTGTTACACGTATCTATTTATATTTACATCTTTGCATTTATTGCTCACTCTAAATTCTTATGAAATACCACAAGTGAATCCAAAATAAAAAGACCTATATTCATTTAAAATCAAATCCACCAGTTCTACATTGTTGCTCATTGTTCTTCTTCCAAAGGCAGGTATATAATTATAGCTACTTTGGTGCATGAAATGGTACAGAGATTTCTATGGTAATTACTCATTTTAATTGAAAATTGTGTAGGGAAAAACACATTTCATGTGAAGCATGACATTCGCATTTCTTTCTAAAGAATCTAAACTTGTTCAGAGTGAGCTGTAAACTCATATTTTCCAGGAAGACAAATTTTAAAATTCTGTCCAAGGGTTACGGTGGGAAACTGAGAACAGTTGCAGGAATTTGCTGAGCTCATTAAAAAATAAGACCATTAAACATTTACAATGGATACACAACATCCTTGAAGCTACAAGTTAGACAGAGCAGAAAAAAATACGTACAAGAAAGATCAACAAAGAGACAGCATGCTGAATAAGAGGGGCCATCATTGACACCAAGTCCACAAGATCAAACATTTGTATTTCCAAGTACTTTAGCTAGCATAAGTTGAAATAATACATTTAATACATTTTAGAGTCTGAAAATCAGACTTGGGGAGAAGCTACTGTTTTATCTTGCTTTGCTTAAAAAATAAAGTTATAACTTCTTTTCCTATAGCAGACATGATACATGTGTTCTTTTTCAGGATATCCACACCAATTTTTGTCAGGAGGAACACATTTAAATCCTTAAAAATATTTAAATGAAGAGAAAATCTGTGAAACTGAATGAGTTTGCACAATTCTTTCTGCTGCTGGACATCCATTTTCTTATATTCCAGTATCATGTTCATCTGAGCAAAAGAGTTTACACAGTTTTTATTTATTTATTTTTTTGTTAGGGTAATCTTCAGTATAATAATTAATATGAGAAGCAAACTAGGAGTTGGGGAAAAAAAGGCCTTTTAATTGTTGCTCTGGCCTAACATCACTTTTCCTAAGACGTGTCCTAGAAAAGCAACAAAAGCAGAAGATAAAGAAAACATTGTGTTTCTTCTCCCTACACGCTGCTCAATTCCCATCACCACAATGAATCAAGCACATTTTAAGCCTGTACTTAGAACAAATCACATACTTCAGGTGGTGAGGACCAGGAAATAACCACTGAATCAGTTTCATATGTAGTATATTTTCTGAAAGAAGACTCATAATTTATTATTATTATTTCAAGATTGCATAGGCTAAGGGAGAAAATGTCTCAAATTGCACATATAGTCTCTGACTCTTTCATAAATATTAAATAAGTATTAAATTGCTGAAAAGGTAGGGGAGGAGGTGTTTCTTTCCAACAAAACATCCTCCTAACCAAACAAAATCTGTGCTTTAAAACATACCTGCATGGCAGTACAAGAGGCAAAAGAATAAGTTAGGATGTAGCTTTTGGCATTAGTGTACTTGGCACTTCCATGTGTAGAACATGTAAAACAGGAAAAGAAAGAA
This sequence comes from Lagopus muta, assembly GCF_023343835.1. Taxonomy (NCBI): domain Eukaryota; kingdom Metazoa; phylum Chordata; class Aves; order Galliformes; family Phasianidae; genus Lagopus; species Lagopus muta. The sequence continues at coordinate 93,228,380 of NC_064433.1, forward strand.
TATGACTTCTAACTTTGAAGTCAATGATTGCATCACAGTTCAGAACAAAAAATTACACGATGATGACTTCAACAGTATGTGTAATCTGTTTTTAATAAAGTGGAGACTAACAGTAAATCCCTTGTCAAAAGGCACAGGGACTTGGAAGCAAACTTTCCCTCTCTCTAAACAGAGGACTCTGCTGGCATACTGTTAGCTTTATTTTCAGTAGAAAATGTTTTGCAAGATAGGGAAAGCAATTTGTACGACAAAGAAGTATGAATGTCCCATCAAAAACAATCTAGCACTGGAGAGCTTTTCACTACAATTTCCTCTATTTTTGGAACCTATTTTGCCATGTCTTGACAGCTGTTAACTTCCTCTTCTACTGCTGTAGTTGGGACTTCCTTTTGAAGTCCTTCCTTTACCTGAATTCCTGCATTGTACTACAAGATTCACAATTGTTAAAGTCCAGAGCAATCAAAATAATTTTAATCTGATTTATTTTATGCTTTCTTGTAAGAAATCAACTTATGCTTTCTCAAAAGAAAATAACTTATTAGAAGGTTGTAAAATTAAAGGCATGTGAGTCTGATTTTGTTCAGACTATAGTAATATCTCTAATGGATATATATGGAGCTCCTCTAATGTTCTTCTTAGGTTTTCTATACAGAACTTAACCCAGCATCCTCAGGCTCCTACTTAAAAGTTTTCATGAATTTTCAGCTTGAGAAACACAGCAATTAAATAGCAGTTCTCTTAGTGCTGAAGGGAGAAGTAAGACCTTTAGTTTTGGTTAACCCTAGGAGACAGGTTTGAAAAGACTCTAGCTGAGGCACTGCTTTCAATAAATTAAATGTAATGACTGGATCTAGCAGAAAGCTGCTTTTTATAGCCAATGTATGCCTGACTGAGACAAATAGATAAAGCAAAGAAGAACAAGAAAGTTTTTACAGTTGCATTTGCCATCATTTACTGACAAAATCAAGGTTTTAGAGCTGTAAATATTTCTCATAATCTTGTATCAATAAAGCAAGTATCACTATGTGAAGGAAATATATTTCTTATACGCAAAGAACAGATACAAATGCACACTCAATAAAAACACCAATGAGAAGTTCAATTCCCATTTTCAGAAATGACAGGAAGTTTTCTTTATGAGACTTGGATGTACTTCTCAGTGTTCTATGTATATCCAAGTTTGGAGAAGTCACATCAAGATTTCAAAGCTTTTCCTATGTATGAAGGACTAAACAACTGCTATTGAAGGAACTAGACTTGATCATGTTAGACCTTCTCCCGTCTCATAGATGTTCAGCAGACCCTCTACAAACAAATGATTTGAATCCTAGCATATTACTCAACATCTTGAGACAAGTTCATTATACAGTACAGTCTTTTAGATTTACACACTTCAGCTCCTCACATTTCCAGTGGGCTACACAGATTGTGACTGTGTACTTAATATTACTGCTTGCCATTCAAATTCTGCTGCTTTAATTCATTGTATTAAAAAGTAACACAAACTTCAATTATTCTTTGTATAATTAGAGATCTAGCTAAAGTATACAGAAAATTAAATTTGTATCAAAATGCCTACACAGTTAAAACTAAACTATTTGCATTTCTCTTCCATCTTTCTCCACATCCTTTAAAATGCTGCTTAGTTATAAAAGATATAGATTTTACAAGTGTTGGTGTGCTCTACCAATAAACAAGTTCTCTCAGTTCTTAGTTTTGCAGGCATTGTTAACCAATTCCAAATCACTAACAATTGAAGAAAAAATAAAGTTCTCAATTTAAGTAAAGGTTATAGGATTAGACTTATGGCACTCAAGTTCGCACCTTATAAGCCTTTCACCTTCAAGTCTACATTCAAAGGGTACTTATGATTTCAAACAAATTGCAAATCAAATGATTACACGCTACAGGAAATTAAATAAAAGAGAAAGGAACCACTTCAACACTGTAAAGAGATTCTATTCAGCTATTATATTAATAGCAAAAATCCATATTTTGATTGCAGCTTCTGCAGGTATAAAATGACAGGTTTTAGACTCTGCTTTCATTCAAACACATAGATCCACACAGCATTTTAAGTCCTGCAGTGTGTTGTAAAGTGTTGCAATCATTTAGCAAGGCATTTGGACAGCTTTTCTTTCACTTTAAACAGATAACTAACTGCACTTCTCATGGCATGTTCAAGAATACATAGCACCTTTCAGAACAAACTCAAGGAGAGAATAAAGTATAAAATACTGTTCAACTGTTGGATGTCCATATCACTAAGATTTACACAAAAATTTTTGCATTTTTGAAGCCAAGTGATGCTTCTATTACTTGTAATTTTTGTTTAAATATCTTCATGGTATCTAATGTTATCTTTAGGTTGACATTCTTATATGTAAAATAGAATGCTTCACATTTTCAGGTAAGGACAAATGTCTTGGAAATATACTGCATTACAGTAATAATATCCTTCTTTTTCTAAGGTATGAACACTTTCTGGTTCTTTTTCTTAAGTTAACTAAGATTGAAATATTGTGCTTGTCATATTTGGAAAAGAGTACACGGAATAAAAATAAATTTTGATAACCTTTTACAGTAAGAATGTGTGTCACAGCAATTGCATACTGCACTAACAACAAAACGAAGCTCCAGTACACCTGAATCAGGGGATTTTATGTATACATAGGTATGCATGCAAATATATACATGAAGACAAAACAATAAAATCAAGTTAAAGTTAAAATTCTTCCCTTGCCAGTCTTATCATTCATAAATACTCTTCAAAGATATTTTGTAACAAAGTTTTCCAAATCAGCTTGCACTAAGAATTTCATATATTATCTTCCCTTAATAACAACATAATATTTTGTACAAAAGGAAGAAATACAATGAAACATGTTTACCCATGAGAAAAACAGATTAAATAACATATTATTTCATAATTACAGCTGAAAGCACATATTCCTAGAACATATTCCTATTCTTTCAACATTACATATTCCTGTTCTTACAACATTACATTACAATTGCAATTCTGTCTTAGAAAAAATGCTGCAGAACCATGAGTTCTGGAAATAATTTACCTTTCTTGTCGTCGAAGTACAGTGTCTGTTGAGCTGGATTTGACCACTGGAGGGAGGTGTTATCGTTTTGATCGACCCTGCAGGTCAAATTTGCCGTTCCCCCTTCAACAACTGTGACATTCTGTGTAAGTGGAAACTGCCCTTGGCTACCTGAGGAGGGATGGGAGGGAAGTAGAAGGGAAGAAAAGGAGGAAAAAAAAGATTTCAGTTGTAGAACTGAATTTATTGCAACAACTACACACAGGTGACTGTGTAACTATATTCATCAAGAAGTATAATACAAAAAAACTGGAGAAAAAAATAGATAATATATTCTCTGCAGAAATGAAACAGAAAAATGAATTTAAGAAATACTGATATTATTTTTCTTTTTTTCCTGTATGTGATATGATTTAGCTTCAAAAAAGTAGCCTGCAATCTTCATTTTCTAGGACACACATACAAATCCAGATGTCCATGATATGAATCCACATAGGGCTCACATATTGCAGACGCATACAGATGTCGCAGTAGAGATAATACTGTTAAAATGCTCCTGAAAACACCACTAAAAACATAATGTAAAATCAACATACCTTTTTTTTAAACAGACAGGGTAGCCTAGATTCCCTGTTTCATTTTATGATTTTTGAAGAACTCTTGGGATGATGTTTTTTCTGTCAAGTTTGGAATATTGTTGGATAAAAACATAGTGTGAATATAATACCAGATACATCCTCTGCTGAGAGAATATAACCTGATCATATATGAAAATGGAAGCAATGATGTAGTAGTTCTCTTTCACATCTGCGAGTCTATCCCAAAGCATTACAAATCACATTAAGTGTTTGCTGAGAAGTCACTGGGAAAATTTCCAAATACCTCTATACAATATAGGAACAGTATCAGCCAGGTTCTTGAATCACAAGCATTTTCAATGGCATAGTTAGACTGAAGTGTTGCTTTGTGTATTGCAAAAATAGCACCCCTTGCCAAACAGTACATTCTGACAAGAATAGCACAAGGGAGCACAGTAAAAATGTGGGACATCTTCTTTACTCTTTTGCATAGGGATGGGGAAAGAAAATAAAATTATCAGAGAGGTATGCTTAATCAGTGCAAGGATACAATGAAAAAAATAGACAGTCCAATAGACTAAATCAAATACATGCTTCTTTCTTTTATACAGGACCTATTAATACAAGACATGCTCATGTTAGCTAAGTATGCTAGAATAAGAAATATTACAAGATCGGCACTCAAGTGGAATGCATCAGAAGTGAAAAATCCCCTTACCGTCCTAGAGGAGTGAATATAAACATAAGTATGTTGAAAAAACTATTGTACCTATTGTATAATAGGTACAATAACACATAAAACTATTGTCTAGTATACAGATTTTCAGATCATTTTACAGATTTTTCAGACCACAGTAAGGAATTACTAAATAAGGGATTAACTAAACTTCTACTTGACCTGCTGATGTTGCAATAAATAAATAAATAAAAATGCAGCTCTAGTAAGGTTTTGATAACTGTTCATTTTCCTATACAAAATAATTTTGTTGGCCTTATACCTGGTGTGTAAGTACCGACACCATAAAAGCTCGGAGTATTCTGATAATCCAACACCCTTCATATGTAGTTTCTTTTAAAAAAAAAACAACAAACTCTTCTACTACTGAAGTGCTTATAATCTAAATAAATAAACAAGATAAATCATCAGCAGTGCTAAGAAAGGGAATTTGAATCTCAAGGCCAGCCTTGGCTGCAGCAACCATGAAATGGAGGATTTCAAGATCCTTAGACCACTGAGGATGACATACAGCAAGCTCACTACCCTAGACTTCAGGAGAGCTGACTTCAGCCTCTTCAGGGATCTGCTTGATAGTGTTAAATGAGATAAAGTCCTTGAGGGAAAAATGGTCCAAGAAGGCTGAGTAATATTCATGGGTCATCTCCTCCAAGCTCAAGAGCAATGCATCCCAATAAAGAGGAAGCTATGTGAAAACACTGTAAGACCTGTATCAATGAACAAGGAGCTTCTAAACAAACTGAAATACAAAAAGAAAGCCTACAGAGTTTGGAAGCAAGGACAGGTAGCCTGGGAGGAATACAGAGAAATAGTCTGAGCAGCCTGTGATCAGGTTAGAAAAGCTAAAGCCCTGATTGATAGAATAAAATCTGATCAGAGACATCAAGGGCAACAAAAAAAGGCTTCTGTAAGTACATCAATGAAAAAAGGAAAAAGTGGGCCCTCTCTGTGAGACCTGGTTAGTTGGGATATGAAGAAAGCTGAGATTTTGAAGGATTTTTTGCCTGTCTTCACCACTAAGTGTCCTAGCCACATCACCCAAGTTGCAGATGGCAAAATCTGGGACTGGGACAATGAAGAACTGTCCACTACAGAAGATCAGGTTCAAGGCCAAGAAACCTGAAGGCGCATATGTTTGTGAGACCTGATGAGATGAATCCAGTCTGTCTCATCTCAGTAGATCCTCCTGGAAACGATGCTAGGAGAATACTGGTGAAAGCCAATATGGTTTCACTAAAGGCAAATTGTTCCTGACAAGTCTGGTGATGTTCTATGACGAGCTTACAACATTGGTGGATAGAGTAAGTGACATCATCTACTTGGCCTTGTAGAAAGCATTTCACCCTGTCCCACAAAACATCCTTATCTGTAAACTAGAGAAACATGGACTTGATGGATGGACTACTTGATGGATAGGGAATTAGCTGGATGGTCACACATAAAGCACTGAGCAAAACAGCTCGAAGTCCAGGTGGAGACCAGTAACAGAGAGTATTGGAACAGATGCTATTTTATATCTTCATTGATGACATGGATGACTGGATTAAATGCAACCTCGTCAAATTTCCACACCAAGCTGCTGGAGGGAATGGAAGCCTTTCAGAGGGACCTATACAGAGGTGGGTCTTCATGTACCTCATGAAGTTCAACAAGATCAAGTGTAAGGTCCTGCCCTGGAGTTGGGGCAATCCCAGGCACAAATATAGGCTGGGTAATGAGTGGATTGAGAGCAGCTCTGAGGACTTGGGGGCGCTGGTTGCTGGATATCTCACCACGAACCAGTAATCTGCACATGCAGCTCAGAAAGCCATCTGTATCCCAAACTGCTCTAAAAGAAGCTTGTCTAGCTGGTCACAGGAATTGATTGTCCACATCTACTATGCTCTCATGAGACCCCACCTACCTACGGTACTGAGATTAGCTCTGGGACCTCCAACATAAGAAGGACATTGGAACTGTTGGATCTGTTGAGTAAAGTCTAGAGCAGGACCATGAGGATGATCAGAGGGCTAAGGTACCTCAGCTACAAAGTCAGGCTGAGAGAGCTGGGATTATTCAAGCTGGAGAAGAGAAGGCTTTGGGGAGACTTTATAGCAGCCTTCCAGTATCCATAGGAAAGAAAGAGGAACTTTTTACAAGGACATGAATAGAACAGGACATTAGTACATTATTACAACTTGTGGCCATTTCCCTGGCTCCTGTTTGTTGCCTGGGAGAAGAGGCCAAACCCCTCTTCCTCATAACCTCCCTTCAGGTAGTTATAGAGAGCAATGAGGTCTCCCCTGAGCCTCCTCTTCTCCAGACTGAACAATCCCAGCTCCCTCACACACTCCTCATAAGATTTGTGCTCCAGACCCCTCACCAGTTTTGTTGCCCTTCTCTGGACCGCTCCAGGGTATTTTGTATAAATACCATCTTCCTGTAGATGTCTAAAGTGCAAAATTTACTATTTACTTATGTTCTTGGTAAGAGGGTATTTACTATTAGCAAGACAACAAATGCAGTAAATAAAAATATGAAGTATTGCAAATACCATGTCTATATTAAATACTGCGAAAAATAAATGTGAAAATTCTCATGACATCTTCTGTCTGACACTTCATTAATCAAATGCTTCTTCTTGAAAACCACACACTGAGAAATGCTTGATGAGTTAAAAAATCATAAACAAGAGTGAAAAAAAAAAAAACCAAAAAAAAACCAGAAGAGATTTGTCATTTTCTTTCATTTCTTCTCTTTCAACTCCACTGTGTCAAGGAATCTCAAGATATTGCATAAATTGCTTATTGCTTAAATTAGAATTTTAAAAATCCAGAAAAAATGCACACAGCCTGTTATTTCTTCCACTAAATTATAAGATCTTACCAAAGAAATAACCTTCTAAAGTATGAGCTGCAGATAAGAGGCTACGGAGGCTAAAATAGGTTTTGCATATAAAAAGCATTAAACAGAGCCTAGTGCCAATGAAATCTGAATCAGTGACTGTGATTTACATTTGACTATCTTCTGTTCGTATTTTTTAATAAAGAACCAATGTAATGATTCAGAACCCTATTCATATGATTTGGGAAAACTTCCTAGGATTATCCCACATTCTTTTTTGATATTATAGTTCCTACAGTGAACATCTCAACGTGTATGCAATCTCTTATTTACTAATTATGGTCATGTCATAGCCTTATTGATCAGAACTGTACTTAGAATGTAAAATGCTGCTTGGCCACTAAAGTGGAAACTGCAGGTCCCTGGATCTGAAAGAGATCTGGAAATTTTTTTTTCCTCTTACCCCTGTATTGAGTGCTGATGTTTTAGAAATTAATCAAAATTAACAGAGCATACAAAAGTCAAAGGAAAGAATTCCCCCTATCCTTTATCAATACAGAAAATGCATATAGTTTGATTGGAAGCCTGCAGTGGAATAAGAGATATAAAGAAAACGAGCCAATAATTTTGGAAATTAGCTTAAGAGGAAGAAAGGAAGACTGTATGCAAGATAGAAAAAGCAAGAGCAAAAGAATGAGTACATATCCTGAACAAGAACAAAACTTCTAGTAAATTATGGAAAACTAAGACAAAAAACATTTAGATTTACTTTTTTGCTTATACCAGCTTCTCACTTGAGTTACTGAAGGACATCTGAGACAAGAGAAAAGGTTTATAAAAGCCCAGAAGCAGGTAAATAAATGCTATAGAAAGCATGAGGCCATTTAAAATAGAATTAAATGTGGCTTTTATGCCACTGAGCTCTGGTCCTTGTAGGAGAAGTCTCATTTCTGTTAAGCAGGTAGTATGTGCTCACAAAGCACAGAAGAGAAGCTGCCAGCCTTCAGCATGACCATTTACAGCAATACCCTTTACCATCATTGAAGCATACATGGTTTTCCCAGCTATCTCTAAGTACCATCATCTAGCAATGGGGGCAGCAGCTTCTGCACCAGCACATTAACTCATGGCTGGAGGCTATCAACTGGAATCAGAATATCATTTCCAATGGGACTTGCTTTGGAAAACATCATCATACCTAGGATATCCTGTTACCATTGCAAAAAACAAACAAAAAAAAAAAAAACCACTCATATCCTGTAGAACTGAGTATGATAGTTCTGACCCATACAGATAGTCCCATTAAATCAAGAGTGGTTAGTGGTGAGCTTTCAGGAAGAAGGCAGGCATGACTGAGGGCAGATTATTCAGATTCAACAAACCTGGTATGTTGAAAGAAACACATCTTCCATCATTTCAAGATATGGAAATTACCTCTGTGGTTCTCTAGTATGGAAATTTTATAATATTTAATAATGAATGTTAAACTTTGCCTTAACTTCTTCCTTAAAACTGCAGCAGACATTGAATGAGAAAACATTCTTTAAGAAAAACATTCCACCTTTAAGAAGTCTAGCAATGGAAATCCCAGTGGCACCTCTGGTAACTTATTTTAGTGAGTAACAGTCATCACTGTTTAAATGAAAAAAAAAAAAAAAACAACGTTTTTCTGGTAGCCTGAATTAGTCTTATTGCAGCACTGAGCATCCATGGGCTCTTGTTACATCTTCTTCCGTGCTCTGAAGAGCCCTCTATTATCAAATTTCTCTTTCTTCTGCCGGTACTTACAGATTATGATCATATCACCCATTAACCTTATCTTTGATAAGCTAAATAAATTGAGCTCCTAAGTCTTGCTGTAGAAATCACATTTTTCTAATCCTTTAATTAGTCTGTGGCTCTTCTCTGTGTCCTTTTCTATTTTTCATCTTTTTTTTTTTCTGAAGTGTGGCTTCCAGACTGGAGACCCCAGTGTAGCGGTCACAGGAGCAACAGATACAATGGTCTTACTTCTTTACCAGCCTTTCACAGTGTTGTTTGTATACCTATGTGAAGCTCTTTGGCCCTGGGTGACTGCCTGTCTACCACAATGCTGGTATTATTCCTCAGATACTGCTCTCCATTCTGCTTCTGCTACCTCCTCTTGTAGCTCCTACATGCATGTCCTTATGCTTCACACCACACTGAAACATGCATCTCTGAGCTAAGTGAGTGACCCATGCTCTTCATTATTCCATACATCCACAGTTGCTGTGGCACTGGCAACTTTACTGGCAACAATTTTGTTTCTCAGGGTGTTTCTAAAAACCAACCCTGAAAAACACAGGAATAGTACAGTACCACCTGCTTTTTTCCCTGTGAAGTAAAGCACTGAGACTTCTTACCTATCATCCTGTTTTTGTTTTTTTTTTTTTTTTTTTTTTTTCAAACAGTTCTTATCTGTTTAATGATCTTAATGCTTATAAGGTTGGTTTTGAATAAGTTTTGTTTATTAATAAATATGCCGTGTAATTTCCAGTCAAATGCCTTACGGAAGTCAAAACATTTTAAAGATTATGGTTACATTTTTCCAGGCGTAACTATAACTTGCAAAATCATTTAAGTATTGAATTAGTCCAATATTAATTGAAAAATATATACAAAAACATGTTGAAGATAAATTCATTCTTAAAGAAGCTTTTTTTTTTTTTTTATAGCAGATAATGATAAAAGTTTCTGTTAAGGCAGAAAATCTAGCTGCAAATGAATGTTCATATTTCCTTTAATGCTGGTGATGACACTGAGACATAATCCCATAAAACTAAGAGAAATCTCAGATTTCAAAACCTGATTTATATTCCTAAATCTACTATTGACCTGACGCAGGACTTCAGGCAATTCATTAAACCTATGCTGCTACTCACTGTACACAAAAGAAATAGTGATGCTTGTTCAATTTGTAAAATATTTCAATTAAAAATGATACTTTTTTTTTTTAACATTTTTACTTTTTCTTTTCTGACTACGTATCATACTGCTGCTAATTGCAATACAGAGAAATCTACTTATATAGGGAACAGGAGTTTTTTATAGAAATAAACTTCATTATTTTATTTCAATTTAAAGGATAAAAACTTGTAGTAATTCACCGCTTATATTTTTTAAATCACACATAACTTCTCATTTGTGCTTACATACTGTTAATTAGAACTTCTATACTCACCTTTGTTCTAGAAATGATTTGAGGGTCTCCCCACCAAAACATAACTCCTCTACAGGGAGAAGTTCCCATTATAGGAAACGGCAATTTCAAAAAAAACAAATGACTATATTTGCAGATTCATTCATTTAATTTAAATAGTAAATGTGCCAATTTGGAACACAGTCAAGAAGTAACATCAGAAAGACTACGTGGATTCCCAGGAATTTTAATATGAATTCCAAACCTGAAGTATGAATCCAAGTCTATCTAAATTTCTTTAACTTTTAGGTTGGACTGACCAATAACACAAACATAAATTCTTGCATTATACTTACTTTATCTTGTTGAAAAAACAAAACTGATAATGACAGTAACAAAAACCACAATTCTATTAATAGGAAGCCATATCGAACAGGATTGTTCTTTACTCCAGGATAAGTTCAATGTGCTCAACAAATGAAAAGAAAGGAATAAAGAACTTGACATATGACTTAATAATAGTTAATTATAAGGTAAATTTCAATCTTCAGTAGAAAATTTCTAAGCACTTCCCACGCTACTCATCAGTGCAGTCAGCACTTCCCAAATATATCACCTTCCAGATTTCATTGTGCTATCTGAAACCAAGAATTTTTATTTGCCTCTCACCAGATGGTCGCCACAATGAAGCAACTCAGTATCCTTCCCTTCTATTCTTTGAGCACAAGCAGTCAGGATGCTATACTCCACTACAGGAGTCTCAGCATCATATTATAGAACAGAAATTCCATATTTCAGGTTAAAGTTATGGAAAGGATGTTGGAATTTGGTATTTGTTCTATAGACAAGTACTGAGACTTGCTATACAATTGTCATATGGGATTACATGATGATAAAGGACCCAAGGCTGGCAAAGGCCAGGGTTCTCTTGAAAGCAGGCATCCACAAGTACTCCAGAGTTTTGCTGCCTGTCAGGTTTTAAAAAATGTAGAAAAAAGCATGGAGCTGAGCAGTGCCAGGAATAATGGAATTATCCCTGGTTAGCTGGGAGAAATTTAAGGTGAAAGTGGGTTGTAAACTCAGAATGAAAAGGTAAGATGGGTCAGAGGAGACAGTACGAATGTTAAGTCTTTCCCATACAATTTATTTTGGACTAATCAGAAATCCCTCCTCAAATGCTACATACTAAGTGTTTAAGGAACATTTTATTTTTATAAACATAGAGAAAATACAGAAATGTAAAATTATACGTACTCTTCTGAACAAAGCTTTTTAGATAAGTTCAGTGCAATTTAGTTTTTACTTTATCATTAACTAAGTTGAATGAAGTAATGGAATCACTGCAAAAAGAGTGTGTCATTTAGATATCATTGTCATCATGCTGTATTTCTTTTCACATTTTATGAAGCTTTGTTAGTAAAACTGTTGTGCCTAGATGGAGCTATAGTTAAGTATATTCCACTACAGGTTGCTGCATAGAAGACCAGCATTATGTTCTTGTTGAATAGACAGGTTCATATCTCATTAGCCACAAGCTGTTTCTAGTCAAGAAAGGCTTTTTTACCCCCAAATCATGGCTCAATTGCTTTTACAGATTTTTAAAACTGATTTTATCTCAGTATGTGACAAGACCATGGGTGGCAAAATAATAAACAAGTTTGGAAATATTTGCCTTGTGAGTTCATCTCATGTTTATCTGTTTATATTTTGGGGTGGGTTTTTTGTACTTTTTTTGCAATTAAAATGAAAGCTATTTAATGAGTTTAACACTTCAGTTTGATGGTTAGGTTATATCTCTAATCCATTTACCAGACTAATTATAAATGTCATTTGGTGGCTATAAACACCAAGAAAACAGATTTTTCTCTTTATTTTTGCATATGCAGAGGTCTGTTTTTGCAGGAAACAATTATAAATTAAGAGCTTCGCAGTATCAGTACAGCATGCTTTGCCTACTCATTTCACTGTTTTTTCAGACAGCCATAAAAAGAAACGTGTGCAGAATGAGAGGAGGGAGCAAACAAGAGGTGACAACAGTGAGTTAGTAACCTTCTGGCACACTGACTCTACCTCCTCCTACAAGCCTGGCTGCCCAACATCCCAATGAGGCAAAGGAAGTCTATCAGCATATGTGATGGGAAGAACAAAGCTTACACTTTTGTTTATTCTTGCTCAGAAAACAGAGGTGAAATAAGAAAAACATGAATCTCTTTCCCGATACCATTTTCCCAAGCATAGTTTGCTACACAAACTTTGACTAGGTCAAATATCCTTTAGTAATTTTCTGTCTTAATAGCAATAACTTAGTCCTATATCTGGATTGCATACGTATTTTTGAGTTCATCTCCAGAAAGAATGTCCTGAAAGAAACAAACAGAGAGAGGGGAGGAAAAAAAAATTAAAAAAGAGTGGTAACTATTACATGCTCCAGTAACAAAATTGCTTGCAGAGAAAATTAGAGCTAATGAGAGCACTGCAGAAACTTACTACAGAATGAGAGGTTAAGGAGAAAGGGAGAAGAAACAACTCAGAAAATAACTGTTCCTTCAAAACTTTGTGTTTGAGGTCATTATGCTTTTTCAGATTTTTAAGCAATTACTAAAACAATCCAAAGGACAAGAGCACACCGGGATAGCCACTGATTTCAGGCTATAGAGTTTACATTACATAGCAGAAATACAAAAGGAGTAACCCTTTGTTACTTCCCTCACTCCTTAAATTTCAGGCATATGTTTCTCCAATGGCAGCTAACTCAGAATATAATTGATTTGGTTTATACTACAACGAAATAGTTTGTAGATTAAAAAAATAATAATAATTAGAAAATTACATATTTAAGTACTATTACTCCATAAACAGGAAAATGTGTGTGTGTGAAAGAGAGAAGGAAATAGAAAGCCTGCACTTTAGTGCTTTTTCCTAGGAGCCGTGCAGAAATGTATATTATTTTTAACTCTCTGCATGACTATTGCCATGGTATTATTTGCTTATGGAGAAGAATATTTATTGATTTGTTATTTTTTGAAAAGGGGAAAAGGCATTTCCCTTCAGCACTCTAAATTACTGATGGGAGTTTCAAGCCTAAAAATAATTAAAGTGAACTTCATCTTCCCACGGCTGTGATAGCACAATGCTGAACTTTATGCTTCTCATAAGTGCAAATATGGCTTAGAGCTTAGTGCTGTTTTTTGCTTTGAAGTGCTATGCATAACTTTTTGTGTTTCTACAAATTGTAAAGCTCTTTTTCCTCTAAAGGCAGGTAGGCATCTAACCCCAGCAGAAAGAATGAGGAAAAGGCACTTTATTTCTTTGAGGATCTGGGCCACAGTGTCTCCACATTTCAGTTCTGAATGTGTAAAATGAGAATAACAGCATTTTCTTACTTCCCAACACCGTTTCATGAATAAAATGCACCAAAAAATTATTCGCAATCCAGATTATAGGGTAATAGAAGAAAAACAGGTAGATGTAATAGTGACAAATACACCTATCATTCAACCCTACTAAATCTATCATTTGCTATTAAGAACATACTATGTGCTTTCTTCTCCTCCCCCCAAGTCTAAGCAATTCATCACAGTTATCAGTACTTTTTTTACAGTTAACAAAAAAGTACAGAAGATCACTTCTCATTAAAGTCTGCCCAGAACATCTGTTGGTCTAGATCAGTGTCAAATATTGTCAACTTCATACCATCTACACACTTGGTCATTTATGCTACTCAAAATACCCTTTCATGAATACATTTTAGTACTTAAAGACAGGCTGAGCACAAAGGTACAACTTATATTGACAGAACTGAAGTAATGATTTAGAGGCCTCATCTGGAGTACTGTGTCCAGTTCTGGGCTCCCCAGTACAAAAAAGACAGGGATCTCTTGGAAAGAGTTCAACAGAGGGCCACAAAGATGTTGAAGGGCCTGGAGCATCTCCCCTATGAAGAAAGGCTGAGTGAACTGGGTCTGTTCAGCCTTGAGAAAAGAAGACTGAGAGGGGACCTGATCCAGGTCTATAAATATCTAAGGTGTGGGGGGAAGAGTGGTGAGGCCAGACTGTTTTCAGCAGTGTGTGGAGACAGGACAAGGGGAAACGGCCGGAAACTGGAGTATAGGAAGTTCTGCACAAATGTGTGCAAGAACTTCTTTACGGTGAGGGTGACGGAGCACTGGAACAGGCTGCCCAGGGGGGTTGTGGAGTCTCCTTCTCTAGAGATGTTCAAGACCTGCCTGGACACCTACTTGTGCGAGCTGGTGTAGGGAACCTGCTTTGGCACGGGGGTTGGACTCAATGATCTCAAGTCCCTTCCAACCCCTACGATTCTGTGATTCTGTGTTTTCAGAAACAGCAGAATTCATAAGGGGCTTTAAGGACAAAATTAAATCCATAGTTTTTAATATAAAGAATGCCAACCGGGTAAGATCATAACTATGCCATTTCTACAATGAGTAGTGAAACTAACGTATATTAGAAATTTAATGTAAAGTGTATTTTCAATGGGAATATATATGAAATTCAAGCAATGATAGCCCAACTTAAAAAGTGGCTTTTGCAGAGAATGGAGGAAACCTTCTATCTCATCCAGTTTAGTCTTTCCTCCTGAAAAACATCATATAGGTAAAACAGTGGTCAAGCAGCCTGTGCAACTCATCTTTGCAGTGCCACTGCTTCGTATTTCAGTTCAGCATCAAAAGTGGTCAATACAAGCATTTCTCAAGAGCGCTGGCTCTTGAGAGCTCATTATTTGGGGTTAAAAATCAACTATGTTACTGGAACATAGCATCTCGAGACAGCCCCCTGCCTAAGCACTGCTTTCTATCTTCTGATGAACTGCTTATATACAACAAACAGTTGAAAGTATGAAGTACTCCAGCTTTGAATACACTTACATCTTGAAAAGCCTCCATAGAAGAAAAGGTGGGCAAAAGTACTAAGTGGCAATTTAAAGCAAAAGGTCCCATTCAGGTATGTGTATATTTTTTATTACATGAAGTGGTAAGGATTTTTATACTAGTTTATTATTTTAAAATGCTTCTGTCGCAATATGTTTCAAGGACAAGCTCTCGAGAAACAATATATCCCATTTTAGAATGAGTGGTTACATTTTATCTGGCCAGCAATTATGCATATGTAGTGATATCATGAATAGATTTGCATAAACTGAGAATGCTCATGTATGTATTTTCATGAAAAACAATATTTAGGTAACATTGGTCTTTAGGATATTACCTTACCAGAATGATGGAGTACTTTATTTTGCACTATGTCAGTGATCTGATTAATAGCCAAATGGCAGAACTTCTGTGATCAGCCTCCATTTCAGGCACACCATAGTCTCATGCAATGATACAGAGCCTTTCACAATCTCCCCATGCTGGAGGCACTGACAGTGGTCAGCTGGCAGTAGAGGTGGCATGAGTTCTGAGCAAAAGGTCTCCAAGTAGGTTATTTTAGAGAAAAGCTGCATACAGGAGGAAAATGAATCTGAATAGTTACCACAAAGGAGTTACAAAAGAAAGAACTTAATGTTGTCAATTTTTCTAAAGCTGTTTTAACAGTACTGGGGATACCCAAATCCAGCACCCCATCAGCGAGCCAGCAATTCTGAAGTGCATGCAGCAAAAAGATTTCTGACACCAACCTTATTCTGACACGCAATGGAACAATAGGACAACTGAGTTTAAATGTCATGGGAACGCATATATGCATGCATATTGTCAGTCAAAAAGTAAAGCACACAGCTACACATACTATCTGACTTTACACTGGGAGTTCTTCATATATCACATCAAATAACAATCATGCAGATGTTTAGCAATGATTAAATTCTGTAATTTAAAATACTCTGCCTGTGTGATTTGAACAAAATGTGTTAATAGATAATCCATTAGCAAGTACTTATAGCAGTCCTAAAAGTAACTGTAATGAAATGCAATCTAAAGTGCACCACATTCACACATCATCTTCCATGCTCTCTCCATGCAATAACTCATTGCAAGCAACAGGTGTCTGGCACTGTGATGGAATGACACAGCAGCTGACCCTCTTGAAGTCCACTGAAATTCCAAAAGTGCAAAACAAACAGAAAACAAATCAAAATGAACACAACTGTGTTAATGCACTCCAACCTGGCACAGCAAGGTTCCAGTTTTGGGAGATGCACGCAAGGCCCGAATGAGCATTTTGTGTGACAACTTTCCTTTCTAGTTCTCCACATTCAAAATACCCAGAAAATGCAGATAAGCACCGAAAGACTTTTATGGTTACCCGAATATATTGCAAATCTCATCTGTTCTCTAAAATGTGTAATTAACACAAGTTCTTTTTATTTAAAAATAATAATAATAATAAAAAGAAACCAAGAATTGCTTACAATGAGATATGCGGGTCTGAAAATACATTTTCATATTCTAACAATAAACCTCTCCATATCTAGAAATCAAAAAACTACTATAAGGCAATGCACGAAGTTTACAACAATATACCAACCATTCCTCTTTTAGGAATGTGACATCCAGAAGCAGCTTCACAGGTGATGAAAAATATCAAACTATCAACCACATTTCTCCAAAATCATAAATGAGGGTATTGGATCTTTCTCAGAGAAAAAAATTGCCAGAAAGATTAAAAAGACGTGCAACTTCAAGAATGCCCAGAAAATTAATTATAGCCCCTAAAAAGCCCTTTATCTTGCTGGAATGCTGTCTGAAAGGTTGATCATCAGACCAACAGATTTCTCTCTCTCTCCTTGCAACAAAAATACTTGAAAGGCCAGCAATCTAAGAAGTGAGAAAACTACAGTCATTCAGGGATGCTCACAAGAAGACAAAATCGCTCACTTAATCCTAGACTGAGATATCAGTGTAAATCAAGTGTTCTGGAAAATATCACACAGCTATTTGGACTCTACAGGATTAGTATGAAGATTCAGCCTACTTAGGATAATGCAGACCTTGGTCGTGATGACAATTTTTCTTTTTTTTTCTTTTTCTTTTTCTTTTTCTTTTTCTTTTTCTTTTTCTTTTTTCTCCCTTTTTTTTTTTTTCTCTTTCCATGCACTCCTTCAGTTTCATTTGTTTTTACCGGAAGAAGACGCAGCTTCATTGCAGCATCATTTTGTATATGCTATTCTTTCAGATCATACTAGTATGGATACATGGAAAACTACAAATACCTATCTACAGAGCACATGGTAAAAGCAGCTAATGCATTTAAGCTGTAAATGAATCCACAGGTGTGCTCTTCAAACCAATGTTTCCATCTTTTCCATGAATTAAAAATTTTATGTGAGCTATTAAGTATTAATAACTGCAATGCTGGTCAAACTGTCCACTGGACATTATCAGCATTATTGGATTTTACATGCTGAAATCATGTTACTTAAGCTTCCTTACACCTGAGCAGTGCTCAGTTCTGTCTTAGTGTCCATCCACAGGCAGCATGTATTACCCTTTCATTCAAGTCAGAAATTCAGCTGATCTGCTTGCAGAACCTGTGCTGACAGATACTTCAGCGGAGTAATCACAGCTTCTTGCCCTTCCTATTAAAACCTTGGCTGAAATACTCTGGGCACATATTAAAGTTTCTAACCTTAATATTAGTGAAGATATTTTTGTTGAAAAAAGTAATGCCTAGCAAAGACTGAAGCTACCAAGAATTCAGAAGTAATTTAGAACATTGTTTTGGCTAAAGGAAAAGTAAAGGTAGATTAAAAATAGTAAAAATATTAATTTTTCCCAAAGCATCAAAAGCAAACTTTTGGTTGACAAAAGATAAAATAACTTAGGAAAAAAAAAATCATTTCAGTGAAAGAGAATTACACAACAAAGAAAGAATGGCATGGAATCTGATTATTTTCTCAATTTTGTCACAACCATTTCTTTGCTTCCATTTCTGAGACATTTCAAACTGATTGAAAAAAAAAAAAAAAAAAAAAAAAAAGCTCTCCTATTACTAACTCATCAAAACAAAGCAAAACAAGACAAAACAAAACAAAACGGATCTCTCCAGTAGCTGTTCTTCTCTCTCTATCCTTGAAATAGATAATGTAGTCCCATGTTCAAGTGCACCATCTGGCAGGACATAATTTTTGTCCAGCTATCTGCCAGCTTTTCAACCCGACTTTCCACCTGAGCAGAACATAATCAAGGTTTAAAATCATGCAGCTTTTAGCTTTGTCTCACTGAAATTTCATCTAAGGGAGCTAAAAAGCAACAGAAGATGTAGCTGTACAAGTCAGCTCCAAGCAGTTCTGTACCTCACACAAATTCTAACCTCAAAGAGTATTCAGGAAACTGATGTGGGTTCCCAAAAACCATAACAAAACCGAACTGCTTTGCCTTATTTATGCATACTGTTGTAAGAACTCACTTAGCACTTTAAACCTCCTGCGCTGAAACAGCAGCTGAAATGTTTCACTGTAAATGCAGTCAGGAGAACGTGAAAATGAAGAGTTCTAGGTTTGTCTTATTACATGCATACACAAAAGCTTTTATTCTTGTTAAAATATAATATTCCTGTTCGCAAATAAGTATGCAAAGAAACAGGAGGTGGTAACAAAGAACAGTGATACGGACATTGATAAAAATATTTTTTTTTTTTCATGTGGATTTGCCTTCTTTGTACTTCAGACTGTATATTTGAATTATAATAAAACAGAATACTTAAACATTGATCTTACTGCCTCCTCTTTTGGAAACCAATCTGAACAAAAGTCACCTATTACTGCATTTGTTCATTAAATAAATCTTTGCTATACGCACTGAACTTCGCAAATCTGTTCAGCTTCCTTCAGATTATATGTAATCCTCAAATACAAAAAGAAGAAAAAGCAAAGGCAGAAAAAACTGATTTTGATCAGAGATGCTAAATGCAATGTTTTAATTAGCTGTTTTTATAACCCGATTACAGGATTCTTTTTCCTTGAAATACTTCGTATTTGTAAATATTAAAGTATTCTAGAAGTAAATGGTGATCAATACCAAGAATTCAGATACTTAAGTTCTATCAATTTAATATGGCCAAATTTAACTTCCAAATTAAATTCCCTTAACAACAAGCCTATATACTGCATAATTGATTATGAAAAAGAGGGAGGATAAGAGGCAGTACTGTCTTAAAGGTGGGAAATAAGTACCTTCATGTGGTTTTGACATTAACAACTTTCTGTTGATGACTACATAGAAGCATCCCAGCCAAGTTGGAACTTTCAGTAGAAAAACAGTTTTCACAGAAAAAAAAAAAAAAAAAAAAAAAAGGCTGGATAATCAGTATTGCCTGAATAATCAGAATAATCAGAAGTTTTCCTATTATAATCATTTGTGTATTCATGGAGTTTTTCTCACAGGTGTTTTTACCCACCATGTCAATATTTACATCTCTGCTCTTTCACTCTCTTTGTAGTAGGGACTAGACCTCTGACATACAGCTCAGACAATGAAACAACAGTTTCAAAACTTAGTATACTTTTTTTTTTTTTCGTTTCTCAGTTTAGACATTAAGTTAACACCAGAAATTCCCTCCTAAGAGTTACTTTTGAGTTTGTGTACCACAAAAAACAAACAAACAAAAAAACAAAAACAAAAAAAGAAAACAAAAAAAAAAACCCTACAAAATTAATTATGACACACTTCATCTGAAGGTACTAGAACGCTGGCTAGATGACTAGAGTTACAGAGATGAAAGGCAAATTGCATGAGGAGAGGATGTATATTTTCCTTTGTCCTTCATCATTGCTATTTCAATATTTAGCCTTTTTCTGTCTTGTGTATTCTCATGGTGAATGGCTGATTCCCTTCCAACACCATGATTTGTATTTCATAAAGATGGAATTAGGCTTCTTGCAGCGCAAGATTTTGAGTGAAGAGAAACTTTTCTCAAGTGACTGATTTTCCTTAAATTTCATCTGGGAACCATGTGATTTCCTTCTATTAGGAGACGTTAGAAGATTAGGATTACATCTTGTTACTCTTTCAAGTATCTGCTCCATAATGAGTCTCGTATGTTGATCAGTTGTAGATATGACTCCAATTTTGTGCAATTTAGGTATCATTTTATATAAAACTACGCAAGACTTTGGTGCACTTTGAAATAAATCACTTACTATTCTGACTTTTTCTTTTCTTCCCTATGGTCTACGAAATATCTATTGATATGGCAGCACTGATCTGCAACAAATCTCCCTGCTGGTTTGGGCCAGCAAGCTGCTCATGAATCTAGCAGATGTTTCAGTTGTCTAGGCCAATGGAAACCTTATGGACCCTTTTTTCTTCATCTCCTCCCAAGAGCAAATATTAGTATGGCAGATAGCTGGACGTGTGCCATGTAGCAAAAAAAGACAGGAAAAAGCTGCAGTAGCTTTGCTATGCAGTGTGCTGTATACTGATTGTAATATTTTTCTGGTTACCTCTAAGAGGTTTATTTAAAAATGCCACACTCCTCATATACAGTCAAACAATAATTTGTTTTCTTGTTTATTTGTTATTGTTTATTTTTAAAGATACCCCTTGACTTCCAGAAAAAATACATTCAAATATTATGCACTGTTTTTGCCAATACAAATTTATAAGTGGCTCAATGGCAGGGCAATCTGCATTCAGCACTGTACCCCCTGTAGACTGTAAAGAATATCTCAAGAAATACTAAGGCAATTTAGGCACAAAAAGAATGCCAATTTTTCATTAAGTTTCATTAAGTGGAAATGACGTGTGAATTCTCTAGCTGCCTTCAAAAATAGCTACACAAAACATTTATTTTTTTATCACTTGACCTCCTTTTCACTCGAGATGCAAGGAATAGTGTTTTTGTCTCTGAAGTGTGTATTCTAGGATCTATTTCTTAATCTGTTGTGACCTTTGGATTCTTTTCATTTTCGAGAATTCAACATAGGATCTGTGATTTCCAGTGGTCTTTGAATAAAAAGCCTCAACCTCATTGCAGCCTTCAAGTATTTAAAAGGGGATTATAAGAAGGAGGAGAATCAACTTTTTCCAAGGATAGACAGTGGAAGGGCAAAGGGGAATAGTTTTAAGCTCAAAGAGAGAAGATTTAGATTGGATGTTGGGGAAATTCTTTACAGAGAGAGAAATGATTTGCTGCCTAGAGAGGTTGTGGATGCTCTGTCCCTGGAGGTGTTTAAAGCCAGGTTGGATGGGGCCCTGGGCAGCCTAGTCTAGTATTAAATGTGGAGGTTGGTGGCCCTGCCTGTAGCAGTGGGGTTGGAACTTGATGATTCTTGGGGTCCCTTCCAACCCAAGCCATTCTATGATTCTATGATTCCTGCATTTTACATAATAGTTTTAAACTATGATTTTTGTTGGCATTAGATCACTTTTTTTTTTCTCATGACCAAAGAGAAAGATTGCCAATGTACACATATTTAAAAAGGAAGCAAGAAAAGTGGCTGTGGAGTGAACACAAGCCAGGATAAAAGTGCAGTTCAGCTGGAGGTTTGCTTGCTGAATGACAAACATCTCTGGAGTAAATTTTAATCTAGATAGTATGGGTGTAAGTACCTAAGATGACATGTCCACACAGTTATTACATGAACTAGAGCCATATATACACATCTAAATATATATACATTCATCTAAATGAAAACAAGACTCCAAGTTGATTATGCAATACTGCAGTGAGAGTCTGGAAGGAGAAAAATGATTTAGCAAGGGAAAATAAGGAATCCTCCCTTTGAGTGTGCAAGCAGCAGCAATAGTCATAAAAGGAGCATATGGGGCAACCACAGGTGTGCTATTTCCTTAATCACCGGAGAGGATGGAACAATTGAAAAACTAACAGAAATGCCACCACGTAATTAGGAAAAGCAAAGAAAAGCAGAATTCCTAAATTCTATCTATTATTGCAGAACTGTCAGTTTAGCAGCCTGGAAATTTGTGAGCTGCACAATTGAATGCAACATTTATGCAACTCTTCTTGCAATTGATTCTGCTGAATGTTTGTTAACTAAATTAGTATTGAGTGTTTATGGGTTTTAGCTGTAAGAAAAAAAGGAAAACATAACAAGTATGAATTGAAAGGCCTTAAAATATACTACAATTTCATTTTTGAAAATTATGTATGTATGGACTTGCCCATACTCCAAAGAAAGGGGAAAAAAGAGAAAATCTTCATTTTAGTGCATGAGTTCATTGCATGCAAGAGGAAAATAATTCATAAAATTGAAGAAATTATCTTATCAGCTTCAACCTAGATTTTATTTTTTTTTTAAAGCTCATCAGTTGCCACAACAAGCCTAAACAGACACATACTCTTATTAGAGAAATACAAATGTCAAAGACCATATTTGCATATTTGCAGAGCAGGAGAGGGGAGGAGGAAACAACAAAAAACATCTGCTGCACAGATTGAAACAACCTGACTTTTTTTCTGGATAGTAGAGCGCTTCTCAGAGTTGAAGAAATGAAAAAGCAATACATAATATATGTATGTAGATGTGTTTGTTTCAAGGTGGAGTAATACATGGTAAGAACTATATTTAAAATAAGTTTTTAAAACACATCCAATTGACTCTTGGGATTAGGTCTCCAGTAAGAGAGACCTATAGAGAATCATGTCTTATATATCAGAGTAAAGTAAGTCAATTCTTTCTAGCTGGTCTTTGGTTTTGTTGTTTTTGGTTCATTTTTTAACCTAAAACAGCAAAGAAACAAAACATACATATTTCTAGATCTTGTTGCCTGTTTATATCCAACTCTTCCTCCTTCTTTTTGCTAGAAGCATCTCTTTCTTGGCTTTCAACCATGTGGCACCTAGAATGTCAGCCTGAAAGACTGCATGAGAGGAATCTCAGAGGGAAACTCTTCTTTACAGAGTTTCTTTGTACTAGATATCAAGACTACTGTATTCTCAGAACCATGCATGCATTTGTTCATGCTGCCAAAGCAAATAAGCAAGCACACAGTACACTACATGTTTTATTAACATAATTACTGCACATTTTACACCTACATATCTAAGTGTGTGCTGCACAGACAGGCCCCTTGACTGCAGCCATTATGGAGTAGCTGGTTTTGATCCTAAGCATTTAGGCTAGGCACGTAAAGACTTGGAAGTTGTTTCATCTGGGAAGGGAAGCTGATGACAGAGTGGGGATTTTCTGTGATGAAAACCTACCAATCTGAAAAGAGAGGACAAAGTTCTATTTCCCAGGGCACAGAACACATGAAACAACAGAAAAGGTGACTTTGCCAAGATTCAAAACTTTTCTCGGTCAATACTCTGTCTCAAAGCCTCTGTCACACTTAGATTTTTTTTCAGCCTATACAAAATTGCTTGCTCAGTGCATTCCCTTCAGAACAGACTGCTGGCAGTAGCTAATTGCTACTCTACCAAGCTCTACAAAAACTCATTTATGCTGTTTCTCCATTTCTGACTAAGAGAAGGCATAACCACCTCCACACTATACTGTCATTTGCAGTATATTTTTCAGCTTTACTGATATTCCTGATCTTTCACAGAATGACATGCAAAATCATATTAACTAAATGTCATGAGTAAACTGAATTCCATTACCACTGTATACCATGTCTTTCCTCCGGGCCACGTAGCTGTCGGGTAGAGACCACCATCCTGTTAGACATTGAACTACAGCTTTTTCTAAACTGTCTCAAGTTCAACAGTTATGTATCCGCATTTCAAGAAAATATAGCAAGAAGATAAACCCTTAAAAAACTACCTTTTCTATAGGATTGTATCTTTTGATGTTACAAGTGCAGTTTTACTCACTTTGGGATGATGTTCCTTCTGCACAACTCTAGTAATCAGAAGTAAGAATGATAGAGAAAGAAAGAGAGAAATCTTTAGCATTATTCACTCTGTAATAAGGGTTAGTGAGTTCTCCTGTGCAACGCAGAATTAGTCCTTTACACGCGCATATAAATCTTTCCTACTGCATTCATTGGACTTTCCATTCTTCAGTTCTCCAAGAACATCTACTGCTTAAAATGGACTTATTAGCCAACTAGAGTTAATACAAGTCAGACAAAAGGCAGGAGAAATCTAGCACACCTAATAATTAAATCCTAAGAAAAAGAAAAATCAAGAAAATAAAAAAAAAAGATTTGGTTTATTCAATTAATTTGATCCATAATTAAATCAACTCATCTAATTTAGATATTCTTCCATTTATAATTTCTGCCATTAAAAAAGCATCTGCCTTGAAGTCTTTTACCAAACATCTTTACATGGCAGATCATCAGGCTACGAGTTTACCTTGCTATTTCATGGATAACAGTTTCTGGAAGATCTCTGCTTCTTTTCTTGATATGCTCATATCCGTTTCCAAGCTCTGGTTAATACGCCCTGTGTGATGCTTGAACAGTCTGACCTTGGACTAGATCTACGAAACGATCCAATTTAAACTTTCTTAAGCTGGCTCGCAACCCTTCAGCAGAATCAGTAGATGAACTGACGTGGTGGACAGACAAAATCTGAGAAGAACTACTATGTCAACCTAAAGGAGAGAAAACCAGTACCAAACCACATTCCCACATGCAGGAGAAACTTATATGTAGACAACATACAGCAAATATGCAATGAAGAACAAT
Source organism: Lagopus muta (assembly GCF_023343835.1). Classification (NCBI taxonomy): domain Eukaryota; kingdom Metazoa; phylum Chordata; class Aves; order Galliformes; family Phasianidae; genus Lagopus; species Lagopus muta. Next base: position 93,253,285 of record NC_064433.1, read on the forward strand.
GTGATGAGATTGTAGAAGATGACTGAATACTGAGCCTGAGAGTTCTCTCACTTAATATTACACTAAATTCGGAGAAGCAACTAACAATAACTGTTCACAAAGGAAGTTTACGTCTTTAATAGAGCAAGAATAACCAGCTGACTCACTAAAATAAAATTCTGCCTTGTGTTTTGAACAAAACTAGAACTGTTATGATGTCCAAACAAGCCACTGACACAGCTTTTATTCCACTAAAAGACTCTGACTCCTTTACACTGCTTCTTGGCAATTATTTTGAAAGATTAAATTTGCTGTAGCTGCACATCTCATTCCCCATGCATAGAAACTTTCCTTTTTGGAACTATAAACAGGTCCTCAGATGTCTTCTGTAACAACAGCTTTTAATGGCTTTGCTTTGTAGCTACAAGGGAAAAAAAAATGTAAAAGTAAGAATCAGACAAACACTTATGTATAGCTAATACAGACCTCCACAGGCAAATAATGACAAGGTTTTTTTTATTTGCCTACATTTTACAGAAGGCAAAACAGCTCCATCCAAATATTACGCCAGTTAAATATTTAAAATAAAGGAATCTGCTCTAATAAAACACAAAAAGAACAGAAAAAAATAAAAAGTCAGTTGTCTGATTTTGGATTTGCATAAATATTTCCAATTATTCATACAGCGACATATGGAAAAATCATCCAGTAATTCCAAGAGCTGTAGCTTCAATAGAAAGGAAAACACAGCCAAAAAAGAATAGACTTGTCACAGGATAACAGAAGGTAGTAACCCTGCTTGCTTCTTCACACAGAGGTGAAAACTTGAATGGAAATGGTGTTTCATCACTGCTGCATTCTGACTTATTTGTTTGAAAAGCCACACCAAATCCTTTAAGCTGCTGTTATGATAGCAGGAGAAGCTCTGTTCCCCATCTGTATTTGAGAACTGATACTGTGATAGACAAAACTCACTCACTGCTACAGCTACTGCTGCTGTAGACACAGTTGCTTCAGGCTTCATATACAGAAGGACAACATCCGAAGAAAATCAACAAAACCAGCAACCTCCCTCTGCCCCAAAGCAGTACCACATTTGTTTGTAGATGGGAAGTTCTGTTCCAGAAGACTGGAACAAACTGTACAGCAAAGCTGGCACTTGCAGAAAGCCCCATGTGCCTGTGCCATCAGCTGCTCTGTTCACGCAGAGCAGACACAAGGCTTCTGAAAAAGCTTGGTACACTGCCTGTGAACATGTCATGCACACACACAGTTACTGCCTGGGCTGCATGGGAAGAACAGGTCTGTTTGGGGCTCTTGCGGTCAGAACCACAGCTCCCAGACACGTCCTGGCTCTGAGGTGAGATGTATGGCCTGGACTTCAGTGAAGGCCAAGCTGCTGAGCTGCTCTGAGCTGAGTGAAGCTTAATGGAAGCTCATGGGAACATCAGTGCCTAGAAAACAGCAGGAGAATTTGCACACCTCAAACAAAGGCTGATACACTTACTACTGAAAAACAAACAAACAAACAAAAAAACCCCATAGGTTTGATGAAACTTTTGCTACAGAAATTATAGACATCTAATGAAAGAGATGACAACAACTTAAGAACTATGTTGAAAGAGGTACACTGGGAAGCTAAGGATCTTCTCAGTGTTCCAAGTAACATCTGCTACCTCTGGCAGTCAAGGAAGTTAACCATGAAAATAAAATTTGTTCTGTTGTAGTTCCTCCTAAATAAGCTTGCATGTGATAAACAGTACTAAAAGTATTAAAATATAAAATGGAGGTAAAAATTAGAAGATTATTTTTCTACCTCTCATACAGCTGACCAGTGTGGCTGTGCTAGTAATAATGAGATAGGAACACTGCATCTATCCTCTAAACAACAAGTTTCACAACAAGCCAAAAAAGGCTTTGCTGGTATATGATCATCTACAGATCACAAGTCAAACAGATGGCAAAAGAGCCATTTTTATCCCATTTTGCATTTATGGTATATATGTAGGCTTTGACAGCTATTAAAAAACATCCAAGACTATAGATTCTATAGATTTCTCATAAGCATGAAGACACAATCTCTGAAGAAAAAAAAAAAAAAAAAAGTACATTACATAAATAAAAATAAAAAAAAAACATGCAAATGGTGATTTAGGCTAACATTTAGAACATTCAAACACAACAGCAGAAATGTAGGAAAGACCAGCATTACTCAATACTGAATAAATTGATGCAGTGAGAGTCAGAAAGCTGATAGAGCAGGCAAAAAAGGTGGAGCAGTGAGTTGGACTGCAGACAGACTATTTAAATCTCTGCTTTGTGCAGAATTGCTTGCAGATAACTGGAACACAGGGAAGACAGAGACAAGACTATGACAAAATGCCTGAGTAACATAGAGCAATTTTAATGGGTCTTTAATATGCCTAACTTGACACATACATGAGACCTATTTCCAAAGGGCAAATCTTAGTATTCACTGAAACACTGAAAATTACTAGTCAGTTCTAAAATTTCTTCCTGAAACAGCTTGGGTTTGAACAAGGCTTTAAAAAAAAATAAAAATAAAAAATGGCAATAGGCTGAGGTATAGTGACAATTGGAAATGGAATAATAAAACAAAACATTTAAGAGAAAAATGGATGAACAGGAAGAAGGCTGAAAGAACAAACTCTATCAGAAACTGCTAATAGGTCAGCACTGAAACGTTTCAGAGAAGTGCCTCGAGTCTGGTGGCAAAATTCTGTTCAGAAAAAAATAATTTTACGGTATTTGAAACACTAAAAAGGAATTTAATTTTAATTTAGAGATGCAGTTTAGCTCTTAAAATACTGCTTTTTATATTTGAAGTTTAAATTCATGTGTTGCACAAGGTATATTAAACAAACTAAAGACAAGTCATTGAAGAAATCACTAAAGTTTTAGCAAACTGAAACCTTTTAGACTGATTTTCTTATTTTATATCTTACTGAATTTTAAAGATGCAGTTGATTTTGTCTAACTTGGATTATTTTAAAGGGAAACTTTCCCACAAAACAAAACCTACACTTTTCCAGGAGTTCTCATATATTCATCTATGATATACATGATGTCTAATTGCATCTCAGCATTAGAAGAGAGATACAAAGTCTACCCACATTTTCCTCCTGCAGGTCAGGAAAAAAGAAAAACAACACAAATTCTTTAAGTAGAAATATAAAATAGTCTACACTAAGGTTTCTAAGGTTTCAAAACCAATTTTCACTCTACTTCAAGTTGGGTGTGGAGGGAATTGGCTGATAAAAAGTCTTACACGCAAAATCCATTATAGGAAGGCTAATTTCCCCAAAAGTGGGTCAGAATCAATTTCAATGTCGTTAATGGGATGTGAAAATGAAGACTGTTGAAATAAGAAATGCAAGAAAGATTTTAAAGTCTTTGTTTTGTACCCAACTTCCAAGTTTTACAAACAAATTTTAAGGGATCAAAGCTAGCCTATTATGAAGCATAAAACTACCTCTGTTGAAAACCATAAATTATGTATGGAGCAGGCATATTTACTAGAGCTGCTAGTAATGCAGAACATCTTTGAATGAGAACTGACTGCTGAATGCCTCATGTTCTTTTATGATGAATTATGCAGAAAGCTCCAATACGACAGCTACGCTAAGGTGCTAGGGTTCTTGTGCACGAGTGTTGGGAGCCAGTCAATAAGGAGAAAAAATATTATCTTCTCCCTTTTGTTCATAGGTTGAATGTTTTGTGAAGAACTGATATCAACATAACAATGGTTATATTGAAAAGTGTCAGACAAAATTATTGTTTTCCTCACCTCCCTTTTTTTCCTCCTCTTTTTTCTTTTTCTTTTTTGAACATCTTCCTTTTTCAGTGACACAGCTGGATAAAATTATTGAGTGATGCACTAAATTCCACAAACAGGACTGGCACTTGAAAATATAACCAGCATATCAATTTTGAGAATTTCCTCCCTCATGAGCAGTTAATTTTCAGAAAAGCTTTTTCTTCTCCCTGAACAAGGATGTTTCAGAACAGGTTCATTTTTATTCAAGACTTGGGAGAATTTAAAGTACTAGTAAAGTGTGGAGAATGCCTATATGGTCCAGTGAGGCTCAATTCATCACCTCTCCCTCCAGATAAATGCCAAGGTACTGATATCCAGGAGCCACCTGTTACATTTCTATCAAATGTCAGATGATTTTGAAACACAGCTATGCTGTGGCTATGCTACTTCCGATTCCAGACCTAAGTCAGTATTTCTTTTGAACTCCACAAGTTGGTGTATGCAGGAATTTTTAAAAGGCAGAACTGAAACCAAAGCAGAAGAAAAACTGCAGGCTTTTCTTCTGTGGAGATAGCATGACAAGATGACAGCAGAAGACTGTGGAGAAACCCGCAAAGGAAAAAGCAGTTGCCATTGAGCTTGTTCCAAAAGAGTGGGATCAAATGATTATCTAAACTCCCCTACCTATTCAGTCATAGAATCACAGAATCACCAAGGTTGAAAAAGGCCTGCAAGATCATCCAGTGCAACCATCCACCTATCACCAATAGTTTTCACTAAACTATGTCCCTCAACACAAAATCCAAATGTTCCTTGAACACCTCCAGGGTCGATGATTCCACAACCTTTCTGGGCAGCGCATTCCACTGCCTGACCACTCTTTCAGAGTAGCATTTCCTAATGTCCAGCCTAAATCTCCCCTGGTGCAGCTTCAAGCCATTCCCTCTAGTCCTATCACCAGTTACACAAGAGAAGAGGCCGACCCCCAGCTCACTACAACCTCCCTTCAGGTAGTTATAGAGAGCAATAAAGTCTCCCCTGAGCCTCCTCTTCTCCAGGCTGAACAATCCCAGCTCCTTCAGCTGCTCCTCATAAGCCCAGATCCCTCATGAGCTTTGTAGCCCTTCTTTGAACCTGCTCCAGGGTTCTTTCTTGCCCAAAACACAGTACTTGAGGTGCGGCCTCACCAGAGCTCAGTACAGGGGGACGATTATTTCCCTGTTCCTGCTGGCCACACTTTCTGATGCAAGCCAGGATGCCATTGGCCTTCTTGGCCACCCAGGCGCACTGCTGGCTCATGTTCAGCTGAGCATCAATCAATACCCCCAGGTCCGTTTCCTCTACACAATCTTCCAGCCATTCTGCCCCAAGCCTGCAGTGTTGCCTGGGGTTGTTGTGGCCAAAATGCAGGACCTGGCATTCGGCCTAGCAGAACCTCATCCCATTGGCTTCAGGCCAGCTATCCATCCTGTCCAGATCCCTCTGTAGGGCTTCATTACCCCCAGGCAGATCAACACTTCCAGCCAATTTGATGTCATCTGCAAACTCACTGAGGGTGCACTCAATGCCCTCATCCAGGTCATCAATAAAGATATTGAAGTAATTTTGAGCCTGCTTATTTACCTGATACATAAGTGGATAGGACACACATGACTATGAATAGTTTACCATTTTTCTAAACAGAATGATAGAAATCTGTAGGCAAGCTATGAGATTTAGGTAAAAATACCTAGGGAAACATACTTCACAGGCAGCAAATTCTCTTAAAATAGTATTACAAGGATATATGAAGTGCTACTAATGAGTGCAGTCTTCCCCCAAAATACCTAACCTGGTTTTTACTCAAACTAAAATATAAAAATATTTTTTAGCACATGTGTTATTTGCAGAATCCAAAGTCTTTTTTATTTATTCAGATCCACACTGAGGTGAAAATATATAACTTCCTTCATCTCTCTTTTTGCAGCACATTGCATTTTTTTCAAACTTCTCACTTAAAGCAGGTGGTTTAATTTTCAAATCTTCAGGGAAAACTATCCATCTTGGGCTGCAACTTTATCTGTCTCATTTCAGCAGGGAGGATTCTTTTTTTCCCCGTTAAGAAAGTTATAAACCTCGAAGTCTTTGAAGATGAAATGCATTTTCCCTATGCTCCTAACTTAAGCAATGGCCTAGAGATTCACCAGGAAACTAGGTCATTAAAGTCCCTGATACATTCTTTGACATAGCTAAATGACATATCTTCTAGAATCTGTATGTCATTTTTGTTCTTTATTCTTCAAAAAATAGATGTTAAACCCCACTAGAAAACACCGTGATCATTACTGTTTGATAGAAAATTGAAATCAATGGGAAATAAAATACATTTATGGTGCTACTTCTCTACAGTTTCTGTTTTAGCTCAATTTTCTAGACTTCCTGAGGTTGTCCAAACCTCTCTCAAGAGGGCAGCATTCTGAGAATGGATGTAAAGGTGTACAAGGCAATATCTGTATTTTCAAGGCCAGCCTACAGAATTCTGCAACAGAAGAAAAATAATCAGCTAATCAGCTTCCTTTCACACTACTTTAGAGAAAAAGCAAACCTAGCACTTTAGCAAACTTGAACGCTACAATCTGACTTCACATTGCAATGCATTCAACAGCAATGCAAAGAATAATGAATACATTACTATACTGCAGATAAGTGAATAGCAATGGGTGAAATACAAAGCTCAGTGGGTTTTAAGACTAAATGGCTTATTCCAATCATAAGTTATGCTGGCTGTAAAAGCCTTGTCTTTCTACATTTGGCATCCTTTTGACACCAGCTAAGATCTCTCACTTCTACTTCACAGTGTTCCTCTTCTAAGAAACCCACCTTCTCCCTGAGTCCCCATCTGCCATTTTAAGCGTGTCTTTGTATTTTACAGATTGACTGGCGTTCTATGTTTTTCTGTTATGCTTCCCCAGGATACACAATTTGTTTCTAATAGAAGCTAACATCACACACTCAAGGGAACAAAGCAGAGAGAAATAGGGAAGCAATGTGTAGCAAGATAATTTGCCTTGAACAGCCCAGCAAGTACTATTACAGAGACCTTTATAGCCACAAGGCCTTAGTACTTGAATGACAGAAGTGACAGAACAACACTGAAAAGGAAAATGTTAGGGCCTGTTGGGAAGATGGGGGAAGACCTACCAGGTGAAACTGTGAAATTCAAATCAGTACAGAAGTTAGAAATGCTTCCAGGAAAAACTGAGTGATAGAAAAATGGTTCAGTTCAATAGGTATGTAAAATATGTGTAAGCACATTTAATTCAAAATCCTCTGCTGTTTATTTTTTGGTTCTTATTTTACACCCTTCTCACTCCCCCAAACCCTTTCCATCTCACTTCACTCTCAAAGAAAGTATATCAAACTTTCTTGCTGTATTGCTTTGTGGTTTTTTTTTGTAACAGCTTTCAACTCTCAATTCCAATGCAGAGAAGTAGAACAGTGGCACCAGGCTTTGACCAGATTACAAAGGAGGGACTGAAAAACATGCTCTTTTTTTCCAGTAGTAATGAACTGATTACCTAGAATAAGCTTGTTGTCTATATTATTAGGATCCTACAAATGAAAATGCATTAAAGTCTTTAAAATGCCTTCCAAATTCTCTCTTAATTTCATTTATTTTATGCTGCAGTGCTGAACTACTAGTCTTCCTGGACATCCATACCTTCACACCACCCCTGGTAGCTAAAGGAATGAAGCCAGCAGCCTCTCAAACATGCTTTGACATTAGCCCAGCAGATGCAAAGACCACACTGGAATTTCAATTACCCCTGTCAAGCATGGTACTGAGGAAGCGTTCAAGAGCTCTGCTTTGATAAAACAAAACCTTTTGCCAGCTTTGATTGCAGCAAGCTCAGCTCTTTTCTCACCTTCCAAAGACCTGTGAAATAAGATTCAAGAAAAAAGCACTCCAAAGCAGCATGAAGCTTTTTGGTCAATGAGGTGTGGGGCTTCAGTACTCTCTTGGCCAAGCAGTTACAGGGTTTCAGCTGGCTCAGCTTGTAAGCAACCTCCTGTAGTCAGACTTTTGGGGTTTCAAACACTGGAACTTTAGTGGGGCAAAAAAGCTTGTGAAGTCCCTGATTTTAGGGCTTTTTTTTTTTTTTTTTTTTTTTTTTTTTTTTTTTTTTCAAGTCTAGAGTTGATACATTGAGCTGACACCCAAGAATAGTGGGCTTCATGCTATCAATTTGTATGATAACTTTTTAGTATTTTCTTACCTGATATATTAATACAGGGAAAGATTCTGCATTTTACATTCAGCTCTGATTGCAAATATGATAACAATCAGACAGAAAGGAGAGAGGTATTTGAAGCCATGACTCTAGCATCCATTAGATCTACCCACCTGTGAGCTCTGTTCCATGGTGATTTTACTTTCTTTTATCTCAGGACCTTTCTAAGTATCTTTAAATAAAAATGTAAATACTTTCAAAATAGTCTTTCTTTAGATCTAGTGACTGACTGGACACTTATCATAATGTACTAACTTAAAAACAGACTAAAAAAAGCATGTTGGGCATTTATTATTTTTTCAAAAGCTCCAAGATATCTGCTTCTCATTCATCCTTATTGTTAATACTTTCCACATTATATTAATGATCACACATATTAAAATAAAATCAATAGTTACACATATTAAACAAATAGCAATCTGGTTGCTGCTATAATAATTGTTATAATGACTTTTTAATTACTTGTATTATCCTATTTTTCCCCCCCTTGGTATCTATTTTGGACAACAAAAACAAAAGCTAACAATGAGACTCCAGCACATAAAAATATCTCAACAGAGAACACACATTTTAAAATGTTTAAGGATTTACAAATTTTTACACGTGGCACAAATTTGACTCTTTTCAGAATAGAAAGTAAATTTAAAAAATGATGTAGGGAGAGAGAGACAGAGCAGCAAGAGAAGAGGGAGAGAAAAAAATTATGTAACAATTCTACATGCTTCATAGAAAACAGGAAGACACAACATATTTTTTTTTTCCTGAAGACTGAATGTGAGAAATGAAAAAAAGGAACATCAAACTAGAGAAATTATAAAACATACGAAGAACATCAGTTAAATGACTAGCTATTAAATTGAACAAGAAGCCTCCAACTGTGACAAAAAATACTGGGATAAAACCAGGAGGGAAAAAAAAAAAAGACACCTGAGAGACATTTTAATAAGTTCATTTAGCACAAGGGAGACCAACAACAGAAAGTGACAAAAAAAGAGCACAATTTAGAATAATGTTTTGAGTACTTAATTCAAGTGCCAATTTCTCAGGAAGGGCAATATCTTCCAACCAGGATATAACACTGCCTGCTACATGACAGTGATTAGAATCATCATTAAACAACACCAATTCTGACAAGAAACTGCAATAAAACAATTTTATGAGGCACAAGTGTTTGTTGCAATAAATAGATGTTGCAACCTTGGACTAACAAGGGAAAACATTTGAGGTCATTGAAGGGAGGAAAGAACCAGTGATTTCTGCTATTGCTGTCTGATCAAGTACTGTAATATATACAAATGCATGACCTGATTCTCTTTGTAAGCAAAGGAGAGGGGAAGTGTGGGGAAGAGAAAAAAAGAAAAAACAAACATCTTCACAATAAACTCTTTCATTGCATGGTTATTTGGAAAGCATATTTTCTGATCACAAGGCTTCTTTATACCAAATAACTCTTTATCAAATAACTTCAGATAATCTTGCATGAATTCTCATGAATTCAGACCACTTTTTTTGAAGCTTAGTTCATAATCTAATGCTAAGGCACTAAGCTAATTACAAAGCATTTCAAAATCATTCTGTATGTTCTAATTATTTGTCTGGTTTTACTAAAAAAAACAACAAAAAACAAAAACCAAAAACCAATCAATCTTGTCGTATGTCCTGCTCACCCCATTCCATTTTTTTGGGTAAAGACACATTCATAAACGTCTGCAACATGCAAGAAAGCCTACAACCTGAACACACAAAGACACTGGCAGATGTACCAGCACAAAAGTTAACCCAATGTCAAGGGAGCCATTTATTTCTAATAAACATGGTATGATAATTAAGATATTTCAGACACTTATATTGAATTTACTCTCAAGTTTAAACACATGGGTTGACTCACTGACTTCAGGAGAATTACAGGCTCAATTTTAAGCACATAAATATCAATTTTAAGCACAGGCAAATGTTTACAGGATCTGGTTCTAAACCTGATGCTTTACTTCTCCACAGGAGACAGCTGTGCACCTTCTTCAAATTCAGTTCTTGCACAGATTGGACAAAAACAGCATTGCATTACAGAATTTCTGTACAGAATTTAGCAATTTCCTCTTGCTGAAAAAGTTTAGAGCTGAGGATGGAAAAACACAAATACTGTTAACACAAACACTGACGAATATATTAAAGGCAGCCTGTCATAGCTAAAACCTCTTTTCACATGTAACTTGATTTTAGTTGCTGTAGTAATAACGTTTTTACCAGAGATAAACAACTTTTCCAATTTATAGTACTTTCCATCGAGTAATAATAAAGCATTTGAAAATTTGTTAAATGTCCCCCTATAGAACTAAAAAATGAAGAAAAAGATACAGCTTTTCCAAATTCACCAAATATATTCTAACATGTAACAGTCAACATTCCCCATTACAAAAAAAAATCGCTTTTCAAAATTTTATTGTGCTAATAGTCAAACCTCTCTGCATTCCTTTCTGTGAAACTTAAGTACTTCTAAAAAAATCAAACCTTAAATCTCTGCCACCTTTGTCAGTGTTATAACAAATGTCTCTCAGGAATGCTGCTGCCTTCATCTCCACCACCCTACCCCAATCCACTCAAGACACAATTTATCCAATCTGCTATGTCATACAATGATCAATACCTATTTTGTAACTCTGCCTTATTCTTGCACTACTGTTATGTAAACAGCACCTGACTCAGCAACCCAGATTTTCATTGAAATCCACAGACTTTGCAACTAGAACACGTTATACATCTTAACACATAGTTCATGCAGCTTGCTGTAATAACAAAGATCTTCAGAAGGATATTATTGTCCACGTGCCACATAGGTATGCTCTCCTGGTTGAACTGTCTGACTTAAAAAGTTTGGGACACAAGAAGAGCTGACCAGAAGATATTTGCCCATTGCTACTGTGCTCACTTCCTCTCCACTAAGTACACTGTTCAGTTACATGGCATTACTTCTCACTGGCACTGGATAAAATGAGAGAAGGCAGAAGGCTGCACCAATCGCTGCATGCCACCCAAGATGTAAAAATTCCTGTTTAGACACTCATTCAACCACAAAGCTTTTTTCCCTTTGGGAATCTAAAGAAAATATGGAACTACTCTACACAACTCTACTAATAAATGAATTAATAAATGAAATCACACTGATAATATTGACATTCTAACATGACTAATATACAAATGATTGGCAACAGGATGATCCTTTTCAGACAGACTAATCTTTGGTTTAATTCCTCTATCATCTGAGAGATGAAATCCTATTTGCAAGGAAAGGTAATTCATAAATACATATTCATACAGAGAAGTAAGTCAAAATACTGACCTATACATTTTTGTCAATAAAATAGCTTTCAAAATCTGGACAATTTTATCAGAAACACATGAACTCCATTCTTTTGTTTGTAACACAATAGCATTTTTGCATTACTTCATAAGGAATTAGTAATGTGTCCCTATATAATCCACAGACTGTTTTCTTACTTGTTCTATGTTTAGTCTTCAAGCACTTTGATGTTTACACATCGTTAGCAGAAATTAGCACACTGTTAATACAACAAAAAGTATGACGAGAAATAAATAAATAAGACCAGCAATGATTGAGAAATCTGGGTCATAATTCTTACTGTTTTTCATAAAGGAAGTGAAGAAGAAAAGAAAGGAATATAACAAAGACAACCAACTGCAGTAAATTGCTTGAGGAATAGAACTTAAAAAAATATAAAATTGGAATGCTTTCACTAAAAAGCCAACTCCTTCTCAAAGGAGAAACTGCCTCAAAACAGTTTTCTATTATTCAGGCTGAACTGCTCAACAGGATGCTTTTCAAGCTAAGAAATTAAGAAAGATGATTGTGAGTATTTGTGTAATCTCCAAATGTTGGTTTAGTACTTAGAAAGAAGGTAGTAACTACATAAGGGCACCATAGTAAATTCAGATTTATCACCGTAGCAGTCTAAACAGGTGAGAAAAACAATCCTAAAGCTAGATAGGAAGGACACTTGTCTATACAAAACATCCCAGTGAAAAGATGCACCCAATCCAAATAGGGAGCCAATAAGAATCAAGCAAAATATTTGCATATTGATGCAAGGGATACGGACAGCAAAGTACAGGAGCTTTAGACAACTGACTTGTTACAGAAGGAAGAGAAGCAAGATTGAATAGCAGCAATGATTGGAATACTTCAAAAGCATAGGTTTTTAATGAAACCTAATACAGTTAGCTGGGTCCTACTAGCAACTATATGGAAAAATGGGAAGGCAGAAAATATCTGTTTGGGTCAAAATGAATTTGAAGAAGCTGACAGCTAGAATTTTTCCAGTTCCTTAGAACTAGATTTGGTTGTGCAGTAGACTGATTGCTTTGACAATGCTAAAAGTCAGAGTGCTTACAAATTTTACTGATATGCCTCTCAGTGAGATACCTCTCAGAAAAGATGTGGTGCTAACAATGGCAAGATCTCTTACTAGTAGGACACTAAAGAGATGTCCCAGCAGCGATGTTGATCAGGATGTTGTCAAAGCAAGGCTCTTTATTCCCAGTTTCAACCCGTGGTTGCTGTATTTAACACAAAAGGAAAGAGAGAAAAAGAGAAAGAAAGAGAGAAAAAGAGAAAGGGAGGGAGGGAGGGAGGGAGGAAGTTAAAATAAAAGTTTCATCATTTTTTTAAGTGAAGTCTGAAGTGCAAATATCAATAGACTTCCAGAGATGGAAGGAAGGATATTCCCACTTACCTCAGCAATGCTAATTACCATTTCAGCAGTAAATCACAGGAAATAATTTTTATCAGAAAGAAAAACCAAAAATGCAAGAAACTCAAGAGTTTGGCATTCTGGCTTGAAATCACACAGCTTTTACTCCTACCTTTTTTTTTTTCTTTTTTTTTTCTCTCTTTTTTTTCCTGCCCCAAGCATAGGAAAGGCCCCTTACAGACAATATAAGCAGGAATAAAACCTGTGTTAAAACCTGTGTGAAGCAGTGAATATACACACGTGTGTGTAATATTATGCATCTCAATACTGCTTTATATTTTGTCTTTTCACAGATTTGTTCCATAACCACCAAAATCTGTTTCAAGTGAATATATCCTTTTACCCATAGGACTGTATTTTGATAAGTGGAGTGATCTGAAAAGTATGACATTAATCACTCCTTGTCACTGTAAGAGGTATTCAGCTCCCCATTATACTACTACAAGTTGCAGACAGAGTAAAGAAGTTGTGCCTGTACAGGAGCAATGAGTCTGGTTGTGGGAGATATTGCACATTTTCAAATAATTCCCTGGCTTTCACTTGCCACTGAGAAACTTAAACAAGAAGCATGCCTGAACCTCAAGGGAAAGATTTATATGTTGAAAACAAACAAACAAACAACCCCAAACAAACAGAAAAAATATGTAGTGTATATATACAATGAGTAAAGGCCATTTCTGATGCACTGATAAACTAGAATGTGAATAACAAGCATAGAGGTAACAAATTCTGGAACAGAATTAGCAATACGTGCAAAGCAGGATGCAATGTGATGGAAAATCTACATATGACACTCTTTGAATCAGATGCAAAAAATTGCATAGACCAGGAGATGTGCAAGAAAGTCCTTTAGAGATGACCATACCACTCTGGTATCTAGTAGTGCTGGATACATAGCACAAGAATGTGAATATATACTTAGCATACCAATAAAGTAACATGCAAGCTGCAAAGTGAATGAAAAATGGTCTGCAGAAAACTATTCTGTGAAGGATACCTGAAATCATCAATCAGGAAAACATTATATATGAACTATATTTATAATTTATAGTAGTTCAGATACAATTTGCACTTTTTTCAATGCCACTGCTTGCTATTTTACTACCACCACTTGATTTCTTTAAAATCACCACTATACAACACTACACTTGCTAAATAACAATTGTCCTGACTAACAAGCCCTACCTAATAAATCTACCATCTAGTCATCTTGTATAGATTGGCCAAGATGAGCCAATTTGCTCCCTGGAAATGGCTTGGAAGAGATGAAAGAAATGATCAGAAAAACTGGCATAGTCAACCAAGGTCAGCAAATTAATATGAAGTTAACAAACACAATCAGTCAAGGTCAATCTGATTACGGGCAGATAATAAATGCTTAGTAGCTTTATCTTTACTTAAGTGTATTAGAATGAGATCACACACTCAGCATGTAAATTAGGCAGAAGATAGATACCAGCACGGGAAACGTAGGGAAACATGAAATGCTTACGGAAGATGTCAGGAACTGAAAGGAAGAAGTGTCTTGGAGGAAGTCATTAATTAGTCTTCACTATTTCATTTTTATACCACTTGTACTAGTATTAACAGACATGACAGCATCAGTAAGACAATGTCAAAATCTTCAAAGTTATCATTCACAAAGAAGAACATCGGTACTTCTCACAGAAAGTAATGGATAATCTTTAGGACTGATGTAATAGAAATGAGGAGAAAAAAAGTAATGCGCTCAAGGATAAATTCAATTAATAATCAAAACTTCAGCTATACTCCAGAATCTCATCAGCCGAGAACTGAGCAGGAAGAAGGCAAATCTACCAATTTATCACTAGATATGAACTACTAGAGTAATTATTGATAACCAATACAAAGAAGCTTCAAAAAAAGCAATTACAAGAAAAAATAATCAAAGTATTTCTAATAGTTGTAGGAATGTTTAATAAAAAGCCAGGCTGAACGTCTAGTAAAACACTGTACACCATTCTGCTCATCTCATTCAAGGACTGTCAATTCACACTGCAGCACACTGGAAAAGGCCATACCAGAAAAAAAAGAAAAAAGAAAAAAAAAAAAAAGAGAAAAAAATATCTGTCTGACTACCAAATATAAAGAAAGAGAAAGCATTTTAGTTTATTTTGTACTACTAAAGAAGGTAAAAAAAAGAGGAAGATGATGTTCAATGTAAAATACAGGATAACCTTGCTACATGAAAATGTTATGTGAAGAAGATGCTTCTAGAAATTAGAAAAGTGTGCCTTACATGGGGAGGGTTCAGTTTCCCTAATCCTAGAATTAGCTAGAGAGAAAAATATTTTCAGAAACATGCACGTAATGGATGAGGTAATATAATGGCTGTAACAAAGAATTAGACTTTAATGGCTGTAACAAGGAATTAGACTTGATCACGACCATCTCATATAGCTACCTACGCGCCTGAATACCTTACACAGTTTGCTTTCAAAAAGCAGACAATGGCAAGACTACTGTACCTCAAAAAAAGTCAATCATATATTCATGTATTTTGGAAAACATGTAACGTGCTTCATTTAAGATTGACAGGTTTACAGAAAAAAAATCTCTGATATGACATCTGATTTTAAGAAATTGTCATGGGAAATAATATATTGCTCTTCACAGAAGCACTAGAATCTATTTTTAAAGAGGTAAAGTTATTAAAACAGTTGACAACTAACACAAATGACTGACACAAATCAAGATGGTAGCTGAATATTGAAAAAGTAACAATAGCAGAAGATTACTAAGCTGTACTCATGGTATCAGGAAAAAACAACAAATCATACCATAAGGTAGGGGGAAAAAAAACAGCAGGAATGACAGACCAGACAAAAATGCTGGCATGGTAGGTGGATCCCAGAATAACAGAATCACAGGGATTGGAAGGGACCTCAAGAGATCACCAAGCCAATTCCCATGCTTAAGCAGATACCCTACAGTAGGCCACACAGTTAGGCATCCAACCAAGTCTTGAATATGTCCTTAGCAGGAGACTCCACAACCTCCCTGGGCAACCTGTTCCAGTGCTCCATCATCCCTACCATAAAGAAGCTATTCCACATGCCAGTCTGAAACTTTCTAAATTTAAGTTTTAGGCCATTGCTCTTTGTCGTGCCACAACATACCACAAAGAAGCCTCATCCATTTGCCTCCCATCTCCCTTTAGATATTTATAAACATTTATCAGATCCACTCTCAGTCTTCTTTTCCCCAGGATGGACCAATCCAGATTACTCAGCCTTTCCTCATATGAGAGAAACTCCAGGCCCTTTATCATCTTTGCAAGAGATCTCTTCTGGAGATCCCTGTCTTTCTTGAACTGGGGAGGCCAGAACTGAACATGGTATTCTAAAAATGACCTCACCAAAGTCACTCAACCTGCTGGCCATGTTTTTGTTAATGCGCCCCAAGATACCATTGGCCTTCTTGACCACAAGGGCACTCTGCTGGCTCATAGCCAACCTATTGTCCACCAGGAAACCCAGATCCTTCTCTGCAGAGCTCCTCTCCAGCAGGTCAGCCCCTAACTGGTACTGATGCATGTGGTTATTCCCCTCCGGGTGCAAGACTCTACTTTGGACCTTGTTCAACTTCATAAGGTTCCTCCTTGCCCAACTCTCCAGTCTGTCCAGTCTGCTGAATAGCAGCACAGCCCTCAAGTTGTCAGCCATGCCTCTCAACTTTGTATCATCAGCAAACTTGCTGAGGGTGGACTATGACCTTTCATCCAGGCTGTTGATGTAGATATTGAATAAGACAGGACGCAGAACCAACACGTGAGGAACTGCTAATTAATACCTCTGCAGAGCACATTACCTTGCAAATAATGATATTAGCAAGAATGGAAGCTGCCTGAATATAAATGGAAGAGAAATGTTAGCAGAGTGCATTTCCATGACTGCAGAACTTGCTTCTTAGAACTGGTAAACTAGAAGACAGAACGTGTAAAATCTCAGCAGTGCTATAATGCTCACTTTTTCTCCTGTGCTTTTGAGAGAGAGTAAGCCAAAGATCAGAGGAATTTTATAATGTCTGCTCTGGAAAAAGCATTTATTTTATTAGTCTGCCTCATGGGGAACATTTATTGTTGGAATGGGATGGACAGTCCATTATGGTAATCATCAGAAAAATTAAATTCTGTAAGAGAAGTCTAAGCATGGCAAGAAAGCCTATTCATTTCTTTACATAACATTATCCGAAAATAATGATGAATTATTAAATCATTAGTTTTATACACTTGTAGATTCCTAAAATGTAAATGGACATCAACACAGAGACTGATATTGATAATCTACATTCATTATAGCTGCTATTTGGGAAGCATTAGCTGGCATACTTCACATTTTCAGAAATCAGTGACAAATAAATACAATAATTACTATTCCTCAAAACAAATGAAAACAAATAGTTTTGAATGCAAATTAAGTACAGACACAAACTGACTGCAGATGATAGACATCTGGAAGCTGGGTGTTGGTCAGCAAAGCACCAATGGAGGAAAAAGACAAGATTTCTGTTGTTTTATTCAGTTCTTATTGATGGCAGCTACTATGTATGATGTGAAAAGTAAAAATTAGAAGCTTGAGAAACGGATAATTTTGCAAAATTATTTCTAAATCCAACTACAATAAACATTTGAAATAATTCTCCTGAAACACTACTCACAACACATTTTGTATCCAATACAGAAATAATTACTAGGAAAAGCATGAGGAGAAGAACCACCCTTTTCATGAAAAGGAGTTGTAGTACTGTCAGCAGAAGTTAAACAGAAAACAAGACTGGGAGGTGGATTGGAGATATTATGTCATACACAGGCAATGACAACATTCAGGCCTGCAAAATCTAGGTAGATCCTCTGTTAGAGGCTGCTGCCAAGGTCCACTGGATATGCAGCTGTCAAAAAGTATTCCTTTTTATTGTTCTCATTCCAATTTTCTCAGCCTTCTAACAGCTTTGCACAGTTTCAAATATATTTTGTAAATCTAAATTTTCGTGATCAATTCCTTTTGGAAGGACTTTTGTCATGTTACAGCATTTTAATGATTTTAATCTATTTTACAAAACCACATAATAAGCCTAGGAGGTTGTTATGATTGGAATGATGACTTCTAGTTTGTTATTAGCTCTTCAGGGAGCCTATGAACAGCATATTGATATAACAGATGAGAGATCCAACATTTAAAATGCTTCTTTCTTATTACTAAATCTTCTATTCAGAGTTATTGCCATTATAACTCTTTGCCATGTTGCTTTTTTTTTTCTTTTTCATTTATTTACTATTTTTACAATATTCAGCTTCTAGACCTGAATTCATACAGTCAGGTGCCCAAAAAGGAAATTCCAATTTTCCACTACTTTCTCCTTTTATGCAGCCTATATGGGGAAGATTTTCATGTTTGCAGACCTTGAAAGAATGCCAAAGCAATGCATGGAATAAAGCTTCCTCAGAAAAAAATTTACAGAGATCTTCTATAAAATAATGATACACACTGAAATTTTAACTTCCTTTCTTCTGTTCCTATTCCTGAACCACCTTACCAAGCTAGTATACATCACCAAATGACATCAACAGTAGTGAACCTCAGCCATTTAAACACCCATGTTTCAATGACCACAAAGGAAAACAAATTCATTAAAAATTTGATCTCATACTGAGATTTAAGAAGGAGATTTTGAGAGCGGAGCTAGTAAATCCTAATGTTTCTAAGAAGAGCATTTGAGGAGAAAAGAAAAAATAAAAAGCAAACAAAAACAGCATACAAAAGCCATGTTTAAAAGCACTCTCACAACTTCCTTTGGTTAAAGAAGTATCCTGGAACAAAGATAAGCCTGAAAAAAAACTTTGTGCTTTACAAAGCATCTATAACAGTGTAAAGCAAAGTAAAAATCAAGGACCATAGGCTTGCTGTAACCCACATATATGCATAATTTCTCTAGCCCTTAGGTATATTATCAAATTTTCTTTCAATGGAAGTTGAAGATTTTAGATATTTGAGATAAAAAGCAGCTCAAAGCAAAGCAACAGCAATACTGAAATGTCAGACATTAGGAAACTGCAGCCGCCAACTCCAAAGCATGTAAAAATACAGTGAAGCGGCCCTGGGCACTCACTACTTCCATCCCTTTCATTGAACTTAAGTAGAAATTCAAGACTCAAAATAAGGTGTTTTATCAAGCTAGAATCTGAAAACTGACTTCACTGGACCAGCACACAACAATAAGTGTCTGTGTCTCATATGTTCACAACACTTGCAAATGAAATACAGCACACTGCCCATGAAAATTCTTTGCAGATAGCCATAAAGGCTCAATGCTTGATATCATTTACAACAGTAAATTTATTTAGATAACAAATAAAGCATATAAATTCCCAGCAGAGTTCTATTCAAGTATGGTAAGCTCTCCTAATAATGTTCTTCTGACAGTCCATTCCAAATACTTAACAAAACAAGGACATTCAAATTAAAAAAAAAAAAAAAAGAAAGCTATTGGAATTTGTATTAACAATAATGGAGGGAAGAATCCCCTACTTGAAGACTATAGAGTGATGAAAAAATGCTTTAATCCGTGATAAAAAAGTCCACAACAAGAGGAAACATCTTCCCTGCAACGTCTCTCCCATAACTGTGATGCCTTTCACAAGAACAGAAACAGATTTTATCCTACTCCATTCCAAATTCTTCTAAACTGTTTATTAAACTATTTAGCCAAGTAATGACTGACACGGCTCAGGGTAGGTGTCTCCAGAATGAATAGGGCATGTCAACAGCATTAGCTTCCCTTACCGATCTCTTTTTAGAGAGGCTTTGTCCTTTCCTCTGCTATTTCAGTTTTGCCAGAACTGCTTTATTCCACCGTGACCTACAATTTTAATGAGCACGTTACACTACCAAAACAGCTGCTTTGTTTATATCTGTTTTGCAAAAATACTGAAATAAAATGTTTTAAAAGCAGTAAAGAGGACACGCAGGACTGTATAACTGCTATTTCCAGTGTTGCTAACATTTCTCAGTCTGAGAAAGGAAAAGTTGATTCATATTTTGGCTGTTTTCTTAGTACCTAGGGACCTTGAATGATAGAAGGATTCTGGCAGGAATTATAATGGTGAATATTTGGACTGTGTACATACAATATTATGTGAAAATCTCAGCTGTCTTAATATTGGAAAGATCTTACAGATGCTAGGGCCAAGTATTTCACGTGTATGAATGGAAAGGGTAAAGAGCAGTCAGCAACTTTGTTAAGAACTATTACTGTCATTATGATTTCAGCTTTCTTCCTCTGAGACTCACTTAGATTTTGTAAGAAAAAAGAAACAACACATTTTGTAAAGCTGTAAAACAAACAAGCAAAAACAACTCAGAACACAAATCCCTATTTTTTTCTCTTCCTTATCTCTTTCAATAAATATTATAAATAATGTACTGAAATAGATATTTATCATTTTATGAGATCCTAGTGTTATTAATTTTGGTATTATCTGCTGGACAATTGAAACTGAAATAAACTATTACCTTGATCTAAAATTAATTTTTGCATTTAAGTGAATAAAAATATATTCAAAGGCTAATAATAGCATTGAAAATGTCATATGCTTTTCACCAAAACAGAACAAGAACAGGAGAAATGCAGTAACATTAAGCAAACAAAACCAACTGCCTACCTAAATTCATTTCAGATATCCACTCTTCTGTTACTATTAACAGCAGAACTGAGAAAAGAAGAAAGTGTTTTGTGCAGACCTACAAAGAACTTCTACTGTCTTACTACTTCAAATCTACTTTTTTTCCAATGCACTCTCTTCACCAACAAGCTTCAAATTATATTCTTCATCACCACTTCCCTCCCCATCAGAACTGTTGAATATGAGAAAAAAGTCTGGCCTTAAGTGCCAAGAGAAATCAAAGTAGAATACTGTGGCAGACCTAAAAATGAAATTTAGACCTTTGAAACTCAAGGGGTTAGCCATTGGACATGACTTAATCAGCAAAGAAAAGCACTGGACCTCAGAGGTTATATACTAAAAGCAGTGACTAAACTACAGGGAAGGAAATATGAAAGAGTCAATAAAGAAATAGTTATTAAGGCTTCATTAGTTTCCCCGTTTTCCCTCTAAAATTGCAATCGCTTAACATTTGCAAAGGAGCTTTCAATAACTTAAAAGTAACATAAGAAAATTCTATCATTAGAAAGTTAAACTCTTTTGAATAAAACCACTGGGGTAAAACTCTTATTTCAGTAGCACTGGAATACCCAGTAATTTTCAGTCGGCTTCAGATCATACTACGCTACTACCACAGCCTTGATAAGCTTTCTGTAATAACCTTGTATTAAAGGTGAAATTTGACAGGTTTTCATTTCTACACGTCTCAAAAGAGAAAGCTTGTAACCATAAATAAATGCTCTTTCAAACTACCATGAGTTATGGAGTTTCCCTAGGCTCCATATTTGATTCACACTTTCAACAACCATATACTTCCACGAGATTGTATATTCATTTTTTTCCATAATGTTGCAATGTGTCATTTTTATGCAGATGATACCCAGATTTATCTATCCCTCAATAAAAAATTCTGCAGCAACAGAAGTGTTGACTGACTGATGTCAGTAACTGAATAGAATTTTGTGAAAATAATGCAAATAAGGCAAATAGCAGGATTATGGTCTCCATTATGTGCATTTATTTCATCCTATTTCTCACATGCATAGATGTTTCATTACTAGCTTAATTTCAGGATAGTTTTACCTCAAATAATAAATATGTCTGGCTAATTATTTGTACTTAAGACTTAAACTGTATGCCTTCCATGCAGGGAATAATATTCAACACAATTTACCTGTTTTGCCTGGTTTTAAGTAAAAACCTATTATTTACCAAGAAAACAAATACGCATGTAGGGCAATGCAATAAATCTTACTATATAATATAGGAAAATCAATGAGATGGTTGGGTAGAATGCGACCATTGAAAAAGGTCTGGTAAAGCCTCAAAAAACAAATTGATTCCTAAATAAAAAATAATATAAGTAATTACACAACTATGTAGGCAATACCAGAGTATATTTGCACAACATTCTTCACACAATCTCTCCTGATTTAAACTTAAAAAAAAAAGCCGATACCAATTTCGTTGATATAATGAGAACAAACAATATAAATCAAGTGAATAAAGTCTAGAGTGATCTTTGCCTCTTGGAAAAGGTGCATTTAGACAGAATCAACTGCTGTGATGATTTTTGTTAGACACTAAGATGTATGCTTAAATAGCACTGTTAAAGTTAAATTTAATCTTACATTTCTAATTTGTCTTCTCTTTTAAAAGTAAAACAGAAACAACATACCCTACATTTGTAGAAGAGCTGACAAAGTGAATAAATGCTCTCCTATGGAGCTAAAAAATAAGGACAATTTCTTTGGAAGACAGATGCAATACAAGTGAAAAACACTACTCAACAATCCCCTGGATATGCAACAGGCTGCAAAGAACAGTAGTGTTAATATCAAACTGGTGAGGAAACTGAAATGTAGTAATAGGCATTTAAAGTACTTGCAAGTATAGTTTTCAGTTAGAAAAGACTTTGAGCTACCAATACGACGTCTCCTAGAATCCATTACCAATACGCATATACTTCTGTAGTTAGTGTAGTTGTACAAATCATTGTAACACTGGGACTATGATATGAATGTAATTTCTCCCTGAGAAAACTAAAGATATAACTTCAAACATAGCAAACATGGGAGGAAATGGCAGAAGTAGCTTCTAATGACCATAGTTTTATATAGAATGGATAGTATGAATCTTGCAATGTGAAGGCAGTTGCATCTGCCCCTCTGCAAGACAGTCTCCTCTTTGGATATGGGGCACTTCTTGGAATTTACTATTCCTAGTTTAAGGGTCAGGATTTTTAGAAACAAGAAGGAATGTTGTACTCCTCAGCGAGTACACAGAGACAACAGAGGGATGACTTTCTTCTTCTGCAACAGTAGCTGGCTTCAAAAATATACTTTTTTAATATAATATTGTCACATGCATTCATGCCATTCCCAATGCCAAAGCAACTATTACAAGTACCCATCTAAATTTTGAAGGGTTATAACGTCAAATGTCTAGCTACACAAGGTTAGTGGGGCAGCTCCGGAAATAACTTTGTAATAGCAGATGACACTGAGTGTATCAGAGAAGTGGAACAGTGGAGCACAGAACTCCATTCCTCCACTAATTATATTTGAATGAAGACACTCGGCCTTCCTCTCTCACCTGCTGACTGAGAACTGACGTGTCATTAGCAGCTCTGATAAAATCAGCGAGCCTGAAAACCTGTGTTAACTGCTGCTAGAAGATACTGACAGAAATACCATGATCAAGATGTCACAACAGCGCTTCTTAAGAGGTCAAGAAGTCTTCCTACTGGTGCTTAGATAGAGGAAGTGCTCATTTACATTCCTCATGTTCAACAAATCTGGTCTGGTGCACTAAGGAACAGTACACACTGAAACAACCTTAGTCATATAGCCTGAGATAATCAGGAGGCATCTTTGTTCTCTGCTTCATGAAATTCAGTGCCTGTGCATGGTCTTCTTCAAGCTTAACTACCTGCTTTTCTTTCAAACCCCTCTGAACTAATCTTCAAAATGTCACTAAGGAATTCATGAACTTGAGTGTCTTGTAGCAGCATCTGTCCAGTGGTAACACAAATTAAGAGCCTTCCTTCTATGCACAAATCCAAGCATTTCCTCTTTCCGAAGCTCATCAAAAACTTACGTGTAATTTCTTCAAGACAACAGAAAGCATAAAAAGGAAATAAGAAAACCATGGTAAAATAAAATACAAACTAAGCTTCCTAGCCTGGATCTGTGGAGTCTCTGACCCTTGAGATACTATTATTTGACAGGAATGCTCTGAACAGCCACATCTAAGTGAGCCTTACATACATGGTAGCTTGGATCAGATGACCTTACAACCTAAGCTGATTCTGCACCACACAGTAAGGATGACTTAGGGAATATGTCTGCTTTACATCCTTCAACAGAAACAGCCTTGAATGAAGTCCGAGAAAACACTTAAAAAGAGAACTGAATGAAATGTTTGAGTACAAAAGCTGTGATGGTCTGTTTATAGACAATCCTAAAAAGAAAATAAATAAATAAATAAATAAATAAAAGGCCAGCAGAAGGTTGCTGGGCTAACAAAGCATAAACAAAATTTTTATGGGATGTCTTCAGAAAGGAAAATGACTTCAGAAAGGAAAGATGAAGATCCATAAAGAGCATCATAGACATAAAAGTGCTGGATTTCAAAAGAGAAGATCTGTCCACAAAACAAAACAAAACAGAAATAAAACATTCCCTCAGCTGTGAATTTCTGTTTCCAATGCCATATTAGGTAATTGCCTACAAATAAAATGTTCTATCTCAAAGGGAGCAGGAACAGATCCCTCTTTGCAGCTTACACAGAGCAATATGAAAAGCACTAAGTCAGCTATTTTGTCTTCTGCCACAGGAAATTAAAAGATGGGTCCTATGTTTCTGAGGTAAAAGATATGACATACAGGACTGAATTTTTTATGTATATTGGGCACCTTCACCATGGGGTTATTGAGAACCAAAGGAAAAGCTGACTTCCCAAAGCACAGTGCATCTGAATAAGAGGACTCTTTAAGACATGCATAGCTACTGGTTACAAGATTTTTACTTATTACAGCATCAAACCCACTTTACCATATATAGATTCAGCCTTTTATTCAATATGCAAGTGCATTTCTGAAATAAGGATGTGCTAGTGTTCATAGATGAGTGGGGCCTATGAGTACTTCTGACTCATTTTGTAATTCCTACGCCTGCAGGGCAGTTTTTGTTTGAATGGCAATATATGGGTACATGGACAAATTGCTGAATACTTACAAGATTATGCTTATTTGTTCTGAAAGTTTACTACCATGGATGTATTTTGTTTTTCTGTTTGTTTTTAACATTGATTATGAAGGTCTTAAGCTCCTGACCACTGTTAAACAGTGCCACAGCAGAATATAAGACAATATGGAAAAGATTAAAGCTAATTTCATAGCATGCACAAACATGTGAATTGTATTTTATCCTTTCTCCTTGCTCATGACATCCAAAGCATGCAAAGAAAAAAAGCCATGATTTTACAGAAAGCCATGCAAGGGTATATAAAAAACCTGAGCTAGAGTTTAATTATTGATTTAATCACTATAATACACAAACACTACCAGTCAGATAAATTTTCTTTCATTCTATATTTCCTCTATATTTCCAAGCCTGACAACTTATGAGGACTGCTCCAAAAGTGATGCTTCCTATTTTATTATATTTGACCATGTCAGAGGTGGATGCTGGTGGTACGGCAGCAGAGGTCAAACCTTTCCACCAGTATTCTGTGTCATTTTATTGCAGTGCAACAGATGGGGACAGTATGACAGAGTGGTGTCTCACATGGAAATTTGTAGTTTCCTTCAAAATAAATAGAAGGCATTAGTTTCAGAGCAAGCTATATGTATAATTAACAAACACCGTGAATGTGAGAGTTCTTAACTCCTGAACTTCATTTATCCAAACATAAATATTTCTTTTTAAACCTGTCATTTGATTATGAAGCAACTTATCTACCAGAAATTTCACGTAGATTTTAGTAAATATGCCTTTTCAGGATTTTCTACAAAAATATTTGTTCACAGATACATATGTATCTATATATAGATATGCATGTATGCAAACATTTATAATGCATATGTACTTAAAAATATACTCTTCAGATTATATTTACCATGCTATGGCTTTGTTGAAATTCAGGAAATGGTTTTGGCACAGTTGACCTTAGATGTTTAACTCTGAAAACTTTCTTTCACTGTCACACTGATTTGTGACCATCACCTTGCTGGCCTGAAACAGTAAATCTTTACTAGTACACTTTTATATATTGGCACATCATCAAAAATAGCGATGATCATATTATAGTAGTGTGAAAAGATGGGAGCTGCTTAGGAGACACTTATGCTCATTTATGTTGTCTGTTCAGATATTTATGACTACTTCTAGAGATAAAAATTATAAATTACATTTACATATTTATGAGCAATTTTATGTAATATTCAAATTCCTATTAAAATGCCATTAATATCCCTATTTTAATATAATGAGAGTTGGAAACGGAACTAAAATGTATTTGGTTTTCTTTTTCTCCTAAAAATCCTCTACATTTAAGCATCCAGAAAAATGAATACAATGGTAACTGATAAACAATGAAAATAATCTGAACTTCGGGGCACAATTAGAAAATTGGACAGAAAACAAACCAAAACAAAAAAAAACACTTGCCTATTATACCACAAATCTAAAAATATCTTTGCCAGTTTGAACAGCAGGAAAAAAAAAAAAAAAAAAGAGATAATATGTGGGCTGCATAACCATGCTTTGTACATTGAAGAGCGCAAGCAGGAACTCACCTCTAGCTCTGTTCTTTGTAGCAGCCACTGGAAGCAAGGAAAAGATTGCACAAGAACAAGAGAACAAAGATAGATTAGATAGAAGTTTGAGTAAGAAAGAATACAGAGAAACTTTATCACTATTGATTCAAAGCTAACAAACA
Organism: Lagopus muta; assembly: GCF_023343835.1. Taxonomy (NCBI): domain Eukaryota; kingdom Metazoa; phylum Chordata; class Aves; order Galliformes; family Phasianidae; genus Lagopus; species Lagopus muta. The sequence goes on from NC_064433.1 coordinate 93,279,703, forward strand.
CTGTTTCTAGGATTATTTGACCTATTTGAGACAGTACAGTTCTACAAGAAAGTTCAGATCTATGATTCTGTCAGAAGACCTGTGCTGTTATGCTTAGAAAATATATCACAAGACATTCTCAAGAAGCATGGCAATGACCACTGAAAAATCATGTACCATTAATCACGTATAGGTGAGAGCATACCGACATAGATTTCTGAATTCTAAACTTAAAGCACAATTTGCCTTCCTAAAAACTAATTCTGAAGAATCTCTACATCATATATCAGCCTTTTATTCCTGCCTCTTGATATGTAAATGTCCTGTAAAGCTATTTAGAGTAAACATCAGTTAAACTGCAGTTACTTCAATTATTCATAGTCTATGTTATATGATCATTGGTTTTTCTTCATTGAAGCATGTATCTTCAGATTGTTCTCACACCCTAAGTGTGCATCCACTCATGTTAATGAATATGCAAAGCAAACGGAGCAGACAATACTTTAGCAGTGACCAACATTCCAAATCACAGAAAAAGAAGGCGGCAGAACAGCCTTTGTTACATCTCCCAGAGCAACACTGCTTCATACTACTATTATTTGCAAAGGCACAAGACAGTCACACTAACAAAGACAGGATCTTAAAATATCCAACTTCCATCTTCCCTGCCTCCAAAACTGGCAGAATAATTATCTTCTGTTTTCTGAAGCTCGTAGCTAATGTTACACAATGTAAGAAACTGAAGAGTAAATTTGGACACTCTGTTAGCTGTAAATTACATAAATGATACTATCCATAAGTCTTTAAACTCTCACATGCATTGTGAAAATGCATTCGAGGAACAGGTACCTTCGGAAAAAGAAATCATAATTCATCTTCTCAAAATCCCCTTCGTAATTCTTTCTTGTAAAATGGAAATACACTACAGTTCAAAAGTAGTTATACTTGTGATCAGAATACAGAGAGAAAGGAGAAAGACTAAATTATCTCTTTCTGTTCTCTTTACTGATCTCCTCCACACATCGATTTTCAGTCCTTTTTTCCCCCCTCCTTTTTTCACCAGTGTAGTGTCTTGCCAATCAGTCCTTAGTAAGGTAAGTAAGGAGAGCATGGCGTTGATGTCCAAGTTGCATATGTGTAGAAATTTTAGGGAAAAAATAAAAATAAATTGATTTTTAATTTTATGAATGTCATTTCTCGAGATTTTTGCTCATCTTCACAGATCCCACTTCTACTTTCAGTGGCACTATTCTACATTGTCATTGTTATCCAGGAAAACAAAACGAAGAAAGCAGTTGTGTGATATATGAAATCAACATTACTCCACAGAATGACTCTGCTGTGGGGAGGTACAACAAATGCAGACACTTCCACAGTGCTACAGTCTTACAATTAATTTTCCATGGGGCTATTTAACAAGACATAGCTGCAAAAAAATCCAGTAAATCTTACACACACTAAATATCACTTCAGCAGTAAGCAAAATTAATGGTGCCATTCTAATTTTATAGTTTCTCCTTCATGCAAATATAAGTTGATAATGAATGCACTGAGTTCAAACTGTTCATTTTCTTATTCTTCCCCTACTTTCTCAGTTCTGAGAATAATATACATGTGAAGACATTATCAATTCAAGCCATAATAATGATTTAAACTTAACAAAGGTCTGGAGAAAATCTCCCCAGGTAATTTAAAAGCAACAAGAGAATTTGTATTTATTCATTCAAAATACAACGGTATATAAAATATGTACATGAAAATTATATAGGTACTGTAATTGTTCAGAAAAAACATGTATACACATACATTATGGTGATACAAAAATTAAGTATATGCATGTATATATGTATATATTAAAATAATAAAAAAAATTTTATGGTTAGATGGCTTTATTTTGAAGCTCGAGCACTAGGAAAAGAATTATTACCTACCATCTATTAGTAAATAAAGAAAAGACAGAAATGAGGTTGTGCATAAGTGGAAGTAGGACAGGTTACTGAGCTTGTTAGACCAATTATAACATTCTGCATATTCACTGATAGAGAACTAGATGACAGTAACCTTCTTAAAAATGTCATGTTCAATACTTGTAAGTTTTTCCATTGACAGCAAGGTCCAATTACAAGTCAATTCGTAAAGTTCAAACTGCACAACAGCCAAATTAGCTACAAAATGTCTTTCAAAATATAATTCTGCCTACTGCAGGGAACTAGCGGGAGCTGTTTCCATCAGTGACCCATTTTTTTGATACCTAGCATGAAGAAAATTTCCTTTTTCTTACTGACATTGATGTTGGTCTTTCTTCTTCCAAAGGTGAAATATTTTTTCTCTCTTCCTTATTTGCCTTCTTGATGTATGCAAAGAGGATGTTATTTTTAAACTACACGTTTGGAAATTTTTATCCATCTCTTCACCCTATTATTACATGGAAGGTCATAGGAGGAAACTAGCAGAGATGTTTCAATTGAGCATCTCTAACACCGAAAATTAGCAGAGGGAAGCTGATCTCTTGCTTAGAGCACCTGACACAGGATAGCTCAGCTTTTCAAGCCATTGGAGTGAGTTACAAATGACCAGTGGGTTTCATGAAATAACATTACTTTTGCAATATCTACATGTACTTCATACTGTCTTCAGTAAGTCAATTATTTCTCTGCACTTCACATAACCACTTGTAAAATGGAGATAAAATATTCCATTTGTCTCCACTGTGACTTCCCTCCTGTACAACTAAAGATAAAAACTCTCCAAGGCAGTGAGCCTCCTTCTTCTCAAAGTAGTACACTATCAGGATTCTGATTAAATTTGAAACTTCTTTAATACAACTAAAGTGGATTATAATAGCCAGTAACTATTTATGGGTACAATGTAAGCTGAAAACTGTAATTTAGGTTATTTGGTTGGTATATACTTTATCTGGCTAAATTAACAAGTCAGTCTGGACAAACAGGAAAGCAAATGACTTAAAATATTTCACCAAGTTCAGGCATTTGTTTAAAAATCCGAACACATTTCTGAAGTCACAATTCTTTGAGCTGTTCAGCCCTATCTTTCTTAAGAAATTGATTCTAGATAGAGAGGCACACTACAGAAAAAATTGAGCAATAACTTTGTTGGAATTTAAGGAAGTTTTTAAAGACATAAGAAGATGGAATGAGAAAGAAGAAAGACCACACTCTCTAAAGTGAGGCTGAAAGACATGAGAGACTCTACTAGATTTCTAGGTAAGATTGAGAAGAAAATAAATCTTAAGCCCTTGGTTCTGTCAAGATTAAACAATATCCTGAAGTCTCTTCCAGTACACACAAAACAAAAGGGTTGGCTGTTAGGGGGAGGTCTAAGAGTGAGAGAATCATAGAGCATGAAGAGTTCAAGGTTAGAGATCTCAGGGGATTCCATTCTGGGAGATCAGGATAGGGGATGAAAGTTGAACTGAGTTCTGAATCACGTCAGTTAATTTTCACAGAACTAAGATTTTTTTTTATAGCATCTTAAAATCAGAAAAACACTTTTGCTGTAGCTCTACTACTGAGAAAATGTGTTCAAAAATCATTGCTTGTACGTAGAATGCTGGGTTCGATTCTTAAAAATCGTAATATATCCCTACTCTCAAATATCAATAACATATTGCTTTATTTTTCTGTGATATATCTTTCCGACTCATAGTTTTTTGTATGCCAACAATTGTTAAATTACATTCTTTGATAAATGGTGGTTACAAATTGTTCAATACTTTTTCCACTCTCAGCTGTCTCTATGCTTTTCAATTCTGTGGCCATTTTCAGACAGATTCGATATAGCATTTATTTTATTTTTCTCTTATATGTGATTTATTATTTGATTTGGGATCTTGTTTTTAGGAAAAAACAAAAATCACGTGCTTCCAATTATTTCAATAGCTCAATAAAAATAAGAACAGGGAGAAAATATTTCTCCCAAATGTCCAGCCTGCCTAACTTTTTATTTCAGAAAATAAAAAGAAAGTAAAAAGTGAAAGTGAAAGACATCAGCGTTCTGTTCTCATTTCATCTATTATATGTATTAAGAACACAAATAGAGGAAAACTAGTGCAGTATCTAAATGTTACAATGATCTAATAGCTCTTTCCAAGAAAAGACACAAGATGATAAAATAAATAAAAATAACCAAAAGAGTATTAAAAAAACATCAAAGCACATTCCATATTTTCAAAAGAGAAGGTCTAATTTTTACTACTTAATTTAGAATTTTCCTTTTAAATTTATGATGACAATGTCAGCAATGTTACCTTTTCCCTTTGGATAAGCTGATGGATTAACACTGGTCATTTAGGTCACCTAAATTCATCTCTGCTTGACTAACTGGAAAATTTCCTCTATGTGACAGAAGACTTAGAGGGATCATTTTCTCAAGAGAATAATGCAAATTATTATGTGCTCACCAACTGGGTAAGAGACCCATTGAAAACAAAGATACAGGTATATGCTGTACTGTAGCATGCTTTGTAGACTATATTTTAATAATACCATTTTTCAAAAGCCACTGAAGGAGAAAAGCACCATAATCACCAAAATATCACCAAAAAACTGGAGTGGGATTTTGGGTATCTTGCATTCAGGAAGATATTGCTGCCATTTCCATGATAAGCTGATGACAGAATCATGGGACCTTGGGAGTTCTTTGAGAATATAATTGAATGTATGCACACACATACCAAAAGAAAAAAAAAAAAAAAAAAAAAGGTATCCATCCCAGCTAACATCTCTCCTAAACAATATGTTTTAATCTACAGGCAAGACAGATTTTAAAAACTTTGTAACTCACTTTGCAGATCCTAAAGATAAAGCAGTATCAGAAATCCCGGCATCTAGCAAACCTAGAAACTAGAAACTGAGCACACATTCCTGGCAATAATACTCAACTCTTCTGTAATTCTGTAATTAAATGACTAGCAGAAAATCAAAACAGCAGCTGTCAAGTGTGTATTCACTATGTTCTGTGATTAACAGACACATTTGAGAAGTTGCTTTTAAAGCACACTTTTCTGTATACTGTGCAGCAGCTCTAGAAACTCTATACAATTATATTTTACTTGATGAAACTTTGAACAGCAATGTGAAAAATAAGCACAGGTTCCAGCGTTTTGGTTTTCCACCCACCAAACCACTCCAGAATTCAATGCTAGGAAATGAAAAAGTAATTTCTTGTGTTCAGAATATTTCATTTGCAGGCCAACAGAAAACAGATTTGGAAAATAGTAATTACTAAACACAGATAATGAGAAGAAATTTGTATACTGAAATGAAAGAGCTAGGACTATAAGCATCTTTCAAGCTACCTAATATAATGCTAAATTCTTCAAATATTTAAAAACTGAGACTCAATTATCACATGCAGTGACTTTTATTTTATCATACTAATCAAAAAATACTCAAAAAGAGACAATTAAATTTTCTTTCTAAAAAGTAGACAGTAAATACAGTAATTTTGTTCTTGATTGATATTATAACTGGCACAATGGAGATCAGCAGAAGCATCTTATAATACAGACATCTTTAGAGTTCAGGATTTCAGCTGTAGCTGATTCACATTAGCAGCTGAAGACACATAACACAGTACATTACTGTATAGTGAAACTTGAAGACGATAATCATGCCCTAAAGGCTTCTCTTAAAGGCATCTAGACAACATGATTTGCCTGTCCCCAGTGCTAACTTCATTCATATGATAATACAACTGGACATACAATTTCTATTAGCAATGCAAGTTGCAAGGAAGCAATTTCAGCAGAAGTTTCCATGAAATATCACATGAACTTCACTTGCAAATAAATTACTTAGATTGTAAACAAGAGTAAATACATTTAAAAAATTTCATTTCATCAAAGTAACAAAATCTTTTAAAATGGAAATATAAAAACAAAAACAACCTCAAAGCAGTAAAATGAAGAACTCCATAAGGTCATAAGTGTGGTTCTGGCATGCAAACACAGATGCACTCAATTCTGCCCCCAGATCTTTTTACAGGCATTTCAAAACTGAAACTATAAATTTAATTTTTGATTTAAAAGCTTTGATTCAGCAGGCGAACTATCACAATTTTTCATCACACAAAACGCTCAGCTTCTGTGTTTATGTCAGGTCGCCAGAAAGAGCAGAAAGGAAATGGTCCTGCTTGGGTAACCTTTGTAAACTGCTTTGGAACAAACTAGCTGACATCAAGCAGCTGGAACTTTTTTGGCTTAGGTTTCTTCTCACATCTGCAGATCAATGCATGCAAACACCTCAGACTGCCATCTCTGTTTTGTTTAAACTAAGAGTAACTGTGACATTCACAGTTGGTTTAAATTTTTATTTAGTTAAAAAAAAAAAAAAAAAAAGTATAAGCAATGCTGTATTGTTTTCCATACACGGCCCATAGCTCCAATAACTCACACACCTTTAGGAGTTACTGTTATTGAAAACAAGTAACTAGTATGAACATTCTGAACGTAGAAACTTAAAGACAAGGGCAAGAAGCCAGCCAGGCAGACTAAGGTTGCCCTTATGTTACCACACAGATGCACAATTCATTTACCTACTGTAAACCCTAAGAAGGTCTTGGGAAGGAAAATGTCTTTCATTGTAGTTACTTTCTTTTTTTGCTTTGTGCTTATTTTAGTATCACAGCCCATGGGATCTCTGCATTAAAAGCATTACATCGCATCCATAATACATCACCTGTATGAAGTGCATGAAGGTTAAGGTATGTACTGAAGAACATCAGGACATCGAGTGAAGCTTGTAGAAACAAGTACGTATCTTAAATGATACAGAATTAAGACCTTACATGGAAAATAAATATTTTTTCAATTCCCCAAATACTATTAACTTTGTCTTTTACAGACATTAGAGGACAAACTTAAGACAGGAAAATTAACAAGAAACACACACACACATAAAAATAATAAATTAAGTGTGGAGCTCTGCTGACACGATTTTCATAAATATAGACAAATACCAATCACTATGTTTTGCACCTAAGCTCTTCCTCAATTGGAGAATGGGAATTCTAAAAGTGACTTCTGAATGATGATCTCATTCAACCTTCAAAAAGTCTACATGGAATTTTTGTCATTATCTCCTGCAGTTGCTAGCTCAAGAAATATGCTTGGAAGTTTTACACATTGTCATGACCTGAAACCTTGCAGGCACTCCTCTGAGGACCTTCTAGAGAGAGAGAGAAGCTTTCAATATTATGGAAGATAACTCTTTTGGAACTAGTGAGTCTTACAAGATAATTTAGAAATATTAAAATAAATGCACAATTGACACATAATATTTCTGAAAATAGATAACTCTGTGTGATGATAAAATTTAAGATCTGTTTCAATCCCTGTTACATACAGTAAGTTAGAATGGATCATATACATTAAAATTATACATTCTTTTCTGGAGAGTAATGAAATAATTTTTCACATGACGTTTTCATCAAACAATCTTAAAAATCTTTAAGTTTACCTACAAAGTAATCAAAACATTAAAATATAATTACATTTTTAATATGGATTTCTGAATGGTAAAGATGTAATAGCAAATCATGTTTTGATGGAATTCCTAAATAATAAAGTAAAAGTTACAGCTATGGACACTGATGCATAGGGTCCTTAAAACTAAGACAAGTATTGGTAGGAAGCTTTATATATAAAGATGAATTAAAATTGACAGATGGCAAAAAGAAAAGTTCTTCCAAGTCAACAAGAAAAAATAATAGCTGGGGAAGTATAAAAGATGAAATCAGAGAAAAAGAGATTATAAAAAGTAAGAGCAAGTTTAAGGACAGGAAGGGAAAAGACTGAGATAAAAATCTAGAGCAGCAAGTTCAGAGAACCAAATGCATACAAATCTCAAAATATTGAACTTGCAGTCACCTGTATTTTCAGCATTCAGTACTGAAGAGGTATTTCTATAGGTGATAAGAGAGAGAGTATATAAAGCGATAGACTATTTAAAATTCTACAGTAAGTAAAAATGAATAGTTGGCATAACAGCATGATGAGAAAGTTTTTATCTTAGCAAAAATTACTTTCTTACTGTCATTAAAATTAATTTCTTCTGTGCTCCTTGCTTCTAACACTGTTACAAGTTTGTTATGTTACTCATATTAGGAAAAAGAAAACATTTTGCATATTGTATTGTATATGTTTATTGCACTTCTTACTCCTCAATCTTGCTTCTCATATATATATATATTTTACTTTCTTTAGTGAAGACACAGATTTTAAAATCATATGAATATATACCTAGGTATATTAAACTCTATGTATGCGCATCACATGTTTTATGTACAGATATCAAATATTGTATACACATTATTTAAATATATTCTTATTTAAGATAATCAGATTCTGTTATACAAATATGCATTAAATACACACAGCTTCGAATTATAAATGTATACATTATATTCCATAAAGTAGTATATGGAGCAATATGTGATATACTATATAATATATACGTGTGTACTAAATGTAAAGTATAATGCATACCGGTATGTTTGAATAACAATTAATAAAATCAGTGTAAAGTAATGCAAATAATCAACTGAAAAATAATAAATGGAAATACTTTCATTGCATAATTTGCAGAAACTCCTGAAAATAATTACTATAAGAAATTAAAACAAACAAACAAAGAAAAAACACAAACAATGTAGTCAAAGTGACTGTTTACAGGAAATGATGCAATTCTTACACTAACTTTCTTAATTATGACTTCTGAAGTATTCTTACTACTCTTATTTTGTGATAAAAAATGGTTACAGAAAACAGTGATCTGCAAATTGTAAAAACAAACAAACATTTTAAGTCTTTAAAGTATTTTGATTTATAACATGAGTTTTTAAAAAGTACCGAAAAAAATACAGTAGCTAAATAATTACCAAAGGTATTCCTCAATAATGTGAACTGAAACCTTCTTGGAAAACACAGCAAACAAACTCTAAACTAGCTGACAAGGCAGATAAACTACTGCATAGTTCTCTCTTTTTCCTTGACATCTCTGCCACAACATGCATCTTCTACGCCAGAATTGTTGCACAAATACAATGAGCTGAGCCCTTTGTACCAGTGTAATACTTATATATACAGTTTAGCCTCAGTCATTGCTGGAAATTGAAAAACATTTTGAAATACCACTCGTTTATAGCAAACTGATGGATTTTGAGAGAAAGAATGCAAAAGGCTGGTGTCACTATGTCGGTTTTGCTCTCGGAGCACAGCCAAAAGAGATTTGTAGCTCAGTGAATGAGAAGCAGGAAAGCCTCCAGCTGTGAACATGTGCTCTGAGATACTCACCCAGGTCCCTAGCAGCTAGCTGGGTAGTTCTCCAAATTACTGTAACATGCTCAGACCTTGCCCACTTCTTGGAGCAGCCAGCAGAGACAGTAAAGACACACACAGCACCATTCTTTTTCTAGGAAAACCCATGAAACCTTCCAAAGGATAAGTCAATTTCTGAGACATTCATACATGCACCTCGTTTCATAACTAGTACAGCTCTTGCAGTTTAGAAGATGTTTTCACATGCAGTCAGTTACAGCATAAATGCAAACTGGCAATACAACTATGACTACCCCTCCTTAACAACCTCATAAACCTTCTCTTCAAAGAGATTTATGAATAATATGAACTAAATAATTCATGGCACTGCAGATGCCAGTCCAAATCGCCTCTTGCTTTTTAAGGTTTCAGTTTGTAGATGTGTGATCAAAAACCTTCATCAGTCATGATAGTGGCATTTGTACTCACTCCAAACAAACCACATTTGCATCTGAATGTTTTTCATTGAAATGAGAGATATAATATGCAAGCCAAGTTTCAACTAAAAGGCATTTTAAGCTATTTAAATTCAGTCAAATTAAAGGTTGAATGCAACCTAAAACATATACTCTCAGAACAGTAATTTGACACATCATAAGTAAGAACCAGTTTTTGTTAGAGTACCTCAATGCTTGCCTAAAAATTTTACACTGCATCTTAGCAGTGCTGCCTCTTGAGGAATAGTAAAGTCCTTATATAAAGCAATGATGTAAAGAGAAACTTAACACTCCAGTTCAAAGGCTTCACTTTTACACATGTGAAAAAGAAACCAAGAAGTTAAAAATGTTTGGGCATGAAATCAACATTAACCTTTAAGAACAAAAAAGTTAAGAGCTTCCTACAGTAGCTTTGAGCAAATAGATACTCGCCTAATATATTAGATACTCACACTTTTTTATGAATCACACCTACTAGGAAGGTGAAGGTAATTCTTTGCCACATCCATTGCATAACTTTACCCCTGATATTTAAATGTACTGCAAATAGGCCCTCAAAAAATGTCAAACTGAAGAAATAAGAGCATAAATATATCAATCATTCCACGTGGGAGAAGTCACAGGAATTTCACCTTGTATTTCAGGACATGTTAGTGAGAGAAAAAGCAGAGCTAGATTAAATTTTTTTCTGGCCATGGGAAATAAATAAAGAAATAAATACAACTCTCATAAATTGGTGATAGTACTCATTTTTAAAAGCCTACTAAGAGCATAAAATGACCTTCTGTTATGAATTTTAGTAGGTATAAATGAGATAATTTTTATTAATTGTCTGGGGATTTTACTGTAAAGTCTCTACACAAACCAACAAAAAATACCACCACCACCACAAACAAAACCCCACAAAGTCTTCTAACTGCATTTAGAAATTAAGCAGACCAGTGAAAGTAAGCAATTATATGTATGATCCCATATTGAATCACGTCACAGTTCATGTCTGTTTTTTTGTTGTTTTGTTTTGTCTGTTGTTGTATTTTTAATAAGAACATACCAGTTCACTTTGCAGCTTGCAAAGTGCTTGCAGCCCACAAGCTAGTTATCCAAAATACATTGTATAACTCGAGATCTTTGTTTTATGCCCCTTAAATTTAACTAAGTAATTACTATTTGCACCATACATAAGATACAATACCACAATCCCAATCATCCAATCTCATTATCTCTCATATTCAATCTACACAAACATTGACTAATTTTTATATGGAAATATGTTTACATAAACAAAAAATAATAATAATTATTTTTTTTAAATGTAGGTACTCTAGAAATCAAGGCTATTCCAAAGCACAAAGGTACAGACTTCACAACAGGGAACAACTTGTGGCAGACTATCATATCATAGCACTGGCAATATGAATGCTAATGAATAAAGCAAAGAATTATGCTGGAGCATCATACATTGGAAGATGACACTGATGAGGGCAGATGTAGAAAAATGATTATCAACTTCAGACCCCTAGAGCAGCATGAATGAAATCAGATCCTTGTGTTCTGGGAAATAAAGCAGGCAACTTAGATAGAAATAAAGACAGCCCTTAATTATCTAAAAGTAAATTGGGAGCAGCCCATGATAATTCAGAAGTGGCATTATTATAGAACACAATGCAGTGTTAATTCAGAAATCAGTTCTTTCAAAAACATCAACAGCTGGGTTTAATAATAGATACGATGAATCAGAAATGAAGAAAAGCTTCAGACAGAAGATGATTAAGTAATTCCAATCATACTATTAGATTTACAACTAAACAATGGCAAAGAAACTATATGCTAAAATTATTTAAATAAAGGAAAACAATAATTTAGTTATGCTAAAATTATTTAAATAAAGGAAAACAGTAATTTGGATTGATGAACTGCAAGAGTGTAAAAAAAATTAAATGTCTACACAATTATTTTGTCTGGTTGTGGTTTAGATGTATCTGGTTATGCTATTAGCAGGGAAAAAGGTATCCCTTCATTATTTTTGAAATAGAAACTGGATTGCCACAAGATCAAAATATCCACTTGAATGAATAAAATGCTTTAATGTTTTGTTTTGTTTTTTGTAAGTTTATACTTCGCTGCATTCTGATACCTCTGCTCATATTCAGTAAGATCACCTGAAAATTCTTTCAGTGGTTTTATAATTCCCTTGACATAAGATGCTTAAATTCCACTTCCTATGGGAAAGCTTGGTAAGAGCACAATTAGACTATGGGATAAATAAAGGTACTATCACTGGCAAAGCAAAAACAGTGGCTACAAATTTAGTTACAATGGCTAGATATTTTATTAGTAGAATTATGAAGTTAAACTTTGTACAATGTATGGTCTAATTTAAATACAAAAAGCAATTCCTTATGAAGGCTGATCTGTTCTGTGCCAGCTGCAGAGCTCTATAGCAGCAAACGAGTTTTAAAGCATCCATATTTGGTTCTGCAGTCAGCACAGTATAAGGAAATTGCAAAGCTTCCATTTAAATACTACATAAATATTTGTTTAAACTGTCAACCAGAAGCTTAACAGTAAAATGTTCTCTCATATATGCTGTTCTTTTAATACTGATTTCCAGCAAGAAGAAAAAAAGTAGGTCTAGGATGAAAGGAATACCTTTGAAATGATGGTGTTTCACAGTACAGTTTCTGAAACTGTTGCATATTTTTTCCACCTTTCTTCTTCTCCTTTCTTTCACTCATAAGGGAGGCATACATGCAGAAAGAGGGATTAGCATGGCATTTTCTGTTGTTAACTGTTATTTTGGTAAGTTAAATTTTCTATTTTTCTTCTTGAAACCATGGATAGAATAGCTTCTAAGGTCAGCAATTTGTCTACCACAAAATAGCGAATACCAACTACTGTATGCTGTATATAAAAGTAACTTTTCAAGTTATATTCTCTTCAGCAAGAGAACAATAATGCTGACAAAAAATTGCCACTCAAGGTAAAATTCAGCTGTCAGATATGTATGAAGCTGTCAAGAAAAAAGTAACCAGAGTGTAAATGTCTGGGCTCTGAAGCAGCTTGCTGCAAACATACATGTTTTCTGGAAGTGTTAACAGGATATTTGATTCTCGCTATTTTTGTATTCTACATTTTTTAAGACAGGAGCTGGGAACAGAAGTAAAGTTTGCAGAGTCACTACTGCATATTTCATCATGTGAATGATAGTTCAGAAAACTATTTGCATTACCACGCATACTTCTACAAAACTTACAGCACATAATACTCATATACGTCTCAAAGACAGTTCAACAGAAGATACTTTAGAGATGAATGAATCTACAAGGACATATATGACATTTATTCATTGAAACCTAATGTTTTTGTTCAACATAGATATTCCTTTCGTGATTCTGACGTTTCCTTTAATGACAGAAATTTTTTCATTCTATTATGTTTTGCTTTCAAAGTTGAACAAAGACCTTCTGTTGACTTTCAGGGCTTCGAATCAGAACTGTAACCTAACAGATGAAAAGAAAGAGGTGGGGGAAAGGAAAGTGTTTTGGCCTGTGCAATGTAAACATTATTTAATTTGTAATTGAAAAGAATATTTTGATCTAAAGATGTATATTCAAGAAATAATTTAGGCTGGCCAAGGGAACAAATCCAACATCCACTGAATATGACAAAGATATTGCTACTCTCTTAAGAAGGTTGAGTCCAGAAACAATTATATCCTATTACATGATTGAAAGAAAATATTAGTGACTTGGGAAAAATAATTACTCAACAATGCAATAATGTACCAATTATGAGTAGGCTCATGTACATATTATTATATTCTTATAGATGTTATTGGGCATTGCAAATTACTAATATATTCATCAATATCATTATGAGAGATGATACACCCAACAAATAAGAACAAGTTCTTTAAAGACTTGTTATTCATGAGTGATGACATACAATAAGATTCAGGCATCAATATGCAACAAATTTCGTCACAGCAAACAGCTACCTCATGAAGCTAACCCAATAAGAAATACATGCTTAATACGTGCATAAGAAATGCAAGATGCTCTGGCTCTCAGGTATTGTACATGGTTGATAGGGTGATCATGTGATTAGGTTGTGAGGCAGTTCAACTAAAATGGGACTTCTCATCCTCCAGGAATCTGGTATCTGTATCAAGGAAGATGTCTGTAAATTCCATGATTTTACTCCCAGAAATGTCAAATGCCATTTCACACTTTCAACCTAGAATTCAGATGTGTGGAGAAGGAGCATGCAGCTGTACTAAGGAATGGTGTTTGTAAAAGTTACACAGTTCAATCAAATAAAGGAAACTATTACTCTAGATTTCTGCAACTGAGGCGTATGAGGTCATTATATGTATGATAAACATATATCATTATATGTAATATAAATACATGAGTTGTTCTTAAAGCTTAAAACCTGTCTGAGTGCACAGACATCAGATGTCCATGGAAAAAAAATATATTAACAATAATGCCAAGTAATTATAAAAGTATGAAATTCAGAGAACTGGAGAAGACAGTAAGTGCATAGTACAATAGTAATGAAGACAAATACCAGAAGATAAACATCTTGACATGATGCACTTTTCCATACCATGCCCTCTTTATACTTGAAATATAAAATTCTTTGAAAGCCATATAGATTTATTCAGCCTATTATGACAACTTGAATTAAGTACCCCTAAATCTATATGGCATGTTACTGCCCTCTGTCCATCTCCCAGCCATACATTCTCTTACCAGCATTAGTGCAAGAGCAGAGCCACATGAAGGAACTGACGCCGCTGAAACCAATTCTAGATGCAGTTAGTTCTCTGGATGTACTTCTACTCTACATTTCTTTGCTCTATATATCAGTTTTATACTTCACGCTCATAAAAAGCCACACTGCCTTCTCCCTTCATTTTAATCTGAAACTATTACATGACATGCATTACTGCTCTTATAAGAAACATGCAATTATCGGATATAATCTGCTGTGTATCATAAACAGAAAAGAATGCTAACTTAACTGGAATAAAACAAAAATACCACACAACTAGTATCTTTCAACAAAACAGGAGATATTTGAGATAAAGTTAATTACCCCAATGAAATTGCTGAATTAGACTGAAGTTTAACTTCAAAGTTTTAAGTTCAGATGGGTTATACATATACTATAATTCATATAGCTACTTTAGATCGTCCATATTGATACTAACATTTATAGGCTTATTACACAGTTCTTTTTTGATGGCAGTAGTCCAAAAGTTGGCAAGGGGCTGAGGGAGGAGAAGGCACATATATATAATCAACCAATTAATTAATCAACTGAGAAAAAAGACAACAATATAGTGAGGGACACAGTGAAAACTATCAAATTTATTTTTAACTTTATTCCCTGAGAGTGAACAATCTGGCTCTATGAAAAGCTACTAAACTCTCAACTGCAGAAAGAAGTTATTTTTCCAAGGCAGTGTTTAATTAATTTGCAGAATAACTGCTGTGAAAGTTCATTGAGACAAATATTGAAGCTGCATTTTTAAAGGGTTGGATAATTTTGTGATGATAAACAACACTGGCAGTTTTGTAAGCAAAGACAATGATGTAGGAGTAATTAAATCTCATGCATCAGAATATAAGCAGAATCCTTCTGCCCCAAGTACAGCATGGACTATTATTAATAACATTTTACTCATATTATAAATCTAAACTCCTAGGTGAATTACGATACTTGACACTTCTGTTATCTGCCACTGACAAAGGCAGCATATTGGACTGGAGAAATCTCTCTCTTTTTTTTTTTTTTTCACTCCATCTGACAGGGCCTCTGTTTCCAAGTGTAGTCCTACATCGCCATAAAAGTAAATGCAAGTATCCCACAGACTACCCTTACCTCATCTAACTCCTATGGACCACGCCATCATCACTGTTATCCATATAAAAGAAGTAAATCATTTGAAGTAAATAAAAATGGGGATGACAAATTAACCAGTACAAGAAAATGCCTTAGCCTGTCCCAAAAACTTCAAGGAGATAAAGCTTTAGAAAATGTAAGCAAATACCACTGATCCAGCAAAATAAGTAAATAATGGAAAAGGGAAGAAAAGTGAAAGTACACACATCTATGGAAAAAAACATTTTAAAATAACTTCAAATCAGACTGTCCTTTCGTTATCCAGAAATATAGCAAAAAACCTGTCTCTACATAGCACATTTCAGAATACTTCATAAATGCATACAAGATGAGAAGGTGAAGAGAAAAACCCTCCAAAATTAAGACAGAATTACACTTTTTGGTATCTATGGTCAAATATATAATAAAATGCAAAATACTAAAAATTATCAATACTTTTTAAGTTGGAATAGTATTTTAGTTGAAAACGTTTGAAACCATTGGGGCCTATAAATATGCCTTCCCATCAATAGCAAACACCACACAGCTAAAGGAAGTAGCAAATAAAAGCCAACAAACCCAACAAAGTAGTTACAGTGTTTCAAGTTGCACGCAATGTTTTCACATCCCCAAGCCTTCAAGAGCCTGCCATCTGCAAATGCTTAAGGACAATACATCCTTCTGAGTTGGTCCATGCCTTCTGTCCTCAATGAATTTAATGTATATTTATATTCAAAGTTAACATAGTAAAAATAAGCAGCTTTGCCTTCTGGCAATTTTCTACTCAACCACATAAACAAGACAAAAAGTAAAAACTCAAGCCATTAAGTAGAGAGTTTTCCCAAAAGAATTATCTGCGTTTTTTTATTCCATGAAATAAAAGAGATTATCTGCAATGCAGGAGGAAAAAAACCCAAAAAAAAAACAAAAACAAAAAACAAAAACAAGAAAAACAAACAAACAAAAACCCCAAAGGAGAACAAAACAAGAAAAATAAGTCTTTTGTTAACAGCTTTGTTAGGCTTCGTTAAAATAGATTAATGTGATTGATGATAGCCTTGGTTAAAACAGATTAACAACATCCTATCATCCATTTAAGTTTAAGAGAGCTCTTCAGAATTACTAACAGGGACATGATAGAGAAGGTTTCCAAAAGATACCGGATACAAAGCTTCTTCCCTTCATTTACCATTTCTGTTCAAGTAGTACAAATTGCATCTTTTACAGGGCTCCTAAGTAACCAAATGTAAGAAAGCACGCTTTAATCAGAGGTTCATGCCAGATGAGCTTTCAAACTGTTCTACGGCATTGATAAAGTTTCTATTATGATCCATGACAAGTGATAAGCACAGGTAAAA
This sequence comes from Lagopus muta, assembly GCF_023343835.1. Classification (NCBI taxonomy): domain Eukaryota; kingdom Metazoa; phylum Chordata; class Aves; order Galliformes; family Phasianidae; genus Lagopus; species Lagopus muta. The sequence goes on from NC_064433.1 coordinate 93,296,706, forward strand.
TCTTTTAATACATCAGCTAGTATACATGGAAAAAGTGAATTGAACAGAAAACAAAGACTTGAAAACAACACAGATTAGCAAAGTGGGTAGCTCAGAGTTTTCACTCTTGCTGTTCCAAAGTCTCAGAGAGCTGAGAAATAAATTAGAAGTGTGCAGTCAGTACAGCAGGGTGGCATTACCAGTCTGCTGTAGCTCATCAGAAAACACTGGCATCCATCCATTTTCACCTGAGCTTTATAATGTTCAGATTTTAACAAGAGTTCTCTCTTGCACTGATCGTGATGGCAGAAGTGCTAGCCTCAATCCTGCCACCATAACACACAATGGTAGGAATCTACTCACCAGCTACAGCATTAATGCCATCATTATTAGCAGCTGTAGCCTACTTCCCTTTAATAACTTCTACATAAATGCTAACATGAAATCCTTTGAAGTCAGTCATTTCAGGCAATCACCATTTCAGAGGTGTCATTGAGACGGTCTGACCTTGCAGCAGTCAGCTGGAAAACTTCTGTTTTCATGAGAGTAGTCAAAGACTACAGCAGCCAGAAAGACTGAGGAAAAAGCTGCTTTTGGATATGCTCAAAATTTGTTCAGGCCACAGCAACCTGATCTAATTTCAGAACTGCAATAGCTCTGTTCACGGGGTTGATTCACGTGACTTCCACAGTCCTTTCCAGCCTAAGTAATTCTATCATTAGGCCCAGAAACAATCATTCATGTTCCTTGCAGTAATCTCATATTCAAATGTATGCCCCTGAACTTCAGCTCTATCTTGGGTATAAGAATGATGTGCTTGGTGCACAAAATATTAAATGGACTGCAGCATTCAGCAAAAAGTCAAATTTTATTTCACATAAAATTACAGTTTTCCTAATTCTTACTGAATGCTTTGAAAAACATAAAGAAAGAAGTTACCACTACCACTAAGTTAGGATTAATGGTATTCTTGAGGCTGTTAAGTATTGAATTGGCATGACAGGTTTTAAACATCTCCAGAGAAGGAGACTCCACAACCTCTCTGGGCAGCCTATTTCAGGGCTCTATCATCCTCACAGTAAAGTCGTTTCTCATGTTGATATGGAAATTCCTACATTCCTGTTTGTGACCACTGCCCCTTGTGCTGTTGCTGGGCACCTCAAAATGAGCCTGAATCCATCTACTTGACACCCATCTTTTAAGAATTTATAAGCATTGGTAAGATCGTCCCTCAGTCTTCCCTTCTGCAGACTGAACAGTCCCAGATCTCTCAGACTTTCCTCACAAGGAAAATGCTCCAGACCCCTGTAACTCTAAAATAAATAATGAAACAAATCAGTTTACCTACTTCTTCCTGCTTTAACAGTAAAAATACTGTACTGTTGCCATACTTGCCCACTGTTTCAAATACTCACATGATCCAGCCATATTATCTCAAATACACACTGAGATTAGCTTCCTCTTTTCAAACAAGAAACAGTAAAAATCTGCAACACAACTTTGCTTAAAATTTATAGAATCACAGAATGTTTTGAGTTGCAAGCAACTTCAAAGATTGCCTTATTCCAAATCCACTGCCATGAGCAGATTCTCCTCTACTAGATCAGATTTCCCAAAGCCCCATCCAACCCAATTTTAAACAATTCCAATGACAGGCTTTCACAAGCCTTCCAGGCAAACTGCTCCAGTATCTCACCACCATCAATCAGCTTTTTATTAGTAATTTTCCAGGATTTGATTCTACTTGATTCTACAGTAAATACAATACAGGCCATTCAATTACTTCAGCATTGCTATCAATGCATTTGCCTTCATTCATCAGTGCATTTGACTTCCACAGGTAACATACCTGATTTCCTTACACTTACAAGGTGCATGGTGCCCAAAATCTCATGAGTTTTGTTTCCTTTCCTTCACTTCTGTCAAAAAATATGCCCTTCCTTCCTAGTGTTAATTCACATTCTCTGTAATATTTAACACTCTAGTTCCTGACCTTCAGGGCTCCAAGCTGTATATTACTTCATGTTGTGTGTAAGCTTACAGATGCTAAAACTGTGTTTTTCTTTTTGTGTGATTACAACAGAAAAAAAAAAAAAAAAAAAAAAAAAAGTTAGTTTTCAAGGAATTCATGAGAACAAGTACAACAGGATCAATATCTTATATTTGAGGTTATTAAATTTCAACAAAAAATCCTATTAATCAAAAAGATCTACACATGTATTCTTCCAACTTTTAATCTCTTAAGACATGCACGACATTATATGAGTAAGTCAGAAAAATCTAAGAAAAACATCCCTGAGAATGGTTAAGGGTATGAGTTTAACACTGGTATTGATCAAGTACCTCTAATATATTGGAACTTGACAGAAAAGTCTCCCGCTCCTAGAAATCAATGTAAGATGAATATGCTTGGACTTTTCTTCACAGACTGGGGAACTGCACCACTGAGTATAAAGACAGCAGATCAGGCTCACAGCTCTCCCATGGCAAGGGAGCACATTTCAGAGTCTGGCTGTCAGATACTGAGAGCAATCTGATGCATCTTCACAGTTCTGCTTCACACTTCTTGAGCCTCTTATGCAACCCTGCATACCACAGTTTTTGCTCATGTGGAGAAAGGTATGTGCTTCTGCCCTTGCAGAACAGCAGAGAGGAGGAAAAGTGAAGAACACCATGAAATTATAAAACTAAACCTTAGTCACCTTGCTGTCTCATTAAAAAAATAAATAAATGAGTGTCTTAACTAATTGTTGGAAAAATAGATTATTTTTAGCCCACACCCTTTAAGTTGGGCTTTGTTTCTAAATTTTCTTTGGAGAAGCTTGACTTTCTATTCATTTATTATGGAATCTCTTAAAATTGGTGCTTCTGGGTAAGTTATATGGGTATTTTCTGGCACATAGTTTTGTTGCTGAATTTTTTATTTTTTTTTTTATTTTTTTTTTGCATGCTATGATACAACTTGATAATTTATAGGAAAGAAGAGCAAGAAAACTCAGAAAAAGAAAATTTGCTTGCTAATCAGTACTACTGAAAATTTAATCATTAAAAATGCACATACACGAAGCCTAAGTGGTTAGTTAAAATAGGTTGTAACTTCTCAATTACTTTTAGAGCAGAAGCAAATGGATAAAACATACATTTGAATTTGGGTCATCATTTACTTAAGTGAAAAAACAAATGTTAAGTCTCATTGCTAAAACTTTACTGCAAGGAGCACTATACAGACATGGGAATACACACTTCTTGTCTTGAGAAGAATTGACCTTAGGATGTGTAATATGACTTCAAAAAAAAAGGAGCAGGATTCATGGCTGGGATAATGAGAAAGATATTTCTGAGAAAAGGAAGAGTGAATAACAACAGGAAAGCTAACAAGCAAAGCATAAAAAAAGCAAAGGCAGAGGGATGTAGAAAGGAAGGGCCTAAAACATAAATAGAATAAATTAGAATCAGGCTAGTCTGGTAGAAGGATAAGGATGACCAGTGATATTAAAATAAATAAAAGGAAAAAAGAAAAAGAAAAAAAGAAAAAAGCTTCAAGAAATCCTTGAGTCTGGTTACGCCAAACAATGACTGGAAATTCCCTTCGTGTCAATGCAGCTAACCCCCCGTACCTATTAAGTGTGTGACTGCCTGAGAGAATTGAAGTCTTTCCATAATTATTCTCAAGAGTGCAAGGGTGAAGAAGAAGAGAAAATACACATCAGAATTACATAAAATAAATCTCTACATCATTTTCAATCAAATTCCTGACTTCCTTCAACTCTCATCAGAGTAAGTCACGGCAAAAACACAGCATATAAACAATAATCTCTACAAACAGGACCTTTCCTGTCTGTTACTGTGAGAGTAGGATCACAGTCACAGAATTGTAGAGATTGAAAGGGATCTCCAGAGATCATTGAGTCCAGGCTCACTGCAGAGCAGGTTCCCTACAGCAGGCTGCACAGGTAAAGGCATCAATTAAGTTACAGAACACATGTCATGATATTCATGAAAATCTTCAGAAATTCTGTAAAAATAGCAAACATAAGTGATGGTGAAATTGCTATTTTCTAAATCACTTTTCACCCAGCCAATGTGTTATAAGAGGTGACATGCTAGCATGATCACCTGACTGTTGTGTTACATGTAACACATAGCTCACACGTCACCTGTTCAGGAGAGGAAAAAGAGGTAAAAAAAAACAACTGCAGAAAAATCTCTGAGGAGAGTCCATCAGAAGATAAAGCAGGAGTAATACATATATATATATATATATATATATATATATATATATATATACACATATATATATATATATATATACATTTTGCTAATTTAAAAATATTCTACTTAAGAATAGCATAAGTGATTTGTTCCAACCAGTTGCATTTATGTTTCAAAATTTTTATTTAATATGGAACTTCCAGATAATAGATTAAAAAAAAAAATCCACCATTTATATAACAAATAAAACCTTTCAGTAACTAAAAATAAAAAATATACACTTTTCTTGCAAAGTAGGAATTGCTTGCCTCCTATGAAAACTGTTTTTGTTTTGTTTTGTTTTTTTTCTTTAATGTTATTTTTAGATTTAATGTAGAATGTGTTTTCAGAATCATTTAAAAGCAAGAGGAAGCAGGAAGGGCATTGTTCCAGTTCAACTAGAGCTAATAGCATTCTTCTCAGATAAACCTTCACAGTTATTCTGCTGTACTAAAATCATTCACATCACTCGGAAGTTCTAAGGAGTACCCATACAGTGACTAGAAATCACAGAACACACTGATATATTAAAAAGTCAAAATTAGCACTATTGATAAGGGTTGCATACAGATGGCACTGCCTACCTGTACTTGCGGCAGCACTGACAAAGCTTCCTGCCAGTCAGGAGTTGGCCTTACCTTTGTTACTGGAAAGTGAGCTCAGATAGATATATACATGTTAACATCTTTTTTAGGTATTACATAATGCAACAGGAAAAAAAATGAACACTCATTCTACAAATGCACAGCATTCTACTTGGATTTTTTAATTTAAACATTCTTCTTTTCTACCTCCTCATAAATAAGACAGCAGAGCCTAGGTTTATCAAACAGCAATCCTTTTCCTTCAGGTGCATTGTCACTTAGAATTTGTTATGATATGCTCACTCCTCTTTAGATCTCTACTTTTGTTATTTAATTTTTGTGCTGGTCTGCAGATAACAAATTTGCTGCCAACCTGACGATGTCCATAAGATACGTACTGGGAATTAAGCAATGAGAACAGGAGACAAAAGACAATCCCTTTACTTTTGACAGATAAAAATCAGATTCACTAGAATCAGAAATCAGCTGTATCACTTATGCTAGTAGGCTGGAGAATATTTTCTCCTTGTAAAAATCTGCACCAGAGAAGGTGACCCACTATCACTGTTACCACTGCTGAAATGCACCATCCACTGCCTCACTGTGCTCACATCCACTGTTTGGTCTCCATAAACATTCAAAAAGTGTTGATAAATGTCACTGGGTGCTATTTTTTCATATGGAGGAATTCAGTGACACATCTTTGCTTCATACGAATTTCCGTGTCAAACACCATTCTGTCATACAGTCCCTCTGCTGCCATCCTTCACATGGCAACAATATGTAACAGAATATTGGTGGGAAGGTTCAACCTCTGCTGCCATACCACCATCGTCAGCCTCTGACATTATGGGCCAGTATAACTAAATAGGAGGCATTACTTTCAGAAGAGCCCACATATAAATGCATAGTAAAAAAAAAAAAATGCATGAAAAAAAAGCCTACAATACATAACAGGAAAAAAAAAATCATCTTGAATAGTCTGTATTTAGTTAAAGAGCATCCCCTGGTCCCTGCCCATGGCATGGCAGGACAGCAGACTAGATAATAACCTAGCAGGCATTCTATGCTTCTATGACTGCTCTGTAATAAAAGCAGGATAGAAACATCTGAAATCACTTCTTTGTAAGCTGAGATTACCACACTTAGTGAAATCCACTGAACCTCCAGTGAATAAAATTCCAACTTATTCATTAAATAGCACTATAATTCTACAGATGGAAGCTTCTCTTGCTTCACCTGCAGCACTTAGTTGGCAAGATTAAATCAAAAGCTCACCTAAGTGTGCTTCAGAGACATTCAGCTTTGTGTTCTTCTATTTGTGCCCTTCCAGGCTAAGTAGCATTTGTAATGCAGATTCTAACACTTGTAGGAACACAGAGTATTAAAATAATACTGACCTTGATTAGTATTTATTCCTGTGTAATTCCTTTTAATGCAAATTATTTATTAATGATATTCTTTTACAAAGAACCCATGATTTTATGTATGAACAGCTCCAAGTTATTTCCACACTTAGTAATAATTATGATATTATTTAATATCTGCACTTATTTTATTCGGTTTTATAAGATAATTAATGCAAGACACAAAAGAGAACATGCTGATTCTATTAATTATTTTGTCAACTAATTTGTTAACTAAAAAAACTCCAAAAGACAAAAAAAAAAAAATAAAGCAGAGGAACATAGCGTGTATTCACACACACTTATTGACAACACTCACAAAATACAAAATATTGATAATACAAAACTACAGAAAGGTACAAGTAAATTGTATAAATTAAGAGCCACTTACAAAGGTGCTGGCCTGTTAACTATCCGGAGAAAGAAATGCATCATGAAACTACAAATTCCAAACTTTTGGAGTAAGAAAGTGAAAAGTAATTCTTAATTCTTTGAAGCTTTATGATCTAGAATACATCTTCACCACTCTTAAGGGAGCAAAGATATATTTCTATTTCAATAAATAGTGGAGAAAATATTATCCTCAGAATAACTATAGTCAGCATTCTTTATGAAATCATATTTTGTGCTAGAGACAGTACCAAGGGTTTTACATAAAGGGAAAAAAAAAAAAAAAAGTGAATTAATGGAGTAGCTGTCATCACAATAAGCACCAAATGCTATCATTTCATTATATTTCTTAAAGAGCACAGAAATCCAATTTCAATATACTATTTAGAAATATGTTATAAAAGAGACAGAGTATGAAGAAACAATGAGAGGAAAGAGAAACATCAGGAATATAAGAACCATTAACCTTAAAAACAGGAACATCAGCAAAGCACAATGCAGTAAGTTAGTCTAAAAACAGGTTGTAATACATAGCCGGGTGGATACCAAGATGGAGCTTTCAAAAAGTAAAACAAAACAGCACAGAAATGTTCTAGAGGGGGAATGAATGTGTGTTCCTCTCCTGTTTGAGGGATGGAAACCCACACTGCCATGGTAGTGTCGATGACACCTCACTCTATGAACTGAGCCAGGAGATAGGTAGGTTGGAGCATACTAGCAACAGCCACCATGCAAAATGTGATTGACATCTTCACAAAACATTTTTCAGTCTGTGTGAAGAAATAGCTGGCACAAGGATAGGCTCAGAAAGGAGAAACTGCTGTAAGCAGCCTTTGCCTGAGGTATTCAGACTCAAGAGCTTCACTAAGAAACAGCTAGCAGCAATTTCTTGAAGGAAGAGAACTGCTGCTGTCACCTTTGAGGCATTGGACCCAGTTGTCCCACTGTGCAACAAAAACAAGCCCACTGGGAACAAGGAATGGCAAACATATCTAATATTCCCACTGGCCTTGACATCATCTGAAGTTCTCTTCACTTATGTATTTGGACATCACATAGAAGGGCATAAGGTACGGGCTCAGTTCATAGCACAGGAAGTCCTTGAGAGGAAATGTTAAAGGCTTATACTCCACAGAATACAATGAATCAATCACGGAAAAATTTCTTTGCTTGAAACTGTCATAACATATCACGTCATACAGATGATCTGACAGTTCACATTTATACAAAAAGATGTAAACTGTTTAGCTCCTTTGTTAGAGCATTTCAAATACAAGTCTAAGGTTGATATTTTTTCCTCTCTTTCTTGATAACCAGTCTTCAGTGAAAAAAATAGTGGTGTTAGTCAGAAATTCCAGAGGCATTTCTTGGGAGGAATGGTCTAAGAGTTTGGTTAGAAACACACACTAGATATTACAGATGCCACATTAAGTCTTGCAAGTGTGCTCACAAATGCTAAAATTTAGCACTCATGACTAAGTACCATGATCACATTAATAAACTTTCTGTCTAAATCTTCAGTCTTGTTCAAGTCTGCTGAGATGGGTACTCCAGTATACTGGGCTCCTCCACCACTAGGGAGCCTGTGGGTATATGACAATGATTCTACCACGTGATATAGGGGGAGCTTACGCTGTTCAGATTTAAGCTGCTGTCTGGATTCTTACATGAAAATTTGTCCATATTTTAATATCATCTAAAACAGGATAAACCAATTTTCTAAACGTTAATTTCCTTTATTTCCTTGACCCAAAATGATTTTCAGTGTAATAAATATGACAAATAGTTGCTCTGCACCACTAAAAATAGAACACTAGGAATTTAGACAGAAAATTTTATGGGTCTTATAAAAGGCAGGTTATTAATCAATATAATGATGACATTTATTTGACCAAATGACCAAAACGCAAGGCAAATGTATCAGCTACTCTAACAAGGTAAAAGAAACCACTGAATAACCAAATAAATGTTTTGTTCTTAAATATGATTGCAGCTGCAAGTGTTACCAGGTAAATAACTTTCTGGATTCTTATAGTATGAAAAGCTTTTGAATACAGTGTCTAAAGAATGGATGCTGTGGGGTGATTCCAACTAGCACCTAAGACCCCGTCCTGTCACTCACTCACTCTTTCTCAGTAGAATGGAGGAGGAAAAAAAAAAAAAAAGGAAGCAATACAAAGACAATCACTCACTCACTCTTTCCCCCTGAGAATCTGATGACCACACGCTCTCTGAGCAATGACTATGTTGTAAAAACTACCTCCAGTTTTATTGGCAAGGATGACACTGTAAGGCATGGAGTATCTCTTGGATCAGTTCTACTCAGCTCTCCTGGCTGTGTCCCCTCACAGTCTCCTGACTACCTCCAGATTCCTCCCTGGGAGAGGTCAGAGTGAGAAACAGCAACAGCACTGTGCAGGCACTGCTCAGAAAGAACCAGAACACTGGTGTGTTATCAACAATACTGTGGCCACAGATGAACCAGAGTATCGTAGAGACTGCTATGGAGAAAATTGACTCCATCCCAAGAAAACTCAGTAGAATGGGCTAAAGATCCTGTCTATATTCAAACTGCAATCTTTTTTTCTATAGAAATATGTGAAGTGATCTATGAATACATAAAATAGATAAAATATCAGTCTTATTAGCTAGACACCATTGAAACTTCTGTAATAACAAGATGACAGCAAGTAAATTAACAGCTTGGAAAGAGAGTTAATTGGGTAAAACTAACCAAAGGAACAGACTACAGTGAGGAGGATCGCCGTCTCAGATGAGAAAATAGGTAATCTTTCACAGTTCTGTCTAAAAAAACTTCCAAAAGAGGAAACCACACTGTGTAGGTTCAGGATTTTAATCATTACAGAAAATTAGGTGAAAGATAAAGGTACATGAATAGAAAGTAAGAAATCAAATGACTTTCTGGCTTTGCTCTTACAATGCAAAGAGAAGGACATCATAGTACAGTTTTATATTAGCAGTAGTTTGTGTCTTCACAAGTTGGTCACTACTGTAGAAAATCTCATACTAGTAAGAAATATGAGACAGTGATGGCGTAAGTGCACACTATTTCTCTTCACACATGAAGTTCTAATATTAATTCCATGAGGTCAGAGGTTGAAGATACAAGAGCGCACCACACTAAGTAAAAAGGAAAGAAGACAACAACAGTTCGCTCCCTGAAGACTGTTTGGCTCAGAATATGAATTTTGCTGTTCAATTTGCACTCAGTGACACAAAGAAACCACCTTTGTCAGTGGGAATACCTACACTGTTATTTGCAACACCCATTACAGAAACTTCTCTGTCTCTTCAGGACAATGCTTCCACCTAAGTGTACAACATTAGTTCTACTGTTAATAAATACTAATCTTTATCTCATAGTTAACCTTAATCTCATAGTTACACCACTATTCCTGATGTCTTTTGCCTAATGGATTTCACCATGCTCCTCTACAAAAATATCTCTGATACCTAAGTATTTTTACCACCAAGCATGCAGCTAAAATCCCCTTAATTTCTTCATTAAAATAAGGTCTATGAGACTTACTGAAGAATTACAGAATGTCTCCTTTCAGCATCTGAGACCCTTTCACCTTCATGGTCAGCAAAAAATTTTGTTGGTTTTGATTCTTCTTCTATACCATGTCAGACAAAAAGGATCAACTTTCCTCTGCTCTTATTCCTGGTAAACAAATAGCAGCAGTAAGCTAGCATTTGCAATGCCTGCATAGAATTTCACTGTGCATATAATACTGGTTTACAGTTAAGCAAAGAGTGATATTAAATGTCTTCTGGCCTCGTCCTCCTTATACAGTGTAATTGATTTTTTTAAATTTTTTTTTTCCTGAAGAGGCCCTAGATTCAGCGAAGAATTTAATAATACTAAAAGTTATTTGGCAACTATTTATGTAGGATAAAAGCAGGATTTAACTAAAATCGTAATTTTATACTATGCTGTGAATTGTTTGAATCTTTTCTCATTAAACCAACTAAGAACATAACAGCTCAAAACACTCAACAGTCCCAGCTGCAACACCTTCCTGAGAATACCACCATAATGACCTAAATCAGTTTGCAATTAACAACTAATTTCTTACGATTTCTACAGGGTGAATGTTATAAAAAGATTTTGATAAGAAAGTATAGCTAACCACTAATATTCTCAGAATCACAGTCAAGGAAATTCAAGCTCTAATTTGCACTGGCTCTGTCATCTGTGTTAGACATCAGGAAACCCAATTACATTTTAAGAGATAAAAATCCCTCTCCACCAAAGACAATTTGATGGATCTTTCTTTTTCATAGTGCATTAGTTCATGCTATAAGAGACTTTTGCTAACAGCTATGAGAACTACAGATCCCAAAGCATCAGATGGACTTGTTAAAGCAAATATAGAAAAGTTAAAACCAAGATTAACAGTCAACAGATTTTTCTTAGCCTGACATTCCTACTCAGATTTCCAAAACAAACATTTCAATTAAAATAAATAAATAAGTACTCCAACTGAGGATCTCCTTGGAAAAAAAAAAATAATAAAAAAATAAAAAAATATGAGTGTCAGGAAGTTAACTGCAGAAATTATATGCTATCTATATATAAACACTTCAGAGGACAGCAAAAATCTAAAAAGACAAGACAGAGTATTCATTTCCTGTTCTTTCCTGAAAACCATCTCCTCATGGCAAGCAGTATATATGTTTTTCGGTTTGCCCTATGACAGCCATACGCTATATGCTGTCCTGGCCATACATAAACTGAGGGATACACACACACTGTCATTACTTGCGTACGGGTCCCTTAACAAAGTTTGCATTTTGCATTCTTCAGTGGCCTTTGTTGTTGTCATATCCAACAAATGCATTCAGAAGGAATGCTTTCATTGTAGTTTCTTTGAAATTCATACTCAGGAATGAAGAAGGACTTTCAGAACAGACATTTGAATCATCTGAATGTTTTTATAGTAAATCTGAATTTTCACTAACTGAGATAGAAACATTTAGCTGTGATGCTTTTAGAGTAAAATACATTTTACAGAATCCCTGGAGGCACGCACCATAATTCTTCTCTTTGCTTCTTTCTCTAAGATGGAAAAAATCTCTCTTGGAAAAAGTTGATGTTGCCCAGTGACAAAAGAGAGTGGAATTAGATACAAAGGAATCAGGCAAATATTCAGCCTCCACCTTCAATGCAGTGAAAGAGCAAATCACTACAGTTACAGCCACTGCTCCAGTCTCTATCCACTTTCAGTGGAACAGCACTGCTAAGTTCATTGCTGCCACATTTGGAAGCACTGCCAATCAGGAATGATCTGTATATGACTACTCTCCCTGTGTTCACAGAATCACAGAATTGTAGGGGTTGGAAGGGACCTCCAGAGATCATCGAGTCCAACCCCCCTGCCAAAGCAGGTTCCCTACACCAGGTCGCACAGGTAGGCATCCAGGCAGGTCTTGAACATCTCCAGAGGAGGAGACTCCACCACCTCCCCGGGCAGCCTGTTCCAGTGCTCTGTCACCCTCACTCTAAAGAAGTTCTTGTGCGCATTTGTGCAGAACTTCCTATGCTGCAGTTTCCGGCCGTTTCCCCTTGTCCTGTCTCCACTCACCAATGAAAAGATTCCAGCCTCACCATTCTGCCCCCCACACCTTAGATATTTATAGACCTGGATCAGGTCCCCTCTCCGTCTTCTTTTCTCAAGGCTGAACAGACCCATTTCACTCAGCCTTTCCTCATAGAAGAGATGCTCCAGGCCCTTCATCATCTTCGTGGCCCTCCACTGGACCCTTTCCAAGAGATGCCTGTATTTTTTGTACTGGGGAGCCCAGAACTGGACACAGTACTCCAGATGAGGCCTTACCAGGGCAGAGTAGAGGGGGAGGATCACCTCCCTCGACCTGCTGGCCATGCTCTTTTTAATGCACCCCAGAATGCCATTGCCCTCTTGGCCACAAGGGCACACTGCTGGCTCATAGCCAACCTGTCATCCACCAACACACCCAGGTCCCTCTCCAGCAGGTCATCACCCAACCTGCACCAGTGCATGCAATTATTCCTCCCCAGATGCAAGACTCTACACTTGCTTTTGTTAAACCTCATCCGGTTTTTTTCTGCCCAGCTCTCCAGCCTGTCCAGGTCTCGCTGAATGGCAGCACAGCCTTCAGGTGTGTCAGCCAATCCTCCCAACTTCGCATCATCAGCAAACTTGCTGAGGGTGGCCACTATCCCCTCATCAAGGTCATTGATGAAGATGTTGAACAAGACCAGACCCAGCACTGACCCCTGAGGAACACTGCTGGTTACAGGCCTCCAACCGGACTCTGCACCGCCAATGACCACCCTCTGCGCTCTGCCAGTCAGCCAGTTCTCAACCCACCTCACTGTCCACTCATCTATGCCACACTTCCTCAGCTTTGTTATAAGGATGTTGTGGGGGACAGTATCAAATGCCTTGCTGAAATCAAGGTAGACTATATCCACTGCTCTCCCCCCATCCACCCAGCCAAAGACAACATCATAGAAGGCTACCAGATTGGTCAAGCATGACCTCCCCCTGGTGAACCCATGCTGACTACTCCTGATAACCTCCTTTTCTTCCAGTTGACTGGAGATGACATCCAGCACAAGCTGTTCCATCACCTTTCCAGAGACAGAGGTGAGGCTGACTGGCCTATAATTGCCTGGATCTTCCTTCTTGCCCTTTTTGAAGACCAGAGTGACATTGGCTATCCTCCAATCTTCAGGCACCTCCCCTGTCCTCCAAGACCTCTCATACTACAACATACTACTGAAGTGAATGCATATGAAAAATGCAATCATTTTCATACTTAAAAGTACTTTTTGCTGACGGATAAGGAATATACATTTTACATTTACATCTTGTTTCAGCTTTGTCTTAAATTCTCACTTTTTAACAACAGAGATATCCTTGGTCAAAATGGTGAAATTTTAACTTGTGAGAAAATTACAATTTTGGTATTTTTCTATATAATCTCTGTCATTTTTATGTGAAAGATGTTTCACACATCCAACATATAACATACATATGGTGCCCTAATACAAAGAAAAGCTTCTCCTAATTATAAAAACTTCCACGATAGTGAATGGTAAATTCATTTGTTTGAGAACATAGCTGTACCCTCAGTGAATAGCGTATAAAACTGTTTTTGTTTAAAACTATTACACATACATGAGTAAGCAGGCAAAGGTTTCTGAAATTCAATTAAAAAAAAAAATATTTAAAGAACTGAAGCACTGTAACAGGAAATGAAGTGAATTTCCTATTAATCATAGCACAGTTATTTAGAAAAATCTTTTTATTATATAAGCGAGAATCTTTACAGAAATTAGAAGTGCTGTGTATAAAATATGCAGCTAATGAAAATAATTAGGGAAATATAAATGTTAAATTCAGATATTTTTTGCTCCTTGAATTAAAAAAAAAAAAAAAAAAAAAGAAAAAAAGAAGAGAAAAAGGGAACTTCATCAGGGCTAAAATCCGCTACATATTTTAAAAGCATGTTTTACTTCAAACACATGAAAATTCCTCCTCATTCCTCAGAAGATTTAATTACTTTCCTGATGGGGCTTTGCACATTGTATCTACTTTGACAAATGTAGGAGGCCATTGAAGTGCTCTACAGTCTCTTTCTGGAATAGGGCATTTGCACCTGTAATCTTCACAGCAAAAACACTTTGGTAACTGCTCTCTCTCATTCTTCATCCCACTCAACTTCGTGCTCTTAGCAAGGTTCCTTCTGTTCTTTCAATCTTTTTAAAGAACATTCAAAACATTCTTAATTGCACTTGCTTACCAACTATTACCCTTTCTCATTTTGTTTTAATTACAGATGTGCCTCTCTGGTTTTTCAAGTTCAGGGAATCCAACTTTCAGCTATATTCCTCCCCACCCTCCCTTTCCCCACCCTCCCTCTCCCCACCCTCCTCCCCAGCAGCCTTGTCATGCCTCCCCTGCCTAGCATCATTGCTTCCTATGTTCTAGTTTCTCTTTCAGTACCTTCAGCAAAGGTTCCTTATTTCATCTCAGCTCTCTGAAGATCACGTGAGACCATGTTTATTGATGTAGGTCTCATAATGGCATAATTCCATCCACAAACTCAAACAACATATATTCACATAAGATTTCTAAGCTCCTGCCATACCAACTCCACTTCTGTTTTACTGTGTCCAAATTCACGTGTCAGGCTCTTCCTCTGGCTACTTCTTACAGATGCCTAATGTGCGTCTCACATGTACAACAGTTCAACTGAAACTCTTCATTTTGCATTTTTTTTTTCTTACTCATCTCCACTTTTAATCTAATTCATTAATTTTATAGTAATAGCTATCTGCAGCTCAGCTTTCTAAGTTTTACTTAGAACAGCATGCTCTGTTGAAGCCTCTGCTTCATCCTTCACTTCACAAGTCTGAGATGCCTTCTGTGCAGTATCTTTAAGATACTGCTTTTCTCATCTTGCATAAAGAAAAAAGCTCACCCTTGTGCCCATGTTGCAGTATTTCTTGCTTCAGCCTATGGAAGTATAGTTTTGTCCTACTCAAATCCATTCTTAATGTGAAAACTAAAGAAAGGGTTTATCAAAGCAGAAAAACATGTGGCAGTGCTCTGTTAGCAATGGCTGTCATAGCACACATCTTCTGGACCATCTCAGGGAAGAAACATGTTGGCATACAACTTAGAAATGAGTATATCTCTTTCATTCTGAATCACACAACTACACATAGTACCAAGAAAGATCACTTGTACTCCACCAGCACTTTTTAAAAGCCATTTGAATCATTTTCTTTATAAAAATAAGCTCTTTTGATTTCCATTTTATTCTTGGCAACTCATACTAGAAGCCTCAAAGGCCCACTTAATGAACGAAGCAATTCTACAAGCTGGAGAATATCATGTATTATTCCTCTTGATATATCACCTTAAAACTCACAATTTTCATAGTATCAGAATCACAAAAAAGGTCCTTGCAACATTGCATTACTGCCCCTTCTTCTAACTTGTAGCATGACACCATCTTACTGCTCACCAGTTCTCTGATTGATTCTGATTTTTTTGCTTTAAGAATAGCTTTTATATTCTTAAAAGACATGGATCTTCTACCTCTGTGTTCATAGATCAAGTAATACACTTCCTGAAGGAAGTAATGATATACACTACTGAACATGAATTCTCAAAAATCCTTACTGTGTCTATACCTTTAAAAAAAATAATTTAAAAACTCAATATAAGACTAATGTGGGAAACAGCTAGAGAATGACTTTTATTGTAAGACCACATTTCAAGTTAGAAAAGATTTTATCATATTCTTAAGATAATTCTGTAACAGGAAAAGCTAGGCTAGAGGGGGAGAAATGTGGGAAGCTATTTAGAAGTTAAAGATTTTTAAATTCAACCTTATTCTGTAGAAAAAAATTATTCTTAAATAACTTCATTTAAAAGCTATGTCTAGCTGTAAATGTACTCATCAAGCAATATTTGTGCACATTTGAGAACTTTCTACTCCAAGAAAAATAATCTCTTCATAACATATTTTTATATTCCAGTTTCCTGATTAGACTCTCATCTATAAATAAGTAGCTCATCCATGGGATCAGCTACTTGATTCCAAAAGTAATGGTCCCCTGAGAAATTCTCTTCACAATAATAATAATAAAAACAAATAAAAACAAGTTCATTAGTATGTTTATGCTTGGCTTAAAGCAAGGCAGACAAGTTGTGCTAGAATATAAATGTCTACTAAAGCATCTGATTTTGAAATTGTGTGGATAACAACAGTGTTATATAGTTTTGGTAACTCTGCTGCTGCATCAGGTATTGCTAATTATGATACCTGTATCTCGTAGCAGTGACAAAGTCACAATTTTGAGAGGCGACAACTAAAATAAAACAATGTAGTAGTTTAAACAACACACAACACATTTAACACAGTTTAACACACAACACAGTTTAAACAACACACAACAAATAGTGTCATAGCATTTTCAAAGCACTATTTCAAAGTAAACTGAGCTGTAGCTTTCAATCAGCAATGCTAACTTTTTATATGGTTAACCATATATAGGTATTTATGAAAACACATCTGTCTTTAGTCAAACCTTCAAATCACAGTCATTTAAAACGGTAAATATGCAAAGATCTTGCAGGAAGATCATTCTTTCAGCTTGTCCTAACTCTGCAGACTGGTGTAGGACATGGCTTTGCTTCCAAAAAATACCTTTTACTCATTCTTTTCACTTCTCAGTGGATTTGTTACTAGAATTTATAACTAGCACTTCAAGTCTTTTTTGCCCCTCATATGCACTGCTTTAACTTCTTTATGATGTCAGATAATTGTTTTGGCCTTAGGCAGGGAATGTGCTTTCTGCTCAGAAAGATGGCTGCACAGCATCTTTACAAAGGAGCAAAATGAGAAAAAATGAGATAGTTGTAGAATATTACATTTCTTTATCTTATCAATTATTGAAGGAAAACTTTTTTATTTTATATGAAAAGAATATTAAGAGGTCAAAATATAACACTAAGTTCTTGGTAGTAACAGTAATATGAATCATGATTACAAAAAGCAAGATAAACACATTCTTTAATGAATAAAATAGCAGGACTGATTGAACATTTCAGCTGAAGAAAACAAGTATTGTTATTAGAAATGAATTCAAGTTGTTGAAAACACTAGGAAGTCCAGCTGTGTTGAGTCTAGATCTATTTCCTTACCAAAACATAAAAAGATTTTGTTTCTTCTGTAACGAGTATAATCTGAGTTTTTTGTGACACAGACAAAGTATTTAACTTAAATAGCATTATTCCTTAAAAGGGACAATAACCTAATTGATAGTTCAAATGAAATTTTTTCAACAAAGGCAAAGTCAGTTCATTTCCCACTTACACATAATTAAGAGAAGAAGCAGTACTTAAAACTTGAGGGGACATCTCTGGAAAGTTGAAGGGGGCTTCTACCAAAGCTGTATTACCTATAGAGTTATTAAGAGATAAGAATTCTTGCAGGATATTAATAAAGTAATGCAAATAAGGAAAAAAAAAAAAATAATTGTCTCTTAACAGTAAATTTATTTTATTTTTTTTTTAAATGAACAAAGACTAACTTGTATGTTTTCTAGTCATGTGCTGAATATGCTAATGGCTAAGAGCCATCTTTATTAAAAAAAACACTTAGGATTACATACTTTTCTACTTTCCTTCCTGCTTCTGTTTAGCATGGTATCAGTAGTATCAGTAATTATCAGGTAATCCATATTTGCTGTTACCTTGTGTTATTAATGAGGAAAAAACCTAAAAGCCTATATTTTTTTTTACTTAGCGGGCCTTAAAATGGCTTAGGAAAAAATAAATAAATCAGGTGAAGCAAATATGTAACAACTCTAGAGTTTTTGTCTTTTTGCATTTGTCTCTGGTTGCATAGAATAAAAATTACGTTACACAGGCCCTACAACACTTTTACTTCCTCCTAATTTGTCCTTTATAAACCACAAGGATCTACTTATTCCATGCTGATACACTCCAGAGTATGTAAACACAAATCAAGCCACACAGTAGAGAACCAAAGTATTATGGTCTGATTTCTACATTGACTGTTTAATATATGTGAACTGAAGGAGAACAAGAGATTTCAAATAAAGACTGAAAATATTACCATATAACACTCCTCTTAGCAGATTAGAATCTCTTCATATTGAGGCAATAAAAGTCTAAGTGTTAGGAAACTTGAATGTATCTCATCTGGACAACAGGCTTTATTCCTGTTCCACACTGTCTTTTAACTAATAAAGTCTTTAAACCTAAAAAACCAACTTTAAATTATTCAATGTAATTCTAGACCGCAAAATGGGTGAAATAAGTAGCACTTCAGAACAATATTTTTCCTCAGTCAGAAGTCTTCTTAGATTCTAGTAGCATTGCAAACAGTTATTAATCTTTGATTTAAGAGCAGAGTAAAATTTTTTATAATGTTGCTATAATTTTTTCACTGCCATAAGTTTGAGAGATCGCACCAAGAAGACATGAAGAGTATTGCAAACCTTGTCATAAAAGAAGCAAGAATTAACTCAGCAAAGATGTGAAGTAGCTTGGAAAAAAAAGTGTGAACTAACACAGAAGCATGACCAGCAGGTTGAGGGAGATGACCCTGCCCCTCTACTCTGCTCTCATGAGACTCCATCTGGACTACTGTGTCCCATTCTGGGGTCTCCAACACAAGAAAAACATGGAGCTATTGGAGCAGGTCTAGAGGAGGGCCACAAAGATGATCAGAGGGCTGCAGCCCCTTTCTTACCTGGATAGGCTGAAAGAGTTGGGATTTTTAGCCAGAAGTAGAGAGAAGGCTCCAGGGGGACAGTAGTCTTCTAGTACCAGGAGGGGCCCTACAGGAAAGCTGGGGAGGGACTTTTTCTAATGGCATGTAGCAACAGGAAGAGGGGAAATGGCTTTTTACTTGAAGAGGGTAGATTTGGAATAGATATCAGAAAGAAATTTCTGTGAGGGTGGTGAGACACTGGAACAAGTTGCACAGGTAGATTGAGATGCCTCCTCCTGCTTCCTCATGGAGGAAGAATTCAAAGCCATGTTGGATGGGGCTTTCAGCAACCTGGTCTAGTGGGAGGTATCCCTGCCTATAGCAGGGAGTTGAAACTAGATGATCTTAAAGTTCCCTTCCAACCCAAACCATTCTATGATTCAATGAAAACATAAATGTGGTTTAGCTCTATGAAATATGAAATATATACACATTTTTCACATGTTGAAATCATAATAAGAAAACAATTGTCATGAAACCAGCATGTAAAAACAAAATCCCTACAAAATTTCCCCCCCAGAAAAGAAACAGAAGCAAAGAAACACCTTTTCACATAAACCTGCTCTATTGCCATAGCTACAATTCCTATTTCTAATAAAACTATGCACATCTTGTTGTCAGCAAATATTACAGGAATACTTGGGAGTGTACCTGATCCTAATGTTTTCATTCTGCAGGTGGAAACACCATACCCTAAATTTCACAATGGTATGTTAGAACACATATAGCCTATAAGCTTACTCTATTTTTATTGTTTTGCTGTTCCTTTTGTTTCTCCATTCATTCAATATTTAGAGACTTAAGCTACTAAATTGAGGGGGAAATAAAACCTCAGTTTGAACTCACGGATAATTGAAGCACTACCACACATTTTCAAAATTTATTTCTCAATTCATTAAGTACATATAAATAAAAATACTCATGAAAATGTCAGTTAAAAATTCATAATTTTGTGAGAGGTTTTAAATTGATGAGGTTACTCTTAAATCTCTCTCAAGTGCTCAAAAGTCATCCCTTTTCACTGTCACGTTTTCTTTGTTTTTAAAGCAGATGGTTTTAAAGCTAGAAGATGGAGGCTTGATTTTAGTTTGCACAAAAAACAATTCAAAATTGTTATTGCTAATTTCAACACTCCCTTCCCACATCCTTGATGAACCTCTTCCTGTAATAGTAAACTCAGAAATAATACACTGGTAGCAGCTGAGGAAGAAAACATGGGCTATCCTTTGGAGATTTCTGCTGGCAGCCAACTGCTTGATCTATTTCTCATTAGCATTAAGAGCATTATACGGCAGCAACAAAACAAAACAAAAATCATAAGTATGGTTTTATTTTATTCTTATATTCACTTTGAAAATCAGGATTTTTTTTACATGGAAATTTTGTTAAGATTCAGACTGATATTTAAATAAGTATATGTTTCAGCTCTTGAGAAAGATTCACAAAAATCATACAGTTCAAAATTCAGACATCTCCTCAATCACAAACATCAGAACTATAGTACACCTGGAGTATTTCAATTAATAAGAATTTAAATGGTTGCCATTAATTCCTGAATGACTATATGGTTGCTGTAGCATTTCATAAGTGCATGCAATGAAATCCAAGTGGCTGACATATAAATCTCCAGAGACAGTGCTCACCTGAGGCTGCCTAGCATCTTCACTGCTTTGGTTGAATAACCTTTTCATTGACCTACAAGCATGAGGATCATGAAAGAATATCAATGAGAAGTGCAAATAGCTAAGTCTTACTACACAGGTTTCCTGGACGCTGACTAGTATAGAAGATAATGTTAAAAAACAAATTCAGTCTCTACTTTTTGAATATCTCCGCTTGTTCTTCCTAAAAATTGTCAGATTTATCCCTTTCTACCCAATTTCCCCCTACACCAGGCCTTCTCTTTTGAAGTTATGCTACCATATGGAGAAACAAAACATAGTCATGGCTGTCTACTGCAAAATTATTCCATGGAATTAGCTTTTAAATTAACATGCAACATCATTTTTTGCTTCAACATTTTGTGGTTCAGTCACTAGATCTTTCAGTTTATTGCATCTTGCATTTGCTTCTACCAGAAAATAACCTTGTATTTAAGGCACTTAAGGTTGGAAAAAAAATTATCCTCAAACAGATTTCATTAATTCAGGCAAGAGAAAGTTAATATCCCATGACACAACTGATTTGTTTGTAAGGGTGTTAAATGCATCATTTCCCTAATAAACTAAACTCACTAGAGGAATGTGTAGAAGTTGGTGCTCCTTTCCTCAACTCATGAAAAAGCAGCAGTGTCTGCCAGGTGAACTCTGAGGAAAAGTAATGAGAAGATCACACTCTGATAAGCATTCCTAAGATATGTAAATGAATTTACATATTTATCTCAATTATAGAAATATTCTGTTTGAACTTCTATATCATTTAGGTAGTCTATTTTTCAGGATCCAGAAGCATCCCAAATATTCACTAATATACTACAATGTAATACATCATGCTCTCAAATGGAGTCTATTATTTTAACATTGTTTTATGGTTTGAGCATCCTGACTTATAACTTTGAGTCCCTGCATTCAAATGTTTATAAGTATTTCTTGAGAAATAACTTCTTCAATTTTTAATCTTTATGAAGTTCAAGCTTACCATCTAATAAAAACAAAATTAAAACTACAACAAAACAAAACAGCCCTCTGGATAGCAATGGTGTACAGAGAAGATAGTACACATGTACTCCAATTAATGCAACAAGAGACATACTCTTTAACCTTCAAATAACCCACATTGAAACAAATTAGGTACTTATTCCACAGAGCTTTCAATTTAAGAAATACATCTTCAACCAACATGGCACATGCCAACTCACTTCTGAGCCATTCTGTCTAAGATGAGTTTTGACACCTTGCAAATATTTCAAAGTTGAACAAACTCTTTCTATCTATATCTTACATTGTGGGACCTGACTCTGTTAGCCTTCTGAAATGGAAGGCTAAACATGTTTGTTGGAAACAAAGAAAAATACCCAACAAAATCACAGACTACATACTTCTTGCTGCTTTCCAAACTGACTTTCAATGTGAATAGCACATTCTGATGGTGGGAAGATCACAGTCCTTCAGAAAGCTAAATAAATAAAAGAAAAAAGCTAAATATTTTTGACACATCAAGATACATTTGAAACATATCATTAAACAAGACAATTGCCTAATAGATCATCATAAGTTGTAACACTGTCACTCAGAAGAATCTCTTCATAGATATGAAGATAGGAATTATCAAACTTTCTGTTTTCATCTCCCCTTTCTAGGAAATATAGGCACAAAGTTTGGATGTAAAAGCTGTAGGAAAGTGTGAATGCTCTTAAAGCTCTTATCCTACACTTCTCTGCAGCCTCTCTTGCTCCTTAGTAAGCAAAGAACCAAGCAAGACCCCTAGATGCTACTAAATAGATGAAATGCAAATCAAGTTGGCTAGCCTAGTAACACATTCTTAAAAAATATTTTAAGTTACAAATGCTTATAAAAGACCAAGTCTTATGCCCATCATATGGCCTTAGAACACCTTCCAGAGGAATACAGGACTTATATCAAAGAAACTGTAGACGTAATTTGAACAGCAAAATATATATATGTATATATTTATCTTATATAAATATACGATTGAACTTGAAAAAAAGTTTAGGCTTCAGACGCTGAAATGGGCATACTAACTCAAAGTCAAATATCAGACAGATAAAATTCCCTTAAGTTTCACGTGTTGTTCCAGACTTGGGCCTGGATCACATGCAGCATATTAATCTGTCAGTTGTTATGGGGCTGGACTAGAAATGGTTACAAGTGCAAGTGCAACCACCAAAAGCCAGATACATAAAAAAACAATAATAAAGATCAGAAGCATTCACACTGATTTCAGTTGGTGCTTCATAGATGCTTTATGGGGCCTTTTTTGCTTTATAAGATAGTAGTCAGCAGTTTACTTCCAGCAACATCACCAGATACAGCAGCAATACACATGCCCAACCTTAGCTTAAAAAGGGAAGTTTTCCTCAAGGGCATATTTGACAGATCCTATTCCAGTTTCCAGAAGCACAGGAATTCTGTGATTACTCAGGTGCTGCCTAATGTGTATTTTAATTCTTTATCATTTCACTGGAATGTTGAGAATATCTTCCTATCAAACTGGTATTTCAGGTAAAACACGTAACACGTTGAGCAGCTGCTTCAACTACAGTACATAGTCCAGTCAGTGAAATAACAGCAACTTGGCTGCTCTACAACTTCCTTTGGGCCATTTAAACACTCCTATTACAATGCCCAAAACATTTTCTCTCAGAATGCTCTCACCTTACCTCAAGCTGTGCTTTCTGTTACAATCTTAACCCCTACAACGATATGCCAGGAGTCCAGCTCACACCACTTGTGAGAACTCAGACTATCAGCACAAAGCCACCTTACCTCGCATTCTGAAGGACTCTAAGGATCACAGTGAGCAGCATCTTGTGAAATAGAGAACGATGATATTTGGAATAACGATCTAGTAGCTAGTTCGGTTGGCCCACAGTGCTGCCATAATAACCATAGCCATAACTGTATTTCCTAACGATCCTATCTGACAAGGAGATGCACGCCAAGCTCAGTTATGGAAGGGTAAACATCACAGTAGAGAGGAGAAACAATGCAAATGAAAGAAGCACAGTGTGCTAGAAAACTAAATCCAGGCTCATAAGGTGTAATATATAAGAGGTATTATTATAATGGAGGAAATAGCCATGTGTTACTGATTCAGTCTTCAAAGTTGGCAGACCACGGATTTTCACTACAATGTACAAGTGTCATCATATTCACAAGAAAGAGTAATTTTTACTTGTCATCCTGCATGGTAGTTAACTGAATCAAGTCATTTTGGCTTCTCATGTTTGCAGGGACAGGACAGTTGAACAAGCATTTTGTTTTTAAAATACATGTTTATACATATACTACAAACACTGGCTGAGATCTTGCATCTACTCTTATTTTAGCTGTTTTCTTTTAACCGAGAGGACAACCAAAAGAATAAATGCAACGCAAGTATTGTGACCCAGTACACATTTTGAATGGAGTAAATTATTTAGCTTAAGGAGTCATAACACTGCTGCCTGTGAAAGCATTTGATAGAACCATATGATCCCCAGGGCAGCAATCCAACTTTTAGTACTGCTTTGTTACTAAAGCCATAAATATTTTTCTTACAGTGCCAGGTTTAACATTCAGCATCAATGTAATATCAGTTCTAATCCATGAACAGTTTAAAGGATTTGTAGTCTCTTAACAGTATTTCATCTCCTGAAATTATAGTTGTTTTAATGTGTTGTATCTGTTTCTGCATCAGAGACCTTCTTCTCCAGAAAAATAAAAAAAATTGTACTGCTATAAAAAATCAATAATGTACTTTAAAGTGCAAATTAAAACTGCCATATGTATATAAGAAGCAAAGTAGTAATTACCTATTCAAGTGCTCAAACACGACAAGCAAAATTTCCAAAAAGCAGACCAGCTTCATGATTATTTCAATAACCACTATTTATCCTACTTCTGCAACTTGCACACTGTGTAAAAGTAATGGAGAGACATTATTAAACAGGAAGAAAAGTGTCAGACCAACAAGCTTAATTGAAAGTGAGGAGATGGAAAATTCTAATTAACTTTGTAAACTAGTTTTTCTGTTGTCAATTATGTTAATTGTACTAGTGGATTATAGGTTACGATCTTCACAAAATTTGAATCACAACAATGCATCTGAAATTACTGAAAGAAAAAACTTCTGAATGCTTCTTTATTATAAAATGTGAGATGAAGCAGCATCGCATCTGCTTGAGATACAATATTTCTAAGGTTAAAACCTTTAAAAGTTTATCTGCCTATTCAACTGGTGCAAATATTGGAAAACTGGGATGTCATTAATCATCAGTATTTATTTTAATGTAATATTTGAAAGTGAGAGTTTGGTATTCCCCAAATCTTGGGTTATTTATCTCTCAGTAACCTTATTTCACAAAGAATTCTCACAGAGGCAATGGAACAGACAGGAAAAAGGTGCAATAGATCTGCCTTGGCACTGCTGTAGCAGTAGCTGCCTACCTAGGGGTCAGCAGGATCAGTTCAGACTGCATGGCCAGGCCCAGTAAAAATTTCAAGGGAAATCACGTTAAGTATAGTCACCACCATCAAAAAATAATTTGTATCAGAGTAATCCTCCAAAATCAAACCTAAAGATTTTCTGGTGATACCAACAGCCCAAATGAAGCAGCTAAGCTACCTATGAAATAAAAATGTTTTTTAGAGTTATGAAAGGTATTATGAGATACATTATTTTTTCTGACATTAATTGCAAGAAGTTTTGAAAAACTATTTCTATCAAAAAGATTGAGTGCAAGCACATAAAGAATATAAATTCAGAGTACAATCTGTAAGCAAAGACTTATGTCATGGTTTTATGATTTTTGCTTATCAGCGTTCCACATCATAACATCATGTAGTGCACTGGAAGTTAAAGAGTTACTGCTCCAGTTCTGGGCACCTGTTTGGAAGAGAAGAGCTACTACATACCCCAGAACACTTTGTTTTCAGAGAGGAGATAAAGTCCCTGGCAAGGTCATGAGACCAGGCTCTCGTCCCTGCTGCTCAACCCGACTGCATGTCTGGCTTCAGCATTAGCGTAAGGCGTTCAGGTTTTGGACACTCTCATTATATTTGATTTATTAGCTTCAATTCTAATTACATTGCATTATATTGTATTATAGTGTGTTATCTTGCATTCCGATATATTATTTAGTAAATTAGTTTGCTTCTTCTCAGATCATTGCCACTGTTATTTTTGGGGCTCATCTCTCTTTCCCTTTACTTTCCCCTTTTCTAGAGGTGCGGATCCATGGGTCGCTCTGCCCCGCTAGTCACAGAACCAGGCCAAATCAGTCCTTAAACCATGGACAGACTTATGATCATTAAAATAATTCTTTTGACAAATGCATATTTTTCCAAAAAGTTGCTTGCTCCATTGCAGTTCTTCACAACTAAAACCAAACTCCATGAGTGAAAATTTGTTTCTCTCTGCAATTTAAATTAGTCTTGATGCTGAAACAGTTAAAACAGATCATTACAGATCGCCTTTACATAGAAAATATAATTTCATCCTACTTTTTCTTGTAGGAGTCTCAGCTAAAAATTATGAAGTCTAATTTCTCTACTAAGTATACAAATTTTATCAGCTTAAAGTAGTAGCTACCAGATACCTGAATTAAGTGCTGGATGGGACATCAAGGAGATCAAAAGAAGTCCTCCCATATCTCAAAACACTACATCATACAATCCCATTCATAGCACTATCAGCCATCACCTTTCCTTGACAAGACTTCCTGCAAAGATCTATTGCCTTCAATACATTTTATTCTAAAGTAAATAGAACTTCTTTCAGACAAATTGTACTTCATTGTGTGGCAAAAACGCAGTAAATGAGGTATACTGAGATATGACAGCTTTTACAAACTGATGGTGGAATAACACTACTGGCCCATAATAGGATACCTTCCTAATCAGAAGATGTAAGAAAAGGAGATAGGTATATAACAGTAGCCCAGATTTTCAGGAGGAAAGGAGTCAGGGAAGATAAGCCTAGCACAATTCCTGAGAACTTAAAACAAAAAAGTAAAAAAACAAAAACAAAAATACAACAGTTCATTGAATAGTTTACACAATACTTTGAAAGCCCAAGAGTAATGTATAAGGCTACTGACATTCCCTAGAGAAAGGAAAAATTTTATGGATTAAATACTTTATCCAAAGAGAAATAGATCAGCTGCCATACCACAACCTCGCAGCCTGAGGCAGAAGAACTCAATATATTGGATTGCTATATAAACAACCCATGGCTGAGAATAAAGTGCTCTTTTAGTAAAAATTGAAGGGAAAAAAAAAAAAAAAAGAAAAATCAGAGAAAGCTGAATGCTGTTTTCAACTGAAGCTTGCTGGAAAATACTCAGAAATGTAGGCTATGTAAGGAATCCATTTGGCTTTCAGATACATAAGCACAGTGACAATTCAATTTTCTTTAATTAGTGTTTCATACTTAAGGAGCAAAACCAGGCTCCCTAAAAATCAGCATTTCTGCAGTACTTTATGCTGTAACATTATGGGACTTATCTCTCGTCTTCTGTTTAATTAAACTGTGCTTTTTGTTTTTAAGATATTGTCACAGTATAATAATAATAATAAAAACACGAAACGTAAGCATCTTGCACTCTGTTCTGAATTTGTCTTAAACCTCTTGTATTTCTAATAAAGCTGCCTCCAAAAAGTGAAGCCTTTAAGATACTTCCATAGGATTACAGCTGGTCTGCTAATTCTGCCATTAAATTAATTCAGAGAAGCTCTCCACTGCAGTTTACTTCTGCTACAAATAAGTCTTAAGTATGAAAGATGCATTAAAATGCGTCTGAATCACAATGTAAATGCAGAGAGCATTACAAACATCTAATCTCATTGAGAAGACAGAAAAGGAAGTCTATAGCAAATTGCATACTGGAGAAATATACTTATTTTTGGCCTCATACAGATAACAAATTTTATTTTATGTGTATCTTAGTTTATGTGATATGTGTAGCTAGAGGGGCATCTATTAGAGCTTTTAGACTCAAAGCTACCTTTATTCTTTGCTCGGAAACTCGAAAGTTCAAGGCAATGAAAAGGAAAAATAAATGATGCTTGTTCTGCAGAAAAGAAAAATAGCATTACAGAAGTTAAGCAAAGGCAAATGTCCCAGTAGATGGCAGAGACGGAAACAGAATTCCATCACTTCAAAGATCACTCTTTTTTCAGCTGTCCACACTGTTACTGCACCTCAATCAATTAAATAACTTCCTTTATTGCAGAATCATAAGCATAACCTTCACATATTAATAATTCCAAAACTTGTCTGAAATACTTAATGAAGAGTTCTGATAATGAAAAGTCACATTGTCTGGGTCATGCAGATCCCAAACAAGTCTCACAACTGCTACTCTCAACACATCTCCTTCAAAGATAAAAAGGAATGAAGTCTGCTTATCCAGCATCACTTTCCATGAAGTAACAGTGCAATGATATTGAAGTAGATAAGTACTGTAAGCAACAATTCTCTTCTCTTTACCCCCTAACTCAGAACACCAGAATATATATAGAGAAGAGAAACATTTCCCCTCCCCCATCATTTAAACTGCATAAACTATAATTTCAGTAAATCAAGCAAAGAGCTAATCAAGTTTTGATTTCCTAATTACTTCTCAATTTGATTAGAGCTGGCAGCTAATCATCTCTGGAAATGTAAAGTCAATCTTTCACTCACATTTGCAAATCAGGACGTTAGTGTAAAGGAACTGGGACATCGTTATATTCTCACTCCCATCCCCTTTCTCCCCCTCAACTTCCTCCCCCCCCCTGCCCCCCTAGTTCAGCAAATTTAACTGCAATTCTAATTTTTATTATTATTGTGGCAGTGCTCTATATAATAAAAAATTGGTAGAATTCTATGCAAAAACTGAAAGTAAACATTTATAGGGTGCCATGATATTACTAGCATTAAAACTCAAAGGGTGCAATATTAAACAAATGCAATGCAATTTGAAGTCATAGAAAAGAGAAACAGAACAATACAGCTTCAAAATTCAACATTATTATAATAAACTTGTGATGGTACACTATACCACATGCAGAAGAAATATAATTTACCTTCCAGAACATGAGAAAAGTTCAGCTGAAATTGTGAAATTAAAGTAGGATCTGAAGCAACACTGGAGTGGTTTAAAAAAAAAGAAAAAAAAAAAAAAGGAGTTCCAACTTATTTCTTCTTTTTTTTTTTTTTTTTTTAAATTTCTTTCAACATTTTTTATACCTGTGCTTTTCCTAATTTGAGTAGATATTCTTCTAAAATCACTAATTATCTGCTGCTCTTCACTGTGTGGCTGATGGAGTCATCTTACATTAGTTGTACTAAGGGACAGATGGAAATTTAAAGCCCGGGAAAATGTGTTGCTATAGATATTACAACAATGGTTACTAGCCACACTATAGCCTAAGTTCACTTTGAGTGGCAGGTAAGGCTCAGATCATGCACACCCTTCTGGCTATTCTTTTTTTATTGAAGAAAGCAAGGACAAAGTCAAGACAGGGCGAACCTGTGTCTTGATCATCTTCCACACCATCTTCAGCTTCATTATCCCTGCGTGTGGAGTCCTCCTCTTCATCTAACCAAGCCTACTTAGACTTTAACACCACTGCCTTCCCCATTTTGAAAGGCAAGAATGGGAGTCACAGACAGGTTCTCCCAAGCCACAATGAAAATCTGACATTACCCCAATCCAGTCAGCGTCCAGCCTTCCTTCTTGGAAACCATACACTCTGGTGTCATTTTTCCTCATCACTTTCCTATTTTCACATCACATCTTCTCCACGAATACGTTCTTATCCATAATGCAGTCCTTGCTTCCTCACTTATATTTCTTTTGATTTACATCTGATACTTAAGTGGAGTACTGCAGCCACAAGACTGACATTATTCAAGTCATCCATTGTCTGCAACGATTATCATTCTAGATACCCATCATCTCTGGCCACACGATATTTACAATTCCTTGTGTTATCCAGATTCCTTTCAAATCCAACATTACCCTGAAACCGTGGGAGGGCATGAACAGGGAAGAAGTGGAATAATCAGCAGGGAGCAACTCCTGAACATTGTTTCACAACAGTTGGTAAGCATTGTAGAGAACAGTAGGAACATGCCTAGCAAAGAGAATTTCTGAGCATGGCCTGCCCCACTCCTTCTGGCTCCACATTTCACAACCTGAAGATCTGTACCACTAGGGAGATGCACTGAAGCATAACCATACTGTGGTGAAACTGGAAAAAGACAAAATGGTGTGAAATGACACTCCAACTCAAATTAACAGAGAACGGGACATGTTAGTACTTCATATTGCATTTTCACATAAGACATTTGTATCTAATTAACTAAATAGTGTTATTGTAAAATCTCTTAAATTACTGAAAACATGGGGACAGAAAAAGAGACAAATTCTTCAACTACTGATCTGTATGATTAAAAAAAAAGAAAGTACAGCATAGGTTCAAATAATTAAAAAAAAAAAAAAAACACATCACAAATTGGGTTAACACATTTCAAAGAAATAAGAATCTGTAAAAAACATTCTACTTTGAGTTTGTCCTACAAAACCCTTGGATTGTTTTCTTTTGAAATTACTCCTTTAACGTTTTAGATGTCTTCTTCTATTTATATGATAGACTTCCTACAGGTAACATTAAAATAAAATATTTACTGTCATTCAAAAGAAATTTTAAGTATTTCATTTAATAAGGAAATTCAAGCAGTGAGGCACTGTTACAAACTTGAATGATTTTCTAGATTCTGCATGAAATAAATTATTTATACAGCTCCATCTAGCAATCAAAAATAGCCAGTATTTAAAAAAGGACTTAAATTGACTGCATTGTCTATAAATTCTTTGTCTACAATAATCTCTCAAAGTTGTTTATTTCATTGGATTACTAACTCCTGTACCCCAGAAAAAGGCCACCATCTATCTGTTCTGCTCTCTAGTCCAACACGAATGCTCAAGTCAGTGTTTTCACAAAGGAGAGTGAATACAAATAGTACCGTTAAATCGTGTCATCAATTCTTTGTTTTGCCAGACTTAAAAATTCAGACTTGGAGTAGCATCATTGATTTAGAGTCCCTTGTTACAGAAATGACAGATTGCTCATAACTGATATTGCTGTAAAACAATCTAAAATTAATCATCAGTACATTCATTTCTGAACAAATTAAAACGCAACTTTACAATTCTGGCTTATGCAATTGTAGTATTTAATGCATTTTAACAACGATAAAATGTTAAGTCTAAGGAACTCTTCATTCTCTCTTCACTAATTGATTTGAAATCATAGCAAGCATGTTCTCCAAATTTCCCCTGTAAAATAATTATGCATAAGCTATATCATTAATTACCCTGAAATTGAATTTGGGACAATAAGCTAATAAAGATAATTATAAAACTACAAAAAAAAAGAAAAAAAAAGTGAAGACTTTTTGATGTTTTATATATACGAGTATACTACATTGTGATACATCAACTATTTCTCTTCCGTACAGTGCTACCACTCCCAAACGAAGTTTCAAATGTAAGTGAAACAGAAAACATTTTCCTTCTGGTATAATATTAGGTGTTGCCCATTGAAGTGTCATATTTAATTTTAGTAGCCCATTGTCCTAGCACTTCTTCAATCTTCAATTCAGAATACCAAAAACAGATACTTTCCTAAACATTCTCAAATACAAAATACAAAAGGACTTTTGAAAAAATACAGTAACTCCACAGAACTCTTGAGTTTTGCTGTAAACACAAGCAAAATGTAAACTTCAGAATTTGTGATTTTCATAGAAGTTTCAAAATATGTAAATCACAGTAAGAAAATTATTTGTTTTAATGGAAAGCACATGAAAGAATATTGGTTCTTTTGCTAGCAAAGGTCTTAAAAATGTTCTGCATATGAACTTATTCGTTGTGATTCCATTGATGAATCCATTTCTTTGTTGATGAAAACAGCCAGTTCTTGCTTCAGCCACTGCATTTGTCATGGCTGCAACCAATCACAACAGTAATTCATGTATGTAATTTAAAAAAATCAATAATTTAAATGAACAAAAGAACCAGTCTGTTGACAATCTTACTTTGTAAAGGACAAAGAAATTATAGTAAGGCAAGATATGAACCTCAGATCCTTTACCATGAATCTTACATCAGATTTCATAGGAAAGACAAAAATTATGAAGCTTCCTATCATTCCCTTACCTTCAAATCAATATTCCATTCATTAAAAATTTAATTTTAAATCATCAGAAATATAATTTTTATGTATCTACAGTCATAAAAATCACAGTGGAATAGTTGTTAATCCTTTTACATACTTCTCTAAGTGTTAGAAATGGGGATGCTTTTTTTTTTTACATACATAATATGCTAATGCTGGTGGTCTGTTTCTAGTGGTTCTAAAAGTTTAGTTGTATTAAAAAAAAAAAAGTTATTTATTGCATCCTATATATTTTCACATCATCACATCACTCTCCAACTGAGCCATCCTTTGATACAAGGTAACTTTTTCTAGAGAAGAACCAAAAACATCATTTTGCAAATTGCATATCATCCTTCCCCAAAAAACTTTCAAATCTATTTTCAAAATTCAGTCTACTACTATCTACTTTCAAAATTCAAATTTTCACAGCTAGTTGAGATGCAATTCACATCCTTAGCCAAAAGAGAAAGACTTCTAGCTCAAAATACATATTTTCAATATGAGCAACAGTCAGCGGATGTACAGAAGCTGAAGCAAAAATGTTATATTTAACCTGGAATATTTTGTTCGGAGCATTTAGCAGAAAAGCCATGGTAGAGTTAGAAAGCCTTAGAAAGACTGGCTATCAGATTAGAATGAAATTTAGATAGAGGTAAATTAAGACTCTTGCTTTTGCTAGGGTATTTTTTTTTTTACACACATGATAAAATTCTAACAAGAAATCACAAGCTCGCTGCAGCAGGAAATTAGGAAATTAAGTT
Organism: Lagopus muta; assembly: GCF_023343835.1. NCBI lineage: Eukaryota > Metazoa > Chordata > Aves > Galliformes > Phasianidae > Lagopus > Lagopus muta. The sequence goes on from NC_064433.1 coordinate 93,329,273, forward strand.
TAAATTCTTTTACTTCAACTGATGCAGTTCTCTTCCAACATGATTTCATCCTGTTCTTGTTTACCTATGGCGTGGCAGAACATGATGCTGTAATACTGAAAGAAAGCCAATCTGTTTTTTCTTAAACAGATCTTGACCACCTTTACAAATCCATTTTTCACTATACTTGTTAAAGTAGTAAGCATTTTAATTCTTAGTAACTTTACAAATTGTTTGCTCAATTCATGTTAATCTTTCAAGTATATAATAAGACGCTAGTGTGAAAACTACTACTATTAAAATAACACATCTTTTACCTTAAAAATGTTATTTCTTCATTTTCCATTTAACCAACACAAAAAGCACATGACCTTAGTACGTTAACTTAAGTGTCCTAATTAACTGGTAATGTGACATTGAAGCCAGTTGCAAATATTCCACTATACACAAAACATATAGAAGGTCTTTGAAGACAATGAAAAGGATTATTTACTCCGTAGTTAGTTGACAATGAACAAGAAGTTGCGCCAATTTCTGCTTCATTGGTTTATAATAAAAGAATGTAAAATTTTAAAGAAAACACAGGTCACTCGAATTCATCATACTATAGAACGCAATGGCTAAGAGAACAGATATTCAGAATATTGAATCATTTTAAGGTAATGAAGCTTGCGATCTTTTGAAATTATGCTGCCTATTTGAGAAAATGTATCTTTCAATTCTCAAAGCCCTCCTGTATTATTTTTTACATTAACTGATACACAGATGATGTCTCAACATCAGTAACTATATAATTTTGGAATAATCAATATGCACATGTGCCATAGAGATAGATTATTTAATTGTAAATATTTTTGCAGTTTGCACATCATTCTCAGTTACATATTACTTTGCTTTCATTACAATTCAATATAATTTGAGTAAACGAGACAAAGAGTATCCTGGCAGACGACTGAAAGTGAATCTTGCTGATTCCAACTAGCACCTCTTCCCAGACTCAGGCGAACGGAGGTGTTTGCAAAAATGGCTTTCAAGTAAATTATAAACGGTCATAAACAAAAATACCTGCACAAATATAGATGTAAACTGCTAACTTTCTTCAACATCCAACATCAGTAAAAAAAAAAAAAAAAAAAAATCACAGTGCACAATATGTACTGGAAATCCCATAGCATTCCACACTATTCTATACTTCTACATATGAAGTAATAGAAGTACCTTCACAAAATTTACCATTATGAGGGACATAACTCAATAAATTGCTGTAGCATTGGGGGAAAAAAAAAAAAAAAAAAACAAAGCAAAACATTTTGACCCCTTACATTTGAGATTACCGACTCAAAGCAAACAGTTATATTCAACTAATAATTTAAAATGAAAATCATTTACACTAGATAATGATGCAAATACAAAGTTTGAAAATCCAACTATGTACAATGACAAAAAAGTTACTTTATAAACTTCAAATGCAAAACGCAAACACTGATAAACTACACAGTCATCCTATATTTCCCCTTCTCTAAATATAAGCTACTACACCGTTACTTTCTTCTCTCTTTTTTTTTTTTTTTTTTTTTTTTTTTTTTTTTTTTTCTCTCCTGGTGCCCCTCTCACCCTCCAAATTAAGAAACAAATACCTCTTAAAACAATTTATGGAGCAAGAGGTGACAATTTGTCACTCAAATGCTAACAACTGTCATTCCAGGAACACTGTATGTGATCTCCGGAGAATGAACCTTGCTTATTAGGAATGTTTGGAAGAACAGACAAAAAGTTATTTATTTTTAATTGAACTAAGCAACCACAACTTTACTGTCTTTTGTTTTTAGCTAATAGCAATTATCTATACTCTAGTGGCTTGATAGCGCAGGACACTATATACAATAAAACAGCAGCATAAAGTTGCCTTTATTCTCCAAAGAAACTCAGAAAACAATACATGTCTAAGGAGAAAATAGATTACCTTGGTTCCTCTGCTTCAGCAAGGTTTCACATATGGCAGTGCTGTTCATGTATTTTGGGTAAATTAACAGAAAGAGTTGTTTCTAGCTTTGAGACTTTATGAGAAAATTATACTGTTTCAAATTATTATGCTCATCTCCAAGTAGCCAGGACATAATGAAAGTGCTATGAAATGGCTATGAAAAAAGAATCAGAAAAGCAATTAAAGCTGACTGCACAGAATTTACTAAAAGACGAGAAGAAAACTGCAAAGAATATTGATCAAGGTTAGGTTTGTCTCCTATTTATCCACAAATTCCAGAGAGTGATAAACCTAAAAGACTTTTTGGATGATGGGAGAAAAGCTTCTTGCAGGAAAGCGGCCACCACAGATTGCTTAAAGTTGTTAACAAGTGAAGGTTTGATAAAATATGTTGGAGTCACTTGCTTAGCAACATAAAGATTAATGGAGTTACAAGAAAAATCTGCAAAACTTTTTACTTATTTACATTTCAGTTGCCCTTTAGGCAGCAGTAAGTCCTAATATCATGAAAGGTCATAATAAGCAGATGCTGAACAATAATATCAGAGAGAGGAAAAAAAAAAAGTGCTATTAAGCGTAAAAATAAACTGTTTTTGATGTTAGATAAATAGATTTACTGAGGAAAAAAAATCCACATATATTATCTAAGAGTCTGGTTTATTTAAGCTTAATAATTGTCCAGATTAAAAATAAATAAACAAAAAACCACTAAAAAGAACAGCAGCTAGTTTGTTATAGCAACAGAATTTTGTTTCACATGTTTTTAACTGTTCATATCAGTTCTCCTTACCTAATATATTTTAAACATGTTTACAAAGTATTGAAATATTTTATTCTATCATACGTAGAATTATCATCTGTTATTTCACAAACATAATAAACTATTGTCCCATCATGGATTTCTTTCTTGAGAAAATGAAAGATAATTACCCTTCATGGGTGACATATTTTATTTATTGCACAGATTCATTTCATTCCATTGTAAATTATACTGTTTAATTCAATATTTTGAGTACTCACTATTGGAAGGGATATCTGTGACGAACTAACAAGGCATTTGCCAAAGCAGGTAGTTAGAACTTGCAATGACTTATACTCATCAAATACTGTTTACAATTATTTTCAGAGGGTGAGTTGTCACTTTGATATCACCTGATCTCTTCTACTGTTTTTGACCTCTTCCTCCTAGCAACAGGCAAGTTTCAGGCATACAGTTTCTGAGGCAATATTTTTGCAATCATCTTCCTTTGCTGAGATTTTGAATCTTTGTTTTTGTTATAGAAATCCAAGGTCAAAATTATCAAAGTAAATATATGGAAATTGAGTCTTAAAGTCTGCTATCACTTCCTTCACCTCCATTCATGAAGAAAGAAAAATGAATATATTCAGTATTACAATTCACTCTTATGCAACAAAACTGTTCTATAAATTACACATGACGGCAGAACATTCCAAAGAATCTCACTGGATGCATGACAACTGAGTGCATTACGTATTAGCCAAATATGATAGAATTAAGTGTCACTTTATATTACTTTCAATAAAACTGATGAATAGATTAAATTAAGAAAAATGCAAGATCTCTGTGAAGTTTGCATTTAAATTGATCCCAGGAAGAAAATGCAACGCTGAGGAGTTTAGTCCAGACATTATTCAAATAGCTGCTTCTAAATATTGCAGACTACTTAAAACTATACAGCAGACTTTAAACAGTAAGGTATTTTGCAAAGAATATAAGCATTTTGATTCCATGGAACATCTTGTGCAGGACACTGTAAAACAGATGTTTTTAGATAAATTGCCTGAAGGCAGCGGTGCCATGAAGGCAATGAATTGAACTTCCTTAAATACCACCAGATTCCACAGCAAGGAATAACAGAATCTCCTATCTTCTTCCAGAAATTGCTCTCTTCATGTCAACATTTGTAAAGTTTTCTTGCAACCGACTATAGCAGAGCATATTCTTGTCACAAAAAGAGTGCAGAAATATGACTTCAATTTTTTGATCAAGTATTTCATTCCGCTGAAGAATGAAAGTCCATTTTGAGTCCACTACCGCCAAGGCCAACAGAACAAAACATTGAGAATGAGTAAAGATGGTAAAACTTGATTTACAACTTGGAGGTTAGAAAAATTGGCAAGACACTTGTGGATGCGTGTCCATGCTACACATACAGTGTACTTTTTAATCAGGTAATTAAAGCCTGGAATTGAGCATACTGAAAAGAAGTTTCAATAAGCTGACATTTGCACCACTCAAGATGTAAGGCAGAATTAACTTAAGTGATCAGGATTCTCAAAGTAGGGGAACAGGGATTAGATCAGTTTTTTGACTGTTTCTTACACAGGGATTGCTGATGATCTACTAGTGTATGCAGCAAACTAAAAAAAATCTTTCAATACTGACAGATTTGTCCAATGCAGAGAAGGCGTTTATTTTTCTTCTCTATTAACTACATGGTGATTCCTTGACAAAGACAGAAACACTATCTAAACATAACCACAAATCCACAAAGGAAAAAGCTTTCAGAAGTTCACATAGGACAAAATATTACATGATTTAAAGATAAAATATATTTTAATAAAATAATAAAATGAATTTTTTTTTCACTAAAATAAAATGTAAAATCTTATAAACTGTTTTCTAGACTGATAAGAGGATTCCAATATACAAAGACTGTGAGAACCATCATCACTTTTCCCTTTCCATGTGGGAAGATGCAAAAACAGGAACTTAGTTTTTAGGAAAAGATTTGCACTGACTACCAAAAAGGCAGGAAAATGAGAAATCTATAAAAATTAAAGCCATAGAAAAATATGACCTTGACTCTCTCTTCAATCTCTCAAAATATTAGTGAGAAATAAACAAACAGCTTCTGCCTCTGTTCTGGGGCATAGATACGAAAATACTTAAGTCCCATCCAACCCTTTATTTTTGTGAAACTTTTATTTTTTAGAAAGTGGTTCTGTTTTTTGAAAAAAAAAATAAAATAAAAATCATGTAATATCAACAGACTTGTATCTACATATCAGCAACGTTCATTGTAAAGAAAATGAACTCAAATTAAGCTGCTGCCTTGATGCATTAGGATTAACTTGGGCGGTACACTAACTTTGTTGTTTTTGTGAAAAATGCACCTAGAGAACCCACAAACATTCCTTTATTGGTTTTACTTACCTATTTTGTAGTTTCATAGTTATAGTTTTTGTTTTCCCCCAGACTGATGAAGTTATGCCCACTGGAAATACTTTAGGATTTCTTTTGTGTTTCAACTGCTCCTTAATGTCCTTATTTTTCACTTGGTTGTTTACAGCATATGAAAAAGGTGAAGCAGGTGTTGCACATAAGGCTGACATTCTGTCAGCCATAAGCTGCTCTCTGGTCAGCATCTGTTTTTATATATGCATGAGGTAAAAGTATTACTGTTAGAAGAGGTTTTCAAAGACATTCAGAAGTAAATTAAAGAAGCTACCCAGCTGGTGATTTTAATGAATAGGTAAAATATAATGAGTAAGAATAATCAGACACAGTACATGATTTTACTAGAAGTATCTTCTGATTTTCTTAAGCAAATAAAGTACATATTTTTAAGGTTAAAGAACAAACTCATGTCCAGTACAGACTTAAAATTAATTTACTGCTTCTGTGATCTAAACCAGAACATATAAAAACCCTTAAAATCCATACTGAGCTCAGGGTGGGGGAAACTAAAGAAACACCAGTTTCTCTACTATGATAAATCTGGCTGATGCATTTAGAATACCAAGGATGTTCTACCAACAAATTGATGGGATTAAATTTATCAGAAATCTAATTAAAACAAGTCAAATGTGCGAAATTAAAAAGCAAGAGGAAATCTGTCCAAGCTCTTCTTCACAAAATTAAACAGTGGGGGAGGGGAGGAGAAACAGAACAACAAAAAAACCTGAGTAGCATTTGTTATTGCTTCCTGCACTTCCAGCCCATGAGCAGCAGAAATCATTTCTTCATCTTGAGAAAATTTATTGCAGTTAAGTTGCATCCTAACGTACAGCATTGCATTTATTAAGCAGATTTGGGACCCTACTGGACAAGTGCAATATGAGCTAGCAGTATGGTCATGCAGTACAGGAAGGCAGCCAACGCATGGGCTGTAATAGTAAGAATGCAGGCCTCCACTGCTGCAGAATTGCATTTCCCTGCCATTGTGACGCTACACACGGAACACTGTTTGGAGTTTCCCAGTGAAAGGACAACAGTGATGTGCTGAAGTGATGCAGTGGCAGGGCCCTGAGTCAGTCAGTGGGCTGGAAAACATGACACATAAAGAGGGGCTGCAGGGGCACAGCCTGTCCAAGCCAGGAAAAGCAAGCATACAAAAATGGAACTTTTCACAGGTAATAAGCAATATAGCAAAAAACAAACTGAAATGTGAAAAAAAGAACAAGATGGTTACGCGCTTTTTTTTCTTCTTTTGTTTTTAAACCATGAAGGTGATTTAAATACTAAAAAAGGCTGCACAGAGAGGATGTAGGATTTCTGCCCTTTGAGGTGCCCAAGATTTGACTGGACATGAGCCTGAGCTACCTGATCTAATTAGAAATATTTGGAGCAGGGAGCAAGATGAGATGACCTCTTAAGGTCCCTACTGACTTAAATCACGGCCCTACTATTCTATTAGGGAAACATCCAAATAGAATTTGCCAGAATGTTCCAATTCACTAAGGATTTAAACAAGTTTTCTTTGGACAGTAAAACTAATGAAGTTTGTCTGCCTATAGATTTGTCTTTCTTGCTCACTAAATCTCTTCCCTCCAGCATAAAAATTCCCATAATCCTTCCATGAAACACCCACAGGACAACAGATACAGCGCATGCTGCTGTCTGTGGGGAGCTGATTTTCTAGCTGGTGTATCTGTGCTGATCAGCGAGCTAGCCGATTCCAAACAGAATACAAATCACCTTTCCTTTCACAACAGACAGCACGATTCTCTTGCCAGTGCTGCTTTCATGGAATTTTGGACACTGAGTATCTTGAAGACCTCTAACTTTTTGCCAAATACTTTTGAAGCTATTGGTACAAAATTCTCTGAGATAGTCAGAAGACAGAGTGCATAGCCTCTGCGTCTTTGGAAACCAGGTTCAGAATCAGTGCAGGCTAATACACACAGCAAGCAGCCTGAACTTATTTCATCTACTTTCTAACATCCAGAAATGTCTTTGGTTTAAGCATGTCAGAAGTAGGCTCTGTGTTTCCCTAAAAGAAAGAACAAAATGTGCAAGAATAAGATATTTCGTTATTCTTTATTCTTTCATTTGCCTATTCAAAGGTCAGAAGCAAATTGTCAGATAATATTCAACTTTCAAAATCAAGTTAAATCGGGAATCACAACGACAGTATTACCATGATTGCTTCAAAAACAGTCATTCAAACTAAATATTTTTAAAGTATATTTTAAAACAACAATTTTCTTCCCAAATAATTTTATAGTAGGTTTTTTTTTGGTTTTTTTTTTGGTAGGCAGTGAAAGCCTCCAGGATAACCACAGAATTGAGCAAGTGTACATGAATCTTAGCATAGAATCATAAAATCACTCAGGTTGAAAAAGACCTTAAAGATCATCAAGTCCAACCACAACCTAACCATAACCACTGCTAAATCATGGCACTGAGCACCACATCCAAATGGTTTTTAAACACATTCAGGGATGGTGACTCAACCACCTCCCTGGGGAGCCTATTCCAGTGCTTAACAACCCTTCCTGTAAAGTTTTTCCTGATATCCAACCTAAACCTCCTCTGGCAAAACTTGAGGCCATTTCCCCTTGATCTGTCACCAATGAGGAGAGACCAACCCCGCTCTGACTATAAGCACCTTTCAGATATTTGAAGAGAGCAATAAGGTCTCCCCTCAGCCTCTTCTTCCCCAGACTAAACAGCCTCAGTTCCTTCAGTCGTTCCTTGCAGGGCATATTCTCCAAGCCTTCTTGACCTTCTTTGGACCTGGTCCAGCACCTCAGTGTCCTCTCTGAATTGAGGTGCCCAAAACTGAACACAGTACTTGAAGTGAAACCTCACCAATGCCAAGTTCAGGGGCAGGATTACTTCCCTAGTCCTGCTCACTACACTAATCCTGATGCAAGCCAGGATGCCATTGGCCTTCTTGGCCAGCTGGGCACGCTGCTGGCTCATATTCAGCCGGCTGTCCATCAGTACACAAGGTTTCTGTCAGGTAGCTTTCCAGCCACTCCTCCCCCAAGCTTACAGTGTTGCCAAGGGTTGTTGTGACCAAAATGCATGACCCATTACTTGGCCCTATTAAAACTCATACAGCTCACACCTTGGCCTGTCCATCCAGTCTATCCAGGTCTCTCTGAGGTGCCTTTCTCCCCTCAAACAGATCAACATTCCTTCCCAGCTTGGTGTCATCTGCAAACTTACTGAGGTTGCACTCAAATCCCCCCATCAAGGTCATCAATAAAGATGTTGAAAAGGAGTGGTCCCGGTACTGAACCCTTTGGGGACACCACTCATACCGGTCACCAACTGGATTTAACTCCATTGACCACAATTCTTTGGGCCTGGCCAACCAGTGTTTCACCCAGCAGAGTGTATGCCCATCCAAACTGTGGACAGCCAGCTTCTCCATGAGGATGTTGTGGCGGACAGTGTCAAAGCACTGGAATAGGCTCCCCAGGGAGGTGGTTGAGTCACCATCCCTGAATGTGTTTAAAAACCATTTGGATGTGGTGTTCAGGGACATGATTTAGCAGAGGATTGTTAAGGTATCATGGTTAGGTTTGCATTTGGACTTGATCTTTAAGGTCTTTTCCAACCTGTTTACCAATTCTACCAATTCTACAATTTTACCAATTCTACGATTCTCTGAAAGGCTTACTTAAGTCCAGTTAGTCCACATCAAGAGCCTCAACTTCATCCACTAAGTGGGTTACCTTACCATCAAATGAAGTCAGGTTTGTCCAAAATGATCTGCCATTCATGAACCCACGCTGACTGGGCCAGATCCTCTGTCTGACTGTATTGCAGGTCAAAATGTACAGGCATTGGGAAATTCAGCACATTCATTCTATTTCATGTTAATTGACTCGCTTATATCTACATCATGTAAAAGTGGTACTATTACATGACATTAGCTGGATAAGTCCCTTATTTCTTCAGCATTTTGAAAATGCATACAAGCATTTACTCATTTTTCATCAAGATTCATGTCTATCACGTAAAGCGGATACTCTCAAAGAAAGACATATTATCCTTATTACTTTTGAGCTTTGTCTTGTATTCCTAGTACTTTATGTACTTTGGAACATTTATCTTACTAGATAAAACATATGTAAAACAAACAAAAGCCATACGCTTCACAAGATCCTTACTTTAAACTTGAGACAGCTATTTCGAGAACAAAAACATATTCACCGAATTGCAGTAGAGAAATTAAATCTGTTCAGCCTTCTACATTGGCCAAGTAGCTTTGCTTTGCTTTCCCCAGAAGAAGCAAAGAAACACAGATAATTGATCTGGCAGCTGGTCTCCCTCTTGGCAGTATGCTGCACTGATATTCTATCATCAAGCTAAATAAATATATTTAACTTCCACATTATAAATAAAATTGCCACTACAGGAATAATCACTGACTAATATTATTTAACAAAAATATTCACATAACAAAAATGAACCACAGAAGAAAAAATAGTACAAAAGCATCAAAACTATGTACATCAATTTTGAAGAAAACAGAGGCATATACTTTTAGCAAGTCTTGATTTCCCTGAGATAATATTTGAAGTACAAAGGTTACGATTCCTTTGTAATCGTCCACATTTCATTTCTAACTCTATATTCTCTCCTGGCCACAAGTTTGTTGGACCACAATTCTTTTCAATCTGCAGCTGAATGATAATAAGCTTTCTGAATATCCATCAAGGAATTCTCTGAAATTTGAGCAATCATCCAAAAAGAAAGATTAAAGAAACTGGAGACAAATGACTAGAGCATGCATTTTCTTAGTGATACTATAAAGCTTTGGCAGCATATGCAGATTTGTTTCTTCCTTTCCATTTTTCCTTCCATGTTTTTGGAACTTGTGGAGAAAAAATGACTGGTCATTCATATTTGCTACATATTTGATATACTAGTAAGTTGTCAGAACTTATCATGTCTCCAGTAATGGTTCTTAACTGCAATAAGGTTTGATTTTGAGGAAGTTGTGAATCCAACAATATACCAATTCTAAACTTCGTATTCATATTTTTATGTAGACAGCAGTACTATAGCAGAATAAAGACTAAGTCAATCTTAAAATTCAAAATTTAATTCGGGGCTTAAAATCTGATCTATATTTTGGGATTAATGACATTTCTAATTATACAAGTATCTGCTGAGTATATGTCGGATTTTTTATTTAATTTCATTCCAAAAGAAATTCTTAAATGCTGCAAAAGCAAAGTAATTGCTGAAAGAAAGTAAACAATACTTACTAGAGAATGGAAAGACTTTGATGTGTCTAAATTAAAAGCTCTTAAATTTGCTGTACTTGATCCTTGATATAAACTATCATACTAATATTATTTTACCTTAATTATACCCTTAGTAGGTGCTATTCTAATAACTTGACAAGATAACTTCACTGAACTTGTTGAAAAACAACTATATCATGGGCTGTGGTACATATATATGGACCACATATATGTGGACCATATATATATTTGCAGCAAGAGTACTTCCAGAGAAAGAATTTGTATAAAACATTTTATTTCATCCATTATTGTTATTGTTTATTGTTATTATAAATATCCATATTGTTTCTCAGGATCAAGTGTCCTTTTAATGCTGGTTTTATGCTTCTCAAACTTCCCAAAAGCCTGAGCACTTGCCAGTATCTTGTAACATGTCCTAACTAAATTTTTTGTTTGTTTGTTTCAACAGCAAAATAATTCCACAGACAAATAACCCTCCATTAATAGAGATCTCACAATGAAAAAAAAAAAAACAAAAATCACAGATTGCATAGAACATTTAACTCCAACCCTATGTAGATATCAGCCCATTTGTACCCTTTCATTTCGTTGCCCTCTCAGACACTATTAACTAACTGAATAAATAACTGAATAATAAAAGTGGAGCTGCCTTGGGAAGGCGATTCAAGGTAGAATCAGAGATGAGTTAAAGTGAAACGATTCTCTTGAGTGCCCACATCATGCATCACAAAGTACAAATCCATCTACTGGCACAATTGCCTAAATTATTGTTATTTTGTAGTTAATGGAATGTTAAAATCCACCATTCAGTATTAAGCACTTTCAAATGCAGTGAGACTTGACTAAATGTTTGTTTTTAGTTCTAATTGCTAGCAATTTCTGTTGATTTTTTTTTTTAACCATCTGAAGCGCTCTTTACGTGTTCCCTTTTATTGTCATTATATTTGTATGCAGAACTCTCTATATTATATATTATTATAAAATAATGCATAAATGCATGTAACATACATAAAAATACACTTTTCTATTCAAGACTACAGCTTTCTATTCAGCACATCCTAGCCAATCTTTCCTATTCCTACCTGTAAGTTAGGAAAAATCTTAAGTTTTGTGGTTGTGTTTTTTTTTTTTTTTTTTTTTTTTTTTTCCTCCTAATTAACTAAGACCTTTATATGGAAGACAGGTCATATTTCAAAAAATTATCTTAAATAGCGCTTAGGAAAAAAAAAAATCAGGTTATTTTTGTTTAACAATTACTTATGAAATACATAGAGCAGTAATTATCTATTCATATGAGTTCTCTCTTTTTCTAGTTATTACATTTCTACTATATAGAAACAAACCATATAGAATATGGTTTCTATAAAAGCAGTGGTCACATCAGAACATAAATTAAAACAGCATCAAGTGCAACTTTAATCTAAAATTGAAGATTTTGAAATTAAAAACTGAAATTTCTCACTTTCAACTTTGACCAAGTATTTCTTTCAGATCTAGAACCAAGACATTAAAGCACAGATTTACACCATTTGAAAACAGCGCACGACATCTCATTTGCTTCTTCTGTATAGTTGGAGGATTTCTAGGCTGTGATCAGTCTATAAGTGATAATCTGCATGTATGACAGGTTAATACCTACACTTACCTTTACCTTAGTGCATTACATATTATGGAATCCACTTGTAGATTTCTGAAACCAAACTTAAAAAGTTGACGAAGGTTAAGAATCAAAGAAAATCTGAACTGAGAATTTTTCGTTTTATATATATCCATATATCCTGTTGTTCTGAACAAAATCCCTGATTTAATACAAAAAAAAAAAAAAAAAAAAGTGGAGTAGGAGGAAATTAATGCTTCCTTCAAACAAAGAAAAGCTCTAATATGACATTATTGAAAACAAGAAATAGCCAGAGTTTTATGGTTTAATAATAACACTTTAATAAAACTTATCAGATTCATCAGTAAGGCACTGCATCATCTGCAAACCTCAACCCCCCAAGACATTATTTTTTTTCTGTCATTATGACTAAATGAGTTTCATTCTCCTGTAAATCTTTCAGGTTTCCATGACTGCAGCTTACTACCTTGTTACAGTTTTCATGTAGAAGGTGAAGGAGTACAGGTAAGAGGCAAAGCTGAGATAGAAAGGGAATCTCATTGAGCTGTGGAATTTAGAACAAGTCTTTTACTTATTCTCACATACATAAGCACTGTCCCTCATACCCCCTAGCAGTTGACTCTTAAGAGAAGACAAAAGAATCTGCTGGCCCTCATAGATTAATACAGTAAGATTCATCTCTCCATAGAGATAATACAGGGAAGAACTTGTGGATTCTGTTTATTTGGTTGATTGCTTTCTATATTATTATTGTTTTTTCCCCTTCCAAATAGATTATAATTTGAAATTTCTAAAGTATATTTGTGTAGAGTTGCACATAGATGCAAAACATGTATACATTGCTCATATATCTAAAGAGCAAAACTTACTACTGAAGAAAATGGAAGTTACGTCTCCTCTGATCTTCGAAGAATTAAAGCGCTCAGTATGGATGCTGAGCAGTAGCATGACAGTGCATTTTTACAAGTACTCAAAGGATGGAGTGGGAATAAAGTCAAATGACATGAACATTTTATGAGTAGTTATTCTTTTAAATATAAATATTCATCAAGAATTTTCCACATTCACTACTACCAACAGAACAAACCAGTAAGAAGCAATTGAGCATCAAGCTACTGATAAGTTGCTGCTAAGAAGATGCCTGATGTATGACATTTCTCCCACACATTGCTGAACTATCTTACGGTATGGATTCTCACTTACTGAAATTTGAAGTGTGGAGTAAAAATACAACTTATTCCTCCAGACAGTGAAGATCATACAAAAACTGTATCCCTTCTGTTTCAGCTCCTATTTTCTCCCTCATGAACTGTCCAACACCTAGCAGCCCATTTCATCCTCTTGTCCTTGCAGCTCAGAAAAGTTCTCTAATTCAGAGGTGCCAGGAGAACTCTACACAGTGCTTTTGGACCAAAATAATAATAATAATAATTTAAAAATATATATGAAGGGCTGTGTGTCACACAAAATCATGTTTTACATGACATTTTCCTCATAACTTCAATCATTTGAAAAAGAAAATCTCACCAATGATACATAACCAAAATAACATTTGGTGTTTACAGGTTTCCTGTGTAACCAATAGAAAAAGAAAGAAGGGTAATCCAACAATTAAATACCAGCTCATCGAGTAATGTATCCTGTAAATTGGTTTTTACTTCCTCCTTCATTTCACAGAATGTTTCACACTCAGTTGAGTGAAGCAAAAATACTAAATATAACTTCTGCCATTTCAATTCTCACCTAAAATTTTTCTCCTCCTCCCTGAAGTCTTCTGTTACGTTTTGTAACAGACAGCTCTAGTTACACTGTGACCATTGGCACTTCCTCCATAATCATACTGTTGCAGTGGCAATAAACATCCAAATGTCAGAGGGCTTGAAATGAAGGTCAAGACCTGTCAAAGTTCATCAGAAACAGTGGAAAATCTGCAGAAAGAATACTGCTTACTTGATATCATGCCTAGGTAGTTTCCAATATACTTTTAGAAACTTAGTTTAAAAATCTGGTGCTAATATTGACGATATCTTTTTAATTATACAACACTGACAGTCAGGCTTATGACAGTCACTTAGTGACTCCACTAATTAAACTAATAATACAGTAGTGCTGCTGAAAAAGATTATATATTTTTAAGCACCAGCAAAATAAATTAGCCTCTTGTTTTCTCAGAAACAACTTACTATTTTTAGCTTTTAACACAAGAATTATATGAAACACTATTAAAAAAAAAAAAAAAGAAAAAAAGAAACAAACCAACACAACAACAACAACAAAACACTTTCAATGAGACAAAATTTATATATACACAATCCATTTTCCAGGAAACACAAATTTCACCTCCTTTAATTACTGAGGCTTCTACTTATGCCTTTAGAACTAACACACATGAAAGGCACAGATGTCTTTGGCTGATAAGTGATCTCTTCAGAATATTAGTTACAATGACACATAATTGAATGCTCATTCTAACAAGTCATCCCTTCTCTTACATTTCATCTGTTATTCCAGCTTTACTTCAGACAAGCTAAAAGTGTGTGTACTTAAGAGAAGTGAATTTATTTAGCACTCAAACTTTTCACTGATATTTTCATCTAAATTTAAACTACCTTCAGCATGACTAAAAATTATTCATACATTTTTCTAAAACTACTCTGTCTAGCTTCATTGTAGGAGATCTCTCAAAAAGAAAAGAAAAGAAAAGAAAAACAATAGCAAAAACAAAACAGTAAAACAGTTAAGCCAAGCAGTTACAGATTAACAACGTGAGAACAAAATTACAGGTTTCCCAATTTGGGGGGGGGGGGGGGGAACAAAACAAAAAAAAAAAAACCCTGACTTCACTGAATCTACACTGAAAGGTATAAACACCAACAAAAACCTGTTCTTTCTCTTAACACAGAGATGTACACTTACACAGCGATAAAAGGAAAAAACAGCAAATAATATTCATAGTATTGCTCCCAGATAACTAATCAGGAACATCTGCAGCTCTTGAAAGTTACTCATGCAACAATATCAGACAGGTGGCAGACTACCCTCTAAGACTACAAGAGAAACTGTGAGAACACCTGAGATCATCTAATCTTGATATAGATACTTCCTGACTGAGGGTAAGCCAGATCTCTTTGGCAGATTCCATATAGTACATTATCTAGAATAAAAGACTCTTCCTTGCCAGTAGGCACTGTGCTACGCTTCTAGCAGCTGCTTTATCTATTTCAGATTATGAGAAGCCTTTTCATGTAGCAATTTGGAAGCTTTCTCAAAAGCTTGAACCCACTAAATATGACTTAATGTTTTATAAAAGACATCTCTGAGCAACTCAAAGCCTTCGGAAGAAGCTTTCCTGTCTTTTGTCTGAGAGAGACAGTGGCTTTTAGGTGACAGGCTGCAAAAAAGTCATCAATTGATTTCATAGTCTGGAAGTCTGAAATTGTTATGAAAATGATTTGGGGTAAATGACAAAAGCCTCAAACATATACAGCTACATAAACCCCAAATATTTATTGTCACTGTAGAAGAATTACTACCTCAATTACACACTCTGAAGAAGTAGAAAAACAGAAGTTCATCCTAAAACTTGCATTCAAAGGCACACTCTGAAGACCACCTTTGGTCATCTAACTTGGAAAAAATGGTTTGTACTAGCATACTGTCTACAACAAAAATAGTAACGTGGGGGTAGGGCCAAGCCTGCAACTTCTTGAGCAAGTTATCACAGGGTGCTGGCATGAGCTCTTTGATAAAAAGCTAAGCCACCCTTTCCTAAGTTTGAATCAACCGTATTATAGAACAAGTACCCGGAACTGTAAACTGGCATGGATAAATAATTGATCATCTTAATACATTTAATGATGGTGAAGATTCTTTAGTTGCAGATCACACAAAATACTGGCAATAGCTGCATACTCAACATATCAATATAACTACTTCCACATAAAGTTCCTGAAATGAAATATCTAGAAATTATTCATTGTTCTTGTCTCAGAGTCTATGCTAAATAACAAGTTACTCTGTCCTAGACTGCTGTAACTCAAATGCTCAAAACAGTCTCCCCTAAGCAACACAGAATTTAGCATTGAATTAATTTACCCTAACTTACCCTAATTTACCCTAATGTGGAAAAGACCCACAGGATCACCCAGTCCAACCATCCAACTATCACCAATAGCTCTCACTAAACCATGTCCCTCAACACAACATACAAATGTTCCTTGGACACCTCCAGTGTCAGTGACTCCACCACCTCTCCAGGCAGCCCATTCCACTGCCTGACCACTCTTTCAGAAAAGTAGTATTTCCTGACGTCCAGCCTGAATCTCCCCTGGTGCAGCTTGAAGACATTCCCTCTAGTCCAATCACTTGGCTAGAGAAGAGGCTGATCCCCAGCTCACCACAACCTCCCTTCAGGTAGAGAGCAATACGGTCTCCCTTGAGCCTCCTTTTTCAGACTGAACAATCCCAGCTCCTTCAGCTGCTCCTCATAAGCCCTGTGCTCCAGATCCCTCACCAGCTTTGTTGCCCTTCTTTGAACCCGCTCCAGGGCCTCAATGTCTTTCTTGCAGTGAGGGGTCCAAAACTGGACACAGTACTTGAGGTGTGGCCTCACCAGAGCACTGTACAGGGGGACAATTACTTCCCCGATCCTGCTGGCAACGCTGTTTCTGATGCAAGCCAGGATGCCATTGGCCTTCTTGGTGAAAGTTCAGCTTTCAATGAATGGAATTTCCAGCATAAGACTGAAGTTGATTTCAGTTTAAGTTTTCAACAGCAAAAACAAAACAAAACAAAAAAAACTCACAAAACATGAAGTATTTCTACACTTGTTACATGGCTCAGCTAACTAAACCTTAATACATACTGAAACTGATGTTTGCAAATGTAACTAGTAAGGCTTACAAAATATTTTGAGTACTCTATCTGAACGGACAACCAACCTTCCACTGCTATCAGTTTTCTTTCTGTTGAAAGTTTGCAAGTAGTTAGAAAGCATTTCCACTTTCATATGAACAGCTACTTAGTCATGTTTAAGAATCTGTGAAGTTTTCCAATAGTTTGAAAGACAAATGTACTAGAGAAATCAGCTACTTATATCATACAACCTAAGAGTTAACTGTCAGCTTCAGCATCTCCAAATATACCATAATGTAGACTGACACATTACAGTCAATACTGAATCTAGATTAAATGGCTAATTGAATTCAGTTTCTCGAGTTCTGAAGCTTTAGCCAGACACAGTTTTGTGTTGTTGTTTTATTTTTATTAAAGCATCTTAATGCTTTAGAACGCATCAATAGCTTTTTGAAGTGAATCAGTTAGCATAGCTGAAAGCCAAAGAAAGAAATAAAGCAACAACACTCCCACAACCACCCAGTACTGAAACTCAGAGTGGGAGTACATTATTTTTAAAGCAAGGAATTCTTTGGTCCCATCATGGCTCCAACCTTAGCTTTCTATAGCATGCCTCACTCACCATACATGTAGAATACACTTCAATTTCATCCTTGGGTTGTATATGCATATCCCTGGTATTTTTAGTAGCACTTTAGATGTATAAAATCTATTCCCTATGCCCTCATCAATTTGAAATTACCATTTTAAGGCTGATTAAATAAGGATTAGTGCCAATGTTCCACTTATTAGTCTGTGTCTTCAACTGGAACTGATGATGTAGTATTTGTCTATAACCAGTTCACAGCTTTAAAATCCACAAAATGAAATCTCTGAAAAACAGTCCATCTGTCAGAAAATTTTGTAGCAGACTCCACGTAGAAGAAAACTATTTATTACAGGATGATACAAGCTTTAAGTGGCATGTATCACAGCTGTTTGATTACTACCAGGAAGATGACTTGTACCCCCCTTGCAGCCCTGCATTGGAATCCAGCATTGATGGATTGAATTTCCCTTACTTTAGCATGATGATAGATCTCCTCCACAGTATGAGTAAGAATGGTAAAGTGTGGTGTAAAATTAATTAGCGTGATGCTGGACTAAGTACTGACTTCCAGCAGATATGAACAGCTAGCAAAATATTTTAAAGACCTTTCCTAAGTCTAAATTATGTGACTATAATCTGGGAATTCCTCACAGATATCTAGACCCTTACTACGTAACCACTAGGAAGAAACAAATAAGGCAGGAGGTTCACAAATTCAATGAGTTTCTTCAGGAGAGTTGAATTCAACCATGACCTCAATTCCTGAAACGCACCAGCCTGTTTAAACCATGTAATTTCGAAATTCTTTGTGAATTGTATCTACATATCTTGTTGCAATCCATAGAAGTTGGACTGCACTCTATTTTTCACACAGCACTTGTGCATCATTCAGTACAACTAGTTAATTTAAAACCTCTGAATTGTACTGCAACGTATTTTGTACTACTTTTTATAGCAGTTATCAAGTTAATTACATTTTGAGGTAAGGTACAAAGATCTAAGAACACAGCAACCTAAACTAAACGAGTTTGAAATATCCAGATTTTATTTAAATCTCCACCTGCATTTAGTTAAGCAAATTCATTTTTCAATCTACAGTAGAAATATTAGTCTATATTCTAATGCAAGGAGAAAAATGTTTTAATTGTAATTGCTTTCAATTTTTAATTTTGAGTTTATACACAGCAGCTGAAAAGTTAAAGGTAGAAATTAGGTCCTACCAGCAGTTGCACCTGCAGCCAGGAGACAGCTCCATGTCTTAAAGACAACACATTGCTGATTAACTACTGGCTGGGCCACTCTATTCTACAAAACAGAAACTCAAAAATAAATAAATTTTAAAAAGCATCATAGTCCTCCCACTACATAATTGTACAGCAAAAGAAAGAGAAAACAATCATTTACACCTAGATGTCTTCATAAACCATTTAAGGACTTCAGTTAAAGTCCAAGAAAAATTAAGTATACCCACTGCATTTTGGCTTCATACAGCCAAGTTACTTCAGGCGCCTATTCACTACTGAGATGACTTGTAAAGAAACAGGAACTTGTAGTGTTCATTAAATATTAAAAGACAGAGAGCCTACCCAACAGTATTGGATGGCACATGTATGGCCTATAGGAGGAAAAAAAAAAAAAAAAAAAAAAAGGAACAGTACTAAAAAGTGCTTTGCTGTTTTGAAAGCTTACTGATGACAGTAACTAAATAGGTAGTGCTTGAGGAACTTTACTCTGCAATTTTTTTTGGTTCAACACCAAATTTATTTTGAAGGACAAAGCACAAATAAGATGGGCATATTTCTTTGGAAAACAAACAAACAAAAAGATTACAGGAGTTTCACCAGAGGTTTATAAAAAGGCATACGAAACAAACATTGACTGTATCTTCTGCAGCATCACTCAGTCTTATCACTCAGGCTGCAAACTGCTGCTGTCCTTTTTGACACTGCAAAAAACAAATTGTTTAGCAGCTAGAACAGAGAAATAATGACTTAAATACATGATAAAATCTATTCTGATCCAGATGGATCTACAAAAGAATGAATGCTACCACTTCCCCTCAATTCTGATGGGGGTAAAAATGCATTTATTAACTGACAGTTATTTACATCAACTTCTTTTTTATTTCATTTCAAATTCATAAGAAGTACCAAGTAAAAGTGGCAGACAGTCATAACCAGTATGCAGCTCAGCATTTTACAGAAATCTGAATGAGAGAGTTAGTGCTTACAAATTATTACTATTTTGCTTACTCCTAAATAGGTCATGATAGTCCTGAGATATTTAAGCCTCATGAAATGGACACAGGTATGGAAACCTGTTCTTGAAAATCTTTATGAAGTTGAATCATAGACTCACTATAGAATCTTTTGATTTAGAAGAGACCCTTAAAGGCCATCCAGCCCAACTCCCCCGCAATGAAGAGGGATACCCACAACTCCATCAGGTGCTCAGAGTCCCATTCAGCCTGACCTTGGGTGTCTCCAGGGATGGGGCATCCATCAGCTCTCTGGACAACCTGTTCCAGCGCTTCACTATACTTACTGTAAAAAGCTTCTTCCTTAAATCCAAACTAAATTTCCCCCTTTTCAGTTTGAAACCATTTCCTCTTGTCTTATCACAACAGATTCCAACAAGAATCTGTTCCCTTCTTTCTTACAGCCCCTGTTTAGACAATAAAAGTCCATTAGACAAACTACGTTCTACTGAGGAGGCAGGAACACAGTAAGTCTGAAACTAATGGTTATTTGAACCACTCTTTTTAATACTCTGAATACATCTTTCTGATACAGAAAGAAAAAGTTAAGGAGAAGAGTACTACTGGAAAATGACATATTTGAGGCTAAGATGGTGCTTTCTCATCCATCAGGATTTTAAAACACACAGATTCAGTATCCATAACAAATAGTTTTGTAAATAGCAAAACTAATGAAGCCCACTTTTCTATGTATTATGCTCTATCACTCCCAATTACCAGGTAGTCAATGTTTTTATTTCATCTCAGGTCAGAAAATTTCTACTGCTCATTTTCTTCTATAATGCCAGAAATAACACCTTGACAAACAATAGAAAAGCAAATTTCACAAAGTTAGAGTGAAAGGGCAGAATAACTTTCTCCCATCTCTTTCACTGAAGTGTTAAAAATATTCTGTGAACACCAACACTGAGTACCAGGCCCATCTCCAGCAGGCCAGCCATCCCTACGCAGAGTTTCCAGGACTATATTTGAGGTCTGCTGACCACAGCAGTTTGGTGGAAAGAGAAAAGAACAACAGATCAGGGACAGCAGCAAGGACCAAACAAAGCTGACTCGGCAGGCTGCTCTTTGTATCCTTCCCATCTCATTGCCCTTACTTGATCTGCCGCTGAGCAAGAGACACCAGATCTGCCAGGCAGCAAAGAGCTATCTATGGGAGAATATAAGGTAGCTTATTTCCCTTTGCCCCTCCACAATCAGGGACAAGCTGTTTTAAGTTACAGTGGACGTGAGGGGGATAAAGAGCATACGACTGTGAAAATACTATCAAGCATCTAATATACCATAACTTTTATTTCAGTGTTTCCTTAGTTATGATTCTTGCATGAGGCAAGATAGCGACCCCGATAAACATGCACACATCTTATATTTCCTGTCACCAACAGCAAAGATAATTATTAAAATACGTAAGATATTTTTTCTAGAGAAAATTCAGAATTGGAAGGACTCATCTTCCAGTGATGTTTTATATGTGAAAATTACTGACAACACTGGTTGTCTATTTACTGCTGAAATCAAGACGTCATGCTTCATGAGGCAACACACGTTTTACCCAGTGACAATACATTTAAGTATATTGTGCTTACACTCACATCACAGATAATTATAACAATGCAAAAGATGACAAAAGCTCCCCCTTTTGTCATCTGCAAGCTACAAGTATTAAGCACTACAATATGATTTTTCTACATGCACAGCCAGCAAAAGCTACAGTCATTGAAGCATAGTGCATGTGTAAGCTTGGACTATGCCTGAGTAGGCACATGACGCACAAGGTACAAAACTTGCTTTCATCACTTTAAGGCTGGTTTTCAGAAAGAAAACTAGAAGGGCTTTCTTTCTTCCTTTTTTTTTTTCTTCCCTTCCCCCCCCCCCCCCCCCCAAAATGCATTTCCCATACATTTATTAAGAACTTAAACTTCCAGAAAAGGAAAAAGCTTAGCACTTTACTTTATCTATGCCTTCCTTACCTCCATTTGATTATTTACTTCCATAACTTCCTACCCACAGAAACAGATGCTTTCATCCACAGATTCCTTTAGAATCCATCAATGCATCAAACTTCAATAAGCTTTCCACTAATTTTTCTATATATTTATTACTCTACACGTGAAAATGCTTCACTTGAGATATTTTTTCAGCCTTCCTTAATCCCTTTTCATTTTCTCCCTTTTTCTCCCTGCAAGAATAAAGAGTTCATTGAGCGTAAGCAGTCATCTCCCTAAATAAAGAAGTTTTGCTGAAAATCACCATGAAATATATTCTGTTTTTCAATCAAAATACGTCTGTTAATCTTTCTTCATAAGTTAAGTGTTCAAAGCCTATTGTATTATTTTTGTTTCTTTTCTTTGACTACAGAAGATAGATTATTTGAAAATCAGTACGGAAAACTAGCCTGGCCTTTGGTCTAAACAATGCTTTCAATACATTAATTATTCTTCTGAATATGGTTAACACTCAACAGGTTTCTTTTTTTTCCTAGTCACCAGAGTGCAGTGGTTTTTTATATCTTTATATTGATTTTGCATTTTACCAGGCAAAGGAGGAAAAAAAAAACATGAATCAGAAAAAAACACCACTATTTCCTTCATAACTGCTGCAGCTTTTTATCAGAAACTATCTCCTAGAAAAAATACATTTTAAAACAAGACATTCTGCATATTTCTTCCCACAATACCCTGCCAAAAAATTAATTTCATTCATATAGGGAACCTTCATTTTTAACACTCTCTAGAGCTTTATCTTCAAGGAAGTCTCTGCCATTCAAATCCCTTTAAAAGAATGCAAAGATCACTATCTAAAGTCATAATGTGGCTTTGTTATTCTAGAAGCAGCTAAAAGTTTGCAGATTTCCTTTGTAGCTGTCATTTGATGATACTGTACCAGAAGTTGCAGTTATTAAACAGTTAACAGCAAAGCCACTGTGTTTATTTGCATATGGACACAACAGGATATTGACTGTGATCATGACTATGGGGTTGGAAATATAGCACACAAATACTGAAGTGCATTAGGAAAAATCATATAAAGAGATGGGTACAGTTGGAAAGCATAGAGATGGCAGAATTAAGGAAGCCTGTTAAATCCAATTCTTGTATATCACAATAATATTTATAATTAAACAGTAAAATACTATTATTCCTAATCAGGACTCTTGCCTATTGTAATGAATGCAGAGATCACTGTAAATTTATTTTTGTCCTTATACATATCCCCATACATTACAACACAAACAGCTACCTTGCACAGAAAATAACTATTTTCTTTGTGACCATTTCTCATGTATTCCTACTGATGTATTTAAGGACTTCACAAATACCAAGAATTTATTTTCATATTACTCTCATGGAACTACATATTTTTCTTGAATCTCTGTTACAGCTGTGTCCAGGCATAGCAGCAGCTAGGTACAGCAAGCTATAGGAGAAAATCATCTTAATACAACACTCCCAAGTTTTGAGCTGTTTCGTCTGAAAATCTCCTTCCCAAGCCAGGGCCATCAAAACAGGGAATCCTCCATATTGGTTTGTAGTAAGACACTTGCTGGACTATTAGCAACTTTTATACATTACCTCATTTTGCCTTCATGCATTCTCTCATTATTTAATCGCAATGTTATGCATAATTAAGCTTTGTTTTAAACTGAATACGAGAAAACAATTTTTTAAAATAGGCTATTCTAAAAGAAATTTTACTACACAGGTGTTTTCAAGTTCTATTATGGACAGTGAAAAGCACTCTAACAGTCATAACAGAAAACAACACATTCCTATAAATTCAAAGTACTCCTTTTCCAATGATTTTAAAGTTTTTAAAGCTTTACTGAGAACTACTGTTCAAGACAGATTTATAGATACAGTATACTTATCTTCTAACCAAATAACTGAATAAAGAAACAGATGTATGCCATTAGTTTCCTCTACACCCCACCACTGTAATTGAGAATACTTGTAGCACTTCAGTTTGCTTCAGTCATACTTTTCACTGGCTAACTAAAAGGCATCAGTATCAAGCAAAAAGGCAGGACCAACTACTACCCATATTTCAGTTTCTGTATGCTGATTTCTAACTTTTATTAACTATCTTTAAAGATATGTTTAGCACATGAAGCGAATGTTAAATGAACAGTGTCCCAAACTGGATTTTTGGGGTTGTATTTGGGAGATGTTCTTGAGGAGAAGAATGGGACAGGCAATCAGTGATGTTCATGAAGACACACAGAGTGAAAGACATCAATGAGTGAGAAGACATTTAGAGACATTTAGTAGATATTCTCTACTTCTAAGCAGCAAAACAGCCCAAAGCCACTCTTTTTCAACCTCTATTCCTCTATATGCAGTATGGAACCCAGCAAAGAATGCAGAGAAACTGCATTGTCTTTATTCAGCTACCCAAGCTTCGAGACTTGTTACTTATACTGTAAAAGGAAACAAAAAGGCACAGTCCTCACACAGCAAAAACATTAGAACGTTGATTAAGTTAAGAGGAAGCGGAAAGAGTGGGGAAAGGGATAGCCAGAACTGAAAACAAAAAACGGTAGGAAAAAGTGAATACATTACATTATTATATTAAAAGCTAAGAAATGCAAGGAGAAGAATAAATCTTAGCTTTTACCTGACAGGAGGAATGTTTCTTTAATTCCATCAGGGCTGCAAACATAAAGCTCTCAGAACTTATCAAATAAGACCAACCAAAGAGCAAGACTGTTTTCTGGCAGTTCAGTCAGCAGCAGATGGGAAAAGGGCAACTTCTTTCAAAATTCAGAATGAATCTCTCAAGTCAACAAGAGTTCAAAGCTGACTTGGGCTAAGCCAGGCTTACAACTTTCTTTGAGCATTCTCAACTAACTGCTCACTAAAAGCACCAAAGAGTGAGAGTGTAATTCTGAGAGAAGAGGTACATTTACCTAGATCAACTGAGAAATATCCCAGCCAGCAAGTTTCTGTCTTCAACTCAGCCTAATTGCTATCTAGGACAAAGGAAAAGCTGTGAGAAGGCTACACAACTAAATTGCATCAGAACAAACAAACACAAAACAAATTATTTAAATCTCCCTGGGATGATGTTTTAGGAATATTCTGGCAGAACATCCAATTTCATCTGACTGTTTTTAACTATTTATGGACAAACAAATGTTTGTTATGCATTTAAAGCAAAAAGAATTGCATGTGTGTACCTGATTATAACATAGCAAGTTGCCATTTCCCATAGATTTGGTAGCATCAAGAAAGACCTTACAGCAACATACCTCTTTCTCTCAGATGAGTCAGAATGGTGAGGACATTGAGTTGCTTATAACAGAAGAAAACTGTGCTACGCTTATTGTATTAACAAAACACTGATCAGAATAAAACATCAGTAAACTTAAAAAAAAAAAAATCAGATGATTTAGAACAACTGAAAGAGGGAAAACAGGCAGTTATTTAAATTATTTAAACTAATTCAACAGATAAATAGCCATTATTCAGAGTGTTTTCAGAGGCAACATGGTGCTTTTTTCCAGAACAAAGGTTCCAAATTTTCAGACAAATAAAATCTGTTAAAAATGTTTAGACTGAATTCCAAACAATGAACAAATTCATTTTGATTTATCAGAAGATTAGGCACTTTTTTCTTGTTTTAATGTGCTTTTTTGTTTGTTTGTTAAATAAAGATTATAGTAAGACTCAGTAGTACCAGCAGCCCAGCTAAAGCCTAAGAAAAATTTCCTTTTCTCCAAGAAGATGTATTACAAACAACTGCTGCTGGGTGTCAGCAGTTCTTCCACCTCCTGAGCTAATTAATACAGGAAAAAAAGATACGTTCCAGCTTTTACTGTTTGGACTCCACAACAGATTTTCTGTACTTCAGAAAGGCATGAGCCAAATCATGCACATCGCTATGCTAAAACCTTTATGCCAAAATTAAGAACTTTCTGAACCAGATACACATTCAACACATAATTAGTAAGTTAACACAATAGTCAATAAGTTAACACAGGTCAACCTACTTGACCTGTGCAGCAGCATAAATGCTCACAGAATTTTTTAAAACTAATAAAAGAAAGAGAGTGAATAAGTGTTCAAGGCAGAAAACATGACAAAAAAGTTACATTATTGATTGTTGCTTATGAGTATGACGAAGATGAATCTCTTTTCTTCATGCTTTCCATCCTGTCACCGTTACATTTCCATGTGTATTTTCTTCAGAAAAGCTAACTTTTACATTGAAGATTTCTGATACTTTCACTTACATCATTTTAAAAAAATATCCCTTTGGCATTATTTCATAATTTATTCTCAATATTTGAGGATACACCAGGAGTGAAATAAAACATTCTAAGAAAGCTCTAGAAAGAAAGTTCAACAGAGAGTCACTATCGTAACCTTATCTCCTATCTAGCCCAGCATAAACCTCAGATTAAAAGGTGCATTTTATAGCAGTCTGAAGTCAAAACAAATTTGCAATTACAACAGCAAATACAAAAGAGATGTGGCAGAGGTGACATCACGCCTTCATTAAAAACATAATCGCATTTTGTTTTTTCATACTCAACATGAAGAGACAGTTATTTCCAGCTCGTCTGAACTTTGTTACTATGGTATCAGGCAAAGAAATAAACCACCTCAGACAGCAACAAAACATCACAAGTTTCACAGGTATCAGGCAATACCTTGAAATCAGCCAGAAATTATAAGCACTGCCTTTCAGTCATGAAGCTCATCTAATGTCTTTCAAAAGCGCTTCTAAGTAAAGAAACAGTTGTTTTCTGTCTTCTCATATTTACCACAGAAAGACAAAGAGATGCTGAGCAGACTTAGATCATTCTTTCAAAGACTCTTTCATATGCAAAAAATAATAAGAAAGTCACAGTAGTCGTGCCCATGCTTGTTCAGCACCACCTGAGCTAGGTCATAATCACCTTACCACACCATTCTACTTCACGTCTCTTAGATTTTCTTTCCTTTTATCAACATCTAATTCTTCACCCATAGAAACACCCTCCACTACCTGCTTCAGTTTACAAACTGGCCTTCAGAATATCTGTAACACCAACAGCCCAGAAGTGTGCAGCAAGATGGTAACCGTCAGGTGTATAGGTATATACATCATTTGGCCATTGCATTTGAGAATAATGAAGGCAAACATCTGAAAAAATTCACAGAAATTTTTAGCAGTAATACCATATATAAGTCCTGTAAGGAAAAAGATTATATACCCACTAATTCTTATTAATTTCCAATTGCCTGAAAGAAGAAATGGCTCTCCATCCATGTTGTCTGGTCTGATTGAGCAGAAAAATCTCTAGATAAGTTCCATCACGGCTTCTGAACAGCCTAAGCTACACAGTATCATTAATCAACAGAGAAACAACTCCATGAGATGACAACTTATAATTTGTATACAGTCAGCAGTAAAGGCCATATTACTATGCATTTTTTGTTTTTCTTCGTATTTCATATCTCCACTGGAGAGCTGAACATCGTGATAGATGAACAGCTGCAGGTACCTGTACAATTGTGTTATTTACCTCAGACTGCCCCCAGGTGTACACATACTTTGAGAATCTATGTCCTCTAGAAAAAGGGACAGTTTACTTGGGTAGACTACAAGGAAATTGCTTAAGTATCAAGGGAGAAAGTCAGGAAGGCAAAAGTCCAACTTGAACTCAGATTGGCCACTGCAGTAAAAAAGAACAAGAAATCTTTTTACAAATATATCAACAGCAAGAGAAGAACCAAGGAGAGCTTCCATGCTTTATTTGATGCAGTGAAGAATGTGACCATTGAGGATAAGGAGAAGGCTGAGTCCTCAATGCCATCTTTACATCTGTCTTTAATAGGCAGATCAATTATTCTCAGGGCACTTTACACCCTGATCTAGAAGGCTGCGATGCTACACAGAATATACCTGGTGATCCAGGTGGAAATAATTAGAGTGCTCCTCCTCCATCTGGACTATCACAAGTCCATGGGACTGGATGGGCTCCACCCTAGGGTGCTGAGGTAGCTGGGAGGGATGATTGCTGAGCCACTCTCCACCATCTACCAGCACTCCTGGTTATCTGAAGAGGTCCCAGAGGATTGGAGGCTTGCTGATGTGACTCCCATCTACAAGAAGGGCTGTGAGGACATTCAACAAGGCCAAGGGCCGGGTCCTGTGCTTTGACCACAATAATCCCATGCAGCGCTATAGGCTTGGGGCTGAGTGGCTGGATGACTGTGAAGAGGAAAGGGACCTGGGGGTGTTGGTTGATGCTCGACTGAACACGAGTCAGCAGTGTGCCCACTGTCTGTCTCCAACAGAGAGCTGTTGGAGAGAGTCCAGAGGAGGGTCACAAAGATTATCAAAGAGCACCTCCCCTATGAAGACAGGCTGAGGGAGCTGGGCTCTATCAATCTGGAGAAAAGAAGGCTGCAGGGTGATCTCATTACAGCTTTCCAGTACCTAAAGGGAGCCTACAAACAGGAAGGGAGTCAACTCTTTGAAAGAGTAGATAACAGCAGGACAAGGGGAAATGGTTTTAAGTTGAGGGAGCGAAGATTTAGGTTGGATGTCAGGGGGAAGTTCTTCACAGAGAGAGTTGTGAGGTGCTGGAACAGGCTGCCCAGAGAGGTTGTGGATGCCCCATTGCTGAAGGTGTCCAGATGAATTCCAGATGTCCCTGCTAAACTGAAACAGGACATGTTTCTAATGAATTCTTTAGATCAGTAGAACCCTACTTAGAAATGCACACAGATCTCTCTCTACTGCACTGACTCTTCATTTTGTTTTAGCTGAAACAGGAAAGCTGGAGATGAATCACGTTTCATATTTCTCTCCACTTTCTTTCCCAAAAGTGCTGTTCTTTCATCTCTTAAGCAAAAGAGAGCTAGTGTGCACCGAAGATTAGTTCTTGTTTATGGTTTTCAAGGGGGGAATTTTTGTTGGGATAAATTAATTGTTACTCCAATAATACTGGTAAAAGGAAATAGCAGTAGGTCCTAGCCCCACTTTGTACTAGGGTGTCAGGTACAGATCCCAAAACTACTGTGCACTAAGACTGCCTGCAGAGGAACGAGACAGAAAAGGCACCATTAGCCTTTAATGCAACACACAGGAAACTCACTTATACCACTTCACACTACTAGTATCACAACATTTTGGCATCCATTGGTACAAATAACCCATCTCAAACACGCACATAGAAAGGCATTTTGTACTGACTTATTCTGTAGGCATGGTAGACATGGTGCCTGAAGCTGTTTTGACATCTCTTTCTATTAAGTGCTCACTCCAGTAACATTTGACAATTCTTCCTCGAAAACAAATTTGCAGTGCAAGCTAAAAGTAAAACTAATGCCCCAGCAAAGCAGTTTTCCAATATTTTTGCAGTGCTATCATTACACACAAACATCCAGATAGAGTTGGAGTACTCACTCTTCTGATCCTACGATCCTATAATTCCTTTTAGTATAAAGGAGATAAATTTTTTTCATGGTCATTTGTATAACAATCTAAGCTGATTTAGCAAACTCTGATTAATCAAAAATTATTCACAAGGGAAAAAGAATATACACTGTGCAGGGTCTGTTCCTATATCAGCATCAATTGCATCTCTGAATAAGTCAGGGAACACTGTTTCAGAAACAGAAGGTAGGTACTAAATCATTCACTGAGAATACTCTGATTATTATAGATGCATTCAGTATTAATGAAGTGTTTGACAGCACTTTCTTTCCTTAACCAGTGAGACTGTCAGAAAAAGAAAATGTAATAAATAGAAGACTGGTAGAGTTTGCACCACAAATTCCTACAAAAACCTACTTCATATTCATTTGGCACTGCTGCCTTATGTTGCTGGCTTGGATAATCCAGACCTTACAGCTTTCCAAACACCATGCATAGAGAAGCTCTTTTTTTTTTTTTTTTTTTAAACTCCTGAAGACAGCATGCAGGTGAATGCATTCGGAAGGTGTAAAAATCAGAAGATGGCATTTGTAATCCTCCTTCTGATGTCTCCCAACTGCTGATCCTTCCTTGGCAAATATTATCTTGTTTGACTTCTTATCTCTGACCTAAAAACATTTAAAAAAATACACTCCAAAATTAACTGGTGCAGCAAGTCCTCCATGATACTCCTGGACTTTTAGAAAAAATGGCTTAACACCTGGTGTAGACATGAACACTAAATATTATGGATAAGGTTCAATCTCTTTAAAATATCTCTTTGTCGTCTTTGAACAGTGGCAGATCAGAATAAAGCTCAAAACTTTTCTCCTATGTGTTACAGAGCTTTAACTAGTAAATGCTTATTATTAGATAGGTTGCCTGTTCCTCCTAATGCATCCTACGTTTCCTCACTTAATTGAGGAGAAGTCAAATGTACAAGGCCTTGTTTTATCCCAAGGGAGCTAAGGACAGCCTTAAGATATTGGATGTTCAAGCTATTAGTATTTATTACCATATCATCACTGAATAATAGAAGAGAAAGAAAGGAAAATCTAGTCTGCTAAATCACACATGCACAAAAACCTCAGTATCTTAATAAGCTCTAAGTAACTAGACCTCACTTCCCCTGCGGCTCATTTTCTTCTGCGGGGAAATAGTTGTCCATCTATTTGGAATCATTTAAAAGCTTTGGGCCAAAGCATTCCATAGCCAAGCTCCTTCAAGCTTTTATATAACATGCACAAGCAGCAATTGTCTCTTCGCCTTTACAAACAAGTCTGGCTAGAAGATGAAGAAAAATGATTTGAATGTAAAATGAAGAAAATTAGTTCCTGGCAAAGATTTTATACATATGAGATCTAGTTTACTTTGGTAAAATTAAATTTTAAAGACCACCTCTTTCCAAAAACAACTTGGTTCCTACAGAGGTAGCAAATCTACAGGTATATGTGAAATGTCCTTGAAAGGACAAGACACATGGATAGGAGTAGAGATGCCATCTGTACACTACATGAGACATAGTAAATGTCTTTCCAGTTTCATTATGTATTTTAGTACAGGCCCTAAAAATAAAGGTATGCAGAATATTAAGCCTATCTTATTATTCTGCATGTTAATACTAACAAATATTAAGCCAAATTACTGAAGCAGAGGAACAACTCTATTTTTTCCAATCATATATTTCCCATATTTTATTTAGCTTCCTCTGGAAATGCTCCTTCTAACCATGCTCCTTCAAAAGCTAACCAAGTCTGATGACATTATGTATGAAGATGCTTGATGAAGCCATACTTCCAGTTTTATCTTTCCTCTGTGCTTGGGCAGCAGTTGCATGAACACAGAAATAAAGAATAGTGAGTTACAGGACAATACCACACTGTTTGGAGAATCATCTAGAGACAATCTGTTCTGCTCTTCCCTCCTCTCCACAAAAGTTTGTCGTCTCTAAGCCCGGAACTACTGCACACCTCCTAAGGCTTTCTAAGGGCCTGAATTCAGTGTCTAGAGATTCACAATGTTTGTGCATCCTATCCAACCCTTCTGAATAGTCTACAAAGTGAAGACACCTTTAACAGAAAAACCTCAACAAGCCTTGCTCTCTCTACCAGTTTTGACAATTTCCAGTTTCTATTCAGATAGGGATATAGCCAGTTAGCTCAGCTGTTAACTCAGTGTAAAACAGATGTCTAGACTTTTGTAAAGCAACAGAAATACAAGTTCTCACAACTCTGATTTCACAGTTTAAGAAGCAACCTTATCTTCTCTTTCCACTCCTCTGACCCAATGACCCCTGAATTTAGACAAACTACTTAAGCGGTCCTCCAGCAGTACTACCTGTAACACCAGGGGAGCATTGCTTATTGACAAACCAGCACAGAGAAGAGGATATCCAATGACTCAAAATCACATCCCTAGAGAACAGCTGTATACAGATGTTTCCTTTTGCCACTTCAGGGATTACAGGCTCTTGGACATTCACGGTCCTAATTTTTATTTATCGGAACTATACCGCATCTATCTTTAAAAAAAAAAAAAAAAAAAAAGACAAAAAACCCACACACATTAGAATACAGTGTTCATAATACTGTGTGCTGTGAAGTGCACAGAGCAGCTGTGGGACAGAGGACAGATTTCTCTCCTATAACTTGTTGCATCACACTCTTGTTACTTTACAGTTAGGACATTGAAAAGGTACTATACATTTGACAAGTAATACGTGGTGCAGCACACGGACATAAAAAGTAAATAATAGTCTGAAACTCAAACACCTCTCTACTGCCATTTGCCCCCTTCAACAACGACTCATATGACTCATGCAGTCAGCAGCACATTATAAAAGTATATGAGGATAAGAAAGTTAACAGTATCAACCCAAATAGCCCATGAGTATTTCTTATATAGCGACAAAGCACATTTATGAATAAAAATTTATTTCATTGGATTAAGCATGATCTTAAACTAGGTCAAAAACCTATTCACACTGACACAAAAGCAATTTTCAAAAGATGGAAATGTCATTGCCTATCTTGATTTGGGTATGTCCAGGCAAAATTCTGTGCATAAACAGGTACCAAGAGCTCTCAGCAATCAGGTAGCAGCAGTGATATATTTCAGTAGAAGGATGAAAAAAGTTAATACATTTCAGTTGTACATACTTGATATTTTCGCTTGTGTTTAAGTGACAGCATGATATATAATGTTTTCATCAGTTTTTCATCAGTTTTGGTCTTCACTATTTGAGGGAAAGGACATCTATTATCTGTTTATACTTATAAGCATATGAGCAAACATATGTAAGTAGACACATACAAACAAGAAGCAAAAAGAACACCACTGTTCTCCTGTTATAGGCTAAGAGTTTAAACTCCCAGATTCTTCCCTATTATGTTTAGTATCCCTTAATTCTCTAAATTGTACTTTGCAATTCTTCCCTCTATTGTTGTTTCATTCTTCTACTGCCTATTCTTCGTTTTCTTGCAATATATTTGGGTTCTAAGAACAGCAACAATCACCATATATTATAGGAAATACTTATAGAAATTATGTCAAACAGGA
The DNA here is from genome assembly GCF_023343835.1 of Lagopus muta. Classification (NCBI taxonomy): domain Eukaryota; kingdom Metazoa; phylum Chordata; class Aves; order Galliformes; family Phasianidae; genus Lagopus; species Lagopus muta. The sequence goes on from NC_064433.1 coordinate 93,361,995, forward strand.
GCAAGCAATGCATCAGTTTAGACACTTTTCAAAACCAACAGAGATGCAAGCAGGAATAGTCAGCATATGCTTCCAGTATAACATGAACAATACAATGAGGGAGTGCCTAATTCCACCTTAGACACAATTCACCTGCAAAAAGACATACTGGGCAGGACAAGGAGAAGTAACTGCAAAACATTTAAGTCATTCATTGTCTGACATTGTTATAAACATGTGCACCAGCTGGAGTATTTCAGGAAAAGTTCAGAAAAATTGAAAAGAGTGCAAGCTAAAGTTTTCAAAATCAGTTACTTCACACTGCCTATAACAACTCCAAATATTGCAATCAAGCAAAGAAAATGAAATCTACCAATTTTTGTTTTTCTATTTCTTTTAGGACAAGGATAATGTATGGATTCTTCTGCAGATACCTAGTTTTAGGTTAGGCTAATTATGCAATCATCAGGTAAGAATTTTCATACAAAATGAAAACTTTAAGAATGGTAAATACTATAGCAGTTAATTGTATTCCAGTATATCAAGTAGTAATAGCACACTGAAATTATATCCATTACATGACTTTATTGGACATACTTGAAAGGTAATAAAAGTGTTGTAACTGACATTTTTTCCTGCTTCAAAGAAAGCCAATTTGGCACTAAGAGAACTTCTTGATTTTAATAGTTGCACATTTTGATAATTTGAAATCAAGAACTTTTTAAGACCATTTATCAAAGATTTTAATAAAATATGAAGGGCTATATCAGGATGATTTATGTACAATGTAAATTACATTCTAGTTATATCTACATATATCTACTAGATCTTTTTATTCAATAACAAGTACATTCTGGAGAACTGCACTACCCACTTATCACAGCCTTAGCTCAAAAAAGTCTTCTAAAAAAGTAATAAAAAACAAATCAGTCTGTTTCTTTCTCAACACTAACACTACAGGAGGAAAAGTAATTAATTAACTGAAATAATAGTTAATAAAATAGACAAAAAAGAAGAAAATACACAAAAGTATTGTATGTAGCACCTGTAAAATAGAGATTATGTTTATGTATTTACTATTGATTTTACTAGAAAGTTCTGTAAGCAGAATTTACCATACCTCCTTACTAGTCATTTGAGAAACATGCAAAAAGAAAGGGAAATACCATGCACTGCACTGTTCAGATCCAAAACTTACCTAGTTTTTATGAGATAATGAGGAATAATGTAATAATGACAAGGCGTAACACTTGTTACAGCTAAATCCTTTGTCTGAATTCTAGCCACCCACCTGAAGCCTTTTGCTTTGCTTACGAACAATCTTGACAAGCTCCATAAGCAGCAAACTGTCCTTCACTTTCAGTTTTGGGAGTGAACCTAGCCAAGTCCACAATAGACAATACAATGCTAAATTCAGTCTCAGAACTAGCAGTTGCAGCTAAAAAACAGAATTACGCAACAAAAAAATGTAAGCAAACTCAAAAGAACAAAGAACATACATGAGCATTTAAGCCATGGGTGTCCAAACTTTTGACTTGCCTGTGTTGCACTGAGCGAAGAGGAATTGTCATGGGCTTCATATGAAATATGTAACATAGTTAATGTAAATAACTAACAATTTATTTATTTTTTAATATTTGCTGTTTAAAAAGAAGGCAACAAAAAAATACAAAAATTAGTGTGATGTTTGACCCTGTTTTTTGCAAAACTAATGCATCAGCATCTGGCTTGATACAAGTGGTTGCAATTCACCATGAGTTCTTAAGGCAGTAGTCAAATTTTTGATCTAATTTTACTCTTCCTGTGCTTCATCCTCTAAAACAGTTCTTTTCAAATGTATGCACTGCCAAAAAATGATGACATGAATAAAGGAGTGATTATGAATTGTGGTATACTTTTTCTCCGTTAGGAGAGGTCATACAAAGTCTACTAAAGAGACACAACCAAATTTTTATTTGAGTTGAATGCTTGATTGCAACTCTATACATTCCATTTGAAAACTCACTGGTTTTATTTATGTTGACTAAAAATGGAGTTGCAAATATTAAAAAAAAAAAATTGTTTTACATATCTTGAAATGTATTCTCAAATTCCTTTATCAAAGTGGAAAGCAAAGCTGCATATTTTTCACTGCTCACAGGACTGTGTTTAGCCAAAGCATCAAAATACATATAATTATTTGCCATAACTTGAGCTTGCCATAATTTATGTCTCTTTTTGAACAGTTATGGTTTGAAACATAGCACACATAAGCAGATTTTCACCTTGAAGATGCACGTGTAACTCATTTAAGCAAGCAATCTAATCCACCAGAAAAACATATTGCACATTTAATACTTCTTGTGAGCTTTTTGAAACATTGAAAATTACAAAATTTGTCAGCACTGCACAAGTAGTCTGGATGTTTTTTTCCTGCAGTGAATACGTTGACTCATTAAATTATTTTATGGAATAACACATGCCCAAGTATAATAACTAAGTAAGAAAACTTACGTGTCTGCTTCATAACAAAAAACACATAGCTTCACATGTATGCGCATGTCTTCATAACAATATTAAAAGTTCTTGTGGGGCCTCATTACTAGATGTCCAGAGCTACACACAACCTCTAGGTTGGACACACCTCACTTAAGTACTCATGAGTCTTGCTGCTTAGAATTCCACAGGTCTACTGTCTTAAGTGTAACACTTCTACTTGCTAACTTTGTCAGTCTAACAGAGACTTATTTTATGCTGTGCTTCCACAAAGTTAGAGTTGGAAAAATGTATTCCACTCTCATATTACTTAAAACTATAAACAAAATCAGTTGAAAGAAAAATTAATTTGTTCATGAGTTAGTTGTTCAGCAGCTGAATAGCCTTGCAGGTGAAGTGATAGCTATCAATTTACTTTTCTACATTGTTGGACAGAATATCAGTTCCTTTAAATTGATTAAACTCATTGCAACCAATTTTCAGCTCCCACCAGTCATATCTGGAAACACACTAGTATGCTGCAGGGTGCTGGAGTGTAATGAATACCTTGACATAGTTCAGTAAATATTTTCACTCCCTGGCAAGTGAAAAACTGGTCAAGCTATCAGTACAAGTTCAATGAGACGAGGTCTTTGGATTTGATTTAAAAATATTTTCTAAAACAAATTGATTTTATTAGCACATAACATGCTTTTAAATTCTGTTTCCAAATGCCTGCCAATTCTTTTGCAGAGTAAGCAAGATAAATGTTTTAGAGTTTTTGCCCTTTTTTTTTTTTCTTTATCCCTTGCCCAAGCAAGAGGTCTGGTTTATTCATTATTTTCTGACGATCTGATTTTGAATAAAAGACATCAGCTACTAATAGACATCAGCAGCCCCTCCTGGATAAATAAGTTGCAAATATCAACTTAAATTTCCCTTAAGACTGTTGCAAAAACAAGTAGAGAGTAGAGAGAAGACAAAGGAAGGAATCTGTGAAGATTCCACTTCTTGTGGAAGTGTTCACAGGCAAATTTCTTCCACAGCAAAAAGAAAGCCTAGTATGCAGAGGGAGAAATGACACAGTCAGAAGAAAATGCTATGAAAAATGTGGTCAGCAGTACCGCACTTCTGATTAGATCAGGCCTCAGAACACTGGAGGCAGAGGCTGCAGAAATGAGGCAAAAGAACTTGATTAGAATCTTAAATGCTAAGCAGAAAAGAGAAAGCTCTTGAGAACCAGAAAGAGAAAATGAGAATGTTCAAGCATCAGAACATCTATCAAATTTTATTATTTTGCCAGATTTCAGAAAAATCTATGGCGCTTACCAAGACCATTGTAGGCTTTGTACTGCATCTCCCTGAAGATTTTTGGAGGCAGCACAAGCCAGTGAGTGGCAGACAACCCAATTCTGCCAGCCCAGCACTGATGCATGTATATTCACCTCAGTTAAGGGATATCATGGGCCTTACGTGTAAGATTACTCAAAGCTGTCTCTGTCACTAAACGTTTAAAAAAAAAAAAAAAGACATGAATGAACAAAGTATTCTTGAAGGTCTTTTCCAACCTTGGTGATTCTATGATTCTATGAAATTACACTCAACTGCAAAGATACTCAGCTACTCAGCAACTCCAAGATTCTATCTAGCTAGTGACTTTGCTAACCAGCCCATCTCCCAGTAGCAATGTATTATGAGAAGCACTTAGAGCTGTCTTTGAAAAAAGGGAGCACAGAAACAGATATCCTACTATTCCAAGCACTTGCTTTTAATACTCTGCCCCATTTCTACACAAGGAGAAACCCACAGCTATCTGCAATGAGGCAAAAAAGTAATTCAGATTTCTGCTTAGCTTCAACTCCATATCGAAACTTATGAGATTGGTAATCATGTATTTTCAATTAACATATAATCTCATTTTTTTAAACAGGTGCCTTCCCTTGTTTTCAGATACCTTAAATCAGTTTTAATTACTATTATATGATTTAACAGATACCAAATAGTAGGTACATTTATAAGGTTGATGTTACCTTACAAATGTTGAAAAGTTCTAACCACTGACACCCCTCAGATTCCTTCCTGGTTTGCACAGAGGTGAAAAACTTAAGGATCACTTACTGCCCCCACTCTATCAGCACTGGCATCCATGCCTATATAGACAGGCTGTGAGTAACAGCTAACAGGGAAGGAAAAGAAATTTATTGTCTAGAAATTAGGCCTTCTATTTGATGGATTAGTATTTTCATTTATAGGTGATGATTTGGTAGCTCACACATATCATCTATAGAGGGAGGTTAATTAGAAAAGCTTCATGTCCAAGGAGAGCACACAAAAATCTGTGTACTTCTCTAAATATACACTAATATAAATTTTCAACAAAGTTCTTAACTTAGTATCTATTGTTTCACCTTGTTCTACTTTTAGTATAGCTAATAGACTTAAGTAATATGCTGTACATGCAACTGAAAAGTTAAATCCTAAAGCATATAATTTTTTTTCTCTAATAAGAACTGTAAACTGTAACTGCCAGCACTAAAAATATACAGTAATGATGCTTTCAGTTACCTAATCCCTGTAGTGGAAGATTTTTTTTTCCTGCTCTCCTGGTGACAGTGAAATCCTTGACCAGTACATTTAAAACACTCTATTAATAAAAACTAGTTCATGCTTTTGATTTTACAGTTGTTTAATATAGTACAAATATCAATATCGTGCAGCTACAACAAACACACAAGTACCTCAAAGTACATTAGAAACACAGATGTGTATAATTATTCTTTAACAAGCATATTGATTGCAGCAGATAGATTCAGCTAATTGCCACAAAGAAGCCCGTGGCAGAGCAGAAAATAAAATACATTCCTCAAAATTCCTCTGCTTTTAATGCTAGCGCATAGAAATTCAACAGTACAAACTGTTTCAGATTAATGTATCTCCATCCACTTAGCAAAAACACATTTCTACCCGAAACTTACACTTAGCAGTCATTCTAAAAATGAAATGAAAACCCACGTCAGCGTTCTTGCAACAGGTGCAAAGGGCTGAACCCCAGTTACTGTAGCCCCTGTGAAAATGCTAAGAGCCTACAAGAAAGATTCCCTGAGCCATCTACTTCACCAAGGTTCTGTAGATATTTCCCTCTACACTAAGGACCCCAAACTGCTTATTTTAAAATTGGCAATGGATAAATTTGAATAGGTTATCTGCAATAATACAGATCTCATTTACGCAGCTAGGTAGGCACACTAGAAAGGAAGGGAGCTTTTAAAACCTCACGTCATGAATTCAAAGCTAGAAACAACACTCTACGGTGAACATAGCTTACACGGAGAGGGAATATGGGCTAAAAAGTAACAAAAACATGGAAGACAGCATGAAACAAGTTAAAAAAAAAAAAAAAAAAAAGTAGAGTGTGTTAAAATTTAGAATTTCCTCTTCTTTTTGTGGCCAGATATCTGGGATCCTCCCTGAATAGCTGTCAGTCTCAGTCTCATTTTTTCTCCTTTCTCTGAGGAACTCTTAGCCAACACTATGACCAAGTAGCAAGAGGATACTAAGCACTGCAACAGCACACCTTCCAGCAATTATTATGTAGTCTAAGGACTGTTCAAAACAGTGTGCTTTTGCGTGCGTATTCAGAAATCCTTGATAGATCTCATTTCTGCTCTCCATTTTACACCTTCTTTGATGCATCCATGTTTTGACAGTATACAATATACAATAGTAACAACATGTAACAGCTTAATTTTAAATAATATGAAGCACTCCCTTTTGTTTATCTTAATTAAGTTGCCAAACCACCAGCACCACCTGTGTATCTTGCAAAATTTAACTCTAAAAGTTATTTTTCTTCATAATTCATTTTAACACTGCTCTTTATAAAAAACAAAGTTCTTCTACGTTAAATTCCTTCTTCAGTCAACTTTCTTTTCCAGCCTATTCCACAGAAAAATATGTTTTCCAAGTACTTTTTCCATTCAACAGTTCTTTTACCCATAAGCACATAATCCATCTAAATCTATAATTTCACTTACCAAGCATTAAGCTTTGAGAACACACAGATTAATTGTAAGAAATCCCTTAAGATGACAACTGGCTCAGCCCTTGGCCCAACATTCACAAAGCAGCTGTGAAATGAGGCTAATGAACCTCTCTTAATGGGGCATTCAGCTTTTTATATTGATCATACAGAAGAAGCTTAGCCTGAGGGTGCAGTCCTCCCAGGTGCTCTATATCACATTGTGCTTCGTCAAACTTTTCTAATTCCCCTACCAGGCTGTATAGGAATACCTCGCACAGAAGTGCTTGAATTACTTACAGGTACATTCAGTTAACTTCAAGAGGCACAGAATTACACTTGTAAGGACTTACTGCGTTGCATTTTTATTCCCTTCCCATTCTTTTCAACCTCCATTTTGACTGTGATTGAACTACACAACCTGAAAAGGTGCACGCTATCATTGGGCAACTTAAGCTCTGTGCTAGTGAAAGCAGGTTTTAGGGTATATTTGCCAAGCTTATCAGAGAATTTCTACAGGGGGAGTTTTTTGGTTTCCGAAGACAAAAGAAGGCCCAGCTGAGAGCCATCTTGGAGACAATTGAAACCACTACCAGTAAAGACTACCTCGAACATTCCGTTCTTTGTTTCAGTCTATACAGAGTGACTGCCTTTCCATGGTGTCACTGCTGTCATTTAGCTAGCAAATGATTAATCTGTGGTTAACAAAACCAAAGCTCTGCTCCTAAAACATCTAAAACACATCAGACATTCTAATGTTTCTATTCCAGCATGTTCGGAATCCTAATACAAGCTGGAATTCAAAGTGTAGGAGGAAAAAAAAAATTGCAAACCAAGAGAAGGAGAAAATCTAATAATGTTTAAATTATGATTAAATCATATAAACAGTTATACTGAAAGGCAACACTGGCTTCCAGTCACTAAGTTACTGTGGAGCTCTGTAACCCGATAAAGTTCTTGTCACCACTAATAACAGACCACAGGCTTTGTACCAGCTCTGCAAGGCCTCAAGACAGGGCTTGTCGGCTTTTGTACATGCGCCTTTTAGACTTGCCTGGAGCTCTACGTTTAGCATAATAAACCACAGCAACAATAGTTTAATTACCAAGTAATTGTTACCTGGCCAAATTTGACTTAGCTGTGGACAGTGGTGTGGTATAAACTCCACTGTTCCTAGAATTTTGAAGTATTTTTACAACTAATGGATAGTAGTAGTGAGTCACTATATTGCAGTGAGTTACTATATATGCAGAATGCATATAGCAATCTGTGAAGCTCGAATGAAAACACAGCACACGAGTGCAAGCATGGGATAATGGCAGACACACTCAAAGTACAAAGACCTACAATTGCAGAAAAGCAGTCAGTTTTTTAAAGGATTCAACCATGGGTGGTGAATCATGACAAAAAACGTGCAAAACACCCAATGTCTGTAAAACAACAGTCGATGAAGTAATGTGGGACATTAAACCAATGAAGAAAATAAAAGCTGTAGAGAATGTTAAAAAAACGTATTGAATCAGCCTCAAAGGAATTCTAGGGTGAAGGGGAAATACATCATTTACAACAAGCTCACCAGTAAAGGACTGGGAATGTCAGTGATTCCTTGCAACCCACTCTTATCTCCATTCCTCCTTTAGCATCACTGAAGCTGTTAAAGCCCAGAGACACTGGAAGGAGAACGACTCAAACACTTTAACTCTCATATTATTGAGACTTTCTCTAAATACTGTTATTCTACTTTTATTTTGTATGTAATAATTAGAGCTTAAATAATAATGATTGTTTGACCATGCTGTGCACATCTCAGTTTGACAATAAATTCCTTTCTTTGCGCATCGCATGAGCTATTTCATTGGAACACGTAAAGAGCTAAAACTGCAATGCAAAACTCATAAGCAACAAATTGGTGGAGATAACCTTGACTTAGATGCAAAAACTACTAGCAACCCTAACAATATCTCGGTGTTTCCAAAAGCAAGGTAAGTTTCTTACTCCTCTACCTTTTTAACAATTCTATTATTACACAGATGAGAACTGCAAGAGTTCTACTGCCCACCCACACACTAAGTGATCATTTAATCTATAAATAATCTATAATCATTAATCTATAAAGCCCTCTGTTACGTATTTTCTTACAGCATTAGCCTCTTTGGCTTGCATTTGCCCTAAAGCAGAGCCACAGGCTAAAACAGCTTCATATTTTCTAGATGTTTCAGACCAAATTAAGGATGTGTAGGGTGAGAACAATGAATGCTTCAGTCCCAATGAAATGCCCTGGGGGGGAAAAAAAAAAAATAATCTGTAACACATGACGAATACATTCAGGTGACAGGATAGCTGTCAGCAACCATGAATCCATGCCATCTATGATCAATATCAGCATTACAGAGATGTTCTGAGAAACACTGTCCTTATCTAAGAGTAGTTGAACAAATTTAAAATTAAACATAAAGTTTCCATATTTGTTTTAAACTTTGTTTATACAGATTTTTGTACCATTATTCCAAATCTAGTCACATCTTGAATAAGTGTAATGAATCAGATTTATGAGTACAATGTACAGTGTAACTCATTTCTGCTCATTGGTTACTCACTGTAGAGATAAACTGAAGCCATCTGTTTATTACTATTCTTGCCATGATGAGACCACATGCATGCCTTATTGTTTTCTATGTGCAAAAGCACAAAATTACCTGACTAAATGCATCACCAGGTTCTACTCAGTAGAAGATCGGGCAAAGAGGTGCTGAAATTCTGTTACAAAAGGGCACGTCTGAGATCATCATTGGAACAACATGAGCGTGGCCGTGCAGTCTGCACCCTACCTGGCACATGCAATAAAAAGACCCCTCATTTTTCACCATTGTCTTAATCTTCACAAGCATAATTACAGCATGCCTCAGTAACGGTAAATACAAATTACACGCTGTTCTGCAAGACAAAGATAAGCTGGTTTTTATGTTTTAACAAAAAAAAAAAAAAAAAAAAAAAAAAAAAAAGGAATAAGAAGGTATTTATCGCAGCCTAAATATTAGCATTATATAACATTGTGTAAAGTACCAGCACAGAAATGTTATGTTCTGCAGCTCAGCATCCTAAAATACATCTTATGAAACTACAGTGGAGACAAAGAAAAAAATATATTTTTTCTTTGTTACAATATTTTCTTAGCACTATGGCTGATCAGCCTTAAATGGATACAGAAATTCATTTAAATGACACCTGTCTGATAGAATTTCTCATTACATAAATAACAACTTCATTATTTCAGTAGCGTATTTTACATTTTCTTGCTTAATTACCAACTTCTACACTGTATAATTGAAACTATATTAAAGAAAAAATGTCAAGCTGTCTGAAATTGCTATGTTAAAAATAGGAGACCTTTTGTACTCAAGTTTTGCAGAAGTAGCCTGTTGCTTAATAGTTTTTTGGAAGTAGCACAAATTTGCTACCGTAGACCAGCTAACAAGAAACATCTAAATATGAAACTTAAGAGCATCACGCTTTCCTCCAAAAATATTTAAATGGAGATTTGCCACAGTTTACAGTCCATAAACTAAATCCCAAGTAGTCCTACCTAATCTTTTTTTTTTCCCCACTATAGCAAGGAAAACAAGTTTCAGTCTTAGCAATATGATCACAATCTATTTGTATGTATTGTTTATCACAACAAATGGAATTTATAACAATGCACAGAGCAAGAAAAATACATTTTACACTAGTTTTATACATTTGTTATCATTGAGATAGGAAGTCATTTATTCTCCCTTATAGAAAATTTAATCCTCTTTACTATTCTGATCCAACAGGATTTAAGGATGTGCAACCTCTCACAGGGAAGGTTCTAAATGCATTCCAAGAAAAAGTCCATCTTAACCAGCTTTGCAACCCCAGCAGGATTCCACTTCTGGAATGATTTTACCTGCTATTTTTTGAATTGGTAATAACTCACTTTCACATACTCATTTCCAAAAATTGGCAAAGAAAATTGTATAAAATATTCTGCTAAAAATACCTTCCCATTATCTTCTACTCATGTGAGAAAGTGGGATTGTTTAGCATGGAGCGCATAATTTGTTTTTCGTCATCCATTTGAACTTTCAAAATGATGAGAGTTGCACTGAAGGTAATGCCTCCTATTTTAGCACATTGGCCCAATACGTCAGAGGCAGATATTGGTGCCATGGCATTCCCACCAATATTCCCTTACATTTTTTTGCTGTACAATAAATGGCAGTCTGACAGAATGGTGTCTGAAGGAAAGGTGTGTCGATTAATTCCTCCATGTGAAAAAACAGCACCCACTGACATTCATTGACACTTGCTGAATGTTTCTGGAGATGAAACAGTGGGTGTGAACATAGTGAGGCAGTAGGTGGTGTGTTTCAGCAGCAGTGACAGCAATGTGAAAGAGAAGGCGTATTCTAGACAGCCATGCGCAGCTATGACACCACAAAATGAAGATTCCCTCAATCAAGCTTATCTCTGCAATGTTGGTGACTGTATCAAAAAAAAAAAAAAGTGTTTTGTAGCTGAGAATTTACTGTATCAATTAGTGTTGCTGTGCACTTTGTATCTGCTTTTGAGGCAAAAAAATAGAAAGCATTACTTTTGGAGCAAGCTACATACATACACTTTCTTTGGTCATGGTATACTAACTTCTCTTTTCTCTATATACTAAGTGCTTCTCAAGTTTCATAGAAAATAGAGAAATTGGCAAGGAAAATCATGCTTCCAAATACATGCACACCCTTTGCTACCACCTGCAATCTGTGGTGCTGGCTGTAGTTCAAGTGAACCATCCATTGTGTAGCTCCTGTTTCAAATCTTTTGTAGAGGCATTAGTTAATTTACTCTTGCATGTAGGTTTAGACAATAGTCTACTTGAATTAGGTGTTTGGCTTTGTATTCAGTTTTCTTCATCCTCACACTTAATTTTTCTTCATGTCCATCTCACTGAGGAGCAGGTGTTTATTAGGCATAGGTCACCTCACAGAGAGGGGGATGGAGAACAGTCCAAATGGTTCTAGGTGCTTTTTTGAACTGAGCATCAGAAAAAAAGAGGACCAGGATGAAAATATGAGAAAAATCACAGTAAATTTCCTAGTGTAACTTCAATAAATCAGCAGGTGCTTAATTGCTTAAAAAGAATTATAAAGTGACAGACAGCAGGTTTGCACTAGACTTCCCTAGCATGGCATGGAATTCTGAAGAACACCTTGATCAAATGTCTTGTGTAAAGAAGGCCAGCATTAAAAGGGAAAATGTTAATGGCTGAGCAGATGCAGCAGGAATACACAATCCCTACTCTTTCAAAATGCATTTTGTTGTGGCAGATGGATGCTATTGTACCTGCATTCTGTAAAGGTGTTTGCAGCACAGCCTGAGGCCTGGACCTTGCACCCTATTTGCTACTGGGGAGGCAGCTGTTAAAAAGAATGAGAAAGAAGGGCAGAAGAAGAAAACTGTCTGTCAACATGCAACAGGCTCGCATTCAGTTTCTTGACTTGGAAACCATGCTGTGTTTGCACTAATCTATAAAAGGTTATGAACTAAAATCTAGAAGTGACACATTTCCAGCCATTCATTCATCAATTGCTAAAAAGCTCATATGAAAGGGACTCAAAACATACTGTTCGCATTGCGCCATACTTAAATTCTTTCCGAATTTGAGATATAAATTTGCTTCTTTTGACAAAAATCTGCTTGGTTAAGTAGACTTATCATTCCCACCTTGCTGCTTTATTTGCTTATCAAATGAAAAGTACTACTTTCTACACTGAAAGCCAAAAAACAAAGCATAAAAGATATTTACATAGTATTTTACATAACAAGCTCCTTTTGAGAAATGAGAATATTAAAATTTCAAAAGTACAGTCACAGCAAGTGGTAGGCAAGCAATGAAGATAAATCAAATCCTATTTCTTGCCATGCTGTGAAAAGACGGCTGGCTTTTAATCATCCTGATGTGCCATATGTAAATTCCATCAAAGAAGAAGTTTGGTAAATGTTATATTTCATAACCACAGGGAAGGAAGCTATTTATAAACATCAATTAAATTATATAATATAGTCTAAATCCATTAATAACAAAGCTCTTAATCTAGGTAGACATTACCCTCACATTGGGTAAGTTTTCTTTTATTGTATTTTTTTTTTCCAATGCATATTTAACAAAGAAAACAACCTTTTTTTTTTTTTTTTTAAAACACAAGGTCACTCTGACCTGTCTCATGTGTACTTTCTGTGGTAGCAGAAATTTAATTTTACCAGGAGAAAAATACCCCACAAAGCACTCATAAATCTAAAAATCAGTCAGCATCTAAGATTTTCATGTGGTCAGAAATCTTTAAAAGAGTAAAGAGCAAAGCATGTATTGTAGATACACAATATATAGCCATTTGTGTGCATACGATGATTAAATGCTAATTCAAAGTGTGCTTTGCTCTTTCTGGAAAACATTTGAGATGCAATTGTCGCCAACAGAACAGCAAAGCTTAATAGCATAAGAAATGTGTTTGCAAGCCTACAAAGTAATAAAGAACCAATAATAATAGTATTGCTATTATACTGCAATTGTACATCATTTGCATTAGAAGTAAACATTTGAAAACACTAGAAATTGTTATACTTCACAATATTTCTAGGATGTTTATAGTCATCTAAGTAAAGTAAGTACAGTTTACCATCTCAAATGACTATGGCAAACTAAGAATAGATCTTTAAGCCCTAAATACTAGGCTAGCACTTAAACTTCCTTCTTAAACAGAAAAGAAGCTAAACACAATAGGTCTCAAGAGGAGGTTATATAGCCAAGCAAAAGGGATGGCTAACGATAGCTGGGGGAAGCCTTCGTGCAGTAACAGAACTGACAGGTTACCCAACAGATGCTAGAGGGAACAGAGAAGGAAAGTATGATTCTATGTAAGGAAGGCATGAAGGAATTTATTTTTTTCCCCTCAATAGACATCAGGTTTTAGAAATAGTTATTAAAAGCCCACAGGAAAGCAAACCCTATCAACACAAGAAATAAATGCATACCAAAAAAGCCGCAAAGAAAAACACTTTCAATGGTATTCTGTACTACACTTCTTTTGTTTCTATTCTGATTTACTATGAAGTCAAATCTAGATCACAATCTGAGGAAAAAAAAAAATTCCAGCAGTTTGTTTTCTGTGACACAGCAATAAATGCTTTCTGCTACATATTCCAATCCAAAGATTTTATTCTAATGAGTTTTGTGCAGGGAAGAAAAAAAAAAAGCTCCATATTTTCAGCACACTCAGCAATGTCTGTGCACATAAACTGAGACCTGTCATATCTGCCTTATGATTAGCAGAAATTTAATGCTGCACCTCTTTGTAATTTGTCGTTTTGTTATGACTGGCATGTAGATTGAATGGCAGGTGACATTTCATAAGATTTAAATAAGGTAAGAAATTAGAAAAGGAATATGTTAGTTTGATTAAAGTATAATGAGTCATTTGCATATTGAATACAACAATCTGTAAACACAAAATGAACTCCATATAACAAAGGACATCATGAACTGCATTTCTTACATTTTATAACACACAGAAGGAGAACTTCAGAAAACTGAAATCCTGGCTAATTTATATAGCAGCTTGTACTCTGGAAGAGATATGCTTACCCTCTGTCTCACGGTATGTAAGATATCACACCGCAAGGTTGTGTAGGGAACCTACACAGTTACTTCTCATCAATCGCAAAGGCTGCTTCTGAGTTGTCCTTGTAGGAGGAGGAAATCAACTTATAATTCCTAAATGTGTAAGCTCCAGTTTTGACTCCATAGAAAGAGTTCTACACACATGGAATGCCATGGATATCAATGGAAGCCTGAAGGAGAGGACAAAACCTTTTGGCCTCTCTGCAGAATTAGTACCTCACTGAAAATGTAATGCTGTCAAGATGCAGAGCTCCATACAGAAAACTCAAAGCAACAGCAAATGAACAAATCTACCAGGACTGATAATAATAATGAATAATGCACTGCTCAAACTGCATTAAAAAAAAGTAGCACTTAAACATAACCTCAAGGCAAGAGACCAATTCCTGTGTAACTCTGCTGTCAGTATATTCAACAATAGAGTGAAACAAAATAAGCTGATGTGGTTAGTCGACATTTGCAAAACCATTTGCCTAAAATTTACTCGCATTGTAATGGCATTTGGTTACTGTTAAGTTTTAACTGTCTACAAAAGAAAGGATAGTCTTATTTGTGAAGGGAGCTTTAACTTTCAAATGAAGCAAAATAAAGGTGGAGAACAGGAATGCTAACATATATTATGAATCTGTACAAATAAAGCAATTTCAGCCAGTTAGACCTGAGCTGTGGCATTAGCTGCAGAAGTTTGGTTTTGCACAAGAAATTTAAGAATCACCTGTATTCTAGTCCACAAAGGTGTAAAAAATATTAAAGAGTCCAAATGTTACCTTTAGAAAGAAATACAAAAATTGGTTAAAGACCTATCAAATGGTACAGAAAGATATATAAATAATAATTAAAAAAACCCCACAACACTGGTAACTTCTGGGCAGAATGGAAAGCCCACAGCTGCAGGCTATCTGCAGAAATACTGGACTGCCAACATCACTTGAAATCTGTAAACAAATTGCCTATTTTCTTCATTTCTTCTGCTAGCAATTATGTGCACTACTCATTCTGCATACATACATTATGCTAACAGGCTGCTTCAAATGCAGAGATGAGGAGATATTACATGTTGCCTCACTAATCTTCTATTTAGAAAAGAAGCAGCCCTTGCTTTCCTACTAGTGGCAATTTCTCAATACACCAGGGACACCACTGGGTTAGCAGTATGAGACTTATCAAACTTAGAGCATTAAGATATTGACCTTAAAGATATGTATTTGAGATTTTGTGTTAGACAGCAAGGCAGAAGACTCTACAACACCAACTAACTCCTTAATCCATTTTATAAGCTACCTGGTTGTTTTCCACCATTGCACATGCACACGCAGTCCAGGGAAGAAGGAGCAAATGACTTAGAGCTTTCTATGCCACCCTGCCACTTGTAGTTGTCCAGAATACAACTACATATATTGGGAAAGACATATATATATATATAAATATAAGACATATATATATATCCATATATATAAATATCCATATATATATATATATATATCTGGATTCCATGCTTGTCTCTCAATGCAACCATTATGGCAAACAGAAATATATCCTCTCATTAATGCTCACAAGAATGGGACCAAGATTACATGTTTAATACAGAACTGCTTTTCTATACTTCATGGGTGTATATATGTACACATGAGGTTATTCAACAGTTAAAACAAATCTTGAAAATATTAACTACTAAGGTGAGGCTCCTGTATTAAGAGATGTGTATACTCGTTTGAGTCAGACAGTTACTACTTGTAGTCCTATGAAAGTTTCTGTATGGAGTGGAAACAAAGGACAGACTCAGTATTTCTTTGATTTGGCAATTATTGTTTCTTACAAGGCATATGTGACAATTGTTTTCTTGACTACAGTAGGAAATTTAGATTCCACCTTGAGAAAGCATGAACCTACCAGAAAATACTAAGTTCAATTTAAGTTGCTTGCAGCAAAGCTAAAAAAGCTTCTGTGACAGTTAGACTTTCTTACTAGATCTCTGCAACTTCTTTTATAGAAATTACATGCTCCTGTCAACATCTGCTTCTTCAGTTTTCATACAATCTCACTATTACCTCCAAGTTGGATTTTATGCAGTGTCTGTTATTTCAGCTTTTTTTTTTTTTTTTTTTTTTTTTTAAGTGAAGCTCAATTTCTTTTCAGTTTTCTTTCTTGTGAGAGATGAAGTTGCACCTTCAAGGAGTTAGGGGGAAACATTTATTCTTTGTTTGTGTCTACCTACATATTACCCCTGTAAGTAATCAACTTTTGTATAGTGTTTGCTCTTCCAGAGCTGTCCCTGAAGACTTCAAATTATTTCGTTTTTAAGCATTGCTATTCCACACATTCCTTTATGAAAGCAAAAAATATTTATTATAATTTTAATTCCTACATAAGAATGCAGCAACTCAAGTGTATCACTATTAATCCTAAGGAGAAATATATTTGGTAAAATGAGGTGAACGTACAGTAAGGACAGAGAGAAAAACAGTTACATGTTAGCACAGCAGGGACAGAAGGTACAACTCTATTAAACACTTAGAGGTATTTAAATTAAAATACCCCTCTGAGTGAAATTCTGCAGTGATGTATATTACCTTACACCTCTTCAGCCTCTTTTCTTCCATTCAACCAATGTACGCTGGAAAACATTTTAACCTCTCATAGTGTAGTCAGCAATCCATCCCATAACTGATTGATCCATATCAGAAGTGAAGCAGACACTGTAGGTCAGCAACACACAGCAACAGGAATGATGAAGCACTGAATCTGCTCTTGATAGGCAGACAAGAGAAAGAACTACAAGCAGCATACTGCGGATGACAGGCTCTGACACTGTCACCTCTTCTTCCTCGTAAGGATTCTCAAATCAAAATATTGTTAGAGTTCTTTTCCACTAATTAAATGGCAACTGAGAAGATATAACCTGTCAAGGTTATGAACAGTTCGGCCTCCAACTTTCCTCAATGGAAAAGACTCACTGAGAAAGAGAACTAGATGAACTCCCAACCCCTTCAAAACTCCTTCCACGTGATGACTTATGGTACGGAATATCCCTTTGATCAGTTTAAATCAGCTGTCCTGATTCTGTCCTTTCCCAGTTCTGTCCCAGCTGAAGCTAAAACAGTAAAAGACCCGCACTCTGCACACAAGTGCTTCTGAATATCACTTTTTCTGTACACTTCAGTAAGTAGTTTTGAGTGACAATGAAAAACAAAGTACCCTCTTGAACAAACAACATTCATTTCCATCAGAGGACTTTTCACTTCAGGAGTCACTTTGTTTCACTCAGACAAGCTAAAATTACTATTACAAAGTCATATCTTTTCTTTTTTCCCCCCTCCGGAGTACAAAGTTGCTGCTTAAGCTACATGTATCTATGCTGCTTTGACTACTCACTTTCAGTTTGCTTGTTTCATTAACACCTGGTGCCAGCCTTAACAAAGAAATAAATGACTTAAAGGATGAGAGCGGCAAGTTACATAACAACCAAAACATTCCAAAGCACCACAAAAAGAGATGAATTTGCATGCACGCTTCAAAGCGAAACTGAGGGTTCAGCTTCCTATACAAAGTCATTTTTCAGGTTTAGGTCAGTATCTGTGAAAGAAGCAAACACAATCTAACAACTAACAAATACAGATGAGCAACTGCCCGAGTACTTCTGCACACATACGCAGGTATGTATGCTTACATATGCATACAACTGAGAAAAAACTGGCAAAAAGATATAATATACACAACTTTTTCTCACTGTAAACCACATAAGTTCTATTGCCAAGGCTGACATGCAATGCATTCAATAGTGTTTTTGAAAACAGTTGATTTATTCAGTATTTCCAGAAATTGAAATGAGTTTCCTAGCTCACATATGTAAAAACAATATCACCAATGAATAAGACAGAAGGAGCATAACAGGTCAGCTCACCTTTGTAAAAGACAAGCCAAGCTATTTAGTCAAACAAAACTGCCACCACCAACAAAAACTATTGCCCATCTCCTTCAATCTTCAAGTCTAATCCTTTTTGAATAATGAAAAAAAAATAACTTCAGTAACACCTCTGCCCGAAGCAAAGTGAAATTTATATGAACTGATATATAAACTGATAAACGCAATAAATATATAAACTGATAAACAAACATTTTTTTTTGTTGTTGTTGTTTGTTTGTTTTTAATCATTAATTTAAATCAAAACTTTATCTTTGGAAAAGAAAATACTTGGCCAAAAGCTCTTTGCCTCCAGGTACTCAACGGCAAGTAAGTTAGGATCTATACCCTAAGTTACTCTGAATTACTTGCCTGAAACCAAGAATAACTCAAGACCTTTAAATTTCTCTGGATTACTGCTCAGTTTTTAATCTTGAAATATGCTTATCTTGTAGTTGTCCACTCTTTTAATAAATCACAGTTTATAGGTAGTCATCTTAGCTAAGAAATAGTACAAGATTCATAGATAGTTTCTCAGCAAAACACTGCAGATTTATAGACCCATAGCATGCAACCATCTCTTGTGTTTTTTATGGAATAAAATACAATAAGGAGTATCAGAAAAATCCCACGTACACTTCATTCTCAGACAAATAAGCTAAGAACTGTATTTGTACACTGAACCTGAAGTTCATACTATCCAACTTAATTCTAAATGAAAAGTTTTAAACAACAGCAACACTGTGCTACACGCACTGTAAAACAAGTTCTACATCCATTTGTTATGAAGACTGTTGAAAACAAGCTGCTTTGCTAGAATTGTGTGTCTATACCTGGTGCTGCCATTCGTTCTTTAGCTTCACTTAAGCCATGCCAATTAACATTAAAGTGATATTGGCCTTCTGCACAGTTTATGGTATGCACTTTAGGCAGGAACAATAATATTCCAAAACCTGCCAGGAATTTTTGTGAGAATTTCCTAGTGTAGTAATTGTATAATGAATGGGGTTTATGATTTTATATTGAATTAAGAATCCTTGCAGTGGTAACAAATTGTCACTTCATTCAATATACTAATTAAACTAGGATTTTTTTTTTTCCCCTCACTGAAGCTTTTAAATGAAAAGGCTTATTAACATTTTAAGCAGCACCCTAAGGGACAACAGCTAGACGGACTAATGTAAGTGTGCATGACAGAGTAAATTATCATATTGTCATGTGGATAACTGCATCCTGAATAAACTATAGCTCTTGAAAAAGAACATTCTTCTTTGGATAGACTGGTATGCTCTGGTCCCTCACTGTTCCCAGAGGCTTACTCCCTTCTTTAAGACAGCTGCAGTTTGGCACATCCTCCAGGTCTTGGCTGAGGTTCATTTTCTATTCCAAGGAAGAGAAGCATGTGGGAAACAGGGGAAGAAAATAAATAAATAAATAAATGCCACAGGGAGTGGGACAGATTTGGGGGACTGGATGTCAGAGAAAATACTTCACGCAATTGTCAGGCAAACACACTGCAGAGCTCTTCCTAGGTAACAGTGGATCTGGCAACAGCCTGAACTTCTAAAAGGAAGTAACAAGATTGTTGAGGATGGATGTGCAAGGTACAGTGTGATGTGATAAAGAGTGGGTTAAGGGAGAGATTTTCAAGTGGACATCCCTGAGCACTACTGAATTAAACAGGGAAAGCAAAAGATGACATGTAAATAGACAGTAATACTGATGATTAATAAAATACACTGTATTTCAGCATTCAACATTTCAAATAAAATCAGATGTTACACTGAAGAGTCCCTATACATTCAGCACGCACAAAAGGCATCATGTATTTCTTTGCTTTCTCACAGTTTAGTTATTTTTCATCCCTTATTCTTCTTTCAGTTAAGTCTTAAAGTCATGGCACCTTGCAAAAGTGCTTCTTACACCTAAATCTACTTAGATGCATATTGTGTCTAAACAGAACACCTAAAGTATTTTGGTGCATTTACTTTACACAGATTGTCATTAGGATTTTGTGTACATCTATGTGAATGTGCTTAATATTAAGCCAATGGAAAGACGTGGGGCAAAATAAAAGCTTTACAAATAAGGACAAACAAGGATCTAATAGACCATTCAAGAAAAAAATATATATATGTATATTGTTTACACTCATCTATAAAATGGTTTTAAAAAAATAAATTCCAAAATTCTATTCAATATCCTGATTACAGGATATACTTGTCCTCTCCCAGATTTTTCTGAATGAGTCAGGAATTTCAAGTACATTTATTGTGAGTTGCTTTCAGCATTTGACAGTCAGCACCACTGTCAACACTTAACTGAATTAAACAAAAAGGAAAAAAATGTTAACTCATCATCTGTAGTGATTCCAGAAATCAGCTCTGAAAATCTAGTTTTAAATTATTGGTAAGTGAATTTCAAATGTGGCAGCTCAACACCAGACAGCCTGATGTACAAGATACAACCACTGAGGATAAGGGGAGATGAAGACATCTTACACTGACCCGCTGAGGTTTATAAGGCAGAATTTCCAAATACGTATCACTCTCTATTAGACCCCAATTCGGAAAAGCTATTTTAGTACATACCTCACTTCATTCTGTGAGCATCAAACATGTTGAACCACAGCAAAGACTTATGTATTCCATGACTTCAAAGGCTTACTCTAATAGGATTATACATCACAGTGTATGCTAAAATGAATTGTTTCATCAGAGCTCACATGAAGAATGTAAAATACAACAGGAGAAACCTGGATGTCTTAGAGTTATTTCTCTCTAGCTTGATATTGTCACTGCAATGGAATTAAAGGTAATTAGACTGATTACTTAAAAATCACTGAAGATCTTTCATTCACTACACTGTCAGTGCTGCTTGCTACACAGTAGTAGTATCATCCAGATTTGCCACTGCCAACGAAAAATGTGTAACGAAGAAATAGAAATAAGGTATGAAACCGTTCTACCATCCCTCCTCCCCCCACCACCACAGAATGCAACATTTGTTTTTAAATTATCAATAGAACTTTTTTTTTTTTTTTTTCCATTTTAAGAAATAGTTTATGTCAGGTATTTCATTTTATTCCAGGACTGAACTCTGTTTTGAAGAATTCTTTAAGAGGAGGAGAGGAGAGAGAGAGAGAAAAAAAAAAAGAAGAAAAAAAAGCAGATTTTTGCTAATTAGCTTTCAGCAACAAACATTCCTCTAATCGCTAAGGGAGGCAAGAAGAAAAAAATGCAAGAAGTCCCTTTTACTACTACATACAGTAATTCAACAATCATTACATTTTTTCTAGCAGTACAAAAAGAACTAGTAGGGTTTTCAGAGCCTGACACTCCTTCTGGAGCCTGGTATACTTGGTCAGTAAGTAAAATATTGGCCTAATTATTTAAAAAATAATTTAAAAAAATGATATCCTAGAACCAAAGCTCAAGTACATGTACTCAAATACTGAATTATATATATATAAAAAATATATATATTATGGGCTGAGTCTCCTACAATATTGATTTCATTTGCTTGCAATTCCCTCTATTCTCCAACTCATTTTCCACATGAACAGCAGTAATTGACATGAAAAATGCTGTTAGAAAATACTGCTAAAATTCTTACATTTCCTAAATTCATTGTCAACCTAGCAGCAAAAATCTCAAACAATAGAAACTTTGCAAAACTTAGCATTCCTTATATATCTATGATACATGCCTTCTGCTTCCAGGAGTAAGTAGTTAAGTTCTCACGAAGAAATGAAACGATCTTTTCAAGGAACTGGTCTTAGCCATGTATTTATATTTAGGCAAGAATCTAAGCTCCATCCATTATGAGGAGACACGAGTTCATGGTTAAAAACTAAATCCATCCTTTAAGTTCTACTGTGCTGCAAGTTGCAGGTAAAGAAAATCAAGAGGTTTGGTAGCAATATGAAGTAGCCTAAGATGATGATGAATTAACTGATTACAGAACTAGAAAAATGAAAATTATGAAACATTCTTTAAATTGTAGTGTTCTTCTTGCCTACAGATACAAAGAACACTTACTCCTGGATTCCTAACAAAATCCTAACTTCTATACTTCTATCCAGTGCTAAGTATTTGTCAGTGACTTTGTAACAGGTCAAAAGGATGAAAAACGTCAGTGCCTACATTAGCCTTTTTAGTTTCTAATATATCTGAAAATGGACAGGAAAAGCTTTTTTCATCCACAACTTCAAAAATAACTCTATAGAAGAAAATAAGGCACTCCATAGAAATTATTTATCATTTCCAAGGTATAGAGAATTCAAGTACCCTGATTTTTAGAACTGAATAACCATGAATAGAAATAAGTGCATTATTTTAGAAAGAGTCAACATGGTTGACCTTAAGGCAACATCTCCTCAGCTTAATAAATGAGGTATTAATTAGACGATACCTATTCAAATTAGCTTTAACGAGTAACAAATTGTGCTAGCAGACTTTCACATGTGCTAGCAACCACCATCACATGTAATCACATTACCTATTTAGCTTGCACAGGTGAATCTGAAATTCAAGTTCTCATTAGCAGTATCACAAACACAGAACAGTATTAACAACAGGGAGCAAAGGCAAATCTGCTGTTTAACACAGAAAGCGTGTTAGATGATGCTACATTGCTGTTGTTTTCTATACTGAACTTTCTCAAACCAGGCATGAGGAAAAAACTGTATTTTTTAATGACCAGGCAACAGCAATTGAATTTTTGAATAATCAAATCAAGGGGAACAAAAAGAATACTGATGAAAAGCTGAATGACTCAGATGATCACAAGTTACTTGACTACGTTCCACTAAAAACTTGCTTTACAGACTGAAACTCTGGAAAGTAACATATTTGCATTTACTTTCTAATGCATTAATAGCAACTTAATCTTGAAGGTTTCTTACTCAATAACCCATTGAAAAATAATTGTTATTTGATTGATATGAAAATGGTTCGGATGTAATTTTCTGTAGTTGTTTCTACTGAAATTGTATACTTTCTGCAAAGTAATATATTTTTCTTCAGTTACCACAAAAGAAGAATTTTGCTGATTTTTCTACTGAATAACTTGATTAGTATAGAAAAGAGCTTTGCCTCAGCATGCTATTGATACATGCATAAATGCATTGAGATTTTATGGTCTGCCCTTATAAGTTAAAATATGATAGCGATGTCTCCCATATCAAGGTCAATGCACTGCGGCATTGCATTGGATGGATTCTGAGGGAGGATCTTGGATTATTTTGCCAGTAATTAAGGGAGCATCATTTCAGATCACCAACTGTCACAGCATATAAACCCACACCATAATGTAACAATATATTATAAAGAATTCTGTGAAAAAATGTATTTTCATACAATAGCAATTTTATTTAAGTCAAAACTGAAGAAGATTGCGTAAGAAAATTATTCATTAAATCCACAATATTAATGAGCATTTTTGAAGAGTATTTTTTTCCATTCTATATGATACCATAGAAAAATTGGCAACTTTTATCTTCCCTTTTTAATCATTATCAGGCACATCTTAAGTTTGGATATTTATTTTTTTTTTAAAGAAATATGCACACAGTACAGAATTTAACATCTGTGTGGCCTAAGACATAACACAAAAAAGACAGATTGTCAAAAATAACTTTTTCATATGTAATTTGATTTCATGTACATATTTAATACAAAAATCATGCTTGGTTTTATGTTAGCATTTATGCACAGTCGTGCTCATAACATTAAACAGTTCCCAGTTGTATAATCAATGGATATCAAGATGTTACAATCACAAAATAAACAAGAGAGTTAGGCGAAGTGGACTACGATAACAAGAGAGAATAAATGGAAGGCTTACCCTTATGCTGGCCTCACCTCAAAACACCAGAAGGAGGGATCTCCAGAAGAGATCCTTCCCCACTGGCAGCCAGCTCTTAAATAGGTCTAGGAGTGGTGGAGCCAGGCTCTACCCCTTCCAGCAGCACAGGTGCATTGCCTTCACCTGTGCTCCTGTGGCTGACTCATGGCTCGCCTCAGGAGATCAATCAGAGGTTCAGGCCGTGACTCAGCAGTTCCCATACATCAGTGAAAACGAAATCAGTATGGTTTTAACCTGAAAAATCTACTTATAGTCCTAAATTTCATTTAATCCCTGTGCTGGCAAGCAAGTTCATACACTGAAAGCATTTTATTCTACTGGTACAGTCAAGACTTCTGTTCAATTACTTTTTCTAATACTTGGGATTCTTGAGGAAAAGGAGCAATTATCCTTCATCCCTACCCATTTTTAATCATAAAAAGATCATACCTCCATACAAAATAAATATAGAGACAAAAATTCCAAAATTTGCCATTACATAAGCTCACATATAAAGAGTGCATATAATGTCTGTGTGAAAACATTATGAAACATCAAAAATCTCTGCAATACATTTAATATTTAGAGCATGCACCACTGTCACAACTTAAAACCAAATGAAATTTGCCTAAGAAAATACAGTTAATGGATCATAATGGCCTTTGTCACCAAAAAAAAAAAAAAAAAAAAAAAAAAAAAAAAAAAAAAAGCTTAACCAAAACTCCTAGGTCTAATATCTTTACTATTAGCTATATTTCATATCTTTCAAGCTAAATCTTGTTACTCACAATGCATGGATACTAGACCAAGAAACAGAATGGATCACAGAAACCCCAACATGAAGCCTGAACTGAGCTCTCACAGAGAAGAAAATAACCAAGTTCTCCACAGAACCCACGGGAAAAAAAAAAAAAAAAAAAAAAAAAAAAATCTCAAAACAAGCATCTAAACCATAATGATTTTAGGTCTCAGATTGAAGATGGAAACTGGGAAAGGAATTATTACTTATTGCCTTATATAGTTTCCTGTGTTCTCTTTATATACAACAAACATGTTGAGTTATTACTGCTAAACCAGAGTTCATTTCATTCTGTTGAGCAACTTGAGTTTCTTTGCTGTAATTTTTTTTTTTTTTTTTAAACACTAACTTCAGATTGTATGCTAGCTAAACAGTCAGCAATACACACATAAGCATCAACAGCCAAAGTTTTTTTCCCCTCTATGTGTTTATGAAGAATTTTAACTGCATTCAGCAGATGTGGTCATTATGGCAAAATTCTCTTGACTGCTGTAGCTTTTTAACAGGAGCCAGGACTTGCAAAGTAAGAAACTGGATGTCATTCCTTGAAGGCAGTATTCACAGGTCATCTTATTAGTAACAAGCAATATGGAATGCCTGGTGTGTGAACATATTGAAGATGATTGTATTGTACAACATTCTGTTTTAGTATGTTAAAGAAAGCAGCATTTTTACCTAGAACTTCTGTTTGACTACAGAAATACTTGTTATCAATGTTATCATCAATGTATTCACCTCAAATACAATTGTGCATTTATACAAAGGATGAAAAAAGTCCCATCTTTACCTTGATGATTTATCAGCATGCTATACAAACAACATTACAACTCTTCATATGGATTGACAGGCAAAAACCCAGCAACCAACTTGGGGACCAATCTCCTAGTTCTGATAACAACTGTCCATTCAGTTTCTTTAATTACCAGGAACAAAACAAACAACACTACAAATTACCTTACAGCCAGCAGATGCCTGCAGGCCAGCTTCAGGAATAATTCAGGAAGTGTTCCAAAAGTCATCCTTACTATGGTTAACGTTCTGTATTCTGCACAATTTACAGATCTCAATCTGATTAGATGTACACAATTCATAGTTCGAAAGTGTTCACTGCAACTGTACTACCATTCATCTGCTACAGATAACATGATTCAAAGTTGAAACAAATACCATACTCCATTTAAAGTAAGAGCATCTGCTGGAAGTACATCACAGAACAACAGATGTTGCTGTATTAAATAACTATCAATCTTATGCTGATCTAATGACACTGACAAGGCAATAAAAATGCAGCTGGTCAAGGAAAGAAAATCATCCAAATTTTATTCATGAAAGAACTCTGGATGATTTCTACTTTAGCTATGTAACCTTGGGATCGCTGGACATCTCACCAAAAACATACCTTCAGGAAACTATTTATATTCTTTACAACATTCTGTCAAGCAGTAAAGGATTTACGCTGCTTACTTGACTTTGCTTCCTGGTATCCAGCAGTTTAGATACTAGGAACAAATAAAGAATTTCAATTCTTGAAATATGAATGCAACATTATCAAGAATTCACCAGTACTACCACTCTTTTGAAGTCATATTTTCAACATCTGATGCAACCAAAGGGAGGCTTGGAATTAATATTCTATTTTCAAGATGCTACACATTGCTCTTACTGGAAAATGACAATACCAAAGACTGCAAAACTACATTCTACAACTAAATCTGGGCTGAAACCACTGTCGAGTGCCTACCTGCAAAGAACTCATTGAAGGCAACTTCAATAATTAGGTTAGTAAACAATGTTAAAACCATAAAGTTTTACATTTTGGACAGACAAGAATAATATCCACACATCTTGAATAACAGCAATAATGCAAAAGGAAAACATGTTTTTAAAGGTTTACCATATTCAATATCAATTTATAATGAAAGGAAAAACAGCTAAATGAACTGTTTTATCACAAAAACATTACACTCTGCCTGATTAACGAAGTTAACACAGAAAGTATTAGTTACCCAAGAAAGCAAGACTCATGAGTTTTAAGTGATTTTTTTTTTTTTTTTTTTTTTTTGAGACTTAATAGATCATAAGTGATAGTGATACAGGTATTTTGGATGCTTGAGTGCATTAGGCTTATACAGCAGTTCTTTCTTTACTTATTCCTGCTTCAAACTGTTATATAACTCAGCACAGGATTTTTTATTTTATTATTATTATTATTATTTTACACAACTGTACTGAAGAATTAAAAATGTTTGAGGTAAGGAAAAGCACTTTTACTTTGTCGCAGAAGTTTTTTTACACTCAGTCCAAGATATTCTCTAAATTTTCTCCTAATATCAGCATTCATATACTTGCTAAAAAAATAGCAGATATTGCTTTTATTCTAATAGATTAATAGTAATTTTAGATTTTGAATTCACTATAACCAATAGGAAGTTTTATTACAAAGTCACAGTATTGTCATCATCTTTTTACATCACAAACACACAAACATAGAACACATCCAGTATCATAACTGGAACTGAGCAGTTTTAACATAGAAGTAGAACACGCTGAAGAGACTGCAACACAGAACATAATTCTAGGCAATGTTTAACATCTGATACAGGTACAGATATTTTTCCTTTGGTAATCAAAACTGATACTGATTCAGACATTTCTCATATACAAGAGACTCTTACGTCCACATACATCCACACAATCACAGTCATAGTGTTCAGGTACCTGAAATCTGTTACCTTGATGAAGTCTGATTATAATGAGAAATCTGGTATTTTCTTACCTACAACACAAAAAGAAATTTTTATATTAATTTATAGCATAATTTAAATTGTACATTTTGCAAAATGAATATGGAAAAAAAAATAGCGCAACCAACAAGTCACATAAACTATTCAGTTATAAAATGCTCTTTATACTAATACAAAGAGACGCTTCTTTTTGACAGCATTTTCTATCATAATCTTGTCATTTCCTGTCCTTGGACGACTGCAAACAGAACCTTTTCAGTCAAATATATTCAAAAGCCAAACACTGCAAGAAACATTTAAAATCCATGTTTATGTTTTGGTACGAATCATATTGTTCTATTTCTGACTTTGTACAGTGTGTGTATAACTCTGTTTGTACAAACTGACACAAATAGACTGTTTTTCCTAGAAAGTGAAAACTCAAAGATGATTTTTATACTCCTCAATTTTTTTTTTTAAATGATTTTACATGTGCTTTCATGCCATTTTGTCTTCCAATTTCTCTTCTAGAAGATAGCCAACAAGAACAAATACACCACAAGGACTAACACACCACATGATTTTGTCACTAATATAACATACCTTGAAGCTTAAAGAACATCTATAGAACTAGTGGCACATCCCATTTATGAGTATATGAAGTAGGAAATACATCTGTTTGCAAAAAATCATTTAAAAATTACAACCTGCTCTCTCCATCTCTACGAGAGATGGTTTAGTAGCTTGTGGCACTGATAGGAATGGGAGGGTGGTTGGACTAGATGATCTTGCAGGTCGTTTCCAACCTTGTGATTCTGTGATTCTGCAAAGGTCTCCTGCCAGGAGTCTTTCTTCAGCAGGTCTGAGCAGGTGTGCCATGTGCTGCCTGACTGGCTGAAGTTTGAGCAAGCAATGGGCTGTTCACACCAGCTTCTATATCAGGAGGGACTGGCAGAAAGCAGTTCACTGCCTCCTCATACACAGATTACTTCTGCAGCTCCCTGCAACCTATTATCTTTACTGTGTGCCACCTAGTACCATTTTGTTTTCAGTTAGTCCTGTTATACCTAGCACATACAGGCTCTCCCATCTGCTGTCTCCCACACTGCAACAATCCACTTTTGCTACCCCAAGGACTCCCTCCCCAGGCCACAGCACCCTGCCTGCCTTGTCCCGCTCCCTACACTGTGCACCTCGAACAGCCCCTGAAGCCACCCACTTTCCGTCCACCTTCTTCATCTTCAGTGACTGGGGGGGGTGGGAAAAGATGTGCAGCCTTGCAGTACGAAAAATTTCCCACCAACCATCCTGTAAGGAGGAAGACCAGAGGTGCTTGCCCCACGTAATTTTTCAGTTTGTGTTTATCTTCCTCCAATTTATATACTTTTCTATCAAGTCCTGGTATGAATAGGCTCTACCCCACAAAAAGATTTCCATCTGAGGACTAAGGCATCCTGCCCATTCCTGTGATTTCTGTTCCCAAACATTTTACTAAGTTTCATCCCCATATTAACATTCCAGGCTTTGTGGCTTACCCAAACACTAGAAGAGGCTCAGCAACCCTCTGGCATGCTGACCACTAATGGCCACATCAACAAACAGCCCAGGGCAATGGCTGCTGCACATAAGGCCCTACTGCACAACAGTCCCATCCTCATAGTGCAGTCCTGCCACAACCCTCACGCCATGGCCCAATGGTCACCTGCCCACACACCGCCACAGAGCCCCAGCCTACTTTTCCCACCCTGACACATGCAGGGAAAAGTCTTGTCTGCCAGTAACAGCTTCTCTATCAGTAATAACAGCAACTTCAGACAGGTCAAGTCATTGTTCAGGGCTGCTGTGAAGCAATGAAAAATTTCATTTAGAAAACCACTTATTTAACAAAGAGCTGAGGGAAGGATTGCAGTTCTCATCATTGCTGGATTTAAACACCAGCATTACGTTCTGAAATGAAGGGCTTGGTTAGAGCAGTAATACTGGCTTTAGTTCAGAAGGGAAGCAAGACAAAGGGCATTCAGGGCCTGGTACGGTCACAGAAATACAAAGCAATGGAGGATATGGAATGATGGCAGTTGTGGTCATGCTTTCACTCTATAGTTTCTCTGGGGGCAAATCCATTCAAGAGCTCTTGCAATGCAAGTAATAGTGTAAATGCTTCTTTCTCCCTACAAAAACAATAGCTTCTTCAAGCTCTGTTTATACAACTACACAGTGACCTAAAGCTGCTAAGTGACATTTCACCTTCAGAGCTTTAATCAATTAAAAACTGTTTTCTAATAACTCTCTAAACTAGATCATTTAGACAGAGCTGAGTTAGTACTTGGTAATAGCAATGCTTGAAACAGCCCAACAGAGTATAGTAACTCTCAGCAGGAAGAGGAAACCAGCATTACTGGCAGAGGAATCATCACCAGAACCCAACACTTCAACCTAATTTTGTTTATCCATTAAGTAATGTAACTGATTTTCTCAATTAACAGTTGTGGGACAAGAAAACTAAACTTTTCTCTCCTGGTGTTGAAACCTGTGGAAAAGAGATTATATAAAACCAATTATTTTCCTGCTGCTTTTGTTAAGTTCATAATTTTTAGTAACCACTGAAGTACTAAGTATTCTTCCTAATCATGATCAAGTGGATCAAAGTGAAAAATAATCTTTGTAAGGAGGAAGAAAAAGAAGCTTTTCCAATGATTATTGATTTCTAGTGTTGGTTTCTGTTATTTAGTTATAGAAGAAATCTATTGTGTCTCAAACAAAACTTCCAGCAAGGGCTTCACTGCACTGGAAGAACTCTAGACTATTCTAACAAGAATAGCAACTGTTAGTTATATCATGTTCATTAAAACAAGTTGAATGAGATGCTCTTTATATTTTATGAAGAAATAAAAACTGGTTTTCAAGATGTCAATGTGTTTTACTTAAAAGTTGCTAAATACCTAGAAGAGGAAAACAAGATTTAATGCATTTCCTCTTCTTTCATGATTGAATTCGGCAAAATTAGAATTACTGTGCAAATGGTCATTGCTAGACTACACAAGTATAATCTTATGTCATCATATTCAACCACCCTGCACTACAAGTTCTTTAAATTTATTTACCCTGTAAGTCCACTTCTGTTACTATCATGAAAACATATCTGTGCTAATTTCAAACTAACTTTCCTGAATTTGTAAAAACCCCTGACACTACAAATGCAAGTAGTCAGAAAAGATTTATTACCTGTTAATCAACAAGAGAAATAAAATTACCACAAGTATCCTATGTAGGTGTTTCAAAATATACTTTGCAGAAACATCCATATTCCATCAAGCTTTCCAACACACCAGCATGCTTCTGAAAAACTTCAATGGTTTAATCTAGCACAATTAATACTAGATTATCATCTTCCTGAGCAGTAGCTGCCCATGCTCATGAGGGGATGCTACTGCAAGTCACCCTCCCTTACTGGGAGTCATCACAATTCTACATATTTTCACTACTCAAACAATGGTAATAACGTTTGTCTAAGTAGAATATAGCAGCAGAATATAGCAGCTCCACAAAAGCTGTTGCATCCTTCCTTTTAGACTTTTCTTATCAATGCAGAACAACATAGTTGCCTTAAGACCTATGTATATTACTATGGTTTTATTAATGACTATCACAGAGGAAAAAAAGATTAACTCGACCATTTCTTGAAATCTGCAGTAGTTTCCATACTATTTAAAGTTATCAGAGCTTTACAGATGAGATGACACAGCTTATACCTGACTGCACAATGCAGTTCCAATGTTTGTGGTGACCTCATTTACTTTAGAATTTTTGGTGAGTTACTATTTTTTTTATTTTTATTTTCTTTACCCGATCACAGTTTTGAGAGTTCACAATGTTTAGAGAGAGAGGTTGTCTTTCATTTTTTTTTTTTCTTTTAAACTTTTAAGGCAGTCAGTGAACCGTACAATGGACAAGAAAGGCTGAAAACAAACTAAGTTCCAGGACAAAAAAAATCACTTTGCAAAACTATTCCTTCCCTGCTCTGAAAGATCTTGTAGTTCAGAAAGTGCCCATGCAAGAAAAAGAACAATTTTTTGTTTCAGCTTTGCCTATTTTACAATAGTAATTATAATTAAAACAAACAAACAACAAAAATCAGGTTAAAAGTTTTACAATCCGCTATCCAGGAATTGGCTAAGTTCAATAAATATCAATCAACAGAAGTGCTTGTGACAAAGCATGTTATAAATTAGTCATCTTGAATAAACAGATAAATTCTTTAAAAAAAAAAAAAAAAGCAAACAATTCATAACAAAATTCTCAATGGCCCATGAAACAAAGTAGCACTTTAGTTGTGATTACTATTAATGAATCAGACTACAATAAATTACAAACTACTATAAATGACTTCCTCTTCAGACAGATGCCTTATTTAAGATCTTAAAAAAAAAAAATAAAAATAAAAAAAAAAAAATCAGTCATTTTATACATTCAGTATTAGCAATCTTCTTCTTAATTTCTTATTATATATCAACCTTTTTGAGCTCAAATCCAGAAGACAAAAAGACAATCTGTCACCTCAGTTGTGCAGACTGCACAGACAAGATGTGCTAACAGTTCCTGGGCTAGTCAGGCCTGCTTTTATCACATGAATCCTCCCTGAGCACGACTTTGGGTTGACTTTGAAGTTTATGAGCTGAAAAGCAGCTAAATTAAGCAGAACAAAACAAGCAAATGACAGCTAAGGAAGCATTAGACCCAAGTCTATCCATTCAATTAATCTGCAGTTCTACCCACTCTTCTGTTTAACTACCCTGTCAAAATTTCAACAAAAGTACCACGTGACTGAATCTACACTATGGAAAGAAACAGACAATCACGTTGCCTTATTATGGTATCTAATAAAATTCATCAATTCAAATAGCATATAAACAAATTAAGATATAAAATCAGTCCCAAACAGTGTTGTTCCAGACAAGTCCAATAGCTTCACCTCCAATTACATCTAACAGCCTGTTAGTTTTCTCAACATTTGAACCAGGTTTCCCACTTCAAAAGTCATTTAAATGTACATTGATCGAATAAGAGCACCAGTCAAAGACTGGTAGAAAGACTATAGAACCCTTCTATTTTCAGACAGACTTTTAACAGTGATTATGAGCATGCAAGTTATTAGTAAAATGACACCTGCTGTAACAAAAGCACATGGAAAACCACTTCCCTGTTAACTACAGTAAGAACAAAAGCAGTAAGATCGAATATATTGGGTAAGCTTACAGAAAACGATCAGTAAGCATTTAGAAGCAAGTTTATACAGAAGAGCGTAAGTCAGTTTTGAGTCCCATACCAATAAATAAACTTTATGGGTTTTTCCCCCCCAAACAGATAGAACATAACGCCCACATATTACGTCATAAATTTACATAAGTCAACTCCATTTCTGCAGCTATATTACTATCAGATGGCTACTGTACTCTATGCATCTTGCATGCATCTTCCCATATTGAAGACAAAAAGAACCAACGAAAAACCAAACAAGTGGTTTGTGTCTTCCATATGCGTCTGCGTCAGTAACTACATTCTACTTCATTCCCAAGTTGAGGATAGATTCTTCCAGTAAGAAGTTCATTAAAAATATATGTGTATATACACACACACATACATATATATACACATAGTTGTCTGAGTTGTTGTTTCTAGTACAGACTAGGTACCTGCTAAGCTGATGCAACTGCACACACTGCACTTTGAACGTGGGACAATAAAATAAGCATTCTGACCCATATACAGTCCAATTCCTATTCTGTGAATCATAGAAACACTAGAATAATTAAAGAAAGCAATGAAGGAAATTGCTTTATACTAGCAATATTACTCACAAAGTAGCTGACTATACATTAGTCAACAGCATTTATTTTAATACGCTCAAGATAATTAAAGTACGCTGAGCACTTCATGAATGTAGCATTACAAAGTGCATGCAATGACAAAATCTTATTTTCTGCAGTCTAAATTTAAGCATTGACAAAAGTGATTCTTCTCTTAGAAAATTATTTTCTGACAGGCTTTGAAAGCTTTGATACAGATGTACTTATCTGTCTTTTAAAGTCAAGATAAACAACAGCACAAGCTTTTTTGCATGCGTGGCTGATTTTCAAATCATGCCCTGAAACAAAATAATAATTATATGCAATACAGAAAAACATGCCTTATTCACACCACTGACTGGAAAACTATTGCCAGTGACTAAATGAGAAGAATAGCAAAAGTACATTAAAAAAAAAAAAAGCTTCAACAAATACATGTCAAAAAAAAAAAAAAAAAGCAAAAAAAAAAAAAAAAAGCAGCTGTACCTATAGCTTGACTTCAGTTTAATCTCCATTGCTTAAAACAATACATAATCAGCGTGCCAGACAATTTCTTATACCAGCATTGTCTAAATACTAATAGAAGTCAGGAATATACGTTTCACTTAAGTATTAAACTAAAAAGAGAGCTTATTAAAAATACATCACGTATAAGATATATGACTAGTCAAACCAAAGCACCAATTTGTCAAGAACTATTTAAACTTTCTTCCATCTAGATATGACTTTTGTTGTCTTGTACAGACTTGTGTCCTAGTGGACAGGCCTTATCTCTTAAAGCCTGGAACTCAGAATCTCAATTGCAGTTTGGGATAACAACATATTCTACCTGTTTTCACATAACAGTAATCAAAATCTTACCCATTATTTCCAAAATCAGAAACCAAATCTCCATTATATTCATGGGCAAGTCAGGGAATTAAAGGTAATGGTAACCTCAACACACACACTAAATAATCAGATTATATCTCACACCCAGTTTCTTTTCCAATAGCGTACAAATCATAGCAGTAATTGTGTGATTGGGGATCAGTGATGAGTGGTGTCCCATAGGGTTCACAACTAGAGCCAATACTCCTTAACATCTTCATCAATGACATTGATAGTGTGGTTGAGCGCACCCTCAACAAGTTTGCTGATGACATCAAGCTCTAGGGTGCAGTTAACACACAAAAAAAACATGAAGCCATCCAGAAGGATCTAGACAGGCTTGAGAAGTGAGTAATCAATGAATATACAGATGTTATAATAAAGAAACATACAGGAAATTTAGGCTAAACAGGTCATCACACCAAATAAAAATGGTTGGTAAGCTTACCCTTCCCTTGTGCTCACTGAGAAGACTCCAAAAGGAACAATCTCCAAAAGAGATTGTTCCCTAGTGGTAGTCAGCTCTTAAATGGTGTCTAGGAGAAGTAGAGTCAGGTTGCATCGCTTCCAGTAGCACAGGAGAATTGTTTTCACCTGTGCTACCAGCGCTGACTCATTGCTCACCTCAGGTGGTCAATCAGAGGTTCAGGCTGTGATTTAGCAGTTCTCATAAAACCAGTGAGCTCAGAAGAACCTCATGAAGTTCAGCAAATCCATACATGAGGTTGAGACAATCTTCATTACCAGTACAAGCAGGGGAATAAAACGATTGAGCACAGTCCTACCAAAAAAGACATGGGGGTGAGTGGGAAGCTGAACTGAGCCAGCAGTGTGCCCATGTAGCCCAGGAAGCCAACCGTATCCTGGACTGCATCAAAAGAAGCATGGCCAGCAGGTCAAGGGAATTGATCCTTCCCCTCTACTCTGCACTGATGGGGCCCCATCTAGAGTACTGAATCCAAATGTGGAGTCCTCAGTACAGGAGAGAAACATAGACCTCTTAGAGCACATCCAGAGGAGGGCCACAAAAATAATCCAAGGGATGAAACACCTCTCCTATGAGGACAGACTGAGACAGCTGAGGCTGTTCTGCTCTGAGAAGAAAAGGCTGTGAGGTGACCTAATAGAGACCTTTCAATATCTAAAGGAGAGCTTAAGGAAATAAGGGAACAGGCTCTTTAGCAGGGTCTGTGGTGATAGGACAAGGAGAATTGACTTCAAGCTTAAAGAGATTTAGGTTGGATATAAGGGAAAAGTCTCTTACAGTGATGGTGGTGAAGGACTAGAACAGGCTGCCCAGAGAGGTGGTGGATGCCTCATCCCTGAAGATTTTCCAGGTCAGGCCAGATGAGGCTCTAAGCAACCTGATTTAGCTGTAGATCTTCCATTCATTGCAGAGAAATTGGACTAAATGATGTTTTAAGGTCCCTTCCAACTCTGAGGATCATATGATTCTATAAGCTGTAGCTGAAAAAACCTGAATATTATTTTGTATTATATACTATGTTTTAAGGATGGTATCTCCCCCAGGCTGCAGGGGAACATCTGCTCCCACATCTGAAACACTTTCTCCCCTATTCTTCTTTAAACCTGGTGCTCATAAAGCTTATCTCACTCTTTTTTTCCCTCACTACTATGGTAGTGCTTTGCCCGGTGTTAACTTTTCCCATAGGCTCCACCAGCTTGGTTGATGGGCTCAGTTGTGCCCTAAGGTCGGTTCATTGGAGACAGCTGTGTGTAGCACAAAGCAGCTCCTGTTCTTTTCTTTCAGAGCCCATCTACTTCCAAAACAATACCTTCTACATCAAGCACAAAGATCCAAACTGACTTGATAACAAGGATTGTCTAGGTCATGCTGGGTAACAAAGTCAGCAGTTATTTAATAATGGATAGATGTGGTGAGCACAGAGACTGGCAGAGAAATTGCAGTGCAAGTGCTCTTAGCTAGTTCTGCAACTGGTCCCTCGGCATGAAAAATGCTAAATCTTGCTATTTTTAAAACATTTTGCTTTAAGTTGATCTCTTAATTTTTATTATCTCAATTATAAAAGTATGTATATGTGAAATTTATATCAATGACATTAAAGAGATAAAGGAAGAAGTCATACTATGAGGGATGTGAGAAGCGTTTTAGTATTGACATAAGCAATAATTGATTAGGTTTTTCAGTCTCTCCTTCCAGAAATTCTGATGCATTCCACTTAGGATTACTAGTTAGCTTTCATTTCCTTTCAAATTTTGCCTGTGGATAAGCTCAACTATTCCCAAGAAGAAACACTGATAAAGTACATTTGTCATGCGAACAACCATAATAAGGTAATTCATCATAGTCTGTCAGAGTTTTATTCCAGGAAGACTGCTGCATTTTTATCCTTACTTAAAAATGTGCTGTCACTCCTGCTGAAAATTTTGGTAGACACTTTGGACATGTTTAAAAGCCCTTCCAAACTGATAGTGGCAGGTAATTAAGTTATCAGCTATCAAAGTCTTTTTTCCCTCTGCAATGTTTATGACACCATGAACCTTTCTGGCTGGTTTAATCTGACCTGTTCAGAGTGTGCAATCCCTTGTTCTCTCCCTTTTCCTTTCTTAATAGTAGCCAATAACCAAAGTAATTCACTACAACAAATGAAGCTCTTCTGGAGAGTCTAATTGACCAATTTTGTTTTCTTTTCAAGTCTTAAAATCAACCACATCCTGAAATCCATTCTTCACTACTACAGTAACAAGAGTTACTACTTCAAAGTAAGGCAAGTTAGATTTTAGGTTTCTGAAAAGAAGAATAAATAAACAGAGTCAAAGTTGTGTGTGGGTGAAGATGGGAGTTGCAATTTAGCCAGTTAGTAACACTTAACTTCTTTCTTATATTTCTCAAACTTTGTTTTTCTGTGCAAGTTTGGCACTATGCTAGCAGGCTGGGTACAAAATTCTATATATACTTCCTGTATTTTGTCTTATATATTAATTTGTAGATATAAATACTCAACAATTTCTGCTTTTTGGCTCCAACGTAGGCCAAAAATAGAGCATGGAATTTAACACTAGTGAACGCGCCTACAAATGGAAACGTACTGAAGGAAAAAATATTCAATAAGAAACAGGTTCAATTTTCATTTCCCGAACAGTATAAAAGAAAGAAAAGAGAAAATTGACTCAGTCTTGTAAATTTCTTGCCTTGTATGCAAACACAAACAGGAGTCTTAATCCTTGAACTTTGTCCAATAAAACCTTTTATCTGGATATTCAATAATGCTCCTATTAATACTGTGAATATGGGAGGGAGCCCTGAGAGCTGTAGTTGGGTGAAAAAACATTTTTAATATTTACTTGACTTTTCTATTAATAGGTCTTCTGTAGGTCCTAAATGAAAATGGTGTATCTTAAAACTAAGAATCCTGAGCCAAGTCAGTAATATTTCAGTCCAAAAAATACCCTAGCTTCCAAGCACCATTTGTATTTTTTCTTACATGGAAGAGTACAAATAAAGACAGAATTAGTCATATATTCAAAGATTCTCAAATGTTTGGAATTAAGAACATTTGTAGCCATTTTAGTGGATTTGTAGATTTGCTGAAAGTTTAGATACTTAGAAGTAAAAGGAGATTTAGAGGCTATAGCAAGCATTGTTTTCAAAACTAGTCTTGTAAGTATTTTCATGCTTAGTCCTTGTTTCAAGTATTTTTACATTAATTGCACAAAGAATCATGAGCCATCCACTCTGTGGTTCCAGGTTCAAAATGAACAGGCCTGCCAAACAAGTAGATGATCTAAAAGCATGAAAAATAAGTTGTAGACTCTCCGATATCACATTTTCCACCATGTGACTAAAGGTACTTCCATACTTCCTTTGCCAGGGCAATTCACCAGGCAAAGAAGTTTAGAGGTGTAAAGGGAAACAGCCCCTGGCAAAGTGTAAAAGGACGTAAACCAGCACATTCATTTAAAAATAACATAGCCTCTTATTTTTGATTGAGAAGTGTTTGTTTGTTTATTTGTTTGGTTGTTTAATAACCTAGTTGCTCTTAAGAGTCACAACTAGCCTGTGATATAGACATAATTAAGAAACAGAATCAGTAATTTTCAAAAGGTTCAAACAAGAGCTGAGCGTTCATATTCCACTTGATGTCAATATCTTATTCTAATTTATTCATATTCTGAGTAGAAAGACTAGTGTGTGCTCTGCTGTAACTATTTAGCATTAGGAAAAGCTGTATTACTCATATGGCTGTTATGAAAATTTGCCAAGATTGTAATGAAGGCAAAACTGTTGGAGTACCCACAATGAGTCAGAATTGCAAAGAATCCTAATTTATGTTTTCAAGTAATATTAATTTTTAGTGTAAAAGCCTTATCAACGTTATAGCAGAGCCAAGCTTAGCTCTTATTGAAAAAGGGAGCTGGAGACCACAACAACAAATTTCACGACACTGGATTTTAAACTGCAGACTATTATCCCCCAGAAAGTCATTCTCCCCAGGGGGTTATAAAGACAGCCTAAACAATGGGAGGCCACAAAGTGTTTGACTTGTTGTTTCTCACAAGCCACTAAATCAGGGTGCCAGAGCACACTACTATCAAAGTGATGAAACTACAAGGTTGATGAGAAGGAATCCAAATACAGGTAGGAAACATTTCATATCAGATTTCCAAGGGGAATTCTTGATACCAGGTAGACTGATTTTTTATTCAACATTTCTCTGTATGTGGCCATCATTAGTTTTAATTATTTCTGACACTTTGTCTATCATACTGGATCCTCAGAGAAAAGTAATGAGCCTCTTCATGTGAAAGGTGAAAAGAACGAAGATCATATTAAGATGCCAGAAATAATTAAACCACATGATCTTCTTCACTATAAACCCCATGAAGGATCCCATTAAATACTTGCAACTACCAGCGTGACTACAAAAATCTCCTCATTAGCTATGAAAGACAACTAGCAGCATCTTAATTTTGGCATTTCAATTTTGTTAGTTCATTGTATATGCTCGTTCCAGACTTAATATTAGCAATTGTCAATTGTCTGATAATAATGACTATGTCAGAAATAGATAATTAATGAGGGCTACTAATCTGAGTAGCTGAGTCCAGCCATTTCCTAACTGTTTCTCTTTGAGTGGTTGGGAAAGTAGTTTGTTAAAAGTATATTTAACCTTTTTCTGAAGGTCATGTTTGTACTGTAACAAAACTTACTCAGCTTTTTTTCTGAAAGCATCTACCAATCAGTTCAAATCGAAAGCTTTGGAAAGTACAAATTACATTCTCTCTCTTTCCAGCTTACTGGGAGAAACACTAGTATCAAGAAAAATTAAGCAGGGAAGTCTAACAGTCTGTATTTTCTTATCTTAATAGAATTTTACAACAGCAATGAATGCTTCAGAAACACTACTAAGGAGAAAAGTTAATTGGCAGAAGATTATAAATTGTTTTGTATATTCAGCAAAATAAGTACAAGATAATTTATTTTTGTATTCCAAACTATAACTCAGTGGGAAGAGGCAAAGACTGCAAAAACAATTTAAAATACTTTTCCTACAAGAAATATTATTTTGTGAAATATTAACTTATCAATACACTTCATAACAAGCAGTGATACATTAAAATAGTGCTTTTTCTCTCTATTTCTACACAGGATGTGCTTACCAAGTAATTTTTTGGCTATACAATTGCCTATGTATATAAAAGTAGAATAATATAAGCTAACATGTTCTAAATTTTATTTACAAAGTGCTTTATTTTTCCCATGTGATCTCACTGGCAATGTCCATACAGTATCTCTTACCTGAAGCATTAATAAATGTACACGAAGACATGATAAAAATGCAACCATTTTAGTATTTCCACCGACTTCGGTAAATCAAGCTGTATGTATTAGTTTCAGCCAATGAGACTGATCACTTCAAAATGTGCCAGAATAAATCTTATAGTATTTCTAGACTAAAGCCTTCTCAGGACTCAAAGAGAGCTGAGTTCATTCTCTCTGTGTTCTTTCACCATTCAACAGATTCTAAAGCAGTATTCCAATGGATCTTTGTGTCAGAAGAATATAATAAGTAAATTAAATTGTTACATTTCTACTAGGACTAGCATATATGTCATATATTATACACGGGTGATTATGTTGTGATTTTGTTATTGCCAGACTTTATATTGAAATTATGTTATTTGACACGTTTTCATATGTTAAAAGTAATTAAAATAAAAGATAGTGGCAGAATGGTGACTTCACTCTGTTTCACTCTGTTTGGTACCTAGCACTGTCACACTTGTGTGTGTATGTGTGTGTGTGTGTATGAGACATTAAAGGCAAAATTTGTGGTCCAACTTGAACAAGAATGTGATATGGACCATGAAATAAATCTCCAATATATTTTGTCTTGCAATCTATTCTTCTACTCCCTTAAGTCATGCGCTGACACTTGACTTAAATACCTAAATGTGGTGTAATCAGTTCGGCAACACTGGAAGCAGTTTGTAGAAATATATAGGGGGTTCATAATTATGAGGGGGAGCGGAGGAAGAAAACATGAATTCAGAGAACTTGTTCTGCAAATTTTCAGGTAGAATGCCAGCAAACTACAGCAGAGTCATTTTTACTACCAATCTAGACATGCACAAAAGGCAATGTTCTGTGTAAATACTTTTGCTTCAGCAGAAGAGCTGAATTCAGTAATAAGATATTGGCATAGGTACAAAAATCTTAAGTTTATACAAAAATGCATCTGCTTCACTCCACTAGCCTTGAGAAATGACTTATGCAACTTATCAAGAGATCTGCGAACAAGAATGGAACAAGCTATTGAGAACAGCTTATATTTAAATATCATATCTAGTAATTGTTACAGCAACCATTAGATTTTTGCAGCATTCAAAACTGTTAAAATGCATTTTCTAAAACACAGTTTGAAATAGAAAAAGAAAGAAAATAGACATCTTAAGCATTCATATATCAGTAGGTATGTATGAATGCAAGAGAAGCATTTTATCTTTCTGTCTTTGACAGTTACCATTAAAAGGCAAAATCTTCAAACTGTAGCAAGAGGGGAAAAAAAAAGAGCAAGCCCAACTTATTACACTGTATATCACTTGAAAATGTTTCAAAGACACCCTGAAATAGTTAATTTAGTATGAGTGATCATACTAAGAGGTTCAATCAGAAAATTTCTATTTACAAGGCTTTCTTCTTATAGAATAGTCTTTCAGAAATAGTATTCTCACTGAACTACATTTCAAAATCAGAAGGATCTTTATTCTCCTAATTGCAATTTGAGATAAAGAAATGACCCACTTTGCCAAAAATTACCCACTTGTCTTTAAAGATACTGTACTCCAGAAGTTCTTTCATCCAGTGGCAATCACTGTTTTGATCTATTGTCACAACACAGAAAATAATGGTTTACTTTACATACATGGAAGAGAAATAGTGGCTCTTGAAAACAAATATTATCCTTCATTTTACTGAGATTGTAGAAGTGGTCAGTTAAGATGTAAATCAACCATTTAGTAGAAACAACAAACAACATATAGCTGTTGCTGTGGTGATTAATAGAAATGGACTGTTTCTGTTTTCCAGAGCTTGATTTATCCTTCTGAATGCAATGAATTCCACAAGGATCTCACTTTGCTTACTAAACTGAGAAGTGATGTCCTTTCATAGCACAGAAAATAAAATAACCATCTGTTTCTTTGCAAAGACTTTATCTGAAGAGATTGCAGTTAAAGCAAAATAAATTCTGAGAAAAAAATACAAAAAATGTAATTTGAAGTTGTCACTAAAACAAAAAATAAAAAAAAAAAGATGGAGATGGATAATGATGGGTGGTCTGACAGCCTGTCTGAAAACATATGGCTTGGTCCAAGACCCAGTGAAGTTAGGAGAAGTTTCTGTTTTCCTAAAGATATTCTAGTTACAGGCAAGGACTTATATAATTCATTAAGGCTGCAGAAACAGAGCCATCCTGTTAGCAGTACTTATGTGATTTTTTGTTTTGCTTTGTCATTTGTAGACATGGAAGTTTGTTATTTAAATATTGTGACATTTCCAAATACATTGTATGTTACCATAAACTTCAATTTATAGCAAAAACAAACTGCTTCAAGCTTTGCTGGATGTGGCAAGAGGAAACTGAAGGTGTCTAAGGGGTAAATGGATGCCAGCTTGTTAGCTGTGGGAAGAGGCTGAGGCAACAAATGTTGTCAACCTGTATAATGAGGAGCAGGGTTTCAGGAAGGGCTGAGAGATTCAGAAGGCAGATGAGAAAAGGCAGCAGATGCAAAGACAATTTGTGTTTTGAGAGAGTCTGGGCATATTACGGTACAACAGGAACTTATGGTAAGCAGGGCTTATGTAGGCATTGCAGGAAGATAACTAGAGGTGCTGAATAATTAGGCTGCAGTCAGACACCTGGGAAAGATGTGGAGGTGTCCTGGCCATCAGAAAATAAGGACTCGTGAATAACTATGCCAGTACCATACTGCCAGACCCTAGAACAAGAAAAGTTTCAGTCCTTTTAAGCGGAATCAAAAAAAGCTAACTACAGACACTTTACTATACTTGCAACTATTTTTAGCATGATTACTGAAATGCTGGAGTAATGTCTTCTCAATTAACTCTGCAGGAGTTACAGCTTCTGTTTCTTCTTGCCCCCATAACACCACTTACTTTGTATCAGAATAAGCACTTGTGTGCCTGTACACAGAATACTAGGGAATTAATTCAGCTGAAAAATAACATTTGTTACTGAATTCACAACTTTATCATCTGAATACTCATTCTCACTCAAGGTGAGCCATTATGCAGGGGTATATGTGCCTGAGGCAGCAACTACTTTCCGCAGGGCATGCATAGATGGGAGTGAACAAGCATGTGTGTGAGGACTTGAAAAAGAACCAGAAGAATCTGAAGGGACTACGTCTTCTTTGCTATTCAATAAAGGTAGCATAGACTGTGCCTGCCTTCTTCAGGATTAAAATGCAAGTTTTATAAAATACATGAAGGTTCAGGAGCTGCCATTTCTGTTCAGCATTATTTGCAACATGCACTTGAGGAAATAGATTAACTAGAAAATCACCATCATTAGATTGTTTCTTCTTTTGTCTGAGCTGAATGACTTGATCATTCAAAACAAGACCCAACCTACCAACCAAAAGAAAAATAAAACATCTAATTTTGGTTTAAGAACTTGCAATAATTTCCAGAGCAGACTCTCCAATTTTTGTTCTGTACATGTCTGTATATAATTTGCAGATCAAAAGCAAATGAGAACTTAGGTTCTTATTTATCTACAGGTTTAGTAAGGTAAATTACATTTCCCCTTTACAACAACTAAATACACTACACTCATAATTCTTTGGTTTGAATTTTTGT
Source organism: Lagopus muta (assembly GCF_023343835.1). Classification (NCBI taxonomy): domain Eukaryota; kingdom Metazoa; phylum Chordata; class Aves; order Galliformes; family Phasianidae; genus Lagopus; species Lagopus muta. Next base: position 93,405,489 of record NC_064433.1, read on the forward strand.
CAAATGTTCTCCAGTATAAAAGGTATGAGCAATTTATAGATACACAATCTTCTTTCACCACTTTATGATTAACATTATATAATGTACACAGTTCTACTGAGAAGACTTTTAAACCTGGCACTTCAAACAGAAGAAGAAACAAATGTAAAACAAGCCAACCAAAAATTCTTTCTTTGGCTGTTGCCCAGGTGTCACAGAAACACAGAAGCTTACAGGTCAAGTTTATGAGATTTTCACCACTGGCCAAAATATTCTATCTTTCCTCTTGCTTTACTTCTCAGTTGTGGACACTATCATAAGCAAAGTATCCAAACCAAATTGATAATAGGAGATAAAATCATCCCAAACTCAACTCTTCAATTCATGTGGAAAGATTTCACTAGTGTTAAAATATTACAGGGAATCTTTGAGAAAAAGGAAAAATATGTTAATTAGCTTAGAAAATAAATTAGGCCTTAGTTCATATACATGTATTCTCCTCCCGCTTTAACTAAAAATGTACTTGAGGTCAAAGCTGGTGGTTTCTTTAAATGAAATGAGTGTTATCTTTACCTTGTGTTAACTACTCAGACAGCTATGACTAGAACTCTCTTGAACTCCAGCTGCACATGGTGTCAACTGTAACAGAAGTTCACATAATAAAATGCCCTCTTATTCTACAAGAACAGATACTGCTCAGAAGGTATATATATACTTAGACACTTTGCTGTCCTTGCTACTTGTCACTGTCACTGAAAAGCATTACTACATTTGGCATCAATACTCTGGTGAATTACATCATCATGATCACATTCATAATTGACAAAAAAAAAAAAGAAAAAAAAGAAAAAAAGAAAAAAAAAGAAGAAGAAACAGAAATACAAACTGCAGGGCCTACATCTAGATTCCTGAATCCCTGTTTTGTCAAGTACCCCATCAGCAAACTGAATACCTACAGCTCTACTTTCTTAAAATGCATCCTGATTAACACCTCAGACTCCCCAACCCAAACCAACCCTAAGCCATTTAAGATTATCAAGTCTGCAGCTACAGTGACTAATTTCAACTACTCAAACTTTGAAGCACTCACAAAAGCATTTTTAACATCATGAAGAGATAGTGTGCATTATTAAATTAGTAACATGACATAGGCCTCCTAAGGATGAAGGATGCAGAAGAAGTAGTGACTACATAATTAGAGCAGAGAAGGAAGATCAAGAGAGAGGTCCCAGCATAGCAAGTCTGCACAGTGCTGAGAGAAATTTGTTCTGTTCTGGAAGCAGTCTGGCCACATTAACATGCTGCACTGCTATGCCAATAAGCCTCTTCAGGCAAGGCTGCCCTGACTGAAACTGGGTAATAAGTGGCTCAACTGAGGTCGTGAATCGACAAGCCCCAGATCTTGCATTCCTGAACATTCTGTTCCAGAACTACCTAACATTAGGTCTTGTGAAGCTTTTCTTTGATCAAATCTCATTGCCCTGCTATGCTTATCTCTCAGACAGGATCTATTTACTGCTAAGCTTCCTCAGCATGAAAAGAGATCAGATGCAGCCTCTGACTTTAGGACTTCTAGAAGAGTGTTTAAGAAGAAATTCTTTTTGTAAAGTATTCCACAGAGGTTTAAGATCTTACTGTCTTACAGCAACTCAAGAAAAGGAAAGGAAAGGAAAGGAAAGGAAAGGAAAGGAAAGGAAAGGAAAGGAAAGGAAAGGAAAGGAAAGGAAAGGAAAGGAAAGGAAAGGAAAGGAAAGGAAAGGAAAGGAAAGGAAAGGAAAGGAAAGGAAAGGAAAGGAAAGGAAAGGAAAGGAAAGGAAAGGAAAGGAAAGGAAAGGAAAGGAAAGGAAAGGAAAGGAAAGGAAAGGAAAGGAAAGGAAAGGAAAAAAGGAATAGCTTTTCATTTGCTTACAATCACCAGTTACTAAATGCCGTAAATTAGATTTTAGGTTTTCTAAGCCACAGATTACTCAAAAGACATTTTCCAGCATTTGTCAACTGTACTCAGCATAGCCCTATATGCAGACTAGGCAAATCATAACACACCCCTCAGTACTTTCTTGACTCACTCATTTACTGTTGCCATATGTGGCCAAATTCATAAGTGTGCTCCCTACATCTTTTGCACAGATACAGGCTTTTCTTATGAAAGGAGTCTCTCTTACCGCCTTTCACCTGTATCCATCATTCTTCCTTCCTTCTCCTTCCTTCTTCCTTCCAAATTGTGAGTCTGAAGCCACTGTCAAATAACCTGGCCATCAATTTTGTCAAAATGTCTTTTGTCAAAATGCTAGATGATCCCTCAGATGGTCACCAGCCCACTTGGCAAAGCTGCTGTTTTCCCTGGGCCAACTTCTTTAATACAGCCACTCTCCTAACCCAGTGGACCTATTCAAATGCCAGTGAGCTTTTTAGTAATCTTTTCACTGGCCCTAGCTATTGATTGCCAGTCATAAACCAAGTCCATGGAAATGGAGAATGCCAGTGACAAGAGGCTAACCCTTGGAGACCAGGTGAGAAGCAAGACACACATGCACAAAATAATCAGGTAAGTCATGTCATGATATTTCATAAAACTAATGTGTAAACCTCTTCAGCTTTTTAAGTCTTGGTTATACATAAAGATGACAAAAATACAGAACTCTTTTTCTGTTAAAAGAAACCCCAAAGGCTTTGTGCCTTGGAATAAAGAAAGACATAAAATTTCTACATAAACTCCTGAATGCTATAAAAAAGCAAGTTTTCAATTTCTGATCCTGCACACACTCAGGAAGTATGCCCCACTTGTTCAGTCTATAAATTTTCAAGGTTATCTGGAAAGTAAAGAATAAAATGAGTGCTTCTTCTAAGAAAAAATAATAATCATAAAAACAAAACAAATAACCTTCATAACAGCAAGGAAGGATTTAATTTTTATTTTTTATTTTTATTTTTTTTTAACTCCTTCAGGTATTCTTATGCATGCAACTTAAAAAGTTAAGCAGGTTCAGACATTATACTCCATCATATTTTTTAAATAAATTTAAAATTCAGTTTGATTAAAGTCCAGCACACAATATTTTGGGATATAACCATAACATCTTTCACGGTTTTGAAAGATGTTGCTAGATATGAGCTATGGAACCAATTAGAGCACCAGTTCAGTCTGAAGAAAAATGAGCCGCCATAAATAGAGTACTTGAATCATATAAAAGAAAAGGCAGTCATACCCATAATGCCAAACTACAACATCAACACAGAATTGAAACAGGATTTTCAAGGAAATATGACAGTGCCAAATGAAATACCTGCAAACATGCTGTGCCGAAGATTTTACACTGATCTCTGTATTTCAGCTATCCAACACAGGCATCCCAATAAGTAGTTCACATATCAGGCACTGCACAAAATATAACTGAACTGTCTAGTACCAGTAAAAAAATGCATTAAATCTATCTCATTTTCTGTTTATTTCTTTCTCCTCCCTTAGGGACTCAAAATTGTTCAAATAATTTAGCTATGCCATCTCTCCCCTTTCTTATATGCTATCCCTTTCAATCAAAAAAAGAACAGCAGACAAGAGAGGCAACAAGACTGAATGCACATATGTTCTAGTTGTTTCTGAAATCCAACAACATGATGGCACTACACTGAACGTAAGAAAAAAAGATAAAAAAAAACCAGTGATTTGAGGCCATTCAGCATGACTTTTGTTCAACTGTCTGCTTCAGTTCACTTACCAGTTATATCACTTCTTTTAGAGTTACAAAATGTTCTTCTACACCTTTTACTTCATCAGTAGTGGCACTTCAGCATACTACAAAGACAGAACAGTTTTTAACCTCACTTTTTTTTTTCTTTTTTAGCATTTTCAGTCCTTTCCAGCTTATTTTGAGGGACAACTTCCTTCCAGCTCATAAAGAATGTTAATGACATCAGGAGTGTGCTCATGAGGGCTCCTGTAATGAAAACTTTGCACAGTGCTATTAAAATAATTCAATATTTTTCAGGAGGCAAAGTAAACAAGATTCACCCCTCCTCCCAGCACAACTGATCTCCCTCCTTCCCCTTACCATGCACCTTTTTATTGTGATTTTCAGAGACATTACAAAGCAAAATCTCTTGCTTGTTTGTGTTCATCAGTGAGAATGAAAAAGACTTGTACCAAGTTGGAAACACGTCAAACTGCCCTTTCTGACTTGTTAATGAAATCCTTCTGATGTACAAAAAGCACTTATTCACCACCTTAATAGTCACACTGCAAGTAGATTTTATCTGGCTAGAGACTCATTTATTTCAATGAGAAACTAATCTCTTTTGTGGGATTAACAGAAAGGATTTGAATTTAAAAATAAATAAAATGAACTGTTTACCTGCACACAGATAATAATACCTTTGGAAATTCCATCTATGCATATGACTACTGAATCATGAAACATTAGTCTAGCACATCTAAGAGTCCACGAAATAAAAATATAATGAGTTTATGCTCTAGACTAGCACATAACAAAATGAAAACAAAGTTAAAGTTAGATTCCAGATACACCCAGAAAAAAATAATAGAAAAACGTAGACAGTGTTCTTAGAGAAAGGTTTTGAAAATGTACGGAAAAAGCTCTTGCTTGAAGCTGAACAAATTTCATTTGACAGGACTGACCTGACATAAGGTTGGCAGTGGATGCAACTGTAGCCTTAATTGAATGAGCTTGGACATCTGTCTCAGCTGTCAATCCTTCTAACACTAAGATTGATAGATGCAAGCTAATCGCCAATTAGAGGCAGCTCTTTCAGATACAGGCTGTGATTTGGGAAGCTGCACATACTCACACAGAGGTGGCTGGAGTAAATGCACAGAAGGGAGAGGAAAGTTTATCTTTCTTTGTTTCCAGACAGAGACCAAAGATCTCTTCAGACTCAATTCTTTCAGCAAAGTGTCACAGAATCGGAGAAGCATAGGCATTGAAAGGCACCTCTGGAGATATAGAGTTCAACCCCACTGCTAAAGCAATTCACCACAGTAGCTTGCAAAGGAAAGTGTCCAGATGGATCTTGAATATCTCAAAAGAACACTCCACTACCTTCTGGGCAGCCTGTTCCAGTTCTCCATCACTCTGGCAGTAAAGAAGTTATTCCCAATTTTCAGATGGAACTTTCCATGTTCCAGTTTGTGTCCATTGCCTCTTGTCCTGCTGCTGGGCACCAGTGAGAAGAGCCTGGTCTCATTCACTTGACATTCACCCTGTAGCTATTGATAAGATTCTCGCTCCAGTCTTCAGTCTGTACAGTCCCAGGTCTCTCTGCCATTCCTCATAAGGGAGATGCTCCAGGCTCCTCATCATCCAAGGATGATGGACTCTCTCTAGAAGTTTCCTGTCTTTCTTGAAAACAGGAGCCCAGAACTAGACACAGGATTTCAGGTACAGCCTCACCAGGGCAGAATAGAAGTGGAAAATCACCTCTCTCACGCTGCTGGCCACACTTTTTAATGCATCTCAATACTATTGGCCTTCTAGGTGACAAGGGCATACTGCTGGGTCATAGCCAACCTGTCCACCAGAACACCCAGGTCCTTCTCCACAGAGCTCCTCTCCACCAGGTCAACTCCAAATCTGTACTAATGCATGGGGTTATTCCTCCCCAGGACTCTACATATTCTCTTGATGAACCTCAAATGTTGCTCTCCAGCCTATTCAAACCTCAGTGAATTGCTGCACAGCCTTCTGGTGCATCAGCCACTCCTCCCAGCTCTATATCTTCAGTAAATTAGGGTGCATTCTATACTTTCAACCAGGTCACTGATGAAGATGTTGAACAAGAGCAGACCCAGGATCAACTGATGGGGAACAGTGATAGCTACACATATCCAACTAGACTCTATACCACTGATCACAACCTCTAAGCTCTGACAATCAGCCAGTTCTCAAACCACCTCAACATCCACTAATCTAACCCACACAACTTAAGCTTACCTACAAGGATTCAAAAGCCTTGCTAAAGTAAAAAACACAACAACTGTTGCTCTCCCACCAACTACCCAGCCAGTCATGACATCACAGAAGGCTTCCAAGTTGATCCACGTGGTGACCCCATGTTGACTACTTCTGATAACATTCTTCTCTTTTACTTGCTTGAAAATGGCATCCAGAATAATCAGCTCCAACACCTTACCGGAGACAGACGTATGTAGTTTCCTGGCTCCTCTTCCTTGCCCTTTTTGAAAACAGGAGTGACAATGAATTTCTTCCAGTTCTCAGGCATATCTCCCATTCTCTATGACCTTCCAAAGATGATAGACAGTGGTTCAACAAACACTTCTACAGCTCCCTCAGCACTTGTGGGCACATTCCATTGGGGCTCATGGATTTATGTACTTTGGGTTTGCATAGATGGTCTCTGACCAGATACTTCTTGACCATGGGTAAGTCTTATTTTCCCCAGACTCTCTTATTTCTAGGGTCTGGGATTCTTGAATGCCATTCTGTGTCATAAGCACAATAATGAAGGCAAAAGAAAAACACTAGCTCCACAGCTGCATGACTAAGGGCTACCTCATCTTATTATAGTTTCAGGCTAACACCCAGTGCAGTTTTACTTACACAGCAATAAGCATCCTATTGCTTTTGGAATACAAAATATTTCAGCATCACATAATGTGACTGCATTCCTTGTCTTCATTTCTTTCTCTCTCCAAATACAAAACTATTTTCCAGTACTTACGTCTTTTTCACATCCTGCTCAATAGACAACTATTTATAATAAAAATCATTAGGATCCCTTTTGTTTCTAATACATTTAAGCTCTTTCTGCACTGTCCTTGCTTTCTGCTGGTCAAATATTATGTTCTCATTTCCTCTATAAATATTATAATATTTCCAGGTTTTGTTACAATGCCTTTATGAACAACTTCCTTCTTCCCAGTTTAGCAAATGATTTTTCATTTTCACTGGCCGAGACTTTCAAGCAGCTTGTCTCTTCTCTGCTCTTCCCCATTTATAGACTGTGAAATTACATCTCTGTGAACACAGAACATAGCTTTTAAAATTTAGAGATATTAGTACTTATTTTCTGATTAAACAATATTTGGGTCTCACACAGAATACCATCATGGTAGAATCCTTTAGAGATGCGTGCTTATTTTTGAGATGGAACAGCAGCAGAATTAATACATTCTCTCTTCCCTCCAGTATTAAAAATTTGCTCTTCTCAAGGCACCTGCTAGTTTCTTTAAATTGTGTTTTAATAACTTTATCTGTAAATCTCAACTAAGTGTTTTCATTTGTCTTTTTGTGCTGACAGAGCAGCATCAATAACAAATGTGGTAGCCAGCAGTAGTACATACTTGTTTCTAGTCCTGTGATTGGTTTTGGCTTCCCTCCTATCTATTCTATACCTCATGTTGATGGGAAACTACTGGTGAAGGCAATAAATGAGGTTATAGCAATAACTGCCAGGTTTCAGGAACAATAACAGGTAGCACAGAAACTTCAGTGAGTCACAGACAGAATGACTTCCTAATAACTAAGACTTATTTTACCCAGGATTTTACCCTAATTTTCACAGCTTTTTAGTGATCTACTGAAAATAGTCTGCCTCACTATCTTTCAGCTTTCTCAGCCATGCATTTTTCTCAGCATTGTTCTGTTGATCCAGAAACAACCTATGCTGTCAAAGCTCAGATGTTCAAAATATACTTATATTCAAAGTTCAGGAATAATCAGGGTTAAAATCTGAAATGTGGAGCATAATTTGTTTTTTTTTTATATATATATAAATATCTGTTAACACTACTACTGAAAGTGCCCTTCAGCATTCTCCAAAAGCTGCTAAGTTATTCATTGCATCCTGCAGCATTAGAAATTCTGCATGCTCTAGCCCAGTGAATGACTACTCTGTGTGAACCTTTTTATCCAGAAGAACAATATAGCCATGAAAACAGCAGTGATGGGCACAACATATTTAAAATACAAAATATATAGTTTATTTTTATTTAATTCTTTCTCCTATTACGTCCTGAGAGAATTAGTAGAATCAATCATAGAATCATAGAATCACAAAGTTGGAAACAACCTATAAGATCACCTAGTCCAACCATCTCCTCATCACCTTTGCCACCATAAGTACTAAACCACATCACGCAGCACGTCGTCCAGACGCCTCTTGAACATTTGCCAGGGACAGCGACTCCAACACCTCCCCAGACAGGCCATTCCAGTGCCTAACCACACTCTGAGAGAAATAGTACTTCCTTATGTCCAACCTAAACCTCCTCTGATACAACTTGCGGCCATTATCCCTTGTCCTGCTTATTGCCTAGGAGAAGAGGCCAAATCCCTCTTCACCACAACTTCCCTTCAGGAGGTTGTAGAGTGTAATGATGTCTCCTATGAGCCTCCTCTTCTCCAGACTGAACAATCCCAGCTCCCTCAACCGCTCCTCATAAGACTTGTGTTCCAGACCCCTCACCAGTTTTGTTGCCCTTCTCTGGACACGCTCCAGAATTAGTAGAGAGGGTACATTTAGACTAGATACTAGGAAGAAAGTCTTTACTGTGAGGGTGGTGAGATACAGCAACAGGTTACCCAGAGAGGTTGCCCCCTCCCTGGAAGCATTCAAGACCAGTTTGGATGGGGCTTTGAGCAATCTGGTCTAGAGGGAGGTGTCCCTGCCTATAGCAGAGGGTTGGAACTAGATGATCATATAGGTCCCTTCCAATCCAAACCATTCTGCAATTCTATTTCTGAAGAAAAATGATTTTTTTTTTTTTTTTTTTCTAGTAGGTTTACTTTGCCAGGACATACAAGGATGAAAAGACTTATAATGATATTACTTAAATAACTGTTTGAAACCAAATAAAAATAAGGCAGAGAATTAATAACATTTGGAAACGAAACTTTAAAAAAAACAAATTCAAAGTTGACTTCTGCAACAATTGGAAAAAAAAGGAACAGAAAATTACATGACAGGTATGGTGTTCATACCCCAAAATCAGAACAAATGCACACCTAATGGACGTTCCTTTAGGCAAAAAAGTCTTAACGAGTTACAAATCCATTTTCCAATGCTACATGCTAGAGGCCATAGAGCCCAAGAGCATTAATCCATAGATAGTTCAGACAAATGACTGTTTTCACAAACCCTTTTATAATTTGGCAGTGCAGCTGAGAATGTTATAATTAAATGCATTTTAATAGCATAAGTGAAGTTATTTATCTGTCACAGGGAGAATTTCAACTGTGCCAAGGTCTAATTATTTACGATATATTAATTTTTTGACTGTTTCATATAGTGTATTTAAAAAGATGCTTGAAGTTTAAACAAAATACTGCTGTGGATGCAAAGAACATTGCTGAAATCTTTCCCACAAAAGATTTAGTATTGCACACAATGCGATCTCAATATAAATGAAGCATTGAATTTTACCATGTTGAATGAGTTGCAAGAAATGCTTTTATTAAGCTGGATTAGGACTGTTATCAGCTTTGGACTAGTGTCATTGAGCTGCACTGCAAGTCTTAAAAGCAGTGCAAGGAAGATGAGTTCAACCTCTCTGACCCTCACCCTCAGCGCACATATTCACTGAAGTAAAAGGGGTGTGTGAGAGACTTCATTTGGAACAATGCTGAAGGGAAAAGTGGAAAAAACACAGCCCTGGAATACTTTGACTGTTATGTGAGCATGAATGTTGTGTCTAAGAAAATCTTCTCTTGCATTAATTCAATGACAGGCAGTACAGGGAAGTTTCCAGCAACGCTGAACTTTCCACTGTTTCCTTTACTCTAATTTATGTCCAAACAGTATAAAAGTACACCTGCTTTTTCTTTTTGTTCTAGGATACAAGGTGAAACTAATGCAACAAAGACACTCCCAATGCCATGAATCGTTCTTTCATTTGTCTTCTAATGTTCCTCTAAAGCAGGTCCAGACACAGATATTCCCAGGTTATCCAAGTAATGCATAATGCCAGTGGAAATACTTCTGATCATTGTCATAAAGCATATGCAGATTTAAGCCTGCCCCATTTGCCTAAAACTGCCTACAGCAGATTACATACATGCAATCAAGCTTTGGGAAAGTATGGCACTGATTGTCTTCTTTTCAAAAAGACATTTACCATCTGAGAACGTAAGCATATGGAATCAATTGATATCTAAGCCATTACATTTCAACTATGTACATACATTGATTTTTCAGGTGTTCATCATTCCTGTTTAAGAGGTCATTACTATTTAAGTACATTCAGAGCAGAAGTCAAAAGAACTGTTATGAGCTCAGCCTGAACACTCAGATTTTTATTCTTCTTTTGTTAAAGGTCGGCAAAATACACACTACCTTAAGTTAAAGCCATTAATACAAAAAATAAAAATTTAAGAGAGGATACAGTTCACTACTTTGTAATAGCTATAACTCAGAAGCCTAAACAAAAATGCTTAGCTCACAACTCTTCGGATCTATGCATTTTTATATCTTTTACAAGCACTATTTTGTAAAACAAACAGACCCAAAAACAAAACAAACAAACAAACAAACAAAAAAAAACACCAGAAAATAACAAACACATTCTTTGGAAAACTGAAGTAACGAGTACTTCCTGTAAAACTTGCCTACTTTAACTCCATTACTTTGAATATTGGGTGAATAATCAGAAGAATATAAAGCAACAAGAAATAAAGGAATGTTAACATTTTAACAGGAGAGTTAAAAAGCCATGTAAAAAGCAACTCCACCACCTCACCTTCCTGGCCTCTCTTTCCTGATAGGAGCATAGCCATCCATGACCACATTCCAGTCATGTGGTCTGTCCCACCATATCTCTGTAATTGCCACCAGGTCATAATCTCCTGTCTGATCATGGATTTCTAACTCCACCTGCTTATTCCCTACACTGCGTGCATTGGTGTACAGGCATTTCAGGGAGTGAGCTGAGCACGCTGATTTCACCCTAGAGGGGTGAGAGGCCTCCCAGTACTCATCAATACTAGAGTGCTGTTCCACCAGAGCAAGTCTATCTACAACCCCATCCTCCTTCGAATCTAGTTTAAAGCTCTCCAAATGAGCCCTGCTAATTCCTGCCCCAGAATCCTTTTGACACTGCAAGATAAATCTTTTCCATGTATTACAGCCAGGTCTGGTGTCTTATAAAACCAGCCATTATCAAAGAATCCAAATCCTTGCCTGTAGCACCAGCCTCATAGCCAGGTTTTTACAGACTGGATCCTTTTATTCCATCCCATGTCATCACTCAAAAATGGAGGGAAGGAAGAGAAAAGAACTTGTGCCCCAGACTTTTTTTATCAAGTGTCTCAAGGCCTTGAAGTCTTTCTTCAATCCCCTCAGAGAATGGGATGCTTCCTCCCCACTGGTCTGAAAGATCAGCAGGAATAGTAGCCCATTGAGTGCACCAGGCTGGGGAGTGTCCTAATCTGGGCTCCAGAAATTCCTAATCCAGACTCCAGGTAGACTGCAGCCTTCCCCATGTGGGTCAACTCTGCATATTAGGCCCTCTGTTCCCTTCAAGAGTGAGTCATCAACAGCTAGAACCCTTCTCTTCTTCCTTGTGGAAGAGGTTGTCATATTCCTGGAGGGCCTATCTGACTGAGGTAAGACTTCTGGAGCACGTTGTCTCTCCTCCTCTTTGAGAGCATGTTACTCTTGCAGGACCCCCTGTCTGTTCTGCATGAGTAACCGGGGAAGTGGGTGATACCAGAAGTGGATTTGCCTGCATCCTCGAGCAGGAACCTTTCTCCATTCCCCCAAATCTCTAAGGTTCTCCACTACTACCTGGTGGCAAGAGAGAGGGGATCGTCCTGTTTACCTTGGGCCTCAACAAAATTCCGCTTAGTCATGCAGATTAGCATCTCTGTTACTGAGCAAGAAAGGAAAAGAGTGTCAGGGTCTGGATCTTGCTTGTGAATACTGTTATTCGGAAGCACCTTAATACAAAATGCATAAATCAGGTACATTCATTGAATCAGGCTGGAAATCTGGATTCTTGTCACTTCCAGAGGAACTTAACTCACAGCAGGTCACACAGGCAGGCTCTGCTTTGCTTTCTGTTCTCTCTCTTATCCCATAAAACTTGTTATCCCAGCTGAAGAGTCATCCACACTCAGCAGCAAAGAAAGAAAGGCTCAACCCCAGCCTAGCTTGGCTATCTAGATTGCAACTTGAGGTCAAGCATCTCTTAATCTGCACTTTGCTTGCAAATATTCATGTTCTGAAATACTTAATGCAAATATCCAACCATTTTCTGAAGTGAGAGGTGGGATTTGAAGGAAAGGAGGCTGGGAGGACCAGTCCTGCAACTTGCTACTGAGTAGCATACAAAAGAGACTAGAAGTGATTCTGTAGCAGCAGCATTTCAATACAGTGACTTTTTCACCTCCTTGCTGGCTCTTATTTCACCTTCTTGTCCCTCCCTCCTAGAGCAGCTCCCTCTTACTCTCTGTACAGTTACTCCTGTTCTGGGCTTAAGCCATTGATTCTACAAATGCTGACTCCAGCAGCAAAGGCACATGGAACCTCAAGCTACAAGCTTGAAAAGCTCTAAGTCCAGGAGCTATATTTGGATGCTCTCAAACAAGCTTAACTGTGCCCCAGCCCCACTCAAAAAAGGTTACCAACACTTCTCCTGCCTTGTAAGAAAGGTCCAGTCCTCCTACCTGAGCGCATTACCAAGGTAGATGAGCCAATAGCAGCATTTGATGCTGAACTTCTTCAAGCTGACATTTAAGACAGGAAAGATGCAAACCATCAGAACCTTCATCTTCCTTTTTTCCCTCTTTCCCTCACCTCTTCTCTCATGGCTATGTCTTCCAAACACAGGAATTTAAGTGCTTTCCATGATGGAAAGTAGTAATATGCTGCTCAGCATTTTGTTTGCTTCCTTAAATTTGACTCTATTGTCCAACTCCCATTTAATGTATACAGAACTTGGAGCATATTTATTAGACAAAGTCCAGATATATTTAATTCCAGAATTTTCATGTATTTTAGACTAGAAATCTGCTATTTTCTGATTTAAAATATTTCAGTGTAGAATAAGAGTAAGGAAAAAGTGAGGCTAGTCATCGAAAACAATCTAATGCTAGACTGAAACCTTTCTCAAAGAACAGCACAGCATAAATAAGATCAAAAAGTTAGGTCTGTGGCTATTGCAGAAAAAAATATTTCTAAAAGATTATGATTTTTCACATTCTTAATCTGTCCTAATAACATATATTACGTTCTTGAAAATATTGAAATAATAGACATGAGCAGCGGGTACTTTCGCACACACAATAATTAATAATACACTTATCAATTTCTATTGCTTTGAGGGAACTGGGATTGTTTGATCTGGAGAAGACTTGGATGAGATCTCCATAACTGCCTGAAAGGAGGCTATCATCTTCTCAGAAAGAGTGGTGAGGCACTGGCACAGGCTGCTCAGGGAGGTGGTGGAGTCACTGTCCCTGGAGGTGTTCAAAAACCATGCAGAGGTGGCACTGAAGAACACGGCTAGTGGGCAGTATAGGTGGTAGATGAACTGTTGGACTAGATGATCTTTTCCAACTTTAATGACTCTACAATTCTGTTTTTTTAAATCTATATCACCCTCAGTTCACAGCACTGTATCAAGAGAGAGCAGATAAAAAAGAAAAAGAAAAAAAAATACAACAACACAGGCATAGATCACATATGCAGCCAGACTGATGGAAAAATACACCCTCTAAATATGAGTACTGATACTGTGTATACTACGAGCACAGATTCTACGGCATACTTCCCAGATTCACTGAAGTAAACCTACAGTTAAATGTTCACAGATCTGAACACTTCACCCAAGTGTGATTCTGAACATCTCATTCATTAAAGAAAAAGCTAGAATTATTGGGGAAAAACATTACTGTCACAAAAAGAATGCAGGCACAACAGACTGTCTTTGTTCAGAATGTTGTTTTTCCATTTCCACTTTCAACTCTACTCAAAATTTTATTTCAATATTTTTTATTAAAATAAATAAATAAATAAATAAAGCTTACTTTGAAAAGCAGACATTTCTGACAGTTCCTGCAGCAAGGAACATCAGAGAAGGTATACAAAGTAAATAAAGATAAGAGATTCTTTGAAAAATGGTGCCTTCCTGCTTTTCTCTACATACTGTACAAGAACACCAAGCTCTCCCCTCAACAGATGATTTCCCTCAACTTCTGTATCTACATAGCACAGTTACAAAGAGTTCCTTCCTCACATGATTATTAAGCACATTCCACCCATTAGGAGCAGGAAGCTAACGAGCCCTATACTTACAACTAAGCCAGTTTTTCTAGTCCCAGACATCCTTGTCTCTCTGTTTACTGTTTGATCCATATGTAGGTACCACATGTAATAACGGAGCATGTTACAAAGCAGTCTTGATTTTGCCTCTCTTCTAGTCAGTAGGCAAAATAATTTACAGACTGCATTAACAGTATTCAAGAGCTACTGCTGAATGTAACTTCTCTCAAGAAATAACAAGCATAAAGCTCAAGGAAAAAGACAATTCCAATTTTTGTTTGTTTTTTTTTTTTACTTTTTTTTTTTTTTTCTTTGAAAGCACTACTTTTATGTTTTACTGTGTTTCTTTGTATGTGTATACATGCACCTTTAAATGCAAGCAATTGAGTTTGGGGAATTAAAACGTTCCTACAAAAAGCAGTGCCACTAAAAACGAACCTGAATTTTACTTAAGTGTAAGTAGCTGAAGTTATAAATACATTTGGATTGAATGCCAAATAATTTATCTAGAAATCAAAAATATTCATCAGCCTGAGGCTGTTGATCATTTCTGTCGGCAATCAGCACTATTTCTGCTTAGCAGGTGACAACAGGGACCAACTGCTAGCTACTTAGTTTCAGGCTAATTTTTATTTAGCACAGTATTCTTACACTAAATGTAACAATTTTCTACATCAGCTGAGCAAAAGCTAGTTTTCATGCCCTTCTGAGTCCTACACACATTTCCTTCTCACAGTAGATGGAGGAATTTCCAAAGCTGAAAGCTATTTTGAGCAGCTTCCAGAGCCTCTCTTTGTAACACCTTCTTAACTGTGATTTCCTAATCACTATGCAGAAGATTTCACTGCCTAATTAAAGGACTGGTGCAGTGATGAAGATAAAGAATACAGAGCAGGGCTGCAAGCTAATCTACAAGCAAAACACAGGAGCTACTTGTCAAGTGTAAGGGCATATTTTATCGACAGCTGTGTCCAATAAGGATGAGTTATGTAGTGAAGGTTTAATGTTAATACATTTCAGTTTTTCCTATTTCTTACTCATTATACATACCGAGGGCATTTCCAATTCTCCCACTCTTCCATCTCATTGTAATGTAATTAACATTTTAACCCTTCTCAAAATGCTTGTTTTTTCACATCATCGTGGACTTTTACAGTTTTCTACAGAGCTCTATATCTCAGCAGTGAAGTTTTTGGCTTGAAAAATGCAGGTTAAGTGTATTAGTTTCAGCACTGAGTGAATCTGCATTAGACATCAGATGCTTTACTTAGTGTTATGCAATTATTATTATTACTATTACTATTATAGATTACGTTGCCATTTCAAACATAAGCCTTAAATTCATTTGTACAAACAACATTAAGCTCACCTGTGGGCTAGACCATCTCCATTCATATCATTCATCCCCTCTGTAAGATGCCAGTCCATTTTACAGAAGAACTGACACCTGTATAATCCATGTCACAATTGACAGAAAATTCAGAGCTGTCTAGTCAGGAAAAAAAAAGGCAATAAAAGTAGAAAAACATTCTTTGGACTGAAACTGGCAAAGTCTTTTCTATCCTTACACTGTAATCTTTAAATGTAAAATTACATTTCTCCTCTTAGGATTTTGTACATTTCTTTATTTAATCAGTGACATCTGGGACACAATCAGAGAACACTGAACATTCAAAGTACAACTCAAATGGGGAATTCTGCTAGGAGCACATAAATGGCCACAAAACTATGCCATAGGTATCAAGCGAAGACTCGATGCTTTTAAGTTGTTTGACCTCAGTAACTGCCATACATAACATTAACAAATGTTATATATAATGAAGCTTAATTCATTAGTGCCTTATAAATCATCAGGGCTTAGATAGATAAACAGACATTTTTCAACAGCATTTTGCATTTAGCAACAGGAAAGCTCAGGTCTTCTTTTATAGGAGATTAGAGGTGCTTATACTCTCTTCTCTTCCTCTCTTTTGACACTTTAAAGTCTTTTGATGGGAACAAAGCAGCCTGGCAGGTCCCAGAGCGCATTCTGCCTCCTGCAGCTTTGGCTATCTGGGCTCAGAGCCAGCTCAGAGCACAGCTGGTGACCCTGAAGGAAGCCACTATGAAGAAAGTAAGAAGCCACTGCCAGGGCTGTCGCTCCTACCCTTGGGTGCTGATTTTTATCTCTGTATGTGCTCTGCTGTGCATCCTGCTGAGGTGGACCAAAGCTCAACTTGGCTGCCTTCCCAATTCAGTCTCAGTCTTGCTCACTTCCTACAGCCATCATGGTCAGTTGGGGCTCTTGCTTCACTAGCCACATCAGGATGGACAACCCACTTTCTGGGGATCTTGAAGCTGCACAGGTGAAGGACCCAGCAGAAACCTCATTCTTATCACCATGAGGCCTGCTTCAAGTCTCACTCTGTTTCCCGCCTAGGAGCCCGGGGTTTCTTACTGCCCCATTGCTTACCCCCACACTGTGACAAACCCCACAGCAATGGTGACCTCCCAGGCCACCCCAGGCGTGAAATATCACCAAAGAAAGGTGATAACTAAGTCTAGGTGTCCTGTAGTCTGAGTAACTAACTAAAGTTAGCCAGCTACTAGGTAACATTCAGCAAGAAGACAGTGGTTCTAACATCCCAACAGGAAAGAAGACACAATCACCATTCTTTATAGAAGAAAAAATCAACAAATAAATAAAAATATATTAAAAAAAACAACACTTGAGGTAATTAAGTTAATGACTTCTAAACAAGAATTGTGCCAGTGAACTAGGAATGGCAAAAGGTGCCTGCAATCAGTTCCAATACGCATAAGTGTCAACCTGTGCAGTTGTGCATGGCTCTATCAAGCAACAGCAGCAGCGTAAGTATGGCAGAGTAAATTGGACTTATGCTGACAAACCTCAACTATTGCAAGTACTCATGTAATCTAAACCATGCACAGGATTCCCTGCTCTGTACAAAAGCCTACAGAAGCAATACCCTGAGGCGCCTGTGCATTGATATGGGAACTGAATCTAGGGCTGTGCAATCAAAGCACAGAACCAGACAGGGACAAATTAGGCATTAGGATGCTTCACAGCAAAATACCTAACCCCCATTGTGGATCTAGTCCCACGATACAACTATTGAAATGACTGGAAAAAGCACATGAGAAAATTTATAACTCTGTCTGTATTCTATGTGAGGACTGGACTGCATGCAGTAGATATTACATGAGTCACAAGCTGATGTGAACGGTGAATTTAAAAAGAAATATTGAATTAGCAGCTCATTCAGTACTCTGCAGGAGTGAAATATTCATTGTGAGGAAATACTAGGATGCGAACAGGTAATTAAAGGTTGTATTAGTGCACCTGCCTGAGGGGGACAAGTCAGTGTTGCACAAGCCATCTTCATCACAGCTTGTCCTAAATTGTCAGTGCTTGTCTTGTGGCCTTAAAGGAGCCTTACCATTTGTTAATTTCTACTCTTTTGAATGCTATATTTATATATAAGCAGTTTCTATATAAAAGTTGACTTAAGATATTTGTATATATAAGAGGGAATTATTCTCTTTGTCTTACTTGAAGAATACATTATTTTACCTCCACTGCACAAAGGACACATTCTAATTAAAGACTGAATTTTCTCAGGATTTTAAACGAATCTATCACTTAGCTTAAAAATTAAAAATAATTAAAGATAAGGTCTCAGAAGAATTACATTTCTGTGCCTCCTCACTTCCATCTGATTCCTTTCACTAACAAATTACTAGTTTTCTATTGTTTGTACTCTCTACATAATTAGGACTTTGTCTGGGTTGTAGTTGATGGGATTACAGCAAACTTGTGGTCAGCCACTAGTGGGGCTCCATGTTAGAGTCAGCTCTCTTCAAAGCTTTCATCAATTACTTAGATACACAACTCAAAGACTCCTAAGTAGGCAGTCAACACTAAATTCAGAAGAGCTGTTGACTCTATCAAGGATACAGAGGTCTTGTAGAGAGCTCTTGACAAATTGAAGTGCTGCACAATCACCAATCACATGTAGTTCAAGAAGAGCAAGTGTAAGATTCTGCACCTGGAAAGGGGCAACCCTGGATCTACATACATGGGGGATGAGAGGTTGGAGAGTTTTCAGAAATTAATCTGAGGACTCAGTGATCCTCGTGGGTCCTTTCCAACTCCAAATATTCTATGACTTTATTTCAAAGAGTTCATTGTGTTGTGAGTAAAAACTGTTTTGTCTTTCTTATTAACAGCAACTGTTTTGTCTTTCTTATAAATATTCCAGCCGTGGTAGACAAGTCAGGAAGTCAGGGTCTAGCTAGTCCTTACCAGAAGATGATCTCCTCTTCACTTCTACTAATAACTCAGACAACACAGGTAGCTGCCATTTCATTGAAAAATAGTGTGGAGTGCATGCTGTCCACGAGTAGGAATAGCCAACGTTCCTGCCTCTTGGGGGGAGACTGGTCTGTAAGATGCTTGCCATTTTGAGATCATAGAATTGTAGAGAGGGAGTTTTATTAGAGAACTCAGTTGTGAAATGTTCATTTCATTTCACAAAATAAATGAAATATGGAACTTCTGAGTTTTACCATGTACTGTACATAATATAAAATAGATATCTGCTGTTGATGCTATCTTACTATGTGAATTAAATTCATTGTTTCTTCTTGCACTGCAGAGAAATCCAAGCTCGTTAAATCCAGATAATCTGCCAGCCCAGACACCTGCTACTGCCAGGTAGCGAAAGCCCTTATTTTTCCAAGTTGGATGTTCTGGTCCACATCACAAACCTCAGCTCCTTTAACTGCTACTATTTTCTCATCAAACCTCAACTATTCCAAGTAACTGATGGGCAATTTTTTCACCAACTAATAGCAAAAAAGAAAAAAAAAAAAAAAAAAGAGACAAGAGAAGAAAAACAAGAAATGAAATGAAGTTGGAATAAATACTATATCAAAATATAGGAAATAATAATTTGTTAACAATGTCATATATTTGCAATAAGATAAAACTCATATCCTTACAGGGAATATAATTTTTGCTTAAAAAAACAGTGGATATAAAACATCAACTATCATTTATTAATTGAAACACTTTTAAACTAAATATACAGTGTTAATGCAAATGTTTTATCAGTGTCTCTAAGGCTCAAATTCAGCTGTGTGCTGTTCTGAAGAAGAGGAAGTATATATATATATATGTGGCAGAACAACAGAAACAGTCTTCACTGTTTAAGAAATACTACTTTCAAAATTGTTCATTTATAAAAAGTATTAAAAGCTCCATAATCACTTGTTGCTCCTTGTTTCCCCAGTTGACAGCAGAAATAAAATACAAAACATAATACTTGCTTCATTTTAAAGATCAACCCATATGCCTGCTGCCATACAAAGTACCCAATTAGAAAAATCTGGAACTCTGAGCAACTGAAAAAAAAATAAACCACATATTCAGAAGTGGAAATTATTTTTCTGCCAAGTACTGCTATAGTCTAGAAATGCAATTGATCAAAAGTCACACTCTCTTTATCTCAGTTCTTATCTTTTTCATAAGATGTACTAATAATGTTTTTTTTATGGGAACTCCACTAACTCTTCCCTTCACTCTGCAATGCAGTGAAAAAAAATTGCTTTCCTTAAAGATTATGTCTACTGCTTGATTTTTTTTTTACTTAACTGTATGAAAAATTTCCATAATTTTTGCATATGCTTATGCATTTCCCTCCTTTTTCCAACATAATTACATCCCGTTTCCATATAATTACTATTCAAAAACAAGAAGAAATGTTCCTGAGGCAAATCTATGAAAGTTTAATTCTTTCTTTTTCCCATTCTTTATGAAACTGATAGGAATTTAATTACCTTGGAGACTCTACCTCCTGTCAAGTTTGATTGAAATCAACCAATGGCTTCAGATGTTGTAAGGGGAAGAGAGTCACACAAAGTCATAAATATTACTTAAAAACACAACTTTTATTTAAAAAAAAAAAGAACAAAAAAAACACCACCAACAAAAAAACCACACTAAGTAAGCCCCAATCAACCAGTGTTTCCTTAACAAAAAAAAAAAAAAAAAAAAAAAAAAAAAGTCTCATCTCTGAGCTACGTTTCAAGAGTATAGATTTCAAAAATTCTCTGAATCCTTCTTACTCCAGTAGAGACAAAGATTATTCAAATTCAGTCGCTTTTAATGAGCAGTGCAACAAGACTACGAACAAGATTCATTTTCATAAACCAGTCTGAACTTCCAATATTTCCTCATGATTTTTGTTGCTTTTTACATCTGCAATGCTATTTTAATACGTGTTCTTAAATAGTAATTATAAAAAAGTAAATCACCCTTCTGCTTGATTTTAAATCCCAACTTCACATAAGTAATATTCTTTTTTTTTTTTCTCTCCACTTAAAATTTTTATTTTCAAAGTTAAAATAATTTGGATGAAACTCCTCCCAAGATTAACCTTTGTTCAAATCACAGCCCCCATAAACCACAGAGACATCAAAAACCTGGGAAGATAAATCTCATCTTTGAAATTACTGAAAGCCTTCATTAAGCCTTAATATATGCTGTCAGTTTTAAACTAAATAATAGATGAGATTTTAACATAATCAGAAGAAAACTGCTGGTACCTGCCTCGATTACTGTCACAGTTAAATTGACAAGGTAATTTTTAAAATAACGCCTTCTCTAAGTCAGTGAAAGACTGACAAGCACTCACTATTTAGAAAACTTTTTTTCATACAGAAGGAACCATCTTACTATGAATTCACTGGTACAAATGATAAAGTATCATTTAATGCTGGTCCACTGTGTGCCCAAATTAAATAAACAAATCTGAAAAGATAATGCAGAACATCTTCCTCTTGGAATATATATATATATATCCAGTATATATATATATACTGTTATTCTTGTCTCAGGTGAAAAAAAATCTATCAAAAATTTGTATTAAACACGCATTCTAGGATTGGACTATACACTATTCTTAAAAAACTACATTTAGTATTCCACATACTATGATGATAAGGACCATATAATGCTGACAGTTGACCAGTTAAATCTCAGCTCACGCTCATCTGGTATACTAAAGGCCATATGTAGCTTACAAATGAAAGCAAAAACCCCTCTACTATGTAGCTTTTTCAGGAGCCCTAGCACACCTGCTGATAACAGAGGGTATGCTTCTTCCCTTCTCTCCACACCCATGTGCAACCAAAAACAAAAAAAAACAAGGACAAAAGACAAACAGACTTTACTGTCCATCATAACAGCAACCCAGTTTCTCTTGACTTCTCTGCTTTGGGTTAGCTCAGCACTGCCACCCACAGCACAGCACCGTATCCAAATCCTTGTGAGTTAATTTTTCATGGAGTTTTCACCTTCTCCATAAGCTGAGAAGCTGATACTCCACCTATCCCTCATGCATCTGGATTTTCCTTCCTTCCTCTCCTCTGACACCTACTTCAGATTATGCTGGCATTGTCTGATGTACAAAATGAATGGCTTTCAGATTCTTATTTGGGCTACACTGGATCTCTGTTGGCCCAAAGTCCTCCTAAGCTTGACTTATGTTACAACTAGAGCTTCTATCCAAAGTAGCTTTGAAAAGGCCTTCCTGCTTGCGAAACCATTTTTTTCCATGAATTCAATGACGGTGAAATGACAAAGGAGGCATTTCACCAATAAAGGTTTGATTTAGAAAGTACTGTATTTCTCATTTAGAAGGTCACCAGAGAGTTTGTGAACAAAGTAATGGCTTCACAGTCTTGTTTAAGATTGGCATGTTTTGTGCCTATCAGCTGTCTCTTCTACAGACACATCTCACTATTTTAGCTGGAAAAGGAAAAAAAGATTAAAATGGGATTTCATCATTTCTAGTACTTCAGAGGTAGCTCCAAGTTTTAGTTGCTGGACTGTCCAACAAGACTAGAGAAAATATCTCAATGTTCAATGAGAAGTACAGCACTATAGATAATATAATGCTATGACATGTAGTTCTTTAATATGGTTTGGATTTTGTTTCTCTTTTTGCTTTACATAACAAAATTACAACTGAAACCACTCACAAACATTTAATCCCCTCCAAGTTAAGCCAAACACTCTGAGCAAGATCTGGGGAACTTGACCAGATCTTAAAGCCTGGGAATTAATTCATGTCATGCAAATGCATGAAACATCTAGGCATGAAGCTATACAAAAATACTTTAAATAAAAACAAACTCCACCGTCTACCTATGAAATTAAATTTATGACTCCATCCTCCTTTGGATTTATGTGTGATGACAAAACATAGCACAGTCTTATTTCTCTTTCCAGCTTCCAAGGAAAATAAACAGACCTGAGTAGCTGAAGGGAAACGAGAGTTGTAATTCAAGCAGAGGGAATAAAGAGTGGATATTCTCCTACATGCAACATGAGCTTTAAAAGCTAAACTCACTGTTACCAATATCTCTCCATGATTATAGGACCATCTGTAGTAGGCAACTGCGGGACCCCCCAACGGGATGTGATGCTCATGTCAACTCTTTATATCAGAAAAGAAATACTATACGCCAAATTCTTCCTTGAATGGACTGATAGGATGGAAAAGATAGTGCCAGTGCATATGTGTATCTCTGTATGTCTGTAATTGTGAGTCTATGTGTGCAAGCAGAGAAGCCTTACATATTTTATTTGTAATAAATTTCTTTTCTGATTTCCTATATAAAGTGAAATGGAGGCTATTTTTCTCCTGTTCTGGCCTCGGTATACTGAAATCTTGACTGTTATTGTTACTTCAAGTCACATCTATCCATATGGCATATAGTGCATATATTCAGCATGAATGTTTCATGAATATTTTGGGAAGCAATTGCAATGTAAGACACAATGTGTATTTCAGATGACACATGATTGATGTGTTTGGAGATCTGGATTTATTATGTACTAGCAACATTCATCTACCACCAGAAAACTAGTCTTTCCCCATACCATACTGACTAAAGTCAAAGAAGGAAAACGAATGTGCATTTTGAATGTATCTGATCTTTTACTGAAACAATGAATTAATTTACTGTCATGTTTGTTTTCAGCCGTCTCTCCCCACAGACAGAGCACAGAGACAGAAACAACATCCAAATCCTTTTGAATTTGCCACCAAAGTTTCTTCATGCACCACATCATTACTAGTTTTGGAATAAATTTTAACACCATGTGTTTCTATAAGTAGAACTTTTATTACAGAAATCATTCTACTCTTTAATTTGATATCTCCTGCTCTCTAAAGAGTATCTCTATTATTTTGTTCACTTTTTCCCAATACTTAGAAAGGTCAGAATTTATAGAATGACCCACACTAGTCAGCAAGTAGGTGTTAAGATAGGAACCTTGATGAATATATGCTGCCATTTCATCTATGCTTTAAGAAAGCCAAACTCACAAAAGGTGATTTCTTCTGATTTCTTTTTCTTTCTCCATAATAAAACAAAACAAAAACAGTAACAACATTCCCCCAAAATATACGCATACATACTATTTTGAAAAATCTTCTAATGAAGAACAAACAACTTTACGGAATGCAGAAAATCTGTGGTGAAGAGCTACCCTCCATTTTATTAATAGACTGTCTTCAAAAAACATTTAATGTAGCACTTTTGTTATACACAGGATATTTGCTTATTTCTTGCAAATACTGCATAAAACTAAGAATCTATTACGTGACCTACCAGTCACTTTGAAGTAGCTCTGAGAACTAAAGAGAAAGAAAGTTTCAAGGGAAAGGAGAAAACAGAAATGACTGAGACAGAAGTGGTCTTCAAAAGCTTGAGAGAATCCAGGTGTCTACAATCTCATCAAATTTCTGTCTTAACGACTCTTAAATTTCAGTGCCTGCCTGTGTGTTTTCATTGCATGAGGAGATGTCCTCGGTGCTTCTCATGACAACCCCGTGTGAACTTAGGAAGGAACAGGAAGCCTAGGAAGGCGCAGTCACTCACACACACTGGTCCACTAAGATTTCAAATACTTTTTTATTATTATTTATTTATTTATTTATTTTTAATAGCTATTGAAATCTATTCCTCATTTGAGGTAGGCCCCACTGCTTGGGCCTCCAGAAATAAAAGGAAAGGTGGGGGATTTGCACCATGTGTTGTATGAGAACTCCTCATCCACTATTAGCGTTAGCCCAAATGTCCCACCACACTCAGCTCAGGTATGGAGCCTGCCACTCCTCTCGGTGGAATACACAAGAAACTCCAGTAATATTTCGGAGTTAATTTAAGAAGCTGATGAAAAATATGAAGTCAGACTCCATCTTAAACTGCCTGTTGCTTACACTTAACAACTCAAGCAGGTAATGAAGTTGTTCTGAATTCCCTCCTGTTGTCCTACTGGTAAGAGAAAAGTTGACCACCTGGAGAGATTCTTACTTGGTAGAAAAATCTCTGGACCTTGACAAATGACTCTTAAGTGAAAACCAAAAAAAACATTTTGCTAGGTCATTTGGTATAATTGTGGAACTTCCTCATTACAGTTTCTCAAGATCACCTGCTCCCCATTGAGTATCATTATTGTGGACATTTCAGACTCCATATCTGCATTTTCAACCCTCATATAAATTGTACACTTTGCAGGGTAGAAAACACTACTTTCCTCTTTTTTTTTTTTTCTTCTTCTTCTTTTCATAGATGTTGCAGTGGAAAAATACAAAGCATATAGCCTGCTTATGTTTCATTATATTCATCGCATTTTAAGAGTAGTAACCCTCTGAGATGAAATAATTCTCTCACAAGGGGTAATGTTTGTGGTCAGAGAAAAGAACAGCATCAAACAAGCTAACAACATAAATACATCTCAATTCACTTTAGGCACAGATGCTGCTGTGCCTAAAAAAAACAACAAACAAACAAACAAAAAAAAACAACAAAAAAAAAACCCAAAAACCCCACATACTGCCTTCAGAAAACAAAGTTTCTTACTCCTTTTCCAAAAGCAGATCTAGTGAGTGAATAGTATACACTGATAAATAAAAATACATTTCAGAAAAAAAATACGATGATACAACTCTCTGTCACCAATTGTGGGAAAAAAAAAGTAAATAGATATCTCTTGGAATCAGTAAGCACCCCTCAACAAAGCAGCTAATTGTAATTTTAAATGAGGCCACAGGTGTTAGTTACCTAAATGTCTTCCTATGTGGCAGCTGCTTGTTGATTGGTTTTGGTGGACGGTTCTTCACATCAAGGAGCTCATCACAATTATTGCCTTTGTTGGCAGTTTCAGCATAAGCCAAGAACTGAATGGCCATCTATGCTCTCTCTGATGTGTAGCATGTCAATGAGGTTTGCTCATGCTGTACTTAGCTGTTCAGTGGTTAGACAGTTGATTTTAATTCTACCACTTTACTATCCAGCATATTGAATAAAGTAAATCTTCATACTCTCAAAAACAAATCCATGGCTTTAGATAGAATTCTATCCTTGAAATTGGAAGTAGGAGATCAACATCCACAAATCTAAATTCTTACCTTGGATGTCAGAATGTTTTTAGAAAATATAATGTGGAGAGGCCAAAACAGCTAAATAAAGAATGTGAAGATATTCTTTAAGAAAGAATGACAATAGATCATCCATGAACAAATGTGTCATGACCCACCTGATCACACAGCATTTTCCTAAACAGAGATCCTATAACAGACAACGTTAACAGACATAAGGGAGGGAGAAGAGAAAATTAAATAAGATTAAACCTTCCTATTTTCTTATTTCAGGAATGGAACTCAAAGAATATTGTGGATTACACTAGAGACACTAAGCTCTATAAATGCTGGCTGATCTCTCTTCCACATTAATATTCATATGACTTTAACATCTATTCATTTGCCTTCCTAAGAGAAAACATTTAATCAGTTTAATAAACACAGCAATAAAATATTGCAAACATGCGTACGGTCATATATACTACATAGTAGTATATTTAGAATCGGATTACTGTGGTGCTGACCTATATTTACTACTTTTGTTACTTTATATTAAAATTCCTCCTTATCTTTTGTATCATTCTACTCTGAGCATAAACTTCAACTGGAATTCAATTTGTGTGTAAATAAAAGAATGTGAGGTCACTGCATTCTGATACATAGATGATTACCATCTAATGTTCCCATGATCAGAGTATCTCACAGTTTATCATTATTAAAATAAAATAGATGAAAAGTATAAACATACATTCTGCTGTGATAGCTTTCAAACTTCTCTTTCAAAAACAAAGATCCTCAGAATACAAAGCAAAGAACACCAAAAAGAGAAGGAATCACAGGTAGCTGTATGCATATATTAAAGAAAAAGAGTGGCTGAGTTCAAGCCTGCACAGTTAGTTATAGTTGTAAAAATGTAGATTCCCTCTCTCAGCTCTCATGCTTTTCCAATAGGTACAACACCATCCATACACTCAAAAACAATGCAGTGAAAAAAGCTCAGCTGCCATATTTGAATGTTTGAAATATGCATAGCGTAATATAAGTGGTTAGTGTTACTCTGCTGAGTACCATACAGGCAGCTCTGGGGTATACTTCCTAGTTAATGATACGTTTTAATTTACTACAATAGTTTTGGCTGTTGCTTTGTGAGTTATTTTATGATGTTTAAAGATTTCCCATGATAAGAATACTTCAACATATTTACAGTATTTTGATTTTCTATATGTTAATTTAGTCAGTTACCACTTCTGGTTTTTGATCATCTTTGATGGTCAGAATTCTAAGCAAGTGCCTTTAATAACACTGGATTGCAAGACAGAAAGAAAGACATTAACTAGGAGAAAATGACACTATAACTACTGTACATCAATAGCAGTCCAATCACCACCAACAAAGGGGAATAAAAGGGAAAAATTTAGCCATGTTCAAGTACAAATAAACTGAGTTTAAAATATCATCTTGGGGAAGGGACAAAAAGGTCTATGAATCACATTTTTAAAAAAGGCAAAAAGGACTCACAGAATAGAAAATTATTGGAAGGATGAATTTCTCTATTCAGGGTGTGGGATCCTGATTTGTTGGCAGTAGTACTCTGGAAACCACTTTTAAAGGGCAAATAAGTATTTCTTAAGAGAATAAAAGCAGTCTAGAGGCATGACTCTGATTTCCTGCTTGTCTACAGCTAGTCTTTCCTTTATGTTCATAATAAGCAGGCTCAGGGAAGACTTTATTGCTCTCTATAACTACCTGAAGGGAGGCTGTAGTGAGCTATGGGTCGGCCTCTTCTCTTATGTAAGTGATAGAACTAGAGGGAATGGCTTCAAACTGTGCCAGGGGAGATTTAGGCTGGACATTAGGAAATACTACTTCTCTGAAAGCGTGGTCAGGCACTGGAATGGGCTGCCCAGGGAGTTGGTGGAGTCACCGACCCTGGAGGTGTTCAAGGAACATTTGGATGTTGTGTTGATGGACATGGTTCAGTGAGTATTATTGGTGATAGATGAATGGCTGGACTGGATGATCTTGTAGGTCTTTTCCATCCTTGGTGATTCTGTGATTCTGTGATTCAATACTTGCTATTAACTTCCTATTTTTTTTTCTACCACAACTAGTCCTTTTCTCCTTCTTTGTTTTCAGCTATCTGCTTAATGCCTTTTGCCTTTTTTATCCCTTTGTCAATCACAATCTCAGATCAAAAAAGCAAACTGAAATTGTTATTTAATTGATGGAATTCTGTTATACCCAATCTGCTTAAAGGTACCTAAGAACATTTAAATGATGTCTTGACTTTCCTGACTGGCTCCATGGTACTGCCACAAGCATAGAAAGATGAAAGACAAGTGGGAAACTGTACTCATGACCTGCTGGATTTTATCTTTACCTTTATGTTTTCCCCTTTCTTCCCAGATTCTAACACGAATTAGTGGAGTTTAATTTGCTTGTTTTGTAGGTTTTTTGTTTGTTTTGTTTGAAATCCCAAATGAATATATACATACATATTCATTTACATATATATATAAAATGGTGCTGAATGACCCTGTGGTAATCCAACCATAACGCAGAACAAAGATGCCCAGAACTTTCTATGTTGCACAACTTCCTTCAACACTTATGGCCAGAAAGTGGTATCTCTTGCCTTAATTCCCCCCAGCTTTGAATCATAGTCTTAAGTGTATGAAGTTGCTTAATTTCTCTACATTTTCTAGGAAGTCTGGACAGCCGTCACATAATTACTGCAGAATCAACTTGCAAGGCAAGGAATAGAAATAGCAAACTAAATCTTGTTTGTGAAAACTCTGTATTCCTTCAGTCACGAAAAATCAACTTTGTCAGTCATTAATTTTGTAACCTAAGCTACTGCACCTATGGGCTTTCAAATGGAATCAACAGAGTTAGTTTTGACCTTTAAATTACTCAAAAAAGGTTATTTGAGAGACTATTTCTCTATGTAGAGAGAATGTATGATTGTAATGCTGAGAAATTTGTGCTAGCTCTGTCAATTTAGTAAAGTGGGACTTCCTAGAAAGGCATTCACAGTCTAAAACCCTCAGCTCTGAAAGTGGAGGCCTCTTTAGCTTCACAGAGTCTGGATTTATTGACTCCCTTATTGGCTTGCTTTCTTAGCTGAAACACTGAAAGAGGCCTTTAAATATTAGAACAGGGGATGATATTTTGATGTCTTGATGGCTATCGTTATGTGATTCTTACAGACATTTGACTCAATTTGAGGTAATTTCTGCAATACTAAAATAAAACATAGTGACATTTAATGTTATTGTTTCAGACAGTATGAGTAGAAAATATTTATACATAATTAGAATATAATTTAGGTAAAGAAATAAGTTTCTCTGATTGGGAACAGGAGAAGACAGAAAAACAAATGCAAAGCTATATACATTAACAGAATTCAAACAAGATCTGTGGCAAGTTTGGATTAGAGACTAAGAAGAGTCGTTAGGGAAACAGCAGCAAAAGATCCTGTTGATGAGGTAGTCTATCAACTGATGTGTGAATTAGCAAACTACTTTCTAGATGCTGAGAAATGTATTAGAATCTATCCTCCAGGCCCCTGAAAAGTAAATGCCAGAACAAAATTGCTTAAAAAGCCAATTGTATGTCACTCATTGTGAAGAAATTCTGTATCTTCTCAACACAGAGACTCGGGCAGCAGTTAAAGGTTTATGCAGAAAGATTGCAGATTTACTCAGCTCAGATGTACAACGATGTGCCTGTCCCTCTAGCCACACAACTGGGGTTACGTTGAACTTATTTCCCAGAAAGCCAGTGTTACTTTCTTTCTTCTTTCTTCTTAAAACAAGCAGACCTAATTTGTCAGCCAGTCTGACAAACTCTCATTTTGGGATGAGACACTACGTGATTCCTATGGGTTAGTTTCAAATTAACTGCCTGAAAATACAAAATGTAATTTGGGTTGAAGGAAGCTCCTCAAATATTTGCCATTTTAAGCTTTAATTCTTCTTTTATGACAGTCTGTCCTTGTATATCCACATTGATGTTCCTAGAGTTATTTGAGGTATAGGCTTTAATTTCTCAGCTGAATCATTTTCCACTTACCAGCTTACAGTCTCTCTCAGAAGGGGAATAATGATGCTTTATTGAAGGCCATGTTTGAGTGAATGTCATGATGTTAGTGTTCACTATCACATGACAGTACCCAAACTATATTTTGTCACCTTATAAAAGATTAAATCCAAATGATATTTTAAATATTTTTAAAAAGCAAAACAAGGACATATCTCTAAGCAAGTTCTACTCATTAAATCCCTTTCCTGTATGATTGATACGTTCATACGTTCCAGGTTCTCTTCTAAGATTTAAGAAACCATTAATCATTAAATCTGCATACGGCTGCAAACATATGCATCTTCACTGTTATGTACTATTAAAATTTCATATCTGCTTTAAGAAAGCAATAAAACAAAAAATACAGAAGAAATTATAATCACGTTAGTTAAAGCTGTAGCCCCCAGACTGATCCACTGAAATGTATGCAGAAATGTCTGTCTTAAATTACTGGAAGTACTTAAAGCTCTTTCAGCAGTTCAATATTCAATACAAGTTCACTGTCAGAAAGGTCTACTATGAAATGTAATAGGCCTTAATGGATTACTGTTAAAAATAAAATAAAATCAAGGAACTGAAAAATTATGGCCAATTCTTAAAAAAAAAAAAAAAAAAAAAGAAGAAGAAGCAAAAAAAAAGCTCAGAAATCTTTCTTGTGTTTTCATTATACATACACTTGTACTTAAAGCTTGTACTTAAAATATCTGCAAATACCACCATCTTTTTTTCCTTTCTTCTTTCTTCAGGAGAAGAAATATTACTTTTGCTCAGCTTAACTTGCATCTTGCAGTTCTCATTCCTTCTCAGAATGAGAAATATCTGCTTTTACTCCTCACTCTACATCGCATTCCTCACTCACTCTGAAAATGGACACCATGAGCTTAACTGGGAGAAAAGTTTTGTGGTTGCCTGCTTACAAAGTTTGAAGTTGGCTTAGTGACAAACCATCTCTACTTTTCCCTAAAATAAGAAGGAATAAAAGATAACCACAGCTTTCAGACTTTCCAGTCAGTTTTACCTTGTTTTATGAATAGTTTTCAGCCATCTATGGGTTCCTCTGTATTGAAGTTGCTTGTTAATGTCCCTGAAGGTACACATAAAAGATGTCCAGAAGTGGCACGGAGCACTGAATCACACCTTATAAACCGTACTACTCGCTGCTTTGATACCAGACTCTTCTTCAAAGTGAACTAACTAGCTCTTTACAAAGTAAAGCCTCTGTCCATTTTTGGAGATAATTTACTCCCCAGTCTACTCTCAAGACACAGTACAGATGACATTACACACAGCCGGCTCATATGACCCCACACATTCTCTCAACCCTATCTCGGCATACTTTGCCTCCTCAGACATCCCCCAGTTACACCACAGAGCAACATGTACTTTCATGTTCATATTACACAACATGAAGTTGGTTGGCTCAAAGGAACACTGATATTTCAAACAGTTTCAATTTAAAGAAGAACTAACATATGTTTTATTACTACCGAGACACCATAAGGGATAAAAGATATCCAGAGCAAAGTGATATCTAGTGTGGACATAGATAGTGTATGCTAGAGATAACTAGTCTGAAATGCTTATAACATAAACCTGTTTCAACAGAGTAATGGGGAAGGGAGTGCTCCCTGCCCTTTTATGCAAATGTTCAGACCTTCTTTGGAGGGCTATCCAAGAGAAGAAACCTGTTGAAATACTCTACCTACAAAACCCAAAATTACAGTCTTACCCTAGCATTAATGCTCAAACTGTTTGCCAGCTACACTGATCATTTACCAGGTGAGGGCTCATTTTCCATGGTGAATGGTTAGCTGAGGGGATCAAGCTATTATGTTATCTACCTCAATAACCTGACTGGAGTGTATCTTTTTTTTAAAAATTTCCTTTCCCCCCCCCCCCCCCATAGCCCATAGCCCATTTACCTAGTTTCCTATGGCAATAGAGAATCAGGTGCATATTGCCAGTGGAAGTCAAGGAAGGTGAAGAGCTCTTCCAGATTTCAGAGATTAAACAAATCCAATATTGTCTATTAATTTGGCCTCCACAGAGAATGTACAGATGCATAAGAACAATCCATTACTATGAAGCCAATCCTAGATTTTTTGCAGACCAAATGCATGAAAAAGGCATTCACTTTTGCACTAAGAAATCTGCCTTCCAGCACTGACCACAGCAACATACAATGTTCTCTGGTTTCCAGTTGAAGAAGATTATCTTGTCTTCCATGGAGAGATTTGTGATATTTTTGGAAATACTTACAGGTATCTATTCTTTACTTTAAAATTAAATTTATTTTCTGCTAGTGATATATGAACTGCTCTAATGATTTTTAGGTAACTAAAACCATGATATTTTTATTAATTTTTTTATGTACTATAATTATGTGCCACCTTGGAATACAGATAAAAATCTTTTTTGGGATCTATTCATTGTATCAACAATTTTACATGATGCCAGCAATTTGCAACTCATTATTAGTCCTCACACTGGGTAACTAAATCTAATATTGGAAATCCATTGACAGCCACATGCCCATAAATTCTTCAATGACATATTACCACAGCACTAACTTTTAGTGCAGACATAAGGAAGGATAAACTTCAATAGATTTAATGTTAAACAGTTCTTCTCAAGACTGCAGAAATGGTTTAATGATAGAGATTCTTGAAGGAAAAAAGTGTGGAAAATGAAATAAACCTGTCCTTAAAGACCAAAAGCTTGCAGAATTTTGAGGAAGAGTTCAGCAGTTGTCAATGCCAATAGAATTTAATGGAGTAGATACAAAGCAAAAGACAAAATCAATATCTAGGTGTTTGTGCTTCATTTCTTTGTAGCTGTCAAACCTTTGAAGTTGTTAAATAAGGACTTATAGAGTAAGAATGGATGTCTACTTTGACATTTCTTTAATGCCATGTCAAGAACCCAACAACTCACATGCAAAAAAAAAAAAAAAAAAAAAAAAAAAAAAAAGTTTGTATGATAGGGAAAAGAAACTCAGTTTTAGAACCATGAGTTGAAAATTGCCTGCATAAATCCTCAGTGTTTTCATGCAAAACTCTGATGAGTAAACAAAACCTTCTCTCAGGAGAAATATCTTTGAGACAAAGACACTTTAGCATGTATGCACATTAGAAAAGAGAATCTTAAATGGTTAAATGGCTTTAATGGTTAAAAAGCTTAAATGGTTTTATGACAGATCATTCTTTAAGTACTCTTTGTCAAAGCACCTTTCTGAGGTGCCTCCTTCTGTGCCCTGTGACCATAAAACAGTTATTTTGTCAGTTAACTATGTAGTCATCTTTCACAAAACTCATACAAATCCCTCCATGAGAACCCAGAACACTCAAAACTACTGGACAGAGGCATTGTCTCTTCTCAATGAAGTTGCTATGAGCTGCATCCCTATCTCTAATGGGACTGGAACTTGGAACAGGGAAAAGGCTAACAAGGTTTGCTCTCTTAGGAAGCTACATCCTCATTAGCCACTCTACTGTGGAGCTGGGGAAAGTCAATCTGACTGTATAATAACAGCTGGGAGAGTTTTGTAGAAGGGGAAGTTAAGGCAGGTAAACTCGAACGTAAATTCAAGCCCCTCTGCTGACTTCCAGTTGAGCATTTCAAGGGCTTTGATTGATGATTATTGATTAAGCTGTAGCAGCACATGAGGTAACCATTATTACCCCCCCACAATCTCTCTCCCCCCCCTAAATTTGGTAGTTAAAATAAAGGAACAGTTTGAGGGACTTAATTTCTTCAACTGCTGCAGCTAAATCCTGCTGGGATTGTGAATCAGATCTCCCAGGTACTGAAGCTCAATGTCTGGCCTATTAAAATAAATTGAAATGTCCTTTGGTTTGTGTTAACACTACAGTGATCTTGGAATAGAAATACTACTGTTTCACCATTCCCACTCCTGAGACAGAAGCTTGCAGCAGAGGGAAGGAGAATGGAAGGACAGATACAGATCCTCCTTAGCTGCCCAGCAAGAACCGGCATGAACTCATGAATCAGAGCTCTTACTCTGACCCAAATGTACCTTATCTAGTTTGGGATAATTCGTACTTGTAATGTAGATGTTGCACCTAAAATGTGCATCCTAACTTGTTCTGTATCCATCCCATCATGCAGAGATACATAAGAAAATAATTAATAGATTCAAATTTTCATTGAAATAAAGATTGAAATGCAACTACTTCTATTAGCAATTCATGAAAATTTCTTTCAAAAAATATATAGCACAACACCATCAGTAGAGAGGAACTGAATGATCAATCAGATTCAAACCAGAACCATTCTGCAGAATGGAAAAAGTTTAAAACTTTCATTCCTTCAAAAAGAGAAATAGGTAACAGCAAAGCAGCAATGCCTTATTACTTCTAATTCTTTTGACACAAACTTATAACTCCGACAGCCTTTTTATTCCTTCACATATTTCTGGAGGTCTGAGGACAGGTTAGGCACATTCACTTTCCTTCAGGGTCACTCCTTGACTGCTCTGCCAATAAAGGAGAAGTCCAGATTTACACAGTATTCTTATCTTCTGTTGATTTGGATACGTAATGTATTTCATAGAATCATAGAATCATAGAATGGCCCGGGTTGAAAAGGACCACAATGATCATCTAGTTTCATCCCTCCTGCTATGTACAGGGTCACCAACCACTAAACCAGGATACCCAGAGCCTGGCCTTGAATGCCTCCAGGGATGGGGCATCCACAACCTCCTTGGGCAATCTGTTCCAGAGCATCACCACCCTCTGTGTGAAAAAACTTCCTCCTAATATCTAAGCTAAACCACCCTGGTCTCAGTTTAAAACCATTCTGCCTTGTCCTATCACTATCCACCCTTGCAAACAATCATTGTCCTTCCTGTCTATATGCCCCTTTCAAATACTGAACAGACACAAAGAGATCTCCCTGGAGCCTTATTTTCTCCAAGCTAAACAAGCCCAGTTCCCTCAACCTGTCTTCATAAGAGAGGTGCTCCAGCCCTGTGACAATCTTAGTGGCCTTTCTCTGAAACTGCTCCAAGAGCTCCACATCCTTCTTGTGCTGGGGGCCCCAAGCCTGGACACGGAACTCCGGATGTGGGCCTCACAAGAGCCAAGTAGAGGGGGACAATCAGCTCCCTCTCCCTGCTGGCCACCCCTTTTTTTAATGCAGCCCAAAACACAGTTGACCTTCCAGGCTGGCAAGCGTACACTGCTGGCTCACGTCCAGCTTATCGTCCACCAGGATTCCCAAGTCCTTCTCTGCAGGACTGCTCTCAATGAGTTCTTCTCCTAGTTTGTACAAATAAGGATTGCCCCAAGCCCAAGCCCCACCTTGCACTTGGCCTTGTTGAACCTCATTTAATGAGTTGTAATTCAGAAAAAGTAAAATCTCCAATTCTGGAGATTGAAAATCATGTTGGGAAACCAATTTCCTAATACTGTAACTGGTAAATTTAGTCTGTGGTCTGTACGTTTGACACCAGACCTCCATGACCACCAGCTGGGCCAGGCAGGACTTCTCTCCTGGCAGTCATTAAAGGGTTTGTCATAGTGCCACAATGTTTTTGTCACAGCCATGACTGCTCTCTGCAGCCTGCATAATACTCTAATGCAAGCTTCTGATAGAGGTATTGAAAATAGAATTGGCATAATTGAAATTCAATGTGGGGCTGATTTGTATTTCGGATGTCTGAATTTCATTAGGACTATTCATTTTTCTATGACAACATATAATTAAAGCAAACATTACTAGACACTTCTGCATTTAGGGTTTTTGGCTTTTTTTTTTTTTTTTCTGCTACTGAGGTCTTGTTTTTCAATTTAGGAAAATTTCTAGAAATGCAAACTGATGGGAAGGAGACTCCAGAGAATATTTTGTTCTCCAGGAGCATGTATGGATGAGATGACTTGCTGAGCGACACATTGTTAACAACTTTCAGGTTTTGAACAAAAGTAGGAGGGGGGTTAGTTTGCATGCTGTTTGCTTTAAGAAGGTAGTGCATAATCTAAACGAGATCTCCCAAAAGACAGATTCTTTAGCAGCAAAGGAAGGAAGGAAGGCATTACCCCAGACATTTGATATGAAGGGTATGACAAGAGGAAGAACAAAGAAACAATTTGATACCACTTATTCTTGCTGTAACCGTAGAAAGTGCTACAAGGAATAGCAGGCATATCAGAAACCACTGCTGCTGCCACATCTACTTAAGGACAGAGGTAGCTAGCGCAGGAGATGACAGTCAGTTGCAAGGCACTTCCTCATCCAATGCCTCCCACTGTTAGATGAAGGTCAGAGTAATCCCAGTTTCTCCAGTGATATGGGAAGGTCCTTATTCTGTCTCAGAGTAAACAAAAGTAAACAAACCTAATTTTTGCTGGTATTAAACCTCTGATCATAGAAGCACTTTGGAAGCACACAAGCACACAATACAAACAGTCATGTATATGCAATGATCTACTTCACCCAATTCAGCATCATGAATAGATAATTACATTTCAATACTTCCTTTTTTCTTGATTTAACATCAGGACCTTGTTTGCCACTACCAAGTTTTGGTGCCAGTTAAAGGGACTATCCAGAGCTATGTGTTGATTCATTTGACCATTCAACTATTACTGGCAGTCAGAACTCAGCACAGTCTTAGCTTCTGAGGAATTACACGTTCAGTGATTCAAGGAATACAATTACATCAAAATTCTTAAGTGCAAGACTTGAAAAGATCTACATTTGTGCAGAGGGTGGAAAGAAGTTCCAGAGGGACTGCTACCACCTAGTTTCACAGGAAGGAAATAATCTTATGAACCTCTTGTTCAGGCACCAAAAGCAAGGAGAGAATTTCAAGCCATGAACTGATCCACATAATGCTTTTTCATTAGTTATTAAAATAAAACTGAAACATAGTAAACTATCTGATCACTTGCTTTCATCTTGGCTACTCGCCAGTTAATAAATTGAATTAATTCCATTTTAAATTATTTTTGCTGAATTTACGAACAATTTGCATTTGGTGCAAATACTCAAGCTCTCTAAAAGCAGAAGCAACTATGCTTTATCTTACACCATCTGCACAGTAAGTAACCACATAACATAGTTTGACAATATTACATGGCAAGCATGTAATAGCAACAATGGCAACTGTGGCTTGAAGCCAGGAACCAGACTAAATCTGTGAAAAAGCTATGTTTTAATGCATACATTAAAAGTTATCCTTTTCTAATTCCAGAAATGAAATTGCTCCCATGGCAATATAAAAAGACATGTATCTTTGATGATAGGTAATTTGCCTTTGGGAACAAAATCACTAGATCACATAGAGCCTGAGCATCACCTCAGTGATTCTGCCTGGGTGTAACCACAAGCACTGATTTAAAAACATTCTCAAAAAAAGTCCCCTCAGAAATTCTTCTACATAATCTCAAGGGGAGAACATTTATGAGATACTCAAAATCCCAGCAGACTCTGAAGGAGGAAATGAGTTAGGTTTCAGGAGTCATCTAAACAATACTGAAGAAGGTTGTCATCTGCTCCATTGGGCAAGACAAACGATCCTTTCTGTGGACTTTTTTGGTAAACATGTACAAACACTCAGCACAACATAATTCAGTTCCACAAATAAGTGCTGTATTTTGATACTGGAATGCTAAAATATTTCATTCATTACTACACATTTTTTTAACAAAATCATGTAATTGAAGTATTTCAGAACATGCAGTGAAAAAATTCCCTTTCTAATTGTTCTTTTTCCAGCAGCTTTTAATGGGGCAAGGATTTCACCATCGCTGGCCCATGCTTTCATATTCTGAACCAGGAACCTCTGCTCACACCACTCGTGCAGGCTCTGCCAGAGCACTGCTCAGCAGCCCCTCCATCTCCCTCGCCCACCTGCTTGCCTCTTCTTCCTTTCCTTCTCTTCCCCAGTCTCCATTTGCCTGTGATGGATTTGACTGCTACCTTCAGACAAATCATTCCCAAAAGCACTTCACCAACACTACACAATCTGATAACTTCAGCTGTCAAGCAGAAAATGTGCATTTGATGATGGCTTAAAATGTAACATTATTCTGTCTCTAAAGTGAGATAGGGAATGCTAACAGCCTTTCTATTTTATTTTAATGTTGTGCCTGTGTTCAAAAGTCTCATTAAGCAGTGCTGCATTCTTCCCTTTAAGAAGGATGTCTGCTTAATACTTTTTCCTAAGGGTGCAACAAAAATATACATGAATCACCTTTATTTGCTAGATTATCTGCTGAAAGTTCTTTGCTCTCTCCAAGTTTAGAAAATAATTTATTTCATTTTGGCAGATCTATATTTCACTAGATAAAAAGAGTCACAAAAAATGCATTGTTTGTCTACATTATTTACTTTTTTGTCACCTCCATACATTATAGACCCATGCTCCATTTAGGGCAAAACTTTTGGTGATACATGGAGTGAAGACATTGCTAAATATTAAAACAGTGCTCACCATGAGGACAAGTTTGAAAGAGTGGAACAGAAGCTCTTTGGTAAGATAAGATGAATTGCTGACAGCTCTCAGGAGACAGAGCTTATATTGCTCTGTGAAAGTATGCAGCCACTAGCACATCAAAACAAAGTTACTTGGAAGAAATAGAGATATTAGTTATAAAAATGTCATGGTTTAAAAAAAAAAAAAAAAAAAAGGGTTCATTTACCTTATTTACCTTATTCTTCTTACAATATTAGTACTATAAATATTACTACTTATATTAACTAAAGGAATTGCATGCTCAAGAATATTTGACAAGATTTTAAAGAAAGATACCTGAATTTATTTGCCTTCAAAGTTTCAAACTGACAGAAATCAGTTTGTCAGTCCTATGTAAACTAGCCCCTCAAATAGGGTTCCAAAATCTCTTTTCACATTCCTGCTACACACCACTTATCCACTGAACTCCATCTTTGGGAACAGCAGGTGGTAAAGTGCCAGCACATTCACTCAGAAGCATTATCTTTTTTTTTTTTCTTTTTTTTCTCAGTACACTAAATAAAATAACATTCCTAGAGTCGATGTTTAATTTTAGATGAAACTTATATTTTATGTTTCTTTATCACCTTTATGCCCCACATCTGTTCTTGAAGGAAACCTCTGGCCTTAGACTACTTCTCTGTATTTGAGAAGTTTCCTGACAACACAATTTCTGCACAAAAGTAATATAGTACTGTTATTTCTAAGTCATTGAACCTATTTCAAAACGACAAGCAAGTAGATCAGCAAAAACACTTTGTCAAACTGTGATTTTTTTTTCCATAAAATTGAAACTTTTCCCAAATTGTATAAAATAATGTTACACATTATTTTGTCTGCAACAGGAATCACAGAGAAGCTGTTTTCAAACCCCATCAGTATTCCTTCTGAAATACATATATATTTTTTAATTAAGCAAACAGCTTATTTGCAAATCAATAATTGCTTGAAATAGTGTGTGGCTCTGTCTCAGTGAGCTCTTAATTCAAAAAACATCAAAGACAGAGAATAACTTCTTTTGTGTCTCTAACAACCACTTAATCATTGCATCAACAATAACAACAAAATATATTTTATGGGCTAAGCAATTCTTTCATTTCCCTATTTAAACCTCAGTCCTATTTAGAAAATAGGAAAGTCATGCAGATCATACTGGAGAAAAGGTAATCCAAAAACTAAATGATGACCTCAGTAATGTATGCTCCAATTAAAATATTTTCTAATCAAAATTATTATGAGTTCAAAATTCAGAATGATCTAGAAATTCTATGGGATCATTACAAATTCAACAGTGATACAATGCTTGTGGCAAAACCAGTACGTATTCAGAATGTACTACATTAAGTATTTTTATAACTAGCAAACATTGGTGAAGAACACAAGTACTGTGGATGAAACTAAACTCACCAGTATTTAGACTTTCAGAAAACAAGAACACCTGAACGCATGAAGAAAGTATTGTTTGCAGTGAATGTACACAATATGCTGAAAAAGTTCCCAGTCTTCATTTTGCAAAGATTATCTCCTTCTATGCCACACAAATGACAAGTACCATCATACATTTAGATGGTCAAATAAAAGATGTAAAATCTTTAGTACCTTCATCTCTTTAAATAAAATACTCAGAATATAATTTATTTCCAAAATGGGATAATGTGTTCATAGAAACTAGGAAAATTTTAATGTCTTTTTTATCTGGCAGTTTAATGAAACTGTTTACTATCCATTGGTCATCAGAAAAAATATAGCTTTAACATCATAATAGCAATAGTTTACATTTGCATTACTGACAAGTACACTAAAATATAGGTGACAAAAACTGCAGTTGAAATTTACTACTTTTTTCTCTGTTCATTCTATTACAAAAAATAAATAAAATTGGAAAAAATGCAGAGATCCACTCTTTTTTTCTGTTTTCTCAAGTATAAAAGGCAAAACCAACAATGGCCTTC
Source organism: Lagopus muta (assembly GCF_023343835.1). Classification (NCBI taxonomy): domain Eukaryota; kingdom Metazoa; phylum Chordata; class Aves; order Galliformes; family Phasianidae; genus Lagopus; species Lagopus muta. Next base: position 93,445,652 of record NC_064433.1, read on the forward strand.
TTAACTGAATTTCCCTGGCAGTCCAGAGGTTTCTCTACCTCCCAAGTATGCAAAAGCCACTACAGCCAATTCCAATTGATGGTATTCTTCTTGTAAAGTCATCCTTTAAGCAAAGAGTCACAGTGCATTATAAATACCCATCCTAATATAAAAGTAAAGCAGAAAGAGAGTTTGAAGAAAAGAATAAAAAAGAAGGACTGAAAAAGAGAGAAATGCAGGGACATAGAGAGATGAGGTCAGAGTGAAAGACAGGGGTAGAGTGTGAGTATTAACAAGAGAAAGGAGGATTGCGAGTGACTACAAAGAGAAGTGGAGAATGGCTCACACATCCACCAGAATCCCATGACTGCACTTGAGCACATGGAAGCCTGCCAAGATTGGCACAAAATTAGTAATGTTATCTTCTTCCCAATAGTGGTAGCCACCACAAGTAAAAGGTGAAGAGAGCTGGAAGGTTTCCCAGAGTTTAATTTTCTCAGGAAAGCACTCAGCAGATAATTCTATTAAATTCTGAGACGTTGGATAAGAAAAACATAATCCCAAGTTTAAACTGCATGCCTATATAAAGTGAGCAAGGTGATATTTATTTATCTATTTATTTATTTTTAACACATGAAGGCAACAGGAAAAAGAAAAATGGCTTAAACATCTGAGAAAAGTCATTAACAGTCTTTAGAGACAGAGAGGAAAATCTAGCAAATTTGAGTCCAACATTTGCTTTTGAACCTCACTTTGCTTTTCCTATTTAGAGTTGAATGTGTTTAAGTATGCACAATGAGGGTAACAAGTGGCAAAAGGATACAGTTCTTCATAGAAAAACATCAAGCAGTTTATTAATAAATGCAATGCAATAGGAAATTCCTTAATATGTGATATTTAAAGGAAATCAATTTTTTTTTTTGCCAGTCATAACAAACCATGTAGTTTTATTGCAAGATATAATATCTGGAAGAATTTTGCTGAATTTATTTTACCACTTGGTTTTAATTTTAACAGATAAAAACCATTTGAAGAGAATTCACTGTTAACTAAGAGTAATTCCTTAGTCATCTTTATATATTTGTGCCTCTAAAGTGCGTGAGTAGTAATTCAGTAACACTAAATCTGAATACAAATTGTAATATCAAGTAAAGCATGTCACCTTTCATTGGTAGCAAAAAAGTATTCTATGAGGGGGAACAGTGATATGGGATACTTGAATTCTTGCATTTAGAATCTATATCTCATTCCATATTTTTTGTGAAAAACAGTTCAAAAGATAAAAATTGTTACTTCTTGCTGAGTTTCAAGACTATTTCTCAAAGAACAGTCAAATGCCTTTGTTTATGTTGAGGGAGCAGTGGAAAGCAGAATTATTTTTTCTACCTTGCACTGCAGAAAAATCTCCACTAAATGCCACAAGAAACTCAAACAACACAACGAATAAGAATTATATAATACAATTTAAAAACAAAACCAAACCCTAAAGCAAAACAAAAACCTTCTGCCTACTGAAGAAAGTATATGAAAATAAAATACGCGGACTTAAACTAGAAGACTAGAAGTGTTTTCTTTCTTAATTCAAAAGATCTATTACCTTTAAAGTAAAAGTGGAAATTTAATCATTTGCAGGTGAATCTCCTATCATTCACTCACAAAACATTTTTGATTAATTCATTGGTCTTTTTATGAAATATATACATATATATTATATCTCTTATAGAAAACATAAAGGAGTAAAGTATTTTCCACAAAGAAATAACAAAGAAAAAAGTTGTTAATATTCCAAGTCATTTGTTTTAAATTTTGCCAGTCCTCATCTCTATGCATATCAAAACCTTTCATAAACAACAATGAATTAAAACAATTTTGTGTAATTATTTATGTAAGCACTTTTGTTTTAATTTAGAGTTTAGGAAATTTAGTTTCATCAATACTCCTGAACTATAAAATAATCACTTAGAGAGGGAGAATACAAAGTAGGGGTAGTAGACAACTGGGAAAAAAAAAAAAAAAAAAAAAAAAAAAAAAGTTACATTTGTGTGTTTCAAAACAACAGGAGAGAAAAAAAAATCAAAAGTAGATTATATATTTGGAATCATACATACATACATGAGTGATATTTATGGTGAGAAATTTGCTTTGTTTCTATAATCAGACAAATGTGAATTGAACTGAAGCCACAAGAAAATGCGACCACTTGACCACAAGAAATATTTCCCTGAATGCAAAACATCATTTAACTTAAAAATTTAAAATTAGATTAGAAAAGCAGGATGTTTAAATATCTATAGTATGTTAAAATGTAACCTAAAGAAGAACTACAAAATAAACGGCTCTAACAAGTAAAATGTAATGTGATATTTATGTATCTAGTCTAATATATAAAAAAAATGTAGACGTTGCATAGTATATTTTACTCGTCCAGAAAGAAAAGCCAATAAAATATGGGTAAAAGGCAAATACATATTTTCCATATCAATATAGGGCAAAACGTGGAGTCATTTTATTACATATTATAACCACAGTACCAGAGTTGTGCTGTGCAGAGTTGTGCTGAGTTTTTTTAATAGTATCATATTGATAAATACACAAGCAAGAGTGAGGTTTGTCATTTTTTAAAGACAGCTCTGTTCCAAGTAGCGCTAAAAGAGATGCTGACATATCAATATCTTATTTTCTAAATAATGCATAAATAATTTTGCACCATATTGTGTGCAGCAGGCTATATAAAGGTTTTGTTGATCAAGTTATGTTAAAAACATCTAAAATATGTTTTTCTTTTGATCATAACATGAAGGAGACATATAAATAAGCAATTTAATTCCAGATCTGGTCAATTTTACAGAATAACTGATTGGTTAAAGTGTCTTTAACTCTAATAATTAATAGATATAACTTCTAAAAAAATTAAAATTGATTTACGGTAAAATGCCAAGATAAGCATCCCCCTTTAATCCGTAGAAAGTCATTAGGCAATTCTGTCAAAAGAAGTATACAATGATGAACAGATACCAAGATCTTTTTTTAACATGATAAGAACATGTCTTTCTTAAACCCTAGTCCTATTTAAAGTTTTGATTTTAGGCCTCATAACAGCTACTTTGGGGATTGTTCTGAACAAAATGTTAACAGTATGTTTTTTTCTAAAATAATAAAGCGTCTACTATTAATGTATATCCTGGAATGCATGAAGTGGAATACTGAACATTTCAAGTTCCCACGGTTACAGAAAAGATTAATTTTATAGCAGAAGTACTTCTGGTCATATGTTCTGGAAATTTTAGGATTTACTCTTTAAACATGAATTGTTCTGTACTTTCTGCATTTTATACTTTGCTGTTGCATGATGTGTATTCACGAGGGGTTTTGTACACACTAAATCTTTAGCATAGGCACAAGGTCTACTGAATCACTTTTAGAATTAGAAAAAAAAATGAAATTTAGGAAATTTAATTTCATATGAAAATTACTTATTCTGTTCAGTACATGCTAAAAGTAGATTATAATATAAGGTTAAAAAAAAAAAAAAAGTTCTATTCATGACCCAAAGAATGGAAAGACAGCAAATAAATGAAAAATAGTAATACCTTCCTAAAAAAATACAGAGATCGGAATATTGGAATTTCTAAAGATGAAATTAGCACAGAAATGCTGCCTACAGAATTAGAAAGGTTTCACAGAAATTAATTCAAAAGTTCATAATAATCTTGCCTTTCATATGCAAGAATGGAAGACTTTGGCACAGTGAGTGTAAAACTCTTTGTTTTAAACACAAACTAAGCAAACAAAAAAGTGCTATTTAGTGACCAAGAAATTTCCTGAAGTATTTCTAAGAAGATCATTAGGTGGATCTAGGGCACTGGAAACTTAGCAAATACTGATATCAAGTGCTGTCATGTACATTTTCCGAGTACAGAAAAGAAGCAGCATACTAATGAGAATGCCAATGGTTCTGTTTTATTGTATCTACTGCCAATATTGATTTCCCAAAACACTCTACAGAGCAGTTAAAAAAAATTTAGCATTCCTTGCATCTCTAAATCTATTGCTTAAAAGCTGCAGAGCTAGAACAAGGTTTATAGCATATATAAAATAAATACCTGGAACATCACAAAATGTATTTTAAGAAACATTTCCCTACCTTAATAAAAAGAAAGTACTTTAGGGTCAAATAAAACACACTGTGCGTGTGGAACTTCTGGATTATCATCTAGAGGAAGGGGATCAGATAAATCACCCTTAAGCAATCTAAGTTGGTTTTAAAGCTGACTTCTGCTGGGCAGGGGAAAGTTTTCAATTTAATTCTTTTTAATCGCTTGCCTTAGTTAATACTGCTGCCTGACCCTTCACCATCAAAAATTGGAAAAAACAAGTAATCTTGCTGCCAGTGAGTAAAACACACTGTGCACAGCAGAATACCAATTCAGCCAGCAAAGCTGGTTTCATTCCCATTTGTTGTCTTTTTCTCGTGAAGTACATCATTAATGAAAGACTACAAAAAAGCACAGTAATTTGTTTTTCATGTTAACCTCTTCAGGTCACAACTAAACACAGCACGACAGCCTGCAGCACTACTGGAAACTGTCCTGTTTCCTTCGGGTCTGCTCACTTTAAGAAAAAAAGCTATGCAGATAAGTGACAAAGGTAATTTTGTCCAAAAATTTGATAATTTAATCTACTCTCATTGCATTTTATTGGTAACCCATATGGAACCAGAGTTTTAAGAAAATGCATTCACTGAAAGCTTCTCACTGCTGAGAATCTCTGTTTAGCACTGAAGCAATGTGAAGTGTAGAGTCAGGCTACAAAGATAGATTCATTTGCTTAGTTGAAGACAGAATTTCAAACTCACTACATTCAGTTACTCACTTATATTCACTTTTCCTTAATGCTTAAAAACATGTATTTATAAACTTACTGTACGCATTGCCTCAATCTTGAAGGAGCCTATAATGCCTTCCCCATTTAATACACAGAATTATGTTTATTCACAAATTTATCTAACAAATCCATTCTCCAAACTCCTTAAGAAACAGCCTAATTTCAAACTGCCTTCCAAAGAGAAAGCTTGAGAAGTGTTATAATTGCTTGATTTTTTAAATCCCTGAGAATGTTCTGTACAGTTATTACCCTATTTTTTTTCTTGGGTTGAAAAGTCATTCTGACTGATTTATTCTCAAGCTGAATCAGTGACAGAATTTTCAGGGTTTGAGAGGGTCAGAAGGATGATGGGAAAGGCAGAAAGACTGGTGAAGGGAAAATATTATCTCTAGTTAAGATTCTAGTGTTAAATATTAACAAGTAACAACAACCTTACATAGTTCTTGTTCTCTGAACTTTTTAAGGCATATAATTCCATCCCTTGCCAGACAAGCAGAACAGATGGGAGAGAAGCCTCTGCCCCTAATACCCAGGTGACTTTTCTTCTTGTGTTGATTCCATCAGCTGAGAACACAATCTATCTTGTAAACAACAATAATATTTGGAAATATATTTTGTGAGTGTAAGTCCTATGAAGTTATCTTTGGATGCAGATCTACGGGATTTTCCAAGCCAGTGTCCAGGCCACAACTGTAACTCCACACTGCAGAGACTTGACTGCTTATTCAGACTGAAGACAGACGTAATCCCCTAAAAACACTGCTGCTTCTGAGGCCAAAATAAAAGAAGGAGTATTAATATGTATGTTGATGATTATAAGGATATCTTTTAAATAACATAAGAATCAAGAGTAAAGTAGAAGTTAATAAAATTATGTTATAAGGTTAAGAAATGGGCCTGCTGATCAATCAAAAAACTCACAAGATCAGACCAGAGCCACTGTAAGTTTCTCTAATATTTCTCTAAAAAGACAGTGAATTAATTTTCATTAGGGCCATGATATTAAAATGGAAATACAAAGAAATATTCCATGTAGAATACATAATCCAAATACTTTGTTAGAAGTTGAGGAGTGGGGGTGGAGATCCTTTAATAGGTGCATATAAGAAAGTTTGAAAACACTTTTTCCAGAAACATTTAATTTGAAATTAAAATAGGAAAAAAAAAAAAGAAAAAAAAAAAAGCTTATTTGATAAATGGTAAATGATGCAAAGCAGTAATTAAAGCAGGAAAAAATAGTGGTGTGTTTTTTACCCTGTTGGTTGCTATAATTACTCTCTATAGTTAGCTGCTTAATTAACTCCACTTGTTATTTAACTGGACATGATGAACAAAGAATCAACAAAACTGTCAGAGGATATCAGGACAAAGATAACACCCAGAATGGTGCACATATACTCAGTCTCACACGTGCGGACCTACATTCGCACTTAGATATACTAATAGACAAACACACCTTCTTTCCACACTACCCGAGCAAGAATAAGAAACCATTTAGTACTGACTTATTTTTAAGCAGATTAAAAGTTTCATAATGCATGTGTTGAGTAGTGTTTCTCCAAACTAGACTCATGTCCTATTCCTTTCTTCTGAAAATAATAAAATACAAGCAAAAAACAAACAAACAAACAAACAAACAAAAAAACAGTAAGTTCTTCTTGGACAAGAAAAACTAAAATTATTTTAAAAAGAAATATCAGCCCTGCTGCAAGTGTAATTTTCATCAATATTTTAAGAAAACATGAAGGTAAAAATTGAAGAATATTTTAATCTCATGTGAGAAACAAATGATAGTTGTAAGAAGGAGTAGAACACAGAAGAAAATGTTTTAGGGGCAAAAAAAGCCCAAACCTTCAAAGGAATTCTCCTTTTTGGAACAGAAAAACAGATTTAGGGTAATAAGTAATATATGTTTAACCTGTAAAGCCAGATATTAAAAAGCTTTGAAAAAGGAACAGCTAGACTGAAAAGCAGAATGTCTCTAATAGGAGAGAGACAATACCTAAAATATGACCACCTTCAGTATATTTCTCCAAATCCAATACAGGTCATCAAAGCTACAACTTATGTACTTCTCTTTGCAACAGTTCTATTTTCAGATGTTGAAAACCTGCTGTGACAGGGAGCTATCAACATTTTGTTTATTGTTCTCGCTCCACTCTGACTAATTCAGACAATGTGTCACTTCTCATGTGACTATATACATTTCATGTGTCTTACCTGCCAGGTATGTTTATAATGCTTTCTAAGACATCTAAAGTACTAGATAATATGAAAATATTATTCACCATCTCTCTCTCTTGTAGAAAGAAAGAAAAGAATATGATAACAGTTTGGTTTCCACACTGTGTCAGTTAATGAACGAACATCATACTTAAGGAAATTTATAAATTACCAGCAAAACTCGAATTTGTGAACTAGTTCATGCCAGTTTGAAGAGCAGTATCTTCAATTAGCTATATCTGAACTGTTGTCTGATAGTAGAAGAACACATCTTCAGACTGATCCTGCTTTTGCAAATGAAGAACTCATATTCATCATAAAATTTTAAGACTATGGATACCACTGCTGGTTCAAAATTTAAGACTGATAAATACTGTGATTATCATCTGCTTGTTCAGATTCAGTATGCAGTTTGGTATGTCATTCTGTCCTGACAGCACTGTTTTCTCTAGGGTGTCCTTTATCAAAGTAGCTCAGTCTGTAAACTTTTCTCAGAATTCTGAAGGCATTAAAAACTTTTAAAATTAACTCTGGAAAGACAGAGAAGTGAGTGGTAGAATGACACGTTAAAAGCAGTACTCATGAAAAACAACCAAAACGTTACTTAATATTCTGAGCATTAAACTGCAGAGAATTCAGTAGAGGCTCTCTCCTCATTTGATGCCTTCCAACTTTAAGAAGTTGATAACGAAAGCAGACACAGAGAATGAGAACAAAGCTGTTGAGTTACTGTGCGTGTGGCGCGGGTGTCCCATGCTGAAGAAGAGACGCAGGATCTGTTTCCTGCTTTCCAGATCTCCTCCCTCGGTCCACCCTCATGTCCCACATCATACCTCAGCCCTGCACAGATCTCTTGGCTACACTGTCGTATCCTCAGCATCATTAGATACCAAAGGGTAGACAACTGAATGAAGTTTATAGAAATGCTGAAGAATAAAGTCCTGTAATCATATGCCGTTTCTTTGTTTCCTAGAAATTTATTGTGAAATCACCCTAAAAAGCAGATTATATCGTATTTAAACACACTCTCTCTAATTTTATCTCCTGAACAACAAAGATTACTTTGTTGTTCAGTTTTGAACAACATTCTTAATTGTCAATATATTAATATATTATGCAGTGTGGAAAATCTCTTAAAATTCTCTTTCAATTAGGAATAATTTATCACTAAAGGAACCTTTCTGCTTGATCCCATTCTTTGTGCATTACATCCTATTTCCTAAATTGGAAAGCAGTCTAACAACTGACAACAATGGCTGGAAAATATTCATCTTAGGTTAAATTTAATCTAGAATCTAGTAATGTGTGCACAAACTCAATATAAAGAAACAAACAAAGGGAGTAGAGGTGAAATGAAGCCTTGTTTGCCATAGAGAAAAAGAGAACCCTTATTAAATCTAATAAAATTTTCAAAAGATCTGATATTATCCAAATCAGGAGAGGATTGTAAGGGAACCTGCCTCTTTAGTGAGGTCTTATTTCTCGCTTGACTCGGTCAGTATACACATTGGGAAGAGAATAAGATCCTGAACTGATGAACATCCGTACAGCTCCACCAAAGTCAAAAGAATAAACAGATTTCAGATCATATGAGGATTAGCCATTAAGAGATCAAATCTTAAGAGATTCTTATCTCTGGGGGGGAAAAAAAAAAGGAAAAAACCCAACTTCATTACCTTTAAAATCTGCTCTGCTAAAGTTCCTGCTCACAAGACGTCTATGAATGTAGTATCCCACTAAGCTATGATTCAAAAGAACTTATTTCTCGCAAACAGCTGTTTTGTCCCTTGGTACTGGAATGGTTACACTGAGATATAACAATCAATGAGAATATTTTTTTTTGTTTTGAGTGTGATCCCCTCCAGTTGTTTTTCTGTTTTTAGTAGCTTTACAGCTGATTCAGAAGACCTGTAAATTTTCCAATAAAATACATGGAAATGTATTTTAATTTCTTGTGAATGTTTAAACAGACTAAGCTATCAAATAAAGTGTTGCTTGTGTTTGTCAGAAATAATTTATACCATATTTTTTTTCCTTTTTTTTTTTTTTTTTTTTCACATAGAACCTTGCTAGGAGTATGAGGCTTAAAATCTGTATCATATATTCCCACTCAAGACAGAAGTTGAACAATGATGGCACACATAGCACATACACTTCTTTCATTTAAAACGAAAAGTATTTATAATACAAGACATGACTAACCATTCATTGTACTTCAAATATCATTCTCCAAGTTGGTTATTTTTTACAGTAGCTTTCTATTTAGTGGTGTAATTCATAATTCCCAAGGAAGTATACTTAACTTTCAGCTGAATTGCATAAATTGAGACCAACATCAGCAATTCTGTGGTAGATGTAGAGACAAGTTGCACCCAAGAAAGCCAAAGATAAATTAAAAAGCACAGCAAAATATGAATTTCTTTATGCAGATTTTTTTTTTTCCTTTCCCACATGATCATGAGCATTATGACTCAATGACGGTCTTATTTACTCCTGATCCAAATGCAGAGATAATTTAGTTAAGTGAACAGCTCACTCCAGGAGAGATGTTTATCTTTGAACTCAATAAAAGCCCAGGTTAGAAAATTGCTGGTCCAGAGATGATGTAGCACTTTAGCTATATGTGCTGGGGGAAATGAGAGCAGCCCATACATGCCTTTAAGAGACTTCATCCTTTCAGATTTAAATAAGAAATAATAAGAATATTAATGCTCCCTAGCAATAAAGATACTTTAACTATGAGGCTTACAGAGAAGGGATCCATTTTACATGTCAGCAATCTGACAGAGCTTCTTGTCTCATGACACCACAAAAAAAACCCACAGAAATCCAGACTCTGGAAGGTCTCTGAGCCGTGATTGGAGATACTTCCAGATCCTAAGCAATCTACTCCATACATGCACATCAAGTAGCTAGACAAAGACATACATTCCACAGTCCAGATCTCTGGTGAATGGATGGTATCTTCTTTTGAAGAGACCAATGCTTTGTAGATAAAAAATGCAATGAAATGAGATAAACCACCTATGAGGGATGGTAGGGAGGTATAAAAAACACAGAAAGAAGTGTTAGTCACTCAAACTGCCACCTTACTTACGCAAGCAATAGCAGACACTGGCTACACTGCCTGTTCTGGGGAGTCTCATGATTTGCCATCAGGGCAAAGCTAAGCTCTACAGAGTCACTGGTTTAATAGCAGATAGGCACGCATCTCAGTGCTGGCCACTGATGGTACTGTCTCAGTATTTCTTTCAAAAAAGAGTGTTGTGTTGTTTTTTTTTTTTTTTTTCAACTTGGTGTCTGTCTTATACTTTGAGGCATGGCCCCCACTTTGGCTGTGTTGTACTAAGTAAATGTAGAATCGGGAAAGGTAAGATTAGACTGATATGTAAGTACCTCTCTTCTTAATCATATTATAAAATAATTTATTCTCCTTGAAGACAACAAAGGCCTTCGTCAGACATCATTTCCTGATATTGTTAAATAGATTAGTCCCAAAGAGCATTTGTGAAATTCATATTCTCTGGGTGTAAAAACTATTGGATTAACAAAATGTATGTAGATGACTCCCAAAGTAAAACCTCCTTGTTATTTCCACAAAAACTACAACAGATACAAGGAGCACAATAGCACTCTTCAACAGAACAAATTCTCACCTGCATAACACAACACCATTTTTCAACATAGTCACCACATTAGCTATGCATTTTTCCCAACAGTGAACAAGAGTATGCATGCTGTGCTCATGGAAATCTGCACCGGGGGAAGGTTCAACCTCTGCTGCCATACCAGCATCTGCTGCTTCTTTGTGGGCCAGCATTGTAACATAGGAGTCAACACTTTCAGAGTATCTTTTGCAGTTTTAGGTGATTTTTGGGAACAATAAATATAAAAACAACTCCTTGCTCTTCCTTTTATCATGTCTTTGTGTATGTATGCTATACACTTTGCAATACCATGGAAGGTTTCAAGTTAGGTGTTTAAAAATTATGCAATAATAACAATAATAACAATAATAACAATAATAATAATAATAATAATAAAATTAACTATCTGTCATTGGAGACTAAGAGAATTCAAAAATATATTTTTTTTCTACTTTGTGGTGTTTTTAGCATTTCTTTCCTGTTCCTCTAGCAGGAGTGCTGCTGTGATCACTCTACAAACTCAACTTAGTTTCATCAACACAATGGATTCGACGCAATTCCTTTGAAGAACAATGTGAAAACATGCCTGGCTGTATGGGACTACTAGCTGTGCCATTTTTTGCCAACATTGATTCCTTTCTTCTAAAAAGTAGTTTATGTGGATGACATAAAACTACAGAGTCACATGCTTATCTGCAGTATCATTTGTAGTCATTTCACAAATTGTACAGTAGGGATTTCCACAGGCTATAGTAGATATTTTATTCTATTCTGTTAAAGTGTGGACAACACAACCCTATCAAATGAGTTACATCACTCTCAATGTGGTGCTTCTTCTGGTCTCAGTAACTGGATATAAATTTGCTTAGGGCAGACAAAACACTCCACTCTGATTTGCAAGCAACTATCCTGTTGTACCGGGGGAAAAAAAAATCAAAGTATTTCCACATGTGTTGTCAGAGGATAACAAAGCATGCTGGTGGGATATCGAGTATCCAGGTATTCGTTTATGGGTAGGAGAACCTTATCACACCAATATAATGTTTAATGTTTACTATTTTCTGACAAATTAAGACCAGACGGAAATAATAGAATCCAGGTAATCAAGCTTGTTTTAATAAGATAAGAAAATAAAAAATAACAAGCAAAAAACCAAACAAGAACAATGAAAAATACAAAATGAAATCAACCACCCTCCCAGCAATGCAGATAAACATTTGATGCTCTGAATAAGAACTTCCAGGTGTGTAAAAGTATACTCTATACTTATTGCTTCAATTACATAAAAGACAGGTAAAAATTTGCCAGAATGTAAGACAATGAAAGAAGATTGCATTGAAAGACTTTGGCTAACACATAAGATCAAATTAAATTACTTTTAATTTACTTTCCAGATTCCTTAGAATAGAAAAGGGGAAAAAGGGTCCCAAAATGTTAACTAAGCAAATATCCATTTTACAAAACTAAATCCAGCTGCAGGATGGTTTCGCATAGTTACTGGATTTCTATTTAAGAAAATGTTTTTTCTTAACTAACAGCTTAGCTGGTTAAACACTGCAAGATGAATATCACTGATTCACAAAGAACTAATAATTTATCTATAGAACTAAAAAGAAGTAAGAATTATTTACATTTCCTATATTTTATTTTTGAGTCCTTATCCGCCTTTAAAGAGTTGATAAAATACATTTAAAAATGGATTTTTTTCTTTTCTTTTTCCAATTAAGAGGAAAATTCAGTGCAAGAGGAAAACAACTACGTAAATAGACAAAAGTTCTCTGCAATTCTCAAATTCCAGGATGATGATTTCCTATAATCCTCAGCTGATCAACAATTAATACAACAAGAACAACCTAGTTCACATACTGTTTACATGAATGTGTATACAGAAGTAACAACGGATACAATAGCTTTTGTTAATTTCTTGCCTTTCATTTCAGTTTTTTACTTTTTTTTTTTTTTTTTTTTTTTTTGTCTTTTGGGAGAATGGTTTTTTGTTTGTTTATTTTATTTTAAGAGGTTAACACAGAGCACAGAAAAGAGGACCAGAGGACATATTGACTTGGAGGGCAAAGGAGAACTTCAGTTTATTTCCAAGTACCATATGTAAAAATATGGCATTATTAATGTATGCTTTCTAAGGCTACAGATGCTATCCCCACACAATGAAACAATGAAGATGAATTCTAATATTATAGTGGGAAAAATGAGTAAACCACATGCCTGTAGAACCAAAGTAGCACCAAAATTCTGAAGACAGTAAAAAATATAATGTTAGCATTGGAAAATGTAGAGAGGTCTGAGTGCATTATAACTTCTGTGGCAGCATAGTGGTCAGACAGTATCAAAACAAGAGGATTTAAAAGGTTCAAAGAAATCAAGAAGCTAAAGAAGTTAATACAAGTCAAAAATTTCTTGTGCTAACAAACTAAAAAGACACAGCTTATTTAAAATGAAATTTGTTCAGCTATTAATTGTGCTACAATTTTCAAGTTAGTAGGACGATGAAGTTTGTATTTCCTTCCTCAGCAACATTCCTAGATTACTTTCATAGAATCATAGAATCAGAAGGTTCAAAAGGACCTACAAGATCTAGTCCAACCGTCCTTCCATTACCATTGTCATCACGAGCACTAAACCATATCTTGTAGCTCCTCATCCAGACACCTCTTGAACTGTGCCAGGGATGGCAACTCCACCGCCTCTCTGGGCAAGCCATTCCAGTCTCTCTCTGTGAGAAAGTTCTTCCTTATGTCTAATCTAAACATCCTCTTGTACAACTTGTGGCCATTTCCTAGGGTTCTGTTTGTTGCCTGGGACAAGAGGCCAAAACCCTCCTCATCACAACCTCCCTTCAGGAAGTTGTAGAGTGCAGTAAGTTCTCCTCTGAGCCTCTTCTTCTCCAGACTAAACAATCCCAGCTCCCTCAGATGCTCCTCACAAGATCTGTGCTCCAGACCCCTCACCATTATAAGCATTCGTAGCATTCTGAATTATTTTCACATGAAATGAACTATATACCTAACTAGCTGAAGAAGAAAGAAGTTGAAAAATATTTGACAGCTATGTATTAAGTACAGCAGAATAATAATCACTTCAGTGGAATTGTGCTTTTGTCAGTGATTCCTCTTAAAATCAGTAATGCATTAAAGCAACACTGTGAAGCAGGAAAAGGAAGTAGACTAAAAAGGATATGAATAAAATTATTAAATCAATATGAAGTACCAGGTAAGTCTAGTAAGAAAAAGGGCAATCTACTACACAGAACCACTATACCAGCAGTTTTTATCTTAAAAACATACAGACTTCATCTGAAGCATTCACAAAGCAGAAATTTGTGCCTCCTAAAGGTCTTCATGTGCATTTTTCAGCATGGATACATCTTACTTGCTGAACTCTGCTCTAGCCAGAATATCCATTTGAAGATGATTTACTACTCTCTTTACTGCTGTTGAAAAAGTTTATTTTCCTTGAAGTTTGCATCTCAAGGAATTGCAATTGATTGTTTCACACAACATGTGGTAACAAAAAGATTTACAGTTTTTAGTCAAAGCTACGAGTATAGGCATAGGTACTGTGCAGTATTACTTCCAAGACCAGATGCATTTCAAGATGAGCTGGGTCCTCCTTATGAGGACTTATGGTGGGCTACCAGGCTTGAAGTATAAAGTCTCAATTTGTTCTGACATTTTTTCATTGCTGTATTCTGTCTCTTTATTTCAGATATTTAAGAAAGGGCTGATAGATATTTTGAACCTGCTAGTGCAGCATTTTGAGAGATAAATATTCTCCTGGAGTCATATAACTATAAAATGTGGAGCACTACATCTTACACAGCTTACAATAACAAACACAAAGACAGAAACCCAAACTATGGTTGTGATTTTTGTTTTTTTTTTTTCTTTTTTTTTCTTTTTCCCGTTTTCTCCTAAAAAAGAAGAAAAGAAACAAGGGTCGAATTATGACTTTTTACACCTAAAAAATCTACCAGTTCATTTTATAAAGAGGACATATAAGGAAATAAGTTTGAAAGCTACAGGATTAGCTCAGAATCCAGAAACTTCTAAGTCAGTATAAAAAAATGTACCTTTCCTTTGACAAGACTGCCAAGGGAACAGATAGGTCTCTTTTTGGAGAGTCAGATGGAATTCAAGCATCTCAATCAAATCCATGTTCCCTCCTCACTTATTAAACAATGAACAAACATAGAAATATCATTCTTTTTTTCTTATCTCCATTCTCACTGACTGAAGAGGTAACTCCATCTCTTCCCCATCGATCATAGGCCAACATTTAATCTTTCACTTCTACTTCAGAGACAACTAATTAACTAATTAAAGAGTTATGCATAAGAACTTGATGTGTGTCTATGCCAGGCAGATGTGTACAGTGTTATAATATACATACCTTAAAAACTGTCACATGCTCCAGTAGCTTCTGCTTACATATAATTAACTAAATACAGAATAAATAAAGCTTTTAATTCTTCACAAGTTTTCAAATGAAGTTACTTGAAATTCTTTAGAAAGCCATTTAAGGCAAATGGACAAATTTAAAATCACTTAAAGACTTTCAAAGTAGGATTTATTCAAAATGTATTAATTATACATTACCTTTTTAGATCACATATAGGACTAAAACACAGTAATGTCAAAGATTTTCAAAACAATTAATTTAAAATACTTTGTTTAAAAAAAATACTTGATAGAACTTTAAAAAGTAATTTCAAACAATAGGTTAGAAAAAATAAACTTTTTATTTGGACAGATGTAGTTTCTGCATACTGCAATTATTTTACTCCTGAGTATCACCACTGTATGCTGAATAGCTGCATTACTTTCTGAGTACACTTTTCAAATGCTCACAGCCTGCTTCTTTCCATAGGGAATTCTTTCAGGATTGAGTACTTCTTATGCATTGTGTTCTCTTGTATGCCTGTTTATAAAGAAACACTTTTGTATAACTTTTAATTTATTTAATATTCCCATATTCTTGCATTTTATGTCTTATATGCTTTTTTCTCCTGTCAGATACTCACATGCCATTTAAAGAAGCATGCCTTTTCATGTATAGCAGCAGTCTCAGTGAATGCCAGAAGGTTGAATCAGAACCAGTGTGACTGTCATACCTTTTAAAATGTTTTAGCTTTCCTATAATTAATTATGTTATGATTATATTGCATTTTAAACATGGCTTTTAAAATAACCTTTTCCATAACTTTAATTTGTTTTCTGCATTGATAGTCATAATCAATAATTCATCAATTTGTGAATTCTTAAGTGTGTCCCTTATAACACATTCTTTTCAACGTTTTATTTTTCTACCATGATGAAATGAATTTTTCATAGAACTAACTAGTATATATGAATGTTTTCCTGCTTCCAATTTCAAAACATCACCTGCTTCATATAAGGGTCACTTCAAATGAGTAGACTCCAGGAAAGACCAGAAGACAGTACCAGCAATAGTGAGAATATTAAACCTATCTCCTTATAACTGGCATTTTGTTCAGTTAAGTTGTGAACAGAAGCATGACAGATACTTTCTAGAAATAATCAAATTCCAAAAATGAAGTATTACTCTCCTTTGAATTCTTCCTGGTTCTGTACATCATGAAAAACAATCAGATCAAAATATCTTCAGCTGAACCATCGCAGAAGTAAAGAAAGAAAGTCCATAAAGAATGGAATTGTTGCACAGACTTTCTAACCTTGAAGCAAAGAAAAGCTAAGTCTGAAATGAATTATTTCCAAGAGACCTAGGCATGGTGTATGCGAGTGAGCCAATGCCAGCAGCATGGCAGAACTGCCACAAGCACAGCATGCAGAGAGCTGCATAGCAGCTCAGGCTCTCAGCTACCTTCCAGCACTGCGGCCACTGAGAGGAAAGAAATCTAACATGATTTAAAATTTGCCATGCCAGTTTCCAGGCTGTACTCAAGGCCACACACAGAGTGGATGAAGCCTTGTGCTGTAGTGGACAAAGCAGAATATGATGCATTCCTTACAGAAGACAGAGCTGAAGCTGTCATGGCAGGGAGCAGCATGCTTCATTCACCACGTGACATTGAGTAAGCTAATAAATCTGTCCCAAGCTCAAAATTCCCTCTTGTAACAGAACAACCCTTCATTCCCATTAACTGAGGCTCAAAGTACATTATGTCATCATGCAAACCATCATATTTTCTTTTAATACAAAGGAGGACATTTTCCTTCACATCCTGAATGGAAGATAGACTGCTGTTACAATGAAAGTAGTGGGACTCCAGATAAGGAGAAATGAATGTATCAATACAACCTTCTGTGAGATCTAGCTCTACACTCTTATAAAAACTTTGATTTAAAATTTCATTTAAGCTTCCTTGTGTTGTGAAATGTCACACTGACGGGGTATTTAAAGACCAGAAAATTGAAATAACATCTAACTGAATGTTCATGAAGATCTCAATTTGTTTTAACTCACATTATTGCAAACAATTTAGGATATTGAGGTATGTACTTATTCTTTATTACTCAATTACACAATCCTCCCTCTCTTCTTTGCCTTGGTGGGACCACATTCAGACTACCACATCCAATTATGAGCTCCACAGTTCAAAAAGGACAGGGATCTAAGAAAGATGTTGGTAACTTCTGAAGACTTACTGTTCTTAGCCAGTGATGAAGCAACATCTACCTGTTTAACTCCAGTTCTTAACAGACTCTTTTAAAACCCCTAGTTAGCCAAAGGAGGTCTCTATCACAAAAGATTTCCAGAACTTAGCTAAGAATTTGTACGCTACCAAAGCCTACACATTTATTCAGATAAACAAAACTTACCTAAGCCTTTCCTTTTTTTTTTCTTTTGTTCCAATCCTAATGGTTGGTACTTTGTAAATTGTTAACATAGAAATCAGTGAATGAATATATAAATCATTAATGTAGAACAAAATTTCTCATTGTTCTATGAAGAATTAGATGTTTAAAATTAGATGTTAAAGTTTTAACACTTCTAAAACTGAATCCCTGTATTTACAGGTAATTTACAAGACACAAGGCTTGTAAAAAATGACAACCTCTCTCTGCTGTAAAAAAATTAGTACAACACAAGGAATCCTATTAAATAGTTGTTACATCTGAATGACTTACTGATGTATTACATACTTAATTACACTGAACTAGAATTTTTTGTATTGTAACCACCAACATGAGAAAACTGAAAATATCTACAGAAAATATTCTTGAGATAAAACGAAGTGGTATAGATGGGATGTGATTTATTTGCCTAAAATACAGGCAGCTGCTATCCTTCAAAATACCAATACAGGCCTGTGATGGGCCTGTATTTCCTATGACAGATGACACAGGAAGCTCTCACTTCCAGAGAAGCAGCTAAAGACTAGGTGCTATTGCTTTTAAAACAGCTGCAGACATGCTCTGAGGCAACTAAATTCCACAGCAAGAAATACAACTTTAAGGTATATTAAAAATTACAATTTAAGTGTATATTAAGTATAGTTTCACATTGCTACTGTCTCCTCCAAAGGAGGAGCATCATTTGTAAATGATGCTTAGAAACTTCTTACCCATAAGAAATGCTCTATTCCCCTTATTCTTTTTTTCTTTGACCATGTTATGCATTTTCATGGTTAGGTGTCTAAACATTTCATCTTTACTCTTCAATCAGATATATTAGCAACATCTCACCTAATAATGAGAATGGAATCATTGTCAGCTGTATCATACATTAAGAGTGGATATAGAAAGTGCATGTAATAGTATTATGAATACTGAAATTTGACTATTTTATGAAGTCATCTATGAGTTAACTATATGACTATGATGAGAAACCAACATTTTTAAAGAAAATATGCTCTGCTGTTAAAGCTCATGGAATGATCATCATATGCTTGTAATTCTTAAAATGAGTGCAATCTTCTCTATAATACACAACCATTTCTTCTCTGAAAGTAAGCAACAAGCACAAATGTGAAAGACAATATCATTTTTCTGGGCTAGAAGATAAAACCTCTATTTTATTAGACTGAGAACAGAAGGATCAAAAAAGCTCCAAGTACACAAATCCTTGTGAAGGAAAGCAAATCTTTTTAATAAACTTATGTTTGTGATTCTTGAGAAAGAAAACAAAAGCTGACCTAGTTTAGCACTAATGCCTGTTAAGATTTCATGAGATGTATTAAATCTATATATTATAGGTATCTAACCACCCTTGTAGTCCTGGATTTCAATCTCTGCAGAATTTTTAGGGAGAAAAATGTAGATATCTAAGGTGTTGGTGTCTATGCAGATCGCCGTGAATTTCCTTGTTGTTTTAGGGGTTGCTTTCTCAAAAAATGTTTATTCTTCCTGATAGATGATAACATTTTTCAATAATTTTGTAGTTAATACCTTTCTTCAGAGAGAAATCTCAAACCAAAATCAGACCTGCTGAACATATTTTATTTAGTACATATTTAGTACATATAGTACTAAATATACTCCAGGCACAGCTGGACAGGCCAAAGCAAACTATGTGATTTTATTGTGAGAGACGGCTCGTCAGTACAGATTGAAAACCAGGAAGATTGCAGATGGAGAGACAAAGGTTATGAATTAAAAGCAACTGAGTTATTACTGCTTCAGATATTACCATCAGTTACCTGAAGCTCTGTAACTGTCAGGGTATGAGCTTCTAATTTGTCTCTGATACATTTAACTCAATAATTGAAGCACAATCACTACCAGTGGACATTTATTAATTTGTAGAAGTGTGGAAATTTTCATTTGCCTAGTCCTGCTGAAGCAGCACTTCTCCCAAAAAACATTGAGAGATGATACCACTCTTAAATATAAGTAAGATTTCTATATAAGTAACGTTGATCAGTTGGACTTAATCATTCCTTTTTGCTGAGATCACTCCTGTCTAAAAACAATGCATAATAATATCAAACTAAATAAATTATTTCTTCAAAAGTAATCAAACACACTTTTATGTGATAATAGCCTTTTCATTTCAAGGCTCAATATGTTTAATGCATATCATCTTTATTACTGAATAACAAGTAAATGAGAATTTGGTATTCTTCACAATACAAAACTAGAGTCCATTACAGAGTATCACTAAAGAATAGAGGAAGGAGTTTTGTTCTTCTACACAACACATAGTCAACTTGTGCAAGTCAATGCCATACACAGCTATGGATGAAAAAAAAAAAAAAAGATAAAAGCTATGACAGAAAAGCTTAAATTCATGGCAGAAAACAAACTTTTTAAGCTTTAACAAGTTAACATATATTGAAAAATACTTTCCAGTGATTTAAGTCCATTTTTGTGCCATGAAGTAACTTCTAGAACTCATTCCAAGATGACATTACAATAAGCAGATGGAAATCTCTATTAATATATTTTAAGTTTTCTATTAACTCTTGCCAATTTATAGACGTAACATAGCACAGTGTTGTCGTTGCACATAAACACTGAATTGGTTTAAAATAAATAAATAATTTATATGTCCTCCAAAACTAGTTCTGCATTCCTCACTTCTACGTTAATCAAAACCATGTTTAGTCAGAGACCATAAAAACCTAATTAAATAAATAAGTTTAACATAAACTGAAATATGGAAATTTCCAATTGGGTGTAAGGAGGAAGTTATTCCTCATAAATACAGTCAAGACAGTGCAGCAGGTGGCTCAGGGAGGTTGTACAATCCCCCAGGTTGTAACTGGGAAATTTTCCAGTCCTGGCTGGGGAAAACCTGAGACCTCCTGTCCTCCTGAGGTCCCTTCCAAGCTGAATTCTCCTATGGCCCTGTTCTAAGTTCATTCCTTGTATAAAGCACAAAAACATATTTTATTTTTTTTTAAGTAAAGAAAGAAAACAGAGAATTATCAGCAGAGTACTTACTTTAATCATTGCTATTACAAAGTTTTCTTTAGATTGTAACATGATAAATTAAAAAGTAAGTATTTTATCCTTAAGCAAATTTTTTCAGAAACAAAAATCAGCATCTACAGGTGATTAGTTATCAACATCTGCCATTCAAACAGAAGGCAGATAACAGATAAGAGAAGATAAAACCTACGTAACAGCTGTATATTTTAATCAGAATAAGAACATTGTTGACAAGCAGTTTTCTATCACTTTTTAACCGCAGGTATTTACAGGAAAAAGGAGTTTTGGCATTGTGAAGTTGAAACAGAGAAAAAAAGATGAAAATTCACACTGATTAACTGTTTCTAATTGGTATTCTGCTAATTCTGTGTATAAAGGAGAATGTTTAAAATCTTTAACAGGACGGTAAAGTTCAGCCCTGTTCTGAGAGTATCCAAGTCCCTAAAAACATAAGACACCATTTCTCCACTAAGAGAATGCATCCTAACATAAACATCAATAAATTGATTAACAGTGACTTCGCCAAAGAAGGAAAGTGAGCACACGTTGCTCTAGGTTAGATGGTGGTAGTCTTCAATAGAAGCTTCCTTAACAAAGCAATGTAAGAGCAGGCTGCAGTTTAGGACACCTCATACAGCATAAAATGTACTGAAAACGTCATATTTATTCTAAAAACAGTAAGGTCTCAAGCAGGTCCTAAGTTCTACTTTGAAAAAATTGAAAATGAAAAGCGTGCTCACAGAACAGACAGAAATCAGTAAGGAAAGAAAAGATGAAACACACTCTACAATTTACTGCCCTTTACTGTCTAAGCCTCCACCAGATGAAGATGTGAGACCCTATTCAAGCAAAGCCAAAACACTTAGATCTTGTTGGGTTTTTTTTGTTTGTATTTTTTCGTTCTTTTTGTTTTAACTATTTTTTAATGAAGAATGAAAACATAACAGAGCAAAATGTTATATAAGTAAAATAAAAATACTAGAGAATATAAGCAAAGGATGCTTTGCCTTGCTATTGTATTTAAAATTTTTAAAAATTGTACTAATGTCAAAAACTCTATGGGTCTTTTCCATCCCCCCTTCCTAAATTATGATTTGATTACATATTCCTTTCTTAAGATGATTTCCAACAAATACATCAAAAGTCTTTGATTAATTAGCATAAAATAATTTTGGAGGGTGCACTTTTCTCCTTACTATTATTTCCACTGAGCATGCAATCTACTATTGTTAGTATCTAATATTGTAATTTAATCTAATTCAGTGTTTTATCAGCTTAAAACAGGCATAACAAATGTAGTACTAGTACAGACTGTAATGATTTTCCTCTAGCATTGTTTAAAGTTGCCTAAAATAATTCTTAACTCAGAACCTCATAGGTACTAAGAGATGTCTATTAACTTGGAAAAGAGGTATCTTGTTTAAAAAATAAAAATGCACGTAGTTGAAGAGCCTTTATCTCTAATACAAATACACAGTATAAAAGAATTAAGAACTGTAAATAAAAGCCAAATTATTTTAAATTTTCCATAAACTTCATAGTCACATCGGTAAGCAAAATTTAGACGTCATTTTCTGTGTTTTATCAGCAGCAATTCATGAGGTTTCTTATGCCACAGCAGTGAAAGAAACAATGAAAGATCTATCTACAACACAGATTATATAAATGTTTGATTAAATAATTACCCATATTAAAACAGTTCATTGCTACTGACAGTTTCAAGTGTTTCCAAGTCAAAAAAAAAAAAAAAAGGAAGATTTTACAGACTTGGGAATAGGGCCCCTTTTGATTCGTCTGTGCTCTGCATGGCAGAATACCTTGCATCTCTGGTGAATATGTGTAGTGTGACAGATGGGTTCAAACCTTTCTCATTATGCTTAATGGAAAAGATTTGGGAGAACCTATAATAAGGCAATGGTGATTTTTCTTGAAGAAGGCTATTCTATCAGTTCTCCTGAATACCACCTCTCCTCCCATTGTAGCACCTCAGATTGCTCATTCTTGCAAAAGACAGCCTAGAACTTCTGAAAAGCTTTTCATTGAATCCCATGTGAACTGAAAAATCTGTTTGAACTCCAACAGCTTTATTTCTGGAACATATATTTTGGTCATATATAATGACCATTATATTCTCAATGAATATGATAGCCTCGCCTTGCCTGCAATACTCATTAGGTAAAACTTATATATTATTTGATCATCAGGAAATTTTTATTCCTGGAGTTAGCAAACAGATATATTAGCTATGCAGCTGATTTATCACACTCGTTTCTCCTCAGACACATCAACCATTTTCTAAACTTGCAAAAATCCAAATCATTCATATCCTAGTCATCACAGGATAATAAATACGCAGAATAGCCTTTTAATTTTTAGTTATCAGAAGTTCTCATTCCTTTTCATGACAACAAAGAACAAAATATCATAAGTTATACTTTTTATGCGAATTGAACTTAGTGGCCTGGATGACCAAAGAAAGTATTTTATCACTTAGAAGGCTGTGATATGATGACACCAAGCTGAGTGTTGCAGTGGACACAATAGCAGTAAGGGACACAATCCAGAGAGACTAAGACAAACTTGAAAATTGAACACATGAGAATCAAATGAGGTCCAACAAGGCCAAGTGCAACGTGCTACACCTGGATTGGAGAAATCCCAGATGTGTACAGATATGTGTACAGAATGTGTGCAGCCCTGACAAGAAGGACTTGGGAGTCCCAATAAACGAAAAGCTGGACATAAGCTAGCAGTGTGCGCTTGCAGCCCACAAGGCTAACAGTATCCTGGGCTGTGTCAAGGGTGGCCAGTAAGGGAAGGGAGATGATTGTACCCCTCTACTCTGCCCTTGTGAGGATCCATCTGGAGTACTGTGTCCAAGCCTGGGGCCCCCAGCACAAGAAAGATATAAAACGGTTAGACTTGGTCCAGAGGAAAGCCATGAAAATTATCAGAGGATAGGACCAGCTTTCCTATGAATTAAGTTTGAGGGAGTTGGGCTTGTTCAGCTTGGAGAAGAGAAGGCTCCAGGGTGACCTCACTGCACCCTTCATTCCTTTAAGGGAGCTTACAAGCAGGAGGGAGACTGATTCTTTGCATGATCTGGCAGTGATACGACAACAGGGAATGGCTTTAAACTAAAATAGGGTAGATTTTTCTTAGCTATTTGGAAGGTGTTCTTCACTCCGAGAGTGATAAGGCACAAGCACAGGCTGCCCAGAGAAGCTGTGGATGCCTCATCCCTGGAGACATTCAAAGCCATATGAGGTTCATGTCAGTAAGTGTTCACACGTGGGGATACTCAACAGAATTACTTCCGCTTCCTGACACTTCAGTACAGAATGTAATTCAGTGTAAAGAACTTTATTGTAGAGGGACATCTGTTCATGCACAGTTTATTAGACTGTATAATGTAACACTCATGAGAATGAGATACAACAAAACTTAGAGGACGACTTTGCAAAGGAAAAAAAAATGAAGACTGAACTGCAGCTTTCTATAGCAAAGCTAACTGAGCTAAATTAATTATCAATAATTCATAGAAAAAGCTCAAATTAGTAGTATTTGGTTGTTTCATATCTAAAATAAATACAATTTTATATTTGTGACAATAAGGATAAACTTTCCTTTGACATTCAGTTCCTCTTGCACCAAATGTAGTTCCCATCTGCAAATACTTTTAGATATTCTTTACAAAATTAGTCCATCATCTCAGATGTGTGTGGTGCTCTCTCCTAACAGAGACGATAACCCAATGACTACCTTTCAAGTAACATCAAAAGTTTTGAATATAAAGTTTGCCTTCCTTCTAACTATATTTGTAGGTTGCATAGTACTACTGTGAATGCACTATGTGTTCTGCATAAGTCATTGGAGAATCTTCCATCTAATTAACTATAAAAGAGTGAAGGAAGTAGGATTCTTGGAGGAAATCAGGTTCTGAAAATAGTTTATTGCTTACGATAAAATTTAGTTTTACAAATAACTTACTTGTTGAAAGAATGTGTACATTCAAAGGTGCTTGACACCAGAAGAAGGAAAGTAGAGAATATTTTTCCATTCAAAGATTGAGAATTATATTGCTTAAGATCATAGTACGTCTTACAGATGTCAAGCAGAAAAGCATACAGTTCCCTTCAGTTTGCATTTGGTGTAAGCAAATATCTAAGTAACAGAAAAAAAAACCCTCACTTTATTTTTATAACATGAAAATCATCCTAAGATAGGATATTAAAACGTTAACCTTTTACAACGATGCAGCATTCCTGCATTAAGAACAAGTGACCATAAAAATACATCTGTACTAATATATCATGTAAGCAAGCATATTTGTGTCTATATTTTATCCATTACCTGCCTTGTAATACTGTTTTATGTTGTTTTTGAAGTTCGCTCTTCAACTATATTCAGATATTAAAAAAATAATAATAATAAATCAGAGGATATTTGATAGAACTAATCTAAACAGATGGGCTTACAAAATTAAAGAAAGTTAAGATACAAATCCTAAACTTTTCAATTTTAAGAAACAAATTCAAGTCTTTCTTTTGTCCGCCATTGTAAAGATAGTGTAATAAACTGTAAAGAAATGTTACAATTCACCTTCATTGTTACAAAGCTGTGAGAAATTCTTTCAGTCATGAATTTGTTCTATTCCTTTTTTTGTTCTATTCCTTTTCCCCTTATTATTAAAGTAGCCAGAGGTAACTGGAGATCAAAATTTTACAGATAACAGTGCATTAATTATAAGGTTAAATAACACACCTGTAACCAGTTTAAAAAAATATTAAATTATTATAATCACCAAACCATAAATGCTTGTAAATCACCAAGACTTATAAAATAAAATAAAATAAAATAAAATAAAATAAAATAAAATAAAATAAATGAAACAATGAGATGACTATTGTCAGAAAAAATATAATTTGTATGAAGCAGATCTCATACCTGGGCACTGACAGAACTTGCTCACATATTTAGTACCCACACTATTGTTTAAATTCTGATGTCACAGGCCTATTCCCTCTATTTAAGATTCAGTTCAGAAAGGTTTTTTTGGCTCTAGCTCTCAGCTTCTGATAATGAGTTCGATTTGGAACATTTCCTGTGGTTTCAGATATATCATTTTTCCCCTTTTCATGTTGCTACAGTGGTAGAATCCAATAAAATCTCTTTTTCTCCCAGTCTAACAACCATAGGCAAGTTAGCAGTTGGATTTGTTTTGTACTGGAGTCCTGATTGACTTCTTCATTTGGACTTCACTCTGAAGTGTTTCTTAAAAACATCTACTTTAATATATATGCATATGTCCTATTCTTTTTATTCTCAGTGACATTTTTTTCATTCAAATTTTTCCTTTTTGTGAAATGCAGATACACATCTTGCTTTATGTGGAAATGGAGTTCCAGAAGTAAATACAGGGCTCAAAAATTCTAGACTTTTCCCTAAGTATAATTGCACAATGTGCCTTTGGCAGTATAGTGTTTATGATCCGTCTTCCAGATACGGACATGTAAGCAGTTAAATACCAGGCAAGGTGTACATCGAATCTTTTTTTATGGAACTGCAATAGATGCAAGATACACAATCGTGTAGATGTAAAAGAAGCACAGAATACGAAGCTGCATAAGGTATACAAATCTATGAGATAGTTTGAGTGTTTTCCCAAGTATAGTCCATTCCATCAAGTAGTTAACATCTTTTTTTTTTTTTTTTAATGTATTTGTGAGATGTAGAGTTCAAGATTCTAAACTCAATATTTCCTAAACAAACCCTAAAATAAAGTATAATTACAATTTAAAAAAAAAACCATAGAAAAACAGCTATAGAATATTAATGCAGCCTTGTTGAACACATTCTGAAAATGTCCATTTAAGCACAGAGCAAAATAAATAAAATGTTGGTAGCTGTTTTTTCCAAGTATATTCATTCATAGGCAGTCCAGTTCTACAGTAATATGGTTTTAATTAACCTCAATCAACAAG
Source organism: Lagopus muta (assembly GCF_023343835.1). Taxonomy (NCBI): domain Eukaryota; kingdom Metazoa; phylum Chordata; class Aves; order Galliformes; family Phasianidae; genus Lagopus; species Lagopus muta. The sequence continues at coordinate 93,472,241 of NC_064433.1, forward strand.
ATTCGTTTACCTGTGCACTTGTCTATGTGAAATGAATACAAATATTACAATAGCACCTACGCATTTAAATCACAGAGCTCATCAACTTCTGTTGGCAAGGTGAAAGATAAAAGCCACAGAAGGTCCTTCCCAGCCTCTGTCACTAATGATAAACAGCATTAACTGCTTCTGCAGACACTAATGCTGCTATCTTGGGAACACAGGCAGTCACCATGAGAACTTTACAGCTTCACTAATCATACTCTTGTTTGTCACAGAACACCAAATAAAATCTCAACAAGAAAAGGCAATAAATATTAACAGCAATGAACAAAGGAAGGTCACATTAATATGTAGATCTTTAAATACAGGATGCTTTCTTCATTAACTAAATAACTTGTTCATTATTATAGCATGTCAAGGGGGCGTAAGGGAGAAAGTACATTAAAAAAAAAAATCCCTGACTGAGAGCTTTAATATATTATCTACTCAACACTTAATATTTAGAGAATAGGGATTTTTGTTCCTTCTACTTTTAGTTCAAGGTTGCAAGATGCGTATTGTCTATTTTATAACCTATTTATCTTGTGAAGCTTTTATTTCACAAAAAGAAAACCAACAAAAACTGATGGGTGGAGTTTGTGTTGAGTCTGCATTTTACTGGCTTTTTTCCTTCCTCAGTGTTTTGACATTTATTTTTTCTAGTGGGAAGACTAGTATGGGCACATGTTTGATCACAAAGTCACAATGATAGTTTCCACTTTTTCCCTTGAGAATCATATAAAACTTTCCATATCATACATTGTCCATTCTTTCTTCTGAAAAACAGTATCAGGAAGATGTGTCTCAGTGTGTATAGTGAGACATGTTTAGCATTTGCAACTCATCTACATCAACAGCACTTTTATAATGCATAATCTTGTTGAGGGGTTAAGAGGAACAAAAGGAAACGAGAATGCCTGAGTTCTACTCTCCCTTGTACAATGCTATACATAGCCAAACATACTGTTTACACGCATCTAGCCCACAGGCTTAATGCCTGCCTTTTTTTTCCTTTCTTGAACCACCTACCTGTAAGTTGGAAAGTTGTTGCAGCATCCTTTCTCTCAACAGCAATCAATAGGCATCCAAATAGTGAGCCTCAACTTACTTCAATGTCACACATTTTCTTGAGAAGTCAGTAAAACAGCGTTAATATCAAAGTGACCAGACATTCTGCCATTACTATCAGAGAAAGACTGCACAGACTGGTTCCAAAGCGCACTAGTGAGGCCATGTGTGCAGTCTTCTGGAAAGGCAGGAATTTGAGGGCCTCACATCATGCTGTCCCCTGTGCAAGGGTTGCCCCCTCTCTTCTTCTGCAGTACCAGCCTGGGCCCAAATACTCAGACACAGTAACCAAAGGATCACCACATTTATGTGATATTTCTTGTACACAAGCACTGAAGATAAAATGAAATTATCAGAAAGTAGTGGCCTGTGAAGGGCAAAACAGTCTTTCTGTCACGGCTCAACAATGCTCTTAGAAATATAAGCCAAGACTCAAGTGCATGGAAGAAATTTGAGCATTAACAGCATTCAAGACGTGGTAAAAATGAAAAATGGTATTTTAATAATTACTTTAATATCGTACTAAAAAGTCAGAATTCTTAAAATGCAAATATATTTGGTGATATATTTAAATTGCTCTTCGGTTGGATGACTCTTTAATATGTATTACTTCACTCAGAATAAATTAAATCAACTCTATTTTTACATATTATACTGTAAACAAGTGATCTTTTCATATTTAAAGGCTTAAAATATTTTAAAAGAATACACTTTTGAATTATTTGTTAATAATTTGTTTTTGTTTCTGGCAAACAGGGAGTACAAGTCAACTTTGGTAGTGCTAAGAATTGGTCACGTCTAAAATTAATCACTGAAAATAAAGCATGCTCTGTCCCACAAACATTACAAATTGTTAATGAGATGCAAAATTTCAGGTATGTGCACCAGAAAATACATACAATATTGTATGTCTGAATGAGAAATTAAAATTGCAACAGAAAGTCTACGGAAGAGAAGGAATAGTTAGAATTTATTACTACGAGACCAGGCTTACATACAAAATATGCTGAAAACATATTAAATGTATCAATTTCACATTTATTTCACCTGTCCTTATTCTAATTGCTTTCAGAACACAAGTCTGAGTTAGAGCTTTAAAAACAAACAGAACATTTTCTTTTCTGGAAACTTTTAGCTAACTTTTTAAGAAGTACCCACGGAATAATATAGTAGCTAAAGTACAGTGCAGTGTAATGCAGGACTTAATAACATTCATTCAGTAGGCTGATTTCAATCAAACCTCAAGACTTTTGTACTTATGTAAAAATTTTGAGAGCAGATTAATTAAGTCAACACAAAAAAGTGACTATGACCTTTTTAAAACAGTTATATGTATATCCTAGAGAAGTCAAAAGACACTGGTATTATCTACTAAAGTCAGTAACGTAATTTCTGCTAAGAACATAGAAACAATTAGTTCATGTTATAAAGCCAGCTATCATTAGTAAATAGAAGATGTTTGAGGAGGAGGGAGCACAGGATCAGGACAAGCAAGTATTAATACTTCTCAGAATTTTCTAGTATCCTGCATAAAAGTATTATTCAGTGATTCCTGTGCTAGAATTGGTATTGTCCTATCTGATTGCCCTAAATGATTTTCTTCACGTGTAACACAGCTGTTGCTTTTTTTTTTTTTTTTTGTATACGTAGACTTTTTGTCATCTACAAAAACCATTAACAAGGAGTTCCACAACCCAATAGTGTGCCAATTTAAAAATTATTCTGGAGAAATTAATCTCTCTGTTCCACTTCTGTAACTAATGCACAAAGAGTCCCATCTGGAAAATAAAAGATTCTTGAGGAGGAGCCTAAATCAGAAACTCCAGATTATTCTATGGCCATTCTCCCTTTCTCTTTACTGCTCATAAGCCTAAGGAGCTTTTACTTCCTAGAACACATGTATACTTTCTAACACACCCTTCCCAGACTATATGTATATTTCATAAGCATGCAGTTGTTTTAATTTTTTTCTGAGGTGATAGGTATCAATACAGAAAGGTTCAGAAAAAGATGTTTAAGCCAGCCAGCTGTTCACATAAATATGCAATTCTTTTGCAAGATCACTTAAAGTCAAACTGCAGCAGAAATGCGGGATCACCAAAGGATATTTCAGACAAGACACTTTCAAACAAGACTGCTGTTTGACTTTCAAGGGTCATTTTAGAACTCATTCATCAGAAAATAAACAAACATAAAGAGACCTTATCATAGGGGTACAGCAGATACAACCCAAAGAAAACAAACCAAACACAAAATGGGAGACACATGCAGATGCAAAGAAGTGAACAGGGAACCAGACTAAAGTTGCTATCTCCAGAACTTGTTTCAATTTAGCCTTATTCACTAGAGACAGAATGTCTTTCTTGTGTTAAGAAGAAATTGCAACTGCAAAGAACCAGATAACAAATCACATGCTCCTGTAATAACTGATTTACCTACCCTATTGCTCTCTTAAGTCGTTGGTTCACTGAAAGTACTTACATTCACTAGTCTAACTATGAATGAGGGAAGAGTATGTTTCATTATTGAAGGAAAAATGACTAAAGATTTTGCATGTGAAGATTTAATACATATTTGCTTGCTATGAGCAAATTCAGATCAATTTGATAGTGTATTATAGGTTTAGAAAGTACCTGTCTCTCAAGGAAAGAAGATATTAAAAGCCACAGAAATGAATGAGACTGAAGAGGGCCACTGGCTGACAGTTAAATGTGCTCATGTTTCTATGCGAGACAAGAGGCTAATCATTAACAATGGCTAATGTGTGCTGGACTCTCCTAGCTCCTACTGAGGGAGTACTGGTTCTTCCAGGATTTGAGTTAGATAAATTAAGCATTTTCTACAAATATTTCTCTAGAATAATCTTTTTCACTCTCTTGAGGAATCATAGAAGCTAGAAAAATTCAAAAGTCCAGAAAATAAATCAGGAAAAACAAAGTCCAATAAATTAAGCATTTAATGAGGATAAAACTTCTTAGAAATACGATTTTCTTATTATTTAAAAACAAAACAAGAGAAAAACAAAACCAAAACAATGTAGTGTTACTAGCCAATAACCATGATATAAAGAAATAATTACACAATACAGTAAGTTAGTCCATACATCTGCCCTTCAAGTTCAAGTTCAACCTACATTGCTTTTTTAATCTAATTTTATGAGTTTGGACTTCACTGGAATGCTCACAGTAAAAAGTCTCAGACTTAAGTGTAAGTTACTTCCAGTGAAAAAAAAATAATCTGTTAAATGTCATAAGTAATACTATGGCTCCATATGAATGATTTGTCTGAGTTTTTGAAGAGTGATGGATCCTACTTTATTACTCTTACAGATCCACTGGGCATTATGACAGATATGGGGACTTATTTTACCACCTTTCCAAGGGACCATATCCTTCTCAGTCATCTCAAGATGCAAGAAATCATTTATATACATTGCAAAGCAGTATTCAGGACAGGTGTGGAAATGACCTTTATGACAAACAGCAGTGAATTTTAATAATTACAAAAACTCTTTTTATCAGCCTTGCAGTTCACATCATTCTTCAACAGCCAACAATTATATAAGCTGTGGCACTCGTGACTGGGAAGACTATCTTAAGAAAAAATTAATATCAAGACAGTCATCCAACCTGACATTATCTGTCAAGAGCACCTTTTGGGTAATTTCCTTCTAATTCACTCCCAAAGAGATGATATGTACTCTTTCCTCAAAACTTACATACCTCTTCTAACTGTTTTAACATTCCCAACTGAAAATAATTTTAGAAAACATTTTTTATTTCTGAAAACCTGATTAGAGCTACCATTTGTATAAGCAACTGAAGTGATCATCAAAATAAATAAGCCAGAAACAAATTCAAAGCAGGAGCTACAAGGACCTTTGAAACGGTGTCATGGTCTTTTGTTTCTATTGCAAATGGCTTGGTTCAGTGACTTCCCCATCCAGGTAGCAGGATGATGGCAAAAGCCATCAGAGGTATTCAAACCAAACACAACAGAGCTAGGTGATGAAAGAAACTGTCACAGAAGGAGGGAACAACAAATAGAGACATAGGGCAATTTCTCTATGATCAACAGTTCCACTACCACTACGCTGGTAGCAGTGAAACTTTATCGTGGGAACAAAGGAAGAATATTTGAAATCTGCAGTCAACAGACAAAAGCAGCAACAGAGGAAGAATCAAATTAGAAATTTAATCTTGCAAAGATTCACTTAAGTGTTTAACTTATATACTTTATATATTTAATAAATTGTAGTTCCATTTGGATAAACTAATATTATTATGTTTTACATTAGTCATCTGTGTAAACATGTGCAAGTTAAATTCTGCTAGAATGGCTCATGATTTATCTGTATTATCAATTAAGCCTGTTCCAGAGGAACCTATCATCCTCAGAGATGTGATGTAGTAACCTAGGAATTCACAAGATAAGAACTGTGTACGCATGTACAGCAACAGAGTAGAACTGACTGTATCATTATATAACAGTACTGCCACTCCCATTTCTCTAAAAAGATATGACTAATGCCATAATTAAATGTGTATAATTCATATCAGATAAAATATATATATCAAGTAGATATCTGCAGAAAAAAAAACCAGTGTATTTCAATTTAATTAATTTTAAATACATATCTCTAGATGCACTTCACTTTTTCTTGCTATATCTTTCAAACAGCAAACAAATACAGGACCACGATCACTTGGAGGTCCCAGATATTTTTCCCCTCCAGTACTATCTTAAGTGATAAATTACAACAAATTGCAAGCCTAACAAAACAACACTTTAAACTGTATTGTCAAATTTATTATAAAATTCTTGGTTCATTGCATTTTGGCATTTTATACAACTGGTTCTGACAATGATTAACATGGTTTGGGCTTCTGCTGTTTCACCCAAGAGAAATAAAACACTGAAATCTCTGCAGGTGTGTAATGGGCCAGGGATTCACAATCTGTTCTGCAAAGTCAGACTTCAAAGACTTCAAAAACAAAAATCCTAAAGCTGGCATTGCCTCTGTAATCATTCAAAGCTTTTTGCATATTTCAAGGAATTCTACTTTCAGTGTTTTAATCAGCACTGTTATTCAACTTTCTCTTTTTTTTTCCCTCTGAGAATTTAACCAATCGTGTGACAAATTCACCATTAGCTTTGAATGTCACAAACCAAACAGCATTACAACGAATAGTTTTGAGACTAACGTAAATGACTAGTTTGTATTGCAACTTCAAAGGAGGTTTCATTTACTTGAAGCACACTTTGTAACCTATCAGAAGCATACGGGTGGTTAGAAATATACAGTAATTACAAAACAGCAATCAGATGGTTGCACCTGCAGTAAAGGAGCCTCAGGACAACATCTCTAATTGTTTCTGTGATTACCTGTCTAAAACTAACATGAAACTTATTGAAGATGTGTTGAAGTTCAAACTATAATTTCTTTACAATTGAAAAAAAGAATTAAAGACAGTCCACAAAGTAATACATATTTCCAAAACTGGTAACAGAAAAATTGCCTTACATAATATAAAAATTTAATTATGTAATTACCTATTTTGTAATTAAACCTCTCTATCAAAAAGCACAGAAGAGAGTCACTTGATCTGTTTCTTTTTTTTTTTTTCCAAACCATTTCCTTGTATTTAATACACTTGCTTTTACAAGCGCTCTAAGAAATTTTTCCTCCATTCTCAAGTTGTAATTTCCTTCTCATTTGGAATTAGTTTGAAATTTCAGTCTTTTTTCTTCTTCAAAAGCAAAGCCTTTTGCCGTGAAACTAAAGATTTCAGTCTCAAAATACATCAGTGGACAGCAAATAAAATACTTTCCCTCCCATTACCTCTTAATTAGAAATTAGAATCCTAGGTGAACAAAGTACCTCAAAAGGGAATTATTCAAATCCAAATAGGAGAAATGAACCACTAGTATTCATTTGAATATTCAAGCATTACAGATTCAAATAGCAGAGAATGCAAATCACAACAAAAATGATGGTAATTTCCCCCCTGCTAAATAACAAAAATGTATTATTAGCATCATTATCAGTTAAGCATGTGTTTAGTAAAATATTAATTTCCTACTCTATTTCATAGAAAAATATGACAGATGCAGGAGCTCATAAGGTATAAACGTCAGCCATTCACAAAAGCTGTGTTTTTTTCATCACATGGCATTCGACCAGAGATGATAACATTAGGTTTCCTTCCACTACTCATATTCCACAGTTAGAAAAGGAAAGATGACCTTTGCAGGTTGTGTAATGTTTTTTTTAAGAATTGCACTCTCCTGCTTCTAGGCTTCTAGTGGCATCAGCTTCTCTCTGATTTGTCTTAAGTATTGCATGGGGTAAGGATATTAAATGTGCACATTAATTCAAAAGTTCTATTACTGTGTCTCCTTGATATGAAAGTTTGGTTATATTATTTCCATGATTATAAATTCCTTGCCATACACCCAGAAGTATTTTTACTGCCTATAAATTAATAAATTATGCCACTAGCGGTTAGTTTAAGTCATTCTTTCTAATTTCTGTTAATTAATAATGTGCTTGTCATGTTAAACCAAAGGACATGTACAGAAACCTTCAAATCCTTACAGCAAAAAATCATGTTGAATTATCAACTGTCAAATTTTAGCAACACTAATCAATATTACTAGCCTGAAGATACTTTCAGCCTTACCTGGCATAAGTTTTCTCAAATAATGATTTTTTTTATCTCAAAGACCTCCTTTGCAATGCTTTATTTTTACTGAAAATCAAAAGGAAAGAAAAAAAAAAAGAATTCACTTCAAGAGATGCTCATTTGATATTAAACTGTATTTGCACAACGTTGGGTAGAGCAGAATTGATACTGCAAATCCAAGGATGTAAAACCACATGATTGATAATGAGCTATGTCCTTGAAAGTTTCATTTTGATAGATATCTGTGGGATTTTCCATTAATGCAAGTCCACTGATTATTAAAAAAAAAAAAAAAAAAGTAATTCAGTAGTGAAATTATTTTGTAGTATACGGAAATTTTAATCACTAGGCTGAATGTTCTTTTAATTGTATGGATTTAATTGTATCAGGATTTGAGGCGCTACTATTTATGCCTTTCCCCTAAGGCTTAAAATTCTCTTACCGTGCAAGCAGATTCAAGGCTTCTAAGACATGTTTTCAAGTGAAACAAACAAACTATTACAAAAATTGGAAATAGAATGGTTCAAGTACTGAGTTTGATTTAATGAGGACAGTAACAAAGAACTTTATCTTCCTTTGAAGTAATTGCACTCTCTGGATAATTCTACAAAAAGTTTTTGGTTTTTTTTTTTTTCTGAATAAAACTGAGATTTCACTTTAAAAATAACCCTTATAAAACTCGAATGCCTTCATGATACACAGACAGAAAACAGCATTTCAGGTAAGTTCTCTTCCACAGTTCTCCTAGTGTAAATAGATATATTATTGTCTATCCCTGCATTAAAGATTCATCTCCTCTTGCAGTTTCTATAGCAATGGCTTTAGTATCCCTACACAAAAATGCTACCACAACATCTGAAACCCTGCCTTTCCAGATAATTATGACTACTGATGTGGTAATCACAGGAAAAAAAGAAATACATGGTATTTCATTTCCTTTGATAATTTTGAATGTTTAAAATATCCTAAATGTAAGACAGATACTTGTAACTGAAACAGATAATTAGTTAACTCTGATTACACCAGTACAGGTTGAAGTCTTTCTATATGGAAGCTAGAGCAAACCTCTGCTTCCCTTGTAGGCCCTGAATCTAACATGCCCTGTATCTACCACCTTCTTCGCAACACTCTCTAAAAGCAGCCCAGAGACTTCACGAGTAGAGGCTAGAAACCGAGGGGTTAGCTGAAATGTACACATTCAAACAAAAAATAGCAGTGATGGCGCTTGCACAACCACATTGAGATTCTGTCCGTGACACTTTGTCAACGCAGTAGGTTTATTGCGAGTATCTTGTGAACTCTGAATATCTATTTTATACATCTCACTGGAAGGCGCTGACCTGGTGCTGCTGTAGCCCTTTCTGAAAAAAGCATTCAGCATTTTCTCAAGGATATTTTTACAGGAAGTCAACAGCAGACACTCTAATGTAGTTTTGTAATTTGCCAATTAAGCCTAATCTAATGTTGTATGGTCTTTTTTACTTCCTGATAGCAAACAGTGTAGTGGCTTCACGTATTTGCTAAGGTGATAAAAACAGTGTACAGATGTGTTATAAAAACCTTAACAGTGGATCATTCATGGCCAATTCTTATTAAAAAGGTAAAATATTGCTCATTCGTTGTGCTTTTAGAAGTGTTACATGTATTTTTTGAATGCACTCTGGAGGAGAAATATCTAAAAAAAGCCTTTTAGAAGAGCTTGAAACATGCTTGCACACTACACAAAAGCACTTAAAAAATGCAAAATCTTAAGAATATAAGTTCATACTGAAAAACTAAGTTGCTGTTTTAAACACAGTTGAAGTAAATACAAGTAAAGTAGTTGTAACGAAAGATTTTACCAGTTAATTTCAAGTCTTCTCACAGGGGATTTAATTATAAACTTCAGTAGTGGCAGAAGTACTTGCTATTTCATAAAAATCTCTCAGCCACCCTATCTTCAAAAACATCTTCTGCCCTCTTCATCTCCCAAAGGCTTCCCATCTGCAGGGGGAAAACCCAGGAGGCAGGAACTGCTGGCATGCAAGAACATCTCGACTAGCTTCCTGCACCACAGAACGCACAAAGGCATTTCAGCATTTTATCCTTGGCTCAAAAATCTGCCACTCAGTGATCACCATTGAACTAAATTAAAAATTCTAATATATAACTGCTAGTCTCCTGAAAAGATGCACAGTATAACATTAGTATGCCAAAAGAGCATATTTAATACTTAGAACATATTAATTATAATTTTATAATTCAACATTTTATGTACTGTGCACAGTGAAAAGAACACGCCATGGCACTTATGAGCCATTGTGTTTGAAATTATGCATTTTTCTGCATTCAGTATTCTTAAAGTGAATTCTAACTAGTTATAATTGACATCTTTTAGACACGACTATATATAAATTTAAATCATTTCATATTAGCTAATACAAAAAAATAGCCCTTCAAATTCTATATGTATATCGTACTTTAAAAAGTAAAATAACTTCCCTCCCATTCACTCAAAAAAAAAATTATTTCAAATCTAAGACTAAAACTCTTTCTGCAAGAAATTAACTCATATTTTTCAATAATATTCTCAATGCAAAGATTCTATTTTTTTCAAAGAAGGGTTTCAGAAATATTATTGAAATAATTCTCAAACTGCCGTGGTTCCATATTTAAAAGGATGTCATTAATCTAAGAAATTCCAGTGTCTACAATTCCTTTATTTTCTAACTATTTTCTAAAAAAATTGCTTTCTTAGCTCAGGCTTTTGAAAAGTTTTATACTTTTCAACCTAATTTCACATGTTCTTTTTGTAACTATATAATAGCTATTGCATAAAAATGCCATCCTACGACAATGATATAAATGTCATAAGTTTCATTTTTCATTTGAATCATTGGCAATACATCACGTGTTGGTCATCCCTTCTTGAAAGTTTAGCCCTTGTCCTATATATACTATTGATGTCACAGTCTAATTGCTCTGATACCACAGTTCACAGAGATGACATATTTAAGGAATGAATCGTCTCTTTGTCACAATCGTTTCCCTGCAGTGCAACAGTTTTGAATATGGTTTAGCCACATACATATTGCTAAACTGTAAAAGGAATATGGTGAAGAACCAGAGGAGACTATAAATAAATAGAAGAGTATGAACACCTGAAAAACTATATAAGTAGCAATTCAGTCATAATTAGTCATAGTATGTCTCACAAGAAAAGAAAATGATCTGGGAGAGTTTGACATCAAAATCTTGAATGAATACTGCCTAAAACCCAAGTTGCAGGATATGGTAAGAGTAACCTAAAATCTTTTTTTCTTTAATATTATGTAACAGTTTCTGATTAATGATTTCACTTGTACAACATTTTTCATTAGAAAAGATCATGTATGAATTAGCAGAAAATCAATTTATCAACTAGACCTCTGAATTACTATGTATATGCATACAGTCATGCCTGTATTTCAAAGCTAATCTGTTGGTGTTGAGTCACCCTAACTTCCCTTATGTCAAAGGAAAGCCTAGTCATTTCTTATCTGCTTATAATGGATAGAGCATTTGGTTACTATCATAAGATAGAACAATTTCTTATTATCAAAAGGTAATGGTATCTGAGTAGCATCTCAAGCTTATTTACTATAATGAAGAATATAGAGATAAATCTAGCAATCTCTTTTACTTTCTCAAGCAAGAGCCAAACAGAAAAAAAGGTACTAAAATAGTAAAACAGGCAATTTACTAAGTACATTGTTGATCATTAGAAAGTAATTAAACTTCTTTATTTAATAAGTGAATGCCTGTTGGTTACAATGGTGAGATACATTTAAATGATTGAGCAACCGAAATTGCAGCTACCTAAAAAAAGCTTTAAACTGAATAAAAACAGTCCGAATTATACAGGAGCTACAGTCAGCATTACTTTTAAACAAAAATATGTGGAGATCCAGTAGTGCAGAACATAACTTAGAAAGACATGAATCTAGTTTGTATCTAACTTTATGCATTAGTAAATAAATAACTGAAAAGAAATGAAATCAGTCCTGTTCATTCCAGTGTGCATAAGTTCTTTATAACAAAATGACAGCAATCCCACTGGGTGTGTGCATATCCAGAAAAGTATGGTAAGCAAATAATTGTGTGGTGCTGAGCTACCTACTGCATTAAACCACAACATCCACAAAACCAGAACAGTCAATGCTGAAATTCTTAACTTGTATAAGAATATTCAAAAGTACAATATTTAATATTATGACATATTAGCATCTTGTCTTGAGCATTTATGAGCTAAAGACAGAATAAGAAAGCTGTCATGAGTCCACACATAAGTTGTTCCTTACTGTGTTTTTGTTATATTTTATATATGATAGGATGGTGAAGGAATGTTTCTTTTCTCACTTTATACTTGTGTTTGTCTTTCTCTTTCACAAAACCTACTACCAAAGAACTGAATCAAATAAATGTGTTGTTTCTAGCAAGAAAGTCTCTCTCACTCTTGCCTTCAATTCTATTATGGCTGCATTTGTTCTTTGATCCATTCCTTTTTAGCTCTGTACATTACAAACATCCCTGAAGTTTAAGAAAACTTCTCATTTTCATGAGCTCTCACACATACAGACCTGGAGAGCACAGCCTGTGATAGCTGCTCAGGAGTGGAAATAAAGCATGCCATGCCTAAAGCTATTACAGAGAAACGACTGTCTGGGGTTGCATCATCAGCATTACTGCTGTAGCATGAAGGAGAAAAACAAAACAAATATTAATGGAAGAGATGGAAGGACAGAAGTGAACAAATAAAGACATGTTAAATCATTGTTGCAGATTTTCCATTGCCTCCCTTTTAAAGAGAGTTATGCAAATGGACCAAAGCATTGACATGCAGGTGTTTCATCAAATTACTATGAGATTTTAGGGGTTTGTCATACATGAGTGAGCCAGGTAATTAAACTATTTGTTGCAATTAAATTCTATGAATACGTAGAATCTATTCCTTCTTTCCTTCTTTTAACTCTACAACAGGAATTTAAAACTATATAAGAGGTAAAGAATGTGATTGTTTTGCCCTGCCAACCGGAAAAAAAAAATCACTGTTTTTTATTTTAAAAAGCTCAAGTGTAAGTCTCAAACAGGTACAGGAAAATATACCTGACGTGAGGAGGGTAAAACGCCCTCATTCTTGTACATTATATGGAACTGAGTTTTTAACAATACCTTTCCTGGATTTATAGCTTCATTATGTACATTAGATGTGGAAGTTATATGGCAGTACTGGCTTTCTCTTTTCCTTTGTTTCACATTCAATTAATAATTTTGCCACAAAATCCACCAAGGAAAATGAACACATCCTGGGGAAAAAGGTGTTCAAAGAAGTGGTTTCAGTGAACTCCTAAGATTCCCCCCTTCTTTTTTCATTAAGTTTAACATTTTTGACACTATATTGTATTACAGAATATTAGCCTAAAGCAATGATTGGGTAGATCAAATTTTCTCTGAAATGCATGGTGAAAATTGGGTGGGAAGGATAAGAAATTACAAGTCTCTATTAGCAGGTTCTTTTCAAAGGGTGGCTCCATCTTTGTTGCACAAAGACGTATAATAATTTAGACCCTGCAGCTTACATTGGTGTAAATCAAACGCTTTTTTTTTTTTTTTTCCCCAATGAGTCTTCATAATTAAGACCTCTAGAAAAGAAAAAAGCTCTATTTAAGCAAATGCACGCAAAACATAGATTTTTCTATTATTGATTCACCCCACGATTTTTGATACTGCTTTCATTTCTTGGTCTTTTTTCTTACTTGTCTTGACTCTGAAGCACTCCAGGTGCTGGCAAACTAACATAAAAGAAAACTGGGTACTCTGCTGGCAAACCTACATGTACAAATCTCACAATAACATCTATCTTCAGAAAGGGAAAATAACAGAAGGAAAATATGGTGTTGGACACAGAGCAGGCTGTACAAAGTCTTCCTCTCTAACTTCCTTCTCAATTACACAGAATCACAGAATCACAGAATCACCCCGGTTGGAAGGGACCTCAAGGATCATGTAGTTCCAACCCCCCTGCCTAGCAGGGCCACCAAACATACACATTCAGATCAGGTTGCCCAGGACCCCGTCCAACCTGGCCTTAAACACGTCCAAGGACAGGGCATCCACAACCTCCCTGGGCAGCCCGTTCCAGGGCCTAACCACTCTCCTAGTAAAGAACTTCCCCCTAACATCCAACCTAAATCTTCCCTCCTTCAACTTGGATCCATTTCCCCTAGTCCTGCTGTTGTCAGCCCTTTTGAAGAGTTTACTCCCCTCCTGGGTGTAGGTTCCCTTCAGGTATTGATAGGCTGCAATGAGGTCACCCCGCAGCCTTCTCTTCTCCAGGCTGAAGAATTCTTATTATGTTTAGTTGTACTAAATTCAGTTGATATTGATCAGGGGCCTAAAGAGCTAAAATGAAGCATTCAGCAGCTTTTATCCTTTTACACTAACTTTTTTTCTTTTTTTTTTCTCCATTTTTCTTATTACATAAGATCTGCACATACAGTTATGCTGTGTGCTTCCCTGGGAAACTTTGAAATCTCTATAAAGTTGTTCCATGATTTCAAGTGATTGCAGTTGGCTGTACTGTTCATGCTACTAATTAACCTCACATGTTTTCTAGACACTGCATTTATCACTGGCAATCCAAAAGAATCTGTAATCTGTTGCTTTAATAAACTGCACTAATCACTAATCCACTAATTTAGATCTAAGTGTTCTTGTCGGGTGTAGACAAATTCCTCAAGAGTGGCTGTGAGAGCCCATCCAAACACAAATAGATTAACTGGGCAGTGTGCTATTTGTGAATCTGTAATCATGACAGTTTATATATTGAACATGACTGGAATCAGTGTTGAATTGGGCATCACTCAGAAGCTATGCCTAGCCACCCCCACCCCCTCTGGGAGCTGGAACATAAGAGGGTATATTTTCTGCCCTTTTCACATCACACATACTTATTCCTTTAATTTTGCAACATTAAATAATCAACAAATGAACACTCTTCTTTACTTATAATTGAAAGTAAAACAGTGTATGAATTCAAGCAATCAGAAAATTACAGCTATCATATTTCATCAGTTCTAGTCAGACCAAACTTGAAACCAATCTCATCTTTACTGAGGACAAGCATTGCTTTCAAAATGATTTTTAACACATTATATGAGTGCATCCCAAAATTAACCAGCTTTGAGTAGTGAAATTTACCATGCACTGAAGAATAACAACAATCTCCACTGTTTCTAGAGGTAGATGAAGAAAGTCCATTTCACTCCTTACTTTGAATTACAAAGGAAAAACAGCTATGCCAGACTTGGGCCAACACTGCCCAAGCCAGCCCAGAGTAAAGACTCGATCATGCTGGGTAGGAGAGACAATAGGTGGAAGTTACAAAGTACAAGGTAGCACATCTCATATTTGCAAGCAGAGAAATTTTGACTTAATCTTCAATTTATAATACTCTCTATGGGATACATTCAACAAAAACAAATACATAGGTCACTTTGAAAGTACTGCCTCCAACTTATTTCCATAGAAACTACAAGAGACAAAGAACATAATAACTCTACTGGATAGAGAAGATTCTCAGCTACAAAACACTCTTTTGCAGCAGAGATACCACCATTGGCTATGCATTTGCATCTGTTTTTCACAAAGCTGCCTCCATTACTGAAAGGCACCACCCACCCCTAACTGTCTCACATCCACAGTTTGGTTTCCATAAATATTAAGCAAGTGCCAATGAATGTGAATGGGTGCCATATTTTCCACGTGGAAAATTCAATTCCACCCCTTTGTTTCTTGAGCACTTCCAAGTCAGACACCATTTTGTCAGACTGTCCCTCTGCTGCCCTCTGTCACAAGGCACCAAAATGTAATAGAATATTGATGGGAAGGTTCTCTACCTCTACTGCCAAACCACCAACATCCACCTCTGATGTTGTGGGCTGGAATAATTGAATAGGAGGAATAGCTTTCAGAGCAGCCCTTGTATATTTAATGAAATAAAAAATAAATAAATTCATGAAAACAATATAAATTCTACTACATTAATAGATATAACATGGAAATAAGAGGTGTCGGAATTGGTGAGAACTAAAAATATTTATCAATTAAAAAATATAACACACTGTGATATGCATGCACATGACCAAGCATGATATAGCTGAATCACATCTTCAGTGACATCTAAAAATTACTATTATTATTATTATTATTATTAAGGTTATTTCAATCAAAATTCCAAAAAGCATACTGCTGAGTTTCTGGTCTCCACAAATTTTTATTTGAGCACATAACCTGTGGTCTCTTTTCTGATTAGAATCTGATGGACTAAGAAAAGTCTGCCTTGATGCTGTGAGATGACACTGTGCAGACTTTCTACAGGATACAGAAATGAAACTCTCAGGAAGAAATGAATACCTAAACCAAAATATTCAAATACCTAACAGCTAAAAATTAAAAGACAAAATTTGAAAGAAAGTGGAGAGTAAAGATTTTGAACAGAAGTTGCACTGCATATGACACTAGAATTAGTTATTTAGCAAGAAAACTTCTTTTCTGTACTCAATGGTAGCAGCTGTTATTTGCTTTTCATTTAAAATTCTATTCTCTCGACACAATTTTTAATTCTAAACTTCACCTTAGTTAGTTAGGTTTTCATAAAATTGGCGTTACTGCTTCAAACAATATCAAAATGGAATGAGTGTTACTACACTATTTTTAACGTGCAGTAGTATTTTTTCATATTTTAACCAAATAATTGTACATGCAGTTAAACAAAGGGAAACACTCCACCAAGTGCTTTCTTTGCAAAGGAAAATATCCTCCAACACAACAAACAGCATTATGCCAGATTAGATCTCTGATCCAATAACTAATCCCAACAGCAGCTAAAGCAATGTAGTCTGTTCTGTTTCCAATACATAAATATAACCCTTCCATTTCCACCAACACCTCAAGAGCTTTCTTCATTATAAATTCATCACCTTCTCCCTTCCCTCATGTATTTGCGCTCTTCACTTTCATCTGTAACTGCTCTGCTGACTCATTCTTTGCTTTCCTCTATCACTTGGCTGAAGCATTTACATTCCCTGTATCTTTCCTTGGGATCAGATTATAGCATGTAGAGAGTACTGCTCCTCCTTTCCTTATAACAACAGATTGAGTCCTGAACTATTCTCATTTGGATTCTCTTCACTGGTCCCATACTCGCTATTTATTTCTCTTTTCATATATTTCCACTGCTGTCAATACGCAAATGTCTCCCTTTGGATATGTGCCATCTGGAACAGCCTTTTTGCATTGCTTTGCCTCATCAGCTCCAGCTTCTATTAAAATCTCCTTAAAATTGGAATTTTAAAATATTTATATATTTAATATGAACATTACACTGTAATTAAAGCAATAAACTCTCTTTGCTTCCTTGACCAAAAATTATGCACTATTAATTTTGAAACCATTGCCAGCTTTGAAGTGTTATGCCTAATGATTCTGAGTTAGTAAAATCCACCAATAATAAAAGCTAAAAGCAGAACGCAACGTGTAAATGTTAAGTCCTAAGCCACCTGCATGCACATACGCATATGTATTTATAGATATGAGACAAAGAGAAAATCTTTATCATGTGTCTTACGAGAAAAGGAAAACAGACAAGCACAACTAAAACAGCTTTGTTCTGTTCCTTTTAAATATTTCATTTGCTTTTGACCTGTGAGCAATGATGTCCTAACAAATGCCCACAGCCTGTTTTTCCAACAGGCAACCTTTTGATTCTAAGTAAGCAACTGGAACAATGCTTTATCTCCCAAGGGGTGACAGAAAATGGCATTTAGAGCAGGAAAGTCAGTGACTACTTTAAGAATATCTTGACAAGGATTTACAGAATGAAGTCTCGTCAAAACAACATTGAAAAAACTTGGAGCAATAGAAAGAGTTATATAAAGGGGACAGGATATTAAATATTTCACATATCAAAAGTGAACTGTAGCCTCTAAGACGGTGGGTTTAATATATTTTAGTTTCAAATTTAAATGAATTTATGTTGTGCAGAGGGAACTACATAGATAACATCACAGTATTGCTGCCCTGATATGCATACTTCTCAATCTGAAAGCTTTGTACTGAATTTTAGTCCAAGTTTCATCAGCTGTTCCTAAATATTAAATGTATTCCTATGCAGCCACGAGCAACACCTTCAGTTCTTATACATATCTAAATAAGTATATTCCAATCACAGTGTGGATATTTGTTTGCTTTGTTAGAGCAGAAACAAAGACGCAGGTTGTTGTGGCTTTCTTTTTCCCACAAATGTTTCTGTCCTTGTATAGCATCCTTGGCAACATTTGATAGATACTGCATCTTTACACAGTGTTCTGCCATTTCAGCTGCTGCAAATTTCAAATGAGGAGGTTCAGAGAGTAATGACTATCAGAAAAGACATTCATAATTTTGCTCGTGTTATACATTAACCAAAATTGTATTTTAATACAATGATGGAGATGCCAGTATTTTCTTTATAAATTAATGACATGGAAGATGCCTAATAAGACTTGTCTGACTAACATTTTAATTTAAAAAAATATTGATGATATACTCAAATTATACTCAAATTCATTTTACAATATAGCACATTGAAAATAAATGAATAAATAACCATTAAAAAGCCTAATACACAGAAAGATTCATAAGTTGTACATACATAGAGTTGGTAAAAAACTGTTATCGCTATGTAACCTATAGCAGATAATCTTTTCCAGCTCTCAGCAGAACAGAACAAGGACTAGAATGGCTCAGCATCACAGAACAGTGTCAATTCACTTTATCCCTGATAACAAACAGAAAAGATCGCTCTGGAACAAAGCCCTGTTCCAGCATCTCCATTTTTGTAAGCAAATCACACAAAAAGGTCTTGCAAAGTTTTGAAGGAAACTTAAATCTCAAAAGTCAGGAATCTCACTTGTGAGCATGCAGAACTTTTTTTTTCTTTTTTTTTTTTTTTTTATTATTCTATCTGTGGTATATTTTAGTTTGAAGTCAATCAAATTATATTAGTGTATCTATGCAGAACAGAAATTTGTGAAAAACTACTACAGGAAACCAGATGTCAAAGTTGCATGAGTATTGCATGCTGCAGTATGCACTGCTTGTTTAACTTCTGCAACCAGATTTTTGAGTTTAGATGGAAAAGATGCGTATGTCTATAGATTGGCCTAAACACAAGGCACATCTCACCCTCACTGGAAATCAGATGAATTGTTACTATAGTGCACTGTTAGAAAGAAAAGTGTGCCTACAAAGCAAGATTATTCTACAAGCTCTGCTTTTTAAAATCAGATATTTCAATCAAAGACAATATGTCATGATAGCCTAAAGAATTTGTCTTCTTTTTCTCAAATTCCAGACTTTTGTATCCCAAGGAAATTATGCGCTATTATGAAGTTCATACAGTTCAGTTACATTTCTGAAAGATTTCTATGATGAAAATTACATCTATTTAACACTATAAATAAAACATTGTGTTTATACCCGTTTATATGTTCCTAATAAGGCATTTACAATAATACTGAAATCTATAAGAAGGAACTGTACTTCAACCTACTATCCTAGCAGCTCAAGCTCTAACAAGGTTCAACCTCTATTGCCATACCACCAACATCAACCCTGACATTGTGGGCAACATAAAAAAATAGGAGGCATTACTTTCAGAGCTGCCCTCATGTTCATCTTAATTGACAATATGCACTTCTCTAGTAGCTAAGCCTTCATCAACTCTGTGGATGATCCCTTTGTTAACATTTTACCATAAATCCAGAAGTTACACTTTAGTGGGATATGAACACAAAGAGTGCTGTACCACAAAATAAAAATCTTAACTCTCCAAGGCACTCAAAAGCAAGTTATAGTATATCTTTATTTAGATGCTATGGATTTTGTTATCAATTACTTCTTTCTTCATCTTTAATTCACAGTTTCCATTAAATTAGATAACTCTCCCTTGGTATGCTTATAGCAAATATACACCTATAAAAATGAAAGCACATTATAAAAGGTGATAGAGGCAATGAATGTTTGTAATGAGGTCTACATCAAAAAGAAACATAGCCTTCTATCCAACATACAAACAGAAAAAAATGCTCAATTTATCTCAATTCGGCCTGATAGAACCAGTAATTGGCATTCGGAAGGGTATAGGAATTGTAAAGAACCCACAGCTAAAAGTTTCACTACTAAGTGAATGCCAGAATTTTTAAAAGGGTGTCATTTAGGGAATGCTTCTTTTACGCCTTTGGAACACTCCTCTAATCCCACTGCCTTTTCAGGATTAAGTGCTCTCAAGTGCCTCTCATTAGGAGGGAACTCAAGAAACAAACTGCTGATTCACTACAGGAAAAGCTATTTAGAAATACAAATTTAGAAATAAAGAGATAAACCCTAGCCGTGGATACAGCTTTATGAAGGACTGAGATTACAGACAACTCTATTCAGAGATCTTTGCATGTTAAAACACACATGTTTTTAAACCTTAGACACTTGACAGTATTTATTTACAGAATGCCAGTGACAATGGGTAAAAGTACATTTATTTAAAATGTCTATAGTATGTGAGATCTTATGTATAGTAATGTAAAATGTGTGTTTTTGTCTGAACTGCTTTTCTATAACAAGGAGCTATTAAAATCTAACTTACTGGTTTATATATCATGGTACTGTCTTTACTACAAGATTGTCTGTCTATTTATGACAAGTCTGGAAAAAAAAATAATCTGACCAATGCATTATGATCAAAAAAAAAACAAAACTTGAGTCTGTTCTCTCATCTGTATATTACATACAGTAGAAAAGGGCAGCTTTCTTGGCCTTAATTGTTACACATTTTTAGCAATTAAATCTTTCTGATATTTTCATTACCAACTGCCTAATATTATCCCACCTAGTTAGCTTTGCAATGCAGTATCATCTACAGCCTTTGTGCCCTGGGGAAAGATTTTTCATTTCATATTGTATGTTCAGATTTTAATGAGATTTTTAAAAGAGGAATCCCTTGGATTGTAACAGAGTCCCGCTACAGATCAGTTACTTGTAGAAGGCATTCTGAGAACTAATTTTAAAGAGAAATCTATATTCACAGAAGTAGGCTGCATGACAAAACATGGAAAAAAAAAGAAAAAATAAAATCTGGAAAAATGCACCAAAAAACCCCTACTAAGACAGCAGTCATGTTTTAAAATAAAAACGTTTTTTCCTTCCTTCTAAAAACATGAATAATGACAGCCGGAAGTTTCAAGATTGACAGGAAAGAGATGGACAAATGGTGTGAAAGTCTGCTAATGAGAATCACACTGCAATAAATGATAAACAAATGTAATTAAAAACAAAACAAAATAAATTTCATATTTCTTTTGCCATCTTTCTGAAATAGGTTATTTCTCTGATAAGAACCACATGACTATGTCTGGAAAGAGCAAATATTTTAATATTTTATACAGGATCAAATCTGCATCACATTGGCAAAGTAAAATAATGGCTTGGTTTCCCTCAGTATTTTTTTATCTGTGATTCTATGGAATAGATTGCCCAGAGAAACAGTGGATGCTCCATTCCTGAAAGAATTCAAGTTCTGTACAAGTAGGTGAAGAGTGAGAATACATTTGGCTGTACTTATTAACTAATAAATTCTGGCCGATTTTCACAGTAGCTTAAGTAGGAAGCCTCTCCTATTTCATTCTTTTCCAAGATATTTTACCTGTTTTCAGTAATTACTGTTACTATTTTAACCTGAGGCAGAAAAAGATTTTGTTTGTCTGTATTTGTTTTCTTTGCTTGTTTTACGTTTTCTAAGTTTCTTTGCTCAGGAAAAGCGAAGACACCCAGTTTCTTCATTATTGAAGAACATAATATAACATTCTTACATTCTTATATTTGCTCTTCTCTCTATCAACACATCTTTTAGTGTGTCTTTTTTAATTTATTGAACATTCTTCTAGTTTTTTCTAAACTTGAAAGTTTAGTGAGCAATTTACCAAGAAAAAAAAAAACAAAAAACAACCTAGCTTATTAACAAAGATGAGGAAAATATATTTATTATATATTCCAAAATATATTTATTGAACAGAATTATGAAAATGTATCACAAAGAGACACTAAATCTTTCTATCACACCTACCATATATTTAGCAAATACTACATGAATACAATTTTATTGATTTCCAAACAGTTTGGAGCAGACAGGCCAGCTGACAGCTCATGACAATACTTAGCTCAGACTAGAATTCCAGACAACATGCAACATACTTTAAACATAGCTAAGCAACATGCAGCACGTAGCCCAGAAAAATAATGAGCACAGTGGCTAACTAGCCTGATAATCTGCACATGCTTGCTCTCAGCTCAGCCTTCACTGCCCATTCAGCAAACCAAGCAAGCTGCAAATAGGGAAAGGCACAAAACTCAAAGATCATTCAATTGCATAGCCATTCTTTAAATATAGATTCAGCTCTAAAACAGTACTATTTCTGTGAGTTGTAGATGAAGTGCATCATAGATGCTGAGACACTAGACCAGACAGTTTGCAGAAGTACCTCTGGCCTAGCAGGATGCTTTAGTGAAACTATGTCGTGCTCTCAGCCAGGTCAATGGTACAGCTGCCTGTGGCAATGCTTCCATGGACTCTAGGGAGCTCTGGGTTCTCATTAGCCTCCATTTAATCCCTGGCAAAACCTGGACCTACAAAGCGATGCTCATGAGATAATAAGCCCCTTCTGTCAAGAGGAGCTGCTTGGGTCATGCCAGTGTGGAACTGAGCCAGTGCTAATAAGCTGGGTCAACATGAGTGCTTTTCTGCTGGGCTGTACTGCATGTCCCAATGGTATGGGCATTTTCAAGGTTTTTCCCATTAGCCACAGTTTTTTTGTCTGCTGTCTAGAGTGCCACCACATTCGCCTGGCCTAAAAGAACAGTAGGGGAGAGAAAAAATGGAAAAGCTTTCTGTACATATAATTCAGCTGCTCTCAGCATTAATAAATAATGTTTTCTATGTTTGGACATTAAAAAAAAAAAATCTTTCCTTTCTTTCTTAGATGATTGTGCCTTTCAGAAGTTTAAAATAATACTTCTGCCAGTAGCACATGCTTAATACCTTTTTACAAATTGAATGTATAATACTTGCCTGTTTGAAAACTATAAATGACATTCCCATTATATGTTATGCTTGAAGTAATCCCCAAGATAAATTAATTTATATGAAGTATGCTCAGGTGAATTGAAACATTTGCTGCAGGTATAGATCTGCAAAGAAAGATATATTTTGCATAAAGTGTATCACGATCCTCTTACTACTCCATTATACAGCAGTGCTAGAAAACTACCATGAATTCAGTGCTATTTTTCTTAAGGAAAAAGAAGTGTGTTTTTTCTTCACTGGAGTATAAATGTTGAGTAAGATATGCTGACTCAACTTTTAAATCTCATAAAATTTTAAAATATATTTGAGCTATAAACTTATTTTTGTTGTGAATTCAGTTTGATTTAACTAATATCTGGAAATTCAGTTATTTTTCAAATTCATCTTAGAACCAATGTACTGCTTTCTAAATATGTGCCACAGAGCCCAGTTTTACACTTTTTCCCAATATGGAATTAATGTACTGCATGCTCCACCGATCAGCACTCATCTTTTCATCATGGGGTGGTGCTTTGGTAATGGAGAGTAGTTATATTTGACAAGGGAGAGCAGCAATCTAATAGCTAATTTCCTGTTGGGAAGAGGAGCATACAGATTTAAATGGAGTATTATAACATATATATGCAATATTCTTATTGATGGAAGACCTTTTGAAAGGTACAAACATGAATCATCTAAACATACAATGACACAGAAGTTGTAAGGGTTTAAAAAAAAAGTTATATGTCCTTTGTCTTCAGTATTACATTGAAATTAATAAATAGCAAATAAATAATAAATTAATAGTATCAACCTACACATTGGTGAATATGACTGTTATATGCAAAAGATGAAATAATTTGCTATTATGGATAAACAAAATAGCTCTACAGAAAACAATGCAAGTAGATCAGTAATGACAGCATAAACATTGAGACTTCATGCCTCTGCAAGCCTTCCAATACTCATTATTCTGGAGATTTTAAATGTTGTCATAAATATATCAGGTATATGGTCTCCTATACCCTATTGCATGACTGCTTCATATTTTAAGGTGTTTTTTTTTTTTCAAATATTCGAACTTTTATAGACTTTCTAGTCTCAATCAATCTACTAATTATCAGAGAAACATAAAATGACCATATTTATCCTGAAAAAAAGAAAGTTTGTCTTTCCTGCTCGTTGCATTATATATACCAACATCTTTTCTGTCAATATAATAGTTTATTTTTTACAGTTTATACGGAACAGTTGGAATACTGCCTTATTCATTGTCTCCAAAGCAGAAATCATAATTCTGTTTCTTACTCCAAAGTTGTCTTACTGACAAAACACAATGACTAACATCAGTGTTCAGTTTTCAACTAAAATATCCATTCAAGGACAAAGCTCACATCAAAAGTCAAGAGAATTTTCTGGTTGTTTAAATCCCTGCTCTCCCTTATGCAGTAAGGACTTTTTACATAAAGAAAAACCTCAGAAAATCTCAAAGCCAGAAGAGACAACTGCAGTCCTCATGGACAGCAGCACAGAATGTATAGCAAAATTATATACAGACATTGTTTTGTCCACCAACTTCATAAAACTTTGCGCACTGAGTTCTTTAGCCTGAACAGTTGGGTTAATTTCCAGTTCTGAAAAGTCCTGTAATTCCTTCTGTGATCTTTCCCCTTAGTTAACTTTTTTCTTTTTTTTCATTTATTTCTTTTTTAACTTTTTTTTCTTTTTCTTTTTTTTTTTTTTAAGATTAGATACCAAAAGCAGACATAATTGGGTACAATGATTGTTTTATTTAAGTTAACTATAAAGTTAATACCACCTTCTTAATTCCCATCTGCTACCTTCAACCTATACCTCAGATAATTACACTCTTTGCCTTTCAACTGTGTTAGAAAGCTGCACTGAGTTATCCAGCAGAAAGTTAGCAACCTGTCTTGTGAATGAAACTCTTAGTTGAATTCTCAGCTGATGAGTAGCCCATAAAGAAAGGAAAAAACCTCTCAGGACATGTGAGAATTTTCTTTACGGTTATCTATGCCTTTTACTGACTAGTCACAGGGAGATGCTAGATCTAGTCTCCTGTTCTCTGAAATTGTTGTAGTAAAATGACAGTCAAGCTCAAAATATTAAATTTCTGCTTTGATCTTCTCTTTTATCCCAATTCTTTCAGCTGTTTAACATCAGATTTGCGCCCAAATGACAGTCATGTCTACATCACCTCTCCTAACTCAGTTATTCTGAAAAAAGGATTTTAATCAGAATACTCAGCTGGAAGGGACCATCAAAAGTCACCAAGTCCAATTGCCTGACCTCATCAGGGCTAGCCAAAAGTGAAAGCATATGAATACTGAGACATTATCCAAATGCCTCTCGAACACTGACAGGGACAGGCCACCATTCACCTCACTAGGAAGCCTGTTTAACCACCATCATGGTAAAGAAATGTTTCCTAATGCCCAGCCTTACCCTTCAATCTGTGGCAACTCTGTGCCATTCACATCCTGTCATCAGTTCCCAGGAGCAGAACCCAGCACCTTCATCTGCCTTCCTCCTTGGGGAGCTGCAGGGAGAAGTGAGATCATCTCTCGGCCTCTTCTAGATTGGATAGCCCAGCTGCCCTCATCCTCTCCTCACAGGATATACCTTCATGACTTCCAGCCCTGTTACCAGCTGTGTTGCTCTCCTCTGGACACTAAGATTTAGTCAGCTGGAGCTAAATTGAAAAGCCATCCATAAAGGACATCTCAGAGTTTACCTAGAGTTGTGTAGCATCTCCTACTTAATGTTCCTGCAGACAGTTACAATATGTACTCAAAACATGAGAAACATCTTCTCCAAACCTGAGCACTAGCAGATGACTGTAACTTGTAAGAGATTGTGCCCCAGTACTTTAGTCCCAGGTTTTCACCCTCTGAGGAATGTATATAGAACGCTCTGTTCAGATTCACTTCCTCCTTTGAAGCTGATCGTGTTACCCTGAACAATCTTCTCTTGCAATATCAAGCAGTCACTATTATAAAAAAAAACAAGTTACCTATTCAGAAAGATGCCTGAATTTAAAGTACAAGAAAGTTCACATGAGAAATAGATAGAAATGAAATTTGATTAAAAAGTTAGCAACTTGTTCCCTTTTTAGTTACTTAAGATTTTATCTGGTCTAGGAATACTAAACATATCCCTGTTCAGGAAGGGCAGCTCACTGCATTCAAAACATCAGTCAGTGTTCTGAACACTGTTCTCACTCCTGAGCTAATCTTATCATTCCACATTTATCCCTCTCTGCCTTCATCTGGTACAGTCTGGGACCAAAGATAGTCTTAATAACCCCATCCAGAATTTCTACCAGGACCTCAACTAATAATCCTTCACACAGTCATCTTTACCTTTCATATAACATCGGGAAGACATTCAAGCTAAAACAGCAAGTAACACAGCTCTTACTAATTAAAATAATACTTTGTTCATTACAATTTTCAGCTAACAGGCACTAATAGCTTAACCAGTTAAGAACAGCTTGGGCTCTTACTGATCCTCAGTTGGAAGAAAGGGAGGCCAAATCTTTTATTAGCCTGTAATCCCTCTTTGATGCTTTGTCTTCTCTTTGTGTATGTGAAAATCAGAGGATTCAAATATTTAACGGACTCCAAAATTTACTTTGAGTTTTGTGTTGAATACTGAGAATACTGGAAGAATCATACTGTAAAAAATCATATTTGCATACATAACATGCTAACTGAATATTACACCAATATAGTACTTAATTCCCATGTGCGTGTCTATTAATCTGCATGTTTTGACTAATTTCAGGTTATTAGAACATCCTTTTTTTCACATGTGTGTGCTACTTAGCCAACAACATTTGGTGAGTTTAAGCACTTTTGCTGAGTTTAAGCAACAAATCATCAGTTATGGAAATTATTGATTACAAACCTGTGCTACATGGCCTATCAGTGATTTGCCTTTCAGTAAATGCTAGCAAAGTTGCAATAGAACTGTGCCTAGACAGAAAAATATAAGACATTAATCCCTGCGATGAGCACAAATAGCTTCAGTGTGCCTAGATTTCAAACTGCAACAGTCTTTTCTTACAGTCTTGTTTCAATTTTCATCAGGTTTACTCAGATTTGTAATACCTCCTGTAATCCATGAATATATGTAATTCAGGCTAATAGGGTAATAAAGTTATTAGTTATTAGTTATTATTAAAAGTCTTTGACTCGTTGGCCACCAAAACTTATCCATGTGTACAGTCTACTCTTTTTTTCTCAGGAGTCAGCTTTTCTTCTTATGTTATGTCTCTTGATTATGTTGATGTTACATCTCTGATTATACTAGAATCTCAAAAGACTGTAGAAAACAACCTCCTAGTATGAAAGCTGGTGATTAAAAAGTAACAAAATATATTTGGCCTTCAAGAAGAGAAAAAGATTTTTTTAAAAGTCAAACTTTCTGATTTTCTAAAAATATACAGAAGGCATGAACAGACTTTGCATGACATATAAAACAATGTTATTGTATAATTAGGAGAAAAATTGACTGAGGTTGCCTTTCAATTATGGCATACTTTAAGTGGGAGAGCACTAACAATGTAAATCCCTGCAGGGATGGATTTTTAAGAAATTCTCTTTACAGCCCATTGTGTACTGCTGTTCATGCAGAGAGAGATTTCACAGTGTTGACATAAAACTACATTTACCTTTGGCTGCTACTGGGGAAAGTGCTAATTCAACATAAGTGATTGTTTAGTTTGTCAGAAAGGTACAGGCATATTACTTACACTGTGAAATATAGGAATTATGCTTCACTGGAATACACAACTAAAGGTCATAGTTATACTAAATAAAAGCAAACAGAAAACACAAGCATAGGGGAAAGAACGTGCAATTGAGATATTGATGCATTTTGTTAACTGTATATGTCCATTTGCAGTACTTACTACAACCACTGATTACAAATTGTCCAAACAATCTCAAGGTTGAAGAGTAACTGGCAAATGGTTCCACCAGCTCAGTATATTTACATAAAATCAGACTTCCACACTACATTCAGACTTCCACTTAGGAAGCTGGGTAAATGGAACAGAATCACTGGCTGCTGAATGTGAAATACTAGGGTCTGAAGGAAAAGGTTTGCTGTTTATGAACAACACTAACAAAGTGTTTAGATACACACCAAACTTAAAGGTAGGCCTTGCTGATGTTTACAGAGAGAGGCACCACAACAAGGATGGAACTGACTGTTTTGCACAGAAGCCAAGATTCTTCCTCAGATTACAATTTCATTCATTTTGGATTTTTTTTTGTTATTCCTAGGGCAAAATCTAACATCAAAGGCAGTAAGAGTCTAAGACAAATGAAAAAGCAAGACTGAGTGCTGAAGGTTTAGACTCTTGGATTTCTTTTTCTTTACATTTATTTTTCCTGGCATTCTGATGTTCTTAGAGCATAAAGTTTCTGTAATGTGGAAGAACTGAAAGTCTTACTAATCTGTCATTATCTGGACCATTTAATCTTTGCCATCCAATCAAGCAAATGATAAGCTAATGATGAAAAACTTTTTCAGTAACAAATCTGCTTTTTTTAGTCCCAGTAAATATAATTTGATGTAAAATAAATACAATGTCTAGAATGTGACACTTTCTTTTAGCTAATTAAATTGATAGTTTAGCTTACATATTATTATCAAATATTCTAGCTCTTTCCTCAAGCTTTTGAAGGACTTCAGCCTGAAAAACTTGGGTTTCATATTGGAATGCTGTCTTCTTCTTCAAAGTCCTCTTCCATAATAATAATAATAATAATAATAATAATAATAATAATAATAATAATAATAATAATATACTCTTGAATCTAAAAAACTAAAGCAACTTCATCAGAACATTAAAGCAATGAATTATAATGACTCAAGAATCTGGCATCTGAACATTTACCCCTAAGTACAAGAGCTATAAGAGAATCCATTATTGATTTCATTATTATTATAAACAATTTAACATGAAAAGCACCCAGACGCAATGATAGATGAGCAACAGTACACTACACTACCTCTGAATATAATTTTGCAGTTAAAATATCCTATTGTGTTTCAAAAAATAATTGAAAATATCCACTTCCAAACCCAATACTGTCAAACCCTGAGAAACTTAGGATGGCCTTGCCAATGCAATCAATCTGCTCAGTACCAAACAGCAGGAGGATTCTGTTATTTGCAGGGAGGAGATGGGATGGAGAAGAAAAAACATGAGACATCCTTTTTGGGAGTAGAGTTTTCAAGGATATAGTCAGGATTTTGAAGACTCAAAGAGAAGCAGAGACAATCTTGTTATCTAAGGAGCTGTGCCATTCTTTCCTACAGGGAGCCATGTACATTCATGCAGTGCCCCAAGGTTGTGATTGGCTGAGGATCCTCAGCAACAGATATCCTCTCACAAGAGGCAAGGTTCCTTATTCTTCTCTAGCACATTTCAAAGCGCAGAATGATGCAGTATGGGTCTGACAGCATTCTCTGCTGTGTTATCAAGCACATCTCAGACAATAATCAGATACCTTCAACACTTACAGATACAGTACATATTCTATCATTACCATCATCCCACTTGGAGATAGTAGATGAAAATGTAACACAGCAATAGTCCTGTCCCAGCTGGGCACTATGCATCTTTTGAATCTGCCAACAACGTCTAAGACATTAAGGACAACAGCAAGTCAGTGGCAGAACAAATGGTGCATGGCCTCCTGACAGGAGCTGCCTGCAGAAACCCTAAGAGCTCGCAATAAAGACATAAATTACAGTTTTAGTGCACACTGTGAGGAGGATGCTTCAGAGCCAGCTCAGAGAACAGTGCAGACCTGGCCACTGATTTCTGTTCTGAGCGTTGCTATTAATATGATAATGCAGTAACAAAAAAGAACTTCTGATACATCAAACAAGGAAGAGAGCATAACACTGAAGTGAAATGTTGAATTCACCATTGCCTGGTCATGTATTTTCTTTTTGCTAGTCAAAGGACACTCGAATATGACCTAAACACACACACACAAAAAAAAAAAAAAAAAAAAAAAAAAAGTTGTCATATTTTGTGTTTGCATTAGTTCAACACCTTGAAAACAGGATACTTAGATGGTTGGATATTGATATTCAGGTGACAGAGGTAAGGGTAAGATGAGAATCTTTGCAGAATGTAACAACAGAGCTGGAACATAAAATAGATTTTAGTGGAATAGAGAAAATGACCCATCAAGGTAGCAAAGACTCCTCTGCAAGCCAACCTGCCAGTGAAATAGCTAAGAAAGCTCGGAGGAAGTTTATGCTCTGTCCAAGTAGGAAATTAGCACGCTGATATTCTTGACACAAAGTTACTATGCCACCAAGGTCAGTGATTACACATATGCACAGAAGCTGCACTATCATCCTTAGTATTTCTTTCCTGGCACAGGTAAAAAAAATAAACTGTTTAGCAATGTAAGACAACTGTAGAACTGAAAGAGGCTAATTTACAAAAATGAACAGTGCTGTTACAGTCTAAAATGATCAAAGGATTATTGCATCTTGAGTGTGCAATAATAAACTGATGATTTACATTATTCCACTTATATTTTAAATAAGTTTCATATTAAAAATAATGAATATAAATGCAACAGCAATTACTTTTCTGCCTTCCACATTTACCATAATAGTTTATGATGAAACTGAACAGTGAAAAGTAATAAATATAATCGCATTTCATTCTGCTGATCAACAGCAATCAGGTAATGTGCTATCATATGAGATACAATCAATGTAACAGGAAATTTATATAGATATGTTTACTGCTACTTACTGGATACTCATATCGATATTTTAAATGTATAATTAAAATAATGACTCATTTGTCTTTCATCATAAAAACAGAAAGCTTCAGTCTCTGAGTTTAGATTTCCTGATGGAAAAGCTAAGCTGTGCTTCAATAGAACTTCTAGGAAGAACAATTTCCCCACTCTCTTTTAATAAAAAAGGACTTGAAATGACTCCAAAATGCTACCTTCCAGTAGACTTTAGCCTAGCATTGTATTGCTGCTGGAAAGATCTGATTAATAATTTTTTTACACAGTTTTTCATACCATGGACATACCATGGACTCCCATATCATGAGTATGGAAGGATATTTATGCGTATTTCTAATCTTATTAAGGGATTACTCCCTGATGAGCTCATTGTATTTCAAGATATGCTTTGTTTCTTACTACATTTCGTTTCTCCTCTCATGATTTCTTTAGAATTGTACTTTACAGATAAAATACAAAAATTCCAGCATACACAGTCTAATTAGATGTCCCATCTGTGACACTGACAGTACAAGGTCTTTTGGAAGAAATAAGAAAGCCTCAAGGGGAAATTTCTTCTTTGCTCCAGGCAGTTAGCAGATGTCACTCTTCCACTTCAAAATAAATCATGGGTAAATTTTCCTATCTAATGTGTTCTTAGTTGTATTCTTCTTCTCTTCAAAACCATCTTTTTGACTATTTCTACACACCTGACCAAGTTCCATTAGTTCTAAATTCAAGATTTAAAATGAAAATAATAACAATAAAAAAAATATATCAAAAGAAACTGTGAGACTGAAGACTATGGAAGAGAAAAACATAGACATTTATACGTTTCCTTTGGGACAGAGAGTTCTTGGCCTTTCTAGAGAAAATAAAATATTATAAATAAAAAGGGAAAAAGCTGTAGAAATCATGTCATCTACTGGATAGGCAGTGAGTATGCAGCAATTAGCAGATAGCACTTGGCACTACTGAAAATAAAAACCACATACACTGAAATCTGAACATGTGGATCTTGTTTATAAAGAACAACAGAAGAGCTAATACTGTAACAAAGCTTAGAGATGTACTCCAAACTTTCCATCATCTGTTGCCATCAGAAAAATGGCAATTTTTGCACCCTTTCTCTCCGTAAAAATAGAGATCTGAAATTCAAACTTCGTACCAACAGATCATAGGTAAACATCAAAATCCTTTCAATATCATATGTTTTTAATCAACTTTTGTATTAAATAGTTTAAGTTTTAGAGTCAAATCATTATTTGCTGAGGATCACCAAAAATGCCTATCAGCCCATCACATACTGTGAAAACACATTCCCTGTTTTATTATTATATGCGTTTATGTAAACTTTTATGCTGATTCTCAATTGACTTTCTGTACCTGTTCCAGTCTTGCTAGATTTTTGTGAGGCATATGGACACACAAAAACTAGATGAGCCCTGGTAACAAGAAGCACACAGTACCAGAGAGTCATAGCAAACTGAGCCATGGCACATAAAACATCTGCCTGTTGAAAGTGCAATCTTTCCCTAGCCTCACCTGAGAGCCTTCACAAAGAATTTGAGCAAAGGCAAGCAAGAGAAGTTATTTGCTCTCACTTGACCTATTTCATCTTCTAATTAGCATTTGATAATTGGCTGGAAAAAGTCCAATTTGTTGCCCAGAAGATGCTCTTTAGGTATGCTGAATGCTTTGGGTTAACACCTGGGGAATATGGCATTCTGTACTAAGTGATTTAGGAATACAAATCTCACTGTAATTAAATGGAATCCAAGTATCTAACAGCCAGGGGGTTTTGATAATCCCAAATGTTACAACATATTGCACAGGATGACATGAAAAAGCTGCCAGTGCAATTCCCAATTTACTAATAAATAAACAAAGAAGAGAAATCTCACTAGCCCTTTCTTCTTTTCAAGAGTCAGAGATCATCAGATTTGAAAGACTCAGTAAAAACTTTGAGAAGGGGAGAAAGAAGAGCAACTGAGGGAAAATAAATACATTTAAAATCAATTGTAAACTAATTTTTTTTTAATAATTGATTTCAATTTGGGGTACTGCAGTCAATAATAAATAGTTTGAAAAATACCCAAGAAAGGTTAAGGGAAAGGGAAAATCTAGGCAGTGCTGCAATACACTGGCAACTAATACAAGATATACATCTGCTTTTCTCTAAGGAAGAATATTTAAGTGACAACAATTTGCCCATGTGTTAAATGAACTTCAAGTGTCCACTCTGCAAATCTCAATCTGAATCAGTATCCTGAGGCATGCTATCGTATCTGAAAAAGCTCTAGTTGAATGAAGTCTCATCTGACCTCTAAGAATCAGTTTGGCTGAGAAAAAAACAACACAAAACACGTGAAAAGAGCTATTTTGATGCATTTATCAGAAGTCAGTTGATTTATTGTGTTGATCTTTTTTAACTAAAAATGTCCCAGTGCTTACCCAGTATAAACACCACAAGAAACTTTAAAGAAATATATATTTCTCAACAAAAAACTAACGATTAACAGTGGTATGGATGCTACCTTCTGTTAGCTAAATACGTAAGCTGGTGTTAAATGGTAAACAGTTATATTGTTATACTGGGAAAAAGTAGGAACCCTGAAAGCTCAAATCGCAAAGGAACTATAATTTAGATGGCATGAGTCATGGAGTCTAAATTTCAGTGAAGAAGCTTCACTTGATACAGAAAGTCAACCATATGATTCCAGATTCACTAAAGTATGCAAAGAAAGCTTTTTCTGGAAATAGTGAAATGTTTTCTACTGAATCTTATCCACTACAAAGTTCTGATTAAGGCTGAGGATTTGAGGTCAATCCTCCAGTTTCATAAAGTTAATCGACTGATTAAACTTTGACTGGAAATATCAGGGATATAGTTCTTCCAACTGAGCTTAGCATTAGCATGTGCAATGGAATTAAAATTTACTAAATCTTCACTTCCCTGAAGTCTTGTGTTCGAAACAAAAATTGAAGTGCTGTTACCATTCTAAACTTACACCATCCATGATTAACACAATGATAGGTTAATCATACTCAATTGCTTCTCCTCTTCTCAGTTGCTGTTGTATGATATTTGAGAAAATAGAAGTTAATTTGTACTCTGTTCCTTCAATTGCAAATGTAAATACTCAGCTCAGCTCTGTTTTGCTCTGTAGAGATTAATACATCTGTATTGATCTAGACAAATAAAACCACTTGAAACCAAGACCCCTAATTAGATCCTAATTGTGCCAACAAATTTGAGTTTCAATTATGCATTCTGCCACAAATATGTGGTACACTTTGAAACCCTTTCCTGAGAGATACTGAAGAAGCACAAGCGATATTATTGGGTTGCAGCTAAATAAAAATTCTGAAAAAGAAGAAATGAAATATTATGACTTTTCTTTTTAACTTTTAGTAGAATCTTCCAAAAAAACTTTCTTTTAAGTTCTTCCTATATTTTTTTCTGTTTTGCCTCATAAAAATATTCTATTACACTCACAGCATTATTATTTCAGCTCCTATCATGCTAAATGAAATTAAC
This sequence comes from Lagopus muta, assembly GCF_023343835.1. Lineage (NCBI taxonomy): Eukaryota > Metazoa > Chordata > Aves > Galliformes > Phasianidae > Lagopus > Lagopus muta. The sequence goes on from NC_064433.1 coordinate 93,506,531, forward strand.
AATGTTCAGGTTTCAGATGGTGACCCATAATTAGTACTTTTATGACAGTTCAAAGCAGAGAGAGGGAAGAAATGGTTCTGCCCCACAGTTCAGACCACAAGTCTTATTAAAAATGAGCTAAATCATATGTAAATAATTTGATGCTGAAGAAGACCAAAAAACTTTTAGATTTCACAGATATTGGAGTACATCAAAATCTTTTGAAAAAAACAAAATCAAGTAGTGAATATGTCTCCTGACTGCAAATAAAAAGCTTGCAGAGTTTGTTGAAAACACAGTTCAAATTGCATCCATGTTTACCTTAGCCTGAATAAACTAGAAGAAAGTTATTGAGAAAATCAGAAAAGGTGTCTTTATTTTCACATAAACCACCATCCTAAAACAAAGGTGGTCACAATAAATTTGCAAGCAAAGCTTTTCAATGTTGTTTTTTTTTTTTCAGGAATTATTTCCTGAGGAAAACTAAAAAACTAAAACTAAAGTTGATGCAATGGCACAGCAAGTGTTCTTGCTGTTCAGTATGATACTCTCAAACAACTTTTGCATGGCCAAACTTAAAATTGTAAGAATGAAAGATTGCTTATACATGACAGAATTCAGACAGTCAATCTATCTGGTCCTTATAAGATTGTATTGCAATATTCACGGGCTTAAACTTTTGAAAATGTTCACTGTACAACACTCTTAATGATTCCTAACATTACCAAAAAAAAAAAAAAAATCTGCAGTGCATGAAGAACTGTATATTCATATCTATTGCTTCCAATCAATTTTGTTCTGTTCTGTAAAAGTTTATCCACAGACGTACATGCATGCCTATTCAAAGCTATTTTCTAGCCTGAAAAAATAAACAATTGTTGGCAGATTATATCTTTGAATATCTGTATAAATTACCTGCTTGAAGCCTTATCAGTATTACCCTTCCTTAATTCCTGTTTTAGATCTCTTCCTTGTATCATACATATCTCACTGTTCATTCTTATTGAGATGCTTCAGGTAATCATTCTCTTACAGACATCTCCTCAAAGTGCTGCTCAGCTACTGAGTAATATAAATCTTTCTCATTAAAGCACTGAAGAAAGAGATGGGTCTTAGTAGCTTATTCAGAATCATGAATAAAGCCAAAATTAAAGGTTTTGATTAACATCTGTAGAAGTTCCAGGTATCGTGTTATTCTGTCACTGTTATGTGGACTCCAGAAGGAAAGCAGTAGCCAGTGTGGGGGGAAAAAAAAAAAAAAAAAAAGTGAGTAGAGGTAAGCTAAGTCTAGACATGTGCAGAATGATCAGTCAACTCCATTATGGTCACCATCTTGCCAAACACACACATAATTTTTATCAGCTATACATAGAAAAGCTACCAAAGTTTAATGAATGTAATAAAACGAAATATAACATAAAATGAAATTAAAAAAAAAACAACAAAAAAAACATTACTATTTTCAAATAATGTAATAAATCATGGCTATATATAACAGTAGTAAGCTCATTTGTATTCATTTTTGGGTAATATTGACAGACTACGTAGGAAAATGAATCAATACCTACGCTATTTTATTTTTTCCTAAGTAACAAAGCCCAGTAAAATGTGTTTCACCATTTTAGAAAGGAGAGATTATTAGATTAAAAAAGGAATGGTTCTGTGCAGATTTGATCTTTTAACTTCTTTGTCATTTTAAACTAACGCTTATACTCATTACAGTAATATAAGTAATGTTTTTGCAAGAGGCTGAAATTTAAGTCAATCTCATTTCATCCTGAAATGAGAAATGGCTTCAATAAAATGCCAGTGATAATGAAACAGAGCAAAGTATTGTATACTTTTACCAAAAATATTCAATAATATGTACATAAAATGTGCAATATTTTATCCAAACACTGCACAGAATAAAATAAGGTTGTAAAAACTTGTAGACACGTATCCCTTGTTTTGAGATAGAATGCCAGTAGCATTTTCTATTTACTTGCTTGAAAGGTTTGTACTAAGAATGAAATATTTCTAATAAAGTAGAACATAATGAATGAAAATAGCTAGAATGCTAGTAAAAAATTACATACGAAAAATGCGTTATAAGAAAATCAAAAACTAATGAAACAAGGTGCAGTAGATTACATCAAACAAACAAGGCCTGGAGGAGGTCAGAATGCAGTCCATGGAATTTTGCATAGCTATCTGTGTGCCACTCAAACAGTGGAGCATATCTGTTGAGGGATTTTAGTGGCATCTCATTTTATCTAAGCAATATGCCTACAGAGGTACTGAAGGCTCAAAGTCCAGTCAACCACGACGAAAGAAATAAAAAGGAAAAAGCAAAAGCAAAACAAAACAAACAAACAAACAAAAAAGAGGTTTGATCAGGAGCACCCAGAGAAAAATGCAACGCTTAGATTTTGCTCATGTATGGTTTGAGCTCATGAGAATTATACAAAATGTAAAATGCCACTGACCTGCAAACAATATCTCACAGAACTCTGAATGCTAGGAAAATGATAGAGAGCATGAGTTTCTAAACCATAGGATATGCACTACTGCCGATAAACAAGCTTATTTTTAAAAACGCTTCACTCTCCGGCACAAATGTTGCCAATGCCTGTGGTCATACTTGGAGGGGGAGAGTGCGTGACAGTGGGAGTTGCAAGGCTCTTGTTCTATCCTTATTACTGCTGAGGAATAATTTACATCACAGTAAACAAATCTTAGTATTAATGACTAAAATTTAGATCAATATGTGATATGACTGACTCCAATATAAGGGCCATCAAATGAAAGAAAGAAAAATGTTAACAACTGGAAATAGAAAAAACAAGGAATGCAAAATTAACATTTTGAAGAATAGAGTATATGTGGTTCCTCATCAATCACTGAAAGTTGAAAACAGTGATAATGCTCAAACTACCCCATGAACATGAGCAAATACTCCTAATTCATTCAATTATTTTTTTATCATTGCACCTTCAAGACTCATCTCTGTTCCTCTGTGACAATTTGCTGGAGTAGTGAGCCACAGGAAAGAAAAAGAAAGTAAAAGTTAAAAAATACCAACTATAGAATGAACGTCTATTTATTTTGTTCTTATGCTATGTAAACAAGTACTACTCCAGATATTTTTTAAAATGGTCAACAAAATATAAGGGTAATATATATAACTGCCAACTGAAAAGATTTTTTTCTCTGTATTCTAAGGTTTAAGTGCTTTTACAATTCAACCTTTTACTTAAAACTGTAAAAATGAATACATGGTGTGAATCCAGACAAATCACTAATTCGCGATATGAGATTTCTTTTAATTTGTAAAATTATTACTGTCTGTGGAGTTTACAAAGTTTAAGTATTTTAAATTTTATTCAGAACTTCTGATCCTGACAGCAGGCTGCCTTAGGCCTCATTTCCAATTAATTCAGAAAAAAAACATTTCTTTTTAATGTACTGTTTGATCAAAGGCACATTTTTAACACAAAACACATTTTTAAAAGTACATTTTGAGTAGATTTCCTACAGCTAAATGAGAAACTGAGCCCCATTCATAGAAAATGTATCACTATTTTCACAATTTGTACCCAAAGTTGCCTTGCCACATTTACAGAACAACAATCAGAAGGAAAAAAAAAAAAAGGAAAAAAGATACATGAGTATGGTATTGATAAGCTATGACATAAAAGCAGGCTGAACAGACAAATAAAATGAAGCGAGGTTTCTTCTGCATTATTTACATGATTCATGTGTCAATTAAAACTCTTTTTGCATAAAAGATTCCATGCATCCGCTGCCTACTTTAACTCTGATGGATCTTTGGGCCCAGCAATCACAGGAATGTGCAGGTGAAATGCCAATTACTTCACCTTAATTATTATGGGTGGATCACTTGTATTTAGACAAGTCTGCACGTACCATCAGTTACTGCTTGCCAATATCCATAACTAAGTTCTAATTCAATCACCTGAAGAAAACAAGGTCAAGCCAATCACAATCTATTTCTAGTGTGTTTTAAATAGCTGATATACCTCATATAGTCACTAACAAAACAAATGGGTAGACTGTACAATTACATAAATTACTATCTTTCTAATTAAAATATTTTGTTGGAAATTTTGTGTGACCTTGTGAAAGGTCTACCTCGCCTTTCATATCCTCTCAGAAGAGTTCTGCAATCAAGATACATCAGCTCCCAGCAGCACTGATGATGAACATTACGTCAGAACGCAATTTCAGTGTTGCACGGGTAAACATCAAAACAAAGCCTGGCTGGGGTTTTTATTAGTTTTTCTCTACTAAAACTAATAAACAGTCAAAGACATGACCTTATGAAAGTGAATAGGTTATTTTAGGGACCTGTGTACTGATGATGTTTCTGAACTATAATTAATGTCACAGAGCTCAAGAGAAGCACAAAGGCAGCTTATGGCATTCTGCTGCCAGCTTCCTTCACTTGTGCTTCAGTTTTGTCATGCTTGATGAACTGGTTGTGACCAGAAACACTTCCCTTATTTCACTTTAGCTGCTGCAGTGGAAAAGAAAAATAGTGTTAAATGCAGTATTAAATGAGTTTTATTTGCCTTATTTCTTATTTCTGTGTAATTTCTATTTGGTTTAAAAGATGGGAAAAATGACAACTTTATGAAGTTTCAAGTTCTTATGAGTAACATGAATATAATTTAAAAGACAATTCTTGCAATCATCAGTATGTTAGATTTTATTGAAGATAAGTAATTTTCTCAGTTTTAAAGCGACTCCAAGTTTCTGCTCAGTAAATATTTGTGCAGATACAGTCTGCTGTCCATCCAGGAACAAACACCATTTCCTGAGATGTAAATGTAAAATCTCATTTAAAGCTATCATTTTCAAATAAAGGATTTTACTTTGCTATTTTCACTCATTTAATCAAAGTCAAAGAGATGCTACCACAACTTAATTCCCAAGATCTTTAAACTGAGAAAATTGAAGGAGAATTGAATGGGGGAAGGATAATCATTTGGTTCTCAGAGCCAGACTTCTGTGCTTTCCAAAACAGATTTGTCTGACAGTAGGAGCAGGAACTCTATGTTCTGTTCCTTGGTCTCAAGAAAAAATCCTTAAATCCAGATCCATTTCATTCCTCAGTTTGCACACTCATTGATTCCTTGACAGCCTTTCACTGGTTCTGACTGAGATACCTTTTCCAATATTCAATATATGTCACATTATAAATTCTGTAACTTCAGAAAGTGCGTTTTGGTGTCATGCATTATTAAGTGTCCCTTTCACTTTGTCCTCAAAGCTATTAAAAAAAAAAAAAAAAAAAAAAAATCATAGTATCAACAAAGCTGGATTTTTTTCCTCTGAAAAAGAAGATTCTGTAAATCCCATTATATGGTGCTACTATGAAGGAAAAAAAAAAAAAAAAAGAAAAAAGAAAAAAAGAGGCTTTCTGGACAGAGAAGATGAAATTATCTCCACTGTTTGAAATAAATACATCTACAGAACTAGTCTCCAGATCAGCATTTGTGACACCGCTTCTGGACAAGCCATGTTTTCCTCAGGTTTCATTCCTGGCTTGTAATTCTCGTGAGCCTGGGACTGCTTCAACCCCTCTCACTGTTTCACAGCCAATGTGAGCCAATGTGGCAGCGGTGCTGCATATGCACAGCATGAAGTACCACAACTGCCCCACAGCCAGCATCAAACCACTTGAGCAAGATGTGCTCACTTCTCAAGGCATGCTTCACAACACCCATTGTTTCCCTTCTATATACCGTACATCTTATCAGGTAGATATTTGCTTTAGTTATGATAACCCATGCTTGTGCTCTTCTGGGTATTTCCTCTAGTATTAAGTTTTTAAATGTACTTCTCCTTCCTACGCTTTAATATTCTGTTGTTTTTGCATGCTAATTGAAAAAAGAATTAACTTTCTGGCTTGCTTCCTCAGTGAGGCAAATAGAATTCATCACCTCCATCACAAATTAATACAATATAGCTAAAAAAATAAAAATAAAAAAATAAAAAATATATATATATATTCTTGGAAAACTTGTAACACACTTCAAGGTAATAGGCGGCACATGAATAATTCACAGATTCAATTACTTGGCAACAGAGTTACCATACAAAATGAATAATAATAATAATAAATAAATAAAACAGTTCTTTTTAAGCTCAAGGAAAGATACTCTCCCATAGTGAAGACCCAAAATAGCACAGTCATTAGGAGGAGGAACTTTAGGGACAACAGGAGAACAGCCAAGGGAACTGTTGTCGTTCATGGTTCTGAGTTCCTGGTATTAAAGATGAACAAAAAAGTTTAAGCATTAGATTAACATCTCAATTTTACCTACGTAGCAGCAATTTGCTGGCAACAGGTCACAGGTGGTATTCCCCAGGGGTTGGTATGTGAGCTTGTCTTGTTCAATATCTTTACTGATGACCTTGATGAGGACACTGAGTGCACCATCAGTAATTTTGCAAATGACAGCAAGTTTGGAGGAAGTGTCAATCTGCCTCGGCCCTACAGGGGGAGCTGGATAGGCTGGATAGCTGGGCCTAGGCCAATGGGATGAGGTTCAACAAGACCAAGTGCTGGGTCCTGCATTTTGGCCATAACAACACCAGGCAACACTACAGGCTTGGGGCAGATTGGCTGAAAGACTGTGTAGAGGAAACGGACCTGGGGGAATTGGTTAACACTTGGCTGAACGTGACCCAGCAGTGTACCCAGGAGGCCAAGAGGGCCAATGGCATCCTGGCTTGTATCAGAAATAATGCTGCCAGAAGGAGTAGGGAAGTGATCATCCCTCTGTACTCAACCCTGGTGACCCCGCAACTGAAGTACTGTGTTCAGGTTTGGGCCCCTAACTAAAGAAAAACATTGATACTCTGCAGTGTGTTCAGAGAAGGGCAAATGACACTGGTGAGGGGTCTGGAGGAGTCTTATGAGGAGTGGCTGAGAGAGCTGGAACTGTTCAGTGTTCGAGAAAGTTAGATGTTGTACTGAGGGACACAGTTTAGTGGGAAATATTGGTAATAGGTGGCAGATCGAATGATAGTTGGATGATCTTAAGGGTCTTTTCCAACCTTGGTGATTCTCACTTGCAGAGCAGATACTTCTTTAAAGATAGAAAATTTCATAAAACAACTATGACCAAGTAAACAAATTAAATTTTGCAAATGGGCCATAGTTGCTAAGAGAGGTGTCTATACAAAGGTCCTACAACTCTTGGCAGTAGGTCAAGAAAGCACAGCAGATCTCAAGCAGATATTACTCTCATTAAAACTCTGCTGGTTGAAGAAAAAAAACGAAAAAAAAAAAAAAAAAAAAGATAGTGTCTAAGCAACTACTTAGGTTTGGAAAACAGGAAAAGCAAATTCTCCATTTCCCCTTTAGTAGGGAAAAAGGTTGAGACATCAGTGACTGGAAAATATGCAGTCAGTTTGGAGCAGGGTTGACAAATCCATTAAGTATATCATGAATGGGCTCTAAGTCTTATGAATTTGGAAGCTGGTTTTCTCAGTTGCATAAGAGGCCAATAATTAAACATTAGATACTAAGGTGTAGAGAAGAAAGGTTAACCTCTTCCAGGCCAAAAAGTAACTTGAGTGATGACTCATTTAAGTGTGAGATATAACTTACAACAGGTACAAAGAAAAGACATTGACACATTTACATCTAAACAATGATCAGCTTATGTGCTGTCAAACTGCAGATAAGGTAATTATTTGTTACCATGCAGCACTGAGCACTTATGCAAGACAACTTGCATTATCTCAAGGCAATCATTCATCTATTTGGAAAGAGTTGAGTTTTTATTTCATGTTTTAAATGAAACAAATATACATAGCCTTAGCTGAATTCTGATGAAGTCTTTCTTCTTTCTAACCACCCTGTCATGGGAAAAGGGAAAGGTCATTGTAACTGCAGCAACAGAAAGCATTTTAGTTAACTGGTTGAAATTTCTAACAGGACAAAAAATAGTGCTGACTTGTACCTGTAAAAACACACATTTTCTGCTCCTCACAGCAGAAATGGTTTCTGCATGTGGGCACCGCTGTTGGTTCTCCTCACACGGTTTGCCATGGGAAATACACTGATCGCATTTGCTTTGAAGATTATAATTATACTCCACAAGACAAAACTACTGGTATATTTTAGTTTAAATTACAGATGATAATTTAGCATATTTTACTTTTTCAGTGCTGAGTTCTTCAGAGAAAATTCAATATTGGTGTCTTAGAAAAATTCCTTTCACATTTAAATTCAATTCTTTCTAAAGGTTATTAGTGTTAAGACCGGCACAAAAGCTTTAAATCAAATATTCAATTATTAGAAATGAAAAATTATTTGTTAAATAGTAAAATATCAATTTAAGCAGAAGTAGCAAATTCACATTTTGGAAAGAAATATATGATGCAGATGTTTAATATGAACATTCTAAAATGTGTATAAAAGTCAATGCAGATTTTTTAAAGGTAGAAGCATGAAGCTATAAATATCCACAGAATCTTAAAGGAGTTTTGCTTTTAAAGTGTTGCCAGTAACCAGCTTTAGAATATAGTAAAAGTATATTCAGCTGTTCTAAGAAAACAGGATTGTGAATTTGTAAGTGATTCTCTGAATGGTAAAAAAAAAAAAAAAAAAAGAAATATTTGGAAATGAAAATAAAAATATTTCTTGAATTACATTAAAAATAAAAGTAAAAAAAAAGTAAGAAATAGATATAGCAACAAAATCCAGTGCAAATAAAACCACAGCTTGCACCACTACCAAGAGTACTCAAAGTTGTCCTGACTTTGTTTCCTAATAGTGGGGATAAATTCTACTGAAATATGATGTATGCAGATGAGAATTAAATGAACTGGATACCTGCAAATTGGAATACATTTTATTTTTTATTACCCTGCATGCTAAAATGCAATGTCCATATATGGACACCACAATTTATTACTGCAGCACAATCATGACCCGAAGCAATTACGAAGCTGCAAAAATGCCTGCATAATTTCCTTTCCAGTTAAGGATGCTCTTCCTAATGGTACTTCATATCTTTAGTTCGAGCAGCCCCTAGCTCTCTAGCTCATATGCCAAAGGCAATAACATTCAAAGGAGGTATTGAGGTTTACAGTGATACTTATGGAGGACTGCAGACAGGCTTTCACAGATGTGCAGAGGTGTGACCTGATCCTATTTGTCAAAACAGGTGTTAATGAAAAAAAATTAAAGTTGGCATGAATTGTTTCACTGATTAACACTGTAGGGGGAAAAAAAAAATACTAGTGAATCGTTATGAAATACAGCAGCAAGGAGTGACGGGGCAGAGAGGAGAAAAGGATACTTCTCTCATGGGCTGCTGGAGGTGGGAATAAATTATGAAAAGCTTCTCACATGAAAATCAGAGTCCTATATGTCTTCATCCAAGACAGATGAGAGGAACAAACATAGAATTATGGAACTGCCTTTTAACTGCATCGTGATAAGACAAAAAGAAACAATGAAGCAAAGTCCTAGGAGAAAAATGATCTCTTAATTCCTATTTGCCATATGCTGCATAGAAAATTATACCTGTGTTAATACCAAAGGGTTGGAACCCAATCATTCAAAAAGGGTGCAAACAAAGCAAAAACACACTTGGCACAACCTATTTCTCCACTAAGTTGAATCCTGCTGAATTTTGTTATTTCATGTCTATGATAATTTAATAGCTCTTGCTCCTCATTTGCTTTTCTTGTGCTGCTTGCTCACGTTTGGGAGCACTGATGAAGCACAGGTCTCTGTTCAGGGGTGGGCAGTGCTGGTGCCCCTGGACACTCTGGGTCAGCATCCAGCACTCTAATGCCACAGGAGAAAGCAACACTAACTGCATTAAGTCATTAAGGCTGGAAAAGCCTTAATTAATTAATTAATTAAGGCTGGAAAAGGCCACTAAGACCACCCAATCTGACCACCAACCTACCCCCCCAACACCATGCCCACTAGTTATGTCCCTCAGCCATACAGTTCTTGAATACCTCCAGGAATGGTGACTGCACCACCCCCCTGGGCACTCTATGCCACTGCCTCACTGCTCTTTCAGAGACTTAATTCTTCCTAATATCCAACCTGAACCTCCTCTGGAGCAACTTGAGGTTGTTCCCTCTCTTTCTACCACTCTGCTGGAACTCATGACAGAAAATTATCTCCTATACTGATTGTGCAGTCTATGGAAACAGTACACTTAATTTTTTAAACTTAATTTCCTTCTAAACAGTATCCCAGTTAGTCAGCATGCTAATTGTTATTTTGACGTACTTCTAGTATATTTTAAGTTCTTAACTAATGTATGACTGAATCCACCACTGTGTATTATTAACAGGAAAACTCCACTCCTTCAAGGCTTTGTTCTCTTCCTTATAATACAATAAGAACATTGCATAATCGTATAAACTTTGTCTTAGATATTGCTGGCTACTTTTTTGTTGTTTGAGAAAGCAATTTGTGCAGCAATTTCATCCTAACAGCAATAATATTCTTAGATAAAATTACTCAGTTCCTTTAAAACAATGTGTGGTAAATTGCTAATTGCAGTCCATTAAACCATACAATATGAACTGGTTTTATGCTACTCAGTTTCATCAACTATAATAAATGAATAGTAAATGCTATGAGACAGGCAAATATATACAGACTTGTAAGAACAACATACCTTCTGCACAATCATAAAGACTGTAAAAATAAAAACCCATTCTCACACCTGTTAACTGTTGTACAAGTCTTTACAGTGATGATGACAACAGTACCAATTTCAGCTACATCGGTTAATATTTTTTCCATTCCCTTTTGGAGAGTTAATTTTATTTTATGTTAAAAAGAAATAAGATGTAAGATTTCCACATCTATAAAACACAACCCACAACTCCAGTGTCCCTGCCTCTTTGTAGAGCAAGGAGAAAACAGCTAGTGCCTTTTCCAGCATTAAGCCAGGAAACCGTATTCCCTTCAAGAGATGCTAGCCTTGTACTTTCAGTGTTTCCTTTTATCTAGCAAGTTAGCTGCAGTATCATCCATTTTTAACACCAATTCTCCAGACAATTAACCACTAATATTTGGCTTACTTCTTTGTGAATTAGATGCAAATTTAGATGGTTTAACATGTCTTGAGCAACTCAGCTCTACACCACTGTTGGGAGTTTTCTAAAGAACATCTGAGCACTGTATCTGATTCATCTTCACCTTGCACATAAAAGTATAAGCTTTAAAGAAAGACTTTGAAAGATTTTACCATTTTGTAAAAGAAAACGGAAGACAATGGACCAATCTACTAAGATCAGTATATAGCTGATAGAACCAATAAAGAGCAACAGTAACAAATCACTCACACTTCTGTGTAAACTGTTTGTACTGAGAGCCTTTTCATTAATAGCATGACTTCTACAGCATGTCAATAAATGAATGCTATATACAGGTTTTAATGAAGAGTAATAAGAGCTTCTAAAAAGCAGCTCTGTAATGGTCATTTGCTTTATAAACTGTCCGATTTGTGAAATGGGAGCAATACCAATTCATTTAGCTGGCTGGAACGTGCATTCTCAAAAAGAGAAGACAGGAAGTTGGGAACACTTGAGAAAGTCTTGCACCTGATGCTGCATGGAGACCACAGGGCAAGAAAAATCTGTGGTGCTCTCTGAGGAGGCTGCACTGTCACTGCCATTGATGAGGTTTACTCAGTGAAACCAAGGCATGCAAAAGCAAGAGAAAGGGAAGAGTGCAAATGGTCTCATCCTGCCTTTAAGCCAGGACACACAGTGGAAATCCACAGTCAGGCAGATGTTTCTGGGTGTCTGTGCACAGCCTAGTTCAGGGGCTGAGTGGTGCTACTGCACTCACTGCTTCTCACACAGAGCTTTGGAAAGGATTAGATTATTAACATGTTAAAACCTTTAAAAGAGCAAAAAGTTTCAAAATACTTGCAAGGTGACCTTGCACGTTCTAACTATCTACAAACCTCATTTAATTGGCTCAATTTGTTTATATTTATAAATGTGACAAAGCTATTCTCAGTCTGTGAAAATTAGGATGCATAATATATTTGTCCCATCAAATATTGTAAATCTATAATACCATTATGCACATAAAGAATATTTAAACAGAACTTCATTTTCTGATCAAAATCTAACTTCAAGCCCAGATTTTTATTTGGCTATGTCAGTGCAATAATGGAATAAATATTTCCATAGAACAAGTAGCCCTACAGTTCAGAGGCAGATGGAAAAAAAATACGTGTAGATTTGCATTTGTTTAACCATCAATAAAACCCAATGGTTTTGTTTTTTGTTTTTTGTTTTTTGTTTTTTGTTTTTTTCAGTCTGGAACCGTACAGTGTTACCTTAATCATCAACAGAAAGGAAAAATCTATTAAACAAACGCTTCAAAAAAGCACTCAAAATGTAGATTTCAAAGTGCTGACTAAAGCTAATGCAAACCGCTATGCAAATAAAACAACTGAACCTTTGTTATTGATAGAGAGCACTCAGACAGACCCATGTTTCAGTAGCATACTAAACAGATTACTGCGACAGCAACCAACAAAACTCACAACTGGCGTTCATTTAATTTCCAATTTTTTATAGAAGATGTGAAATTTCTATTACTTTTCAAAGAAGTATAGTTTACCAGTTACCACAAATGCATTTTCCCTGGAACTTTTTTCTTAGGTCTGTTAGCTATTTCACACAAATGCATATTTAACAAAGTCTTTATGATTATACTCTTGCACTCTAAAAATGCCACAATAGATGCTTCCTGTATAGATCACTAAGAGGTGATGGAAAGTCTTTCATTGTCTTCTCACTTAACCAGGAAAGCAACATTAAGAGATGTTTTCTTTTGAGGTTCTGTTCCACACATAGCAGAACTATATAAATTTTGTAGTTTAAAGATAAAATAATGGTTACTATTCAGACAGATCAATTTTCCAGTATAATTCACCTTTGGTTTCACAAACAATTAATGCAGAAAATGTTGCTCAGGCTATCACTGCCTCTTCAAAAAATGCATACTGAATGCACAACTTCAAAATCAATGTAAATGCTCTTCCAAGAAAGCGAGCTGTTCAGCTACACCCAGAACAAGCAGTGTGAGCCAACAGAAGCAGGTCTGTAAGAGTAAACAGCCAGTCAAGGAAGACTTGCTCTCCTTGTTTCGTACATTAAAAAAAAAAATACCTCACCACTCTTCAGCTGATAAAGCTGCAAAACCACTTTGGAGCACTACTACAGAACTGATGACCTCATTTACAGATTTTTGTTGTGAAGCCAAGAAAATTGACAAAGTAATACGACACACCAATAAGTTATGTCAAGCAGATATTCCCTCTGTTACAGCGCTGGGTGTATGGGGGATCACTCTACCACCATGCACACCAAGAGAAGTGGCAACTATATATTGAAAGGTAAAGCATATACATATTCATTACATTCCAAGGACATGAGCAGACATTCCCCAAAATAACTAACGTATCTAGTGGTCTTGGGATAAAAGCTAATAGTCATTTCCAACCTTTTAAGGGGGGTAGCCCAAACCGGTTCCCACCGATGTTATGCTGAGCTGAGGCATTTGTTTTGCCATCTTATCTGCAACAACAGGACATCCATTCTACTTTCATATCTTCACTTGACAAGTTTCATGGCCTCTACATTTTGTTCTTGAGCTTATATTTATGCAAGCCTCCTGTCCTTCAGCTTGTAACCACTCAAGTTTTGTGAAAGGCTGCTCTCACAGTATGAAATAACAGTATAGCTATTTGCATGATTCAGTTGTAACAATCCTGGTTAAACTTCAACTGCACCAAAAGATACTTTTGAAAAGACAGAAAAAAATGAGTAGCTTCCTTAATGGATTGATTAACGCTAGTTGAAAATAAAGGTTACAAAGAAGACAACAAGGTATTCAAGTATGGGAACAGGCTGCCCAGAGAAGTGAGAGAATTCCCATTCCTGAAGATATTTAAGAAAAAAGGTGGACATAACACAAAAGGACATGGTTTAGTAGGACAATGTTCACAGTTGGATTTCATGATCTCGAAGATCTTTTCCAATCTAAATGACTCTATGATACTAGGAGATTCAGTATTCTCAGACAAAATGATGCTTTTGTGAAGTTTTGTGAAATAACATAGTCAATCTGGAAACAGTGAGAAGCTCCACTTTTACCAAATAAATCACGTTGTCATCATTCATGTGCAAACAAGTTTGGAAAAATACACTCAGAAGACAGAAAATTAATGTTATGATCAAGTCATCTGGATAACAGATTATATTTTTGTGTCTCTCACTATATATAAACTCTTGTACACTCACAAGAAGAATGAAATACTGCAACTTCAGTCAATTAGGTTAGTCATACGATTGAACTGTCTGATTAAAAAAAAAAAAAGACAGAGAAAACCACGTACCTAGATGAAAACTTCATGACTTGCATGTATCTTTATGTTCTAGCTGTAACTCAACCTTTTTAATAAAGGAGGGCATTGGACTTTTTTAAAGTTAGTATACCTTTTTACATCTATTTTTCAGGTAAACAGCTGGCACTGACATCTGGCTATACCAGATGGGGAAAAAAAGAAAAAGACATTTAAATAAAAATTAAAGTCTCAAATGAAAGTAAGTTATTAGCTGAACTGTCAGTGGAGTCATCACAGTTTATGCTCTTTTATGATGCTTAAACCTGTAATATATTATGCTATTTTTCCAAAGTTTGGATATAAATTTCTGATGCATTAAGCAGACAGGAGGAAAGTTGCCTCTTCAAATTTATGTTTCATGTGGAGGTAGACATTAGTTTAAGGACAATTCAAAAGACTTACAGGATTTTCACACTGCTAACTGATATTTGAAAAAGTATTTAATGAGACTTTGAAGTGATCAGAATGAAGTTTTAAGAAATTCAATCTTTTTATTCAAGAATTAAGTAGTAGATATATCACGTAACCATGATTCACTCAGTGTTTGTTATTGTGATACAGAAATTGTTGAGATTTCATTCACAGAAGTATTGAATTTTTGAGATCTGAAGATGTTTATTTGGTGCTGTATGCGCATTAAATTAGTTTATTTCCCAGAGGTACTTGATACTTACTGCATTTTCCATTATTTATTAGTGTTTGTTTCATTATTTAAGATTCTAGAAGATATTTGCTGTTGGTATTTTAGGAATAATAATTCCGTAGCATGCCCCTATTCCCTATTTGCTTAAACAATCATTTTTAACAGCTGCAACATTTGAGCGCTGTGATATTTAGAATATCACATTAGAGGCAGAGAAATGAAGAGGAAGGAAGAAATCCTATAATCAACTCAGCTGTCTGTTTAAAACTGTCTACTACTTCAGTGTTGCCCAGACGCCTGCTCTACCACCTATAAAAAGCCATCTTGCCTGCTGAGAGCCTCATCCACAGCCCTGCGAGCTTACAAGCTGCTCCACTTATAACAAAACTCCATGCATCACTGGTTGTTGATTACCACCCCTACACCATGCTTTTTCTAAATAACTGATTCCAAGTTTCTTCAAGTACATCATCAATTTTCCAAACTCTCCTCAAAAGATCTAATTGGGCTGCATTTTCTTTACGTTGAATCTCACCATGGTATCTTTGCTCATTTTTCTAATCTCCCTGCATGCCTTGTGTCAGTTCTTAACTTTCAAACACTTCTATCCCCACAGAATATATAGTATCACATGCCAGTTTTATTAGCATGTTGTTAACACCCTTTCCCCGACTATTAATAAAGACATTAAAAATGACTGGTTCTAGCAGTGACCCTTGTGGTACACAACACTCTTTGTCTGCAGACTTTCAGTCAGATTTTAATCCACATTACAGTGTTCTTATTCAAGCCAATTTGAATTCATCTTGCAAGTAAGGCTTCGCAAGGCAGTGGAAAACTTGTTACATAATAAATAAAAATGACTACATTAATCCCTTCTCTCAGGTTTTCACATTTTATTTTTGAATCTATTAAAATAGTGCCCTTTATCAGCCACATTCACAGATAACTATATCCTATATATTTGCATCTTTTAGACAATATAAAAATTTTATATGTATATGGACGTATAAGGAAAATATAGAAAAATGGAAGCCAATGTTACTCCTATTCAAGCTAGAATCAAACCTTTGCCAGTGATAAGAGGGGAAAAAAAAAAAAAAAAAAAAAAAAAAAAAAAGAATTTGATCAGAACAAAAGAAATAATGCTCAATTTTCCAGAAAGAGAAATGGCAGAGCAACAAAAGTTTTCTCTACATTGCAGTATACAGCTGCCAGAGGGAGTAAGTCTCTGGCCAGAAATCCTATGGTATAAGGTAGCTAACTGACTCTATGTGGCTAAGTCCACATTGTATCTCCTGAGAAGATTAGCAGCATTGTTCCTACACAACACTCGGGTTCTCATGATGCTGGGATTGAAGGGTTTCATGTTTTAATAATTTTTTTCTTCCTCCAGCCCATCCTGTGTTTATGATAATATAATGGCTTCAGCAGAGAAGCTTGGCACCCATGGGATACATAACCCTGAAGGCAACTCAGCTCAGGTATTACCAGTCGAAACTTTATTTACACTGTTTTTGGCACCACCCAGTTGTTGTAACTCCAGAAGAAAGCAGTGCTATGTCTTCCTCTAACAAAAACAAAGTTGTTCAGAAACTTTATTTTTAATATTTCCTTTCATTCTTCATTTCTCAGATTACTCTGCATCAGAAGTCTATTGTTGTACGTTCTTTAAGAACAAACATAACATGATAGAACTAATGATCTGTAGCTCACACTCAATAAACATTTTTTTTTTTTAACGTAAGCCTCACATTCAAATTTCAGGGATTTTTGTCTAGTAACTTATGTAGGTACAAGCTCCTTAAAGTGTCCTTTGGGAACATCTGTCTTCCCAATTTCATCATTTCAAGTGAATATGATACTACTGTCCCCAGGTAAAAGTCATGATGCAATTTTATCAGACAGTTGCTGTACTTTGTGCAGCGTGGGTGTGAGAGCTAATTTTGTCCTTAGATTCAGAGGCTTCATTAACAGTCTTAACACATTCACTGCAGCTTCCTAAATCCTTTCAGGCTTTAACACTTAAGCTACTGCAGGGGAAAAAAACTTCATGTACAGAAAAGGCTGTTTCTCTAGCTCAAATGAAACAGATACTTTAGATAATGCTAAGTGCAACATTACAGCTATGACATGCCAGTGAAATGAAATTTATGATAAACTAATCATAGCTATCAAAGGCTGTAAAATACATTTTGGATGTTATAAAATAACTGTAACCCTAAACTGGAATGAATGCACAGAGTGGAAATTAGGTTTCAATTTTATGCAGGCATATAGAATTTGTCATAATGCATATCATGACACTTTGCTATTATGTTATAAATTATATTCAAAGAATCTCCTCACATGACAACATGCTGCTCGTGACAGTTGATAACTAAAACATACCAAAAAAAAAGAAAAGAAAAACAAAACACCCTTTGCCTTCCATCAAAGGTGGGCCTTTTTGTTCCAGCTTTAAGATGCTTTATATAGTAAGGTAAGTTTTAGTTAGTTTCTAAAAAAATAAATCTGAAACTCTTCCTAATACTCCTTTTCTATATCTCAGTTATGAGACGTGTCTTACAAAGCTTTTGTACATGGGAATGTTTTCATCAATTGATAATATGTAGGAAAACTTGTATGTTCATTGTCTTTTTTCTTAAAAAATATCTGTAACAAAACTGATAAAACAAAAGACCAAATTCCTACCTGCTACTGTAAATCATGTAAATTAAAATTCTGTATTATATCTGCTAGATATAACTACTCTGAAAGATTTCTCTTACTCAAAAATACTATGGACAAAAGAATCACATAGCTATAAGCTATGATGTTTGTAGGTAACTTCCTTAGGTAACTTTTATGAAGAGCTAAGCAAAGCGTGATAAGTGAGTAGCCAAGTAACCAGTTTGCAGTGAGAGCTTCTGATTCCTCACAAAACAGTGAAGGATAGTGGTCTATCAACAGATGTAATGCATTAGTGGGTATACTAATCTGGTTTACTCTGGCTATTGGTAAAAGACTAGAAAAAATATATTCATAATACAGGGTTGAGTCTTGCTGCATGATACCAACAGACTTCAGTTACTGAAAAGACATTAATTTGAAGCCACAATGACTCTGCAAGCACAAATACTAAGTACGTGGATTCAGGGCTTTCTTTCTCCATAAAGGAGAGCTTTAGACAGATAAGGTGCATCAAAAAGTCAGAGCTCAGTAATGCAGAAATCCACAGATGCTGGTATGAACTTCATTTATAGACTTTGTGACCCGTGTCACCGGCAAACTGCAAGTCTAACTCAGCAATCATGTTGCTATCTTAATGTCTACATACACAAAAAGTTATCTAGGCTCACACTGATTTATCAAAATCCAGCACGATAAGGAGGAAATACACTGGTATAGTCACACTTCTGACTGAAATAAAAAGGATGAAGTCTATGAAAGACAGAAGTGAAGATGAGGCAGATGCAGATGGGAAAATGGAGCTTTGGGGGAATATCTAGCTTTTGGAGAATCAGGGGACTAAAGAGCAGGAAGTAGCAATTGTTGGATAAAGGATGCAGCAATTTGTATTTTGAAAACACTTGCAGAGCTGAAGATGAAAAATAAATTTCAGGAAGTGATTAACATTAGCTGACATACTAGGGATGGGGATGGAGAATTTAAGGAAGGAAAAAATGAGAAAAAAATAATGACAATATAATATACTGAGGAAAAATAATGATTTGGTGGAATGGTCCCACTGTGACACAGGTTCAGATTTCTGATCTCAATTTTTAGTAATATTGCCTCTGTTTATCAATAGGTTTATCAGGAAAAATCTGCTCTCCCTTAAGAATTGTATGTTTGATTCCACAAAATACACACTGATCTGGCACTGGTAAAGGTGAGTCTGCTTTGTTCTCTTTGCATGCACTTTCCCTACCTGTCAGGTAGTGTAAGACTTCCCTGTCTTTTTAATGTGCACATACCTTATAAACAGCTTCGGTCAAGTTGGACAACTTTCTACCATTTCTCTTCCTTTTCTGGCAGAAGATAAAGAATGTTTGTCAGCTCTTCTCAGAAGTTCAGCAATATTGAGGGCAAAAGCAATATTTTTTTCTCTTAGTTGCAGAGAAGTCTTCAGTTTAAAGCTTCGTAGCAAAGGGGCAATGAGACTGGTTCCACTCTCACTGAACTCTCCAGATAAAAAGTGCAAAACACTTTGAAATGAAAAGTGCTAAGGAATCATAAAACATTATGGAATGAAATTCCCCTTCAGTGGGGCATTACATATGAAGGCAGATGTTTTACTGGCTCATCTTTCAGAAAACGTACTTAGCTCACTCAGTGTTTGCAATAGCTAGTGTCAAGCACTTCCATGACTAACAACAAGTCAACATATGCAGGAACAAAACTGAACAATCAATAGAAATTTATCTTCTAGGGATGTTGGCACATCAGAAGAAAAAGAAAAGAACAGCAAATACCTTACGAAGAAATCATGATATCCAGGATAATTAAATTTAATATAAGATTAAATAATGTTAAAATAATGAAGGTCCAACCAACACAGTAGAGATTTTTAAAAAGATAATAAATCTATACTGACTGTAAAGAAAAATGACAGGCAAACTAAGGAATATTTTTCAAGATAAAGATTTTAGTGAAAATTGAAAGCAAGCAAATAGGAAGGCTATGATACAGCCACAGGTTTATCCATACATCATGAAAAGAGAAGCTCAATGTCATGAAGTGACCTAGTACTGAAAATCGGATCTGAAATGCTTGCATGAAACAAAAAGTGTGGCCTGACCACTAGAACACACAGCTATCTTTTAAACATGAGAAGATGAAGAACTGGACACAGGATTAATAGACTGAAAAACACAGTTCTCTTGACCAAATCCAGAGATTATAAAAGCACACCTTACTTTATCAGCATACATGGCAAGGAGTGGCATTCCACAACTATAAGTTAAAGCGTCATCCCTATACTAGACCTGATGCAACAGAGCAGACCAGGATAGGAATTATCCTTGACATTGAGTTTCTGTACCCCAAAAACAATAAACATTACAATTAAACTATATCAAAGCAGAGATGAATGTATATTTAGAGGTTGGATAAAATTAATCATTTTGGTGCAACTGTGCTAATAATTATTTAGGGGAGGATGAACAGCTGAAAGAACAAAATTGAACCTGACAAGAAAATGAAAATAAATAAACCTCAGAAATATGAAGAGGGATTACTATAATTAGCTAACTAAAAATCCTCAGTTTTCTATTAAAATTTGAGAAATAAGAAGAGGCAATTCAATTTGATCAGTACAGCTCTATTCAGAAAGGGAGAACTCCTTAAGAGCAGCCCTACAGAGAAGGACTTTGAGGCTCTGGTGGATGAAAAGCTGGACGTGAGCCAGCAGTGTGCAACTGTAGCCTGGAATACCAACTGTATCCTGGGCTTCATCAAAAAAGGGTGGCCAGCAGGGAGGTGACTTCACCCCCCTACTCTGCCCTTGTGAGGCCCCATCTGCAGTATTGTTTCCAGGCATGGGGTCTCCTGTACACTGTGGTCTTCTGATACTTGAACGGTGCTTACATGCAGGAGGGTTACCAAAATTTTACATGGTCTGATAGTGATAGCACAAGGAGGAATGGCTTTAAACTGAAAGAAAGGAGGCTGAGATTACATGATAAAATAAATTCTTTGCTCAGAGGAAGGTGAGGCACTGGCACTGGCTCCCAAAGAAGCTGGAGATATCCCATCCCTGGAGGCACTCAGGCAGCCCGATCTAGTGGGTGGTAGCCCTGTCCATGGCAGGGGTTGGGGCTGGGTGGGCTTCGAGATCCCTTCCAACCAATTCATTCTATGATAATCGTATAAGAATGACACACGAGGCAGAACAGCCCTTACTAAATTGAAGACAAACTATAAATTGAAGAAATTTTAGCAGCCAAGTTATACCTCAAACATTAACAAGCTCCTCTTAGTGAAATCATTCCTAAACTTTAATTACATTAATTGCAAACTCAATAGTTGTTATCCGACATCTAAATCTAGTTATATTTATTTTTAACCATTGTGAACTTATTAGACTATGAAAGCAATCCTTTTGCATTCCCAAACTGACATAAGTGAGCTTGAATTTGAATTTATATGCACTTTCTACATACTTTGGAAAAAAAACAAAACAAACAAACAAACAAAAACAAAAAAAAAGTGATAATACTACCTATGCTGTTTTTTCTGAGAAAAATACCATACTCCATCCAGCAATGTGAAGATGACTCCTAACATATACACAACTAATGGATACATTAATTCTGTGGATTACCAATATTTGTAAAATTGCATAATCTCCCTCCATTGAATAATTTAATCTGTTACAACAAATATTTTTAAAACCTCTAGAAATCTGCTCAATGTTAGTACACATGCTACAGTATTTCAGTGAGAAATCCAGTGAGCTAGTCATGCTCCAGAATAAGGCATTCAGAAAGCATAATACTATTATTAGTGCAGTTCCCAGTGTTTCACCAATCAAAACACTGTACACATAAAATTTATCATTTCAAACAACGACTAACAATCCTGAAAATAGGGAAAGATGAAGGCTGGTGCAACAAACTAGGTTCCAGGTATATATCTCAGAAAGGTAGCACTAGAAAGAAATGGATAGTAACATAAATAGAAAAATATACTGTCTCTGATCTTGTAATGCTGAGGTTTGACCATTCATTCACTATTGCTGACTGGCTGTGTATTATGAACACCATTACTGTCACGAACTATTTCACAGTAGAAAGGTCTTAACTGAGATCACTTTTTACCACTTAAAAAACTGAGTTTTTGTCAATCCTTTGATTGCATGGTAGCAAAGATTTTCTCTAATGATAGCTCAAGAAGAGCTTAAAAAAGAACTCCTTAAGAAGGAGTCTTATAAACAAAGCTAAGTAATTTATGCTATCGTAAGAGTGAACAGGTATGGTTGGCATCTTAGCTTCAGTCTGAATGTCCTTGTTACCTTGGCTTGACCTGATTATTTGTAATTTTTTGAGCAGTGAAAAAAGATTTTTCAAAACGTTATCTGTGATAAAACTATCTGTAACTACACAGCTGTTCCAAAAGAGATCTGCTTATGACAGTATTTAGAGAGGCTTCAAATCAAGCTACCATTTCATGCATCATGTTAAGAAAGTTTTTTGTCTCTTCCCAGTCCTCACCACAAAAACAAGAAAATCAAAAAGCTCTTCACAGGATGGGCCTAGTCATCGTCATATCAACAATATTTTCTGCGAACATACAGTGGAACATTACCAGGCATACAAATTTCTCTTAGTACAACCTTGCAGTCAACATATATCTTTGCTAGTCATTAATTATATAGATCATTCTACACATTACATACTGATAACAAGCCATTTTTAGATGTTTGAAGGTGAAAATATTTTTTTGTGTATACAAAAACAAACAAACAAAAATCTTGGACTTGAAAGCCTATGAAAATCAATAATTGCTAGAAATGTAGGATCAATGTAGGAGCACTAAGTGCATAAAGGCACTAAAAAGAAATATATATAGTCAACTTCAAAACTGCTGAAGCAGCCTATTGCACAAAGAATGCAATAAAAGTACTGTAAATTTACTGCAGTAACTTTCTGATGCTAATGTCTTTTTACATTAATCCTTACTGTAAGTCTACTAAATGCATTAATTAGAGTAACACTGTTGGTTATATGTAAGGATATTCTTATCAATGTAATCTCATTTGGAAATGTAAGTGAATGCAGTACAGACAAATAGTCCTTCAATGGAGAAGCAAATCATCTGGAGCACCTCCCTCTGGTTTTCTTTGATATGCACATTTTCAGACAAGGTTTGCCTCAGTTATAACTTTATATCTCAATCTCCCAACAATACAATTAAAATAAATTATCATGCTCTCTGCTGCTGTAAACATGGAGAGATGAATCCTGCTCAGCTTGATATGTTATTACAATGTACTTAGAGTACATTATCTACTCAGGAACAACAGAAATCTTGCCAATTATTAAATATATATATATATTTCAACCACTTAAGTTGGTTTGTTTAAACTTTTTTTTTTTTTTTTTAATTGTAATAATCTCAGATTTCAGTATTTCCAGATTTAGAAATTTTAAACACGTGTTCTGTTTTTAGAATACCTTGGTACATAACTGTAGCTCTTAACAAATCCAACTTGCTTAAAACGTAAAATTCATTATCATCCATAGTGTGTCATTAACTTCTTACCAGTCAGTATGGTATTTGCTTCTGTGCAGCATCTTTCCCTCAAAACATGGCCTTTTCAAAAGCTGACATCTTCACTGTGCTTCTATTGAGTCATTCTGTAATAGCCCCATTTCTGAACAAAACACTACTATCGCAGGGTAGCTGACACTGGTGAGAGTTAGGTGACCTTGGTGGTGCTGCTACATTTGTAATTCTTCAGCACAATGAATTACCTCATGATAATGTTTTTTTTTTTTTGTTTTTTTTTTTTGTCAGAGAACACTGTAACACAATGAGAACTAGATTTTTTTTTCCTCCTGTGAAAGAAGAGATATGCTTTGACTGGTATACAGAAACATTCACACAAGGGTCACTGAATAACAAGGGAATTGACAATTACTCAGTAATAAAAAAAATATATATACAGTAGATATTCATATAGCCCTGTACTTCACACATAATGACCTCTAGGCTGACTACAGCAAGTAATATTTGTCAAAAGGATATTTTAGTGACCACCAACTCTTCCTATATGTTATATTTTAAAATAGCACACAAAAATCATTAATTTCAAATCATACACTAATCAAGAAGTGGCCTGGCATAATACAGCAGCAATTGTAATTGCACTGTCTATACAAAAAGGAAAAATAGTAAAAAAAAAATAAATTGAAGGCTCGAAGCAGAAAATTTGCATTGCAGGTTTCACAAATTATTAGTAGGAAAACGTTGCATGTTTACGTATACACACTTATATATAATGCAGTATTTTATGTAGTATAGATATTTTGTACTACGTAACTATGATATATATTATATATAATCTCATGAGTTTAGGCTTTTCTTCACAGTCACAAACACAACCATCACAATGACAATAAACATCAAGCAGCAGAACAAATATCACAGCAGTGAAACTGTCCCTCTCAGAATTTGGAGTCTCCTATAAGATACATCAGAGAATGTAATTCTAAATGCTAGACATCTAAAGAAGGCTGCAGCTAGTAGCATTAATATATTGTCTTATTTTTATGATTTAAAATATCTTATCCCATAGAATTTGGAAAGAATTTAAAAGTAAGTGAGCTCTAACATGGACTAGATGAAGAATGCCTGTGACTGTCAGCAATTTGCCCAGCTTTTACTGATAGAATTGCCTACAGGCTTGAATTCCCTAAGAATTCTGGCAATCATCTAATCACTGAAAAGTTCAGGATCTACAAGTAATTTAAGTTGAAAGTCCAGAAGTCAACTGGTCCAAGGCTGTGCTCACAGTAGGGGCCACGGTAGTTACAATGGGAAGTCAGAGCATTCTGAGAGAAATTGAAGTGCAGTGTTTGCTCTTATGAACAGACAATTATAGCCATCAGAGCACCCACTACAGACATTAAAAATGTAAATAAAAGAAATATTTCACAGAAAGATAGTATC
This sequence comes from Lagopus muta, assembly GCF_023343835.1. NCBI lineage: Eukaryota > Metazoa > Chordata > Aves > Galliformes > Phasianidae > Lagopus > Lagopus muta. Next base: position 93,531,236 of record NC_064433.1, read on the forward strand.
TGAAAATAATATTTAACATAAAAATCTTCAGAGCAGTAAAACATATCATCTCACAAGCGTGGCATGACACCAATCAACACTAAGGCATCCGAGTAAACATGACATGAACTTTACTGCATACATACATACATGTATGAAAAATGATTAATGACTCTACTTACAAACTAGAATTGGAGGCAACACCAGTTTCTGTATCATCTTAGACTTGCAGTAGCGTTTAATTTAATTTAATGAATTTAATGACACACTACTACTTTTCAAAAATCCATTTTCCGTTTGCATTTTCACTAAAGTGCTCAAAATAAGAAAAAAAAAATCTGAACAGTAATCAATATACATATTAAGTGCATTAATTACTGTTGAGTTTTGATCTGAATCAAAACAAAGTAAAATTGTGCATAACAATTAATCAGTATCATTATTTCTGATCCTATTTCAAGGAATAACTGCTAAATTACTTATCAAGAGCCAACTTATTATTACAGAAAGGTTAACTGCTGAATTTAATGTGCAGAAATTGTAAAACAGATATTTGGACACGTGCTTTGAAGCTTAGGATCTTAAACAACATCTGAAAGAATAAAGGATTTTGTCTTCCCAAAAATAAGTGGGGAAAAGAAGAGAAGAGAAGGGAAGAAAAAGAAAAAGAAAAAGAAAAAGAAAAAGAAAAAGAAAAAGAAAAAGAAAAAGAAAAAGAAAAAGAAAAAGAAAAAGAAAAAGAAAAAGAAAAAGAAAAAGAAAAAGAAAAAGAAAAAGAAAAAGAAAAAGAAAAAGAAAAAGAAAAAGAAAAAGAAAAAGAAAAAGAAAAAGAAAAAGAAAAAGAAAAAGAAATAGAAATAGAAAAAGAAAAAGAAAAAGAAAAAAGAAAACATTTGTATAAACCATATAGTGGCCAATTCCTAAAACATAGCAACAATAAAGCAGATGGCTACCAAAAATCAGAGACACCTTAAAATAATACTAGGCTGTTCATCAGGGTGGTGGTTCTATTCTTCCATGGTCTTCCCTCACTCTTCTAGAACAAGAAGCAGTGGGTGACTGAAAACCTACAGTATTTCAATCAAATCAGCAAAATGCTTATTTGCATCCATAACTGCTTAATTTCTACCATAACATAGCAGACAGATTTAAGAAGAAATTATTCCAGTTGTTTGACAGAATGTCATGTTAAGAATTACACTTTCCAAATTATAAATTTCTTAGCCTTGGCCTTAGGTTTCACTATTTCCACAATAATCACTTTTCTCCAGAACCATTAATACAAGGGGGGAGGGAGGAAGAGAAAACAAAAAACAAAAAAAACCCTCCAATAGCACAACAGAGTTCATTACATTAAGAACTTACATGATTAAACCTATTTCTCCTCATTACACAGTGAAATAAAAAAACATTTAACTAAACTATTGATATCATCATACATTCAGAAAAAGTGGAATCTTTTTAAAGATTTCCAATTGAGGAAAGTAATAAGAAGTTCTTCAAACTCTCAAAACATACTAAATTTCAACACTACCTAATGTTCGCTTCTTGACTGCAAATAGAGAAAAAGCCTTTTCACTTCATCTGCCGTGAGGATTTGCTCTCACCATGAAGTCTACCACTCCTCTCTTCCCAATTCTCTGCACTGATCAACATCTGAATACTTATTTTTTATTCCTTGGTATTACTAAGTTTATTTTAAAGCACTTAATATCTAGTTTCTCAAACCCTGACAAACTTTCTTTCCCTATGATTTAAAACAAAATAAATTTTCTGCATAGGAAGGATACCACAAAGATTTGCACTAGACACTGTCCGTGTATTAACAATTTCACACAAATGCAAGTCTCCTATTACTAGAGCACCTCACAGCTCCTGTGCTTACAGTTTTGAACAATTTTATTTTCCTATCTAAAGAAAAAAGTTAAGTCAAAAAATAAACAAGTTTTAGAAATAAAATCCAAGCTATTTTATTTTGTAGTCCTCACCACCTTAAATTCAAGATTTTAATTAGTACTTAACTAGCTCGTATGAACATGGAGGAATGTCATCATCAAGACCAAACTTAAGCCAAAAATGCAGATAAGGATGACTGTTCTCAGCAGAAATGAAGTCAGCCTTTATCCTCCTACCAGCTATCTAGTATATAACACGCAATTTACTCTTTCACAAGACATTCACTCTTGTGCTTTTATAGAAGGGGAAGAAATTCCTTATTCCTCTTTCCAATATCTTTCTCTCCAGAGAAGAAAAAAAGAGGGGATTATAGCAGAATGATAAATTAGACACTTGATGTGTGTCTTTCTTTGTCCTCATAAAAACTCTAAGGTACCTAAAATTAAATATCAATTTGAAACTGGTGAAATTCCACTATTACCTCTGCAATCATCACTGGGTAAGATAATGGATACAAGGGAAAAAGAATCAATTGTTCTCTTATCAAAATAGAGCCAATAATTCTTCTTTCAGAACTAAAATCCAATGAATGTGTCATCATATTAAAATAATAATAATAATAATAATAATAATAATAATAATAATAATAATAATAATAAATCACTTCATTTTCACAAAGTAAATAAAGAGAGGTACACGGAGGATCCTAGAAACTCTTTTGATAGCTGACTTGGGTAAATAGAAAAGGAAATGACTGCATAACTAAGTACAACATAAGGACCTGTTAAGGATTTATTGCCTTTAAGTTCTTATTAACCATGCCAAGTTACGTCATAACAAATCACCAGCTATACACAATATATTGCACTTAGTAGGTTACCATAATACCCCATTTCTGTTTATGCGCATATACATAAACATATGCATAAAACCACTATTTCTCCTTTTTCTCAAAACTGAAAACAAAAATATCACTATCACAAGGAAATTCCAAATTTTAGTTAAAACTATAGAAGATACTCATTCAATAGGGTATTTGGATTAAGAAATTAATACTTTCATAACTAGATGGAACTGCTTATTTTCTTTTGATAGTCCTGTTGAAACCGACATTCCTGGAAAGCAAAATCTCTCTTGATCGTCAGGACAGTTAAAGTTTGGAAAATGGCAAGAGTTCCTTCAAACTACTCCAAAATGCCTCAGCAACATCCAGGAATGTTGGATTGTCCTTGACCTCCTGCAGAGGCTGCTGAAACCAATGCCAATTACTGTCAATTGTGTTAGCTTATTCTGCAGCATAGACACCTGCAGACCATGAAATGGAACAAGATCACAATTGCTTTCACACAGGTCACCGTGCAGCCATCAGTTGGTAACAACTGTCACTCATTACCTAGTGAAAACATAATCAGATTGACAGTACAGAGATGAAAGTCACTCTTTTACCATCATCATTAATCTGCTGGATCTATTGCTTCCACAGGAAAAAGTCAGTCCTTCTTCTTCCTCAGATAATTAGAAATTCCTCAGACAATTAGAAAGACAAATAAATTTGTCCCTGAAAATGAATTTTCTCAATTCCCCCATAGTCAGTTGAAAGAGTATGCACATACATTGGGCAAGAGAAAAGGAGGAAATGAGAAGAAAGCTTAACTGATCTGGATGCTGGTAGAATAACGACAGGAAAAAGCTCTAAGTCAGATGCCCCCAAAAGCTGCACCATGCCATCAGCTTCTTTCTAGATGTATTAAGAGAGTTGTATGTCAGCCATCTCAGCTGATTCTAGGTCCATAAACATGTAAACAGAGCAGCAATCTTTCTTTTCTAGGTGATTAGTCCTTTGCCAAACTGAGAGGAAAAAAAAAAAAGTGCTGAAGTCCTATGTGTATTCTGATTGGACTTATCTACAAATAAAAAATGCAGCAAATACAACAATAACATGACATTCTCCCAGGAAGAGAAGTTCTAAACACCTCATGCTGCGCGAAATCTGCCAACACACTGCTGAAGTTTAGAGAACTGAACTTCAGTGATTTCCTCTTATAATCTCCTTATGTCAGAAAATTATAATATATATTTTTTTTCAGAATCCATGACTATATATATATATAACTATTTAACTATATATACCTATATATGTATATAACTGTATCTATAGATATAACTATCTATACAGATATATCTATATATAACTATGTCTATCTATATATAACTATATATATATATAGCTATATCTATACATAATCTACTTATCTATATGTATATACACACGGTTACAGATTCTGCAGGAATCACATAGTCATTAAATAGCAAAACAATCAAAATGATCACAAAGAAAAAAGTTATACTGGTTGGTGGAAGTCATCTGCTAAGGCAACAAATGTACTTTTCATCCAACTCCCACCTTACATACAAATTTTAAAAGTTCACAAATCAAGAGGACTGAGAGGATTGTCAGAGGAATCTTCTCTCAAACAAAAGAGGATATTTTAGTAGTAAGAAATTGTTAGTATCAAGGCGTTAATTTTCTAACAATAGATTTTATAATAACACACTTTGAAACTGCTAATTGTACTTTGTCTCCCTCTAATAAAAACTAAAAAAGCACCTCAATCGAAATTGGCCTTCTGCCCCTCCTTCAGGTAAATTGGAGCACAACACTTCTTTCTTCCTTTTCTGTGCTTCAAAACATTTTTTCCCCTCCTTTTTATCAAGACAAATGGTATTTCATTTCACTTCCAAATTCAGGCTTACTTTAAGATTATCAGACTCAAGGTCCTTGTAAATAACAGATACATTATATTCAAACTTCACACCTTGTATCACAATATGTTATATCTGTCAATGAAATCCATTAAAATAATGAAAAAGATAATACTGCTAAAAAAAACAATGTGATTTAAAAAAAAAAACAAAAACAATCAGGCAACTAAGTGATTCAAAGTAAATTCATTTCAAGAAATCTAGAAGGGACAAATACCAAAACTCTGTGAAAAGAGATTTAATATTTGTTATTTGTTCACATTTGAATATTCGGAAGTCATGAATTTTTATGATGGTGCATAACCTTTGTCATTTTACTTCTTCACAATACAAAACTAATTTCATTACCTGGATATCTTATCTAAACAGTACTACGGAGTTGCAGTTTTGTGACAGTCCCGGAAAATAAGAAATTGTTATTGAACAAATCTTGTACCACAATACTGCATAATGGATTAGCGTGCTGTTTTAATTTGTGTTCAGTTATTTAATAAACTTTTAGTTCCCTCCAGATTTATCTAGAGTTTAAAATTAAGAAAATATCAAGTAAGAACTGAGAAATAAATACCTTTTTTTTTTACAGTTATCAAGTTTTTTTAATTATATGAAGTATTTCTTGAAAATATAATTAAATGAAGTATTTCCTGAAAATATATTAATATATATAATATATAGATTTAACGTATATTAAAAATGGAATTTTGCCTTAGTAGTTGCCTGCACTTTGAAATTCATTCTTAATCCTCTGCAATTAAGTTGATCAAAACTAGTGCAAGTATCTCATCCAACATTCTTTTTCAACAATGTTTTACTCTTTGATAAGTCTTTGTATCCTTAGTAGACATTATTTGTTTTAATGAGTAATATGTGCTAATCAGGTTCGGTTTCCTGCAGAATACCCTGTACTGTAGAAATGATTTCTTACATAAATACAGTGAAAACCAAAAATGCAAGAAAATAATAATAATTTAAAAAAAATTATAGATTGTGAATACTCCTGGATAGTATACTAGTTATAATGTATTATATTCAAGATATTACCTTAATATCAATATACTATATTAATTTACATTATTTTGTTGCAATGTATATATGTATATATTTGTTACAATAACTTGATATTAATTCTGTATAATATATTCAATATATTATATAATACTCAGAGGGGATGTGATCAATGTCTATAAATACCTAAGGCGAGGGAGGCAAAGGGACGAGACCAGACTCTTCACTCTCAGCAGTGAGTGGTGACAGGACAAGGGGAAATGGATGCAAACTGAAGCACAGAAACATCCACACAAATGTGCGCAAGAACTTTTTCACAGCACTGGAACAGGCTGCACAGAGAGGTTATGGAGTCTCCTTCTCTGGAGAAGTTCAAGACATGCCTGGACATCTATTTGTACAATCTGGTCTAGGGCGCCTGCTTTGTCAGGATGGACTAGACGATTTCTAGAGGTCCCTTCTAGCCCCTACAATTCTGTGATTCTGTGATAATACCAACTACTTAGCTTTAGTATCATATATTCAATAAAAATTTTTGTCTCACAACCATTATTCATTACAATTCTAAAAACGTTTTGGCTTCCAAGTGCTTTTTCTACACTTCCAATAATTTATTTTCAAGTAGGAGTTAAGATATGGTGATTAGCTATGTTTAAGCTAGTAATTTCTTTAATGCCAAATACTGATAAACACGTACGTATAGATAGACAAGCATATCACAAAATAATAACTGGACAATATAGCAAACACATTTTCACACATAATGATTAAATCTCTGCAATGGCTTAAGGGTTCTGAAAACTTTAAACATATGCGTACGCACATGCACAAACTGTTCACATAAAAGAAACATAGTAGTTAGATGTTTAGACTTGCCAACCTGAATCATAGTCAGTCACTGTGACATGAAGCATATAAATATCTTGAACTAAACTCCTACTTAGCTTCTGAGAACATATCACCTTAACTATCACTGTAACAAGTCTATTTTTTTTTTTTTTTTTTTTTCTGAGACCTAAAAAAACAGAAAGAAATAACTTTTTAAAAATTCTGGTTCTATTAGTGTATGAGAACATCAGATCTGAAATGTTAAAAATTATATTAATAAATCACTTTTTACCATAACATAGTAAATCCAGTTCTGTAAAAACGCAATATTTCAACATACAATTCTTTCTTTCTGACATTTGCATTTACAGGCTATTTTGCAAATACCACTTCCTTGCTTTACCCTAAATCTTAACAGAAACTTCATAATTTTCAAGGAAAATTAAGGGAAAGAAGCCTGTAAGATAAAATATAAAAACAAATGTTGTAAAGCTGAGAAATAAATATTGACTGTCATATAGAAACAATCACTAAATGAGATAAAACCCAAATCATTTTGATTTAAATACAGGATTAAGAACAAAACAATAAAAAACATTCTACATAAAATTAGGCAAACATACACTAGCAATTTCAAATTTAGCAAAGGCAAAAACACTTAGAAGCATGTTGTCAAAACAAGATTGACCCAAGCAATGTGTGGTTTCCCATTAAGTAACTGGTTAAAGCAGGAAATAATAATCATAATAATAATAAAGCAATTAAACACTGCTGAACAGCCACTTCTCTAGTTCATGGCATGACTTTCGTAACTGTTATCTTGCAATACTTTTTAAAATCTTTTCGTGTCTATGAGGAGGCCACTAAGAGGAAAATGCTGACAACAGAAAACAGCTGAAGTTTTTCTACTAAAGAAATGTACAGGACATATGATTAGTCTCAACAGAGACTTCATTCTTGTAGTAACATCACTAACAAAAATGTTTTCATAAGTGGAATTTTCCACTTATGGTTAACAGCCATAGTTTAAATCTTTAGTTTGTTTGTTTTTTGGTGTAAAAATCTCTCTTTCTACAATGTGCAGTCTTCTATTTTAATTTTGTTTCTTCCCACCATTCCACAGCATTTTCTAAAAAGTGTGGGGTTTTTTTCATAATACAAGGTACTTTCTGTTCTATTTGATTCACCAACTGACAAGTTAATTCTTCCATAATAGAAGATGTTCAAATGCAATGCATACCATTTTTGAAATCTGTGACTCAACCCCAAAGTTTTACTTTATGCTCAACTACAATTGCCACCAGTGCTTTTACTATAATGAATATTCTTGACCTCGGCTAATAAAATTACTATCAATTAATAACAACTCCATATTTCAGAAATACTGCAAGCAGATGGAAAAACGCTAAACGCTAATATTATTTTTATTGCAGTTTTTGATGTGAGAACAGCAAATTCTTGAATATGTTACAATGGCATCTGTTCCAGTTGCCTTCCTGTATGCAATTTAGTTTCAATTTTTGCAACGCTAATGCCTTGTTTCAATGTCTTGCAAAGTCTAGTCTTCTGTATAAGTCCAAGCTATAAATGATGAGTGCCCAAGCATCATAAAAATTGAATATAAAATTCCCAGCAGGCAACTGTAATGACTGCACTGTAAAATTGCAGTATGTTAAAACTTCAGAAGGTTGCATAATAAAATTCCTAAATGATCAATTTATTGTACTAATTGTTGCAACTATTATTACAGAGGCAAGGTACTAACAGTTATGGAATACATAATAGCATTCTGACCGGTGTATAGCTAGGTGTGAAGAAAATTTAAGAGAATCCCATGTTTCTCAAAGAATGAACCTTATGAACTACTTCAACTGAAACGCAGGTCCATTTTATTGCCGTTGTTTCCTTGCAATAAGATCAAATGAGAAATGTGGAATTGTTTGTATTGTAAGGGACCATTTATCCCAGTACATAATAAACATTTTACTTTTCATCGGAAGTACTGCTTGCAGTTCTTCCTTTTGTATATCACCACTGTGTATCACCTATGTAATTTTCACGTTAAATATTTTAGTGATTTCTCTGCTTCATTTAACTGCCTCTTCCAAAGAGCATCTCCATATTTGTTCAACTCTCTTAATAACATCGAATTTCTGATCTAAGCCTAAAGCACTAAGGCAATCAATGCTGATGAATGACTAGAAACAGTTTCTTTATTCCACTCCTCACTGAATAGAAAGTTTCCATTATCTTCCTCAACATCTTCACTCTATCAATTTGACAGGGGCATGCAGTTCTACACTCCACTGCCTTCACTCTAGAACTGTATACAGCCTTTCTATCTTCTTCTAGTATAAAAGAAAAAAGATAAATGATAAAGTCTACTGAAAACTTCTTGTCTTCTGAGTGTCATATTTTTCCTTTTTAATTGTTCTATGGTTTATTAAAATGCATATTAGCATAAATACCCAGTGTCACTCAAAATACACATGCATAGAATACAAAAGCATATTTGGACAAGCAGGAAAAGAGATCATTACAGCACAGTAAGTGTTAATCTAATTAAGACTGGAGTTAAGGCACCTGTGAGAAAATTTATACTATAATATTCTAGTCTTTATGGACTAATCAGTATACAAGAAAAATATCTTTCATACAGAGAAACATGCTTTAACATGTATTACTCAAAGATAATTTTAAGACAATTATGACAATACTGACAACAATATTAAAAGGGTAGCTCTCTCACTCAGGTTTTTTTTGCAAAACTGGTCTACCTCTGCAGTGCGGTGTTTGCTTCTTCCAACAATGATCTCTGATTTTCAGCTGTTGCTGCAGGGACCCAAGATACAAATTGTGTTCTTTTACAACTATTTTCTCCTTATTGGTCCATTACATTTCAGACTTATAGTCTTTAACAGAAATATAGTGCTCACTGCAGAGTGATGATGACTCTTCTGATTTCCTGTCAACCCTTTTAAACTTGCTGCCTTTCATGTATTTGCTCATTACTATGAGGCCTCTGAGTACTTAGGTTTCCAAAATGAAGCCTTGTGTAAATTGAAAAACTATACTTTTCCAACTTTTTGTATTTGTGATAGCCAACATATTTGAACAAAATTCTTTGATATTAAGAAACCTTCTGGAGACGGGATCAGCAAGTTGTGGGGGAACACAGAATATGGATCCTCTTCAAAACTCACTGGGCAGCAGAGATGAAAGAATGAAGGTGAAGGCTTCATCAAACACTATACTGAAAAGCAGAGCTGGGAATCTTTCTCACCACTTACTTCTTCACTGCCACCTCCTTCACATTATTCCTTCCCACTGTGGCAATGACCAGTCCCAGAAACACATGACAGCTTTTGTGGGATGTGGCACAATGGCAAAGATACTGTGACATCAGGCACAGTAATGAGCATCACATGCCCATCCTCTACACTTTGACCTCTTCTACCCTTATTTTTGCAAATGAGAAACTGCTGCTAGTAATTATTCCAGGGTGGGCAGCAGAAAAAGGACGAAGGCATGCTGCCTGGCCACTGTCAGAAAGTGGAGATTTAGGTCCTGCTGTTCTCAAAACTGAAGTGATGATCAAAATTAAAAGGTAGAAATGTGCTTTCAGAATTATAATTCTACAGTCGTGTTATTGCTATGTAATCCACTGCTTTCTTAGATGGTCTATAAAAGAGATACCTTTACATTAATATTACCCCTCTAAATGTGGACTAAATTTGCATTAACTTCCATACTTCCATAATTTTTTTTTTAAAAAGGAAAAAAAAAAAAAAAAAAGAAAGCATCATAAGCCTCTTCCTCTTGTTTTAGGTTCTATCAAGTCATTCAATAAGAAAAGTACCATTATTCAGATAGGAAATTGAGTTTCTCTGATATTTTGCAGGCACTTTCCACAGAAATCCAAATGAAAGCTTACCTGGCATGTTCAGGAACTCAAATCATAAGTGTTCTTAAGTGTAAAAAATTATTCTGAAACTTCAATTATAAATATTGAAATAATCTGCAAAACAATTGTTTTGTTTCATAGCCTCACAATTGGTATTTTGTTCATCTTTAATATGACTCATATACATTGTATCTTCACAAAAACACTGCTTTGTGGCTTAATTTCACCTGTGCAGCACATTCATTTTATCTACATTATACATTGCCTTTACAGTTGTGTCTTCTTTTTTAAAGCCAGTTTAATACCCAAACTATTCCACTCAAATGGTTTCTTAAAGCATCCACTCAAACAAGAATAACTAGACTGAAAAACTGAGAAAATACAAGAAAATAAGACACGTACTCATGTCTATCATGCTATCAAAAAAAAGGTATTTCTAATAATTTCACAAAGAAAATTTTTTTTATATTTGTTACCAAGCACAGGTAACTCTTTTTTCTTGTGCTTTATATCTGAATAACATCATCCAATACATTATGATGAAAAGTTGTTTCTGTGCCCCAGTGTGCAGATCACATCTTTTTCTGAGCTCTCTGCCCTTTTCCTCCCCATCCTTCCTCACTCCCATCTTGAAATAAGTAGTAAAGTTTGATCTTTTCCTTGATCTTTCTGTAAAAAGTAATCTATAATATTGACCTGTAAAAGGCTGCTAGCAATTAGATTTCCCAAGAGGCTACAGGATTGAAACCAATGTTAGGTGATTCACAAACTGTAATGATTCCAGGGGCTTTTCTGAATAAACTTTCTTCACAGGTTGCAGGAACGCACTGGCGAAGCAAGAATCAGCAGTGCTGGTCTCCAGCTTAGCTTCTCCTACAACTCAAGCAACTGCTCTGCCCTGCAAGCTGCCAAGTTATTACGAATGAGCCCTTAATTCCTTCAGACACTATCCCTTCAGCCAAAATGTCTACTGCTTATAAAAGGTTAATGTATCAAACGCCAGGCATCTCCTACAGACACATGGTGATCAGAAGTTGCCCTTTGTTATAGTGAGGAAAACATCCAACAGGTTTCCTAGCTATGAACTGCTAAAAAGGACTATACATACACAGGTCTGAAAGGAACAGTTAGTAGAAAAAGAACAGTGAAAAGGTACTGCATACTTTCTGTGCAAAGAGATGATCTTTGTTATTCAACAGAAGCATTAATTATGCTTTAGAAATAATGGTCTCAACCAGTTAAGTTTTACTGAAAATACTTACATTTATATAACTTCTTTCTGATGAATTATTTGTTGTGTAGAGTATCTTAAGAGTTTAAAAATATAATTTAGCAGCCAGCACATTTAAACACTTCTTGAGAAGGATCTTGCTTGAATATTACTTCCCCTAGATACCTACACTTTGCTATTATTTAATAAATTACTCTACAAAAACATTATTCAACTGATTTCTTTTTAAACCCTGGCAGTGAACATCAGCCCTGGGGCCAGACCATCAACTTTCAGATGAATCAGTTTGTTTTGTGCCTGACATTTTATGAGGCATTTTACCAGCAATTTTATCTCTCAAATATTCTTTCAAAATCTATTCAAGAAACAGATTCAGCATACCTTAGGCTCCCCCATCTGCTCCAATACTCCCTTTTTTTTTTTTTTTTTTTTTGATAGACTGAACCACAGACCATTCACAGATCATGACCTTGACACTAAAGGAATCCCCAGGCATCCAGAATGTATAAGTGCTTTTAAAATAATTTTCTTTAATGATAATTAGGGTATTTTCAACCACTGGCATTGAAGTCATTTTGTGGACACTGTAAATAATGTAACATCTCATAGAATCAAATTGTACAAATTCATTTTTAAAACTATATTTGTTCTGAAGTCACTAAGAAATCTTTGCCATATCTTCACAAATAAAATTTTATTTAAAGTTCGGTCTGTTAGACTGTATTTGTACATGCTTGCATGGTGAAAAAAGAGATGTGCAAAAAAATGAGTAAAGAAAACTGCTTGCCACACAACCTCCCTATATATATCATGTGGATATGACATACAGCAAGAAGCTGGCTGGGAACTGTGTTCTCAGCTTTTTAAGAAACTTAAAAGTCCATTCATGCAGTGGACAGCAATTCCTTAATGTGATGGAGTATAAATACATCAGCTGAATTTTGCAATTTCCCAGTTAAAGTGTTGGAGCTTTTCTGTTTTGTTAAATCTTTTTAATTGACCACTTGCAAAACCATCCTACTTCCCTTTCCTTCTCTTTTATTTAAAAGGAAAAAGTAACAAAAAAGCTGTTTTGGTACCTGCTAGTGAGAATTCAGAACAAGTTAGGAGTGAAAGAGGAAATAAAAATAGACTATACTTCATGGAATTCTTGATATGTATTGTCAACAGTTTACAGGCTTGTTTAGCCCAGTACCGTGACAAGCAGGGCGGGAGAAACCACAGACCCATGCACCACGAAAGGGAAAAGGGTAGGGAGATAGGCCTAAAAACAAAACAGCAGCAACGATCTGAGGAGAAACAAATTAATTTACTAAATAAGATATCAGAATGCAAGATAACATGTTATAATACAATATCATTGGAACTGAAGTCAATAAATCAAATAAAATGAAAGAGTGTTCAGAAACCAAAGGCCTTATTCTAAATAAGTTGAGGCGACATGGCACCTGCAATATGAGCTGGACAGTCAAATGGGTAAAAGGCAAGTCTCGTGATCTGCAGACAGTTTTTATCTTTCCCTTTGAATGTAAAATGGAAACATAAATAACGCAAAATCCTCTGGGGGTATGTCGTACCTAACTCTTCTTTCCTTCCACGAACCAGGTGCCTGGAAATATCCCAGTGCACGACATGATGTTATGATGTGGAATACTGATAATTAAAAAAAAAAACATAAAACCATGACATGTATCCATGAACACGTATAGATGCTGAGAAGTCAAAAAAAAAAAAAAAAAAACAAAAAAAAACAAACAAACAAAAAAACCTCTATGGCAAAAAAGAAAAACTCACTCCAGAAGGTCTTTGTGTCAGTGAAGGAGAACCTAGATTTGACAGTTACATGAATCAAGAGCATGGCTTTTGCTGACATTTCCAAAGCCAGTGGAGGGTACAAGACAGTTGTTTGTGATCTTCCAGTGAAAGTTAACATGTTCAGAAAAGAATACAGGAACACAGAAACATAAAAGAAACATTCCTATGAAGTTTAAGAATTAATCACATCTATATTATAGAAAGCATATTCTGAACTTATTACCAGTTCACTATCATCGTAAGAATAAAAAGAAACCAACTACTTTATCTTGCTTTATGGAAAACATTTGGTGCTTGCAGTACGCTGGTTACAGCACATCTAGTAAAAAACAGAATACACCAGTCTAAGAGAACTATCCGCTGAAAGAGTTCACTATGGCACAAAAAGCATCAGCCTCATTTGACATTTTTATTCAGAGAATAAATCTTCATTTAAAAGAAAATGAAGTCAAGAAAAAGGTAACATTTCTTTCTGAGATGTCAAGAAAACAAATGCACAGCATGATCTTGTGTTGTCAATGTCGTTAGAAAGAAGGGTTCTAACTTTATAGAGCGAGAAATTTGGCACTGCTACTGCTAGCCTACATTACTGAGTGTAGCATTACTCAAAATTCTCCTTAACAACCAGTAAAGAAAAGACACACTCCATTGAAATAATAGATTTCAAGATGATAAAATAGCAGTGGTAACAAAAACAACATACTAGCGAGAACATGAGGGCGCAAAACATGTGGATAACTTGTGAATCAAGGGATAAATGATTAGACTATTCTGCACACCATTTCACATTTTAACACGGATGTAAACAGGAAAAAAGTATTTCCCATTGGCATCAATAAAAATGGGACAGGAAGAAATACCATCCTTTTTTCCTTTCTGTCAGCTTTTGGAATTCGAGAAACAAGAGAACAAGAGAAACACAGACATTTTCAAAGCACTTAAAGCTTCTATTGATTTTTGCTTTTTTTTCTAAAAACTATCTGGAGTATGACACCAACATTTTTGCCCTTTCTTAGATTCTCCTTGATTTATTTCTTTTCTTCTCTCTTTTTCTTGAATACGTTTCTGAAAAGGATTTTGATTTAGACAGTCAAGACTTTCTTTTTGCAACACTGTTGTTTCTCAATGAGCAAAAAGCCAGCTAAAAATCAATGACTAAGGGCATAGAAAGATGAATTCCAGCACAGCTAGCTGGAATGATTGAAAACTTTCTGCACCAGATGCTCATTACTGACTCTGTTCAGTAATTTCAACGTAAGTTATTTGGATTTGCTAGAAGTCTTACTGTGATTTGATGAACAGCATTTAGACAATCCATTAATTCAGCTGCAAAGGCAGCAATCACTGGCAAGGTGGCAACCATTTTAAACAGCTACATTTACTGTGAGAGAAATCGTTAGTCTGTAGGCTAGAACTGTTTAGTATTGGAAAATGTGTGCTTTGGCTTTTAGTGGGTAGTAAAATCCATGCGGTAAACTTTTGCTACTACAGCACAATGGCTGCAAATAATTCAACACAAAACACGAGGCGCACTTTGTTTTTTTTACTCCCTTCCCTACTTGTTAGGGATTTTTCTTATTTTATCTTCAAGGAGACAAAAATATTCCAGAAGCACTAGTAATAAAATTTTTTTAACTCTTTCTGAGCAACTTTCTTCTATCTGAAAAGCCTTCAAACAAGACTTTATTAAATCAGCAATCAAAAATGTAAATGATCAACTCTAAATTCAAAGGGAGACGCTGTTCAAGTCAAACCCTTACTTGAAAAGCATCCTTTTTGTTGTAAGCATTTTATTTGAAATACAAAAATTAACTAAAATATATACAGGCTGTTGCTATTGGAAAAAAGAAATTAAGATGACTTTCAGATCCTCAATGTTAATTTGTCTTCGACACCTTGGTACAACTTACTCCATGAAAGAAGTGTAACATTTTCCAGATTTATTCTTCACTATATTATTTGTGCCCTTAAAGAATAAGAGAATTGCTTAACATGGGGGGAAAAAAAAGTTTAAATTAACTTTTTTCCTACTGTCCAATTAAGACACAAAAGTCAAGAAAATAAAGCAAACATACAGGAAAGGAAAAATGAAAATTAATATGTGCAGTGAGAGCTACATGGAATAAATATTAGAAAGAATTGTAACAAAGCTTGAAGGTGATGAAGTGGAAAGAAGCAAACCAGAAAGCTAGAAAAAAACATGGCAGATTTTCTGAAGAAAAAAGACAGCAAAAGCAGAAAATATCTTCAGACAAATACACTTGGAGATTATGGGTCCTGGATTAAGAAGCTACAGCATACAGAAAAACAAAGTACATTTGCATTATATAACTTCATATTACTGCATCAAATGCAGTCATTTCATTTTGAAGGCAAAAAAAGTGTCTAAGGAAAAGCAATGAAGCAGTTTAAAATGAATACAGACTACATTTGGAAAGGTAACTGCTCATGTGGAAGAGTGAAGAGTAAAAGATGGTTTACAGAAACAAGTAGAAGATAATTTATAGAAGCAAATGTGCAGAGGATGCTAAAAGAATGAGGATTGCAACAAGTTGGGATTAGAACAATGTGGGAGAGGAGGACAAAGAAAGAAGTTTTGAGAACAGCTCGAGGACATTCAGTAAGTAAGTGATAAGATGTCCATAAGGCAAGTTAGAACTAGATTGGGGGTTGCCCCCCCACACAGGGTCAAGAGTTTACAGTGAGGAAGACTACAAGCCTTTGCAAGGAAGATCATTCTTCATCTCACTACCACAAGGAGGAGACCCTACGATTCACTACGCACGCACAATGGAGAGGGACTGCATGGATGTGTTCTCTGAAATCTAATGAATATGTATCCAAATTCCAGGAAACGATTATACATTAGTTCAGGCTATATCTGTACCACACTTTTGCTTCACAGTGTGCAAGTTAGGTGGATTCTATCCCCCTCGCACCCAGTATATGTGCACCACTGAAATAAACATACCTGCTCTATATCTTTGATCTGGCTATAGAGTTTGATTTCTGCACGTCAAGAGCACACATAAGAAAAAAGCAATAAGACTTATACGTATGTAAAGCATAAATATGCAACACAACGACAACTACATCTCCACAGGATCACTTATTTATCTTTATGCCACCATTTCCCCAAAAAGATCAGATCTTCCTTATGCTGAATTCTGCTCATTGTGTCCAACTGTATGTGTGATTTTATTCGGTCAGTCTGTAACATTTTACTAATAAATGATACACAATGATCAACACATTGTCAAAAAGATGCAGAACAATGGTCAAAAAGAGCAGTGGCTTTCCTTTTGTTTAATGGGCTATTATGAAGACCACACTGATGTCTGAAACCTTTTTATTACTTTTCTAAAATAGACAGTAACAAAAAAAAAATAACGCATTCTATCCTAGCTGTTTAGTAGACAGACCACCTGGCACAATAAAAAAGAAAAAAGTAAGCACGGCTGTATCAGAGGAAAAGTCTGAACCTTAACTAGGCTTGTGACAAATAAACAGTGTTTCTCATTTTTCTTGATACTTGATAATCATTTCCATTTTCCTTCCTTCCTGGAATCTATGCAGTCCTAAACAGTACTAAACACAAATATGGCATTCATTGGATGATGAATTAAAGCTTATTTCAATGATTACAGTCTTCTAGACATGCTTACTAGACAGGTTTTAACTAGGTACTTCAGAAGACTATCTAACTGCCTGATAGACAGATAACTGATAGAGGAAATTATGAATAAGAAATCAGGAACCTGGAAATAACTGACTCAACAAAACTAAGCTGCTTAGAGCTTTCTAATTACAGCCTCCACATAATTGAAAATATGCGAAGTCTGAAATATTTTTTTAAAGCATTTAAGAAATATTCTAATGCTAAAAGCTAAGAGATGAACAATACTGGATACTGTATCACTGGTATAGTAAGGTCTGAAGGAAGATAAGGTCTATGCACAGTTTAGCAGTGTTTGTTGAAATATGGGACTAAAACCAATGATCAACTTCTCAGGAAATATCTGGAAAAAAAATACCATTCATCAATTACATTAATAATTTTTGCTGTTAATATTATTTTGGAAAGCAAAATAGTTTGGAAAATATTTCTCTAATCCACAGTACCTGGCCGAAAGCACTGAAAACAGATACCACAACTGCTTTAGCAACACATCCTAATTATCTTTATTCTGCATTTGGAAAATCCATGTTTTAACCCCTTGCTGACATAGTACCTGAATCTCACTTTCCCATATGTTGCCAGCTTCTACTGACAACTGTCCAGCAAGCCTCTTTGTTTTTTTGTTGAAGCACTTGGCAATTTCTAAAACAATTATTTGCCACCAAATTTCCAAATGCAATGGTAACAAAGGAGACTACTATTTTGTTTATATGATCCATCTTCCTCAGTAACTTCACACAATTTTAACTGTTTAAATGAAGAGATCAACACTGAAATTCCTAGACAGAAATAACTAGAATAAGACTTTTCTAATTTCTTGATGAAGTGATGAATTTGTGTTTTCTTCCTTTTCAGGAAACAAACAAACAAACAAAAACAAATACTAAATAATCCGTATAAAGTAAGAGATGGGACACAGTTAAGAAGAATGGACTTCTCTAGACAGATATTGTAATACGGGAGAAAACAGCAAACCTGCAGTCAAGAACATGGAGAAAAACAGGTTACTATCACAAAGGCCACTATCACTGTAACTAGTTCTGTAAATCACTCAATTTTGTTTTGTGCTTCTCTGCACAGAAAAAATGTATGAGTATCATGAAAAAGAGCATCCAGGTAATTAGAGATGCTGCCCAAGGTGGCAACTTCATAAAGTAGCTTATAACCCATTCCAATTACTGCATAGTAGGACAAGCTGGGCTAGAGTTTAGCTGCAAGAAATATGGCAGATACTGTGTGGCATCTGTAACACAGGAAGGTTACCTCGTCTCCTCTTGAATGTGCATATCTTATGAATTAAATAAATAAATTTTACTTGTTTTATTTAATCAGCATTAAACCAGAAGTCTTCATTTCAACATACTGCTTTACTCCAAGTGAGTACCACCACAGCGAGCTTATGTTCCCTCTCTGTCTTTTTTCTCCCTATTGTCATGTTACTCCTACAAAACAGAATCTTGCAAGCTGAATGGAAGATATGTTTTATTTAGATTGTAAGTCACACAGCATATTTTCTCTGCTTTAGGTAATAAAACAAAAACATAACAAGATGTTCAATTAAATTGCAGATCACAGACAAAGTACACCGTGCCCGTGCAACAGCTTCCATTCGCTGCACAGAAATATGCTGTAGACATGACAAATTTTTGCAAAGATTCTATTCGTAATTACTTTGCTTCATGCAGGCTGTCATTGCATGCTAGCTTTGATATGGAAAAATATTTAGCATCATACACCCTGTGCAAAGCTGCTAGCAGTAAACACAAATGCCTTAAACAGCACTTTCAACCCCACCTTGTACGTCTTCCATTTGCTGCCTGCCCCACCTTGACCACTGTGCTGACACCACATGCTGCCAGCCAGAACTACCTTCTCAGGGCAGCAGAGGCCAAATACCACTTCTCAGCAGGCCAGGTCATCTTCCCTTCCTGCCAGGTACGTGAAGCTGCCTCACTCCTGTTTGATGAAGGACAGTTTCCCACCCAGCTGTCTCTTCTCACTCATAGCTGCTGTCCTGCCCCAATGCCTTCTTCTGACCTGCCTGCTCGGCCTCCTCCAACCCCACTTGTTCCCATTTCTAATGCTACCAGAATGGACTGCCCAGCTATCCAAAACCACTGTCAAAATTGTCCTTTACGAAAATTTATGATCGGACTACCTTCATATTGGTCTTAGCTACCTGAGACTTAAAAGGATTATAAAATAAGTGATTTACAGTGGGTCCAGAGGACATAAAGATGATCAGAGGGCAGGAGTGCCTCTCCTATGAGGAAAGGTTGAGGGAATTGAGCTTGTTTAGCCTGAAGAAGAGAAGGCTCTGGGAAGACCTTATTCAATCTCTCCAGATTATAAGCAGGAAGGAGACCAACTTCTTACACAGTTGGATGTGACAAGGCAAAGTGCAACAGCTAAAATAAGAGAAAATTAGGTTGGATATTAGAAAACAATTCTTCACTAAGAGGGTGGTGAGGCACTGGCACAGGCTTCCCAGAGAAGGTGTTGTGCCCCATCCCTGGAGGGGCTCCAGGTCAGGTAGGATGGGGCCCTGGGCAGCCCAAGCTGGTAGAGGCAGCCCTGCTCACAACAGGGAGGTTGGCACTGTGTAAGCTTTGAGGTCCCTTGCAACTCAAATCATTCTATGATTCTATGATTGAAATTTTAATTGCTAAAAAAAAGGCTCCTTAAGCAATCTATTTGCATGTACAATAAATTTAATTCTATTGGATCTAAAGTATTAAACATTTTATTTCATTTTTACCATTCTATGCCTATTGTATTATCACTTTACAATGGAGACGTTATAAAGGATTTATTTCTCCTTAGAATAAAAAGTATGTGTAAGAGATTATTCTTTTACATAATTGTCTCAAAGCTTGCTGAGGACAAAGATGGACAAGTCCAAGCAAGTCCTGGGCAAGGGTAGTGAAATCCTTTGTCTGAGGGACACTGATGGACAAGGCCAGGGACAACGAGAGAGAGAGAGATAAGCCACAGAATAATGGCCGTGAAGAGGTCTTTTGTGTGGGCTTATCTCTAGGAAAATGGCCATCTCAGGAGGTGCTGCACATGAGTCTTACCCAAGCGCCCAGGAATGCCACGACGGCAGAAGGATAAAAAGGGGACCTACAACCATTAGGTTACTTTTTCTGGCAACAGATTCCTCATGAAGAAGAAGAGGTTTCTGACATGAGAAGCCTCATGACCTGACTCTCTCCCTCCTGGACTTGCTCTGCGTTCTACCATGATGCTGAAGAAGAACAAAGGTGTCTGCCATCAGATTCCTCACTACAGAATTCCTGCATGCTGTCATACTCTCCTGGGCCTGCTACCTGAGTCCTGCTGCTTCCTCCCAGATTGGCTCTGCAACTTCTTCCTGCTACCTGCTTGCCACCCAAGGCCGCCACACTACTGCTACTTTTCCCCTCTATGATTTTGCCTCAGACCTTTGAAACAGTGTGCAACAGGACCGCTGCTAGATCCTGGTGGTGACTACCCCTGCTTTACGCAATTCTTGCTTCTTTCCTATCTTTTCTATCACTCTCCTTCCCTTCCCCATCACCCTAATTCATAACAGCATCTGTCCTGCCCTTCCCTGTCTCCCTGAAGAGAATTTACAATGAACTGATTGGACCAACATTTGAACCGTTGTTTCTTAATCTCATGCCAGGTATGTTATATTAAAAGAACCTCCTCTCCCTCCTATAAATTGGAGCGAGACAGTATGTTAAGGTTAAGAGTCTTTTCTTTATATGAGGAATGCATGTTCATCTGAACAAAACAAACAAACCAAAAATAACATCAACAGGAGACCAAAAAAAAAAAAAAAAAGACTCAAAAGGAAAAAAAAAAATAAACAATAGGTCTCAAAACACGATTCCTTTGGTTTATTCCATTTTCATCCAGAATAAACCAAGGAAACAGGCATAGTGCCCCAAAGCCGACTAAATTCAAATTTCATCTTCAGCTGGGGCAACCAGTTAAAGTTACATACAGATGAGGGAAAACCCTTTACATAGCTATAATCTGACATTGTCCTGACTGCTCAAATTGTTGTACTACTTCAGAATACGTGGTTTGGTTGTAACTTCATTCCTCAGCTGCAAAGAAGACAGCCTGAAAGCCCTGTCTCAGGTTGCTGATAGGAAGTGCAATGCCTGCTTTTGTATCAGCTGAACTTTAAACACGTTTATGAAAAGACCGCAAAAAATGCACATTGTTGCAAAATCTATTTTTATATTCAGGCAGTTTATGGTTTAATTAATACTGCAAGACAATCTCATGCAGCTGTGGGAGAAGGAATGGGAAAAGAATTGGGATGGAGGCATGGCTGCTCCTTCTAATGTGTTCTGACAAAACTGAAGCCCCCATCAATTGTAATACAAAATAATGAAACCTTCATATCAAGTTTTATGGTAACAAAGAAGAATTATCAAACTGACTACAAAAGTGGAAGTCTAGATTTTTTCTTAAACAGTGCAATAGAATTTCTCTGGTATACCTGAGAGCAAGTGGTTTGTTTACTGCACTAGCTAGAAATACAAACTACAACACACACACACACAAAAAAAAAAACCACCATGAGGAATAATTCTAGTATGCAAATGAAGCAGCAGTAATTAGTCAAGATGTCAGAGGATTATACTCCTATAGAAATCTTAAGGCATAATTTTTAAATATACATTGGTTACTCCAAAAGTAATGCCTTCTATTTTTTTCCATTAAAACTGTAACAGATACGAAGAGTACAGTAACACTATTTGACAGAGTAAATTCTCAGCTACAAAATACTATTTTGCAACAGTCACCAGTAGTATCTATGCATTTTCACCAGTAATGAACAAGAGCCTGCTTGCTGCACTCATAAAAATCTGCATCAGTGAAGTTACGTTGCTTTTGTTACTGCTGGAAGTCATCACCCACCATGTCAGTGGGTTCAATTTTTTTCCCCACATGGAATTCAATAACACACTTTTGCTTCATCCACTCTTCCAAGTAGGATGCCCTACTGCTACCATCCGTCACACAGCAACAAAACGTAATGAATACTGGTGGGAAGGTTTTGACCTCTACTGCCATACCACCAATATCCACGTCTGACACTGTGGGTCAACATAAAAGGAGACATTACTTTCAGAGAGGCCCTCATAGTTTGTTATATGCGTTTAGTAAAGTTATTTAACCACATATCAATGCAAATAGCACTGGTGTTTTATAACCAATTTGTGACACTACTAAGGTATGTAAATTAAATTTTCACTTCCTTTTTCTTTGCCTTTGAGCTTTATTAAAGGCAACTCAGAATATCTACAGAACACAGTATAAGAATTCTAAGAACACAATCCCTTCTAGGTTCAGGAGAAACTGCATTAGAGATTGTTGAAAAATCTCCAGAGTTTGGAAAGATTGCATCAGAAAATATTGAGAGAAGAAGGAATTGTCTTTGTATTGCATTTTAATTTTCATTTTACTGTAATAACTTTTTCAAATCTAAGTATACAAGCAGAATCCAACCTAATACTTAAATGCATGACCTTGAGATTCCCTCTTTTGAATCAGCTTCAAGATAATCTATAAGTACAAATAGAGTGCAACAGTGAATAGCATCCAACAACAGAATCAACACAAGAGAAAAGAAAATAAGCCAAGTTTCAGTTAGCACGTTTGGCAGATATATCTAAGTAGCTGGCACTCTCCTTCAGTGAAGCTTATTACTTAATTCTCTGTATTTCAATTTAAACAAATACGAAATAAGAGAAAATACTACTTCTTGTAGCAAGACATCTGAACTTCAAGGGTTCTTTTTTCCATTCTTGCAAAATTTGTTACATAAGAAGATAAGACTAGGGAAACTTGAATACATAGAATACCTATCTAGACTTCTCTTCATCTTCTGTAAAGGCTACTTGTTAACACAAAGTAGAAATATAATAGACTAAACTACAGAATAACAATCAGGGTTATGACAAAATCCCAATAGCCAAAAAACGAACCCATTAAAAAAAAATGGCTGCTAAATCAAGTCTTTACTGTGTTTTAATCTATATGCCTTCTGCTATGAGTCTCTGAAGACATAATTAAGTAACTGTACACATGTATTCTCCTTTGCACATACTGTACATCAAATGGTATTAGTATCCTTTACATGAAATTTTTTACCTTAATATTTTCCAGGATTATAAAAAAAAAAAATCTTGAAATTCTCATTTCCTAGAAATATACTATGTCCATGTCATATGAATATTACTGCATAAGTAATATGGATATATTAATACTGAATAAAACCATGTATTTTGTTTTAATGTGTACAACAGAAAAGAGTTAATAGCACTGCATGCATCAGGGTTCTGAAGGAATCTAGAAAAAACAATGTCTAATGTATATTTTAAAAGCTTGCTGCCTTCTAAGAATATTTAAGCCAGTCAAGCATTTGACAAGGTAAGCATCCCTGTTCATACCCCAATGTTATTTTCAGAAGAGAGTCACTAAGTTATCACCACCAGTTTTTAACATTAATCTCACCAACTACTTTGATTGTCATTTAAATAAATTACTATTTACACAAAGTGGTAACTGAGATTTTTACATGTTTAAAGTGTTTTAAAATATTTATGTACAGCTGTGTTTCTGTTAGTTTTAATTTCTGATTGATTTGAAATAAATTTCTAATGAATGAAACTCTGGACACCTGAGTTGCTGGTAATAGTGCACAAATTACTGCAGTAGGGTCAACATTACAAAAAATTCCCTGACATCAGATTCTTCTGATCACATATACAGTGGTTGATTAACAGAAAGTTCAGTATAACTCAACAATATTGCTCCAAGTCTTTCAGAAAAACATATATGTATTTCCAGTTATAATGATCATAAAGAAGATGTAAATAACTTAGGAAAATGGTACTGTCATACTAGAAACAAAAATATTCTTAAAAACTTCTACAGAATCAATGCAATCTCAAAATTTGACCAGTAACAGAAGTAAAAATATTGTAATTTATAAATATATTAGAGATAAGTATTTCTCACAACATAGGGTTATCGTCTACTATCAAATTCTTTTTCCATCATAAATGGCAACACATCTACAAAGACCTCAAAGCTGGAAATTGTACCCTAAGTAGATACTCTGAAAGTCAAAAGAATAGAACAGCAAGAAAATTCTATGCAAACTCAGTAATGCATATCATCCAAGCGTCTCCATATTAACCTTTCCAAACATTTTACATATTAATACAGCACCCAATTACAACACTGAATACCACTGCAAAAGTTATTGCACTTCTGCTTATGCACTAATTTGAAAATAATAATAATAATAAGAAGAAGAAGAAGTCCTACTTACCCACAGTACACTACAGAAAAGAATTAATGATAATTGACAATCAGGAATTCTGTTAACCTTCAGTTACTCACCTAGGAAAGAGGAAAAAAATAATAAACACTCTTTGCATGCAAAGGAAGAATACAACATTATTTTTGAACATATGTTTAGAATCTCTCTCAAATAAATTTATCTTTTAACCCAACTTACACAAAAGGAGAGCAAAATATTTTAAATAGCGAGGTGGACACAAAGCAACAATGAGGTTGAAATTGTATTTGTATAACATCCAAGCTCTTCATTCACCTGAAGCACTGATACAATAATTTCCTGGTACCACAAGAGGAGTCCAAATATCTAAAAACAAACTGGATAAAGATTCTGTGTTCAGAATCTAAAGCAACATTTTAACAAAACAGTTAAAAAACTAATCACCTTTTTTTACTACAACATAATAGTTTTCAAGTTTTCCCCATGAAGCCTGATAGGAGATCCAACACTTTGCCTAACAAAACTAGATAATTTCCTTGAACTTGAATATTTACATATTTCACCTCATTCTCTGTTCAGCAGAATAGCAAGTACACCACGTTTTAAGTAACGTTGAACATATCGTCAGTGATTTGTTCTTCTACAGGTTTAATGAATTCGACAGAGTAGAGTGAAAGGAAATCAATCATGAATGTCAGAAAGTATTTCTTCATCAATGTACAAAAGTTTCAAATAAATGTAAAGAAATATTAAAAGCAATGAAATTGCAGTGTTATTAAAAGATACGTTTTCCTATATTAAATAAAAATTGCAATAAGTTTAGAAAATTTAAGCTCTTCAAAATTTGTGAATCTTATCAATGAGTTGAACTACAAGTAATATAATAAAATGGAAGTTACTGTAAAATGAAATTTAATTTACAAATTAAAAAATAATAATAATTGGTGTGTTCTGTATGAGTAATGAAAATTGACAAGCAGTACTGTTTTACTTCAGTTGCTTTAAAATGGTAAAGATATTCAAATAATTTTTGCTGACATAAGATTCACTTTGCTCTTAAAGCTTCTATAGAAAGTACTTTGAATTGCTTAGGCTCATGAACGCTGCTCATATTCTACCTCTATTAAGATTCCTGTGCTGGCCAGCCAAAGCATGGATACATGAACAAAAACAAAGTTCTTCAACTCACAAAAACCCAAAGCACCACAGCTATAGCCTCAAGTGTAACACTAGCAACACAGTTCTACATCTCAGCGCATTGATGGATGGCCTTGCCCTTTAGTACCCAAACGGCTACACCTGGGCTGCTTAACAGCAGTGTCTGAAGGCAGGGATTCAGATGCATGAATGATCTAAATCCCTTAATATAGGTTCTAGCATCCCTTATATAAATTGCCAAGTGCACAATTGTAACTTTCTATCCCACCCTTCATGTCAACAAGTCTCCTTCACATCTAGGCACTAATTGCCCCACACAAGAGCTCATCCAATCAGAGCCACAAGTTGCTTCTATTCACGTGCTTCTTCTCCAGCCAGTGTGTTCATCACACCAAGACTGTGCACCCCATTTGACTTCTGCTCTTGTCTCTTGGAGACAGCCTTTATTCTCAGTGTTCTTTTTCACACCCTCTCAGACTTGTTTTTCAGCCTCTGTTCTGAACGTAGTCTTGAACCCCCCACATCTGCCTCTTTTTTGCTTATTAACAAACTCTTAGTACATTACAAAAAACAATGCATTAACAACATACTCATCCTGCCTGCCTGTTTTGGAGCCTTCCTCTTCATTTTGCATAACACTTTGTAATAGCATAGCAGCATGTATTTGGGTCATCATAGCTTGATCAAGACTTAGATTGACAACACATTGAACAGAAGAAAAGAAAAAGAACAGCAAACATAGCCTAACGGCAAGAAATGCTATTAAGCCCATTAAGAACAAACATGTTTGGCCCAAGTTCCTGCAGACAGGATAAGAATCCCAGAGTCCCATTCCATGTGTACCTGTAATTGACTAGAGAGAACCTTCAACTTTCATATACTTTGATTTACCTATTCTGAATGATTACTGAGATTCATACAACACATGCCTTCAAAATTCTCATAACCACATCCTTGGGCTAATAGTAGAAATTCAATGTCTGCACAATTATGTAGAATAGCATGCCAAACATCAGTAAGCATCCTCTTAAGAATATCACTAGTGGCAATGCTTTTTCTCTCTCTCACACATACACTCACAGGCCAAAAGATACAACCTAAGATCCACTAAGAGCAACAGAAGGCACTGACATCCCATCAGTACTTCAGAGCCTTAAGCCAGCAACTGTGGGGCCTACCTTGGTGAGTATGGCTAAAGCTCAACTGGCGCTGTTTCAGGGTACCTTTGAAATTATTGACCCCTGAGAGACCGCAAACCGCCTGAAAGAAGAGAGAAGGAACGTGCCAGCAGTGGATGCAGTAGGAAGTGCCAACAGGGTGTCCCCGCTTCAAGGTGCACTTTTCCTCTCTTCCCCACAGCCTCTCTCCTGCTTTTATTCTTCCGATGGTCTACAGAGTTTTTCCCATTTGCACACTTTACCCACACGGCCACTTTGCATGATACAGAGCCCAATCGGAACACCTGCTCGCAAAATAAGTCTTTGCAAAAATAGGATATTTTTCAGTAATAGCACCCATTAACTATTTACAAGGCAAAAAATTTGCAAAACAATACCGACAAGTAAGAAACACATAACTCCCATAATTATGAGGGATAAACACTATTTTCTGCCTTGAGATGGAGCTCTTATCTGTACGATCACTAATCAAAAAATTTAATACAAATCCTTACAAAATCTTTCTTGCAGTGTATGTCCCATACTCGCTCTTTTTTATTATTGAATACATTTCAATATGATGTTTCAACATGACGTGTTTGATGAGCACATTCAATGAGGAATGCCTGCATGTATGCCCATTATCTGTTTTTATAGTATGTGGGGTAGCTTCCCTAAGCTTCAGGAGTCTTGTACATCATACAGCCTACATGCATGACAATGTGAAAATATGTTCGCAAGAATGAAGAAGAAAAACCCGAAGCAAAAAAACACCTCTGATTCTTTTTTTTCCTCTCAAGAAACTGATTCCTCCTTCTCTTCTTCCACCTCCTCTTCATAGTCTTGAAGACTTAGCTGTAATTTGGATTGGTTGACACCACTCCTGTTGTCCATCTGCCTGAGAATCTGCTGGGTGTCCTCTGCAGCCACGTCCCACTAGCAGGAGTGGGCATGGACTGCATGCCAGCTCCTCTACCTTGAGGCAGGTGAGCTGTTCATGCATTGTGGTCCTCACCCACAGCAGCATCTCCTCCTCATGCAGCTCCCACGGGCAGCTCAGCATTCTTTCTGCCACCTCAGTCTAGTCACAGCCCAGCCTGGCTTGGCCACACAGCCCCTCTTTTACTCTTCTCCATGCCAATTTGATTTAAGTTAGTGAAATTATCCATGATCTATGCAGTTGCCTGATCTCAGTACTTAGCCATACACAGTATATTGCATGGGAGACAGAATCATTTGCAACAAAATTTTGAGTCATATTGAGTCATAAGTATCACCGACTGCAACCAAAAGATTATATGTAAAGGCAGACCGAATTCCATAAATTTTCAACAACTTCTTTAGCTTCTTTAATGCCTTATAAGGCAGGGATTCCCACCAATTTTGTTCCAAACAAGTCCTTATCCAAACAAGAAAAGTGACTAACACTTCGGTAGACATGTCTGCTTGGAGATCTTACAATTTTCTGTATTACTTTGAGATTTACTTGTTGCTTCTTTGTTAGTGAGTTCCCCATGGTTCCTAACTGCTAACCTTCTGTCCTGCAGATTGGTGATGAGTGCACAAAGTGATACACCAGTGGTTCAGTCAGGCAGCGCTGCCAGTCTGGGGTAATTCAAGCTCAGCTTCTTTTCGCTCAGCCAGGATCATCATCACGCAGAGATTCCGTGCCCCACTTGACTTCTGCTCTTGTCTCTTGGAGACAGCCTTTGTTCTCAGTGTCCTCTTCCACACACTATCAAACTTTTTTCAGCGTCTGTTCTGAATGTTCTCTTGAACACTCCCCACAGTTCACTGTGAATTTGGCACAAAGGCAAAGCAGGATGCCTAAGAACTTTGCATAATCAACAAGAACTGCGGACGGTTCTAATAGCATGCAGTGAACAACAAAAATCACTTCTGTTACTCCCGTGTCATTCTTTATTGTATAAAAACTAAGCTCGGTTCTTTACTGAGGTCCTTCAGCAAACACTCCAGGATATTATAATGTGTAAAATGTCAAATTGCTGTGGATAAAGTTATTTTATATTACAGCATCTTTTAGGTGCCATCAGGCTCTTGTACATATTAGAGAAGGCTTCATTTTTCTAAATAAGTATTTAACAACTGCATAACAGTCTGAGGTGTATGTAACATTTATTGTACTAAAGTTTTAAATGCTCCTGAAGGTTAAAGTTTAATAGCCAATCTTGATACTACCAAGGTTTCATCTGATACATTTTTTGTCCTCAGACCTAATAATAGAATCACTTAGGCTGTGAAAGACCCAAAGTACAACCACAATCCTTCCTTGTCTCATCACTTACAAAAGGCTACAGAAGAAATACATGGCTACAGGTTCAAAAAACTATTAAGCAAACAAAATCATTACAAGAATTACCATGGATGCAGGTAAGCATAAACTTGGCCCAATATATAACAAGAGAAGATTAATTGCTTCCATTTGCTGCTGGCTACAGAACTTCCTCCATCTATCCCATTACCAAGCTTTTACATATAAATCATCTCATTTTTTAAACTTTGTTTAGTACTTCATGCAAAAGGTGTTTTAAAAGAGTTCAGCACCAGGACACTTGTCATCTCCACAATTTACATTTCCAACTACAGATACCTTGAAACCAAGCTAACAAGTATGAACCTTTCTGAGACAAAAAATGATCAAACTCAAGGTAGAAGTAATAAGTGAGGAAAAGTTCTTTGAAAGCAAGAAAATAAAAATCCACACTAATAACATTTATATGTTTATTTCCCATTATCATGTAGTTAAATGAAATAGGTCTGACTCCTGTCACCTCAAACCATAAAGTACATCTCTCTGTACTCAGTTTCCATAAACATGAAAAACAAAATGATGCATCAAGAAAAAGTTAGAGCCCCAGTTTCACCTGAAATAGTGTTAATAGCACAGTGGTACTGATTCTGAGGGACAGGAGGGCAGCAGGGAAGAGTCACTCAGAGAGCAGAGCAGAGACTGGACAGGTACCTAAATTATGTGTAGTAAGAAATACGCATTTAAGAGCAACTACTTTACAGCAAGATCATCAATATATTAGCATCACAGTGAAAAACTTATTAAGCAATTGCATTATTCCAACATTAGGGTTTTGAGGTTCCCAAGTGTGAGGCTATTAATGTACTAGTAAATTGTAGTCATTAGTCAAAAATAGTAAATAAAATGGTTTACATGCCTAAAGTGACCTTGAGACAGGCCTGTAAAATATTGATGTCCTGAATGTTGCTTCATGATTGTTCTTGATTAAATGAAATTATAACTCAGTCAAAAATCTGAGCAACGTTGAAAAAATAAATATATTCCTTGACTAATTTATAATTCTACATTGTTTTTTTACTTTAAAAAGTACTTGAGACTGTATAGGAAATCTGAATAAGTGTAGTCAATTTGGAATATTACTTAAATTTTAAGACTATCAAGTATATTTTCTAAATCTTCCTTTTTCCCTACCCATGTTCTTTCTACATTTTTTTTTCCAGACTTCCCAATTTTTCCCTATATATTCATCTCACTATACACGCACCTTGCCTTCCTTCTTTTTAAATAACACTCTACTTTTTGAGTTATTCTCAGATGTGACACACTTCTGATACTTTCAACTCCTCTTGATGAGAATTAATTTTAATTACCTTTTGTTTTTTTACCTATAGAAATACCCAGCATTTCTATGTAATAATTTACTTACAGAAATACTGGGTATTTCTATGTGTTACGAGTAAATTATTACATAGATACTGCAAGTAGCTTGTCTACAATTTCAATGAAGTATGATACATACATACTGCGTAGAATGCTCTGTCTGAGAATACATGCCTACAAAGTAAATAGCTCATTACCAGTAACAATGGCTTTCAACTGCGCTTCTGCAGTTTATCTTACTCTCATTACGATAAATTCCACTTCCAAAGATATGTAATTTATTTTTAAATAAAGCTACACATTAATTACCTTATGTAAAATATGTATATTTTCTTAAAAGAAAGCAAAAACAATTTTACAAAACTATTAATGATAGTTGAGCATTTAAAAGGAAAAGTGAAGATGTTCAATTTTAATTCTAATGACAATGGTTCCTTTGAGTTTTACATGACTATTTTTATCTAAAATTTAAATATATGCATGATGTCCTAGACTAACATTTCAGAATTCTGGTTTTATTTACTGCTATTGAAAAAGAGCCTCAGTCTTAAAGATTATGGCTTTCAGGTTTTGTATTTAATCATCTTCTAGCTACAGTATCTTACAATACCAGTCAGTATCCAAGACAGACAGGATATCAAGTTCTGCTCTTAATAAAATTACACCAGAAAGCTACAAGCAGCAGAACAATACACAAATATGCAGCACTCCCTCCCTGCTGTAATTTAGCCCAAACTAGACCAATTTCTTACAGATGGCAACCTACAAACTTAAACTTTGCACAAAGCCAAGTGGCAGTTAAAGTGATTATGAAAGTTCTGGGGTACTTTTCGAAAATATCTGTAAATATCTGTATAAGACAGAAAAGTTACCGACTCAGATAGGGGCAATCTATGTCAAAGTTTAAAGAGAAAGTATTCAGTGTGTTATGTTGGCTTCATGTAGATAATGCAGAAAATCTAGAATTATGGTTGCGTTACATATGTAAAGTGAGAATTCATCTTTCTGAATAAAAAAAAATCCCATGACATTTTAAAAGCAAAAGTTATTTGCTGAAAAATTTCTAGTACGTTAAGTATTTAAGAAATCATTTAACTAACTGAGGTGAGTTCTTTATAAAACCACACACAAAAAAATTGTTAGGTTTACCTCTCTTCCAATTGCCTTTGTACAGACTCTTCAAATTTTCAATGCAATTAACCTTAATGAAAACTTAAGTAATGGTTTAAAAGTGAATGCCACTGTGGTTATCCTGGATAACATAACGTCCTAGGCAAGAAGAGAAGCAGTCCTATTCTTCACAGATCTTTCCACAAGAGCACTCCTCCAAACTGAATGACATCTGTTACCTCATCCTGTGTTCAACTATTCATTTTATGCATAAGTAACCCAAACTTTTGTAATAACAAGCAGCAAGTATGCAATCTTTTCACTGTGTCAAAAAATATATATATATTTTTAAACATTAAACTTCTCTTTAAGTAACAGTCACTTGCCATTACGGATTTCTCAAACTTTCATCCGTGCAAGAAGCCAGGTACAAAAATCAGTAAAGGTATGTAAGAATTACATGTAATTTCATATGATATTCAAAACACATGAAATATAGTATCAATAACAATGATGAAATAGGAAATTGGCACCTATTCTTGCATAGTCAGGGCTGAGATATACATTTTTGACTTTCAAAAAATCAGAGACTGCTGCAGACCACGCCAAACTGGCCACTTCTTGTTGTGAACTTCTCAGGAATTACTAAGCCAGTAACCGAGTAACAACAGGCTGATAAATCTGATCTTATCACTCAGTTAAGACATTCTCTGGACAATGCAACTCGTTAGGAGGTCGTAGGACAAATCAACACATATAGAAGAGACTCTAGAATTTGCCTCCAGTTGCAACCCACTCATACAATAACATTTTGAAAGTTTCACATTTGAGCTATAAGTAATTTACTTTCTAAACAGAAGAACTTTATTCCAAGAATTACTAGAAAGCTATCTGATATTATTTAGAAATATGATTTTGTGATTAGCTGCTTATATTTTGCACAATCATCTTCAGAGATACAAAACCTTTTTTGTGCTGTTATTCTTTCCAAAACACAATATGCCTCTTTCATCTATACAAAATATGGATATGAGTATACTAGAAAGTATCTGCAATTATCTGAAGATCAAATGTATAATAAAGAACTTAATGGATCAAAGCTTTCACATTCTTGTCAAATATATTTGGAAATCTACTGTATGATTTAAAGGAATAAACCAGCTCATGTATATTCAGATATAGGCAGATGAACACACACACAACACAACAGAGGTGCTCTTCAAAACACACTAAATGTGATACTTGAAAGTTTAAATTGGTATTTTACAATCTTCATATCACTGAAACTTTCTCAGTGTAGTGACAATCAAAGTAACATGAGGATCACACCAAGATGCACACACATTTATGTTTCTGGCTTTTTGAAAGTTGAAAGCATTTGAATTCACAAAGCTTAAAAGGAAACTCAAGATTTTCTTCCCAATTTTAGCAATTACCTTCGAATTTCAAATCAAGGCATGAAAATAAACATGCTAGCACTAGCAAGTGTTTTGTATGGCATTTATTTTTGATAGATCTGTAACTAAACAATATACTCTTTTAGCAAACCATCAAATAACTGTAGGCCTGATGTGTATGACAACTAAATGAGCTTAACTGAGCTGAACTTTGACTAGCTATTGCTAAAAATCACAACCAATAGATAGCTTGGAAGTGGTATATTACACCTTTATCTTTACTGCCAATCTGAACTGGGGGTGGAATTTTAAGATGAGATACTGAGTTACCATCATACTGTGGTATTGACCCACAATTACTTTGAAGCTTAGAGGTATTTTTAAGACAGTCTTCACTTATTTTTATATAAATCTAAGCATGCCTCTTTATCTTTTCAACACCAAGTGCGTAAGAAAATATCACTTTAATAATACATGTGAAGGAGGACACTTCCTATAATAAGAATAGAAAAATCTCGAGCAATTGAGGAATAAGATTTTTTTTTAGTTACTATCATTTCTTAAAAAAAAAAAAATAATAATAATAATTAAAGTTAGATGATAGGCAATCTTCCAAATATCAAGAATGTCCTCCTTGTACGCTGGCTTCACATTGGCCCCAAAAAAGTCTGGCATGCCTTGTGGAGCACTCCGTACTGGGCCTGCATTGCATCGCATGGAATGAGGAATGGATTTACCGCTCCAAAATACCACCTCTCCAATGCCAGTCTTTCCCAGCTCAGGATAGCATGGACACTGCACATGCAGAGCGGCTTAACTTCTTAACTTGGCTGTTGAATGTTGACCCATTTATCCCAATGGTATATAGGTCACAGGGGTAAAAACAAACTGCTTCAGAGAAAAGTACTCTATGCATGTTTAGTGTAGACAAACTTCTTTAAAAAAAAAAAAAAAAGTCAAAGAGCTATTTCTTCATTTAGCTTCAGGTGAAACCTAAAAGAAGAAACACCCACAGTATATAGAGAAGTTACCTAATTCTTCCATATGCTAATTTCAAAATAGCAACATTTTCAAATCTCTGCCAATGATTTTAAGTTCTAGTTTTAGAACTCTTCTTAAAAGACGGGGGAAAGAGAAATTGGCCTTTAAACAGCTGAACAGCTTTCCTTCAGCAGAATGATACCCATTGACACCTAGGAATGTTATTTTTAAATAACACATGATACACTTGCTGTTACAATTGCTCCAAGCACCTGATGTAACTCGCAACTGAGAAGCCCTAGCAATTTAAAAATAATTGAATCACAGCTTATTTTTAATTTCAAGTAATATGATAACTTGCTTAGTATTACACATATTTAGACAAGCTACCTGTCTCTGTCCCTAATAAATTCTTCCCCATCATCTCAAACTTGACATTTTTCAATTCCAAGTATACAGATTTCTTTTTCCTTGGAAAACTTATCATTAAAACTGTCACAAACTATAACTATTTATGTATACCTATTTAGTATTTATCTAGCAAAATCTCCACAGGCATCACACTGTTACTGTTTGCTCATGTCATTCTGCTGCCAGCCTTGGTTTTCACTGCTGTTGGTCTGATGCTTTTTGTGCATAGCAGGCTTGTTTCCCTTGTTGAATGTTTCCATAGCATTGCAGGCCCAGACATGCCAGCTGCTTTTCTAAGCTGTGTTCATTTCCCAAGTAGTTTACAAGGATTGCATCCAGTAAAACATTTTAATTCAAAGCAACAATAATTACAGAATATAGATTATAAAAATAGCTTATTTATATAAGTAGTTTAACAGACTGAAGTTTTCAATTTTTCCCATTAATGGGGAAACCATCCATAACTCCAATTTCTAAGTCCCAGCTTTTAAATGGTTTTACGTATGCACACATCAGCTACTTACAAACTTTGGCAAACACATGCATAAACAGGACCAGCCAAAACTCTTGCTCAGGCTTATTTTTATATTTTGACAAGCAAACTGGTGTACAATTCCAGTCACACGACCTACCCCACCATGTCTCCATGGTCACTGTGAGATCATGGCCCTGTGACAGCACACGTATCCCTAATTCTTCCTGTTGATTTCCCATGCTGTGTGCACTGATATATAAGCACTTCAGAGAAGAAAAAGGAACAGAGGATGCAGGATATACCCCATACAATATTTAATCCCCTAGCCCGTTGCTAAATTTTGGTAAAATAATTTAATTCATTAACCTAATGGATGAAATATAAATCAAACTAAGACTTTATTAAGTAGCAGATGGTACATGATGGTCCTCAGCAGTAACTTATTTTAAAAATTCACAGAAGAATTAAGTTTTTAACAATATATAAATTGCTCACACAGAGACAGATGCATACATATCAGGGACAGCAGAAATACTTACAAATTAAATATTTTTGAGTCCAAAGAAATGAATATTGCACTAAAAAGCACAACAAGACAAAAGAAAATCAGCATCCAAAAATGAAAAAAAACTGTCCAAAACCAAATCAAAACAAACTGAAAAAATAGTTTAAGAAAAAAAAAAAAAAAAGGACTGTCTAGAAAAACTAAATCTTCTAGAGAAAACTGGGAAGCAGCCTCTGTCACTCCACTGCATGTCACAGCTGGAAATGTCATCTACATCACATAAAACCTATTCAATACCGCCCCTTCCTTCCCCTGCAAATTTAAGCAATGTCCAAAACTTCGTATTTTCTTATGCAAATTTCACTGTTTCAACATTGACACTACCATAAAAATTACTTGCTCTCTTATTCCTTTTCATAGTTCATAGAATAGAATCATAGAATTCTTAGAATTAGAGAGAAAGATATTGTTGGGTACTGTGTCAAAGGTCTTACTGAAGTCCAGATAGATGACATCAGTGGCTCTTCCTTTGTCCATTGATGAAATGACACCATCCTAAAAAGCCACTACACTGGCTCAAGCATGATTTGCCCTTGGTGAAGGCACTTGTTTCTCCCATATCACATCACATGGCTTAGCATAGCTTCCAGAAGGATCTGCTCCACGATTTTCCCTGGCACAGAAGTGAGACTGACAAGTCAGTAGTTTGCAGGATGATCCTTTTCATCCTTCTTAAAAATGGGTGTGATGTTGCCTTTTTTCCAGTCACCAGGGACTTCACTTGATTGCAATTACTTTACAAATATCATTGAGAATGTCTTGACAACTACATCAGCTAATTCCCTCAGGACTCCAGGACACATCTCATCAGGACACATAGACTTGTGGATGTTCAGATACCTCAGGTGGTCTCAAACCTCATCTCCACTTACAGTGGGAGGGGATGTTGCTTCCCTAATCTCCACCTACCAAACCAAATTTCTGAGGGCTGTGTGGTAAGTTGACAAGTTATCAGAAAAGACAAAGGCAAAAAGCTAAGTACTTCAACCTTCTCCTTTTCTGTCATTATCAGTTGCCTATGTACGGTAAGATCCCACAGATGGGCCTTCCAGATCCAGAAGAGGCAAGTAGCAGCTTCCAGCACAGATTTGCCTCCATTCACTCCTTTGCTTTGTATTCTTGCCTCCAGCCTCCCAGTTTTTTTTCTCAGTCTGATGTGATACAGGCTGCCCCGGGTTTTGTGTCTTTTCCTTTGAAATAACTTGACTGTGCATGGGTGAATTTTGGCTTCCCTACCCCTTATGTTTGTCCCCCCCCCAACACTTTTTAATCCATCTATTTCATCCTGTAGCCTGGCCAAAAGGAAGAGCAGATCACCTGCCTGCTCACACCTCACACAACTGTTCTGACTGCTGTCCCTATGAAGCCCATTAGAAGCTTGTGCACACTACACAGCCTCTCACAGTAGGCTGGAAACCACAGCATTGCCTTTGAATTCAGCCAGGGTTGTAATAGCTTTCCTGACAGAGGCAGACACCCTTGCTCTCCTTAAGATGGTTACCATGACTAAGTCTCTGTCCTTGGAGGATAATAATCCTGCACTTCAGAGCATGAGGACCCTGGCACTTCAAGGGAGATAATCACCTACTGAATTTCTCTCTCTAACAAGAAGGGAACTCACCCTCCTTGCTCAAACTGCCCATGCAAACTGCCACGCCATACCATGCCCTTTTGTGGCACCATGCCCTGCTTACCAGTCTTTGCATTTGACTTTGCACCACTTTTTTCTTCTGTGATAATCACTATGACTATTTGGACCAAACTTCTCACTACTTTCTTCCTTATTTTTTCTCAGATCATCCAGGTTCTCACAAATTGCAATTCATCTGATACATGGTTCGAAAATGCTCTGGGGAAACCTCATTGCAGCCTTCCAGTATCTAAAGGGGCCCACAAGAAAAATGGGTAGAGACTCCTTATCAGCAAGTGTAATGGTAGGACAAGAGATAGCAGCTTTAAAAAAAAATAAAAAAGATAGGTTTTGATTAGACATTACAAGGAAATTCTTTACTCAGAAGATGGTGAGGCGCTGGAACAGGTTGTTCAGAGAGAGAAGCTGCGGATACCCTATCCTTGTTAGTATTGAAAGCCAGATTGGACAGGGCTTTGGGCAACCTGATATAGCTGAAGGTGTCTAAGACCATAGCAAGGGAGTTGGAACTGGATGATTTTTAAAGATCCTTCCTACCCAAACCATCCTCTGAGCACTTCCTCTTTTCAAAAAGTGAACAATTTCCTCAAACATGCAGCAGAGCCTTTTCCAGATTTCTTAATGAAGTCTTGAAAGTTGCAATTGTAGGGGAAAAAAAAAAAAAATTAAATAATTATCAGCAAAGTTTCAAGAGTTACATGGAACCTCCACACAATGACTGCGTTAGTAAAGACTTAGATGAAAGCAATGAAGGTGTGACCTTGCTACTTCTGGCTCACGCTTCTTTTCCAAGTTCCCACGATTTGTTTATTCTGCCAATAACTTCCTTCCAGTGGGAGAAAGTGTGTTGCAGGGCAGTTATATTTTACATTAGAGTTTTAAATGAATGTGTTTCTTTTTATTCTTTTCTTTTTAGAACAATGCATACCATATGATGGAGGAAAGAAAGACAAAGCTTTATCCTCATGAGAAGTCAGTGATTAAGGCTTTTCAAAAACTGTACTGCAAGAACCATGTGTCCAGCTAGAATGTGTTCTTGTATTAAATCTAATCAGAGAAAGCCTGTAAAAGCTTATGTATTACAGATAATACGTGACTTAACAGAACATTCAGGTTGCTGTCATGACAAAACTAGAGAAGGGCTGAAGTCAGTACTGCAGACTTAATTTTAGAATTGAAAAAAAAAATTGTAAAACATACGTATATAAAAAAAACAAAACAGTAAGCAGATTTTCCAAATCTAAGAATAAGATCCTGAGGCATTCTCACAAACTGATTCAGGACTACTTAAATAAAATAAAATAGAATACCCATATGGAAAGTCTACAGGATATCTGCCTCACTATATCACAAAACGCATTCAGCAAAATGTAAGAGGAACAACTGCTCTGGACAAAATACTCTGGCTTGAAATCTATTCAGCCAGCATATGAATTCATAACAGTCAAGGTACATGACTGCAAGCTAAGATCAGCACAAACTGATCTCATATTCTCAAGATTGATAGCTATGCAAATCTTTGAACTGTGGGCTGATGCACTGCTTAGTAAATCATTAGATTTCTCATTAAAGTAAATTTTTATCAGCTTTTCTTTCTATTTTCATGTTACTATACAAGGTACAACACTTTGAAAAACACTCATACACATTTAAACTTCATTCAAAAGTTAATGATTTACCAAAGATACTTCTAGAGTTCTGGATATTTACATAGAGTCTACACAAACATTGATTGATTTATTGTTTCTTTGCTTGTTTGTTTTATAGAATCTACAATGGGACTAAAACTTAATCAGGCCCTTGAGATTCGTCTCCAGTATTTACTGGAAGGTAGATATATTAAAAAACAAACAAAAAACCCAACACGCTCCTGAAGTCCCCTCTAGTTTCACATTGTAATTTTAAATATCCAAATAAGCAAACAGAGCTTTTGTTTCCTTCAAAATATTCCAGGTATGGATCTCATCTGTGGTTCAGCAGAGCACTGCAATGACTTCTGTTCTTAACTGTGTTAAAGACAGCGTGTCAGAACTAATACAGACCTCAGCTGAAGTTACTGACATCTTCTATGTACCATGGTTTTCATATAGAGTACTTACCATTCGTAGAAGTTAAACTCTATGAATATCATTATCACAAAGTCTTTATGCCATTTTGTATGCAGCCATAAAAAATACTTCAAGTTTGACAGCTACTGTATGAGAAAACAAGTCTCAGTAAACACACTTATGTGCATTTAGAAGTTTAAGTGCATTAACATATACATTTAGTGAAAATAATTCAGTGGATTATTACACACAAAAAAAAATTCATGCTCCTGTACTATCTTTTTGTGATTGATAAGTTCATCTATCGTGTATATGTTTTAAATAGAAAAGACTTGCCAACAGTATACTCCAAACTATAGATGCTTACAGAGAACCTCCAAGCCAGAAAAATATAACTGTGTTACCCAAGGCATAGTAGGAAGAATGTTATATATCATGATGCATATCAATCATGATATGTAATAAATTGCATCCTTATAACAGTTAAAAAATTTTAGTTACCAAGTAACTTTTCTGCTCCTTTCCTATTAAATTACTCAAACACCGCTCAACTCATTACTCAAACAAAAAAAAAAAGTTAGTCTTTTGTATTTGAATTACATATTCGTTGCTTAAACTTTATGTTTGTAAAAGCAGTAATTAGGTAACATAAAAGCCACTTTATAAACAAATGCAAACTATATTTCATCCAACAGGTAACAAGGTCTTAACTGCAGTTGACGCAATTCTGAATTCAAATATTCTTTTAAAACTTTTATCTAAAAGAATTCAGAAAGAAGTACCTTAAATTTCCACAAAAGACATATTTGTTAATGTTTCAAAACAGAACACTGCAATCATGTCATGTGTTCAATCCCTAAAAAGACTGAGTAGGGTTTTCTTGCCTTTGTATAATTTACCCAAAGTATCTGCACTTCTGCATGACAGCATAACGAGAAAACATGTAAATCTGAACAAAAGCTGAAAACTTCTTGTAAATTATATATTTATATCAAGAACCATCATTAAAATATCACCAATTCCAACAGTGCTCCAACTGCATTAACATAATTTGTAAGTTACAATGACTGAGAAGTCAAGACTCTCCCAGTGACATAAAACTTACTGATTGATCTCTTAAGGTAGCTTCTTTTAGGGCTGTTGTTTCTTATCATTTTTTTTCTTCTTAAATTTGTGCCAATGTATTCAGCATAAATATATTGGATATATGCTTCATTTGATGATAGGATACATGATGTTCATTTTAGAGAAGCAGAATACATTCTTAGCCCAGGCAGCATTATGCTCAAGGTCAAGGACATGTGAGGTCAACCACAGCTTCACGGTTAGTGAATCACATAGCATATAAAAATTAATTTCCATCACATGCAAATTTCTTCTACATCTGTTGGTAACAATTGATTTTATAATATTGCAAGAGGCATGCGTGCTCGCGGTCTCTCTCTCTCTCTCTCTCTCTCTATTTCCAGACAGACCACTACTTTGCATTTGCAGTTGTGCCTGAGTAAAAGATATTTCAAGTCCTGTACTTCCTGTACTTGGATTCATAAGGTCTTGTATCTGAATTTTGTTTCAAAACTCTACCTTCTCAATAGAACATTAATTATACTTGATTGTTTGCTTTTGGCTTTTTACATTTAAGACTCTAAAGTGCTTCAGCAGGTTTCCAAAGAACAGTTTTTTGCATTCTTCGTTATATTTAGCAATACCTTAGAAATCCAAAACATAACACCATCAAGATGACAGTTTGTAACCACTGAACTACAATGGAGAGTTTCATATAATTTATTTTTGTTGATCAGCAAATACAATGTCGTTAATAGCAATAAAGCAAGCCCCAATGGCTTTCATTCAGTATTTACTCTGAGTCAACTTCCTTACTCTTTCTTAAGGAGAACAGTGAAACAATAAGTAAAAATAATAATTGACACATCTCTGTAGTGGTAGCTGCAAATACTGCAAACATGGTTGCAGCAGCTGCACGTACTCTTCACCAAGACAAGAATTTCTCTTAGAAAAACATGACATTGAACTAGTCTGAGTACAATTCTATAGGGAGCAAGTCTACAGGAGAGAGTCTTACAAATACAAAATAAGAGTTTGAGTTAGAACTGACTAACAGACTTCAAGAAACATCTACTTTTTCTCTCCTCCACACTCCTAAGTGTCAGTAACTCAGCTTTTTACTTCTTAGTCATTAACCCCTTCAACATTTCACAAATTCTCCTTCTCTTCAACTGCCTATCCCTAGAAGTGCTTTCTCACTTATTGCCCCTAGGAGTTCATACTTCTAAATCCATTTGTATACATCTCTCCAACTTCCAAGCAATCCCCTCCCTCCTATTACTTCCAAGTTCAACAGAAACCCACTTCTCTCTTTAAAGAAAAAGGAGACACCCTCAGAGCACCCAAACTTCCCATTTTCCCTTTGTTCAGCAATTAAGCAGTATTTTGAGACAGCACCTGAAGCACCATGCACAATTATGGCTGGTAGGAATAGAAATACCCATGAGGAAGAGAGGTCAACAGCAAAGGCAATAAAAGCTAAGCTTGGTAGCTCAGAAATCTCCACTACAAAATACATATTCTAAGGCAAATGAGTCATGAAGAATTGTCTCCAGAACAGCCCTGGAATGTTTAGTTTCATGATCAGTGAAACCAAACACCAACAAAAGACAAAGAACTACTTTCCTAACCAGTATTTTCTTGTTATTCCTTTCTTTATATCTAACTCCCACAGTGTAGTAGATGAACTGTTTTACCAAACTAGCTTATTCAGGTCCACTAAATCATTTACAACCTGAGAGGTGTAAAACACTGCAGAACAAGATATTAATGGAGAACTTCTTTTCCTCATTTGTTTTTAAAGAAGTTAGTATTATCTGAATTTTCTTAATTACTCTTGTCAAATTGGAGGATATGGTCTTTAATTATTAGCTTATTTACTGTCAAAATAAATACACACTGTTCTATTGACATTTGTAGATATCCACTAATCTTAGAAATATAAAGAAAGCAATTACAAATTCCAACCTTTACTAAGCATATATTTAATATTGATTTACTTTAGCATTTTGTATTTTATTTTCTTGAAAATTTTACACAAGTGTGCATGTGTGAATTTGTCTCCCATGGATGTCCCATCCCTGGAGGTGTTCAAGGCCTGGTTGAATGGGGCCTTTGGTTGCCCAGTCTAGTATTAAATGTACAAGACAGACAGAGAGCTGTTGGAAAGGGTCCAGAGGAGAGCCACGAAGATGATCAGGGGACTACAGCACCTCTCCTACGAAGTCAGGCTGAGTGAGCTGGGCTTGTTCAGTCTGGAGAAAAGAAGGCTGTGGGGTGACCTCATTGCAGCCTTTCAGTACCTACAGGCAGCCTACAGGAGGGGAGCCAACTCAGGCCATTCTGTGATTCTATGAATCTGTAATGAAAGCCATCTAAATTAACAGCCTTTTACTGATGAATTGGTTAGAACACATCTGGAGTATTGCTAGTTCTGGAATACCATGCGGTATTTGGTTGAATTATGAAAAAATTGGCATATTGAATATTTTACTGTACAGCACGTGAGTAGTATGGCTATTTATGTGCAGTGTTCACTTTAGTGAGTGATCCAGTCAAAGAAAATAAAAATATGTCCATGGTTCATCAAATGAGCCTGATGATTAACCAGACTTCACGAACTTTAATTTTTTTAATTCTCTGCTGTTATCAGTGACTTCTGCCAAGCTAAATACTTAAATTTGAAGGAATAGTTTTAGTTTACATTCACCTGGAAAAAAAGATTTATAAATTTATTTTGGCAAACCCCATCACATTAAGATTGGATACAACATACCTGAAGGTCAGGTATTCAAACTACTATCTTATAAAATTCAATTGAGTTAATTTTTGCATTTTTATACTTGAGTGCATGATCCATTCTAATTAGTAGCTCGAAAAAAAATTTGTCTTCAGGAATGCAGAAGAATACCTACAGTCTTACCAGTGATATGTGGGAGTTTGCACACACACCAAAAACTCATGAATATAGAAGTACTCCCTTTATGCTAGTAAATCTTTGAAATTTTCCCCTACACTCCAATTTTCAATTTAACAGGAAGGAATATAGAAATATCAGTACTATAGTCTACCACATCACATCTGTTTTTTGTTACTAAGTATGCAGCTAACATGCTCTGTATTATTTTGTATTTTTAAAAAGTATTCTAAATACTGATTGATTTGCCCTATTTG
This sequence comes from Lagopus muta, assembly GCF_023343835.1. Lineage (NCBI taxonomy): Eukaryota > Metazoa > Chordata > Aves > Galliformes > Phasianidae > Lagopus > Lagopus muta. Next base: position 93,574,492 of record NC_064433.1, read on the forward strand.
GATGTAAGTACTACCATGAAGACTGAGAACAAAATTTTAAACTGGGGAAAAAACTTGAAAATTAATTAGATGTTCAAATTTAATTTATTTCTTCCTCCATTCTATAAAGAATATAGCCATAAGGTATATTTTACTTTTGTAAGTTCTACTTTCTACTAAATTGAACAAGTTTCTACATATGATAAGCTCATTTTAAACATTTGTAGGGAAAAAGGTCAGGTATTTGATTTTCTCTTCAGAGGAAAAAAAACCTTTGGATCTTTTATAGATGTAAGAATGCAGAAAATCATCTCTTACTTCTAATTTCATTCTATTGTAACAACACAGAGCAAAATCATAGATGTTCCTAAAAAGAAAAAATACATCTGCTTCTTTCTGACACTAGCTAAGTCACCAGAGGTTCTTTTATTTTATTAAGCTCTCTCATAATTTGAAAGGGAAGATGCTACTCATGCTTATAATCCTACTTTAGGCTTCATAAACATGTTGAGATCCTGAATATAAACAATAACATAAAGACTATATACATTTTAAAACCAAAAAGAAAAGCTCTTTTTAGGAACATAACAAACAGTTAAAAGACAAAAAAAAAAATGATTAAAGATATTTAAATTCTTTAAATACTTGAAGTCCTCATTTAAGAATGGGGTTTCTTTCTGCTGAGAGCTGTGTACCAGCACAGAAAAAACAATGTTAAGTCTCCACTGAAGAGCTCTGTTTTTTTTCTAGCTCTTGAAGCAGCTAACTCAGTGCTGAGATAACTAGCTTACTTTCCAATTGGAAAAAAAAAATAAATTTGAGGAGCCAATTTAATGAACAGGAAGATGCTGAGACAATTATGAAAAAGTAAGACTCATGGTGCAGTTAATCTTACTCTGCTTATTATGTGTTCAGTTGTAAACCTTAAGCCAAACATTAATCACATAAATGGGTACAGAAACCAAACACTTCTCTCTTCAGAGACCTGCTCAATTGCTTCCTCTGTTAAGAAAAAAAAAGTAGTGATTTTATGAACTGCAGCACGTATTATAACGTCTATTGGAGATCTATGCAGTACAAAAACAACAAAAACACACATCCAAAAATTAAACACACTACACACCCTGCTTTCAAGGTTAATTTAATAATAACACAAAGGCTGTCTGACCTGTGCAGACAGTAAATTATGCTCTTTATACTCAATTCTGTAAAAAACTATTTTTACCTTAGATGTTTTAAAATATATACAATTCTATATACATAAAGCTATCTATTGCAACCATCTTTTAGTACTGACCAATTGATTTTTTTGACAGAAATCTTAATTTAGAGGAAAAAAATTACTAACTTCAACTTAAGTATCTGTATTTTTCAGATTCTTAAATTAAAAAGTATATAACCTTCCTCATCCTGAGTATTCTAAACTGGTATCATTTCAGATTTTCTAAGACTATTTTACAAAAGCACTGAGGATTTATTTTAAAATACTTTTTATTACAATTTAACATAACCAACTTGAATACATTAACTAAAGCTTGTCTAATTAAAACCTGAATACTTTCTAACTTGAATAGTACAATTTAAATCTGAGGCATTCTGGTATTTCTTATTGCCCCAGATAATTTATGGAACTTATACCTTTTTCTTAATCCAGGTTTGGTATATTTTTTCTGTCCAACAACTATTTATTCTGCACAGAAATGGTCAGCTTTCAAAAATAAGAGACCTTTTGTCAAAAAGAAATGATTTAAAAAAAACATACTGTGTATCTTTTCATTATCTTTATTTCATTTCCTAGTACTGTACGGTGAGAAACACCACTAAAATACTAGCAACGAGTGACTTCATGCAAGTGATTTCACGAAATAAGTAAAAGTTACACAATTAATTACATGCATTATAGATGCACAGTTAATTAAAATAAATATTCTATCTATGCAGTAGAAGCTTTCATTTAATGATTCTCATTTAAGATAACACCCACCACAGGAAGTGTCATTATTTACATGAACACTCTAAACATAAATGTACCAAAGAGAAGAAAGAACAAACAAGTTTTCATGATTCTTTCATGATTTCAATATTCTTTTTCCTTCTTTCCTCTTCCCAACATCCAACATCCCTTTACAAAGAAGCTCAAAGCTATTTTTTCCTGACTTTTTCATAGTTTTTAGCATTTGGAATCGTTTCCAGTAAAAACGTACCTGAAGAGAGGCCACTCAGCTATGAAATCATTTAAAACAAAATAACAACCAAAAAATCTGTTGAAATAGGAAAAGAATGGAGAAAGTTACAATACAAAATGAACAGCTATGCTTAGAGAGAAGTCTGAAGATTGAGCTTTTGACTTGACAACTTTACAAGTTCTCTCTCTTTCTCGAGTTTCTCAACAGAAAATTTTAAGTACCACTGCTATACAAATACTGCAAAAATATAACAATAGAACAGATTTGCTCTTGAATAGCTTCCAATCTATACAAAGTGGCTGAACATGGGTGAAGCGGGAATTTAGAGAAACCAGTTATTCTTCTTAAGTAGCTCATTCTCATCTAGAAGCAACATATAAGTAACTGAAATCCTTTCTCCACATACTCCACTGGGTCTTCATGAGGGCCAAGGAATAGAATTAAAATACAGCTCCATTACAACAAGAGGTTCTGTACTGTCCTCACTTGAATCAACACACAGTTTATGTACTTTCTGAGTTACACATGTATAATTGGTATTAATGGTCCTTTGGAAGGCGTGTTAACTTGTATAATAGCTTTTTCCTTGCACATTCAGCAACTATAGCATTTTGCAGCCAGGCATTTAACAGCAATATTCCATTGGTTTTATATTCAGTTTGCAGTTATTTCCTTTTTATTTTAAGGCAGCTTCACAAGTTTTTTTTTTTTGTTTCCAATAGCCAGGTTACTGTTTTATGAGCAATATTTCTGTCCTTCTTTTTCACGTTCGTATTTGTATACTAATGTGCTACACTGTCTCTCTTCCTCATCACAGTGTGCTACAGTTTGCTTAACCTAATCCCAAACAGCAACTTTTTCAAAACGATTTTCATCTCCTTGATGTACAACTTCTGTATTTTTTATTTACAAACCTTCAGCATAAGTCACACAACTTATTATTCTCAGTTTCTCATTTGAAATTCATTTTGCTTCTGAAACTCAGTATAACAGCTAAACACTAAGATGATATTTTCAGAGGACAATCTGTAACATCTCCAAGATATCTTTTTCTAAGTGGTAATAACCAACCTAGAGACGGTCATTACTGCAGTATTAAATCAAGCTTGTTTTTCTATCAGTATTACTTTTTGAACTTAAATCTCAGCAGCCTCCCAGGTAAAGACTGTAATTATTTAACTAGATGGTACAGATGAAAGGCACAATTGTAAGCACCTCTCAACTTAAAAATCCTTTCTCTCTAAGACCTATTTAATAGCTACTGTAAGTTTCTGTAAGGCAAACAAATTCTTAGCTGTCCACATCAAGAGGAAATAAAGTACCACGTACTGCCACTGGCAGACTTTGTTGGTCCTTCCTGTAGCAATACCTAGGGCAAAAACAGCACAAGGATTCAGCCACATTCTCATATATGGCTCAAATATGGTTCTGTACACAACCTGTACAGAATTTCTGTAACTAAGTCATCTTTGCACTGAGCAAAATTCTGCTTATGTTCACTTGTGCTCATGGACAGCTGAAGAATTAGCAACTAAGCGGAATAAAATTAGGTTCAAGGTCTGCACGGCTCTGAAAAACAAGTGTCTATGGGCTTGTGAACACTGTTTCTGTATTAATAATAAAAACCTCAAGATTGCACCAGTCTGATAATTTTGTAGCTTTCACAAGACTCCGACTTCATTTCAAAGTCAGAAAAGATAAAGCATCAAACAATGTTTTCATTTTTGTAAATTGTGTCATGTTCATTTTTTTCCCCCCACACTGCAGCCTCAAGTTTTACTGTATACCCAAGGTCTCAGCACTAGCAGTGCTTACCTTGAAAATGATACAGCTTTCCCTTAGGCTTCAGAACTGTAGCATTCAGAGAACAACTAACTCTCCACTTAAAGATCAGAGCATTTCTGCCTGTAATTGACCACTTTCCCTGAATTTCCTTGTGAATTACAATTCATGCACACTTAAATAAATGCCCTAGGATTTAATATGGTAAGAGAAAGAAAATCCCATTTACATTCTTTCTGTATCTCAGAACTGAAGACAGAATACTACTCAAGGATCTTCGACATGTGCAGGTTGCTGCCATCCACGCTGCCTAAATTCTACCACTCTAACACAGACAAACAAGTGCCTTGGTTATTTAACTGGATTAACAGTCTGGGTATCTGCAGTGGAAAAACAGATATAAGGAACCTTACTTTTCCGTATAACTCTGTTTTTGATGTAACTGCCTGAAAACCAAAGAAACTCAGGCTTAAACAAACTGCTCCGTATTTATTAGTTGCCTTCACACTTAAGGGTCCCTGCAGTAAATCTCAGGAAAGCAAATTAGAAGCACTTTTAAATGCTTCTTTTACAAAACCAGTTCCTAGGAAATTAAGTTTACCTTATTTTTTGGTTTTCTTTATCTGAAACACATAAAGAAGACATTAATTATGAAGTGGAAAGGAAAAGTCATTCAAAATCAATTCAAGATGGATTTAGAAAAAAAAAAAGTCAATGTTCACATTAGTGCTGTAATGATACCCTTCTAGGATGCTTTAATTTAATTTGGAAAAAAATCTAGTCCTCAAAATGAATTGTTTTTAAAGCATGCAGAGTGTTGGGCCAATTTACAAGTGATTTTGACTCAGCTGGACACAGAATAGCAGAATAATTGTATCATGCTTTTAAAATAAAAAAAAAATGCACCTATGGAATAACAACAACAAAAGAAGCTCAATACTGAAAAGTGTTATGATGCTTGCCACAGTTCTACTGATTTTGGATCTTCTCCCCACTGATTCGTGGCTCTGACAGAACAAACAAGACCAAATTTAACATTTCAATCACTATCACTCCTGTTACCTGAGCACAGAAGTATACTCATCTATAAAAATTTTAACTAGGAACAGCCAAAGTAATTTCTAGCAGAACAGAGCTGTAAGTAGTGACATATGATTTGCAGCAGTAAGAGATGAATTGGCCTCCTGTGTGTTCAGACTTGAACATGTCTTCAAATCTAACCTGAAAGTGATCCGATTTAATCACTCAGCACAATTTCAGTATTGTGACTGCTGTTCTGGAAATACAGGGAAAAAAAATGTAATTTTCTTGGAACATTGGAAAAACCAATTATTACATTTTATATATTCTTAAAAGAAAGAATAGTACAATAAACTAAGTTATGAAAACTAGAACACTAAAAACTGCTATTAAAGAGACTGACAAAAAAAAGATTACATACGGTAGTGTATTGTTATGTTCCCACTACATTTGAAATACAAGTAGCAGCAAGTATATGTACTACTACAAGTATATGTAACTACTGTGCTTAGAAGTTGCCTGGTGAGTATTTGTCTGTGTTTCTATTGTAAATGTGAAAAGGTTTTAAAAAGATACTAAAAGGAAATCAGTTCAAATAAAATGTACTCTATTCTGTGAGCAACATAGCTACACAGTTCTTCAAACAATGCCTATTTGTTTCAAGAATCCTTTCATATTTAGTAGAATGCTGTTAATAAATTGCAATCATATATCTGCAAAATGGTTCAAATCTGTCATTGTCTTGAATACTACTTGCAGATGGACAGGATAGTAGCTATGCAAATTTAACTTTAAATACCACATGGGAACATTAATAAATATCCTAATGCTAATTCATTTCAGTGAGAACTCTATCCTTTTCTGTAACACTTTTGTCTCTCTTTAAGGTAATGCACTACCAGCAAGTGAATGCTAATACATCCCAAACTAGAACCAATTCCAAAGTCCTCCAAAATTTAGCATTAATAGGAATGTAAAAAGGAGTTGCTGCCTTCATATAATGCCTAAGGGGTATAAGATTGAGTAGAAACAGATTAGTCAAGTTATAAGAGAATGTGAATTATTTTAAGCAGATTCCAGTTCTGGGTTAAGGGCAATCCTTCTAATTGGTTAGTTTACTGCACTCGTACTTCATTTGAAACTGCAGTTCACGGGACTCCAATGTATCTGAAAAGGATACTCACATATCACAACCTAATACTCTAAGAAGGAGAGGATAGAAGAGGATAACTTAACCTCTGAACTCATGAATTTCACAGTGTCTACTGCTAAATCAAAAAGTTATAATATTACACAATCTTACTATGCAAGACAGTTTTTAGAGGGATTTCGACTGTTTTCAACTGAATGAATAGCAGAGGTGGGTTTGGTTTTGGTTGCGTGCTTTTTGTTTTTCTTCAATAAGAGTTTCTACTCCAAGCTCTACTCAATACTTTTCCTTAAAACCCTTGATATGCTTTAATATTCTAAATGAGAGTTTTTATCTTAATTTAAAAAAAAAATCCTCATGCATGTCTTAACAGACATAGGAACTGGCTGTTCTCAACATTTTATTGTAAATTCATGATTACGTAGGAAAGCTTCTACAGAATCAATCTAGAGGTATGCCTAATCCAGTTCTATAATCAGAACGTGCCACTGTTCAGTGAAAGCATAGCAGCTTAAACAGATTTACTAGATTTATTCCCACAAGCAACATCCTGTGGCAAGAAGTTCCAAAAGCTCACTACCCACTGTGTGAAGAAGTAGTTTTCTTTTATCTGTTTTATACAGTTCTCATTTTTATCAGAAGCCCCTACTACTTACACTGAGACGTTTGTCAATCAGTTCCACATTCACATGCCCATCAACATGAATTTGTATCTTCCAGTCACAGCCCTCACTTTCTCCTCCCCTCAGTGAAGCTCTGAGGCTCCTCTGATCTCTCTCCATTGGCAGCTTCTCCACACCCTTGATGGTATTAACAACTTCCTTTTCCACCCTCTCTATTTTCACCAAACCTTTCTTGAAGAAATCAGACTGTGCACTGTACTTGAGAGCATGCTGCAGAAAGTTTTTAATAGAACTACAGAAAATATCCTGCACATTCTTCTCTGTGGCCTTCCTGTTAAGACTTAATAGCACCTCTGGTCTGTCTGTACCTGGAGGTGATGACTTCAGAGAATCTTAAAAAAAAATTTTAAGATTCTCCTCCTACATCCCAAAGGCTAGCTCAATCTAAGCATGCATATCCATTTTTTCCTTTTGATATATCACTTACCAGATTTCTACCCACTCAGCTTTGTGAGGTCTTCCTGGAGATCGTTTTAATCAGTATAGCATCTGACCACTGAGAAGAGATTATCATCACCAGCTAATTTGGATCTCCTCTACTTACCTCCTCCTCCTCCTCCCAAAAACAGGTGAACCTCATCACATTATAATGAATTTTTAACACATAGAAAAACTATTCCATCTAATGTTTTCCCCCATGTCTACTCCTATTTAAAACCTCTGGTCCATCTGACAAAACCTGCATCTAGTCTGAAAATATCCCTGAAGATTTTAGTAGTAAAGACCAGTACTTGGCCTTATTATCTGAGTATTTCTTTTAAACAGGACAGAAGGTGGAAATTCAAGGATAGAGGATTGTGGTTTAGAGTGCAGTGTTGCCCATTACAGTTCACTAAAACATGCTTTTGAATGATGATCTATCCAGTACATTGACAACTTAAGGTACATATTTCTATAATACAAATCATATGATTAGCAAGCAGATGCACTGAATTAACTGCCTTTTACTTGCACAGAAGGTTCACAAATACTCTCAAATACTTATTACTCACAAATACTTATTACAAATAAGTGCTAAAAATTATGCACAGATGAAGAAAAGAGTTACGTGAAAGTCAGAGTTTAGGTGAATGACTTGCCACCATTATCATGAAATTGATAAATGTTTCTAATTTACTTCCTCTGATTATGTCCATCATACTGTAATAACCCAGCAGTGTTAGTCTATGTTAGTTGCAGGAACCAATACTTAGAAGGGATAGAAGTTACTTGTCAGCTTATTACAACTTTAGGATTTTAATATGAAGCAACACACTTGCACGTGGTTTATTCTTGCTTAAGTCTAAAAATGAAAAAAAAACACACAATTGGAGTCTCATCAGCTATTCTTCACTTCCAGAACTACTTTCCTGACTATTTAGAAAACAGTAAATATTTTTCAGAGAACTGTGAAGCAAAAAACCAAAATCTTTTTCCATATCTAAGTTGATAGCTGGTGATTAACAAATTATAAAAAAAAAAAAAGACTTCAGTGAAGTAATCTAACTAGTCTGCTGTTGTCACTGATAGTCAGTGATAATTGGGAATAAAAGAATTAGAACCTATCATATGAGCCACATGATAGAGAAGATTACTTCAGCTAGAAGGCTTTCTTGCTTCCAAATTCTAAAGTTCTCCAAGGTTTCTGAGAAGGGAAAGTATTGTTCTTACTAAAACAAAAGCAAAAATAGAAGTTTAACATCACTTCTCTGGAGAATTTAAACTTGAGAAGAAAATCTTAGATTATCTTAGTTATTTCCATTCTACCAGTAAGGCTGCAGCCAAGATGTCATAAGCATTTTGTTAAAATTACAGAACACTTCACGCTTAGGCACAAAAGCCTAACATTTAGCCCTTTTAGAATTTGTTACTTTGTGACAGTTAATGACAATGCAGTTTTGTAATCACTGACATCTGCTTTCTATTTGCTCTAAGATTTGATAAGATAAAATTTGATAAGATTTTATGAAATACATAGTGATTGAAGTGGTACCATACCTAACAGCACCTTATAAATGAATATATGGAAAAGTTCTACAGCAAACAGCTTTCTCAGCTTGCTATACGTCCTAGAGAGATAGTGAAGTGGATTGTATAGGGATTCAACCAACATCATAGATCCATAAGATAATAAAGCAGATAGTAATTACTCTGGTTGTATGCCAGTACAATCTCTGCTTACTAGATAGGCACATATAGTAACTTATCAGTTGGTCAATTGGTCTGTGTTACTTTATTCTAATTATGTGTTTGTTCCCTGCACCCCAATCAGTGTGGTACACAAGAACTCTGAAGGCTCACAGAACTTCACAATTGCACAGATGATTACTGAGAAAAGTGAAACAGCAAGCAAAACATCTGATTAGCTAATAAAAAAAAAACTATTTAATCAAGGCTTTCTGTTGCCTAAAAAAGTAGATATGGTTACGATGTTATTAATAAGTTTATTAAAATAAGTAACGAAGAAATAATCTTTAGTTACTGTATTTGATGAACCTATGCTAAAGTTTATCTGAAACTATTTACTTATAATGGTAGGTGTATTGTAGATTGAGTTTGCATAAGTGAATACTGTAATCCTATTTAAATAATTGCAATTATTGCTGTAAAATTAGACATTTATGTTGGTTCTATTCATATAGCTAATACAAAATGTTTTATTTCTAAACTGTTTGAACTAAAAAATTGTGTTGGGTTCCTGTTTCATTGTCATTTTCAAGTTTTCATGGAAAATTCAATCCAGTCCTTCACTAGGTTTTAACCTCTTCCTTAATTTGAAGAACCAACATTGAACATCATCAACAACAGAAAATATCTTAAGATTGACAAAAACAGTTAATTATATATACTTGCTTAAATATTCATTTGAACTAATTGTTGAAATGCAAATTTTCTTTTTTTTTTTTTTTTTCTTTTTTTAAAACAACACAACTTTGTTTATAAAGGACAAGTTTAGTCACAATACTTAGGAATATACAGGGAATACTAGCATCCATAGAGTCCTGGTATTCTAACTACATTTCAAGTATTACTGATACAAGACAATTGTTGCCCTTTGACAACAGGAAATCGATAGACATCCAGTAGCTTGTTCCATGTCAGGCTGAGAAAGCTATTTTCTTAAAACTTGAAATCAGAGTTCCCTTACTAGATTAAAGCTAATCTAGTTAACATGCATGACTCTGCAAGAATTTAAAGTGCTTTTTGTTAAATTAAAGAAATGAATTGAATTAAAGAGACTTAGTGAAAACTTCATACATAGACAAAATATAAAGAATATAAAATTCAGATAAGTACTTTGCACCTTCCACTTCAAGAATTTCAAGACTATTTTCAGAATACCATACTAAACTAGTTTATACTGTCACTGACATTGAAAAACACAGAAATTTCAGCATTTAGTGAAAACTTAATTTACAGCTATTACTTATTAAAGCAAAAAATAAAGGATCGATCATCTTAGGAAAGCTTCCATTTCAGAAAGGTAGAACTCAATTCCGAGCAAAAACTTGCATGTAATTCAACACTGGAGCAGATTCTCAAATACAGTTTATAAGATTATGACTGAGAGGTAGTTGAATTGATTTTCAATTCAAGTGAGAAATCAAGTTAACCTCTATCTCCCAGCAGACAAGTGCATTCTACGAGAAAACACCTAAAGGTTTTTTTGTCATTAACACAACGCCCTGTTGCTATTGCAACAAAATAATAAACCATAAAGTCCAACCTTCCTCCCAAAGAATCTCCAAATATCACAGAGTCCAGGATGAGAGACTGCTTCCTTTCCCACCTGATAAGGATCTGGATACAACAGATTTGCCACTTTAAAACTCTAGTTATATAATTTAGAGGAAGCAGCAACAATGTAGATGTCTACTACTTCTCACTGTTGAGTCACTACTGTCCTTGGTGGATTATCTCAAAAGAATTCCAACTCAGAATTCAGACTCAGCATAAACTCTTCACTATCATAAGACCATGAACTTGGCAAGCCTGAACTACAGATTAATTCTTCTTCCATAGGATTCAACAACAGAAGCTAAAAGACAAAAGGTAATTAAAACATTCAAATACTGAGCAACAAGCAGGAAACACATTAGTGCATTAAACGTAAAAAAGAAGTTGTGATTGAACAATACTCTAACAAACAAGAATCAATTTCTTCAAAAATACAGTAAAGAAATGTTGTCCTTTTGATTTAGAATAAAATGTCTTCTCTTACATCTACTTATCTCCTCGTAAGAGCAGCGCTGACAGAACAGAAATTTAAATTACGCATCCAGTTAAGTAAGCAGATCACACTGAAAAACAGTATATTTTGCGCAGAATGATAGAATCAAAATAAATTTTCTTCAGTTCCATGATAGAGTAAGGAAACACCTCGAAAGCCAGCCTATTCAGAGCACTAAGGCTCAGAATATCCAGAGTACTAGTCAACTTTCCAGTGTACGTATTATTATTCTTGCTATTTACCTACAGGTCTTACTTCTGAGAAAATGAAGTCAGACTGTGGCTGATGCATTTAGGATTTCTCATGCTGAAAGTTTAAACCTCTGCTCAGTAACCAGGTTTCTGCACTGATGAGAAAAGTTGAACTAGGAGGAAGACTCAAACTATCAGTCAAATATCTCAACAGGATTATCTGAACATTCCAGAAAATTAATCTTGCAAAACAGAAAAGTAGTTTAAAAAAAAAAAAAAAAGAGAGATTAATAAGCTCTCTTATTCAGTGAAGCTAAAACCATGGACATTGACTAAAATACTTGCTGGGTAATAAAAATCTTGCGAATTCACATGTCATCTAAGTAAACGGAAGAACAAATATTGTCCTTTTTGCCTCATAAATCAAACAACTGATCAAAAATGTTTGTTATTTTGATAACAGTTAAGTTCAAACAGTCTGACTAGGGAGTAAGAAAAGCTATACATTCAAGGCTGAATTCATCTGTAAAGATTTCAAAGTAGTGTTCTGGGAAGGATTTAATGACTACTCACTGTACACAGTGATGAAATTGGTGAGAAAACAAAATGAAGCACATGCACATATTTAAATGTGCATTCTCTCCTACAAAAGCATGATTTCTATTAAAATGAAAGACAGTTTTAGGTGAGAATATCCTCATTGAACAGTCTATAGATTTTTCTTAATATAGAATACTTATTTTCCAAAAACTTTTTTTTTTTACTTCAATTAGACACCTTTGAAAGCTCTATAAATACTGCATTACTACATTCTAGATTGTTTTCAGTAGGCTTCATATTTTAGTGGATGTAAATGAGTGAAGAACCAAATTGTGAATGAATTTGAGAAAACATTGTAAATTGTACTGTTTTCTCCTAGAAAACCAGAAACTGTGGAAATCCAGCCAGAATTTGAAACATAGTAAACTATATAAATTTACAACCTAATGACCAAGCAATACATTACAGAGAAATCTTATACAGAATTGAAGGATATTGAAATATGTTATAAAATAATATTTATGTCCGAGATAAATTTAGACTATTGAGGATATGAATTACCTCATTCTGGGTAACTTCCTTACCCTTATAACTGATATGTACTCAGAAATTGGAGGAGAAAAAAAAAAAAACTTAATCTTAACCTAGTTTTTCCTCCTGGGGTAAGAGTAGGTGATGCAATGCTAAACCAGCATTTATTTGACATTCTGTGAAGATACCTCATGAATAGCCAGAGTAAGTTGAAAGGGAAGCAGCACCTGTGGGCTATTTTATTTTCATGCATTTGTTTTGATTCTGTTGCACAGGCTGAAATCATTGTACAACTTACTGACCATATACAACCAGATCTTTTATACTTAAATTACAATTTATAATTGCTCAACTTACCACCTGAAATTTAAGCATAGAAACAGTAATAAAACTTCATGACACTGCGCACTTGAAAGCGGTATTCATTGTGTCATCTGATGGTTTATTTCACCTCAATATATTCATCAATAATATTGGCAAATATGGCAACAGAAAAAAATGTGTCAAAGAAATCATTCTAAAATTCTACTTGTAAACTCAAATTTCACTTTTTTGTAAAAAAAAAAATCCTAGAACATTTTCTTCACTGTAGCTTCTTCAATAAATCTCTTTTTGGCTCTGCTTGGGTTTTTCTAAGTATCTACAGTGAGTACTCCAAAATTACTTCTCCTATTTGCATATACATGTATTTCATTAGGCATATAACCAGCACTGTATGATTTCTGTTTATTACTCTGGAATTATACAAATTTGAAAAGCCTGTTTTCATTGACAGTAGAATTCAATGAAAAAGCATGTATGCAAATGTATGACTGATCATGTCTGTGTAGTGTAATTTCCCAGATTGGTTTGACAGATCTCATTACATTAATTCCTTAGGAGATGCTTATGGGGATAAAAAAAATGCACTCATTTGGTGTTTTTAGAAAATATAACTACAAACTATTACTTAGTGGATATTTATGTGAGCAATCTTGTTACTGTCCATTGATTCTCTTGCTGCAATAAGAACAATCAGGTGAAATATTGTTACTCACCTCTTTAAAAACATGAAGCTGATTTCAATTGTGAGCTGCACAAGAACCCCTGCACCTTTGAAGTATTATACTGCTCAGCAGCAATACGGGAATATAACAGAAACAGAACACTGTCTAGACAACCACTTTTACTTTCAAGCTACCTTGTCTGACCATACTATTTCAAACAACCTCATTTTCATCTCTGTGTGATAGTCTACTGGATTCTAAAAGGATTGGAAAAAAAATTACAAGTTCTTTTTCCATCAAAAATATGTTTTTCTCTCGAAGATTATGAAAATGTTTTTTAAGTTCTAAAAACATAGTTATAATTTTTCCATTTCATTTGAGCTCGTTTTTTATTTTTTTATTTTTTTATTTTTTTAAATATATCCCAAGATTTTAACATCTCAAGATAGGAACAATCCAACATCTAATAATTTCATTGTATTTGTGTTTTTGGATTGTTTCTACAGTAAACTGAGTTTTTCATCCTGAATCAGCATGAAAGTTAAATAATTAAGCTCGCTAAAGAACAAATTATTTCTGAACTCGTTCTGCTAGAATCTGGAAAACTAGTGATGCTTCTCCTGTGCTCTCCAGAAGCTGCTTGCCAGTCATTCATTCATTCAAACTGCAGACTATCTTGGACTGTATTCTAGAAGACTAGATTCTAGAAACATCCCAGGAGAACTCATATTCTATAACTTCTTTTTTAATTTGTGGCAACCTTTCTTGAGATTTCTGAAACTAAATGATCCTCTGTTTCCCCATCCTTACTCAACTCCATTTTTTTCCCATATTACAATCTACATGAATTGACCATGGCTATAGTTGAAAAATTTTATGCTGAAGGAGTGAAGAGAGTGAAATATTAACCATTTCTTAACTAAAAAAGTATCTGATTACAGAGTATGATATAAAAGCTATCAAACATGTTATCTAAATTACAGTTATAATTAGAGAAACAAGCAGCTGTCCCATACAGAGAGTGCAGAAAAAGGACTGTACTGAAGGGTGTTAAATGAAACTGCACAAGCAGAATAAAAACAAAATCTAGAGAGAATTTTCAGAGAATTTGACTAGGTTCCTGAAACAAGTTGATTGATTTGTTACAGGCAGATACATCAGCAGCTCTACTCAATATATGTAAAGGAATGAATGTGGGCTCAGGAGTACACCTAAACAAATTTTGTAGCACAAATACAGTAGCAGCCTTACACATTGATATGCACTGTAGCTGCTGACGGGTAATACAGAGCCAGACATCCTTAACGTGAAGCACAGACACTACAAAAAAGCAGCACAGTGAAGTTGAAATGCTGCTTCTCTCAAACTTCTACCTGATATGACCTTGTGCAGTCTGTCAGTCAGCCTGCGTGAATGATACATCCCAAGGCAGAAAACCTTGGTTTAGAGTTAAGGGCTGTTAACAGCAGCCTGTAGAAGATCTGTGATTCTGTGGGTAACCTCTACATGTAAAGTTCACTGAATTTTCCAGTAGGCTACAGTGCACACTTGGGAATGGGTTCTGTCTCCCAGAAAGCATATGAATATTTGAACATTTTTATACCTTAGTGATAATTATTCTGAGAATGCTTGGATTAATAACTGCATTACGTCTTGAAGATGTCAACACTGAATTCACAATAGATGTTTTTTCACACTACCCAGACAAAGCATTCACATTAAGAATTCTCATAGGATCAGCGGTGTGCTCACCTTCAATCATACTTACACCCTATATCTCTTTATTCATTTTATATCCTACATTTGACACCATACATATATATATATAATTAGAAATCCAGGAAGAACGACCAGATCTCTCAATTCCTGCAGATCACAACTGGTCAGAGTTTCACGTAAAGAGTATTTAACAAGTCTAAAAAGACAAAATAAACAAAAACTTAAAAAAAATAATCAGTACTTGGAAATAATAAGCTTCATCACAGTCAGAAACAAAATAAAGTATGTCATGATGACTGCCCCCTCAATCTGAGATACCATGGCAGCCCTTCCAAGTCCCCCTTTATGCCTTCCTCTTTCCTTTTCCCAACCTCATCCTCAGATCAGACTCTGGTCACCAGTAATGCTCTTGCCCATGCTGTGTAACCTGCTACCTGCCATGTTACTAGTACCAGCCATTTCCATTTTCTCCCCGTGAAATGGCCAGAAAACTTGAAACTCACCTAGTTAGCAGTTCTCATCTTCACTGTAAAATTTTAGGACAAAAAAGGGCTTTCCTAAGCCTGAACAATTTACAGACCAGTACAGGCTGCTCTTGAAACAACATGCTGTGTTTGTAAACTACTACTGAGTTTTATCCTCTTTTATTGTCAGGACTCTTCCCATGCGAAAACCTGATGAACCGCAGGTCTTGCTACCTGTGGCCATCAAAACCACTAGTGGCCAGAAGGGAGTGAGGACACTAATAGACTCAGTTGCCAGCACACAGGTTCAGACATCTTGCGCAAAATTATTTCCTAAGCAGGAAGGGAATCAGTCAACTTCATACTTACAGTCATACCTACAGTATTGGATGGTACATGCAGCTATTTACAGAAGTTATTTCACCAGCTCTTTCTTTCTTTTGACAACATAGAACTTATTAATTTAACATCTGACAGCTAGGATTTAAGCTCCATTGGGGCTTAAGAGATTTCACTACTAATTGCACACATAACCTCCAAACTGCATCCCCTGCTTCTTGCCATAGCGCAGACACTGCTGCCCACACTTGTCTAGGAATTGAGAGTGCTGGCAGCGAACTGGCAAGTCACTTGGAGAGGATCCTCCTTGGACCGAGTCCTACTGGGCTCTTGCATTTGGGCAATCTGGCTATTTTTGGGATTGCACTTGAAAGATGTGGCTCTACGCTTTACTGCATCTTAAATATCAGAGGCCTGAAAAGCACACCTACTACTGACACTTGATGATATAGAAAATACAGGAGAGGAAGCTGTCACCCTCTTTCTATCTTTCTAAATAAGCAGTTTTTAATTCACCTGAACAAGAGTTTAACCAATACTACTTGTTATGTGATCTGCCTATCGCGGTATATATATATTGTGTCTTTCCATCCTTCGTTTCCTTATTTTTCCCCACCACTGACAGACAGCAGATAAACGTCACACTTATTCTATTTTCTCTCCAGTTTCTTTAGCTTACCATTAATGATATCAAGAATATGCACCCATTTCATAGCCTTAAACCAAGAAAGGGCATAAAAATCACTAAAATAGGAGCTTACTTCTAGTAGTTACTTAGCTTGACACAGTGGCCACGTTCTTTTATCTCTCCCTTGCCCCAAATTCCTCACCTGAAAAATATTACTCATAGCAGGAAAATGTTCTGACTAGTGTTTATAAACAATTTGAGACTCTCAGCTTGCTCAAAGAAAAAATAAACATGACAATATTTTAAAAAAATACTGAAAGATGAACATCACATCAAATTATAACAGATCTAATACAAAAGCATAGTAATGCTTGACTAATCTTAAAATTTCTGGACTGAAATAAACAACAAAATAAATGCATAAAAGAAGCAGCTGTAACACAACATTCCTTGTGCATGACATTCTGACATCTGACATTATGACATCTGATATTTGTTTGGTAAAATACTGGAATACAAGGGGGCAGTATTTCAGAGCATTGTTTTCAAGACAGAAAGAAAAGAATGAAGTTAATAAGAAATTCAGGGAATTTACTCAGCACCAGTGTTTGTTGCTCAGAATCCACAAACTCTTATCACTACAAGCTCACCTAAAGCAAGGCACAATAACTTATTTTGAACATTCTGATATCAAAGTTAGATCTACACATTGACTAGAGCTCAAGGCAACCTTCTTAACACTGGTTCTAATGAACTGAATGCTCCATAGTGGTTCAATAAAAGTCTGCCTAGGTATCAGACAAATTACAATGCTAACTATGTTACTACTATGCTTAAGGATACTTCATTTTTCTTCAAAATCCATTTAAGCAGCCTTCAACAATGGAAGATGTAACCTGCTTTCTCACAGAACTCAGACTTCAAAAAAGATTATGAGACAGGACAAAAAAAAAAAAACAACAATGCAACCTTCTCAAACATAATTAGATCACCATAAAATTCTATTCTGTTGCTTTATTACTGCATATATTGCAAGGCAAAATTATATCCTCTCCACAAGCCACACCTTGTAGAAACCTTCTTTTATTCCCCCCTCCAAGTGTCAGATGTGTCCTGTGTTTTAAAACATGTACATGTTTTATGCTCTCTGTGTTTTAAAACATAGATAATAGAAAGCATAAAACATGTACTGACTTGGAAATGATCTACGAGGATTATTGAGTAAAAACAAAAACCCTGGCACCAAATGCCACTAACAACAACAACAACAACAACAACAACAAAAAAACAAAAAAAAAAAAACCATACATCTAAGTGCTGCCCAACAGCTTCCTTAATGCCAGAAGACTGGTAACAAGACTACTGTCCTGGGGTGCCTGTTCCCCACCACTCCACTCTCAGAGAGAGCCCCTTAAATTTCAACCTGACTCTCCCCTGAAACAGCTCCATGCAAGTCTCAGTTCTTCAGTCTGTGAAATCCAGCACCTTGGAGCCACAGTCACTTTCACAATAGATTCTACATCACACCACCCAGCTTCAGGTGGAAGGTGTACCCAGAGGGAACCTGGGCAGGTATAAAGAAAGTCATTCATCAGCTCCTCTGCCAGTTAGCACTTGTCAGCCATATACAGTGCTAAACCTGGGAAAAACTGGAAGACTGCTTTAAAGCAGCAAAAGGCAAGCAAAAAAAAAAAAAAAAAAAAAAAAAAAAAAAAAAAAGAAAATACAGCAACCACATCTCTGCAAGAAGTTTCATATGACTGTGAAGAACATTAGCACATTCCAAAACCCCCACTTTCCCTTTATGCCACTTCAAATGCCTAAGGGAAAACAAGCAAGGAAGCCAGCTACACACAAAGGTATGTAACGAAGGGGAGAAAAAGCGAAACCTTTGCCTCACTTTTACAGTGAGTCAAGAATGGGAAGCTATAGACACACTGAAACAAACGAGTGAGAAACAAAAGCAGGACTTCACCATCTGCTTCTTGAGAGTTGAACAGGTGAATCTATCAATTCTTCCATCAAACATATCAGTCAAAACACTGATAATAGGTTATACAAAGATAATAGTTTTAAACTGAGATGGGGAGGTTTAGGTTAGATATTTGGAGGAAGTTTTTCCACACAGAGGGTGATGATGCCCTGAAACAGTTTGCCCAATGAGGTTGTGGATGCCCCATCAAGGCCAGGCTGGATGTTGCTCTGAGCAGCCTGGTTTAGTGGTTGGCGAACCTGCACATAGCAGGGGGGTTGAAATTAGATGGTCATCGTGGCCCTTTTCAACCCGGGCCATTCTATGATTCAGAGGTAACTTTTGCTGCACTGCAGGATTTAAAAAGTATTCTCAAGTCAAAAATTTGGATTAGAGCAGTTACTTTCTCCTTCTGTTCTCATGAATTATGTTTTTCAGCTTGCTTTCCCCATACAGGCCAACACAAATTGACTTTAAAACTTTGACAACTATATGCTTTCGCGAGCAATATAGCAATACATCAGCCTTTCATTTTATTTTCAAGGACTGCATAACAGAACATAATGCTTCTCAGATAGCATTTTATGGAGGCTTACGGGAGTTATAATGAAATTAGAATACGCTCAGAAATGAAAACTATAATAATTAGTATTTCAAATAATTTGAGTTCAAAGAGATCTTTGAAGGTCATCTGCTCCAACTCCCTCGCACTGAGTAGAGATATCTAAAACTAGATCCCATTGCTCAGAGCCCAGTCCAGTCTGACCTTGAACTGGATCCACCACCTCTGTGGGCAGCCTGTTCCAGTGCCTCACTACTCTTACCACGAAAGATTTTTTCTTCCTGATGTCCAACCTAACTTTCCCTCTCTTAGTTTGAAAAGATTTCTCCAAGTTCAATCACAACAAACCTTGCTAAAGAGTCTATCCCCTTCTTTCTTAAAAATCCTCCACCTCAAATACTGAAAGGCTGCTATCAATTCTCACAAAGCCTTCATAGATGCAGGTCACCTTGATGGTCAGCTGCAGCATCCTCTACAGGTGCAAAGTTCATCCACCAGCTCCTCCATTAGCTGGCACTCATCAACCACATATGGTGCTGGCCACTGAATTCTGTCAGCCCTAACTCTGCCTAGGTCACATGCTTAATCTGAGTCACTCCTTTCTTCCACCTCTTCCTGCCTTAGGTGCCAAAGACCACCCAAGCCATGACCACTAGCCATGTTACGTTTAAAGTAGGATCCCAACTATATGTGCTGGGTTGAAACCATCTTTTATGAATTTGTATGTATTTTTTTAATTTTCAAAAAAAAAAAAAAAAAGCAAAAAAAAAAAGCTTTTCATTCAGGAAAGAATTTCCATTATCTATAAACAACTGTAGATTAGATATTAAATAACATCAGAAAAATACAATGTAACATGATTGTATTAGTAGCAGCAGCTCCCTATGAGTGACAGACAGCTAAACTGAGCGCTATCGCTATAAACTGAACTAAGCCAAAGATTAACATTCAATTGTTAATCACTTTCTGGTGTCCTCTGCCCTTTTGATCATCCCAATCAGAGAGTCCATTATGCTTTTGTCTAGTCAGGAAATAAGAAGCAGCAATACAAAAGTCTAACTTATTTCCTTATAAGTAAGTTTTAAAGAAGTTCGCTAAATGCCTCTTGAAAGTACAAGTTTTAGTTTCTGAAATGTCTGAAATGCATTTAATGGCACAAACACAGAAAACAAGTGTAGCTATTTATACTACTTACACGTGCATTCTCAGTTTGGCATGTCTGGTGTTAAGTATCAGATTGAGTTGTCATTTTTATAGCATATTTGTCAGTTTCTTTTCCTTAGAATTACTGATCAGTACTAGCATAACATCATCCAAATGTACCTTTTCACTGTTAACAGCTATTTCTAGTATCTGGTGTCAAGGCTAAAGCACAGCATAATTCTTGTCCAATATATGGCATTGGGAATCTGCTTTATAGTACATTAGAAAGCTCTCTGCTTCTCTAGATATTCCATACTAAGTATTTTTCTTTTAATCTTGTTCACAGTTGTAGTGCAGGTTGCCTTGACTCAAGTACAAGGTGTTGCTCTTGGCTTTGTTGAACCTCATTGGGTTGACCTAGCCTGCTGCTTGAGCCTCTAGATCTCTCTGGATGACATCCCATCACTCTAGCATGTGTTGACTGCACAATACAGCTTGGCATCATACGCAAGCTTGCTGAAGGTGCATTCAATCACTGTCAATCAAAATGATGATGATGTCAAAGAGCACCAGTCCCAGTACTGATTCCTGAGGAATGTCACTCATCACTGATCTCCATCTAGACATCAAGTCACCAACTATCACACTGTAGGTACAATCATGCATCTAGATCCTCATCCATTGAATGGTCTACCCATCAAATTCATACTTTTCCAATTTAGACAGGGGGATATGGGATACCATGTCAACTCACACTTACACTTCTTTCTCCCTGCATCTCTTCTGAAAAATGAGAAGTTAAAGAGAAACTACTGCATACTTAAGAACACTAACACACAGTTACGTATGCAGAAGCATGCACAGTTCAAGCTCATTCTGCATACATGTCTTAGAAGGACAAACTGCTTGGGAAATCAACTAATTTCTTCCTAATGAGATATATATTTAGAGCCAGGAAAAAATAATTTTGAGAACTCCTTCTTCACCTCCCACATCTCCATCCCCAAAAAAGTTTTGTTTTCTTGTGGCTTTGCTTCACGCACAGTTCTTTTGAAAATCAATACCTAACATAAAAGACATATAATGTTTTTTAATTTTTTTCTTGAACAATCTGAATAATTTTTCTAACATTTTATCCTCTTAGTCAATTAATAAACAGATGTTATAATTAAGAAATATACAGGAAAGTTAGGCTAACCAGGTAATCCCACCAAAGAACAAATGGAAAGCTTACCCTTCCTCCAGGCTCACTGAGAAGACTCTAAGAGGAGCAATCTCCAAGAGAGATCCTTCCCACTCACAGTCAGCTCTTAAATGGGGTCTAGGAGAACTGGAGCCAGGCTCCACCCCTTCTGGGAGCACAGGAGAATTGTCTTCACCTGTGCTCCCAGGTCTGACTATTGCTCGCCTCAGGTGTTCAATCAGAGGTTCAGGACATGGTTCAGCAGTTCCCATACAACATGAGACATGCTCTAACTCAACAGAGCCTGATCACAAGAAGAAAGCAGGAAGGCAGCAGAACATTTTCTTGGACATTTCTGGCACGCTACTCTTTGAGATATTTTTCAAAGAAAAAAAAAGCTGATAGCAACTTCATTTTTCTATTGAGCTTGCTTCTGCTATTTTAGGAAAGTCTCATCAAATGCACTGACTTTAGCGCATCAGATTTTTTTTTTCCTCCCCAACTACTTAATTTTACCTTCACTTTAAAAGACATTTCTTCCTGAAGAGCTGCATGCTGAAACAAACGAGCACAAGAGCAATTAATAAATCTACCAAAACATACCTTTTGCGGTTGGAATTTACTTGGCCTTTTGTTAGTGGAAATGCAGCCCCTGAAGTGTTCCTACAGACATGTTTTCAACAGTAATATGGCTTACAGGTCTGAGAACTGAATGGGTGAAATAGCAATAAAACCATAGGCTTCACTTCAAAAGTGCTACAAGGAGGAAAATATACTCATTTACTGATCTTCTCCATGTAAAGCAATATATTACTAGTTAATTATTGTTCTTAAAAAGAGGTCAAGGGGCAGAAACTAATAAGAACTAAGAGTCTCTGAATAATATGAGTATTTGAAAAGAGGATAAGATGATAAAGTTATTTTATAGCTAAAAAGGATCAATTCAATGCAACTATTGTCATTTTTTTTTTTTTTTTAGCAGTTTTCTCAATATTTTAACTCTGTTGTAAAACTAATCTAAAACTCAGAATGGAATGCATAAGCTACAGCAAACATTTATAGTGAAGGAAATAAGACACCTCAGCTCAGTCTCCTTAATGAATAACTCATAAACGCATATACCACATAAAAATATATAATCAGCATTCCCAAAGGTACAAAATGTCTAAGTTGGTTCTGACCCTAAGAATTTTCTCTCTTAAGGACATACTTACAGGTGCATTCTGTATCTGATTATCACCCAAGCCCATCCAGACATACAAAACAATCCAATCTGGAAATCATATTGCAGGAACGCCATGCACATGAAAGACAGGTAGTCACCTGTCTTTCAGCAGCAATAAACATAATTCAGTGTTACACTGACATGACTCACACTGCTTCTGTATTAGACTTAGGCGCTATGTAAATGGTTTGTAGTCTACAGTCTTCATCTAGCTATGTTAATTTAAAAAAATCAAATCTGTATAAAACTCAGCTATACAGTTTGAAAAAGTAAATCTGGAACAGTACTTTCACAAAGCTAGCAATTCTCAGAGTTTGAGTGTTCTAACTGCTTTTAAAACATCATCAGGAGATAGATCAGAGGGAAAAAAAAGGGTTGTGGCCCTTTCGCAAAGTCAACTGTTTTGCGGATGAATATCCCTTGTTACATAATAGCACAAACTTCTACTAAAACTTCAAGAAGAATTGCTACCTATGCAAAATCCTTGAGTTTCAAGATAACATCAGTGAAATCTAAACAGAGTCCGCAATGGCATATGCACAGGGTTAATAAAGGTCACATCACATTGTTAACTAGGAAGAAATATATGTATTTGCAAAAGGAATCTGGAAAAATTATACAGTAATTTGCTTATGTAAGAGAATTCTCATGGAAATCAAATAGAAGAAACCAAATACGTCAGTTGCTCCAGAAGTAATGCCTCCTATTTATTTCTATGGAATCTACTACAGATACAAAGAGAAAAATAACACTATTTGATACAGCAAGTTCATCTTTTATTTTTTTTTAAACATAGTCACCACTGTTAGCTGTGCATTTTCACCAGCAATGAACAAGAGCCTGCACACCATGCTTACACAAATCTGCACCAGCAGAAGTGACCCACTGCTTCTCAGTGGTTATGAGTATCAAGTGTTTGGTGTGCATTAATCACATAACCAACTTTTAAAAAAGAATGTACAAAATATGTAGTTGGTTTTACAGGCTTTGGTCACTCATGAACGAGATTATAAACAAGGGGAGCAAGGCTGTGAGCTTACAGTTAAATCCAGTCAAATAATGAAGCTAAAAACATGAAGTCATGAAGGTGTATGTGGGTGTCATTATTAACAGCAATCACAAGAATATACAGGCTGTGTAACTAGCACCATAGATTTAAGTATTAAAAACAGATCCTTATTCAGATATGCCAGGAAGGAAAGTGAGATGTCATGCCCCCCCCCCCACAGCAATAAAGTTTGAAAATATCCTTATTTCATTTTGTGTACTCTCTTATTTCTCCTATTCATCCATAAACTCTACTAGTATTTCCACTAGATGATCATGTTTTGTACAAATATTTTTGGTTGACTAACACTAGCTGTTTTTATCATAGCAATGAAAGACAATTGAACTAGAACAGTCAGCATCTTAGCATAATCTAGAGTTCAGTTAATTGCATAACCGTTTACTGAAGTACACAGTTAGTATACATTAGTGTTTGACTAATAATATACCTGTCTTACCTAAACTAGTTTAAAGATCTACATAACATCATTTAATAAACTTAAAACATTTTATATAGAAAGATTCATCACAATCAATGGTGCTTACAAGGGAAAGGTGGGGAACTTGCAATACTGTTTTAACAAACTTGAGAGAAATGTTACAAAGCAAGCTTTGCCAGACTCATTGCTTCTTTCTTATTTTCCTTTGATTACACAGTGCCTCAAATCACACTTTTATTGTGTCTCTCAAAAAGTTATAATTTCAAGACATGAAATATAAACTACTGATAGGCTGCATGCTGTTTTCAATAAAGGCCTCTAAAAAAAAGAGACTTTCACACTATATTCTTTCTAAAAAATAATCTTTCTAAAAAAGTAATGTTTCTTTACTTTTCATACATAGAGGAAAATGAACATTTTGAAAATGAAACAAGGCTGATGAGAACGTAATTGGGTCCACATTGTTAAAAGCGATTTACTGAACAGCAACTACTCTAAAAAGTAAATCAGCAGCATATAGTGAAGCAGAATATTACCAAAATAAATATTTCACTTGCAGTTTTAGTGGGACTTAATGCTCACACAAGGTAGTAGTAATTCTTAATTATAGGAATTTAACTGCTATACTTCAACTCTAAAATTTGTTTTGTATGTGTGATTTGTAAAGTTTTTTAGATGTCTTCTGTTACCCAGAAAGTCTGCAATTCAGGATTTTTTTTTCCTTAGAATCTTGAAAAATAAGTGACCGTAACTTATAGTAATACGCTGTAAGCAGTTTTGAGTGAAAAACAATTCATTAAGAACATATTGTTTGCCATTTTCAATCAATTAGAAAGACATTACCATCTGATAAATATTTGTGGATTAGGTAACAAAGGAAAATAACCAAGCCTGAGGCTTTTTGAGACATTACAACATGTTCCATGCAGCCCCTTCTGTTTTTAACAGTAATCTGTAATTGATGGCTCATGACATTGTCATTCTCAAGCTATTAGTTATACAATAACAGCGTTAATTAATTTCTAATTAAAACTGCCACTTTCATACTTCAAGCTTGGAATACCTTAGCTTCTTCCAACATAGAGAAGATGGCTACCTTAATGTTTATTTGTATAATTATGTCTACAAATGAATAGAAGAATATCAACTGCAGATGATGATGATTAAGATAGTCAAGTGGCAAAATAATCAAACGTAGAATTTTCTCACTCCTCATCCCCTTTGAAAACATAAAAAGATTAAGGATAAATTTGTCAAGGAAATGATCTAAAAGACAAAACCAAACATATGTATAACATTCATATTGTGTACATTTATATTCTTGTGCTTCTAAAAACTGTGAAATATTTTCTGTTTAACTTCATCTTCTTGACATCTGTATGGGAACTGCTGAGTCACAGCCTGAATATCTGATTGATCATCTGAGGCAAGCAATGAGTCAGCCAGGGGAGCACAGGTGAAGGCAATTCAACTGTGCTGCTGGAAGGGGTGGAGCATGGCTCCACTTCTCCCAGACCCCATTTAAGTGTTGATCGCCACTGAGGAAGGATCTCTTCCTGGAGATCACCCCTTATAGAGAATATTGTGAGCCTACAATATTGGCAAGCATTTTCCATTTATTATTCTCCTGTTGCAATAATCTTTCTTAGCTTAACTTTTCTGGCTATTTCTTAATTATAATATCTGTATACTCATTCATTATACAGCATCTCATGAGCTCATATTTTAAAAAAATCCACTACTATTAGAAAGCACTGCACTTCAGCACCATTCTCAGGGACAATCCTTTACTACATCAGATATTGCAGTTCATGTACAATGGACAAGGAGTCTTTTGAGCTTACTAATTTGAGGCGAGAACGATAAACTCTATGTTTGGATTATTGTAAACTAGTTTCTAACAGGAAGTGTGGAAAGGCAACATGCAGAGCTTAAAGCTCTAAGCAGTAAACGTAATAAGTATGGGGAGCTGACCAACTTACTTAGATTTCCCATTGGCTGTTTCAGACCAGATGAAACCAAAGATAGGCCTAAAACACGGAGATAACCTGGAACAGTAAGGTTTTTTTCATTTACACATTACTGTTCTCAGTACTGACTGGATTTCCACAGCAAGGGATGAGCTTTCCTCTGCTCTGACACTGAAAGATGTACCTGGACCTGCTAAGGACCTATCCTCTCTTTTCTTATCGTCCTGGAACTGGGTCAAAGCAATGCCACCTGGATATATCAGCACAGGGGTTTAGGACATAACTTAAGGCAGTACTTGGGAATGGGGACTGGCTGAGGATCCACAGAATGCCCTCGCTTCCAGTTTAGATGTCAATACTAAAATATGCCAACATCATAAAAACCAGGCTTTTTAAAAGAGAAAGTTCTGGAGAAAAAATTGACCACAAGTAAAAAGGCATTGTCTGTCATTCTACAACAGTAGGTAGTTACTTAGACTACTCTTTTTCTTGCCCAGTAGTACAGCTTTCCATTAATCTTTTTTCTTCTACAATTATCTTAAGGATATTGGTACTTAACATACGAGACAGCTACATTTAAATACCACCATATGATTGTCTTCCCTGGAACAGTCACTGTGACACAGCTACTGTTGCTTATCCGTAATATATACAAAAAGTAAGTTGCAGAGTTGCAAGCTTTATCTAAGGCAAGAAGACAAGGCTGAGAATTATTGATTTGTGCTTTGAAAAAAAAAAAAAGTCAATTTTTCTTTAACTGTATTGGCTCACTTTACTCACAGCAAAAGAGAAACTCAAACATTTCAACTTCTCTGCAACAAAATTCTTCATGGAGACTAGCTCAGATTTGCTTCATTTACCCAGAGACTGTTCCTTACACTTCTCGCCTCCATCCTTTTTCAGTCCAGGAAAAAGAAATCATATTAAAAAACAGGTAAAAATAATAAAAATAATTTAAAAATAAAAATAGTAAAAATAATATTATTGATTCTAAAAATAATATTATTGATTCTATGCTATCCTATTTCTTTTATTTGCCTTCAATATATGTAATTCTGACACCCATAGAAATTCCTGACTGTACCTCAGAAACGCTCAAATAAAGTCGTCTTACACTTTTATTCATGTTTTTTCCTCTCAGAGCAACCCTGGACAGTTCTTATTTTCTTTAATTCTCAAATTCTTATATTAATATTTATTTCTCTATGCTCTTATACTCAAGATCTTCATCAGCCTATCAATTTGATAAGAAAAGCTCTCAATCCTAAAAACTAAGAGTATAAATTATCAGAAGCCCTTTCTTTTCTTAAAAAAAAAACTATTCTTTTAATCACACTTGGCACCAACTCTTTAATATGCTATTAAATTTTCCTTGATCCTGTGCAGCAAATGATTTTGTTTATCATTTTAAATCTATCTTCAAATATTATATTCCTTTTGTCTCCCAGTCTAAAAAGAAGAAAAAGAACAAACACACAAATCCACACCAAAAGCTTCCCCTCTTCTTTGGTTTACATTAAGATTTGAGGATTTCACAATTTTTGCCAATAATACTCAAACAAAAACTCATTAGGTTTTTGACATTAATATATAGCTCCTTTTGTACAGGAAAACTAAAATTATTTTCCAAATAGAAAAAGCAAATATCACTAACTTGGAACTCAGCATTAAGGCATTTTATTCAGTAGATTAAATGAACAGTTCAATAATGGAAATAGAAAAAGCAAAACAAACACACACATACATCAAACAAACAACAACAAAAAAAAAACAGCACCTAGTCTATTCATTGTAAGATAAACTGAATCACTTTTAGCTTTCGAAAAATGAACTAGCAATTAAGTTTTTCAAATAATTATATATCCATTAGTCTTATGGTTCCCAATGAGACACATTCCAGAGTCCTGAGGGGAATTAGCTCATTTAGTTGCCAAGCTGCTTGTGATGATATTTGAAAAGTCACGGTGGTCAGGGGAAGTCCCTCGTGACTGGAAAAAAAGCAAAATAGCACCCATTTTTAAGAAGCATAGAAAGGGAGACCTGGGGAACTATTGATCTATCAGACTCACCTCAGTGCCTGGGAAGATCATGAGGAAGGTTCTCCTGGAAGATATGATGAAGCATATGGAAGAGCAAGAGGTGATATGGAATAATCAGCATAGCTTCACCAAGGCAGGACCTGCCTGATCAACCTTCTGGTTTTTAGATGGTGTAACTGCATCAGTGGAAAAGGGAAGTGCCATTTATTTCATCTATCTTGACTTCAGTGAGGCCTTTGACATGATCTCCTCAACATCCTTCTCTCCAAATTGGAAAGAAATAGGTTAGATGGATGGACAGTTTGGATGGGGAACCAGTGTGTCCAGCAGGTCGAAGGAAGTGATTCTCCCCTCTACTCTATCCTGCTGAGGCCTCACCTGGAGTGCTAAATCCAGATGTAGAATCCTCAGTTCAGGAATAACATAGACCTGTTGGAGTGTGTTCAAAGAATCACAGAATGGCCAGGGTTGGAAGGGACCTCAAGGATCATGAATCTCCAACCCCCCCGCCACATGCAAGGCCACCAACCTCTTAAGGCATAGGGTAATGTGATTTTCATAATGAAAAATTTTAAGACATTGTCAAGACAAAGACACAGACAAAGAAAATTTTCTTTTTCTAATCTGAAATGCAAAAACTTAATGACATGCATTTAAAAAAAAAAAAAGAAACATATATGATTTCCTTTCTGATTACTATCTATATACTCCCATAGCTTGGACAAATAACTTGCTGCTCAATGATAGTATTAATCTACATCAACACAGCTAAAAAGTTGCAGAATATTTTCATTCATCCTTAGTTACTTAAAATGAATATTAAACATCTGAGGATTATCTGCTGTTGCATGCAGTCTTATTCTCTGCAGTCAGGGCTGAGTCATTGCTCTTCACATTTAGTCCTGTGAGAATCTATGAAGAACTAGAGAAGTATTCATTCATCAGCTAGCTAAATCACCTTAATCACCACATTAATGCCTTTATAGCATTTTCATGGAGATACTCCCTTTAGAAGGATCCAACCATGTCAATGCTAGAAAGGCATGAATGGCAGAAGCATACTCCATAATGCTCAAAAGATCCTGTCCTCGTTCGAAAAAACCCATATGCGGGTTTGGGAGGACACCATGGAAATAGAGGTGTTTTTGTTTTGTTTCTTCAAAATTTCTTTGCATTAAGGATACTAGCATTTTGAAGATCATATTGAATCAGTAAACAGAAAAGATATAATTATAGAAGCCAAAAATGGAAAAAAAAAAAACAAAAAAAAAAAACCAACGTCTCTACCATCAGTTAGCAAATCCTAGCTACATCCTTTAAAAATGAGTTTATAAGGAATGATTATGGCTAGAAAGTCATAATCTTTCAGTTGGACAGAGAATTAAACAGTAGGGTTAAGGAAAATAGATAAAAAGCAAAACATCTACAAATATTTGCATCTGATAACAAATGCAAACTGATTGACAGGCTTTATATCACTGCAAAGCTACTATAGGCTTTTCTGCTTGTCACAAAAATAAGAGGAGGGAAGAAATGATATACCAGATATACCAAAGCGTGCTTCAAAATGTATATTCATATTTATATGCATTATAGAATCATAGAATTGCAAGGTTGGAAATGACCTGCAAGATCATCTAGTCCAACCACCCTCCCATTCCCAGTACCACAAGCTACTAAACCACATCTCGTAGCTCCTCATCCAAGCGCCTCTTGAAAACTGCCAGGGACAGCAACTCCACCACCTCTCTGGGCAGCCATTCCAGTGCCTGACCACCCTCTGAGAGAAAAAGTTTCTCCTAATGTTCAACTTAAACCTCCTCTGGTATAACTTGTGGCCATTTACTCGGGTCCTACTATTTGCCTGGGAGAAGAGGCCAGACCCTTTTGCACCACAACCTCCCTTCAGGAAGTTGTAAAGTGCAATGAGATCTCCCCTGAGCCTCCTCTTCTCCAGACTGAACAATCCCAGCTCCCTCAGCCATTCCTCATCAGACTTGTGCTCCAGACCCCTCATCAGTTTCGTTGCCCTTCTCTGGACACACTCCAGGGCCTCAATGTCTTTCTTGTAGTGAGGGACCCAAAACTGAACACAATAATTGAGGTGCGGCCTCACCAGTGCTGAGTAGAGGGGGATGATCACCTCCCTGCTCCTGCTGGCCACACTATTTTTAATGCAGGCCAGGATGCCGTTGGCCCTCTTGGCCACCTGGGCACACAGCTCATGTTCAGCCGAGCATCAACCAACACCCCCTGGTCCCTTTCCTCTTCACAGTCATCCGACCACTCAGCCCCAAGCCTGTAACGCTGCCTGGGGTTGTTGTGGTCAAAGTGCAGAACCTGACACTTGGCCTTGTTAAACCTCATCCCATTCACCTCAGCCCAGCGATCCAGCTTATCTAGATCCCTCTGCAGGGCCTCCCTGCCCTCAGGCAGATCGACACCACCTCCCAACTTGGTGTCATCTGCAAACTTACTCAGGGTACACTCAATCCCTTCATCTAAGTCGTCAATGAAGATATTAAACAGGATGGGCCCCAGCACCGACCCCTGGAGGACACCACTTGAAACAGGTCTCCAGCTAGACTTAACTCTACTGACCACCACCCGCTGAGCACGGCCCTCCAGCCAGTTCCTTATCCAACGGAGGGTAAAACTGTCCAAGCCACGGGAAGCCAGTTTCTGCAGAAAGATACTGTGAGAGATCATGTCAAAGGCTTTGCTGAAGTCTAGGTAGACTACATCAACAGCCTTCATGAATGCCCTACTGCTTGAGACCAGGTAATTTAATGTCTTCTACTTTCATTTCATTTTAATTAGCACTCACAAATTTAAGGTCTAATTTCCTACCGTGGTAAAAAGTGAACTCAGAACCAAAGTGAGAAAATAAGTTATTTTGATGGCTTACATCTTCACATATCTTGTCAGCCGGCGAAGGTCTTCCTGCAGTTAGGTTTCCTGGTGTCTCATAAGTTAAAATAAAAAATTAGTAATAGCTCCAAATTCCCTCATCCTACCCTAATTCTATTTGGATTAAGTTCAGAGCTAAAAAAATTTAGCAACCTACTTCCCTGGTAGTTTGAGTTTTAGATACTGCTTTACTGTCATTGATATTAATCACAGTGGTTACCACTGCTGACCCTATTCTTTACTGAGAATGCCGTTCCCTATGATTCCATAGATTAAGAGGGTTGATCATAGATGAAAAATGCAATATAGGATACAGAAAACAATGCAAGCAGAAAATGAAGGCATCGCTCAATTCTTCCTCTAAAAACTTCGCAAATGTGCCTCCTCTCAGTCTCATGACAAAATGCAAAGCTAGTAACCAATATAGACTTGTTATTGATGCACATCTGATCCATATTTTGATGACTGATGGGAATCGTCAAAAAAAGCATCCAATTTCTGACATGCAGCTGAAGGCTCTTAAGTAATGGACCAATATGCATGTGAAGAAAGAATACATAAACCATAAACAACACGGTTAAAAGCGTTTGCATATTGAGAATCTAAATTCTGAATGTGTTTTGTAGTCTTCTACAATAGCTGTATAAACACCTGATAACTCATATTTACATTTGTATGTGATTGGTACAATGGCTGTATAACAAGAAATGAGTCATTCACAAGTGTTTCGAATATGCATTTCCAAAGTAATTCATCTGCATAAGCTATAATTGTTCTTTATTTCATATTTTAGGAGAAAAAACACACATTCAGTATCTCCATTTTACTCTGCACATATATACAATGAAAATAAATTACAAATAAAAAAATATTTACACAGAACTTGGTGAACTTGTGACACAGATACTCTTTTTAATAACAGCAATACTACATGTTCTTTTTTTCCAAGTTAATATTACTCAGTGTATGCTCATCTGATGGAAACCTATCAAATACTAGAAAGTGCTCCATTGACATAAAAATTAACTCGGTCATTTCTCTAACTGATGAAAGATAACGCCAATCTAATAGATCTCTATTAATACGGTATGAGGTAGAACTGTAGAACAGTAATATTGTAGGCTATCTTTTGAGTTCTTTGTTTTAACTCCCACTCTTCAGCTAGAAAGGAAAAATAGCTGAGTATGTATTCACTTTCAATGAACACAAAGTTATCTGATAATAAATGACCCATTAGTTTGCTTATAATTTTGTCAGAGTTATTACAGTCTTTAGGTTCTGAATGACTGTAATTTACTATAATTGGTTTGCAGAACAAGAGATAAATTCAACTTGCTCAATTGCAGATTCACAAAAATAATTTTGAACATTAGACTATTTTTGAACATAAAGGTCATGACAAAACCTAACAAAACAAAGAATTGTAATTGAAGAAATGGTAGTTTATTTTTTTTTTTTAAACAGATTGATTATGAAAAATTACCAACCTGCCTTAGTCTTACGGTTATGCGATGTTTATGTGGAAGAGACAGATAAAAAAAAACATGCCTCAGATAGTTGTATGCCTACTGCATGAATAAGAGACTTTGCTGAACATTCATTCTTCCTTTCAGGCAGGAATATACCTCAACTTAAGATGACACATGAAAATATTAAAACAGGAAGTTCAGAATGTTAAAGTTAGTGTGTGAACTACTTAAAATTATTTCTGTCTAGTTAGGCTGCAACATTTATCCAAGTTTCTAACAGTTCAGAATTCTCCCAAACCTTCAAATTGGAATTGATTTGTTTTGTTGTTGTTGATTGTTTGTTTTTTGTTTTTTATTGATCCTAATGCAAACTATGAAACTGAAAGCAATGTGATAACTCTAGTAGAGACTAAATGTTTTAGAAGTCTTTCCCTTGAATTCAGTCTTACCACTTAAAAACAACAACAACAAATAATTATAATGGTCTTTTAAATTAGAAGATGCAATAAATCACTGCTGCCTTGACCTTCCGTTTACTTCCTATTCAAAAACAGAAACAGTATATTCTCAAAGTTTATCTATTTTCAGAATCACGAAACATTTTAGTTTCAATTTTTTGTGCTCTAATTGCCATTAAGACAAAGCAAATCAAACTGATAGATATCATGTATTTAAGTAAACTAGCTTTTTTCTTCAATAGAATACCAATAATTCTGGACTTGACAGTTTATTAGATGTTTTTCCCTTTGCAGTGCTCTCAGCAGTGTATCCTAGTATCCCAAATGTTTGGCAAAGGAAGGTAAACATATTGGCTGGGAAGCTCAGTCTTTCATAGCTGGTACAGAAAGAATGTTGAAATTAAATTTTAGGTAAAAATTCGGTCTTTTTGGACTCCACAAACAGCTGCAATCAGAAAATATAATATCAAGAAAATGACAATTCTGAAACAGTCTACTTGCTCTTTGTAAAAAAAAAAAAAAAAAAAAAAAAAAAAAAAAAGCTTTTTTATTTAAGACAAATAATTGAAACAAAGATTTTCAACTAAGGCCCACATATACTTGTCCCACAAAGAGGGGAAAAAAGGATTTGAGCTGCTTTTGTGCACATTTATGTTTTGATGTCATATGTAATAGCAGTACTATAATGCAAGATATTACAGGTTCATATAATCAAAGTGAAGCAACTATAATTCTGAATTCTTATACTTAAATATCTGCTATTATGATTTATGGAAGAATGCCTAAACCTCTCTCTGAACTGAATTCTTGTATTTTTCCACCTTCTTCACCAATGTAGTATCACAGCAATCTGAAAACAAATCCATTAGTAAGTGAATATGTTACTTTTATTATTCTTATTGTTAAAAAAAAAAAAGAGGGTTGGAGATAAAACACCACAGCTAAAACTGAAGGATATCTTTTCTGCAGCCAATCAAGACTTACCATCTCCCACCTCTACCCCATAAACCCTAGGGAGCTTACTACTTTCTTTATTCATATAAAAGTTTTGTGTTTCATTTTTTTTCTTAATTGCAATTTCTCAAACACGTTGTGTTTGGGAGCAAGTTTATTTGTATTTCTAATCACGTTTGGTATATTAAAAAAAATCACTTTGAATGATTTAAACAAAAAAAAAAAAAAAAGAATTATTGTCCATTCCTATTTTTCATTCCTTCTCATACTAAGCTATCAGTGAAGTCACACCTACATTCAGTTCAGACAGAATTGGATGTGAATTATGAGGATGGACATTTTGTTTTAACTCAGTATGGGTGTTACTTTATGCTAGGACTACCAGCATTCTATAACTGGAAAGCCCTGGTGCCAGATCCGTGCAATAGAACCTGAGTTCAAAGTCTTCAGTATTTTCACAGAATGACAGAATGGCCCGGGTTGGAAGGGACCTCAAGGATCATGAATTTCAAAGCCCCCCCTTCACCGGCAGACCACCAATCTCCCCATTTAATACTAGACCAGGCTGCCCAGGGCCCCATTCAACCTGGCCTTGAACACCTCGAGGGATGGGGCATCCACAACCTCTCTGGGCAGCCTGTTTCAGCCCCTTATCACAAGGCAGAACCAAGAGATGATGCTAGCTAGCTTTTTATGTTTTCTAAACCCAACATTTTGCCAGGTCCAGCACAAATTACAAAATGCTGAAAGGATTTTTAGGTATCTACTTTCATTACAAAAATATAACTACTTATATCATGCAAACACTGCAGTTTTTAACTAAGCCTTAACATTGACAAAATTCTACCATCCATGCTGCTTTCAAGGCCCCTCTGTTAGATGTGCTTATTTCACATGAAGTATCACATGTACATGAGAAAACTACTGTTATTAAATAGGGCAATAGTGAATAAACAGTGAAACTGACATTCACCACATGACAATAAGAATCTTAATATTTGCTTTACATTTTCTTCTAAGGGATTTGTACAGGAAACGAGCTCAAAGAGTGAAACAGACCAGCCAAGACCAACGTGCAGCACAGTACTATACCAGGAAATGGAGAAAAACGGTATTTCCTTTGAATTATTGGTGAAAAAAGTGCTAGTATATTCATTAGTATCTTTCACTTAATGAAAGCTCTTAAACCTTTAACCATTTTGAAAAACGATATAACTCTTTAAGCCATTTGTGGCACAGCACAGTGTGTAGCGATGAGTTCTCTATTGTTGTTTCCAACAAGTTATTTACATCATTTTCCCTCTTTCATTGTGTTGGCATCTGACAATCTATTCTGAGATGCCTACCATGGAAGTGATTAAAAGTCACTTTTACAAAGCATGGGCAGATGTATGAAAAGCTGGGTTAAAAAGCTTCTGAATAAGAAACAGTAATCTTCATTTCTCTAGAACAGCCTACGCTGAAATATCATCATTCTTCTTCCTTTCCATTTATCTGTTTCATTCACTACATGACTTTCAGTTTCTGCTGAAAGTTAAAAAAGAAACCCTAGAGACAACAGTTTCATTAACTATACAACTTATTCATTCTCTAAATACCATCCATTCTATGCATTAAATTGAATAAGAATTCAGTGAAAGTGTGTGAACATGTAATTAAAGACAATTATAATGCATACTCATAGGGAGAATGGGAAACAAAAATTTTGAGCAGCAGCACAGATTCTGGCATTCTTAACTAATACGAGATCATAACCTACAACAGCTGTGTGAACTAGCAATAGAGAAATTGAGCAGTTTTTCTGTTAGCAGATTTAATGACTATTTCCTGGCATCAAATGTAGTCTAAGACTCAGGGATTTGGGATTCCATTCCAGATTCTTCAAGCAGCCTTTAGGACATTTTTTGCACCTGCCTCTGCCAATGAAATTCATCACTCCCAATATTTTTGGTTTAATTCCCAACGGCTTACTCTCTTCTGTACTGTATTCCTTATTTCTCACTCCAGCTGGGAATCACAGCTTCCTCCTTCACCCACATCTGGCCAATTCACTGTGCTAAGCTAACCTACTACTGTCTATTTCAAATACAAACATATGTTATACGATTTCAGTCAAATAGATGTTTAACACAGAGCTCAAAAATGGTTGTTTTTCATTACAGAAAACCAACATTGTATCATTCAGGAACTCTAATTCTAGTTAAACACTCAGATCAAGTAAAAAGCCCAATCCTATAAACAAGAGGATGGGGGAAAATAGAACAACCCTTCCCTAACTCCTCCCCCCAATATTTAACTTCCAGCATTCATGTCTTAACTAAAAACAAATAGAAAGCTGAAGAGATTTATTTTTTTTTTGCATTTCTTTCTTTGGACTTGTGTAATCAATGGATATTAAGACATTATAATCACAAAATAAACAAAAGAGTTAGGCAAAGTAGACTATGATAACAAAAGAGAACAAATGGAAGGCTTACCCTTATGGTGGGCTCACCCACAAAACACCAGAAGAGCCAATCTCCAGAAGAGATCCTTCCCCACTGGCAGCCAGCTCTTAAATAGGTCTAGGAGAAGTGGAGCCTGGCTCCACCCCTTCCGGCAGCACAGGTGCATTGCCTTCACCTGTGCTCCTCTGGCTGACTCATGGCTTGCCTCAGGTGATCAATCAGAGGTTCAGGCTGAGACTCAGCAGTTCCCATACAGGACTGTATCTGTAAATCTTATGGCACAATGAACAGACAACAATAATCTTAGTCCCCTGACTACACTAAGTACCCTCATCAAGAAGCACGATTATGGAAAAAGTCTTGCACTACATATAAAGGTAGCTGCTCCTTTCTGAATAAGAGAAATGAATACAGAGAAAGAAATAGCATGTGTCAGGCAGAGATCTGGACATAATTTCACAGCAACTGAATGAAGACGTAATGTCCTAAAGCAATTCAAGGATGATGTTCCAGGAGTCACAAGCTAGTAGCATTCACCTGCAGTACTGTGAAAATGGTTTGCTTATGAGAGAGATTCTCAAGACTCTGGAGAACAGTGTAGGAGAAAGTTTAGCAGTGCTAACAAACAGGCAAGAGAAATTTTGATTCTGAGTAGAACAGCAATGGAAAGAAATTTCAGGAATTTTCAAGAGTGAAAACAGAAATATTTGATAGCAAAAAAAATAGCCAGAAAAATTTGTTAACCACTATCTCAAATATTCTAGTTCCAGTTTTTCAGTTCAATCACAAGCTAAAGAAATTTATATACAGCAGTATACCTAAATATCAAGAAATTACTTAGAAAAAAAGAGA
Source organism: Lagopus muta (assembly GCF_023343835.1). NCBI lineage: Eukaryota > Metazoa > Chordata > Aves > Galliformes > Phasianidae > Lagopus > Lagopus muta. The sequence goes on from NC_064433.1 coordinate 93,611,571, forward strand.
TGAACAATAAGTTAATATGCTTTTACTAATGATAATCAGTTATTTTGAAAAAGAGATGCAGTGAGCGAATCTGAAGAATTGCAGATGTTCTTACTGAGATTTTCTGATCTGCAATGAAATGATGTATGAAATTTCGTACAAGTAATGTGATTACATCAAAAAACCTAGCTTCCTTTTTTACATTTCTAGATCCTGAATTGAAGATCAAATTTAAAGAGTAAGGCTCTATTGTAACACTAGATAATGCTACTGAAAAACTTTGTTTTTATCTTCCTCATACGCCTCCTCTGGACTTGCTCCTATAATTGGCATCTTTCTTGTGCTAGGAGCCCCAGGTCTGGACACAGTACTCCAGATAGGGCCACAATAGGACAGAGCAGAGGGGGACAATGCTCCACACTTCTGGCTTACACCTGGCTCAAGCTTTTTCATTCAGCAGAACCTCCAAGTTCATCTCCACAAGGCGGCCCTCAAAGTGCTCTTCTCTCAGTGTATTGACACATCTGGGATTGCCTCAATCCAAGTGCAACAACTTGCACTCAACTTTGTTTAACCTCATTCAATTCACATGTACCCACATCTCAAGCTTGTCCACGTCCCTCTTGATTGCATTACTTATTTCTAAGTGCACCACTCAGATATGTGCCATGAGCAAACATGATGAAGGTACACTCATTCCCATTATTCAGTTCATTGATCAAGATATTGAAGAGCACTGATTGCAAGACAGACCCCTGGCAGACACCTCTTGTCACTGGCCTCCACCTGGACATCAAGCCTCTGGCCACAACCGTCTGGCTGCAATCATTTCTTTATCCACTAAGTTCAGCCTTCAAACCTACCTCTTTCACATTTAGAGACAAGGATGTGATGTAGGACCATGTCAGAGGCCATGCACAATTCCAGGTAGACAACATCATTTGCATTTCCTTTGTCCACTGATGCCAGCACTCCATCAAAGAAGGCCACTAGATTGGTCAGGCAGAATTTGCCCTTGGTGAAGTTATGCTGGCTATCTCGGATCACTTTCTTGTATTATGTTCCTTAACATAGCTTTCAAGAGGATCTTTCTCATGATTTTTTCAGGCACAGAGGTGGGGGATCACTGGACTGAAGTTCCCCAAGTTTTCCATTCTCTCTTTCTTAAAAATGAGAGTGATGCTTCCATTTTTCCAGTCAGTGGACACTTTACTGTGCCATGACTTTTCATATATAATGGAGAGTGGCTTGGCAACCACAACAGCCAGTTCCTTCAGGACCCCATGATGCATGTCATCCAAGCCCCATAGACTTCTACACATTCAATCTCATCAGGAAGTCTTAAACTTGCTCTTTGTTTACAGTGGAGGGATTTCACTTCCCCAACCTCTGCCTATAGGTTCAGATATACAAGAGACCTGGGAAGTCTGACTGCCAGTGAAGATCGAGGTAAAGAATAATGAATAATGTAGCCTTCTGTGTCAGTTGTTAACAGTTACACCAATCTCCTGGATTGCCTGCATTTATCAGGGGGGATGCTCTCCTTGGCCTTTCTCTTCTGACCAACAAACCTTTGTTATTTTTCACATCCCTCAGTAAATTCAGTTCCATCTATGCCTTAGCTTTCCTGATCCCATGTCTGCACTGGTAAGATAAGAAGACAACCTAAGATAAGAAGACATCCCCATATTCTTCCCTGCTTCCATTGTCTGTACATCTCCTTCTTATCTCTCAGTTTAACCAGCAGGTCCTTGTTCAAACATGCTGGTTTCCAGTCTTCTCAGCTCCATTTCTTGTGCTGGGGGATGGAGAGCTTTTTTGCTCTCAGAAAGGTGTTCTTAAAGAGTTGTCAACTCCGTTCTGTTCCTCTGTCCCTACGAATGCTGCAGGGGATCTCATTCAATCTTTTTTTTTTAACAGCCAGGAGTTCACTACTCCACTGAAGTTCAGCATTCTGTCTCCGCTCTTTGTCAGGTCCGTATTCCTCTAGATCACAAACACAACCAGGGCATGGTTGTTAAAGAGTAGAATGTTTTCATGTTTCCACCTCCACAATGATCTCCCATGCACTGGAGAGCACTAGATCCAATAATGCTTCACCTCTAGTCAATTTGTCTGATTCACAGTCCAGGAAATTATCTTCAATGCACTCCAGGAGTCTCCTGGATTGCCTGCAGCCTACTGTGTTGCTTTCCCAGCAGATATTTGGGATTTAAATCCCCCATCAGGATGAGAGTCTGTGAGGGTTTTCACCAACAGGTTCTCTTCACCAGGCAGTCTGTAGTAGAACCCAACCAGCAGATGTCATCTATTGGTCTGGTTCCTAATTTTAACCCACAAGCCCTCAACCCTGCAGACTAGGAATCCAATAAGAGCAGCTAAACTGTATAACTACAATGGTTGGACCTGATGATCTTAAGGGTCTCTTCCAACTAAAACGATTCTATGATTCCATATAAGAAAACTCCAGAAGTTCCTGAAATTGAGATACACAGAGAAACTAGACATAGGGTTATAAATACACTTACTCTGTTTTCTACTGGACATGAAAGACTTTTATATGATATATGGTCAGTATAACAATTATGTTCTTACAAACATGGCCTACAGAAGTCTAATATAATTTTGTTGTTAGGAGTCCAAAGAAGGATTTAAAGTCTAAGCTGTAAATCAGCATCAACTCCTGTCTGTAGTGTATGTCTGTAGTGAGGTGTTGTGATGTGTAGTGATGTGTTGACTGAATTGCCACTCCAAATCCAAACTCTTCCACAATAACTAGAAATCAAGAAATTAACAATTTTCACCTTTCATACTTAGACAGTTTTCTACAGAACATCACAGGCTAGAATTCTGTGCACCAATGGCAACGTTAGGAAAGTCACAGTTGACCAACAGCTCAGCGTGTCCTAATCTGAAAAAAATGGAGCTTTCATGTGAAAATGTTTTGTCTGACATATCCAAAAGAGGAAATATAATTTGATTTGAATGATGACAAAACTGACTTTGTCACACCGCTTTTTCTATTTGAATCCTCTTTTGGAATAAAGAATTCCGATATATGTTGTTTTTTAAAATGAAAGCCCAACAAGCCCTAAAGTCATAACTAGTTGTTCTTCCATTTGGCTATCTTTATCTGCATGTCCTATGCCAAATTATTGGAGAGGGAAAAAAAAAGAATGTTAATCACTACCACTCCATTATTATACATTGTATTACTTAGACAATGGACAAAGAACAAAAGTTTAAACATTTTCCTTATGCAGTAGTATATATATAAAGTCTTAAGTCATCCTGACTACTTCAGAACTCTTGTATGGGCTCTCTGGAAAAACAGAAGGTATAAAACAGTTACGAAATAGTAATGTCTTTTAAATAAAGACTTTACTGAACCATTTCTACTTCCTGATCAAAAGATCTTCATAAAATAAAATTTACTTCCTGATAAAGGTAGCCTATATTGCAATCACAAGGAAAAACAAAATCAAATATACTGCTTTAGAAGAAGGTTGTATTGCAAAATCTACATCAGACACAAATTAACATCTTTGTCATTATATTTCATATACAGAAGGTATTTTATGTATTTCCTTGTCAAGCAGTGGTCCCTTGATGGGAAGCTATTTTTTAAACTGTTGAAGTTACCATGAAGAACAGAATTCACTGGAAGACTCACAATGGTAGGTAGAGAATGCGGTCAACTAAAAATAAATAAATAGAAAGATCAAAGCTTCCTACAGCCACTGTATTGATTTTTCACTTTTCCTATATGCACATCTCTGTTCTAACTGAAAGAAATTGGTTGCAAACACGGACATTCACAAGATCATTAGATCATTCGTTAGCTACATACAGAACGACTATAGAGCTTTACCACAGTTCTGCAGGAACATGAGTTGCTGAAGGCAGACCACAGGATTAACTACATCTCTACTCTTTAGCTCCAGTTGTGCTGTCAGATTAAATAAAAAAACAGGATAAAAATAAAATATCCTCTGATAAAGGTTATTGCTAGTAGATTAGTACAAGATAGGAAGCAATTCATGGACACTTGAAAAGCAAGTGGGAAAGGCCAGTCATCATTACTCAGGCAACTCTATTACAGAATACTTCCATAATTTAGCAACCATACTTTGGCTGGCATTATAATCACAAAGATTCAGGGAAAAAAAAGGGGATACATAAGAACTTTTCTCATTTTAAAGGTAAGTAGTGTTGTCAGTAGTTAATTTCACTGTAGCCAAACTAGTACATGTTGCATTGGATGAGCAAATAAAAGAAAAATCACTTGAAATCATACCTGAATATTTGAAAAATGAGAAACTAGAAAATGCAACTAGAAATGGACTGCAATGGGCCATTTCACTCAGAAAACCTTACAGTATGTTTCTCCTATTTTAACTCTGTTATTTGTCTCAATTGCTACACTTTGTAGCGGATTTGTTTCATATTCAGCAGAAATAGCATCTAATACAAAGTCAATTTCTTTCATAGTAAAGAGTCCACAGTTTTGAAAATTGTTCCAGCTATTTTGTGTAGGCGTATCTAAGAGTACACTAACTTCTTCAGTAAGTAATTTGTTAATATTTCTTTCTTTTTGAAAATAAGAACGTTTTTCATTCTTTCTGTGTAGAATTTATTAATTTAATTCATTACTCAACATCAAATAATATGGTGAATCATGAAAGGGTTTCCCCACCCCAGTAGCTCATGTATGATCTCTGGAATATTAACTAATCACAGATAAATTTTCTTTAAGGTAAAAGTGTGACTCTTTTTCCTTCCCTGTTTTCAAATGAGTTTATTACCGATTTTGGCTTTAAGCCTTGGAAGAGTCAAGTTTACAACAATTGTCAGAGAACACTGCATTGGGTTTCTTACATACTAAGCACTGTAGAACATTTGCTAACTAGACTTATAAAAAATATTAGATTCCTACTCAATCTGTCTCAGAAGGAAGGTATTTGAAGCTTCATTCACTGAATTATTCCAGAAGCCCCATCCTCAAATATTAGGAACAATTCTGATCAGAAAGAAAATAGCCAAATTGAAAATATTCTCTTTTTACTGAGCGCTCTCTGACAAATAAGTCTGTAACTATTATCTAAACAGTATAAACAGTGTAAAGTTAACTAGAATTAAGTACTTGCTGTCAAAGTGAACTTTATGGAATTGGACAAATCCACTTTTTTCCATCATTTTTACTCCACTAAAGCAGTGCAACTTGTTACTGTAAAACTGATCACCAATATGATACATCCCATCAACAGAGAACTTGTTCTTTAAAGCAACATCATTTCTCTCAGCAATAATTCACTTAAATCCCTTAAATGAGGAAACAAGCTACCTCTTGGTTGTTTCAAAGAATCAATTCCATCAGTATTCACTGTGTACTTGTGTGTCATATTAGCACCAGTACAACTGATATAATTTTCACTGCAGCACAAATATAAACATTGCAACAGAGGATGTTATTTGTACACTTGATGATGAAACAAAATTTCTCTGTTTCTTCTATTACTCTGGGTATTTCAGTTGCTTTCAGACTGCTACTGCCAGGTAATGGCTCCCCCTCCCCCAAAAAGGTTCATGTCCCTAAGTTTAAAGAAGTACAGCCAGTAACAACAGCTGCAATTCTGTTAGTCAGTCTTCATAATTTCAGTATCCACCCTGACTGCCATGTAGTGATCTGTCTTGACAGATACTGTTCATTACACATTCTTTCACAAGTCCAGATCTCAGCAAGTATTTTCTGTCCCACTGCTTCACAGAAGTCATTTCTCATTCAGCATAATACTATCTTTAACAATATTCTTTTTACAGGAAAGTTCAAGCCAAAGTCATATTTTGAAAACTCTTCACAGTTCAAAACTCCTGTTATTTCCCTACTCATTGCTGTTATTTTAGTTTGCATCATATGTTTTTTTTTTGTTTGTTTGGTTTTTTGTTTTTTTTTTTTTTTTTTGCATGTAATAATTAACTTATTTCCCACAACTACAATAACAACTTGGACATCTGAAGGGGGGCAGGGGGGTTGGACTCAATGATCTCTGGGGGCCACTTCCAACCCCTACAATTCTGTGATTCTGTGATTCTCCCTTTATTGTCTTTTCCTAATCACACTACCATGCCTATCTTTTCTTTCACACTGCTTCATTCTACTTTCAACACATTTCAGATAAAGGAAGAAAATCTGCCGCTTTCTTTCTTATTTCCCTGCTTTTTTTTTCCCCATTCCTCTTAATAGTTACACTTAGTCTAACACTAGTATTGAAAATATATTTGGTTTTGTTTAACCACTAATCAAAACCAAGCAACCATATTCTACATACCAGTAATGCATATATGACTAGTAGCCTTTTTTGAGGAGTGGTCAGAATATAAAATGCAGGTATGGAAATAATAAATGAAATTAAAATGAGATAAAAAGTGGGGGTAGAGAAACATATATATTATTGTAACCCATTTAAGAAATAGTGAGATCTACTATTCTTCTGAAATTTTTTTCTATGTAAAGACGAGCTTGAGAGGCTTGAGAGAAATTCCTATCCACTTGGATAATGACTGACAATAAGCATGTAAACAAATGCCTTTGAAACGTCTGCCACATTACAGGTATCTCATTCACTTAAATCTGGAATTATAAGATTCAGATTCACATTTATACTATTTTAATTCCTTCTTGGAATGACTGTCGAGAATCCAGGATGCTATGATTAAAAAAAAGTAATAATCATGTATTAAGTCTTCCCACACATAAATTAATATTGCTACTTGTCAATATAGACGATTCTTTTTAAAATCTGGGAGAGATGCAATAACTGGAAAAGCCTAATTGAAGCCCTAATTTTTCCTCTAAAGACTTCAATTTCTTTATTCTTTTTGAATAAATTAATTTCGGATTTATTCATTCTCTCCCACCATTCTTATACATTTTTGCAATATCTGCTGTAAGATAAACTATCTGAATGTATACATATTTTGCAATTATACAGCAAGCAGTTGCAAACACGCCAGTAATCCAGTTGTCTATGAATAACAGTGTACAACAGTACACAGATAAACTCAAGAGGCCAAGGGAACACAGAAATGACATACCCATCCCTAAGAAAAGTAGTAACAAATAAAATTTTATAACATATTAAGTAAAACAATTGGAGCAACTGAGTCAGCCAGAATACAAGTAAAAGGTTTGTATAAAACCCTTGCCCCTTGACTGCTATCCCTCTGAAGGTAGACTTCAGCTGCATGAACTAAAATTGGTTCAAGAAACAAGCAGAACGCATCCACTGTTAAAGTTTTAAACTGTATGTTTAGGAGACTTGAAGACAGAACATTCCTTACATCAACATGTTTGTACAACTTCCAGAACAAAAATTCTCCATCAGACACCAAAAATTTGGGGAAGCTTCACAGTTAATCAGGATAAATTCACCTTCAAAAGTGTATACAAATCTATTTCAGAGTATAAACTTCTTTACAGTTAAATTTGCTCACGAGCTTCCTCAGCTAGTTAAACTGAAAAACTCAGGTTAAAATTGATGTAAGAGCACCCAACACAAAATTGTGCTCCTATGAAGTAACATCTCCTTGAAAATTACACAATGAAATTAAACTGAAATTTTGTGAGTGAAGACTGACTGAACCTTACTGATTATCCAGTTCTTGTCTATTTCTTCCATCATTCTTTTCCTCCACTTCAAATACGGATGGTTTCTGCACTGAGCTCCAGTTCTGCAGATGCTGTTACATGCGATACAGAAGTAATCCTTTGTAATGTTCATAAATTTGCAATAGAACCTACATTCATTCAATTTCCTTTGCCCCACAAACGCAGAGATTTCAAGGAAAAAAAGAAAAAAAAAAAAAAAAAAAAAACCTCACTGAAAGAGCTGCAAGTTGAAGATGGTCATTCATTTACTACATTAAAAAAAAAAAAAAAAAAAAAAAAAAAAAAAAAAAAATCAGTACTGCTTTTCTAATGCATGCAGGCTATTGGTAAAAGAAATATTGGCAAAAATTTCAAAGTTATTTTTGTTGATGTTTTTCTGAATTAATTATGTCTGGACTATTTTGCTGTAAAAAAAAAAAAAAAGTTAACTGGAATCATAGTAAATACTTGGCCCTGAATACACACAGTGGTTTCCTTTAGCCTACAACAAGACCAAATGCAAGAGAAGCAGGAAAATAATTCCCTTGCAATTTCAATGTGACATCAATAGTTTTTAAAGCTTCATTTGGGATTCAAGTCTCAGGAGAAAACAGTAGGTATACATGTACATATGTTTGTGTACATGGAGATCAGATGTCTGGGATAGCTGATGTTCATTGCGAAGCTTTGAATAAGATAATCATGGAAAGGCTCTCTCTTCAGTCTCACTTTGAAGACAAGGGTTAGAATTGCACTTCAGTACTTAAAGCAACCTCTATACTACGAAAACAGACATACCTTCACAATGTCAGTCTTCCACACCAAGGTTAGACACAAGGTAACATTTTATAGATTTATAAAATGTATCACATTGTGAATCATGCATTCTCAACTAGAAAGCTGCAATCATGTAACTGCTGGCTGTGGGGTTTGAGTATACATTTTGGTGGGTTTTTTTTGTTTGCTTTTATTATTATTATTGAGAACTTTTAAGTCCATTTGGGGGTTCAAGTAACTGTTTAAATAATATCCTTTTGACTAGGCATTAGGGCCGGAACTGAAGAAATTAAAACCCAGCTAGATTCTCAGATACAACTCAGGGCCTAAGTTACATCTGCATTCTAACAACACAACTATTTTTGAATCTATTCAGGCAAAGGCGGAATAAAGGAATACAAAGTTAAAAAAAAAAAAAAAAAAGAACCACCATTTCAGGCTAATGAAAAAAGAAAAATAAAAAAAATACCTCACCTCTTTCTTCACACTTTTAATATTGTCTTTTAGACCTCTTTTAAAACTACCTAAAAACTACAATTCCTTTCTCCTGAAAAACAGCATAACCACTAAAAGACAGAAAAAAAAAAAAAAATCTTTTAAATTTTACCATATTTCAGATTGTACTATAAAAACACATTTGCTACTAAAAATTTGTCTTTTTCTGAAGTCAGCAGATGATTCAAAATCTACTGGAGGATAAATGAGGCTAACGTCTTCTTCAAGGCAAGACAAATATTTAAAACTGTAATTGATAGGAAAGAACTTAGTGTTCTGCACCATCTCAGTGTTTCACTCACTGGTAATTCCAAGAATACCTCAGCAATAACCTACCTTTGATAAGGAAAGAAAGTTCTAAAATGTGCTAGAAAGATCTGTTCCATATTTATACTTCAGGAATGGTATAAATACCATTTATGCATGCATGACTGTACTTTAACAACACATGGGTATTAACAAAGGATAATATTTCACAGCTGTAATGGGAATCACCAAAGTCATCAAGAAAATCATATTATTTAATTTGTCTATGAACATCTAAACTAAGCACCATAGTCACAGAAGTCTGTAACCTGAATACATTTTCACAGCAATTGATGCTCCAGACTAACATAAAACATTAGATACATTTGGGAATATTTCCCAAACAGCATGGCTCCTTCTCAAATAGCAGCTTACCTGCTTTCATGGGGTTCAGAATTAATGAAGTCCCTGTTAATTCAGCAAGGGCTGCAGACAACTCAGCAGAGCTTCATCCCAAAGTGCATTTATCTGCTTGATCTCAAATTTAGAAAAATGTGGGAAGTTCCAGCTAGTGTATCTGCTCCTCAGTGCAAGCTAGCACAAGCACATGCACTCCATACCTTAGTACAGAGATCTGTCTATCAAGACAGATTCCTCAGCCATTATCCAGGACAGACCTAGAGAGTATTAAAGTGCATGCTTTGCAACTACCTTGGAGAGTTAAACAAGTGTTGGTTTATATTAACTGTGTCAACAAAGTTGTATAAATTATGTGACTAAAATAGCAACATATCAAGTATCTTGAAATACATTAGCTTTAGCATTTCAACTACTCTAGTCAAATTTATTTTTGAACACCCTGAAAATTTAAAAAAATAGGTAATTTTATACTTAACATTCCCTAATGACTTAGTAAGCCTCAATAAGTCAGTGTGCATGTCAGCTCTCCAGAACTATTCACAAACAAGAGAGACCTTTCACACTAAGGAGCTTGTTTCAAATCCCAGCACTGACAATCTGCCAGAATTGAAAACAGCAGGACAAGTAATAATTGGGTATCTGTTTGCATATTAATGACCAATATTCTATCTGCAAAAATGAAGCCATGTTATTTCAATCCCAATGGTAGATGAAGATGTACTATGTTTAAAGACTGAATTTTAGCAGCTGCAAAACAATATAAATATTACTGATGCTTTAGAGCATGCCAAAATAATATTCTAACTGGCACTTGGAAACTGATATATGTTATCCACAAATATTTTATTTTCTTCCTGCACGTCTAACCGCTGATTCTCACTGATAAGTAACTTCAGAGTACCTAACATGACCATAGGAAATCTCTTCTTTTACTAGTTAGGAGTAAACAACTAAGAACAAGAAAAATCACACTAATATTCACTTTCCAAAAACTTGGCCTTCAGGATTTACATTTCTTCAAAGAAAGCGTCTCATATGGTTTATACCAGCACTTCAACAACAATATTCCATGAGTATACATTGCAGTTTTCTCATCTTTTTGCAAGAAACTGCATCAGTGAGGAATAAAAGCAAACAATAATTAATTTGAAAAACACCTAAACTTAATCTATAAACCCATACTCCTTCATTAAAACTAGATCTACTAACAGCAACAAACCTAGTTAGATGGCATGGATTATTTTGTTATGAATTGGTAATAATGGAGGAAAAAAATCCTATCCCCTTTATGGTCAACTTCACTGATTTTACTGGAGATCAGAGAGAGATGTCTATTAATGAATTACTCTTTAATTCCAGAGTAAACCCTGAAGTATATCAACCACTGAGAAAGGTGTAACTGCTATCTCTCTGGCCACAAGTTACCTGGCAGGAAAAAAAGACAGTGAACTTACCACACCTTTACATACTACCCAAAACAACTATAATCCTAAATTTCCCTTCTATGGCACGAACAATATAAGTGTGACTAATTAAAACTAACAAATGGTGCTTTTCAATTATTTTGGGTATTATTAATGTGTTCAGATGGATATAACTAAACGTATTTCAGCATGGTTCCTTAGTAACTTAAGTAAATTACTGTTTTATGAATTTTAATATGACCACCACCCACAATCAAGACAGAAAATAGAGCAAAGGGCACCTTTTCACAATGTAGAAAGTATCGCTTTCATTAGATGTTTTTTCCCTACTTATGTAGAGGGAGGTTTAAACAGGCATTTCACTTTTTCAGTGGGAAATGATTATGTCTTGCTTCTATCATAGATGTATCTTCTCATGTGATTTCAGTTCAGAAAAAGCCTACATATCATGGGACATCGTACCAATTAATTTGCCAACAAGAAAAGAGGTAAAGAGTACAGCAACTGAAGTCTTATTCCTTCGATCAAGCTAAAAAGAGCACTATGCATTGCCAATGCAAACACAATTATTTAGCCATAACATAATTCAAGAATATTAAGACAGTGAAAATCAAAACTCAAATTATGTAGATTGAAGCTGTAAAAGAACAGGATAAGATCTATTTCAAGTATATACTTTCAATAAAATAAGTAGACCTGGATATGATAAACTGGAATCTGATTGTTCTCCTTTCCCTTGCAAGATCTTCCATCATTACATGGTATACTGTGAAAAACTATGGTCACTTATAAGAATAGCAAAAACACAAAAGGACTGATTGAGAATAACAAGGTCTACTGAAGCATTTCTCATTGTTTATTAGCATTCCAACCAAGAATGCATAGGAATCCTCAGTGTGATCTGTTTTGTTTACATAATCTTGTAAAAGGCAGCAGTCACCACTTCCAAATCCTCCCAAATGCTCAATTTATAAACAAATATGTCAAATATCTTAACAAATCTCTTAGCCCTGCTTTAAAAAATCTTTTCAACTCTGTATACCGTAGGCCAAACAAGAAATATTTAAGGGTGCATAGGGGCTTCCTCCCTCCCCCCCTTTTTCAAGGCAATTCAAAATGCAATTTCCTTTTTTCCCTCTCTTCAAATTATGCTTATGATGAGCTTAAATAAATAAATAAATAAATAAATGAAAAGACTCAAAAGATTTTTTAAATCAAAACTTTTTATGAACATCAGCTTAGAAGTAAAGGTCCTATTTGCTTGCCATTACTCAAGTTTTCAGGAGAAAATATTGGCATTTGACTTGCAAAGTAAATGTTGTAAAGGGTTCATTAACATAATTTAGAGGATATTGGAAAGACAGAAAGGTAAATTTAAAACTACAAAATTTTGGTCTGAAAGAATTTGGAAGGTTTAATTATAGTGGAGGCAGGGAACAGTAAAAGTAACTTCAACAGTCTAACTGTGGGAGCAGAATCAGACTTGTGTAACTGAAGTAAAATGCCTCCTTCAGCGTAAGCCAGGAAATCAGTGTAGTTCCTTACAATTAGGATATTTTTAATTAATTAAAATTTCCACTCATGTTATACCAAGAGAAAAACAAATCAAATTCACACTGCAATAAATACATATCTACAATCTATAGGAGCTTTAGTGAAAGGACTACTAATGAAAATCTTTCCTATCCAAAAAGCAACATGATGAGACATAAAAATGGGTATCAATTATGATATCTACAATATGATGGAGGTGATACTCTCTTCAGTAACTGGATTTAGACCACCAACTCATGTCATGTAGGCCACTAGACAGATGGTCAAAACTTTCAATCATGGCCAGCCTCACGGCAGTTCAAACTCACAACAAAGAAGTAAAAAGCTTTGTATCCCGTTAATAATCCTCATGCCATCTGTCATCTGTAAGTGGAGACACTTTAGGACAATTCCAAGCATATTTTTAATGATATTTATTTCAAATCTTTCCAGGAGCTTACTATTTATCTCACAAAGATCTCATTTGGCAAACATTCATTTTCCTCACTTGAATTAGCTGAGAAACCACAGCAGTCACCTATGCCCCATGCACTAGTTAACACCCATGTCTGATGACACCTTCTCAATTTAGACTTAGTGGGTTTTTTTCTATGATTTAAAACTCATCTCAACAAACACGAAATAACAATAAAAGTACAGTCATACGTATTTCTCAACTTTTTCTTTTTCATGTCTCTGTCCAAGTCCCTATAGTAGTTAACTAGAATCTTCTTCCATTATGAGGAATAAAATCTTGTGGCAATGCCATCTCTGAATTTGAAACACGATGAAGGAAGCACAAGATGCAAAACATTGCTCTATTTATAGGAAAGCAGTGCAACCCACCTCCATCCCTTCCAAGAGGCAGGACTCCTCTGCAGCAGCAAGCTAGCCGCCTGTCAACTCCAATTCTCTAAACGACTCAAGAATGTAAGCAGGGAAAGAGACTGGAATGTGGCTCTAATGTGCCCTGGCTCTTGTTTGAGTTAAATATTTGAATAACTGACGTTTTAACTCCATGTAGCCTTTTTCCTTCTCTTGCTGGCAATGATATGAAATACTGATAAAGCAGGCTGACAGATCCAAGTGCCATACTTCATGGATGCTGCCAGCAAATGCAGAAAAATAGGCTTTTAAGAACACACAGCAGAACATCACTCTTAGATCCAGAACAGCATTTGATTGAGGGCAGGATTCTCGCTCCATGGTTGCCTTTTGCTCTTTTCATTCCCTGTCATTCCTTGGAAAGACTTTTTTTCTTTTTTTTTAACAGAAGAAATCACTGAGAAATAACAAAAGCACTTTAAGAACAGTCAGAAGTAAAAAAAAAAATAAATAAATAAAAATAAAAAATAAAAATCCAAATCAATTCATCAAGTTGCATGTTGCAAAATGCAATGCAATACAAAAATAGTAAACATTCACAGCTAGGAAGCAGTTGAGGGAAGGGAGAAAGTTTTTGTTGCACTTAAACAAGAAAAGAAAATTATCTATGATGAAAATAATACTCAACTAGAAGGGCAAGGAAAGTAAAAAATTCTAAATTTCAATTCATGCACTTGTTCTCCAACTAAGCTTGTCTTAAAAGCAAGTTACAGAGATTGCTTTCACTGAAACAGCAAGCATGGAGCAATGACAGCCAATGCAATCTTATTTACATGGATGAGGAGGCAGAGTGGGGAAATCAGTACTGCCAGAAACACAGAAGCCATAGAATAGGACAAACTTATTTTGTTCCCGATGAGGAGAACCAGTTACCAGTTTTCACTGAATTCCTCAATACTGAATTAGGATTTTAATAATAGTGAAAGCAATAATGAAACAATATGAAATACAGCAGTATAACTCATCTTCTCGCAGTTTAGATTAGAGTTCTATGTTTCAGAAAACTTAAGATGCAAGACATATAAACATCAGCAATTCACATGTAAAATCCCAATACATTGACCTGTAATGATTTCTACTGTTTTTTTTTTTGGAGTGGGCAATACAGCTTCTTACAAAAAGTTATATTTAAATCACTTTTCACAGAGTTTTAGGAACTACAGATGTTTTCCAAAATAGAGACAAATGCAGTGTTTTGCCTTTTCTTTTTTAAAGCAGTTCATAATTTCTGATTCAGATTTGGTGAATACTAAATCTCATTTTATTGCAACACAAATTAATCTTAACTTTATTCCCACTGCCGTATTTTCTTCAAGAAATATCTACTCCTCCCTCACTCTGTAATCACAAACTGTGGGAACAGAGAAATGATCTTTCATCTCAGAGAGGCAGGATGGATCCTGGCTAGATGAGGAGACTGACACAGACATTGCCCTTATGTTTAGCAAACTAGGTAATTGCAACAATTACCATGGTTTTTTTGTTACTTAGAGACAAGATTGCAGAAAACCTGTGTAGTCACATGGCAAGGCTGCAGGAAATGGAACAGATGGTCATAATGTCAATTCAATATCTTTTACTATGTATAAAATCAAACTTTCCAATAGAATTACCAGTAAAATTTAGATTCAATAACATTTTCTTGAATTTATATTAGCATATAATCTCAGGTTTTATTTGCTATATTAATGACTCTAATGATTGGAATTATGTCTTTATTTCCACTGAAATTCATCTACGCTTAACTCTGACCTGCCTGACAGGGAAATAATTCCCAAGAACCAGAGAGTAAGGGTGAAATAGTGTCAGCAAGGCAAAACAAAAGGCAAATCAATTGTATTAAGAATATTTTGGCTTATATTATTTGAAACAGTGAACCTTCACACTTCAAAATGTGGTAATAAGTAGCTTACTGTAGAATAGCTAACTTAAAAAGGCTATCTAAATTTAAAAAGGGTACTCAGAGGAACCACACACCAAATCCACTGTATTATCAAGAGAAAAACTTTTGCAACTCATATGGTGCCATGAACTGGAAAAAAATTTTCTCACAAGGAATGGTCAAGCATTGGAACAGGCTGCCCAGGGAGCTGGTAAAGTCACTGTCTGTGGAAGTGTTGAAGAATCATGTAGACATGGCACTGAGGAACATGGTTAGTGAGTATTGCAGTAGTGGGTTAATGGCTGGACTATAGGATCTTAGTTGTCTTTTCCAATAGTAGTCATTCAACGATTGTAAAGTATTCCTCTTAGTTCTCTTCATAGTGTATAAAACTAGTTTTTACTCAACGGAAACCAGATATATTCTGCTGAACTGCTTTACCAGTGACCTGGAAGACAATAGGGAGTGCACTCTCATCTGGTTTCATGATGTCACCAAATCACAACAGTACCACTGGTGCACTTGAGGACACGAATGCCCAGAGACAATTATAGATGCTGGAGGAATGGGACCAGCAGCAACCTCAATAGGTTCACTTTGGACAAGTATTAATTCCTGGCCTGGGGAATGCAATTTGTTTTAGAAAGGCTGTGGAACTGTGGGCCAGCAGTAAACATCCAAGGAAGCAGCCTGCTATGGCTGCAAAGATGGACAGTAGCATTCTCAGCTGGATCAAAGCTAAAAGGAAGAGATTATTCCCCTTTACTATCACTCTATGTAAAAAAAAAAAAAATTAAAAAAAAAAAAAAAGGCATTCTTGTAGTGAGAGAGCAAAAACTACAAGATATAGAGCAAACAGAGGAAGTTCAACAAATAACCTATAAAGGTGGGCTGAGGAACCACCAGGGTGTGCTCAGTCTTGAGCAAGTTCTTCAGTGGTGCACGCTGAGAGCACAAGAAACAACAGGTGCAAACTGAATGATGAAAGGTTCAGAGTAGATTTGAGAAACTTTATCCCTATGAGGATATGCAGGCAATGGTACAGACTGCCCAAGACACTGTGTTTTCAAGACCCAGATGGATCAACAGCTGAGCAACCTGATCTTCCCTTGTAGCTTGCTTTGAACAGGAATTTAGATTAAAAATCTTTCAAGTTCCTTTCTGAATGGATTCAGCCTATCCTTACCTTATTCTGGAACTTCAGAAATTTAGAAATGGCATTTTAAAAAATTTCTCAATGAAATACCATCCTCCCATTGCCTTACTGTTTAGTCTATTGTGATATCTTGAAGTAAGGCATTTCAAGTACATAAATTTCTTATGCTGGAGTAATAAATAAACTGAAATTACTAACTAAAAATAGCATTCTCTCCAAGACAACCTCACTGAAGCTGTGGAAAAAAAGTGTTTCTTCAAAACAGATCATAAGCAAAAAAATTTCATATCTCCTCCATTATGTATTTCCCAAATTCAGAACTTTTATCAAAATATTGGCAAGTACATATAACCATGCCAGCTTAAACTTCGTTTTTTCCAAACCTTAAAATCAATTAAAGCATTTTTTGTAATTAAACAGATTACAGTAGAAACATCTGCTTCTGTTGGACATTTTCCAGAGCATTTACAATTCAAATTTGTCTGCATTGTTTAAGAAAAGTAGAATTAAAACAAAAACAAACAAACAAACCAATAATCAAAGAGAACATGACCAAGTCTTTACTTATGTCTGAACAGGTGAAAAAAATAATTTAACTGCAAAAAGATATTAACTATTGAAATAACATCTTAAGCTGATGCGCTGATGTTCAAAAATGACAGTTGCCCTTTCCAGAGAAAAAGTATTTCATCAAAAAATCTAAAAGCAGAAAGAATTTGATTAAAAGGTAAGCCATTATTTTGTTTCAAAAGCATTGAGATGGCAGATAATCCCCTTTCATATGGACCTCTCTCTCCCCATTACTTTGTGATTTCACATGATGGATGTTGTGTTGAGGGACATGGTTTAGTGGGAGCTATTGGGAATAGGTGAACGGTTGGACTTGATGATCTTTTAGGTCTTTTCCAACCTTGGTGATTCTATGATTCTATGATTCTATGATCTTTAAACTGGAAGAAGTTGAAGGATGTAGACCCCATGCCTCCCCGCATTCACATACTGCTGATTTCTGAGGCTATCTACACTCTTACTACTGGTTTCAGGATTGGGAATGAAATCCAAACAAAAACTAACCTAGAATAAAGCCAGTCACTCTGTTATAAATTTCCAAACCCTGTACCACCACAAAAACACTTTCTCTGCCCTCAGAGTCAGTGCAGTACCCAGAAATTTTTCAGAAACAAACAAAAAAAAGCATTCTGATTAAATAAATAGATTATGTTTTTCGAGCACACAAAAAATAAGAGTAGCTTTATCAAGCATATTTTGTGAGATTTCATTTTACATTTGAACTCAGTATATATCTGAGCAGCATTTGGTCTTCCAATAAATGTAAGAAAACAAGAAACTCTTATTAAGACATATTATATATACAAAACAGCTAATTTTCCCATTCAACATTTGATACTGACAAATATTTTAGACAACATGTTTATATAGTGTAACAGAACTAAAGAAACTACTACAATAAATAGCAATTGTAGGTTTAAAGATATCTGGAGAAATATTCAAGCCAAAGGGAAGAACAGTACAGGTAACCTGCAGTTAAACTCAGTATAGATGTACATACAATCTTCAAAGAATAAGTCATGCTGCAACACTAGATTGACAACAAGAAATAAAGGCTAATACATATGAAACAAGTTCACATAATAAAAGATGTTTCCTTCAAAGCAAAGGCTGTCAGATTCTAAACTTAAATACAAAAAATAACCCTGAGACCGGTACCAAAGATAAACACATTCAAATGAGGATCATGAGCAACAAGTAGTAATTACATAGTTACAGCTGTAATACGTTTGAAGGTTTGACATAAATATGATCTTTGTTTCTACAGAAGTTAAAATAATCTTACTGCATGCCTGCAAGCTTTATTCTGAACCGTACAAGATTTTACTACGCATGTACTGAAATACCCACCATTAATGAAGGCATTATATTAAATTTGGAGAAACACAAGAAAATAAGGTGAAATAATATTTTTATCGTAGTTGTATCATTAAAAAATGCAACTTCACTGAACAATGACTGCATAAAGATTTAACTCATTAGGTGGAATAATTATTACCATTGTTTTAAATCTAAAGATGTTGTAGAGTGATCCACTTGGTAATATAACAGAATGTTTTTAAAACCCCTTTTTCATTACTGAGGGAAAAAAAAAAATGCCAAAAAAAAAGTCATTCCTCTTTCATTTTCTACTGAAGATTTTTGAAACTTCCATTGGCCTTTTCTCAAAACGCCAAAATTGAGTTTAGTGACTGACTGACAGCAACATTAGTTTAACTTCACTTCCTGATGGCAAGAGAATACTAAATAATTGGTACAGATTAACTTCAAGCAGCAAGGACAGTAAGACAAAGAGGTGTGATGACTGCACATGGAAGACAAATAAATGAAGAGAAATATGTCTGCTATTCTAAGTAGTCCTTTCTTTCAACTACTTAGACGTTCTTTTCAGAGGGAGAAAACAGAACAAATAAATTGAAGTTGGACAAAGACCTAGTGAGAAGGAGATATAAACTGCACTAAGTAAAGTAGCATCCAAAAATAAAAGTTTTACAAGTAAAAACAGGCTCTCCTTAATTATATGAGTTGTAATGCTATATTACATGTTCTTTAAATCAATGTTTTTCAGAGAATTTGTACTTACAGTTTATGATTGATCCAGTTTACCTTATTCAAGGCAGAAAAAGATTTTCGGAAGCTTTCTGCTGACTGCTCACTCTACAGTGAGCTTCTCCAAATGTAACTGAGGAGACACACTAGAGATGCTCATTAAGCTGGTAACATATGTAGAAAGCTGTTCACAGAGATGTAGCTCTTGATAAGCAGTACCAAGATTCCTTCTGAAATGAAGCATCTTTAGCTAAGCCATCAAGCTAAACACTAAAAATAGAGGAAGAGATTTAAAAAAAAGAAAAGGAATGTCGTCTTTCAAATTGTCTATTTCCATGGCTTTTATATATTGGATTCAATATTATCTCAGTGATAAGCTTGTGTAAATTGTCCAAAGCAGCACACTTACATGTTGGTATTTCTGTCTTCTGTGTTTGTTTTTAGAAATAGTAAAATTTTCTTTGCATCCCTATGCTCTCCAGCCTTATCTGAGCATATTCTGACTACTATATAAAACACAAACTTTTTTTAAATTACTCAAAAATGCAGAAAAATATTCTCTCTTGCTAACTCTACAATCACTACTGTTAAAATTAATTTGTATTTTTGTAGGCAGATAAGAGCAATTTACTCTGACAGCATGAGCTCTTCCCACTGAACACATGGACAACATTGAACACAGGGCTGCAATTCTTGCTAAAGACTGGATGTGTTAACAGGCATTGTTTACAGCTGACTATAAGAATAGAGAGCATGTCTCATCTCTGTCCATGAAATGTTATGTAACAATATTATATAATGCAGTGGCATGCACAAAACCAAATAATTCATGTACTGTTGCTTAAAGAAAAAAATAGCATCTGTTACGTAAATATAATATCCATTAAAATAGCACTTGGTCATAAGTTACTGAAACCTTTGTTAATGTCTTTATGAAGAAGAAAACAATCCTAGTAGAACTAACTTACTTCCTATTTATGAAAGAGATAAATCTTTTGGTGCATTAATGTTTTAAACTTCTCTGTCAGAGTCAAGGTAAAGCCAGAAGTATTTCACAGGCCATATCAGTGCCTTGGCTCATCTGTTCACAGTAAGGATGCTACTGATTCTGTTATTCTCACTTAGTGCAATTCCAAGAATCACACATTCTCAGATCTGGTTTTCCACATCAGGTGGGCACACTTCTCTGATGCCTACAATACCTGCTGTAACTACAAATCTATTCAGTTGTCACACAGAAGTTAAGACAAATCAAAAGGAAACAGAAGTAAAAAATTAACGTCTTGGACAAAATTGTTCTCTTTCACCATGTGATCCTACGTGCCTTTTTGATGTCTCTTGTTTATCTAGAAATCAGAAGGGAAAGCATCTAAACAACTTTCTCAGCAAACCTCTGAAGCTCCATATAAGCACAGTCGTTTTCTCAATAATCCAGACAAATTCATGTACAAACGAGTATACTGCTGTCTGATAGTCTGTTTTCCCATATCACTCTTCTCAAAGTAGTTTTATTTTGTTTCCATATAAATTAATTATTTTTTAGACAATAGTGGCCTTTTCTAGTATTTAGCACAGCTCCTACTTTCAAAGCTAAATAGAGTTATTCTAGGTTGTGCCAAGAAGCCACAGTATGCTATTCAGTAAAATTAGAACAAACAGAAAAACTTGTCATCACATAAAATGCAGCACTAATCCATTTTTCATGACTGAAAAAATGTAATTATAAAGCCTTTCTAATATAAAAGATGCAGTTGCATACACTTAAAACACATTCTGAAAGTTCAAACTAATTAAAAATATTTAAAAAGTGAATGGTTTTACAATGTTACATGAATTAAGGAAGTGAGAAAAAGGACAAAACATTTATACTTATTTTTAATCAACCAACTGGGATACAAATTTACGGTTTACGAGGTTTTTTGGATATATCAGCATCAAATGGAATTACATAAAATAAATGACAAAATAAAATTGCCATGTGTGTAAATTACCAATATGAACATCTGACACTTCAAATTCAATTAAATTACCTGCACTGAAACAAATTTTCACTTCCAATTAAAATGCTGTTCTCTAACAGCAGGCCCAGGTGAACCTCATGACGTTAAACAAAGCACCTGGATTATGGCAACTCCTTCTATTACTACAGACTGGGAGATGACAGGATTGATCACAATCCTACAGAAAAGGACCTGGGGGTACAGGTGGATGGGAAGCTGGACATGGCCTAGAAAGACAACCATATCCTGGGCTGCATCAAAAGAAGCATGGCTTGCAGATTGAGGGAGGTGATTCTAACCCTTAATTCTGTGCTGGTGAGATCTCACCTGGAGTACTGCATCCAGATTTGGAGTCCTCAGTATAGGAGAGACATGGACCTGTTGGGGTGTGTCCACAGGAGAACAGGGGCTGTTCAGTCAGGAGGAGAAGGCTCCAAGGTGACCTAATAGCACATTACAGTATCTGAAGGGGAGCTTAAGCAAAGAAGGGGACAGACTCTTCAGCAGGGTCTGTGGTGATAGAACAATGGGAAATGGTTTCAAACTAAAAGAGGAAGATTTAGATTGGACTTAAGGAAGAAGTTTATTAAACTAAGGTTGTTGAGGCAGTAGAACTGCCCAGAGAGGTGGTGGTGGATGCTCCGCCCCTGGAGACATCCAATGTCAGGCTGAATGGGGCTCTGAGCAACTTGATCTAGTTTTAAGCGTCCCTGTTCGTTACTGGGAACTTCAACTGGATGGCCATTAAAGGTTCCTTCCAACTCAAATGATTCTATGAAAGCCATGTAAAACAGAACAATCACAAAAATATCCTTCAATCAGCCAACTGGGTTTCTTTTATCTAAATGAATAGGCTAGAGAAGAGGTTGTTGGGTTTTCTTTGTAATCACTCCAGAAGATTCAATATGGGCATAGGAAGAACAGAAAATCCCCCAAACAGGAGTTTCTTCATCAGATAAGTTAATATGAGCTCTTCTTTCTCCCTCATTTAAGCAATTTCAGCTCAGCAGCTTTCCAGTGTGACCAAAATAGAGTAGATAACAGTTAACCTGTACAAAATACAGGTATGAAATTGTGAAAATTTGATAGGATAGAAATCCCACTTAAAACTGGCTTGCACTTTTTAAGCAGCTAGTATCTATTGAAAAGTACTCATACAAGCAAATTTTTTAAAACTAGTATATTCAAATGAGTTGAAAACAAATATATTCAAATGAGTTAATTATGCAGCAATATCAACCTGGAACATTCATTTTGGTGATCAGAAGAGAAATACTGTACTCAATGGGAAAGTTACATAAGGATTAATTTGTTTTTCAGAACACTTTCCAACTGTGTACTAAATTTTCAAATGCCATTCAAATATTAACATTACCATTTTCTCTTATTTTTTCCATTGTACTAATATTACACAAGGCTTGCATTGAACTGAGACAATTCTTTACTCATCTCTGTTAAAATAATCATACCACTTTACTTGGCAAGTATTAGCTTTCACAGAAACAAAGAAAATAAAACAAATTTGGAAGCTATGTAATTTTGAGAAAACTGTGAAGACAGGACAAAAAAAATCAGAAATTATAAAAACTGTTTCAAATGTTAAGAAAAAGTTAAATAATGCAAAAGATATTCTTAAGCAATAGAATAAGATAAACAATGGTATTTCAGCATTTACTTTTGCATTATTTAGCTGAGTGGAATCCAAGTCACCAGTGAATCCAGTTTGCACATACTATTAACAGAAATAGCAATTTAAAAGTAGAGGATGCAATTTAAGCACAATGAGTAGAGAAATTCACAAGCTGGACAACACAGTGAACACGTCATCTCATTCAAAGCATTTTCATTCCACATCTCTGAAGATTCAGCATTTAACTTACGAGGCAACACCATCAGATCAACAAGTCTGAAACTTGTATGCCGAGAACTGAACGGTAAAATGAGGACATTTGTTTTCCTCAAGAACACTAGGGAAAGAAAAGGGAACAGGGTATTGATGATCCACAGTAGTATACGAGTAGGATGTATAGCATTTTGAAAGCACAATAGTTTGAATAATCACTCAAAAAGAAAAAAAAAAAGAAAAAAAAAAAAAGAAAAAAGAAAAAAGAAAAAAAAAAAAACCTCGCTATTCAGCTCCAAGCGGTTAACCCCATCCCATCTCACCAAATAGAATATTTCACTTGCTTAATAAGTAAATATACTTCATGTTCTTCCTATCAGAACTGTAATATTGCATATAAAACAGTTTATAACCAAATAGGATAGAGAGAGAAAGAATTAATGAAGCTGTATTCTCCAAGGCCTCTGGTATGAATGCTTATCTGAGACAGGTGATGACTTAGT
This sequence comes from Lagopus muta, assembly GCF_023343835.1. Taxonomy (NCBI): domain Eukaryota; kingdom Metazoa; phylum Chordata; class Aves; order Galliformes; family Phasianidae; genus Lagopus; species Lagopus muta. The sequence continues at coordinate 93,634,981 of NC_064433.1, forward strand.
CACCTGACTACTTAGATGTGAGTCTGTTCTCTGACACAGAGTGAAAGCGATGCCAAGTTATTCAACTGGTGGTTCTTTTTCATGTATGTGAGAGAACTCCTGGAAGCATACTTAGAAGCCACTTTATTTCATAAACTGTCAAACCAAACTATAAGAGAGCTGTTCAGTTGGGTTTCCTTCCCTTTACTTTTTTCTCTTAAAAACCTCCTTAGTTCTTTCAGCTTCTAAAATAAAAATCCTTAAGAAACCTTGACAGTCAATGACAAGAAGTTTTGGATTTATTTTAAATAATGGATTTCAGCTATTCCTTGAGCATTAGAACCAAATATATCAATCTGAAACCAATACCCAGCTAGTGAGACACAATTAGGTAATATAACAGCAATAAGTTTTGCTTAGAAGGAAAAGCCTGAAATCCTTGACTTTTCCCCCATTCCTTAAACAGAAAACTTTGTTCAGCCTTTCTCCGACCATGCACAGTATGTTGTAATAGCTTGGCGTCTTCTTGGACTCAAGCCATCTAGCTGGAGAGGAAACATGAACAACATAGTATCCATAAAAGCTGTTTAGGTCCTAAATGACTCTCCTCCATGCAAAAAAAAAAAAAAAAAAAAAAAAAAAAAAGGAGTGAGACAGATTTCCTTTCTGTCTGCTGCTCCACATGTTTGCGTTCCATGTTGAAATTATGAAGAGCTTCAGGGCATACTTAATAAAAATTGATTAAAATAAACCAATCTCTATTTTTCTTCATTTGTGCCTAGAAAATATGTTGAAACATTACATTAAATTTCATTGGTAAGAGGAACAATTTAGTGTATAGTAAATATCTAAGTAACCCAACTAATATCACTTTTCCCTTTGAATTTCTTACATTCTTAATCTAAGATGAAACTCAACTTTTTTCTTATAGGAACTCTCATAATAACATTTCATAAATACATACTTTCATAATATTCTTTGGACAATCTTGTACATATTTTAATAAATTTTCTGAGTTATTTTGAAAAGAGGATCTAGGTGGCCTCTTTTTTTCCATTCATAAAAAAATCTATTGGTGAAATAGAGAAAAGGCTGCTAGGAGGTACCTGCATAAGCACTGTGCTCTCTGAGCTCTCTGGTATTACCCATCCCTCCCTCAGAATCCAGAAATTGTTTTGTGAAGTTTTGTTAAAGCTGTAAATTATTTCTGTTTTCAAGCTTTATATGAGTATGTAATATACTGCCTAATGTAATGTTTTTTCAGTTTGAATAGTATTAATAATTTTGGAATAAAGTTGTTTTATGTTTAAAATCATAGAAGATGGCATATATATATGTATACCATATGAAAAAAACATACATAGCTATATTAATAAAATAATAAGCAACAGATCTCTTCAAATCTTTGGGAAAAAAAAAAAAAAAAGAGTCAATGTTCTTAACATCCAAAAAAAATTGTATCTACACACACACACCACGCCTGTGAATCTTTTCAAAGAAGTGTTTGTCTTCACTGTGGTCTCCATCAGCTCTGTACTGGAGTACAATTCTAACTCCCTGTCAACAACTCCTGCATTCAAACTGACCCAGAGATCCCCACTGCAAAAGAAGGTATATCACAACAGAAATCTTTAGGAACTAAAATAAAAAATAACAGAACTGTTCAGAAAACAGTAAACATAGCAAGGCATCTGAACATTTTGCAAAGCATAACATCCCTGACCAATCTCTTGAAGTAAAATTTCCCCACCTACTCAGTCAACAGAAAATTTAAGTCCTTCTACAGTGGAAAGGTATCCATTCACAAAGGAGTTTTTCTGTTTTGTTTTCTTTTTTTAAAAGCACTCGTAAGTCATTGAGCATCAATCTATAGGAATAAGGGATTGGCTAGAAGCCCTCGATTGCGAAGGCTCAAAAATTTACCCTTGTTTCTTAAGTGGCCTAAGCATCCAACATATCAACTGAAAAGATAAAGGAAATACTACACAAAAAAAATATGAAATCCAGAATTTTGGCAAGGTGAGGAGGGAGTGAAGGGAAAATGCAGTCATATTCCTAAATTTGCAGAGCAGAGAATTCCAGAATTCAATCTGAAAAGATGGATTATTTTTTTCACAGCCCATTTATGAGATTAGACTTAAATCTGCTTTACTACTATCACCAAGGAGTCCAAATACTCAGTAGTACCAGAAGGTGTAGCTGCAATTCTTTGCACAATTCACATTGACTACAGTTATTCTGAACTCCAGCTTACTTTAGTGTTGTGACTTCTTAGCACCTAAGAGACAAACACAGTAAGAATATGTATTTAAAATGTAAAGGAATTCTCTTTCCAGAAAGACTTTCCCCCAAAGACTTCTCATCTATTGAAGATTATCAATTACCACAGGCATTTTGTCTATCCCCACTTTGTCATTGCCAAAAAGGTTCCCTACAGCTTAAGGTCAAAGCCAAATAAATACAGCTATGATCCTGAAGCTGATCCCCCATACTAGTGAGTACCTGAAAAGTCAGGTACTATACATGAGTTTGACTAATATTATTTACATCAACATTTAAGGTTGTAGTAACAAGAGATTTTGATACACACATACTTGTTTTTATAAGCATCTCACATTTAACATATCTATATTAGTTTTTGGGGAAAAAATACTTTTAATTCCCCACCCTGGCATACCTTCAAATAATTCCAGCTGCACAGCACTCCAATTCTATTTTCTTCAAGCTCAATGCTAATCTTAAAAGCTAACACTGTACCTAGACTTGCTTCAGGGTCCCAAACTGTAAACAAATTTCTTTCACAGATTTAGTCTGACCAAGGAATTGGCCAGAAGAAAATTACAATTTCTACTGCCTCACTTTAACAGTAGGCATTTTCAATGATTAAAACCATTCAATAACAAAACAAAAACCAGCCAACCAAAGAGTCAAACGGGCTTATTTAAAAATCAAATAAACAAAAGCTCTTTGCTATACCATCAGACGCACAGAAGTAACAGCACAATGTCCATTTAATTTCCAAACTGAACAGCCTCTCCTCCCAAGGAACAAAGATGCCTTTTAAGATAAAAACACTCTTTCAAGCTCATCTCCCCCGTCTGAATGTCAATTTTGCATAACATAACTCTACATTCAGTAACGATTATAAAACAGTTTTTCAGGGTCAAGAAAGTTTTCAAGGCAAAAGCTACATTTACTTCATCTAAATAAACGGTAAGGAATATAAATCCATTAACACAGCAAGATGATCCACATCACATCTGTTTTCAGTAGACTTGACTAACCTAGACTCCATTTCTGCAACTGGAGAGCCTGCAAATTACTGAAAAAAATAAATGGCAGATTAGATAGAAGCACATTGAGATTTCCACTGCAAGAGACAAGGAAGAGGGAAAAAAAAAACCTGTTTAAACTGCAGAAACAATGATGACAAAGTAAGAAAAACTGCTGAAGGGTTAAGTTCCTAGGCTACTGACCATTAATGAGAAATCTGACAGCAGTTAAAGTATACTTTCAGGATGTAGGAACAAAACCACTTATTCGTCTGCCCTAAGTAATTAAACTTAATACTGAAAACAGAACTAAGTAAAATAAAGCAGTTTGAAGTATTATATAGCCAATTAGATATCAGAAGCTTGAAAGGTCAATTGATAAATGCAGCACTACAAAGATATTAATTTGGCAGGAGCAAGTACAAAGCAGAGCCTAAATTTTCACTAATAACATCAACATGACCTTCTCTTATGGAATGTTACAGTTTAAAACTTCTCCCCACATTATTGAGGTCATAGCCTGCAAAGATTGAATAAAGTTATTCATACAAGAAGTCAAAGTTTGGTGAGACTTCAGTCGAAGTTATTATTTTTACATATTCCATTCTTTTTCAGATATGAACAGTTTGTCTTTTTACCTTGCTAAGCATTTCATAGAATCAAAGAATGGCCTGGGTTGAAAAGGACCACAATGATCATCTAGTTTCAACCTCCTTGCTATGTGCAGGATCACCAACCACCAGACCAGGCTGCCCAGAGCCACATTCAATCTGGCCTTGAATGCCTCCAGGGATGGGGCATCCACAACCTCCTTTGGCAACCCGTTCCAGTGCCACCACCCTCTGTGTGAAAAACTTCCTCCAAATACCTCCTAACCTAAGCCTCCCCTGTCTTAGTTTAAAACCGTTCCCCCTTGTCCTGTCAGTATCATAAAAAGTCATGCCTACTTCCTGCTTATATGCTTCATGATATATATATACATCATACTTCCATAAAACAGACACAATCAGAAGACTCACTTGAATCCTTTCTGAAAAAGGAATAGTGGTGTTGTTTTTTTTTTTTTGTTTTTTTGTTTTTTTGTTTTTTTTGTATTATTTTGTTTTGTTTTTAATAAAGCAAAACAACAACAACAATAAATCTCATTTTTAAAACTTGGTGGGAGCAGGAGATAGAAAGATAGAAGCAGGTGACAGCAGGAGCCTGCATGCTTCACCCTGACCCTTTGTTGGAACCTCCCCCTGACAGCTAAATGAAATTAATGGCTCCTGAGCAGCAGAGAGCAAGCATGGTGCAGACACCTCAGCTCCTTGTGGCAGAGTGGACAAGGCTGACTCTCACACATTATTTCCTTGTTCCCCAATATCCACTGTATTACAAAAGCACCTACAATGCGGCAGAAGTCCACTCCTCACATGCAACATCCTCCCAACCTAATCACGGTTTCTGCTTTGAACCGACATTAAATCAGATAACAGTTCCTATAACCTAAATAGAAATGCTATAGCCTGTTTATACCCAAGAGATGAGCCATAAAAGTTTGAGGCAGCTAGAAGACACAAAACAGCTAGAACATTTTGAATAAGCCAGAAGTGAGCTGCATCACAATAGGATCCAGTAAACTACTTCTCCAATGTTCTTGTAATGTATACTCATTAAGTATAAATGACAAAGTGCTTGTAAATTATGGAAAAGCCAACTACTGCTTCATTAAGTATGTCTATTTTAAAGGAGAAATATTTTACAACTGAAAAAGCAAGGAGTCTCTGGGGAAGAAGCACAGGAAATTCTGTTACCAAGATCAATATATGGTTGCTTACCTAAGTTTAAAAAAAAAAAAAAAAGCCATTTCAGTTTTATTTTACTAAAATTATGGCTTCCCCTATGTCTCAAGTACAAAAAAAAAAAAAAGAAAAAGAGGACCATCTAATCCATTTTATTCCCAATAAACATCTTGCTAGCTACCCACAGATTTATATATATTTACACATTATAACCAGCACCAACCAGAACCAACTAGAAAAAAAAAAATAAAACCTTCCTTCCTTCCCAAGTACTCAACACTTTAAATAGTTAACAGTTGATGAAACAGAATTAAACTGAAAACTTTCTAGAAAGTCTAGAAATGCTTAAGTGGATAAGTAAGCTATTTATACTCAATTTGTTTTCTGTTAAGTGCTGATTTATTTGGCTGCATACACTTAACCTGAGAAGTTTTAAACACTATCCAAGAAAAAAAAACAAAAAAAAAAAACTTATTAGTCAGTAGTCAAATATTACCAACAGAATTAAATATTGTAAGCAATCTAACTATGTAAACATAAATAAAAGGTAATGTCATGAACCCTGCTCATCTTATAGCCATGTCAGAATACACATACAATAATAGAAAAGTCAGTATAGAGATCATGGTTTTCATTTTACTCACTAAATTTAACAAAGTATCCTGGATTACAGAGTTTTAAATTAGCTGAGATTTCTTAATGTTGTTAATGGAATATTTTAGATTATTAACCCAAACAATTGCTGTGGCAGGAGATTTTTGAATACTTATAGGTAAATAATTTTTTTTTAAATGGAGACAAGATTGTGAAAATCTGAACTTGTTTCCCCCCCTTTTCCCATGGCAGAAAATTAAGGTAAAAAGGCCAGAAAAACATGTTTATTTTAGAAATAAATTACTTAATAAGTAGCGGTATAATTAAACCCAGAACAAAGTGTTAGAATTCTTTTTTTGTGCTTTTAGCAAAAGACAGAAGGAATATAATCACCAATAGTTAGGTGAAATGTATGTCTGACTTTATGCTAGCAAGGCTATGAATTAAATCAATTATTCTTGATCTCTGTTGGATGTTTTACAAAATAAAGGTTCATGGATGACTTCAGAAAAACAAAGGTCTCAAAATTTTTCATACATATATTAATATATTAAAAGAAAACAGTAGCATAAGTCTTTCAAAGTAATTTGACATTTTAACTGAAAGAAGAGTGGGTTTCTTTTTTATTCATATATATTTGGCATGTTGCCTTAATTAGGTAAAATATTTGTAATGGTCACCAAACTTTTTATTAACAAAGCAGAGTACTAACATATCAGAAAAACTAAATTCAGGAGAACATCCAGTTTTCTTTTTGTTTTCTTTTTGTTTTCTTTTTTTTTTTTTTTAGTATGTTACACCAAAGCAACAAACATAGAAATAATGGAGGAGCAGCATGCTTTAATGCAATTATTGTTTAAGTTATACTCAGTCATACATATCTACCTGCATATTCAACTACTGTGGAATTTTTTTTTGCAACAATATATTTTTAAAAGTGCTTGCAGACAAAACAAATTATATGACATCCTCAAGCCTGCAAGTGTTTGTGCTGTAAATTGTTCTAGGTGAAAGAAGAGCCAAGGTGGCTTAACATGGATGTTTTTCACAGAAACATCAAGTTATTTTGCTCCCAAGGTCAATATAATTCCAATTGTGTCCTGAAATCTATGCTCATGGACTGAACTTTCAGCAGTGCTGGGGTTATCTACTTATGTTACTACACCAAAAAAAGATGACAAACTCTACATTATTTTATTTGATTATTGTGCATAAATTCTTGCTTCAAGTGTTTTCATGGTGACAATTGTAATTGTATAAAAATACTTAACCTAAATAGGACAAGCAGTTCTAAGAACACCATTTAATTGGCACATTCCACCTTCTTGAAAGAGGCCCATGGCTACTGCTTTGTCCTCCTGCTTGCCCATATTTCACAGACTCTTCCATCCTTACCATACACAGCTGCAGCCTCCTTCCTGGCTTACTTGTGTTCAGTCTTGCTGCCATACTCTCTGCTTCTTAGTTTCTATTTTTCTGTCCTGCAAGCACCACGGCAGTTCCTCATTCTTCCCTCTGGCTCCTCTCACTTCTTCCTAAAGGTGGTTGTGCCAACTCCTTCCTACATCCTGCTGCAGCTCCATCTGTATGGGCAAGGGAAGAACCAAAGGTACTTCCCGACTAAGTTACCCAGATGCCTCCAAAGACATGTCATGTTTCTCAGGGCTTCTAGCCACAACAAAAAGACAACAACAAAAACCCCTGTTGAGGCACGTGGCCAAATGCAAAAGCTGAGCAACACTGCATGCTCTATCGCTCCTGAAAAGCCTACTGGAAGAAAGCCTTTGAAGATTCCAACTAAAACTGCCATCCAACTGATCTATTGTTTTCAAACCATTTAGAGCATATCTAACAGCTTTAAATTGCAGAAAAATAACCAGCCTGGCAAAATCAAGTCACAAAAAATCCGGTCCCTTTCCCAAGCAAAAATGTTTAGAAAAGCAGTAGGAGTATGCTGATTTCTCTGCCAAAAGGTAGTGTTAAAATAAACAATGATTCAAATATTTTATTTTTTTAGCCTCAGTCTAATAGTTATATATTTAAAAAGGTATTTAATGTATGATTTTAACAGCACAGCAAGCAACTACTCTTTTCATTTTAATATCACAGAATAGAATCATCTAGGTTGGAAAAGACCACTAAGATCATCCAGTCCAACTACCAAGCCATCCCCACCATGCTCACTATCTCTCTCTCTAGTGCTACATGGACACGTTTCTTGAACACCTCCAGGGACAGTGATTCCACTACCTCCCTGGACAGCTTGTGCCAATGCACTATCACTCAGTCTGTCTGAGAAGAAATTTTTATTTTATTTTAACATAATTTTAAATTGACTTGTAAGATAAGAATCTGTCTGAACATATTTCATAATATAACAAAATGGCTGTCTAACTTGCATTAAGAGAAAAGTGGTTTCTGATGAAACTCTTCAAAAGATTTGCTCTGATACACTCTGCAGAAAGAGTATTTTAGGAGTTCAACTAAGCAAGGAAGAACTTAAATGTTCAGGAACACCTATACACAGAATCCCCACTGCAAGATTTTTAGGGGAAAAGGTATAAATCTAAAAAAGTTCAGCTTCAGTAACGTTATATGAAACTCTAACAAGTAAAAAGGGTATTAAGTTGAGATAAATTTTCCTTCTTGCTATAAAAAAATAAAGAGCAAGCATAATTTAATACAGACCAGACATTTCTAAGTCATTTTTAATACAATTAGTTATAACATACACATAATCACAAATATTAATGCAATTTCAGTTACGAGAAACATTTACAATCATGGCCAAGAATTCATTTTAAAACTATATTTATTGATAATTAATACAATTTCTTCAAATAGATTTAATGCCAATATGAAAAACAGTTCCCAGATAAAAAATTGGCTTTAGTTTGAGTATTTACATTAACCAGTAATTTCTTAATGCCACTGCCAAGTAATTTTACATGCTATTCCAAAGTCATAAAGTTTCCTTCAAGTCTACAAAAACCATATTTGATGATGTTAATCAAAGACAGAAAATAATGCTTACAAAAAGTCGAATACCAAAAATAAAATGCCATCTGTTTTATCTGCTCTGTGATTTTAGCCCACAGGAGAATTTTGGAAGACCCTTAGAAAAATTCAATCTCCACTGACAACTAGTTTTGGTCTGAAGATGAACCCCGCTAGAAGTTAATTCAAGAACACATGGTATCAATATTAGAAACAATCAAGTCTGAAATAATTTAGTGACCTTTTTTTGCCACAAAGAATCAATTATATGTAATTATCTTAGATGTTATTTTATTGAGTAGCTAAAATAGAACACAGAATATAATATTGAGTTGAAGAACCATAAAACATTTCATATTAAACAAGAGGCTAGACAAAAACAAGCCTAAAATTAAGCATTTTCATTTCAAAAAGACATGAGAAATTAAAGCATCTGCAGCAAGACCACTGAAATGTGAAAGTGATCAATCTGAGTGACTTTTATGTGTGTGTGTGTGGAAAGAGAACCTTAATCCAAGTGAAAAAAAAAACCAGAAAACTGTTTGAGTAGCTTCTTACTTTACTGAAAAGATAGATACTTCAAAAGAGTGTTCGGATCAATTTTCCCCTAATTCTGTTGAAAACAGAGGCACTTAAAACAGATATTGTTTAAAAAAAAAAGGAAAGAGTGAATTCATGTTTATTAAAAAAAAATAAAAAGAACATGAAGTCAAATCTTGCAAATTTTTAAAGACTAATGAATAAAAAAATATTTCCATATGTGTACTTTTTTGTAACGCAAATTAACTTTTGTTTAAAAACTGAAGGAAAATTCACATTTTGCTTCAGAAGCTATGGCATATTTTAGGTATGATACTGAATGAAATTAAAAAATACATATCTTAGCCTTTGTACCATAAATACAAGACAGGAATCAAATACACTCATATTGTCCCAAGACAGCAAGTATTACCTACATCATAGAGAAAATAAATTTTACTAGCTTCTACTTATTCACAAGGTGGCCTAGATTGGTCTTCAGACAAATTTCATTTAGCAGTATCATACACAATGATTCCACTTAGTTAAGAATGAAGTGATGGCTAAGAGAAGGCACTCTACAAAAAAGGAAAAATACAATTTAATGTACAGAAAAAAAAAACATGACAAAGTACAGGAGTAATAAATTAGAAATTCAAGCTTGTCACCCTTTTTACATGCTGTTTTAAGCTGACTGCTTAAGAATTGAAAACAAAGAATACACACGAAAATGCCCATGACCAAGAAAAACATTCAAAATCACAAGTGTAAGCTTCAAATGTAACACTGCCTGTATAAGAAATGGAGTAATTCAGCAGTAGCGACTGACATTAAAATGAGAAAGGATTAGTAACAAAAATTCCTAATCTTATTTAGAAATACATTCTTAGTTCATAGAAGGGACTATATTATGTAGCTTAAAACAGCAGATTAGTGCTGATGTATTAGCACACTATACATACAGTGTACGTACTGGCTCTGGCTGGGATGCAGTTAAGTGTCCCAACAACAGCCATACAGTGTTGTGCTTTGCATTTGAAGCTAGAACAGCACTGATATCACACCAGCGTTTTGGCAATTGCTGAGCAGTGCTGGCACAGCACCAAGTCAGTTTCTCCAACCCTCCCAAACCCTCAGAAGCCAGTAGGCAGGGGGTGGATAAGGGGTGGAGAGGGGACAGGACACAGCCAGGTCAGCTAATCCAAACTAAGCAAAGGAATGTCCCACACCGTATGTTGTTGTGCTCAGCAACAAAAACTAGGGATGGAAGGAGGTTAGAGGGGAGAAGGAGAAATGAAATAATGAGAACTGCTCTCATTACAAAAGCATCTGTTTTCGGAGCAACTGCTACACGCACTGAGTTCTCTGCTTCCCAGGAAGCAGCTGAACATCACTTACTGACGGGAAGTACAAAATTTTCTCATTTTGCTTCCTTGCAACCTTTGCTTCTCACTCCCTGCTCCCTCCCTCTGTGCTTTTGAGATCACAGAATCACAGAACTGCAGGGGCTGGAAGGGACCTCCAGAGATCAAGTCCAGCCCCCCTGCAAAGCAGGCCCCCTGCAGCAGGCTGCACAGGTAGATTTCCAGGCAGATCTTGAATATCTCCAGAGAAGTAAATCCACAATCTCACTGGGCAGCCTGTTCCACTGCTCCGTCACCCTTCCTGCAAAGAAGTCCCCTCACATATAGGTGTGGAACTTCCTATGCTTCAGTTTATAGCCATTTCCCCTTGTCCTGTCCCATGGACTGCTGAAAAGAGGTTGGCCATGTCTCTTTGACTCCCACACTTAAGATACTTACATACATTAATAAGATCAACTCTGAGTCTTCTTTTCCCAAGGATGAACAGACCCAGTTTGCCCAGCCCACCCTCACAGGGAAGACACTCCAATTCCTTTATCATCACTGCAGCCATTTGCTGAACCCTCTCCAGGAGATCCCTGTCTTTTTTGTACTAGGGAACCCAGAACTGGATACAGTACTCCAGGTGAGGCACAACCAGGGCAGAGTAGAGGGAGAGGATCACCTCCCTTTACCTGCTGGCCACATTGTTTTTAATGCACCCCAGAATGTCACTGGCCTTCTTAGCCACAAGGGCACACTCCTGGCTCATCGCCAACCTGTCATCCACCAGGACACCCAGGTCCTTCTCTGCAGAGCTGCTCTCCAGCAGGTCATGTCCCAACCTGTACTGACGATGAGATAAGAACAGCTGAATTACATACTTCTAGGCAATGAAAATGCCTAGATGTAGAAAATGTAGAAGTAGAAAATGTTTACTGAAAATGAAGATTCTAATTTCCTAGGGCATTATTATACAATTCAGAAGTTGGAATTTATTAGAAACTGTGTGTTTACAGGATCAAATAGAGGCCAAGCAATGAAAAAATTGAAGATTGACCTAAGATGTTTTTCTCTGCCTCTATGAATTTTGATATTCTTTATTAAACTGCTTTTTCTACTTCTTTTTTACATTACTACAGTTTGCTTATTTCTAGACTTTTCCAGTTAACTATCAGAAATGAAGTAGGTTCATGGACAGATGAGTTCAGAAGGAGTACTTGTCATTTCTCTGACATTTCTAGTGTTCCCCTAATTCTTTGAATACTGTTTGAAAAGATCTAATGGATTAGTTTCCAGGGATAAATCATGGTGAGTCAACACTTGATGAAGTCATTCTTAGCTTCATTTTTAGCAGAAAAAAAGCACCTTCATCTCACAGTGATAAGAGTAGCAGTGTTACAAAGGGATAGTCATGTCAAGCTTGACTAATCATATTCTGTTGCTTGTTACTGACTCTCTAGGACAGGAAGAAAAGGATCAGAGTTGGAATTTAATTTGAAAGCTCTTCCACATGACTACCGGTATCATCAAGCCTTGCAAATCTTACCCTTCTCCTCAGATACATACTATATGCATACATGCACATTCTGGTCTGTAGATCAGAAAGATTATTGTTTTATCTTTATCTTTTCCTTCTTTTTTACTTTTGTCTAGCAAAGTGCATTCAGAAGACCTGTTTTTGGCAATTGTCCCTATTTAATTTTAAGGAAGTCGATAATATAAGTGATTTGCCCTTGAAAATTTAGATTATTTATTCGAATACATAATTATTCCTACCATTAAATTTTATTATTACCTTTTAATCCTGATAAAATATGCTAGTAAAGAGCCTAGTGATTTTTTTTTTCTTTTTTTAACAGAAGAATTAGTGCTTAACAAAAGAAATCTTAATTCTCAATGAAAAAAAAATTACTAAAGCTTGTAATTCTCAAATTCAATACAAAACTAGAGACACCTCAAGTGACCTAGATTGTAAATTTTAGACCTGTTTGTGTGAAAAGAGGAGGCCATATCAACAGATATGTTTGTTATGATTTCAAACTTTTGGTTTGCGGTTAGTAATCTCAAATTCTTGTCAAACCAGAAAAAAGTTTGAAAGTGCACCAGACACTTTTGGTTCATTTGCTGAGCTAGTCCTGGAATTTAAGAAATTCACAGTTTTAACGTAACTAACATTAATTCCTAGAGCTACAAAAAAAAAAAAAAAAAGGCTCCCTGTAAAGTTGAATATTAAAAAGAACAGCAAGTGGACATCCACCCATTTCGTATAAATTAGTCATGACTCCCCAGAGAAGAGCATCTGTTTCACAACAGTAGAACAGTAAGACAGATGCTGCAACTCAATACAGCCTTTTACTTCCAACAGTAACCAGATGACCCACAACGACCTGTAACAGCATCACTCCAATGCTATCTAGTAACAAGTCTTTCATAAATTGTTTTGACATCAAGACTTAAAAGAATAGTACATGTTTTGAAGAGACATTTATTCATATAGAGAAAACATAAATGTTTTCTTGAAGAGTTTTGCTTTTCACTTCCTGACCATGTTGCACTTCAGTTCTCTTTAGCTTTGCCTATTCTTTCTCAGAAGATAACTCACACGCAGATACTTTGTTCATTAATTTTGAATGCACTGCAAATCAAATGATGAAAAATACTGTTTCTATTAACATGTACGTACTCATTAAATGCAGGCTATGGATATAATATAAATATATGATGTTTGTAGAAGAGGAAAACAAGCTAGTTCTTTTCAAACTTCTGCACGTGAACAGCTATCAGTCATAATGGTATAGCACTTGTAAGCTGACCTTTATCTCATCCTAAATTCTGAATTTCAATACTCCTCTTCAGTATTTTGTTACACATTATGATACATATTATAAATAGAAATTAAGATAGGAAATAATAATAAAAGAAATAGAAATTCAGGCATTAGCCTGAATCTGGTTTTGTACAATCATATCACAATTTTTGATACCAACAGTTCTTGCTGAGAATAAAGGGACATGCACTAACAGAGCTAAATGTTTGTGATTGTAACAAGATTTAGGAGTGCAGAGAAAAGGATAATTAGCTAACACATACCTCATGCTGTTTCCATCTCCTACGTTTGGAGATCTCTCAGCCTCATAAAATAGATATAATGTAATCTGATTAACTATTCTTAAAACGTACTTGATGTAGAATAAGACAACAGGCTTAACACAAGAGCTGGAGCAGAATCAAGAACTTTCCTTTACTTCAATATTTTCAAAATGTGTTTAATGATAGCCTGCATACACAAACCTCTAACAAAAAAAAAAAAAAGAAAAAGAAAAAAGCTAAAGGTGTTTGCCAGCAGATCCAGCAACAAGATAAAGCATGTAAAGGGTCCAAGCCAGTTAACAGCTTGATATATTAAATTGCTTTACTGAAAATGTTTTAGTACTTGCACTGTCTCAACACAGTTGTTTTTTCAATTGGTTTGAATTTTCTTGAGGTCACCATAAAAAATAATCAGGAAGCATGCACAAGTGCAAACTACAGAACAGTAGTATTACTGAATAAACACTCCAACCATTCTTTCTCTGATGAAGTTGACTACAACCACGTACAGAGAAAATCATCCTGTTATATGTATGAGGTTTCTATGCAGGAATTACTAAAGACAAGACAATTTATGTGCTTGACAAATTGAATAAATGCCAACACTGATCTCTTTTGTGGCTGACTTCATATATTGTGACTGCACATTGGAATTTCCAGATTTACAGCACACACGTACTAAATCTACAACCCAAACTGTAATTGCAAGTTGTATATGTAGACAACAGAATCAATTCCACTGCAGTAACCAAATCTTGATTCTGAATATTGCTCTCAATGCTTCCACATTTCTCCATAAAAATTAGAAGAATTGGAAATAGTAGAAACTCCCCAGATAGTTATCACTTATGATTCAGTTCAGACAGCGGATGAGTTGGACTTACGTATGTTTTGGCATGGCTTTTGTTATTGTTTTGTTTGTTTTTAATTTTGTGAGCAAGCTTTTAATACACACTTACATTGATAGGTGAGAAGACACACACAAAACAAAAATTTGTTTCCTGAATGTTTACAACATTCATATAGTCAAATAAACAACAGAATTTAGTTCAACAAATAACATACAATAACTGCCACATCTTGATCATTTATTTTCAGTTCTGATGTAGGCCAGTGTACACAAATACAATTTTATGTCTACAATTTCCATTTAATTCCCCTATGTTTGTGATGTTATGCACTGATAGACGCTTTCAAAAGGAATTAATCATGACAAACACTGTAAAAAAAACTCTCAAAAAACATTTGTGCTCATTATCATAAGCCTGTGTAGCCTTAGAGCTCGATTTAATTAGAATTGATGAACCATGTTTAAAAAAGCTAAATCCAAAAGTGCAGAGATCCCATTTATCAGGAAAAGGAAGGGAAAAATACTCGCTTCACCTAAATATTGAATATTTCCTTTAAATTACAAATTGTGAAGAAAAAACTGTGATTTTTCCCACAAGTTTAACCGCATTTTTAACCTTCCCATAAATGTATGTTAGATTTAAGTCTGAATTCTGAAGAATGAATCGTCTAGATTTGTAAGCCAGTCTTATTCTACTGAAGTTATACTGAAGAGCTTTGCGTAAGCAGTATTTGAGCATAAGCAGTTATTTTAACTATGGCTACTTCAAAAGTTAAATGAAAATGAAAAAAAAGTGAAATTCCTCCTAAATATCAAAAGGAATTACCGAAGAACTTAAAGTGGTGAAGGAACAGCAATGATGGTAAGACTATTACTGTACCCTTCTCATGTTCATCTGTAGCTAGAATGAAACTTCAGTGTTCTCAGTAATTTTGTAAAAGTTAGACATTAACATTCAGTGTTACCAGTGTTCCTTACTCAAATCCATAAAAGCAGAGGGAAAAAAAAAAAAAAAAAAAAAAAATCAAACAAAATTAATTCATTAATTACAAATAAAAGTTATCTAAATTTCACTAAATATTTTAGTTATCTCTCCATATTAAGAATACTCAGAATGGAAGAGGAAGGGGGAAAAAAAAAAAAATACTCACTCTTGATGTATTTTAATGTACTCAGAAAGCAATTACAAGCTTTACCAATGCTATGTAACCATGTGATTCCCGAAACATACATAGAGATGATTATAAAAATTTAGTTTTATCTTTTATGCCCTTTGTTTCGAAATAATGCTCATCTTCCTTTCTTCCTCAGATCTGAGGCTCAGCTAACATCCATTTTCCATAAATTATTTTGGGATGTTTTAGAAATCACAAGATATTTTCAGTGCAACAAAATTAAATCAGATTTTTAAATACCATCTGTAACTTACAGGAATCTCTCAGTAACACACAAGCAAAACTGACCCTAACACCTCACTTTTTCACATGATCATAATTAACTGTCTAGGAAGGAGTGGGCTGGCACAGAAAGACTCAGAAGTAGTCCTTCTTTGGTTATTCACAGCATACACCTAGAAGGCAGAATTTAAAATGATCATTTTATTTGTTTTGAATTATAAGAATTGAAAAGCAGTAACTGTCATAAATTCTCTCCTTCCAGCCAAATGCTTCCTTAGGATGACAGCTGCACATAGGAGGACTTGATTCAGAGAACCAAGACTTTTCCAAGAAAGAGGAAAATGATGACAAAAATGCAGTACTTTAGTTGTTCATAAACATTTGCTGATCCACAAGCTAAATGGCAGGCTTCAAACTAAGAATGTGCGTTCAGAAATCTTCTGTGCCCTTGTTGCAGTTAGCAATACAATTTATTAAAGCCTCCCTTTTAAACATAGTCTGCCAGCCCATGCAAACTGACCCACTGTCTGATACACGACTCTCAAAGAGACAAACACAAAGCAACAATTTTATGACAGCAGTGAGTTTTCATTAATAGCTTTTAAATGCTACACACTAAAATGTTTGTACAAAGTCTATTAATACATACAGTACAGTACTCAAATTGTGGCTTCTGTTTGAATATATATGTACAATGTATACATACCACAAATAATCAGGCAAACTTTAATTATTTACTTTTGCAAATAAGAGTGGTTTTTGAATTTCTTTCCAGTTTTCAGAAGTAAATAAAAAGTGCCTTCTGGCACCCTCCAAACAGCAGAACAGTAACTACATTGTGACAGTGAAATCTTAATAAATAAAGAAATAAATAAATTTAAAAAAAAAGAAACATAAAAGGGATTGTTGGTTTTAACCTTACTACTACCAACCTTACATGTTTATTATGTAAGGTTACGTAAGGTTATTATATTATACATGTATAATATAATATTATGATTATTACTTATATATTACGGTGTCTCTCATCTGAGAAAAAGCATTTCATGTTTATTCCAGAACAATCTGAAACTATAAATCAAACTTTCTGCTTCTAATTCTTTTTCACAAGGAATAGAGGAGACAAACTGTAAGAAAGTGTTTTCACACTCCCCCATTTGTGACTATTAACAGCTACAGCTTATTTTTTGATTAAGCAATTACCTACTTAGAGCAAACACTTTTCTAAGTTTGACCTAACTAGAATGCTTTTTCATCACTTTCAGTACAGAGGCTCATTTTCTTCTCATTTCTTTTTCTCTCTGATCTTGCAAGTTTCCTGCCCAAAGTGTGGTCAGTGTAAGTACTCTACTGAAGTGTTACATACTGAAGTCTGATTCTAATTATAGATTTATAATTCTGCTGCAACAATGAAACACCAAATCTATCCTAGATCACAAGCAGTTCACTATAGTCTTAGCCTCACCATTTGCTAATACAGCAATAATGGCAATAATACAGCAATAATGGCAATAAGACAATACAGTGATTAAAACTTTATACAGTTTTGTAAATTGAAGAAAGTTTAACAAATCGTTTTTCCTGCTTAATTTACTGTTTAATATACTGCTGCTACAAGGTTACAGCAAATTTATTCCAGCTATTATTGATAATCTTACTGCGCTGTTAGCAAATTAGTCCCAAAAATATTTAGTAACTAACAACAAAAGAAGGTGCAAAAGCTCAGTGCTAGGAACAAAAAAGCTAGGTTATATTTCAGTAATCATGCATCTAAACATGCTGAACTGATCTTATCAAATAAGATCAAATATATGGTTACGTCACGAGTCAAAAAATTATTAGAATTCACTATATCATTCAAACTGATGAACTGATGAAAAGTATATCAACATACAGAATTAAAAGTTATTCTACATACACTAGACAGCACTGTATTATGAAGTTATTAACTCTCACAGTACCATTCTCAATGAGATCAGAAATACTGACTTATTTAGCTACTGAAGAACTAAATTTATTCTTAAAAAAGTAGTAGCCTGATGTTCTGAGTCCGTACTTAAGAACGCAGCTAAGCCACAAAGATGAAAGAACAGCACCACCTAGTTCTCTATTTAAAAGTTTACAAATATTAACATCCAATGATTTCTTTTTGTAATCTATATTCACATGTGTGTATCATGTAATGAAATCTGTCTCATTTCCATACAGAACAGTACTAACAAGTTTGTCAGGAGTTATTAAACTATTTGATGAAGACACTTTATGAGTATGTACTTAAAAAAAAAAAAAAAAAAAAAAAAACTTATTTATGCAAGAATACTGGAGACCTGTAATAAAACAAATATTGTGCAGAAACACCATAACTACAAAATGGATTGTTCATCCTTCCCCAACATTCTTTGTGGGATGATTTCTCCAACTTGACTAAAATACTGTATGTGTACTGACTTCGCCATACAGTTGCTTGATATTTTAGAGTATGTACGTGTGTGTCCCAGATGTAAAACTATGTTTATGATACAGACATTGCAGGAGCCTTAGTAGCATTTACAAAATAATTATAGTTAATACAAGTTGTTTTACATTTAGTTTTCTATTCTGCAACTTAAGCACCTGGACTGAAATTTGCGATGTGACAAATCTCTCTGATAGAGAATTAGAGATTACAGAATCACAGAAACACCAAGGTTGGAAAAGGCCTACAAGATCATCCAGTACAAACATCCACCTATCACCAACAGTTCTCACTAAACCATGTCCCTAAACACAACATCCAAAGGGATGTGCATTTGAACAACCTGAAAGTGTAACATTACACAACAGCAACACCTAAGGAGCTACTTACTAACATCATTCAGTAACCATTCCATTTGATGAATACACAACTACGCAAGCAGAATAGTTTTTCTAAACATGCAGTACATGCTAATGTCTCACTCACTTTAACAGGACATAAAAGCACTTGCATTTCTGAAAACATTCTCTTTTGACACTAACAAATCTGATTTCTTATACACTGCACCACTAATGCTCTAAGCTGAAACAAAGCACAAATGACACCGATATTGTGACTATTACTATAGTAATACATTTTATCTTGTGATGGCATGTCTCGTAACGTTACAAAGAAAATGGATTTAAGTGAACCTACTAAAAAAAGTTTCAGCTGCATTTTGAAACAAAATGTTCAAATCAAATAATTGATTTATTTAACTTGAATCAATGAAAATGAAAGGAAGCTATGTTGAAATGACCTCATGCAATACCTCACCATAATGATATGAATGTGCATGTAAATGTCTGTTATTCACAGGATGACTTAAAATATTTTCACTTCTCAAGTTTGACATTTCCTTCTGAATGCCTGGAGGACATCTCGATTTTATAGCTTTGTTACAAGTTTGACACATTAATTTAAACAGATTATACAGGATCCAAATTTGAAGCCTTTATTCTCGAGAACTTAGATAGGAAATATCTTCACACATACAGACTCAGGTTATCACTGTTTCTGCATTTCAAGTCTCACAGTGGCAAATGGAAGAAGCAAAGTTCAGTTTTGTTGACAAGCATCCTAGGCAGACAAGGAGAAATTCCTTGGAGAAATTCCTCCGTATTTACCTATGACCACTGATCTATAACCAGCAAGCCACCTACTTTGAAATTTCTTTCTAAAAGAAGCTGTTCTACAAGTTGTTCAAGAGTTTTTAAAAGATCAAGTGTGCAATATTAACTATCCAATAAACAGCAAATTTGAATTTCCTTATTTCAAGTGATATGGTTCTCTCTAATTTACAGGGTATTTCAGTTTGCAAAAGGCATAACCCAGCTGCCATTAAATGCACCTGCTCTACACAACAGTGCAATACCGACGTGTTAAAAAAGATTACCCTGCATGAAAAGAGTTGAATTGTCTTCTTTACCCAGTTCTCTTGTACTTCCATTTTGTTTCAGTTTAAGAAAAAGCTGATTTCGTTGATCACAAAATATCACTTGCTCTTCAAGCAGACATAAGCAAATGTATGTAAAATCTGATATTATTTTTCTTACAATCCAAATTTTGGGAAATTCTGAAAATATATGTTTTAAGTGAATAGGTGCTTACATATTTTGTCTAAGCAATGCTTGTGGGTGGTCATTTAAAAATAATCTTATATTCCAAGCTATTTTGAAGTTATGTTATTATTCTTCCATGTAAAACATAAGAGAACATCCCATAAATACTCTGTGAAACATTGAGAATTTTCTCTAGTATAAATAAAAATAATTTTAAAAAATAATAATAATAATTAAAAAAAAAAAAACAAAGGTTCCACATATTTCTATTGATTACGTGCCTTGACTTTCACAACCAAAATTCACTATTTGGAATTCAGCAAAACAGTAGTGACTTAAAATTTGCAAAGCAGAGATGACCTAGGAAGCAGAAAACACTGCATTTTCCCAGTTGATTCAATTCTAAAAACTCAGACATTTGGTGAGGAAAATACTGAAATGATGCAAGATGAGGTCAATTTTTAAGGGACTGAATGAAGCTTATTTACATTAAGAATGTCATACATTTTGTGTTTCACATGCTAAATTGCAGCATTAACCATTAGTTTATAAACAATAGGCTTCACACTTTGAGGAGAAATATGACAAAAGCCTGGCCAAAAAAAAAAAAAAACAACCTGAAAGGCCAAGGCAAATGTTCTGAAGAAGCTGGGCAAATAGTTGAGGTGGTGGCCCATGCTTAACTTAACAGTAGCAAATACACTGCTTGTATTCAAATACAAATCACCTCGATTACGTTTAAAAAAGCTGTGCTCATGATACATCATTAGGCAGCAACGTTAAGATTTCAGAATGAAGCTTTGCCTTTAAGGAAAGCACAGCCTTTAAAACTAATTCACTAGTCATCTGTTTTTGTAGCAGAAAGATGAGATACACTCACTGTCTTTCAATATACAACGTCCAAGTGGTTTTCAAGATGGATGTTCAAATTCTGAAAAAACACCTCTCCATCAGGTGGGCTCCTAATATAAATATATATTAGATATATATACATATATACGTATATTATCCTATTTTTATGATCTGTCTTGGATTTGAGATACTCAGCGTTAGTTCTTGAGATTAGTAAGCAGTTTAGCAAGTAATCTCCAGCCACTGCATTTATTTTTCAATTTGCAACTAGCTGCTGTACTGCATTTCTCTATATTTAAAAATGTAAAAAATTATTTCTGATGATGACCTGGAGTGAGACTGTTTTCTTACATACCAAACAAAATTTTACTTTTCATGTATAAAACATGTAATCCAATGGAGAATTCCTTGCTGTTCTTGAATTCATATCCATTAATGCATATCAATGAAGCACCAACTAGCGTGTCAAAATTTAAACTTCATATACAACAAGAGCACTAACAGGGGAAAAAAAAAAATTTATATGCAATAAATATAAAACAGGTTTGGCAGAGAAATGCATTTGGTATAGTCTTCCAATTGAAACAAGCTTTTAAGATTAAATTCTGATTCGATTTTGTCAGTATCACCTCATTTTTTGCCTGATAATTTATTGCAGAAAAATATTAAATACATACCATTTTTGTATTGGAAAGTAACAAATTACTTCAGTAGCAAATTCAATGATCTTAAACCCTGCATAAGACTAAAAAATATTGCTTCTGCATTAACTAGTATGGCTTTCCCCCTCGTTTGAGACTAACCAGAACAGCTTTCTTCCCATACAGCATAGCGGGAATAAAAGCAGGTCAAGTTACACTGATAATCCAGCAGATGTAGGTCAGTTTGGGATAAATATCTGAGTAAACGGAAAATACCAAATGCCTACTGCAACTGCTGCTGTGAAGTAGTTTTTTCTTACTCTCTTCAGAGCTGTCAGTCACAGTTGTAGAGTTTCGAGTGTTGAACTTTGAAAAGCCAGAGTTTGTAAGACTTAGACAGATGGATCAGTAAAACTGTGTTGGCCTATTCAGCTTCTGCCAGGAGAAGTGGAAATAATGCAGTGTCATATATATTGATGGTATGCAGTAAGGCATAAATGTGCTCCTATATGTGGCCACAAATCCTTTTGCATGTAATAGCATATCCAGGTAATCTTAGTTAAGATTTGGCAATGAAATTACTATGACAATTAAAATCATTGCTCTATTAATATTGTGACATGAAAGAAATTTAAATATAATCAGTACATTTTCACTTCTAGCACAAGAAAAACAGTCTCTCTTGCATCATCCTTACTACTCAAAGACAAGCAGTCAACAAATTGCTTACCGAAGGACGACAATAAAGAGAACATTAAAGCTAAGCAGACAACCACTATATGGCGTATAATGACATGCACTGCTTCAGAAACAATCTAAACAAGCTTGACTCCATTCACATCACAAATAAAGAATAAGCTAGTGAGGAATTCAGTAACATACACATTTATTTAAAGCTTTGTTCTCATAGATATTTATAGGTACACACACACATTCAAACCTTTTGCTCTGAAATTCAAATTGAGAAAGACAGACTATACATATGAATTATTTTTCTAAAAGTGAAGAGCAGCTGTTGATGGACACTTAATGTTCCTTAATGGCTATGTGAGAAGAATAGAGAATGCTAAAGTGAGTATTATGAAGTAGAAAAAAAGTTAAAGTAATTTATGAATTCATAGTAAAATAGAATTGTATTAACGTTGATGTGTTGCTACTTAAAACTTGAAAGTTAAAAGCATTCACATTATCTGAGATCCATTTGATTAGACTGAAAAGCAGCAAATACAATTCAACTGCTATTTAGGAAGAAATGGTCCTTACTCAAAAATCTTCCATTTGTCAGACACTAAAAATATTACCAAACAAAGCTTATATAGAACCTAAGATCTCTGTTTTACATATAATAGGATGGCAAAGGATGCAAGTATGATTTTATTTTACACAGTTACAGATGTCAGAGAAAGGAGGACAGGTAGACATGGTTAAATGAACAAACAGGGAGTCTTCCACTTCACCTACTATAAAAATAACTACCTCACCCTTAAATAATTTTTTTTTACCTGTTTCAAATTCTCCATGTTAGAAAGTCCTACACACTAAATTTTTATTAGTAAAACAGAGCACTGAAAGATATAATACGCAACCTCCAGCGTTAGAATTCTTTTCTGTTATTAAAATAAATGCTTTCTGCCTCTTTCTCTACCACCTTAGAATGCTGTGAGGACAGTCTGCTCAGTACAGCTGTATAAACCATCCATTCTGAACTTACTGTGCATTAAAATAAGAGAAATTGTATGCATTTGGACCTTTTTATTTTGATTTATAAAAATGAAAGGGAAAAACCTTGAAACAGTTTCAGAGAAGAAAAAAAAAAAAAAGCTTTAAGAACTCTCACAAAGACACCCACATACATTTTTCAAAAAAGTATTTTCAAAATATTTTCAATGTTTTCATTATGTAAAAAGATAAGTTGTTCAAAGGCAGATTGCTGAGAAAAAACCCATCATTTTTACAAGCTATTCCTTGCCACTTTTTCTTTCTTCCTTTCAAACATACCTCAAGAATTCCTTAGAAAGAAGGGATATGCTCATTAAGCTCATACTTAATATTGACACAATCCCAGAGGAGACACACACTAAACTACTAAACTATGTCTAATAGTTTTACCATTCCACATTTGTTTTGGAACACGTATTTTATAAAGCATGTCAGCAGCATCCTCTCTGGAGAGGACTCTCCATTCTTTTGAAAGTCTCTAACGGAATTAGCCTGTTGTCAGGTTTCTCTTTTAAAACAAAATGGAAGCATTCCTTCTATCTCTTTGAGAAGGAATTAGGAGGACCATCAGAGCACCTTCTCTTTCTACTTCATAAATGTTAGTTTGAGAGGGAATCATTCTTCTAGTAGTCAACTGCATTCTGATTACACTTATATTCTCTAGGCAACTGATGTCCATCAGTGTTTACCACATAGACAGTGGTTATATTTTCTTCACCAATATTCGTGATGCATAAGTGGAAAAAAACTCAAAATCCAACTTTGACTTTCCACAGCAATATTGGAAGACTAATCATTTAGTGGAAAGATTAAATGCAACCACATTCAAGACTTGTTTTGCAACATAAAGCTGAAATATAAGAACTAAGGCTTCTATAAACTGTGGCTTAAAAACATTTACAGTACATAGTCATGGAATTAAAACTGACAAGTAAATTTAAAAGCAGAGGACATTAATGTCTTACATTTTTTTCTAATAAAAAAAAAGAACAATAAAATTGACATGAAAAAACTATTTGTTACAAAGAAGTGTTTCTCCTTATCAGCATTTTTGTGGAACTACTGCTTACTGCTGAATAGAAACTTGATAAATACTGTAACTATGAAGAATCTCTATTCATGTGTTCATCGGGGAAGTTTCAGGAGGTCACCAGTGGGAGTTTTGAGTGATTAGTTACTTGATGTTCTAAAACTGTTCAGCAAGGCTACATGATGACTAGTAATAAAACATATGAAGAAGGAGAAATAATTAATAAAATGAATTAATCGGGAACTAGACAACTAAAAAGCCTGCCAAGCTTTGTTTAGACTGACCCAAGTCATATAAAGATGGCCACAATCAAGTCAAGACTTATATTTTACTCTTCAGCTTGTGAGTTCGATTCTGTGATTCTGTGATTCCAACTACAGATTGCATCAACCTCCACCAAAGTCACTGTCTTCTATTCTCCAACTGTCTTCTTCTTCACCGAATTTACTAACTACAGCACACTTTCACTTGCTATTACCATATTAGCATTATAACATTAATTTGTCAACACAACACCTTTGCTTACAAGATAAGGCATTACTGCCAAGATTTTGCTAACAGAAATCCTAGTTAAAAATCAAAACATATAATAGCTAAGCAAGCTATGGAGTGATGTATCACAGCCTTCAATCAGCTCATATGATCAGAGAAGCAGCCATTTGCATATTCACTTTTTTTTCCTACTTGTAATGGATCTAGGCTTATGAGCAAAGTCTCATCCATGAGCAATTATGTCCTTACCGATTTCTCGCATCAGTGATCACAGTTTCAGACAAATTAAAGTGTCCCTACATTATTTTCATTAGTAAACAAGTTGCAAGTATTTAAAGTGCCTGAAGAAACTGTATTGGAAAGACTTGTCTGGTGATGGTTGAGAACTGGAAGTATATTATTTGTTACCACATATGACACTATCCAGCATTCTTTGAGAAGCAGAACACATGAAGGCATTAGATGCCATTTGCATTATCCCACAGCAGGGGGCTACAGCAGCTACAATTCCAGGATAATTTTAACCCATATCTGTACACCAGGAATTCTACAAAACTATCTTTAATATCACAGTTGATCATACGGTAACTCTTTAAAATAAATAGCTTAGATTCCAGGTTGCATAAATTGTTTAAGATACTGTACGAAAGTTATTCAAAATACATGTCATCCTTCTACTGTTAAATTTTGTATATAGCAGGCTAAATTCATGAAATGGGAGGAAAAAAAAGCGAAACAAAAAATGCAAGTACAAGCTGCTAACATACATAACAGTTAAACCTCTTAGGACACAGTTTAGATACTTTGGAATCATTAACAGCACAAGAGGTAAGAACAACAGCAGCCAGAGATCCTACTATTTTCACAGTAAATACTGGATAGGGCAAAGCAGACTAATATCATACCCGAACTCAGCTGACAAGCCACTTCTCAGCTCAACATGTTATTACTCCCCCTTCCACCTTACTATTCCCCTCTCACAGCAAGCAGTTGACACTGGACTCTTTTACTTCTTGTTTGCCTCCGTTCTGAAGGGACTGCTTGCTGTTAATGCTATTCCATGCACAAGCTGAGAGGCATTATTCTATGTCCTCTTCCCTCAGCTGATGCTTCATCAACACTCGGGGCATATTGCTTAAGCCAGGCTCTTAATAGACAGAGCCAAAAAAAGGCACACTTCCATGCAGGACATGTTAGCTCAACTCTGTCTTATCTTTAAACTAAATTAGTGAACTGAAGCTAACAGGAGCCATCCTCAGTCACAGTCCCAAAGCGTTCCAAATCCTCAGAACAACAATCTCATTCATGTACAGAGATGACGGAAAACCTGTGTATCCCACAGACAGAAACGGAGGAATCTAACAAATCC
Source organism: Lagopus muta (assembly GCF_023343835.1). Classification (NCBI taxonomy): domain Eukaryota; kingdom Metazoa; phylum Chordata; class Aves; order Galliformes; family Phasianidae; genus Lagopus; species Lagopus muta. The sequence continues at coordinate 93,660,968 of NC_064433.1, forward strand.
GCTGAGCCACTTCACAAGGCAGTCTGGGGAAGCGCAGCAAGCCAGCAGGAAAAATTACTTTTAAATGCAGGTATAAAAATGCCAGCAAGAAATGTGTCCAGTACAGAAACCATGGCTGGCTGTGCCAAAACAAATGGCACTGTTTATGAAGTAGCACTACAAGGTGAACCAAAGGAATTCGATATTTGGTGAGACACAGCAACTATTCAGGGCAGATTTCCCTTAGAAAATATTTGTGTGTTTTCTTCTCCTTCAAAGGAGGATGGAGGAAAGCATAGCAGAAATTATCTCCTCTCACTCCACTCTGAGGGTGACAGGTTTCTTTAATCCCCGTTCTACTCAGTGCCCAGTAGAACGGCACCCAAAAAGTGCTCTGCTCAAATGTGGTATAGGGACTGCTCCAGTACTCCTGAGGGCAGTTTTAACCAGGAGCTGAAAAAATACTTGTGCGACAAACTGAGAAGGAGCAGGCATTTCGTACCAGGCAGAGAGCAAGCCAAGCAGCACGTGAGGCACGGCCTGCCCCTGTCTGCAAGGACGGGCCCAGCCGGACGATTTCCACAGATCTGCATTGTATCCTTCTTCTTGCAATGTTTTATTACCTGATGCGGTTCACAGAGTAGCATTCCGCCTGGCACGCGCCCTAACCCGCCGTCAAAGGCGGCACTGTTTTAATCACTGGTTCACTCTTAAGAATGCGATGCGCCGAAGGCGGCTGACTGCATCTTCACAGAGATCAAACCCTCCTCCTTCAGCGGCAGCCCCGGTTCTATTGGTGACACGAAGCACCCCTCCCCGGCGGGGCCATGAATCGACAATTCACGGGGAGATGCAAGAGACAGAGAGCAGAGTCCAGGTGCAGTCCCGGCACATGCCCCAATAAATCACCCGGTACAGCGCCGGCACAGCGGCTCCGTGTGCGGTGACGCACGCCGCCGAGGCGCACCGAAGCCCTGCCCCGTGAAGCCGCGCTGACAGCCACCCGGCGCGCTGCCCCGTCCCCTTCTAGCACCCGCACTGCCAACTTCCCCGTGAGGCGACGCTGCCTCCCGGTCCGCTGCGGGCGCCGCGCTCCTCAACCCTCTGGAGCCCGCCCGACACATGACGCAGCCGAGGGAAACGTAAAATTTATTGAACTTGACACGGCGCGGCGTGACGGAGACGAGGGGAGAGAAAATCCTCGCAAGGTCACTTCGCTCCCCCGCTTCCCCCCCGGAGCCCCCCGCGGGGAGGCAGGTCGCCCCCGTCCCCCACCCGCCCGCCGGTCTCCGCGCGGCGGCTCGCTGACCCCGCGCACACCCGCCAGAGGCCGCCGGGCTGCGGCGCCGCGGCCGCTGCCACCTCCCCCGACCCCCGCGCTCCCGACCGCTACCGCCCCCCGCCCGCGCGCCTCCCCGCCCCGCGGGGTGGGGGGAGAGAGAGCTGCCCGCCTTCCTTCGCAGCCGGGAAGCGGCGGTACTCGGCGGGTTCCCCCTCCGCCGCGGCTGTTCCGTGTCAATTAGAAGGAGGGTATTCACTAAGAGGAGCGGCGCGGCGCGGTGGGGGAAGAGGAGGGACGCGGAATATACCGAGTCGGGGAACTCGCCGTTGGCGTCGGGGAGATGCTGCCTCACTTCGGCAGCGCCTCACGTATGGGCTCTATACGTCCATCTCGATGCGCGGCGCGGCGCCCCTTCCCCCGCGCCAGCAGTGCCCGCGGCCCGCACCTCCCCGGGATGCCGCCCGCCACCGCCGCACTCGCACTTCAGGGGCACGCGGGGAGCGGGGCCAAAGCGGCGGGGCGGGAAGGGTTAATAGCGGGGCTGGAAAGAGCGGCGGAGGCCAGGGGACGAGCGTCGGGGCGGGGGGACGCGAGGGTAGCGGGGTCAGGAGCGGGGCGGGTGGGCAGCGGGGCCGCGGCGATGCCCCCCCCCGCCAGCCCGGGGCCCCTCCCGCGGAGGAGGGGGAGACGGTACCTTGTATGAGGATCCCGCAGAGGCTGTAGAAGCGCAGGAGCGCGCCGGGCTTCAGCCGCATGCTGGGGGCTCCCCTCGGGCTGGGTGGGCGCCAGGCACGCAGATCCGCAGCCTCCCGCCGCTCCGCTCTCCGGGCGCTTCCTTCCCCCCGCAGGAGCCGCCGCCGCCTCCGCCGCAGTGTCTCCCTCGCTGTATCCAGTGGGGTGAGGAGGAGGAGGAGGAGGAGGAGGAGGAGGAGGAGGAGGAGGACCAGGGTCGCGGGGGTGGATTGGGGAGGGAGGAGGGGGGGGAGCGGCGCTCTCCGCCGCTGCCGAGCAGGTTCCCCCCGCGGAGCGGTACCGGCTGCCCCTGGTGGCTCCGCTCGCCCTCAGCGCCGCGCCTGCCCTCCGCTCCGCTCGCCTGTCCCGTCCCGTATCGTCCCGCTGCTGGCGGGTGCTGCGGCGAGGCTGCTCCGTTCCCAGCCGCTTCCCGGCTCGAGACACAAGGGCAATCTCCGCTTCGCGAGGCTCCCCTGGCCTCACCCCGCCTCCGCCTCTAGCCCCGCCCCTTTTCGGCTGGAGGCCACGCCCCCTCGCGCCACACCCCGGCCCACTCTGAGTCTCGGACCCGCCTCCGCTACCGCCTTGGCCGCGCCCCTGCCTGCACGGCACGCCCCTCGGCCTGCGGACCGCCCCCTCAGGTGGGCATGTGAGTGGCAGCGGCGGCCCTCCAATGAGAAGTCGACCGCTTCGCCCGGACCTCCAATGAGGCGATGCCAGGGGAAGCGCGAGACGCCGGGTTACAAAACAAACGAGCGCTTCTCGGAGGCTCCAGCCGCGAGCCGGGCGCCAGCACCTCCCTCCCTGCCCTGCTGAGTGGCGGACGGCTCGGGCCAACCGCGGGCAGCCCTGGCTCCGCGGCGGCTCTCCAGCCAATGGGCGGTGAGCGGCGGCGGGAAGGCGGGGTCGGGCGGCGGGGCGCTGTCCAGACCTGGTCCTGAAGCGGCGGCCCGCGGCGCACGCGGCACCGCTTCGGGGCCGGGCGGGCCCGGCTGCGGCGCCCTCGGAGCGGGGAGGCGGCCGTGCTGCCGCGCCGTGGGAATAAGTGGGACCCGGAGCCCGACGAGGCTGGATGGCAGTGCGAGCCGGGCTGCGGGGCCGGGGAAGCAGCGTTCCGCCGGCTGTCCGGGCGGTGGGTACCTTCTGCGGGGCCGAGAGGCGGTGCGGTGGTCTCATCTCCAGAGCTGATGGTATGCGCGCCCCTCTCCGACCCTGGCCGGGACTGGAGAGCTCCTCTTGTCGCTGGCGGGGGAAAATGTAGCAGCATCCGCGATTCGCTGCCAGAGCCATGTTCCGTGGAAGGGACTTATCCATGCTGCTTGCTCTCTGTTCAAGGGAGGCACAGGGCACCTTCTCCTCTGCATTTCCACCTGTCTCCTGGCAAGCAGCAGAAGAAAAGCTGGCCGAGTCCCATATACCTCCAGAATTAAGTATGAGCCTCCGTAAAGAGAGTGTGTATGTGTACCATCCATGCAGTAGTAGTAAGACCTCTTACAAGGCACACCGAAAACAGAAATAAGAATCTTTCTGGACTCTCATCTGTGTTCCCCCAACTCTGACTGGCTTGCAGAAAAGTGTATATTTGAAGGCTTTCTTTGGAAGCATTTTCAGCATTCACTCAGGAGTCCAAAACTGCTCACAGTGTGAAAGATGAGATACCAAATGTAGGAAACCCAAGATGGCAGGCTGCTTCTTCGTATTCATTTAGTGAGCATTTAGCACCGTATCATTCACCCTTTGCCAAAACCACTAATGAAATTGGAATACTTTATTGTATCGAAGTTGCTGGACTTGTCTGTGAAAGTCTACTCAGGGAATTGCATTGCCTCTTCTCAGAGAAAACAGGATTCCCCTGCACTTAGATGCTTGCAGGGATCAAGTGTTTCTCTACTTCTGCTTCCATCCTTTTTCTATTGGGATTTGCTCAACACCACAGTGCTGTATGTTTTGCATTGTACCTTTCAGCCTTCATTTCCCATTCTTTGTCACCAAAGAGCTCTACTGAGATAAACAAGTGATGAAATATTCTTAAATACCTATGGGAGTAGAAGCTCTTTAAAAACTCATTTTTCCAGAGGGGCATGGTCTCAGATCATTAAGGAAGTGCTAACAGTAGACAAATTTACCCTGCAGAGCTTGCTTTAGCCTAGAATCTGGGCATTTAAATATTCTGTAGTCATATCTTTCATTTGGTTCTTCATCGAGTAATGATTACACCTTGTAACAGTTAAGACATCAGGATTTACATTGAGATCCCCCTTCTCCAAAAGATGTCCAAGCACAGTACATAATCAAGCTAAAAATTGGCATTCTGAAGACAGAATTGCTATAGTTGATTTCATTTTTCTGAAATCCACATCACATCCATTTCTATTCTCTTAGTATGTTACTTGAACAGTGTCAAAAATGTTGCACTGAAATATTCCCTAGGCAGGAACATTTGCAGAGAAGTCTTTGCAGTAACCATCTCTGGGGATGATTTGGTACTTGTTTTACTTGTTGTTTTGTTACTACTGAAAAGGGGGGGGAAGGAAAAGGAAAAGGAAAAGGAAAAGGAAAAGGAAAAGGAAAAGGAAAAGGAAAAGGAAAAGGAAAAGGAAAAGGAAAAGGAAAAGGAAAAGGAAAAGGAAAAGGAAAAAGAAAAGGAAAAGGAAAAGAAAAAAGAAAAAGAAAAAGAAAAAGAAAAAGAAAAAGAAAAAGAAAAAGAAAAAGAAAAAGAAAAAGAAAAAGAAAAAGAGAAAGAGAAAAAGAAAAAAAAAGAAAAAGAAAGAAAAAGAAAAAGAAAAAGAAAAAGAAAAAAAGAAAAAGAAGAAAAAGGAAAAGGAAAAAGAAACACAATAGGCAAAGTTTGCGGTTTTATCACTGTTATGATTCAGTGCAAGTAAAGTAATGAGTGGGCAATGATTCTCAAAATATTTTAGATGTCATGCAAACAGTGACAACCTGTTTTTAAAGCTGCATTAAAAGTCTTGACAAAGTCTCAAAATTTGTATATTGTTTTTCAGGAGAAAAGTAAAAATAATTGACAAAATAAGTAATTTAAATCCTTCACTAAAGCAGGATTGTAATGCAATCAGAAGTGCCTTTGTGTTAGTTATTATAATTGACATCTCTGTACTTTTGAAAACATATATTTGATTGCACTCTTGTTGCAGGAAGCAATTCAGGAAAGATACAAGTGTCTAAGAAAAGAGGCTCCTCGGCAGATGCAGGGATCAAACACCCATCTGTACATCACAAGGGTTCCAGGTCTTTGCCCCATGAGCACATCTGGAAAAGCTGGACTGTGTCTTTAGAAACATGAGCTGACATTTTCCTCCCAAAACCCAGTAACACTGACAGAAGCATGCCCAAAAATGCTGATTTTCACCTTTCTCTTCTGAATTGGTTCTGAAATGAGCTAGCAACAAGAAGGTGGCATTACTCCTCTACATTATGCAGCATAAATCTTTATTAAACATTAGAAAAGCAAACCCAGGGTTCAAGCACCATCAATAAATCACTGCAGTGAAGAAGAGTGAAAAGTCTTTATACTGTGTAAGTGAGTTTTCTGTCCATTTTCTTGAAAGAGAAAAAAAAAATTCCAATGAGAAACTCATGGTTTATTTGATCAACTGTATATCTGAAGCATTTATTTATTAAAATTGTTTGAACTGCCAGATCAGATGTCATCTTTTTCTTTGTATATGTAACATCATACCTTATGACATACACTGGCAGCTCCTATATAAACCTAAAACCTAACACCAGACAGAACCTTGTAATTGGTCTGTGAAGCTGAAGCTTATGCATGAAATGGCTAGAGGCTTCATTACTTCCAGACCAAAAGGGCAACAGGGACTATTAAGGAAGTACACTGCAGAACAAAGTAAAAAATAATACCTTAAAATAACAACAGGAGGTCAGCACTGAAAACCAGTTGCACAAGGTAAACATTTTGTAAGAGCCAGAAAAAAAATCTGCTTTATCTCGATATCCATCAAGGTGGTGCATACAAATGCTTCCAATACCAAGCAAAATAATTCAATCTCCAAGCAAGTTTCAGAAAGAGTCAGCAATCCTTCTCTCTGAATTGCTAAATAGCAAGTTGTCCAGGTTCCTCCACACTTGCAACATAGATTTTATATTCTTGTACCCCCAAATTTGTATTCATTCAAAAGCTAGCAGACAAACATTTCCTAAAGCAGATCTGTCAGCATTCTAACTTGCTTCCTGTCAATAATGTCATATTCTTCCCTTTTTAGATGGAATATTTTTCACAGGTGTTGCTGAACAGTTAATGAAACTGCGAAGAGCCCCAGTAGACAGGTCTGTTCACTAACTGCTTCATATCTTGGTCCACTGCATGCTCTCTTATGCTTGTACATTTTTCTCATCTGATCATCAAGACTTCCAGCTGTTCTCTAAAAAGCTACCCTCCACCTCCTCTAGAAGGAGCCATCTGTGTTGTAGTGGATCAGTCTACCTCTAGAGTTTGCCTTGAAAGAAGCAAATTCTGAAGTGATAACCAGGATTTTAATTATGTCAATCCTCCTTGATTGCATCACTTGGTCTTCAGAATATAGAGAGAAACAATAGCCGAGAAAGGCCTTCATAGGACCAAATCTTGTGGTTCTGTTGAATTCATTACAGAGTGGAAGATGGAGGGAGGATTTAAAGGCAGAGAAATTCCTATTATTGCAAGCTGTGAAACATTCTTATAGAAATGCTTGTTCTATATTATCTTCTACTATATATTTTTTAAGTAAATTCTGAATACTCTAGAGGGTAGTGAAGCAGTGTCAAAATATGATTTTGATTTGATACTAAAAGTAAAAAGGCCTACTGTATTTTACAAAAGAGACAAGCTAGCTGTTTCATAAGACAGAGGCATATACTATCCTGACTCACAGTACTGCTAAACACTCACAATCACAGTTAAAATCGTAATTTGGACTGTATTTATATGACTCAGTATAAAAATGCTGTGACAGAAACACCGTGCAGCTGCAACCTAGCATCTGGTTGGATAACAGCCATTTCTTGCAGTGGCAAGTTCTCTATTCTTGTATTTGCCCCCTCCTACCTGAAAGTGGCAGAATGGTCCTTCTCCAAAAGGCAACATGTGTAGTCATTCAAAGTACATTTCCCTGCCCAATGCACCATTATGAGTTCATGTGGAAATCACAGAATTTTGACTGAAGTCTGTGTATTCATGGCTTATATTACCCTTTTAACATATTTCAGCAGCTGAAACAGAAGAATTGGGGTTTTGTTTGTTTTGGGTAAGAAATTTTGTATGGTGGAAAGGAGTTGCTGTTGTTTTAAATGATGTGAATTTGATTGAAGCCAATCTCTAAAAAAAAATAAAAATTGGATAACATTTACTTACCAGATGCCAGTGATCTGCATAGGTTTGAACAAATACTGTAACTACTAATTTAGTTAAATCTATCCAACTGTGAAAATATATTGGCGTGAATAAAAATATATAGACGTGAATCGCATTGCATTTTCTGTTTGAAAAAAATTGGCTTCAGTAAAGAGCAATTGAAGTTTGAAAATATGCTCCTGAGAAGAAATGTGTTCATTTCCATAAAACATATTGGTGTGTAAATATACAGTATGTATCAGTTCCAGAGCAATATTACAAATTCAGTGAAATTTTGTTCTGTTAGCTAGTAAGATGAACCAAGTAAAAGGAACTGTATGCTGCAATTACTCCATATAAAATATGTGTGGGATGAAGTCACATTTATAAAGCAATTATAAATGTGAGATATTTCACTGGCTTTTGGAGGAGAAAAATAATCGATAAAACAACACTGTCAGTGTAATGCCAGCACACAATGAACCAAGGTCACGGTAAACTGGTATCGTTCATATTGAAAAATGCTTAATGCACACCTTTGGTTGGTAAAATAATTGCAGAAGAGAAGCAGAGAGTACAAGCGAAATATCTTACTCATAGATTGACCTCTTGCTCATATAATTTGAGACATGAAAATACAGAAAAAAATGATTCTGGTAACATGGTTCTCCATGCATTCTAGTTAACTCCTCCTTCTAAGTGTTTGATAATTAGCAAAAACATGTGCTTTGTTGTGTCTTCTGACCCTGATCTCCGTAACAACTAATCAGAGAAATTTTAAAGTTATTTACCACAAGTCACAAAATTATAGACCTATGTAACATGAATGCCTCTACTTTTAATTATTTATGGTTTAAATACATATAATGCTCACAATATCTCTATATTAGTTTGCTATAAAAGTATATTTCTGCATGGAATTAACTACAAACTTTTTTAGATCTACTTCAACAAATATTTAGGATACCTCCTAGATAGCAACTTTAAATATATATATTTCCATTGAATTATTGTTATTTCTAATGTGTTGTAATTCATACTTGCTTTGTGTTTTATTACTTATGCTGAGATCATGTAAAGTGTTGGAAGCAAATTCTTGTACCCAGCTAAGGTGGCACAGAAATCCAAAAAGAGATTAAGAAGACAGGTGTTCATTCTGTAGAACATCAGAATGTTGTTCTGACACTGTAGAATATCAGTTATTTTACTTCCTTAAGAGCAACTTAGATTACTGACAGAAGCAGTTTTACAATTGTTTTATTACATGTTCTGTTTATTTAAGAGGCTCTAAGCATTAAAACTCAACATTTGTTTTTTTCAGGGCAAGTTTTTTCTTTCAAGGAGTCCCTAGCTGAATATGTTTTCAAATAGGAGTCAAAATATTTTAGATGATCCAGAGTAAGATTCAAAGAACTGAATAATGACATTGGTTTGCCCCTACTAAAGACTCTAATGAAACTTGTTCTAGCATAACTGTGCTCTAACAAACAGATTTTAAGTGTTGATAGGGCCTTTCTGTCAAGAATATTCCTTTTGTTGTCTCTGTGAAAATCTTCCCAAGTCATAATACTCATGACTCTTAAAAGATTACAGCCTTTACAATTTCTAAACATTCTGTCTTCACTGAACATGCTTCTAAAGAATGAGTTGATCTGTCAGTGAGATACAGCAATTCAGTCAGATGGGATTACTAGTGCTCTTTCTAGCAATGAAAATAAGATTGCAATTTCATTCAAATGTAATAATGTTATATGCTATGGACACTATGATTAGAAGCAGAAAGAGTCCACCCTGTCTTCTTAGCTTGTGTCTAAAACTCTGGTCCCATGATTGCCGTAATGAAAGCTTGCTTTATTGTTTTATGGCATGCATACCAAGTTTCTTTTCTGCAATTGACTGGGGAGTATGAGAAACTTTGTACTCTAAGTTTATCCCTGACATTCAGGTAGATTGCTGAGGGCATTAATGGTTCTGATAACGGCTTAATGGTTCTGATAATGGCTTAATGGTTCTGATAATCCTCACTTTAGGTCTCCAACAACACCCATTACCTCCAAAATTTCTATTTAAGCTTAGTCAAGAAACTTCATTTTCTACATAAGTGTGCTGGAAAAATGCAGGTTTCCAGCTCAACAATGTTTCTGTCTTCAGAATTCTTCAGTCCAGACTTCAACTCATCGACTTTCTGGCTAGATCTTTGACTTTTCTTATATTCATGGACTGAACCTCAGAAACTGCTGCTAACCCATATCTGAAGATTAATTTCACAGCGTCATTTCTGACATGCTGTATTGCTGTGATATTGTCTTATGATCTAGACTTATAGACAAGCCTTGCCATCTTCTCCGGATTTATTCTGCCTGCATTACCTATTTACTTGTAAGACCGGACAGTGGCTGAAGAGGCCCTCCTAATGAGTGTGGGATCACAGTGTTGTTGGTTCACGTGTTCTCACTGAGCAGCCATGCTCTTGTTACTCCTTGACAAAAGCCTGAAAGAACACTGTACCCCAAAAGTAGGAAATATGTCCTTCATTTCAGAGAATTGAAATTTACTTTACATCTTGCATTGACTTTCCACCTACTGACACCAGGGAGAATCAAAATGATGTCACCTGTCCAAAATAAATGGAGGAAAAAATAAATAAGGAAGAATAGAAAAAAATCTGTTCAGACAAGTGCTTTGGGGAGACCACCTATATATATATAAATATATGTATATTCATTTATTTATGTATATAAAAATAAGTTGGAGTGTCAAAATAAAAATGGGCCTAGATGTTGAACAGATGAAAAAGTCTGTGATAACAATGGACCCCAAACCTAGAAGAAGATAAAGAGACAGAAAGGAAAGGCAAGGGAAATCTGTTTTGGGGACCACAGGAGGGGAGGACCCTGTGATTATCCAGGTAAGAAGTCTGGTGTTTGCAGAATGTGATTTGTGAAATAAGAGCCATAACATAAATCTGAAAGCAGGATAGAGCTCCAGAGAGGAACTGAGAGTGGCTGAGCAGAATAAATTGACCAAAGAGCCAGAAATGGGAGAAATCAAGACAAAATTAGGAAATAAGTAGAAAGGGAAACTTTGCAATGATGAAGAACCAGGAAAGAAGGACTAGCAATAAAACAAATAAATAAATCAATAAACAAATGAATAAATAAATAAATAAATAAATAATAATAAAAAAAAGACAGGAAGAATAAAAGACAAAATAGGAAAAAGAAAGAACTTAAGTAAGATATTTGAGACGGTATGAGCTGAGAAGCTAGAGGAATGGAACGAAGAACAACAAAAATCACTATTAGTTAAAGAGAAACAGGATTAGAAGTAAAAACCTTTAAAGAGTAAAAAAAAACTTCAAGACAAAAAGAAGAAATGCCTGTGCACTTATTGCTTTACACAGCACTAAAGTCAGTGCACCACATTCTCAAAATGCATCTGCTTTTGGCAAACACCTAAGATAAGTGATTGAAAGTCGCTTTTTTCTCTAGTAAATAGGAACTTAAAATACTACTCTCTAATCTGTGAGCTCAGATGTAATGCTATTATGTGGATTTAAAGACTAAGCCTTCTGATTATCTATAGGGGTATCAATGTGATAACATACCTTTTCCCACATTTACCTCTCAAATTTTAAGAAAATATATGCATGCATTGTTTATGAGTATCCTAAAGTTATGAAATGTTCATGATTAAATAAATGATTTTGGTGTATACAACCTAAATGCAGCTATTTATTTTTCTGTAGGGAATTCTAACTATGGGATTACTCTTCCTTCTGTACTCTTCTGCTCACCCCCCACCCCTGACACGGAGTTATGTTCTCACTCAGCCAAAGGAATTGCTGCAGTAGTGATTCAAGGTTTCAGGGAGAAAGAAAACATCAATAGATAGAATCTGAAATTAATTAGCTGGGGAAAAAAAAAAAAAAAGGAAAATGTGTAATTAATATGGCAGATGACTGGAAAAAAAAAAGAGAAAAAGGCAGTCTTGGAAGAAAAGAATGATTCCTGTAAGAATTGGATTATGTGCCTTTAAGCCCCAAAGTTCCTCTGTGATGTTAAGTAAGTCGCTTAAGCAAACGTTTTTGGAGAGGTAGTAAATTGATATTAATGCTCATTTTCTCAGATTCCAACTTTGTACTTAGGAGTCATATCTATAGAAATGTGAAGTACTGCAGGCATCCTAATGGCAGTGTGAACTGGACTATGAATATACAGAGCAGTGTAATGAAAATTGGCCACTTGGAATTAGTGCTTACCTTTGACATTAATCTTAATTAAATACTTCATTACAAAGTATCTGAAGAATGAGGACAAATTAAGGTTGCATAGGCAATTCTGAATTCTGGCATTTCTTATGTCTTTGATTTTTTCAGTTTCAGTGATGTTAATATAGCTTTGTGTATATATTTGGTCTTATAGTAGAATTCAGTTATTTGCTTTTCTTTCTTTTTGTGTTAGCTTCTTAGCATTAATTTAGTTAATCTTCTGAAATATTTGCCAATTTTTAAAATATTTGTTATGTCTCAGGAGTGTAATCATCACAAATGAAAAGAGTTAGTGAAAATTTCAGGATTTTTTTTTTCCATGATGAATGTGAATCTCTTTTCCTAAGCCAACAGATCAAACACACATGCATTATGATTACTAAAAATAAACAATGACATACATTCTTTCGTTGCTTTTCTTTTACATAAGAATTTAGTAAAGTATTTCATTATATCACTTGCTTTTGTGGGAAATGGGACAGAGACTGACAAGTCAGACAGTTCAGACAGTTCACTGCTTCGTAGAAAATAGAATTAAGAAGGAAAAATGAATATGTTGAAAGATCTACATCCCTTAGATCTTTGTTATTAGTTTTGCCATAGCAAAATTATACTGCAGGAGATTCAGTGAGTTAGCAAGTGTGGTAAGATACAAGAGTTATGAAGGAAAATGTTTCTTATAGAGGAGTAACAGAAACTATAAACAGATTTTTGAAGTGCTTGTACTTGTTAAAGCAAATCTAAATTATATGATGATCACAAAAGTGGCTTGTGGCAAGTGCATTTGGCTGCAATTGCTATTTTAAGTGTTAGCTGATAGTGCTAACAGCAATTAAAATAGTGATATAAAAAGCAAGACGTTTGCTTTTTGTGGATCTATGTTATTTTCCTGTATTTTCTGTTAGTATCAGGACTACATTGTAGACTATTGTCAGTAAATTTTTAGGTGTTAGAGGATAAGAGAGAAATGAGTGAGAGTGAAAATCAACACCTGCTACAGTACATGGAAATAGTATTAAATAAGGGGTAGTAATTTTAAAAACTATTTTTCCATGTTGCAGTTGTCCAGAATGTTTCACTTACAATAGAAAATTTTCATTCTCCTCTTGCAGAATTAACTCGGTTATGTTATGTCTCATTTTTTAATATCAGAATAATTTTTAGTACCATATTATGGAAAATAAATAAATTTAGCTATATTATGCTCACCCTTATTTTTTTTTCTTGTTAATGTACAAAGGCTGAAATTAACAAACAATATCTGAACAGTAGGCTTTCCACTGGAGGAGGGTTTCTTGCCCACAGCAGAACCCAGTTTGATTTGCTTCTGCAGTTATAGCTTTTGCATTTTACAGAGGGTAATACAGGTTAATTAAATAATTACAATATTTCATTTTAAAATTATATAACACCTATTTGTTTTATAAAAGGTAAGTTGAAAAGAAAAAATAAGAAAATTTTGTTATGTTCAGTTCATGCATTCTGTTTGTGCACCTGCTACCTGAGGAATAAGGTAATAATCATATTTTACATAGAGAAATGTTTCAGATATCAAAACTAATTATCATTATAACATTCTCAAATACAACCTGCCTATATTTCTCAAAACTGTGTTTATTCCTGATTTATTTACTTTAGGCATTTAATGAAAACTAAACCTATGAAATAGAGTTTGTTTTTTCTTCATAATTCTTATAGATACGACCTTTCCAAAAGTGATGGGGGATTGTAAATGGGCCACATAAGTTTACTAACCAATTCAATATAATCAAAGATGAGATTTGCTCCTTCTGTGCCTCCTATATACAAATATGCTCAGAGGTTATTAACAGTGTGTGTGCATGAGGCAGTTTGAAGCTTGCAGTAGTTAGAGTATGTGATGCTCCTGTATTATCATCTATATAAAAAACTGTGTAACTATGTCTGGTGCAGTTGAGTCTATGCCAGCATTGCTGAAGAGATTTTACAGCTTTTTCAAACAATCACAGAATTGCAAGGGTTAGAAGGGACTTCCAGAAATCACCAAGTTCAACCCCCCTGCCAAAGCAGACTCCCTATAGTAGGCTGCACTAGTAGGCATCCAGGCAGGTCTTGAATATCTTCAGAGAAGGAGAATCCACAAAATCCCCGGACAGCCTGTTCCAGTGCTTTGTCATCCTCATTGTGAAGAAGCTCTTATGTATATTGGAATGGAACTTCCTTTGCTCCAGTTTATGGCCATTTCCCCTTTTCCTGTCCCCACAGACCACTGAAAAGAGGTTGGCCATGTCCCTTTGTTTCTGAAAGTCCCAAGTATTTTTCTTAGATAATTGGTTTGAATCCCTGCACTTCAAAGTAGATTTCTAATATGATCTCTTAAGAATGAGCCTAATCTGATTCTGTTGCAGGCGTACATTTTCAGGAGGTTTTATCAGTAGAAATTATTGGCACAAGCAGAAAATGTTGAGGGATTTCTTTACTGAAAATTCTCATGCAGCTAGTTTGAATAACAAGTTAATTGTGCAGTTGACTATCTCCAGACATTTCATGCTATGACAGGTTCCAGGTATGACAGTTACAGTACTTGGCAGTATGAAGAGAGTCTTTCTTCCATACCCAACAAGGATAAGTGTAGCTATCATCTTTACTATCCTTTATAGCAGGGTGCTGTATATCCACAGAATATAATACAGTAAGCGATCAAGACCTAAATCTCAGTTGTTTCAACATGATCTCAAAGTTGCTGTGAGTGAAAGTACTAGAGCAGGCATGCCCAGCCTGCATCCCATAGGCCATATGAGTCCCGCGCCCCTTGCTGCCATTTCTACTATTAATCCCATCTCAGCTGAAATCAGGCCACAGGGAGGGCACAGTGCAGTGCTAACTCAAGTTCTGGCAGAGAAGTTTATGGATTTTGATACATTGGCTAAACACAGTCCCATAAACAATGAAAAATATGCAGCCATGCTTTCTGTTCTGATAAGGGAATTTTAAGACAGGTTTCCAGACTGCAAAAAGAATCATCAATTATTTGGTTTGTTTGAGATGTCATTTTTAGTCAACATAAATACATTACTTGTGAATTTTCAAATGGAGTGAAGAGAATTGCAGTCAGAAATTGGATCACGCCTCTTTACCAGACTTTTATAAGTCCTCTCTTACTAGAAATATATATCCTTGTCTTCACAATCACACCTTATTCATAGCATCGCTTTTTGTCAGCATGTACATTTGTGAACAATTATTTTCAAGGATGAAGTAAGGGAGGAGTCAAATTTCATCAAGAATCTCTAACAAACAACTTGAGAACTCACTAAGAATTGCAGCCACTGCCATCAAACCAGATTGACACATTAGTTCCACAAAAACAAGGTCATGTATCCTACTAATTTCATGTATTTGTTGCTTATTTTTATGTTCTAATAAAAAGCATTAGAATTAAAATAAGTTTTCTTACTTGTATACATTAATGATACATATATATTATATATCTCATGAGGGCTGCTCTGAAACTAATGCCTCATATTTTATTATGTTGGCCCACGTCATCAGAAACGGATATTGGTGGTATAACGATAGAGCTTGAACCTTCCTGCAAGTATTTCATTGCATGTTGTTGCCATGTAACAGATGGCAGTGGAGGGGCAGTCTGACAAAATGCGTCTGAAATGGAAGTGTATATGGAGCAAAGCTGTGTCACTGAATTCCTCCTTACAGAAAAAAAATGACACCTAGTGACATTCATCAATGCTTGCTGAACATTTAAGGAGACCAAGCAGTGTATGTGACCAAGTGAGGTTGTGGGTGGTACATTTTAGCAATGGTGACAGTGAAAGTAAATCACTTCCACTGGTGCAGATTGTTACGAGAGCAGCATATAAGTTCTTGTTCATCACTGGTGACAATGCATAGCTAATGGTGGTGACTGTGTTGAAAAAGAGTGGTTTGTGACTGAGAATTTGTTCTATTAAGTAGTGTTATTGTGCTCTTTGTTTTATTTTCAAAGGAAATAATTAGGATGCATTACTTTGTAGATGCAATCCTAGACAATTTCTCTTCACTCAGTACAGTCCAGACAAGCCAAAAGATTTGGCTTCCATGCCCTAGAACAATCTGGAACAACAGATAAGGAATAAATTAGCTTGTAGCTGCTAAATCAAGTTTTCTTTCCAAGCTGAAGCATGTTCATGATCTTTCTGGTCCTAATTGCAGTATTTTTGCCCAAGTCTTACTTTTGGTCTCAAGCTATTTAAAGAACTTTGGAGGAAGTTTGAAGGTTATTATATACAGCAGTTTTAAATGGTAAAATAGTACACTGTTAATTAATTTATTACGCTAAGAACAGTACCAAAATTAGACAGGCAAGTAGTTTTCAGGATTTCGAACTTGACCTTTTCAGAACTCTCCAGAATGTTTTGGCATTGTTTTGACCTGGTTTTACACAGATATTTTATGTAAACATTTCCTATGTGTGGTTTTGCAGTTTGTACTAGTTCTAAGAAATTACTTTAACCTCTCTAACCTGTGGCTTTTGAAATCCATCACTCATTCGGAGGCCAATTAGACGCAAATATGTGAGATCCTCATGTTGACAGTATGTTGATACTGTCCTAACTCTACACATTGCCAATATATTTATCTATAAACTAACGTATAAAGTCAGCTCAGTGAAAATTCTGCTTAATAGCATCAGTCATTTTCTGTTGGCTATAGTCCTAAGTAAGGCTGAAGACTTAAAAATTTTGTGTCATATAATACAGAAATCAAGTATCTGACACTTTGAGTTATGTCAGTCTGCTTTGTTTGTTGTTATAGATTAGAAGTTGCACTTCAAATAAAGCCATAAAAATAGCTATTTCTCACTCTACCTTTTCATCTTGTAGTGTATGCATAACCTCATGGTTATATAGATCGGTGATATTGTATTTGATATAGTTTTGGAGAAGTGTCTTCAGTGCTTATGGGAACCACAGTAATGATGCTATTTTTAAGCTAATTCCCTGATTACACTCCCCGAGGTCTGTACTTACCTATACTAGTTTAAGAATTATGACAAAAATGAAAAGTTAAAAAAGTCATTCACAGGTTGCTTGAAAACCAAATGTATTAATAACTATACTTTTAAAAGTTCTTTATATGTCATATATGAGTAAGATAAACCTTCTACAATATTTGTAGCAACAGAAAATATAAGTGACCCTCAAAACATCGTTATGATTATTTTTCAGCTTCTTAGTCCTTCTAATATTTGATTACCAAACTAATGGCATTAAATACATATTCATACTTTTTGGAGAAAATGAGGAAAACGTTTTCACATTCCTGTTTATAAAGACATGTCATTGAAAGTACTTATAATGTACTTTGTACGTATTATTGTATGGGAAATGCAACTAAATTGATGAACAAGCATACTATAAGTATTGAGAAGGTGAAGGATGTTTTTTGAGTGTCACAACATATGAAGGTTGCAAATCTAGATGGATTTGCACTATAAAAGAACATTTTCATAGGAAGATGCCAGGTTGTATTTTAAGAAGGCATAAGGTAACAAGTTATATAAACTTACCCACATTCATAAATTTAGGAGCCTTTCTGCCAAAACCATTCAAATCATTCTTAAATTGTGCTAAAAAAATAAGCATGTGCCTAGCTACTCTTCTAAATTCTGAATATATGGAAACTTTAGGGTAGCTTATATTGATATTTAGTTTTTCATAATGTGTGCTAACAGTTGGTTTCCAGATCATCCGTATTTACTGTGCTTTGAATAGCATCATCAAGTATCTTGGAAGTGATCAAACTGGATTTCTTTTGTATAAAACAAAACCAGAACACATGCTAGAATACAGTTTATGGATTTCACCAGCTAATATGTATTTTATACACAAATTCAGATTATTGTCAGTCCAATGAAACCTTGTCTTCTCCATGTTTGCTTACAATATCAACACCAGATTTTCAGAATAACAGATCCATTATGCATTTTTACTGTGACTCAGTAGCATATATATCCTTACCTACCAGGAATTTTTCAAATGAATTGTATAAATTTCATTATTGAGAGCAAAATAGAGTTTTGTTACTTCTTGGAAATGTGGATTTGGAGAAGGATGTTACATTAGCAAAAGCTTTTGTGGACCTGAAATGAAGATTTCCTCCCTCATAGACAACTGGAATTTCTTTCAGAAAGTTAGTTTTGATAAATGAAATTTCTTTGAAAATTATGTTTTTTATAATCTTTATTTTTTCAAATTGTGCAACTTTGGCAGTGAGTTAAATTAATCCTTATTTTCAACACAGGAAAATCAATAACTCTTCAGTCCTGGCTTTTCCAAGTAGCGTTTCAAAATCATATCAATTGCAGTAGGAAAATAAGCATTTGGGGACTTCTCTGAATGAGAATAACCTAAGCTGTTTACATTTTCTTACTCTGCTCTGTGATTCGTCCCTGCCTGGAAAGACTACTCTTGTAGCTGCAACCAAGTTGTGATGAAATTCCACTTGGGATCCTGCTCAGAAATAAGCACTTCACCAAACGCTCATCATTTTGGAAAGCTGATTACAGTTCTTGCAAACTGACGAGAAGCATTATGACTAGTATGTAGGAACAGTAAGAACAACATTAGATAATTACAATAAATATAATTTATAGCAAAGAAGTATTAGAAGTAATAAATATAACTTTAAATTCTCCTCCCATTAAACTCTTAACAGATAAGTATTAAATATTTATAAGAAAACCACAGATTCTTTGCTATGTCTTTATCTTCTATCAGAAGACAGTGGTACAGTCCTGGATGAACACTGTGAAATGGCAGTTTTGATACTGTGACACCAAACAGTTTAAACGAATCAATTTTTCTTTGGATTAACTTTTAATGGAGAAAAGCCCTCTTTCAGTTAATGGGAATTTTGACTTCCATCACTTCATTTATTCCCTGAAAACAATGTCAGATTGGATCTGTATCTCTAGTGGTAATTTACTCTTTCTCCCATATTTTTGTATGCCTCTTTCACTGCTGCAATCCTCACAGAAGAGTTTGACTGGCGCTCCAGTTAAGCAGGAATTTGGCAAAAGCTCATTAATATACCTATTCTCTTCCCACTTCCAACTTCAGTCCCATTTCTTATACATACAGGCTCCCACCCCACCCACTTATCTTGTAGTAGACTGGATACCTAGACTGTAAGTTACTCGTTTTGTGAAGAAACCTCTATAATAATCTGAACAAAAAGAAATGCATTTGAATTTATAATAAGCCGATTTATTAGAAGATAACTGAGACAGTTTCACTTAGATTTCTATTTGCAGTACAGTTCTTACCTGCCTGTAACTTCACTCACAATACTAGAGAGACTCAGTAATAGTCAAGATTATATTAGAATATATATTATACAACCCTTTTCCCCTAGTATGATTGTTCTGTCAGATATAAACAAGCTTCATTGAATTAACAGTACAACAAAGTACATATTCAGATTGCAATCTTTAGAATATTGTACATCAGTGTTTCTTTTTACTGCAAAAAGTACCGATTTTCTTTAAAAAGTTCTAGCCTTTAATTGTACATATGGCTATATTTGTTTCTTTATATTTCAGAAATTACCAGAATTATAAATGGTGTCATAAAAATGTTCATGCAGTAGCAGGAAGTAAATTCTAATCATTTAGATACATTTATCAGAGAGTACTACGTAAATCCTAGTGATATCAATTAAAAATTACAACCTTTTGTTAAATTAAAGGAACAGCATTACTCTTGAGATATTTAATTTTTAAATTCAATATCAGACATTATTACTGAATATTTGGTAAATTGGAAACAATAAATAGTCCGTAAGGTACTGAACAATTGAGCTATCCTGTATTTCACTGCAGTTACTCTTACTTTATATCAGCTTATGCACATGAAGAATGTAAGTACATGATGTTTTTTGTGTAAGAAAATGATGTTTCCTTTTTTCAAAATTAATTATTTACCATTTATATTTCTAGATCCATATAGCGTCTAATGCTATTCATTATTTCAGTGTTGGGCTGATCAATTTTATCATTTAACTATAATATTGACAGAGTAGATACTTCACTATATTGTTTTTTAGAAGAATTTCCTTTTCTACGTGATGTTTATATGACCTTTAGTTATGGAGGTGTGTTATTAAAGCACCTTCTGAATATGTCAGTTGTTAAATTCAGCTGTTATGGGACTGATACTATATGTTGGTACTGACATATAGTCAGTCTACTGACAATGTCTGTCCTGCTCAAAAAAGTCTTAGTGATTCATAGCCAATGATGTGC
Source organism: Lagopus muta (assembly GCF_023343835.1). Taxonomy (NCBI): domain Eukaryota; kingdom Metazoa; phylum Chordata; class Aves; order Galliformes; family Phasianidae; genus Lagopus; species Lagopus muta. The sequence goes on from NC_064433.1 coordinate 93,680,865, forward strand.
AGGTTCATCATCCACTGTCCACTTGATTTCACTGAAGTTCATGCTTAAAGAATCAGAAATTTCTCTGAAGTTGCTGAGCTCTTCTTTTGGTATGAACTTGTTCATGATTGAGCTGTCAGTTAGATTTACTAACTTCTCTCCCATCTGGTGATAGTTTTGACTTTTTTTTTCTGTGATATTGCTCTTTTATATTTGCTGATAAGTTCTCTGCTTTCTGTTTGAGGATCTCAGCATATGAAGAAAATGTGTTATGTTCAAATTCTGGTACTGCAAGTGATGCATAGGCAGACCTCTAGTAGTCTAAATATTCTGAGTTAAGAACTTAATCTCTATAGCGTTTAATGATAAGAGTTTCTCTTGATTTTAGATTTTATTTTCCCAAAATTAGAAAAATTAACTATGACATATTATGCAGTTCTAAAACAGACATGCAGTGTTTTCAACTTTTAAGGAGTCCTGTGATTATAAAACAGACTGATTGTGAGTTTTGTCTAAAAAGTCAGAGCCCGTGTCATCCTTCACACTGAAAGAAAAGAAGGAATATTAGAAAGAAGGAATGTCAGAAAGAAGGAATATTAAAAATAATAACAATAATGAAGGATATACACACGCATATATAAGTTCTACTGTCCTAGTTAGTATTTGAGATTCAGAGAAAGTTTTCAGGAATGCACCTAAAACATATGCAACCTAAAATATATAGAAATAATAGCTTCTTTCTTTCCAAAATAGGCTGACCCAAAGATATGATATGACAGTCTAGAGACCATGTGTTTCATGCTTTGGCAACAACAACAAAAAAAGCTTTTGCTAATCTGAAATTAGTGGGGATAGTTCTAGTCTGGTAGTAGCTGTGGATACAACAGGAAGAAGAGTTGCTAGCAGGCATAGGACTAATTGCTATTCAGAATGACCCTTAAAACATCAAGTTACAATTACTTAGATATATCCAAATAAAGAAAAAATAATAATAAATGGTAGAATGATTTGTGAAAACTCTATTAAAGCAACCAGAGTTTTGTATGAAGGTTATGTAGTCAGGAACATTTTTGTGCAGCTGTGCGAATGTCTTGGTATTTCTAGGCAACTGTTAAGGAAGACCAGAAAATCCATGAGTGTCCAGTATCTCTATGCCGTTTAAGTCTCTCCAGACAACTAGATCTCCTTTTTTTCTTTCTTTTTTTTTTTTTTTTTGTTTTTTTTTGTTTTTTTTTGTTTTTTTTTTTTTTTTTGTTTTTTGTTGTGTTTTTTTTCTAAGTAATGACTAAGTACTCTTATCTACTTGAATGGAGAATACTTTGGGCATTTTGCATTATGGTGGTTTCCTTCTCTACTTCTTAGTTCAGGTGAAACTGACAAATACCATACAATGTACCCAAATACAATTTTGCTATCCCAGTCCAAAAATGCTGCAGAGGGGTTTCTGCTTCCTTACTTGTGATACATACATATAGTACATAATCCATATAAGCAGTCATAGCTTTTTCCATTAATGCTGAATAGGATTTGGAAAGTTTTAAGATTTTATATGCCTCTTTCTGAGGATTTTTGCTTCTTTGATGTTTTTAAACATTATTGTATAGAATCATAGGATTGCTCAGGTTGAAAAAGACCTTAAAGATCGTCAAGTCCAAATGCAACTTAACCATACTACCCTAATTCTAACAACCCTCCGCTAAATCATGTCCCTGAGCACCACATCCAAAAGGTTTTTAAATACATTGAGGGATGGTGACCAAACCACCTCCTGGGAAGCCTATTCCAGAGCTTAACAACCCTTTCTACGGTATGCAACAGCTTGTCCTTTTCTTCCTTTCTCTTATCTCTAAGCTTGTTTTGTTAGGTTTCTCTACACTGAATGATGTAAGCCATTACTGCTAGTTCCTCCAGCACCTCCTGAATTATACTGTCTTTTCTGTTCATTTGGTTGTTTACTGACCTGTCTTCATTTTGTGTTTTGTAATCAGCACAATAGCAACTTACCTCTCACTCTTGCAACAACTGACAAAAACTGCTTGTAATGTTCTTGTGGCAGTCCTCTAGTCACCTCTTTCCAACTCAAACTGTTTTCTCAACATAAATTTAGTTGCTATATATCATTAACTATCTGATTTCTTGAAGCAAATTAAATAAATAAATAAATAGATAGATAGATAAGCAAAAGCACATTGGGGAAAAAATATAGTTAAATTGAAACTTTGCTGAAATCTTTCTGTCCATATTCACATGTATGACAGCTAGTACCTAAACTCAACATACAATAGAAACAACAAAGCTATCATCACAGCTGTTTTCTTCCTAATGTTTCAAAGACTTGGAGAAATCCCGATTATATCTTACACTTGTCTTTGCTATAGTATATTGTGATGCTATTATTTTTTCATTTCCTCCATACTATGATACAATTCCTGGCTGGTGCAGTTTTAAAAAGATAATAAATGAGCAAGAAATCTAGTATATATTCAAATGTAAATGTTTTAATAGTCCCATTAACTCCTTTGACCTTTATGCAAATCGTTCCACTGGGGCGGAGTGATGCCCCTTTGATGTTTGTCTCTGTGGTCTGGTCCACGTGGGATAGGATGGATTAGGAGCTACATAAGTATATTATTTAGCTGGGGCTTGCTGAATTATCTTGTTATATTATTCAGCCTCTGAATAACAGAAAACAAAATACGGGAGAATTATATTTGTTGTTCAGAGTACAGAAACAATAGATTTATGTTTCTCATCTATTTGTATTGAATCTTGCTATTTATTCACAGACAAGGAAAATGCTACAGGTGTGTACTGACTGCAGACTGATTTCTGTATTGATGTGCTAAATTCTTTACAGCAAGCAATCCAATATGCAGACTGTCTTATTTTGAAAGGGGGCTCCTGCCAGACACAGGGTGTGCTATCAGTTGTTGTGGAGATGCTGTCACATAAAGACTCACAATGTCTCTCAGTCAACCAGCAATTCTCATTTAGAAAAATAAGTTGCTGCAACTGTAAGGTGATACTCCTAACTCCTTCAAGCAGTGAAAATTCTGTCAAGTAGTAGTAGAGAGAGAGAAAAAAAAAAGACAAAAATAATAAATTCTGGATTAGTTCTTTTGTTGTTTAGCCAAGCAGTAATATCGAATAGTCAAATGAAATGAAAAGAAAGTTACATTTAAAACCACTTCAAACTGCAAAAATAAGATCACCTCATCACTCATTCACCTTTGAGGATATATATTCAAATGGAAAGATTAGATGCATCTAGTTTTTGCAAATTAAATTTTGCACTAGTTGTACAGCTGCTGTTTAATTTCATACAACTTACTACTTTCATATGGGTAATCTCAAACTGTATTTTTCATTCTGTGGAAAGAAGAAGCAGAAAAAGCTCATGAAAAGTGGATTTGAAAAGTGAAAGATTTGAATTTATTTTCTTTTCCACAGAAGTAAAGATGATTTGTAGCTCCAAGTTCTAAATTATGATCAATTACACAATTTATGATTATTTTCATTACATGACAAAAGATCACATGAATGGGGAAAGCAAATAATTCCAGTATCCAGACGTCCAGAGAGAAGCAAAATGAAGATAACCTAGGTTTTGTTTTTGTTTTAAAACCTGCATAAACTATACACAAAATCACTTCTGAACTTTACTGATTATAGAATATGACTACTAATTTGTTCCATTTTAGAAAAGTGCGTTATCTACTGTTTTCAACTTGATTTTATTATACAAAACCTAAATAATAGACATGTTACTTTCATTTGATTTGCTTTTCTTTCTTGATATTTTTGTTTGTATGATTGTTTGTTTTTTGGCTAACATGTTCATTTGCTAACATACACTTTAACTAGTAACACATTAACAATTTTAGCCCGTTGGCATGCAAGCTTTGAAAACTCCATAGGAGGATTGTAAGAAAGCACTGAGGTTTATGAATAGAGTCTAACACAATTTGTGAGATATATGAATTTCCCTCAGGGTAATAATGCTCAAAATGTCCTCAGATAGTTTGAGAGTCAAGTAGGAAATAGTTTTACAATATGTAGCAGATTTTGATAGTCACTCATATGGATATACAGCATTATTTAGAGAATAACGTGCCATTTTTATTTTGCTTGGTAGTGAAATCCATCCAGAAATGTTTTAGGCATTTACAGCTAGGAACTGTTGATGGGATTTTTCCAATGGAATCTACCAGAAGTTTCATTTAATTGTTGACAATTATGTGTGCACTTAATTTATGACTAGATGTAATCAACATCTGTTAGTTCAGCAACTTCATAACTGTACAGTGTTGGAAGATATAAACTGTTCATAAATATAAAGAAATTAAAAATTCAGGCTTGAATAAAAACAGATGATGTAAGAACACTGATTTTTTTTTAAGCTCAAATAGAGTAATTACCAAATTATGTCATCTCAGTGTTCCATCCATGTGTCTCCTGGCCTCAGCAATGACCGGTGGTAAATGTCTGCTCAGTAAGTATCGGGTGAGGCTGACAATACGATGACCTTTCTCTAGATACGTTCCCTCAGCTCTTCAAAATTAGCAATGTAGGAATTTCCTCAGATGGATATTATATTAAAACCATCATGTTAACATGGTCTCAATGGATATCTTTTTCTGTATCTGTCTATTCTTTGGCAAAAAAACCCATGGTTTTGATTGTGTTATAAGTATTATTCTTTTGTTTGTATTAAACCACTACTTGTTTTTTCTTTTTTGAAGCCTATCACCTGCTAAATTCAATGAGTAACACTTAACTCAGCTTCATCAGCCCTTCAAGATTTCCTTATACCTTGGCCAAAAATTCCTTCCCTCTTCTCCAGGCTAAAAAGCTCCATTGTTTTTTCCCTGATTTTAATAAGAAAGCATGTTGTACGTACAGTCTTCTTATGACACACACTATGTCCTTTCCACTAGTTTTTGAGGAGTGGCTAGATAGATAGCATTTGAGACAGTATGGGCAGCTATACATTCATACACTAGCATATTGTTGTTTTGTTTTGTCCTCATATCCTTTCTCAGTACTTTTTCTAAGATGCCTTTTTTGCTACTTGACAGTCACCATCAGTATATCAACAGAAAAACAGGCAATGACTACGTGATGCTTTTCCTGAATGGAAATTGCTCATATCAGTGTATTTTTTGTGCACATTTTGGGGGTAAGGGAAGAAAAGGGACAGATTGTCTCATTTTGTTTTGCTTCTCCACACATATTTCTTCTGAATTTACTGAGACTGAATTCCAGTTACTATTTTACTACCAGTTATTTTGTCTGATATTGTTCTCTAAGTGTTAGGAATCAGTTTTACCTTTGACTATACTGACTAATTTTGCATCACCAAAGTCTTTGTCATATCTTTGTTTACACATCCATTTCCTTGTGAGCATAAAATAAGCTTTTTTTGTTTCCATTCAGTCCCAGAGTAGCCCACCTTCTGAGGCTGCCTTTCTTTCTACTACTTGCTATTTTTTTTTTTTTTTTCATTTATCCCTGGGAATTATTTCTACCTTCCTCTGTGGTTTTTTGTTGCTGTTGTTCTTGTTTTTTTGTGTGTGTTTTTTTTTTTTTTTTAACTATATATCTTATTTAATATACACACTAATTTATAAGTTTAAATATGCATTTTTTTTCCAGGCCATATAGTTGATACTATTCTTAACACTGTGATAAAACTTACAAGAAATTGCAGTTTGTATCTGTTAAATGACATTCTTATATCTCATGACACTTAACTTGCAATTATTTAACTGAATTATTTTATGTAAGGCAACAAGAAGGTTTAGTTTGTATTTCAAATTCCAGCAATGCTATTCAGAAACTAAATGCTTGTTATAATTATCTATAATTACCACTATGTTAAAGAGAGACGTGTGATCAATAGTCAACAATTCTACGTAAACAAGGAGCTCCTTCATGCCAAGATTTATTAAAACACCATGGTTTTATAACTTGTTTTCCATAAATGCTTTCTCATTGTGTTCCAGAAAGGTAGAAAAATCATCTAGGATTTTTTGTTTCTCTAATACTTTTAAGCACATTACGTTTTATGTAAGATTTATATAATTCTACAGAGGAAGAAAAGAAAACATACTCTGTGTTTTAAAAGCATTCTTTTAGGTTATATCTTCTTATACTTCCATTTACATTAAGATTTTGCAAATCACCTTATTGTGTCAAGAATAAATTTGTTGCTAGAACCTCTTTCCACTTTTACTTATTTTGCTCTTCAGCTATTTTGCATATTTATTAGCTTCTTATCAGAGATACTTTGAATATAATTTCAAAAAGGAAAATATTTATTTTCCTACTTTTTTATCATGATAGATGTAAAGAAACACATTTTCTGCATGGTGTACAGGGAGTTAGGCATGCAATTTCCATTAATAATGAATCATGCAGAAAATTTACCCTTGAGAGGTACATGTATAGGCATCACAAACATTAATCATTAGTTGTCCAGTATCCCTGAATTACTTTCTTATCCAAAAATTATAAGATACAAGAATTTCATTTCACATTTAAATGGCTGGAACTTACACAATTCATCGTATATAAAGAAATTACAAGATCAGGAATGCTATCTCCTCTATGATATTTGCAATAGAGTTTAGTGGACAAACAGATCCTGCCACTCCTATTACATATTCAGGATTAAGGCAGTTGTTTTTAGCTGAATAAAGTTCTGTTGTTTATTGGGGAGCCTGTAAAATTGAAATCTGTCACTTAGATAAACTAGTTCTCTCAGAAATTTGCTAGAATGACATCACTTAGTATGCCCGAGTACAGACATGTTTTCTTTTTATCTACCAATCCATCCTTCTATGTAAATTAGTCAACATCTGTACATACCTGCCTATGTATTTTCTAGCATAAGAATAATGATTTATTACTTCAATAGAATGCACAGCTATGATATTGAGACTACATGACAAAATTTGAAGGATTAGGGCCGTTGATTTTCAGTAGACTGTCAAAGTCCGTGTGAAAAACCTATGACCTTAGCAGCTAAAAAGCTTGCTGGAAAATGCTCTTTTCGTTTAGTAACTCACATTTGTAGATGTCCCTTTACTGGGCTCAAGTTAAAAGAAAATGTAGAAATCTTTTTTCTTTTTTAAGTGAAATATTCTCAAAACAGTTTGAAGACCTAATTCCATCAAGTAGTATGTATTATTACTAATTTTTAAAGTCTGCAAGCTACTTGAAACAAAGCTAGTGTTTGCAGTGTCTTATGAAAAGGTATCTAGAACAATTTGAAATTAGTTTATAATGCCATGCTTGCTCTCTTTATGGTCTTGTTCTCTTTCCATATGTTAAACAGAGATGAATGTGAATAACCATTTCTTTCAAATGTATTACAAAGTGAGCTTTCATTGCATTTTGAGTAGACTTGCATTAAACTTCTGTTCTGGCAGCCATGAAAACTGAGGATTATTGAAAAAGCTTACTACTAGTATTGATATACTTGCTTTAATTATAAAAATTATGAAAAGCTTTCTTTCTTTATAAGATACGTATGAGTTTTCAGTTTTATAACTTTATTTTATGGCATAACGTGTTATCCTACTCATGAATTCTGGATTCTGCATTACATCTCAAGATTTAATTGATTGATCTATTGAAGTAGAATGAAGTCATAGTCATGGCTTTTTTTTTTTTTTCTTTTGAATGCTCAACAAATTGGCAGAAGAATTTGAAAAGACAAATAGATTTTTGCAACTCTAACTTATTTGGTGAAAAAGGAAGAAAAAAGCTTTAAACATTTGCAAGTGGGAAGGACCCAACAATTTCCATATGTCCTTGATTATTAGGTATATCACTCCTTAAAAGCTATCACCATTCACATTGTCTTTTATTTTCTGGAATTTAGATTTAATGATACAAAACAAAAAAAGTTATAGACAATACTCAGTATTTTTGAGTGCATTTCATTCTTAAAATGTTTTAGCTTTCTGTCTGACTGATATCATTGAGATTGCTTTAATGAGCTAGCGTAACTGTACACAGTTGCTTTCAGAAAACTTAATTTCTGGCTAACTACTTTCCTCAAACCACAAGAGCAACCTTATATTTGGGGTTAGTAATGCTACATAAGCTACTAAATTCTGAATTGGCTGTCAAGCATAACCATGTAGCATCATTCTCAAGTGTTCTGAAATTTATTTTGCTAAAATAGCAAAATAATAATCTTTCTGTGATAGCAGGCTAGTTTCAATACTGTGCTTCCTATTTCAGTGAATTACAGAATACTACTACACATGTTCCAGTAGTGAATAGACAGAAAAACTGAAAAAGACAGGCAAATAACATTTTGCAGTTTAACTGCATAAAGTCCTATCATATTTTTAACAGAAGGTTTTCATTGTCTTACTGTGCATTGCTAAAAAGCTGGTGTACACCCTCAACACAGCTAAATTCCAGTATTGCATGAAATACAATGGTGTATTCACTATGTGGGTGTTAATATATGTAAACATATCCCCTGCTTGGAAGATGGGACATATGACAAAACAGCATCAACAATTCTTCTTATAACATCATAAGTCATGATATTAAAAGTCATGGTATTAAATACTAGCACATCTTGTTGAGATGCTAGCAAGACTCCCAGCATCCATTCATAGCCTTAACAGCAGATAGTGAATAACAGGGGCAGCTATACTTCTTTTAGTGCTCTCACAGAGGTTACAGGTATTTAAAGCTTCCCTAAGTAGGAGCTTTAACTTCTGTTATGATTTCAAGAAAGGAAATAGGCAAATAGACCAAAAGGCCTCTTCTATCTTCCTGTAAAAACAAAGAGAATATCTTGTTCTGTAATACTGTACTTAGGGCTGGGCAAGCAAGACCAGGAAACATGGGAAACATGGAAAACATGAAAAAAACAAATTCACAGATATGGAATTTAGAAAATTGCATTAAATTCTTACTACATATTTTTTAGTTTGGAATAAATGTGTTTTACTACATTATTTTTAAATGTGTGTTTGAATCAGACAATGTAATTAGCTGCTCATACTTACCAGTGTGTTTCTGTATGGGGAACCTTAGGAAATGTGTAGGGGAATTACAGTGTCTAACCATTGGATTTAAGAGAAGGATTCAAGCTTCTAAAATCACAGCAGCCTGAAGCCTTCAGTGAGAAATTGTAGCAGAAACATTCCAAAATCTTCACTCATCCAAAATGCGGGAATCAGCCTGTACATATTTCCTGAGCATGCAGTTTCAACCTCCCATGTTCATTGCTGCCTACCCCTAAGGATGATAGGAAGAAGGCGGTAATTCCTTTTTTCCTAACAAACGTGACCATGAGTAAAATAGAGAATACTATTTTTAAAACAGCCTTTCCAACAAAGTGAAAGGTTTAACATGACTCCTGGTTGAACGATACTTTATTCTTTTATTCACTTTCCTTTCTCTATTTACTACAAAGTCAATAGTCTAAAACTCACTCTGAACACAAACTTTTGACTTCTAAGTGCTTCCTCTCTCAAGCTTTACAGCAGGTTAGTCCTGACAACATTTTCTACAAAGCTGGCTTCTCTGTTGAGAAGCAGCGTAAGAGAAAGTTACATCGTCCGTAAACAGCTATACACATTTTTCAGTGAAACCACATTGTTGTTGTCATGCAGAGAAATCACATCTCTACTTTCTTTTAAAGGTATAACTGAGGTTAAGTCTTGGGAAAACAGTATTCGTTTTCCACTGTTTCCTTTAAAACTGAAATTAGATTTCCTGTATTATATTCTGTTTCAAAAATTGGATAGTGAACTGGGGAGGTAAACAAAATAATGTCATGGTCAGGGAGAGTTGGCAGAAAAATAAAGTCAAAGAGGGATCATGTGGGAGTTCAAATGCACTGTAGAAACATCAGGAGAAAAACTGAAGGGGATCATAAGTAGTGTTCTTGCTGCTCACATTGCCTTCATCTGTTTTCCTATTGTATTTTCTTTGCAGAATTTCCTTCCTGGTTTCTAAAACACAGATAATCATGACCACTTCCTTAAACATTCTCTTAATTTCAATCCACTGATTTCAATTGATAGTAGTACCTGCAGAGCTACAGAAAAAGCCCAGTCCCAAACTTACTGCTAATACTACTGGGGCTTTGTATATGTAGAGAATTGAGACTAAAATCATTAATAAGACTGACTTGTATTTGGAGACTGAGTCTGCAGTGACCTAATCTGTATGAATGCCTTGCAAAATTATACTCAGACAGGGAATAAATGTAATTGCAGGACAAGGTAGTTTTCAGATTACTGGGTCACTTAAATAAAAGATACCATATTTGTGAGAGAATTTGAAGTCCAGTGAAGTCAACAACAGAAGAAAGACTAGAAGAATCAACCTTCCACAGATACATATGTTTAACATATGTTAAAATCCTATTAAGTTAAACTCATATTAGGCAGAAAACTGAATTTAGAGCAGATAGTTGTTTTCTTACAATGTTATTTTTTAAATCTAATATATTTCTGTAACAGAAATATTTTCTGCACAGCTAAGAAGGACTAGCATATTATACTGTATTGTATCTTCTTAAGCGCACAAAGAATACGCTGTCACTGTGTGAGAAGAGCTCGTTTGGATTCATATGAAGGGATAAGGTAAGAACAATGAGAAATAATATATTCATCTATAGTTGAAAATCATGGGCTTTTTTTGTTTTTGTTTTTTGTTCTTTTTTTTTTAATAATTCAATTGTCCTAAATGTGATTTCTCACCTTTTGCCAACTCAATATTCCTGAGAGAGTAAATAAGAAGCATAGCTCCAAATAGAGAATAATGAGAAGAAAGAATTCATCATTCTAAACTGTCTGGGAAACAGGAAAAATAAATCAGGCAAACCAAACATTGTGATAACTGTTTTATGGTGTTATGTTTCTTAGCAGCTATTATTAATTGAATGACAATTCCTATTTACAGTAGGATACCTAGGTAATTTGGATTCAAAATGAGAGATGTTCATGATAAAAGACTTCAAGATATACTGCTGAGAAGTAGCTTTTAATTTAAGGAATAACTTACTGCAGAAATGTAGGGTTTTTGTGCTTTCATATCTTCTTTATTTATTTTCCTGGAAGATTTTTCCCCCTCAGTTTAGAGTTATTAAAAACTACTGAATGGATCTTATCTTCAGCTTGGGATTTTAGCTGCCAGGGTAGCTGAAATCCCAAGACACGCTGATATCCTGATCAGAGCTGAAGTGCCTCCATAGGGGTCTTTGCTCAAAGGTTTGCAATTACTGATGCATATTTGGGTGAACAAATATACCTGTGGTGACATTTATAAGCAGAATCTGTATGACATAAAAAATATCCAACTAAGTAAATAGTACAACTGACAGAACTTGAGTAGTAGTTTTAATATGTATCTTTGATTTCATTAGGCTTAAATCTTGAAGGATTTGCCATTCTGTAACATTGTTTGAAATATAATTCTAGGCATTATATACTGGCTACACATGCTTTAGGCATGCTATACAGTGTACTGGTAGGGTTCATGTGCATTCATAGACCATTACCTTCAACTTTCAGCACAGTATACAGATAACATAATCCTTCTTTTGCTGCACGATCGTCAGATTCCAGAGAACCGTCTATAGAGGAAAAGAATAAAACATTAAGTATTATTTGTACTAAGCCTACTATTAATCCACTTATTTTCTTTCACAGTCTTGAAAAATATCTATGCTTCTGCAATCACTTTTACTTCTTAGAGAGTTTTATTTCTTTTGGATTTAGACTGTCATTCATTCTGCTGTTCAGCCTCAGTAACAGGGGTTCTTGCTGACTTAGTTGTTTTGGTGTTGTATTTCTCTGCGCAAGGAGTTTTCTGCTCTCTGATTCCAGGTCCTGCTCATGGTACTCCAAGGAGTTTCCATTTTCTAGGTAGGTTCTCCAATCTGGACTTTTCAAACAAGTGAGATTGCTCTGTCTCTCCTAGTTTTATGCAAAAAATAAAATGGAGGAGATGATAAATTTTCTTTAATAAGGTCATTTTTAATCACAATTCACTGCTAAGCACTGGCATGTCAACAGAAAAGACCATCAACTTTGTACTTTGTACAAAGCTTGTGCAACTTATTTTGTACAAGCAAGACTTCCTGTCCCAGTACAAATTTGTATCAGTAAAATAAATTCAAATTTTGAGCCAGTGACTAGAATACTGAAACTCAAGCAGTTGATGATGACTGGATGTACTCAGGATACATACAGTTTAACAAAGGTAGAGCAGTAGATTAGGATTTAACTGATGATGAAATTGGCTTTACTCTCTGTTGCAGCAGACAAGTGGCAACTTACAACTGTCAAAAGCTGAAATTATAACTGGAGATGTGTGTTAATGATTTAAGAAGAGCATGTTTACGAAGTCATAGACACTTGTTAGAAGCTGAAAGGTCATAAGAAATGTATAAATTTGCAAATTTTCTTAAGGAAAATTCAGGAAGGAACATCACAAACCCTAAATGAAGTTTATTTGCTTTGATTTGATCATTAAAAAAATCTGAAAACACCAAATGTTTGTATTTTTAATCCAAATATTATTTCCACTTTATTATATAGCTAAATGTGTGAGAAATTCAACAGAAGGAGAGACAACTGTCTAAATATATTAAAAGAAAATGTTAATTTTTAAATAGAAAAAAAATGTAATAATCCCTGAATTGCTTCCTGGAGCTATCACAGGAATACAGGACTCAAAATGACTTCAATATATTATCTTAGTCTACTAGGTGAAAAAAAATTATTAAACCCTGTATTAAGCCATTACCCATGTTTTTTTTCCAAGTTATGAGCTAGTTCCAGTATTTCAACATTTATAGTTAGAAAATATTCTAAAATATTCCCAAGTCCAACATGTATCTTTTCAGCAACTGAAAATGATTTCTTCTTTGTCTTACCCAGTTTTCAGGGATGTGATTGATTACAATCCTGAGAATAGTAGCATTTCATTATTTGAGATCAAATCCTCCTCTAAACAAACATTGTCTTTTTCAGTCTTTATTCGTAGGCACATATTTGTAAACCTGCCAGATATAGATATAGATATACACAGTATTGAAAGCATATGCTATAATTACAGCGTTGTAGGGATTGAAAGGGACCTCAGGAGATCATCTAGTCCATCTACGTGGCAATAACCCCTATACCTTCTGAAATTGTTTTAAATCTATTGCAAAACAACTAAAATTGATTTTTGTGGTTGAGGGATAAAGAAGGTCGTTGTACTGGCTAATGAGTGGTAAAGCTCAACAACAACTTGAGCCTATTGTAAACACCCGCCTAGCCCTTACATGTAACCAGTCTTGGTTGAATGGGAAAACTATTGTATTGAGTGGGTATAAAAGGCTTTGAGCACCTAAAAGTCCTCTGTTCCGCACCAGCAAAGGAGTCCACCACCTCTTTCGCCACACATGCAAGGGAGCTTGACGCCCTCTTGCAACATGTAGTTGATAACATGTAGTTGATAAACATTGGAAATGAATGTTTAATTGAAGCGATTTTTCAAATTAAAAAATCTTTAAGAATCACATTAATCTTTTTTTTTTTTTTTTTTTTTTTTTTTTTTAAATTTAGGAAATGCTAGGGTTAAATGTGAAATATGCTTGAGATGAAAACTCTGAAAAATTGATTATATAGCTTATATTATTACTTTTGACTAATCACTGTATAAATTATGTAACATTTGAATTCCAAAGGCTGCTAATTTTCTCTTTTGCCATATTTTGAGTTTCTAGGAATTTTGGAAAACAAGACTGGAACAACCTTCTGTACAGGAGGATCCTACCAAAACTAACCTGCTTTGAAGCTATTGCTATAAACGTGAATAATTGAAATTATTAATTCTAAATTCAGTGCTTGTACTTCATGCTAGATACAAGGTGATGGTAACAAAAAGGAGGGAGGACATAGTTGGAGAGAGAATGTGGTTTACCAAAACACAGGATAAACGAACTACTTAAATTCTAGTTATTTTTCATTAATTTAATATTGATGCTGTGGCAAGTGTCAAGTGTTCTGATACAAATTCATGTCACTGGGCATTCTTACTCTCTCCTAGAATACTTGACAATTGTGGGTTTACTGGAAAATCTATTGATTACTTTTCCTTTGATCTGAACTCATATCTGCTACTACTTTCCTAAAATGTTTCTGAAATATGTGATTATCTCTTGACTTTTTATGAGTGGAGATGCAGCTGTACATTGCAAATACAACATGTTTCAGGCCATGCTGTAGTTTGTTTTTTATTTTTTTTTAATTGCTGATGTGAATTTACACTTTGGGATTTTGTCAGTTATGACATCCACTCTGTACAGTCCCAGTACCTCACGTCCTTTCTTCTGGAAAAGTAAAAAAATTCCCCTTCTTCTGGAGATAAGATGCAAAGAATATTTACAACAAGCAGCTCTCACCAGCTGACACGCACCAAGTTGTGATCTTGCTTCTCTAACCCAGTTTCCTTTGTCAGCACATCACTTGGTCTACTGTGAATACAGAAACCTTAATGTCCTATCATTCAGCCCTTAGTGGCTGGAGTATTTCTACAGTATTATCTTAGTAAGATATTTGAACATATAGTTGTTTATTTGCTTTCCTTTATTTTGCTTCATGCATCTATCAGAGAGATTATTGACTTGGAGCCATTCAGTGTTTTACTCTTCTGATTAGTAGTGTGCATGTATAACTCTTCTTTTGTCCTTCTGACTAGTTGGAAGTGGCTGCTGTTTGTTTCACAGTGGTCTGTAAGGCATTCTATGTGCTTGTCACATCTGCACGTCTGTTTGGTAGAGCTCATGGTTGCATCCCTTCACCAGAAGAACTACAATTTGTCTGCTTCTGGAAATTTTGATGCTTGGGTCCAAATTGGGATTTGCAGGTAGCACTGTTTCACAGACAGCCAGGTTTCTTATGCCTGCAGTGATAGAATTTGTACTACTCATTTCTTCACCACAATCTGTGGCTACTGTGCATCAAATGGCCAGCCTTGCTGACCCTTGGACTAGCCAAAGCTTCACCTGTATTCCCTTAGAGGAAAACTATTGAATTGTATATTTGTGTCTATTTAGAATATCTGAAGCAGTTTTATGGTGAATTTTATGTCATACACCGAATCCTTTTTTTTTCTCTTGTATTTTTAATAGAAATAATTCTACAAATGTCTTACTTTACACCGTTTTTCAAAAATGGGCCATACTCACATTGCTGCATCATTGATTATAATGTCAGCAGCTGTTTGCATGGTGTAGCTTGAGTTTTAGATTTTACATGCACTGAGATCCAGCTGATGAGAACTTCACTGCACTATGGATTGTACTTGCTCCTTGGGGCAATAATGTGTATTCTCAGTGCTGCCTATCCTTTTGGCTGTGCCTCTACTACGGCCTTTCTACTTAACACCTGCCTAGAAGGATGTCAGTCTTCATAGTTGTCTGTCTGCTGGGAATGGATTATATTTCTTACCAAATTTTGTTTCCCAGTATTTTTTTTTTCTACAATGTTTGCTTACTCATTATTTTTTATACTATCTTTTTATTTCCAAGTAAGTACATGTTTTTCTTCAATTCTATAGATACTCATTATTTAATCACTTGTTAATTATCTCTCATTAATCAATGATAATTGAGCAGGTCATAACATGCCTTTAAATATTAATCAGTAATATCTTTGAGTATTTATTCTTTTAATAATATCTATTAATTAATCATCTACAGCCTTTACTATGAACTAATATAACTTGTACACTGTTTTACCTGCATTTTTTAACTGAGTACCATCAATTTCTTTTGAGGTGAAACACTGATACATTTGCAGTGAAAATGCTTTCTTTTTTCTTTTCTTTTTTTACCTTTCCTTCTTTGTGCTGCTTATCAGATTACATCTGTGCTGATTACCCACAGCTGAGCCCTGTCTGTACAGTTTTCAAAGGCACCCCTATTTTCAAAATCTGTGGAAGATGAGCTAAGAAGCAAATGCTTGACTTTTGACACAATGCATTTTTAGCAGTTAGGCTGTGAACTTCTTTCAAAACAAATACACTTTCATTCTTTTTTCACTTTAGGAAGTACTTCTGCCATCAGAATTTGTGAGTTTTAACTTGCTGTTTCTTCAGTAATTCATATTTATCCTTAAAATTAATAATTACATAGTGTCATTATTTTCTCTTTCTTAAGACCTCTCTTACCTATAGCTGTGTATGTTATAATGTTTCTTTTAAATTGTGTGATCTTCATATTATAATATCAGGCCTCAATGATTCAAGATCACTTCTTATATTTAAAACGATAGACTTGATACCTCTGTACACCTTCTTGGAACTGCTGAAGCTCTTGGCATACAGCTAGGCCTAGTGAGGATACATGTCTGCTTTAGGGAAAACATTCTTCGAACACTTTGTCAAGTTCTCTAGCTATCATGCTATAGATAGAACAATTTAATTTCTTCCTGTGGCTTTTTTGTCTCTTGCTGCTTCTTGAAGATTGTATACCTGTTGACAGAACTTCTGCAACACCTTGTTTTCCTTCCAGTAACTCTGCTTTTCTTTATATCCTTACTGATTGACACTAGGAGAAATTGGTGCATAGGTTTTATACTGAATCCCCCTGTATTTTTTTTGTCTGTTCAGCTTGGGTGATTTATATCTGATACTGTTCTCTTTTTACTCCTGCTGTCATCATCTGCCTTAATAGCACGGTTTTGACGATGGATGCTATTATTAATCTCATATGCTTGCATAGTATGGAATCATTATCATCTCTGTGGAAAAAAAGAAACAGAGCGAGTCAAGCATATGGGTTTCAGAGGAAGAGGCCTGTGAGTCACAGTTCTTTATTCTTCTGTCTTTAACTTCTCAGCCTCCCCCCCCCCCAAATGTAAACTATATTATGAAATTTCTCTGCAGCTTTTCCAATTGATTTCTGCAATATGAAACTATTATTTGAATAGTTCAAGCAGTTGCTTCCAAGATCCTTTTTGTTAAAAATCAAACTCTAAATCTTAATCCATGTTATTTACTATTATTTAGAGATAATAGCCCTAAATAATTTATCAGTTGTCCTGTGGCCAGCTTCTCACGTGGCTTCTCATTTTGACAGCTAAATTCCTTCAGAATGTGTTTCCTCAGTTGGATTACATGTATTATTTCTGAAGCTATGTCAATATAGTATATATTTTACATTAAATCTGGGGAAAAAATGAGTGCTGTTCCTGGACAAAAACAAAAACATAGATTTGTATAATATAATTAGCATAATTCCTATGATATAAGTAGATTTTCTCTTATGCTTATTTAGTTCTAGTTGTGTATTACTAGGATCCTATATAAAAATACTGTAAGTGATGATGTCCATTAAAGAACATATTAGCAGGAATTTCTTTACCAGCTACGAAGTTTTCTCAGATCCAATGCAAATGAATATCTGTCTCAATTTTCAATGTTAGGCCTACTATAATAAGCCTAAACAAAATATAACCAACTGGAAAAAAAAAAAAATTAAAAAAATCCCTAGCCGTTTGGAAGTTATTTGAAAAAAAAAAAAAGGTAGTATTTCTAGCTGATACAGAATCAGAGATTTGAGGTCTGAAGCATTTCTAAGATACAATATATTTCCACTGGAAAAAAACATAACATTCATTTTAGTTAATTTGAAGATTTGAATATTTTGGTGCAAATTCTTTGGAATAATATGTTGCAAAACCAACATTTCTCATTTCTCAGTCCTACACTTGAATAAGAATAACTGCATGGATCAGTACAGGTTAGGGGCTGACCTGCTGGAGAGGAGATCTGCAGAGAAGGACCTGGATGTTCTGGTGGATGACAGGTTGTCAACGAGTCAGCAGTGTGCCCTTGTGATCAAGAAGACCAATGGTATCCTGAGATGCATTAACAAGAATTTGGCCATCAGGTTGAATAGGTGATCCTCCCCCTCTTCTCTGCCCTGATGAGGCCATTTCTAGAGTACTGTGTCTAGTTCTGAGCTCCACAGTTCAAGGACAGGATATTTCTAGAGAAAGACTAGTGGAGGGCCATTAAGATGATGAGGGGTCTGGAGCATCGCCCTTATAAGGAAAGGCTGAACAAACTGGAACTGTTCAGCCTGGAGAAGACTGAGGAGGAATCTTACCAATGTTTATAAACATCTAAAATGCAAGAATCAATTAGGTAGAAGTGCCCAGTAACAGAAAGAGAGGCAACAGTATAAACTAAAAAGTAGGAAGGTCCATCTGAACACAAGGAAAAACTTTACTGTGAGGATAACAGAACCCTGGAATGGGCTGTTCAGAGAGAGAGGTTGCAGAGATATTCTAAATCTGCCTGGACATTTTCATGTGTACTACTGCAGGAGTCTGCTTTAGTGGGGGGCTGGAGAAAATGTTCTCCAGAGGTCCCTTCCAACCCAAGCCATTTTATGATTATATGATCCTAGATCCATCTAGACATGGTAGACAGGACAAAATAGGAATTAGAGGGGTGAAGAGGAGGTTATCCAGCAAAAAAAAACTACCTCCAAGGTGGTAGTCAGTCTGAAAAAAGTCTAGAGAGGAGGATACTTACGATGCAGTTCATCTTATGTTCAGGCCTTTAGCTCTAGCATGAAATGCAGCTCCTGGAGGAGTCGGGTGGATAACAATTCATGGTTAAGCTAATAAGGACCAGTAACAATTATTAGTGAAGGCTCAGAAATGGTTCTACATTTTCATTGTTAATCATTTAACCACAACTGTAGATGTAAAAGATCTCGTTGCACTAAATGTCCCCTAGCAATTTGTAGCTATGAATTTTGGATTTCCCAATACCACCATTTGTATTTTGTTCCTATTTCTGGTTCCTGTGCAGTGCCTTTTTCACTGGAGCTCTATCTTCAGTTGTGTGTTTAGTCATATTGCATCTTATATCTGCTTGTTTTCTGAGTATTGGGATTGGTTGCTTTCCTACTTGGAGGATGTTTTCTGAGCTCCCCGGCCCTTCACAGCTACCTCGCATAGGATCCCACTCTAGCAATTTTCTTGATAACATAGCAGCTACAACTAACTCTGATTTCCCTGTTTTGCACTTTGGCTTGTGTGTAATTTCTCATTTGTTTACTGTGCATCACTTTTTTGAGATTTTTGATTCGGAGTGAAAAATACAGGAATATTTTACCACAAAACAACACATGACTCTTACTTGCTGAGTGGGAAGCAACAGGTATTCTCACCAGCAACCAGAATTGTCCAGGGCATTTTGTTATTTTTAATCCTTTTGAAGAGAATTTTGCTAATATGAGGTTCCATGGTGTTATATACGTATATTTATCTTATTTCCCTCTCAATGGTTTTATTTTGCAGTGGAAGCAAGACCCTATTTTCTCAAGGAATAGCACACATGCCTCCATTCAGCTTGTCTGTACACAATTTCTAGCATCAGAAACCTGGAGCTTAGCACTTTTTGATAATAAAGCAATAGAACAGAAACCAGAGAACAAAAACCATTTATAGTCCAACACCATTGTTTTTTGCTTTTTTTTTTTTTCCTGAAATCAACTTTGCCAATATAACTAATGACTTGGCAAAATAAGGGAATTCCATGAGCCTGCACTTCATTATTATGCATTGAACAGATGTAAAAAGTTCATAGTGACTCAGTTTGCTATGGCTTATTGCTAGATATGTTGACTAAAAAGATATATATATATTTTAAACTGTATAGCTGAACCCTAGTAACAACAGCTTGTTCCTGGACCTGATGAATACCCATGGGAATGAAACAGGTGAAAAGGAATCTGTTACAACCTGTGTGCATGACACCACTTCAGGCTCTTCTTTTCTCTTGTTACCCTTTGATGTTATAGTCAGTTTGATATATAGGGAAGAGCTTTCTAAAATACCAGGGTATGACAGAGTAAGTACATCACCATAAGAATACTGGTACTCTTGTAGAAATTAGGAAAACTCAGTGTATTGCCCCACAAGAAAACATCATTCCATACCACCCCCAGTGCAGGCCAGTACTGAAATCTGGCCCTTCTTCTAATTCTGAAGAAGTTACTTTCTATTCCTTCTGAGGCTTATGTCTTGCATGCATGTATTCTGTGCACTGCTGGACTCAGATTTAGACTCTGTGGGTGATCTTCTGCCACCACAGGTCATTATATATTTTGTAAAACACAGTGGAACTGATAAAAGGGAAAGGGCAACCAGGTAAATTGCCAGAAGCAGCCCTCAGGTTTCATGAGCTTCCTGAAAACAAGATAGGGATGAGAAAATATCTTTCCCCTTTGATGGTAATATCATGATGTAGCTACATGAAACTCCTAAAATTCTATATTTTCAACATTTGTATCTTTTATTTAAAGCTAGCTTTTAATTAGGTGAATATTATGGCAAGTCTATTAAATAAAGGATATCATCCTTGCTAAAATCCTCAGTTCCCTTCCTCACCTAAACAGCAAACTGTTTACACACAGAAGACTTTTACGTGGAGTAAGACACTGTGTTAAGCAAACATCTAAATATTCAGATAAACTTAAAAATGTATGCAAATGTTTGTTCCAACTATGCTTCTAAATAGATTTTTCAGGGCAAGGAAACCAGTTTAAATCATAGGTATAAAATCAGATGCACAGAGGAGAAAAGCTTAAGTTTTGAACTTAACTCTATAATTAAATTGGATAAATAAATGAACTGCAATTAAAAAAATCAGACATTGCAATATATACATCAGGAAGGGAGAGAATATTTCAAATGTTCATTAGTCAAGAGGAATCTTGCATGATTTTTAATATACTGACATATCAAATTTTGTTATAATTTTGCTTATCTCATCAAAAGATTATTTGTCACTTTTCCATTTTACTCTTAAGTAGTACTTTAGTGGAATGACTCCAATTTTATTTTTCAAGTTGTTATGCAAATGGGAAATATTTGCTCAGGTATGCAATACTTTTTTATTTAAATGGAAATAGCTTCCTTGGATAAATGACTGCATGGTTAGGCCAATTGTTCCTCCATTTTCTTAGTCTTTTATTCTGTCAGCCAATTGTCAAACGTGTCAGTTCTCTTGAAGGTAACTACAAAAGGAAAAAAAAACATTCTTCAAGCCTGCTGACACAGCTTTTATCTGGTAAGCCATTCACTGGTTCAGTGGAATTTCCAGATACATGAAAATTCTGTATCAAATGAAATGTTTTGGGTTGAGGCCTTTACTGAAAGGAAATGAAAAACCTTCTCACTCTTTAGTAAAGACCTAATTAGTTTGTGAATGGTTTTCTGTTTTTTTATCTGATCTGTGCAACTTGAAATTTAAAATATTTTCAGGCGTCTCTCCTCCCTATTATCTCAGAATTATTAAGATAATTAAGATTTTCTCAAAATTTTCTCAGATAATTTAAAGTCTGAAATTTCGTGCAAATATAATGCTTTCTAGCCTAGAGATGTTGCGTAGTAAACTAAAACTTTTGTGAAGCAGGTTTTCTGCAAATGTAATGTAAGACTTGTGCAAGGTCCAAAAGTAAGGTTGGTGTCTGAATCATCAATTCTCTATTGTACCTTGGAAAATTATGCAATTTGTTAAGATTTTTTTTTATAGGATAAATGACTACAATTTCAACCAAACAACTTTTCAAGATGTAAATTTTTAGGAGCACCTTAAAAAAATTTCTGCTTGTTTGCAGAAAAGTAGTTGATTCTAAAAGCTTTTATCCTGCTGTCATTTAGTGTCTTGGGAGTGTTTTTCTACTTCCACACCTTATTTATCCCACTATAGTCTCTGATTTAGATTTACAAAATTGAAATGGAAAGTATTTGCAAACGTGATTTCATGTCAGATAGAAGTCTAAAGAGAAGATTTTATGGTATCACATTGAAATAGTCTAGCAAACTGGAAGAATGACTATGCAAGAAGCGTTGTCCACATCAATCATTCTTTTATTTTGAAATATTCCTTTTCAGTTAATGTCAGTACACTAGATGAACAGCAAAACTTTAAATGCCACCTCATATCTAAAAAATCAGTTATTAATTAAAGGAGAAAAGATGTCATATTTATTTTAATATTTTTCTTTTCTTTTCTTTTTGTTTGTTTGTTTGTTTGTTTTTGCACACCACTCTATCACTGAGTGTCAGCTCTGGTCTGTAATATCCATCTATATCTCAAGTACTGTGGTTTATCTACATAAAACTGTAAATTTTTAATCAACTTGCTGTAGGGGAACTGTTGGATCACGGCCAGAACTACTGAGTCAGCCACAGCTCCACCTCTCCCATACCCCATTTAAGGGCTGACTGCGATTGAGGAAGGATCTTTTTCACTGGAGATGACTCCTTGTGGAGTTTCTTGCAAGCCTACAACAGCAGTGAGCACTTTCCGTCTATCTTTGTTTATGTTTTCCAGTGTGATAATCTTACTAGCCTAACTTCTCTGTGTACTTTTTGATCATCCAATACTTTACAACATCTGTATACTTATTGAGCTTGCACGCTCAGTAGTAAAGCAAAAGTAATGAATATCTCTGACATAAAGTGTCCTGTAGCCTTTGGCTTCAGTGAAGAGAAAGTTTGGTTGTATGTTTTCCCAGTGTAGAAATTCATTTACAAAGACTAAGATTTAACATAAGTCAAAAAACAGGCATTAGAAGGCTGATAGGGTTAGAGCTGTTTTCAAGTTTGAGTTATCCTATTTGAAATGCCGTCATAGCATAGAATCAATAGGATATATATATTATTTTTTTTTATAAATACCTTCCCACAAGGGAAGATGAATTAACCTCCAGAAACTATTTCATATGTTCCAGGTGGTTTGGATGCATGTGTGATTATTGATGCATGTTTATTACATTTTGATGTTTATCCTTACCATTTCATTAACTAAATTCTTCCCCATTTTGAATGTAATGTGCATAGTCATCTTTCTATTTCCATGACTATGGATTCTATCTTAATTTGATTCACCCAGCTTTTACAAATAAATCTTAAATTCCAAATTAAGAAAGGGCTAGTTTAACACTGTTTGTTTATATGCAGGCAGAAATATCTGTGATTTTCTTCTTAATGTTGTTTGTAAACTCTGAACATACTAATTTCATCTTTGTTTTACTCCTGGATAATCTGTTTTGTGTCTTTGTGCATTACAGACAAACAATGTTCAGAGGGTTTTTTCCTTAGTGAAGGCTGTTGTTTAGTGTTGCTATCACTAAAGCTTGTTATCATTTATCCTGTTCATTCAGCTGCAAGGTTCAATCCCTGTCCATCATGTTTTCTAATGCTCCAAGTCTTCACTTGCCTGAAACTATTATAATGTAACTTCTTGTTTTTATTTAGTAGCATCAGCTGTTTTTAGCTTAGGAAGATGATAGCTGATGATGTGTTTATGAGCATTTGTAGCTTACCTTGCATTATGTTGTAGTGCTTAATATCTAGATGACTGAAAAATAAAAGAAGTATAAGGGGAAAGGAAAAACAAAAGGAATATAACAGAAGAAAAACAAAGATATTTCAAGCCATCTTTTATAAGAGCTTTCTCTTTCTAGAAAGTGAAGTAAAATTGAGCTTGTTTATGATTTGTCTTGATCATCTGTACAATGGGATGGAGAAGAATAAGAAAGTTCCTTGCCTGACTGTGCATTAGTTACCTCAACTCAAGGCCCTACCATGCATTTAGTGTGGTTCTTTGTCCCATCTATAAGAAGACAGACGAGTCAACTCCCTTTATCTCCTGAAACGTATTGATGAGAACATCTGAGTTGACATGGAAGAGAGAGATTAATAAGCATTAATATTTAACGTGGTGTGGACTGAAAACAACCTTCTTAAGCCACTGTGGAAACCTGTGTGAAGTCTTTCCACATCCTCCTGTGAATCCTCTGTGCCATGGTTTGCTGAAAGGTGATTCAAAAATAATAGTCCATTCTACAATCAGAATAAGGAGTTAGTGCATGGTACCAATTACTCAAATGAGCAAAATATTTAATTGCACCCTTACTACTTAATGAAGTAGTCTCATTTGCTAAGAAATATATCAAGTTGACAAGAAAAGCAGTTGCATTATCACTGCAACTGTTCAATACACATTGGTCTACGAAAACTTTTTCTAGAATAAGATACTACATAGCAAAACAAGAAAGCTGCACAGCTTACAATACTGATTTTTCATAAACAGCAGGCTGATTAGGGCTTGCAGGTGATACAGACATGCACACAACTGCACCTGCATATGCAAATATGGTATTTATCTATGAAATCATTCTGTATGTACATATGGTTTACGCAAGGCACAAGTCAATTTTGAAGTCCTGAGGTATTTTCCAGTATTTTTTCAAGCTAAGCATTTAGTTCTCATTCTTTGCTTAAAAAAAAAAAAAAAAAAAACTGTGGTAAAAGCATCACTGCTATTAGATTCTGACTTCCGAAATAAGGGTAGAAAGCCACAGGTTAAGAAGATGAGCTTTGTAAACTCAAAGCATAAGAAAAATATTTTACACTTGCATTTCTGAAATAAAAATTGAATGATTCCTTTTGCTATATGTAGTCCAAACATATTCAGTAGTATGCTTTGATACGTAACAATATTTCAGATATCTTTGCTGTCATGATGTTTCATATTAGTCAGATTGTTGACTGCCATATTTCAAGTTTAATGTCAGTGAGAGTGACAGATGTCTCTACTTCCTCCCCTTTCCATATGAATATATTTTTAAAATACTGAGGGTGTTATGCTTGACTAAATGGGTAGTTTTGTTGAGTTATTATAATGATGATCTGAATGGCAAGAAATGGTTACCACTAGGGGTTGAAAGTCTGTCCTCATATATTTCTTGGAGTTCTTAGGTTGAATTTAACAGAAGATTTAAAATAGATTTTAGGTAAGAGCTCTTCATTGTTAGCATCTTAATATTTCTTTAAGGGATTAGGCTGTAGCTTTTTGAGCTCATGTTAACCTATGTAGAGACTTCTATGCCCTTTTGCCTCTGTCATTTTTCCTATCTGAAAAGTCCAGTGATGAAAACCAGAGCAAGGTAATATTGCTATTTGAATCTTTATCTTATGGCAATGGATTTCTCTTATCAGTTTATGGCATTTTTATGTCATGATATTGATGAGAAATAAGTAGATGATAAGATTTTTGAAAAAAAATACCAACCGTACAAATTCCAACTATTACACCTTCTGCCTATTCATATTTTCTGTTCTAGTTATAACCAAGCTCATCTAGTTAATTCAAAAATCGTGTTAATCTAACTCTCAGAATACTCTTTGTTGCTTACTGTGTGTTATCAGGAGAAACAATATTTTTTATCCTGATGGCTCTAGTGCATGGTCTGTTACATGCAAGAGAACTGCTATGTAAATGTGATTTCTCATCTAACTGTGGAACACAAACATGATCAACTACCATAGCAAATGAACCATATATGAGCAGAAGAAGTTTTCTGCACGATACGTGGGGAAGTGTTCTTTATTTGTTCTTGACAAATCCAATTTAATTTCAGTAAGCTTTTTGAGAAAACATACTGCTGTTAAAAGTCACTGTTTCGTCCTATTGACAATGTTTCTCTTTTTCCAATTGTAGTGTTTTCTTTCATATGTACCACACTGGCTATGTTCCTGTTAATGCAGCCTATGGTGCTGTAGACCTATTTGCTGTCAGAGCATGTTAGCAGCAATGATCATGTTGAGCTCATTGCCCTCCATGACCCTAAAAGTTTTTCATAATTTTCTTTATTATATCCTTAGAGGTGCTGTGACTTAAAAAAGAAGAAAAAGCACAAAGCTGTACTATGAGAAGCAACTTGTTAAAAAAACCAACCAAACAAACAAACAAAAAAATAGATCAGTATTTGTTCCTGTACATCCAATGAGCTTTATTTCTGATAATAATTTTTTCTGGAGATATTTTATTATTTGACACAGAAGACAAAAGACAGTTACTATTATCTTCAGAGAATGATGATCTTTCTATCTGTTTGAAGGAATAGTTGGACCACGTTCATGTAATTTCTGTGAATTTCGTATTCATTATTTGTGCTATCTTCTTGAATGAGACATGAACAGGTCATTTAAGAGCAAAATCTTAAAGTAAATCTGTATTGGTAGAAAGGAAATATAAGCAGAATAGAAAATCTCTCAAAGTCCATTCTGTTCTTATATGGCTGTTTATGGATACAAAATTTTAAAAAAATGAATAATAAATGAAAACAAATGAAATAAATGAATAATAAATGAAAAATGTACTGTGAAAAATTAAATTAAAAGAGGAACAAGCAGATAATTATTAAATAGACAAAAAATTATCTGCTCGTAATAAATAAAACAAGCAAGCAATCCTCAATACCATATGTTTATTTTCTGGAAAACTGACTTCCTTGTGGAAAGAGTAACTAATTTCTAGTATTTTTGAAGGGCAATATTCAAATTACAGGATGTCTTGTACTTTAATTTTTTAAAATTTATTTTCACATGACTTTCACATCAGTATGTAATAAATCAGTTCCTTCCTTTCCTCAAATCTCTCAGAGACATGACAGCACATATGTATTCCACATCACAGTGCTGAAAAAAATGACAACCAACATCCTTCCCACAAGAGACAAATTGTAAATAGAACTGGAGCTTACTCTGAAACTGCTTGGAAGAGCAAAACTGGCAGAGAAGTGAGTATGAATTTGCAGGACTTTGACCTTGAGGCAGCACTCTAGAGGAGCACAGAGAGTGAAATGTAGGTGGCCAGAAAAATAATCATTATAGGAACTGATGTGGCCTTGAAGAAAATGACATCTGATCTTTTTTTCTATGAAATATTTGAAACGCTTTCTTTAATAAGACATGAAGAAAGAAAGTCTAAATAATACCCATATAGGCTTTCTATTGAATAATGCCAGATTTTTGTGTATTCTTTCATTAGATATTTCAGTCCCAGTTCATTTTCCTGCTTCTTTATTCTTAATATTATGATAAACATTTTATGTTGCTTTCATTAACTATTTAGCAGTTGTCTTGAAAAGCACTTTATATTTTCCACATAAAGAACCAAAATCTGTAAGAACTGGCTTGTCATCATCCTGGTAGGTAATTCAGCAAGAAAAAACTAGTGCCACATATGCCTTTTCTTTTTTCAGTTTCAAAACATTAAGATACACAGAAAAATTCAAGACTATACCCATGCAAAAATACTTATCTTGAAATGATCACTGTTCTTCATAAATCAGAATTAGTAGCTTAACTCTATGGTTCCTCATTTGTTTACTTTCCCCTAAAGTAGAGCCCATCTGCTGATCAATTATATATTGAATACCAAGACCAGAATAAGAACACTTTGGAAGAATATACATGAAGGACCAAAAGAAAAGACATCTGTCTTTCCATCCATCCATACTTTCTTCCCATTCTGCCCCTCTCCCAAAGTGCTCAACCTTTAAGTTCTGTACTTTGTCTGAAAGGCATCATGAGATTTTAACACCTTCTGCAAATCAGATGGCAACTTCTCAGTTGTAGTGCATGAAAAATATTGTTGCAGATTGATTGTTAACTTTTTTCCTAGTGGACAGTTATATTACACAGTAGGATCTTCTTCCCCTTTCACAAACTTGAAGTTAAAAATAAACTCTATTTTGCACAGTTACTGTATTTTCTCTTAGTATGTGTCCAATAGATGGACTAAAGATCCATTTCACATCACCTTGATTTTTTTTCCAGCATTTCATTTTTGCTACTGAATGTTTCTGAAGAATATATATATATTATATATATATATATATATATGTATATATAGTGTTTTCTCTTCTACACTAGTCTAGTCTTTCAATATATTTTTACCACCTGTTTTGGAGATAACAGGAAAAACAATGTTACGTACATGTACATTGATCTTTATTTTGCTGTCCTCATTTCTGAGAAGATGAAAGTTGATTTAATTGCCAGTAGTTTTTCTGGTTATTTGCTTAATGTAGCCTTGGTTCAACCATTTATTTTTCTAGCTAAAGGCAGATTGTGGCTTTTTCATCTGTCAGGCAATAATCGCTGTTACGTCATTCTGTGCTATGTGCTACCGATGGTCAATGTGTTGAATTTATTTCTTCATGGACAAACTCAAATGTTACTGGCTCTTTAGTCTATAAAAAGGGCAAACATGAACAAATCAGTAGCAGCAGGGGCAATGTCTGCTGTCTGAGTACATTATTTATTGCAATATTTCTTGTAGATATATTTGGTTAAAGAGAAGTTTTCAAACACAGCATATGAATGACTCAGTGACAGTAACTGTCACTTTACAATTGGTAATTCACTATGAGTTTTAAAAAAGAAAAAAAAAGAAGAAAAAATATTACTGTTATTATTAATATTAATGTTAGGCTCGCTAATGAAATGTTATTTTATATAATTATTTATATTTTATTTTGAAGTACTGATTTTTAAGGGGTAAGTTTTTCACTTTTTCCCATATTTTTCACCATAAACCCAAATACTATGGTCAAAATTTTTATAAAATATTTTGAAATAACATTCACATTTCTGTGAAATAAGCAGATATTTCAAGTAAAAAATCCAGATCCAAGTAGTCCAGAGAGAATTTTGTCATCTAGAAGTGCAAAACAGCATTACATTAATCAGTTTTTAGTACTAAATTAATAATGAAAGGAACTGAATTTCAGAAGTTGTTAAGAATTTATTGAATATAGATAAGAAAACATTGTATTTATTAAAATTTTTATTCTTCATATTATGTGGAACATAGTGTGAAAAGAATATGCTTTGTTTTGAAGGAAATGTTTTCAAGATACTTTAATTTGCTATACTCAGGGGCTGTAAGAGGAAAGGTCTAAAAGTATGTGAACAAAAAGCAGGATAACGGTGATCTATTGTACTGTAGCTAGGCTATTTAGAATCATAGAATTATAGAATGGTTTGGGTTGGAAGGGACCTTTAAGATCACCTAGTTCCAAACCCCTGCTATAGCCAGGGACACCTCTGTCTAGACCAGGTTGTTCAAAGCCCCATCAAGCCTTGAATGTTTCCAAGGAGAGAGTATTCATAACCTTGCTGTGCAACCTGTTCAAGTGCATCACCACCCTTTCAGTAAATAATTTCTTCCTTATATCTTGTCTAAATTTATCCTCTTCCAGTTTAAAAACATTTCCTCTTGTCCTGTTACTATACGCCCTTATAAAAAGTCCCTCCCCAGTTTTCCTGTAAACCCCCTTCAGGTACTACTGGAAGGCTGCTATAAGGTCCCCCCAGAGCTTCTCTTTGCCAGGCTGAAAAGCCCCAGCTCTCTCAGCCAGTCCTTGAAAGAGAGCTGCTCCAGCCCTCTGATCTTCATGGCCCTCCTCTGGACCTGCTCCAAATACTCCATGTTCTCCTTGTGTTGAGGACCCCAGAACTGGATGCAAGTACTCCAGGTGGGAACTAATGAGAGCAGAGTAGAGAGGTAAAATCACCTCCTTTGACCTGCTAGTTACAATTTTTTTGATGCTACCCAGGACCTTCTGGGCAGCAAACACACATTGATGGCTCATGCTGAATCTTTCATCAATCAACACTTCCAAAATCCTTCTTCTCAGGGCTGTTCTCAAGCCATTCTCTGTCCAACCTGTATCTGTGCTTGGGATTGCCCTGACCCAGGTGCAGGACATTGCACATTTTAATATAATAGTATTGGAATGGCACATTATTATCTGTGAGCATCTTTTCACTCTATTATCATCTACTTGTAGACATATGATATTTTCAGATGTTTTGGGCAATACGTTCCTTACTTTCAGAGAATGTACACAATTGAGTGTGATACAGAAAATTGCTACATTCATTGTGCAATCACTGCACATACAGTCTTTATTTTTCTATTATGTCAGTTCTGTGATACAGATTGAAACGTACATGACATCAGATATTTTGAAAATATCAGCTGTTTGCTTTGCAGAAAACTAGTAATCTCTTTGTGGACAGTTGACATTTCTGCCATTATTAGTGAACTGTTTTTCTTTGGATATTTTATCAATATTTTCATAGATTGCTCTGCTTAAAAATCCAACACTAAGGAGAGATCCATTCAAGGAGGTATCAATAAAAACTGCAGTCCAGAAACCGTCAGTCAGCCAGGCATTGGTAAGACATAGTGACTTTTTGTTAGTGACTTTTTGTTAGTGACTTTTGAAATGCAGTGCTGTAATTGTGCCTCTTATTACAAACATTCATTTCAATGGTATTAAGACAGTGTGTAAAACTGAAATTGGAATTTGTACTGAAAAAAAGAAACATATAAGCAAAACAGACATGAAGACCGTCTTATACTCTTATTGGGATCTGGTTGGGTATGTAAGATATATATACCTATACATGTATATAAACAAAAATTTCATCTAACAATGAGAAAAAAAAGCTAAAGCATTTTTCTTAACATCTTGTAAGCCTGCACTGGGCTTAAATTCTGTAGATACATAATATCAATATAGTAAGAAACCTTAATGTAACATAAGCTTGATACACAAAAGGCATTATGCTCTTTCTCCATATGCTAACATCATTTTTTAGTGACAGCTACAGCATCTTTTTGAGTTTCCTTGCAATCTCCTGTTTACATCCCCTTAGACAGTGTTTCATCCTGCAATTGGTACCATTCTGGTCAGTGTTGTGCAGAACAGTGGAAGTCATTCTGGTGAGAAGACGTGTATTACAGATGTTCAAGAGGTAATGAACTGTGAAAGCAGCATTCTAACTTCATTTGGAGCTTCTTGCACAGTTCCTCTAAATTCGTCAGAAAGTCCTAGAATTTCTGATTACATTCCATGTAGCTGCCTTGAAGTTGGTCCTTCAGGATACAAATTCAAAGTCTCAGAAATGGTTTTTATTTCCACAAGAAACACAATAATATGCTTTACAAAGTATATTAAAATTCCAGTTATGATATATCAAGTAAAAATAACTTTGAAAGATCTCTTTAGAAGATAGAAAAAAAAACAATAAAAAAAAGTCTTAATTTCTTTTCTCCCATGGAAAATTTGAGTTTAAATAAAAATACTGTTTTGTGAGATAATTTTGAGAATTTTATTTTGAAAAATGACAGTAGCTTCCCTAATTTCAGAATCTTTTACAATGACCCATCTACTAATGTAAATCAATAAACTCACCATTGTCTTCTCTTCAAAATCATTTCATTCTCTGGTTTCTAAATACATGTAATGCAGAGAAAATATACATGCATATGTCATGAAAATATTCAAATTTGAATGAAGACGAAGCTCAATCATCAACTAGGAAAAAGAAAACAAAAAAAAACAATTTCCTTTTTTAATTCTAAACATAGAATGAATGTTCTTATCGGATGTCTGGAAATTGCAGTAGTGGTCAGGGTAGTGAGAGCCAATCTATATAATTAATTTAATAATGCTGCTCATTCTGCTGGCATAACACTGAAAGTAAATACATCATAACACACTTTGTATGCAATCTTATCTTTTGTTATAATCTACGTCAATCTTCAGTTATTACTAGTTCTAAGAGTCAACAATCTATCTAGGAGGTTTTTTAAATTATTTTTTCCCCAGAGATTTGTTTTATTGTACATGGATTCAGAGATTTTAGATTTCTTCATAAAGTAAGACTTTCAGGATGACGAGAAACAGTGCAAGACTTGTGGCTGTCATCTAAAAGTCTTCACTGAGCATGCCAATTCCTTTTGACAGGGATAGATGGCTAGAAAGACACCTGTAACAAAATGCAATGGCTTGCTGTACCTTCAGATTTTTTTCTAATTGTGTGCGCTGCCTGCAGATTCTTATCCATGTCCGTAGGCTCAGTTATGATGACAAAGCTTTGATATTAAACACTTTTTTTTGTCTGCCAGAAACATCCTCTGTGGAATTTTCAAAGTCTGTTTCTTCTTGAAGAATTATGTTTTGAGATGTAATGGGAGATCTGCAGGAATTGTCTTCTTCCCAGTAGGAAAAAGACATAATGCTATTTCATTGTTCCTTAGATCTTATATTCTTTAGCACTGTCTTTTATAAGCTTTATTTTTAGGACAATTTCTCTTTGTGATCTTCTGTGACTTGTATGTGAAACATAAGATGATAGTTCTTAATTACTGTAGTCATTTTACTTTACATCAAGAAGAGACTGTCTTCACATTTTATTTTCTAATTAAAGGTAATGTACCAAATTTAGTCCTGCTGTGAGTAAGTAATGTATGTTGATTGGACTGGACACATTAGGACAGATGATGTATCAGAGTTCTTTGAATTTGACACAAACAAAAATTGAAAACTGTTTTGTTGCTGCTGGTAAAACTGCTCATTGTCAAATATAGAAATGCTTTCATCTGTTTTCTGAGATTCCGAAGAATAAAGAAGCCTGAATTTATATTATATATGTTGTTTTAGTTTGAGAACTTCTTAAATACTTTTTGTAAAAGCGACTTAAAGTAATTATTAGTGCAACAGATAAATCTGTTTCAGATCAGGCTTCTTAAGCACTGCATTCTTCCTCTCTAGTGACCCAACTCCATCCTCAAGTAGTAATCCTTTCTTTATAAAAAGAGGTATCAAATCCCTTCCAGCTGTTCTCTGTTGAGAAAAACCTGCAGTCAGCCTTCTGCATCTCATAGATGATCCAAGATTTCAAATTCTTATTTCTGAAGGCTTTAGGAATCAATGAGTTACTTGGACTATTTTGTACATTTTGGATTGTTCTCTCCTCCATCTATATTTTTTATTTTTTTCCTGGACACATTATTTCCTGGTGATTTGTGCGTATCTTCTATCATCTCATTAGAACTGATCTCCTCAAATATTTTTTGTATTCCTTCCATAAAATGCCATTTCCAGCTATAGAAAATGATTTTGACATAGGAGCTTTAGATTCTCAAATTTTCATCTATTCGAAAGCTTATGTAATACACACATACTATGCTCTGAAAATGCTTTAGAAGTAATTTAGAACAAAAGCCTTTATGTCCTTATGATCACACTGATTTTAAACAAAAGTATTGGAAAACTTAACTGCTATTTGATGACAGGCAGACAAACATCAGTCACACAATAAAACAAAAGAAAAGAATAAACATCACTTTTCAAGAAAATTGTATTTTGACTACTAACTCCAGTACTCAGAAAAGAGAATTCAGACTTTTGGCACAAATAACTAATAGTAAAGTTAAGTTTATGGCCAGATCCTTTATTCACCTGTGATAAAGAGAAGAAAAATGATCACAAAGATGCACAGATGTGACGCATACAAGACAGGTTTCAGGTAAAAAACATTTTCTGTACTTGCAATGATGCTATAAATTAATTAAAAAAAAAACAACTAATGAACATCCCCAGTAATTAAGGTAAGTTATATACATACTTTTTGAATCACTGCATCCCTTCTTAAGATTGTGGAAGATTTTCTAGCCTCAACAGAAAGTACATATTTAGATAAAACTAAAATCAATAAACCCATAAATCAGAGCAAAGGAAATATTTTCTTTTTACTTCTCTTACCTACTTTATAAGTCCAATAATATAAAGAAAAATTGGAAGGTGGGTTATTATTTTCTGAATTGTTACAAGATATATAAATTTTTTCTCTTTTTATACCAAAGAATTATTACAACTGCAGCAACTAGAATCATTCAGAGAATTTAAGTCTTTCTTACTTGTGCTATGCATAAAAGAAATTTGATTCTTATGCTGATGTTTCTTGTAATTATTCTGGTGTTAACAGCTCACTGAAATGCCTTCACACATTTCAAGGTTCTTCACTTTTCAAGGAAAAATAAAGCTACATTTGATAACTCCGTCTTGTGGTGGATACCTGCTAGGTGCTGAACACTTCCTGGAAAATTAAAGAAATGAATAAGGATGATGCAGTAGAATTAGACAAGAACTGACATGTATGGGGGAGTCAGCGATGATTTACAAAGAAAAAGTAACATTTTCAACTATTAACTGTAACACCAAGGCACTTACAGAAAGAATCAGAAGACTCCTAATTTACTGAGGTGTTCTGGTCATCATTTATCATTGGTAGGGACCTCAATCTTCAGTACCTTTCCTATGGATGGCGGTAAACACCATGCTTTTGTAGCTGATTTCATATATCTGTTCCATCTTCACCTTCTTTGAAGTCAGAATTATCTAATTTCTCTGTTAATTGAAATGCCAGCTTCTTTATTTGTAAATAAAGAATTGTATAATACATACTGAACATTCAGTGCTTCAGCTGAATGTTTATCTTTTTGACTCATTGATTTTATAGACAGTTTTTCCTTCAGTGTCTCTTTTTTTCTTTTAGATGCCTGCTGTGTATTTTTTCCCACAATGCTGAAATAGTATCTGAGAAAGCATTAAGACACACACTTTATTATAACAGTGAAATGTCTCTTTGACGTGCATGTAATTTTGAATTGCCTTGTCTTAGTAGGATAATGCTGCATGAGGAATGGAGGTCAGATCAGATATATCACATCAAACTTGCAGGTTCTATAGAGAATGGTATAGTTCTGTCTGGCTTTCAGATGAAATTGTTCGTTAACTGAATGCAAAACTAGAATGCCAAATGAAAGATGCTTCTTCAAGGATCTGCAGATTATGAACCTAAATTTCTGCATTAAAGATGAAGTATAAAGAGAAATTTCACTACATAAATTCCCAAGCTGCACTTCCTAATTCTTCAAAACTGTTGTTGTTTAGGTGTTTATCTACGGTATTCTTTGATTCAGAAATCACTGACGAATCATTAACTTCACAAAGGCTTTTTCATGTCTTCCAAAGCATTAGAGTACTTAATCCCTAAAAAATTGCATGACCCTTGTTTTCAGAGTTTTCAGAAATAACTACTGAACCTACTCCAGTGAATTGGCGTACTAATAAGAAAATCGAACAGAAGAATCAGTGTTACTGAATCAGGTTGAAAATGTTTTATCCATCACTCAAAAAAGCTGCATCTCTCCCTCATTCCATGTAGTGGTACAATATGCCAACAATAACTTGCTGAGTCTTGTGACTCAGTGTAGGGTGAACTCAGAGTTGTGTTGGGGTCCTACATGAGCTCAGGAAGACTACCCCATCAAATCCTTTCAGGTTTAAAGGACAAACTTTAAAGGCAAAAATTTAAAGATATTTACATATTCCAAATGATTTGACATAAAGAAAGTAAATGAAAAAACGACAACTAATTCAAAGTAAATATCATGCAAAAGAGTATGAATATAGCACCATAGAGTCTAATGTTGAAGCTGATCAGAAAAAAGCAACTTCAATGCTTTAGTGTTTTAAATCATAAGAAACAATAGCAGATCAGCAATGTGATACTGGATAAAGATAATAGTCAAAGGCTAACACTTCAGAGACCGCAATTGCGTTTTGGCTCTGTCCAACTATAAATGAATGTTGTACAAGTGTTACAAAGAATTTGTCTCTTGATATTTGCCTTACACATTAATTTAAATTAGCAACATCACTAAAGACTTTTGCATTAAAAACTAACAAGTTAGTGATACTCAGCTAATGATCTGAGAGTGGGTCAATGGTTTGATATTAGCATGCTATTAAGGTGGATGGAAAAACTCAAGTGTCTTAGAGCTTTTAAGAAAACCTGACAACTCAGAAGGGGGTGATCTCAGCAGGCATCAGGTCAGCAATGTACTGCTGCTTATTAAGTGATATAGCTACCAATCAGTTTAGTGGCACAAAATGTGCTAAAAATCTTATGACTACATTTATTTCATTATATTATAAATATTATATGTATATATATAATGTTTATTATATTATACATATTATTATTATTATGAGATTTACTCAAATCTTCCCAATGAAGTATGGAAGAATAGATTTAGAAAATGCTTATCATATACTGTTAAATATACTTATATAATTATACACTTATAGATCAATCGGTAAACTGCACAGTTTTACTATAATGTACATAATGAATTTTAAATGCTTTTATTATTATTGTTGCTGTTATTATTATTAGTAGTATTATTTGCATTTGCACCTAAGATAATCTAGACCTAGCAGATGGCAAGGCTTTCTTTGTGAAGAGTTTGTATGCTGTAGCATTGAGGAGCAGCAATGTAAATTTTAACCTAAATGTTAACAGGATTAGGAAAAAATATAAGTAAATGCTGCCTGCATGATCTTCCACATTCAATATCATGGTGAGAAATGACCGGTACATGGAAATGATTTCTCTTTCTTAATGTTTAAAAATATGCTTTATGAAAGATGAAATGGATGAAAGTGATGTTATATCTTTTAACAGATGTAACCAGCCCCCAATTTATAGCTTCAGCCAGGAGTCCTTCAGAAAAGAGACCTTGATCTAAAACAATTTTAAAATTAATAATGAAATATACTGAAGTGTCTTTTTTGATGAGAAGCAAAGCGGTACTTTGCCATAAAAAACCTACAACATATTCACAACGTTTCTAGGACAATGACTCCTGCTGCTGAGTTTTCCATATTTGGAGAACATTTGTATATTTTCAGACTAAGAGAGCGTAAGAAGACAGCCTTGTAAAAAGAATATAATGCTTCTCAGTAGGATGGTGCCACTTTGAGTGCAAACTGTAAGAACTGTGACCTGTAACATAATCTGCAAATTTCAATGTCATTGTCACTTTAACGGGGGATAAACATATAGAGGTCTTTTTAGATGGAAAGTCTCTTTGTGTTTAATCGGCTTGGAGGAAGACACTTTTCCCAGAAAAGCTTATCTAACACCTGTTGAGCTCCACTGAAAAATTACTATTGATCTGAATGAGAATGAGATTAGCCCCATACTGGGAAAAATGACATGTACATTTATATAGTAGTTAATGCAGCAAAGCAATTAGTTCCTTATTTTGATACATTGATATACATTTTTAGCAATTAATCACTACCAATTAACAAAATAACTTCTTTTGTTTCTGAAGAATTCTGTTGTATCTAACATTTAAAAGAGATGTTTCATCTATACGTACCACACATTGTCAGTCTTTCCTTAGTGAAATAATTCTACAGAGTGTTAATTTCCTTTATGTACCTTAAGGATTTAAATAATCATATTAAGAATTAAAAAACAAAACAAATGAAAAAAAAACCACCAAGGAATTATAAGTCTCATTCAGAAAAGAAAGGATAAATTGGAGTATAAGGAGGTAAGGCTTTATACACATAATGAGGTCATCTTAAGCAAATATCAGAAATTGCAAAGATGAATATGGGAAGTTGTTCTCATCACATGAAGTATCTGAGTAGTAATGAATAGTTCAAAGTCAGCTGTATCTCCATATCTCCCTGGCAGACAGTTTACTTTGAATGCAATAAGTATTACTGTAGTAACTGAAAATTAACTTGCTGAAGAGCATGCAATTGTTGCAGAGGTAATCACTTTTGAAGAACATAGACTTCCTGTGTCTAACTTTGCAATGAGGATTAAAATTACTTAGTAGATGTAAAAGTAAACTCAAAAACTGTAGAAGGAAATAAGTCATCATTGAATGCATATGATCTTTTATTTTACTTTTTAAATTTTAGCACAATTTCAGCACTACATTAGGGCTTGTAGAGAAAGGGAGAAAAGCCTGCCTAACAGCAGCTGGATGTCTTCAAATCTGCTAAATTTCTTATTCTGGTAGACTTCAGCGGACATATGGGAACGGGGCCTACAGTCTTCTCTATGTGTTGAACAGCTACCGAGCAGATTGTGCTGATAGCAGTGATATCTGCTTCATAATCTCACATACAAGCTGTGACCTGTCAATCACCAGTATGATGTTCCAACAACCAAACATGAAAATGTGGATTGGAAAAGCCCATATTAACTGCATTTTTATCACGTACTTGAGTGATGTTTAATCACTGCTGCAGTTCCAAATGACTGCTACAAAAAAATCGCTTGATTTGCTCAAAACTCTTAACAACAGTTATATAACAGCTGGAATTTGAATGTCAGTGAGCAATCCAAAATATAAATCAAAGAAAATTATAAAGAACTGTGCACTCAAATCTGTTCCATGTTTTGTCTAAAGCTGAAATTGTCTTTCATGACAACAGTAACGAGCAAAATGGGTTCTATGTGCTGTCATTTGCTTCTTCCTTGAGCAAATTATGGAATTTTGTCAAAAGGACAACAAAGCTGAGTTGATAAAAATGATAATGCCATACAACTTAAATTGAAAGAGGAGAAGAGTTCTTTGCAGGAATGAACTCTTCATTGGCTAGACTCTGTTGCCAGCAAGCTGTTTTACATAAGCTTTGACATATAGTCTAGTCAGATTACCTAGGAGCACAGATTAGTCATGAAATACTGATGCTGACAAATTGCATGCATGTGGTGAGGAAAGCCATGTGTGCTGCTCTTTGCTGAGCTTGTTGCTCAATATGGCACATGACAGTTGCCATCAAGAACGGAGAAAATACTTGCAATCATTTGTTGTGGAAATACGAAAAGGTATTGTACCTTTCACCATTGCCTGATTGTCAACACATCCGTTTCCAGAGGTGTGTGAGATCTCAAGGTATCTATTTTCACTTAGATCAGCTGCCAAGTGTATGCGAAATGAGCAGTGCAGTAATGTCCATCAGGATGGCAAGGTGCACAGATTAAAAGGCATCGCATCTTTAACAGAACAAAGGACAAGAACTCCAGTGAGTGGTTCCCCCATCATTTTCCTCACTATCCAGCATTTTCTTCTGGTTATATGTAGAATTAAATAAAATGAACGGATTGAATAAAATGAACGGATTATGTAGGATTTCTGTATACTGATGAAAGTGAACTTTAACAAATACTTTGAAAAATACTTTCCTTAATTGCTAGGATGCACTGCTTGTGAAATCTGCTATGTACCTTGCCTTGTCTTTCAACAAATCACTGCAGGAAGCCATGTCTGTACCAATAAATAACATGACTATTATCTGTCTTTAAAGGCATGCAGTGCGATGCAGATTGCAACTTGGTAGCTCAATTCTCTTCTAAAATAGGATTGTCTCTTGTATATTTTTTATTCAGACCCTAAACACAGCCCCTCTCCTAGGGTTCATCTGCATATGCTCAAGATTGGCGTGGAAATGCAGCTGTACAACCTTGTTTCACAGTACTGCAAGAGCGAGCTGTGCCACCCACCCACACTTCTCTCCTCTGGGGCTGAAGTTCAGGTCCCCAACCTTGGGCTCTTCCAGGGCTACAAAGCATCCTGACATCTCACCTTGGCCTGAAATCTGCCTCATTAGTTAGCCTTGCTTAGCAATTAGAGAGCTGTTGTCTGACTCTGGCTACTGGTACAAACTTGCTCTTCTCCTCATATTTGGGCAATCACAACCTTGCTGATCCCTGTCTTGTGCCTGCATTGCTATCATTTTAGCCTCCTGGTTAGCCTTCCTCTTTGGAGCAGCCTAGAAATGTCAGGTACAGTTAAATTACAGCTTCCTTGTGTGGTTTTTCTGAGTTTTATGAGGACTGCTCTGAAAGGAATGCCTTCTATTTTATTAGGTTGGCCCATGAAGTCACAGGAAGGTGTTGGTGGTATGACAGTAGAAGCTGAACCTTCCCACCAATATTCTATTACATTTTGTTGGTGTGTGACAGACAGCAACTAAAGGGCCGTCCGACAAAATGGTATCTGACATGGAAGTGTGTACAGAGAAAAGGGCTGTCACTGAATTCCTCCATGAGGAAAAAATGGCATCCACTGACATTCACTGATGCTTGCTAAGCATTTCTGGAAACCAAACAGTGGATGTGAGCACACTAAGGCAGTGAGTGCTGTGTTTCAGCAGTACAACAGTGACAGATGGCCATGGAAATTTTTACAAACACGGCTTGCAGCCTCTTCTCCATTACTAGTGAATATACAAAGGTAACAGTGATGTTTATGTTGAAAAATAATGTTTTGTAGCTGAGAATTTGCTCTGTCAAAAGTGTTATTGTGCTCTCTGTGTCTGTCATAATGTCTATAGAAATATTTATGAGGCATTACTTTTGGAGCAACCTACATACATTGCAGTTTAAAAAAATATCAAAATATCAAAATATTTCCCACAATAAATATCATGCCAACAGGTAATTTTCTTAGCAATATGCTATAAAAATAACAATCAGATTTCAGCATAGATTTTCTAGTTTTCCTAGCTGAAAGTTATCTGAAAAATGTCCTCTTTTTATTTTGCATACAGAAATCAGAATGAGTAAAAAATTGATAGTTCTCTTTCCCAACTATGTAAAATATAACCCATATTTTTTTCTAGCTGGTAGTAATGCTGTTGCTTTAAGATGTGAAAGGTGAGGATAGGGAGGTTTTATACATAATTTAAAAACTTTTCTGTCTTCAGTGAATAGTTTCTGTCACCAGAAGATAAACAGTCCTTCCCAGTACATTTGTGTATCCAGAAGAGCTCAGTTTTGTAATATTTTTATCAATTTATACACCATGTTACCATGTTTCTACTGAAGACCTGGAGGGACTTGTTCATTGCTTTACATTGTTTAATATACTTTTTAGCCTAATTTAAAGAAAATATCATGGTTGTTAAAATCTGTGGGTGACATAAAGATAAGAGAAATATTACACACTGCAAAGAAATTTTTTTTTACTAACAGTAAAATGGTTGTGAATGAGCAATACACTTTTCAGTATGACTGAATGTGAAATCATACCATTAAGAAAAAATGTAAGCATACTTGAAGGATGGAAATTTTGCAGAAGATTTGGATAATTAGTTAAACACAAATTTCCAGTGCAACACTAGGTGTTCCCAGTTCTTTATATGTATTCTGAAAGAGAGGCCAAATTGCATAAAAGCCATCTTAACTTTTTTTTTTTTAGTACTGAAGTAATTGCTACAAGCATGCAATGTTAATTTCTCATTGATTTCAATTTAAAAAAACAAAGTTAGAATCCTAACAAAGATCTAAGACAATGATTTACGAAAAGGAAGATTTAAGAAAAGGAAGTACTTGACTTAATAACTAGAATTACTCATAGAATCAAGGAGTACTGCATCCAGACCTGGGGCTCCCAGCACAAGAAAGATGCAGAGCTCTTGGAATGGGTCCAGAGGAGGGCCACTGGAATGATCAGAGGGCTGGAGCACCTGTCCTATAAAGAAACGTTGAGGGAACTTGGGTTGTTTAGCATGGAAAGCAGAAGGGTCCAGGGAGACTTGACTGTGGCCAGTACTTGAATAGAGGATATAAACAGGAGGGGGAAATAACTGTTTACATTGGTTGACAGGGATAGGACATGGGGGAAGTTTTAAACTAGGATGGGTGGTTTAGCTTAGATATTGGGAGGAAGTCTTTCACTCAGGAAGCTTGTGGATGTCCCATCCCTGGAAGCCTTCAAGGCAAGGCTGGATGTTGCTCAGAGCACTCTGGTCTAGTGATTTACCCCCCCACAGTAGGGGGTTGCAACTAGATGATCTTTAAGACACTTTTCAACCTAGCCCATTCTGATTCTACGATTCTACAATGATTCTATGAGTCATAGAATCACAGAATGGCTTAAGTTGGAAGAGATCTTAAAGATTACTCAGCTCTAGCTCCTGGCCATGGGCAAGGCTACCACCCATTAGATCAGATTACTCACTGGCCTTGAACATCTACATGGATGAGACATTTGTAACTTCTCTGGGAATGCTGTTCCACTGTCTCACTGCTCTCTGAATAAAGAATTTTTTCCTAACATCCAATGTAAATTTTCTCCCTTTTAATTTAAAGGCATTTCCCTTTGTGCTATCACTATCAGACCATGTGAAAAGCTAGTCCCCCTCCCTTTTGTGAGCTTCCTTCAAGTACTGAAAGGACATAATGAAGTCTCCCCAGAGCCTTCTCTTCTCCAAGCTAAACAAGCCCAGTTCCCTCAACATTTCTTCATAGGAGAGGTGCTCCAGCTCTCTGATCATCTTAGTGGCCCTAATTATTATTCATTTACATCATAAATATTTAACACAGTATCTTAAAACTGTGGGTGAATCAATTCATACTCCAGGTATTTTAGAGATACAAGCAATTTAGAATTCCAGAATATGTTTGATTTATTTTACCAGACTTGGGACTAGATTAAAAAACTTTTAGGAGTAGCTCTTATGACGGTAATGCAGAGATGCATATAATGCAGAGAGCCAGCAATCACAGAATACAAATGTGACCTGTCTTTTCAGTTGTTTGAAAATTCAACATACGAAATCCAATCTTATTTTAGGAGTTGTTCAGATCTTTAATATAGAGCAGGATACACATTCTGAATTCTTGGTCCAGTAAAATAAAGTTCTGAGTCTGACATCACTGCTCTCTATACTGCTCTGCAATGGATTTGCCAGGTCACAGCCTGAACCAGTGGGTGAGCACATGTGTGCCTGGAGTGGGGAGCCTGGATCTGCCCTTTATCTCTCCCCCTCTCAGTGGTGCTTCTGGGAGCATGTATGCATACCAAGCATGCACAGTTTGCCCCCCGTGCCCCCTTCCAGCATGCCAGAGTTCAAAACAAAGAAGGCTGAGTTCCTCATCTCACTTTTCTCTGAGCCATTGCTGGGAGGGGTGAGTTAATTCCTCTTTCTTTGATATCTTGTTCTATAGCGCTTGTATCTCAAATAAAGGCTTCATCACCACCTTTTTTGCTTTACCTGCTCTGGTAACATGAATCTGATACTGTTAAGACCCTGCTGTTAATATTGGGAAATTTAGACAGACTTGCATTTTTCCTGAATAGACAAAGATAGTAAACTGTGT
This sequence comes from Lagopus muta, assembly GCF_023343835.1. Lineage (NCBI taxonomy): Eukaryota > Metazoa > Chordata > Aves > Galliformes > Phasianidae > Lagopus > Lagopus muta. Next base: position 93,723,542 of record NC_064433.1, read on the forward strand.
ATTCTTAACTCATCTGTGAGGCATATTGTTAAACATCAAACAATGTTTTAGCTTAGGTCCCAATTAACTAAATGAGCACCTGATTTTAGATCAGTCCTTTCCTTAATGGGACAGAACTGCAGCCACCAGAATAATGCCATAAGAAACAAAAAAAAAAAAGTCATTTTGTACTGTCTGCTAAAAGTACTATATTGTTTTTGTATAATACGTATTTTCATTTATCAAAGCAATGACAACAACAGTGTTTTAGATAGAAACTCTTCCCTAATTTAATGAAATTATCTGGGGTATTGGTCCCTCCATTTGTGACTGCTTGAGACAAGAATAAGGTAACAATCATTTAACTGTGCTACAATAAATTCTTCAGCTACAAAATGTAAGCAGGTGATGCTTCAACTGCAATATTGGAACTTGTGTAAAAGCTATGGAATCTAGTGAAAGCATAGAATTACACAAACCACTCTTGAGTGGTTCACTGTGTGCTAAGCTGATCAGGCTAACACCATTATGTATTCTATTTGAACAGAAAAAGTGATGGTTTCTGTTCATTACTTTGCCATACTTGATTTATCTGGGCTTTCATCTCCCATGGGATAATTATGATGACTAATATTAATATATAATAAATTATGTATGCTTACACCACACAAGTGGGTTTGATAATCAAAACACATGTTGATATTTCATCAACACTTGTAAGGATCATTCTTCTGAAATTTGTGAGATTTGAAATAAAATGCTTCAGTACTCCTTCAAATGTCAAAATTTGCTGTTTTCCCAAATGATCCTGTTTGGTTTTAATAAACATTTAATAGCTGCTTGTATTCCTAGTAGAAAGCTTTACATAAAAAAAAAAAAAGCAAAAACAAAAACAAAAACTTATTTAAAATACTTAGATTAGCTTTTCCAGTTATAGTTTGGTAGTTATTCATTCAGCTATTCTTTGATGTTATTGGGCACATTTGAGTGAAGATATTGTATTCAAGCTGAAAGAGTAAAATGCGTGTCATAACACGTTTACTTTATCATTGTTAGTAGTGCAAAAAATCTATTTTCCTCTCAGTGAAATTAGTAGTGTGGGTTAAAAAAAGATAAAGGTGTATTTTCATTAGGGGGTGAATCATGGCTGTGATGCTGTGATAATATAGGCCCTACTCATTCTGCTACAAGAAGCAACCCTTGTTTCTTCACACATTTTGGGAGTGAGCAGATTTGGTACTATGCTGCTGCCTGAGGAAACAGGCTGTGTATTAAGAGGATCTGCCCAGCTATTATCCAGAGAAGTTAAGCATTGGTACCCTGGAGCTCTCCTTGTGAGATGGCCCAGGTACAACCGATCAGCAGAAGCTGCTGCTATCAGGACAACATCATGCAGGTGAAGGCTCTGCCCTTCCTGCCTGACCAGCCCGTACTTAGCCCTTGTGAGGCAAGACAGGCCCTTTTCATTGTCCCCAAATGAGGGTCATGAAAATGGGGCAGGGTCTGCAGGGCAAGGTGTCCCCTGATTGGCTCAGCCCAGAGCAGTGGAGCTGAGGAGATGCCTTATGGCAGCTGCAGCTCCTCATGAGGAGAGCGGAGGGGCAATGCTGAGCTCTGCTCTCTGTGACAGCAAGAGGGCCTGAAGAAATGGCATGGAGCTGTGTCAGGAGAGGGGCAGCTGGTTGGGCCCTGGAACAGGCTGTGCGGGACAATGATCATGGCTCCCAAGTTGCCAAAATTCAAGGAGTGTTTGGGAACTGGTCTGAAACACTAGGTTTGAATTTTTGGTGGTCCTATGAGATGGACTTGATAGTTCTTGTGGTTACAAGGGAAGCATGTGCCTCAGCCATGCCAGCACCACCACATCCATGTCTTTAGACAATCATAAAATCAAGGAATCATTAAGGTTGGAAAAAGCCTCCGAGGTCATCCAGTCCAACCATCCACCTACCACGAATATTTCCCCACTGTCCATGTCCCTTAGAACAACATCTAAATGTTTCTTGAACACCTCCTGGTGACTCGACCTGCCCAGGAAGCCTGTACCAGTTCCTGATCACTCTTTCAAAAAAAGTTTTTCCTAATATCCAACCTGAGCCTACTCTGGTGCAACTTGAGGCCATTCCTTCTAGTCTTATCCCTAGTTACATGGGAGAAGAGGCCATATCCTGCCTCACCACAACCTCCTTTCAGGCAGCTATAGAGACTGCTGAGGTCTTCCCTGAACCACCTCTTTTCCAGACTAAATAATCCCAGTTCCCTTAGCCACTCCTCATGAGACTTGTGTTCTAGTTCTCTCAGTTGCTTTGTTATCCTTCTCTGAACACGCTCCAGGATCTCAATGTCTTTCTTATCATGAGAGGCCCAAAACTGAACATGATAATGAAGACGTATGTGGTCTCACCAAGGCTGAGCACATTGGGATAATCAACTCCCTGCTTCTGCTGGCTACACTATTTCTGATACAAGTGAAGATGCCGTTGGCCTTCTTGGCAATCAGGGCACACTGCTGGCCCCTGTTCAGCTGAGTGTCAAACAACACTTGCAGGTCCTTTTCCTCTGTGCAGTCTTCCAACTACCCCAAGCCTGTAGTGTTGTCTGGGGCTGTTGTGGCCAAAGTGCAGGACCCAGCACTTGATCTTGTTGAACTTCATCCCACTGGCCTCAGTTCAGCTATTCAGCTTGTTCAGATCCCTTTATGGAGCCTTCCTACCCCCAGGCAGATCAGCACTTCCTCCCAGCATGTTCAAACATTCTGAGCGTACACTTAATCCCCTCATCCAGATAATTCATAAAGATACTAAACAGTATGGACCCCAATATCAAAGCTTGGGGAATGCTCATGACCATTTGCCAGTTGGAATTAACTCCATTCCCCACCGCTCTATGGGCTCTATCCTGCAGCCAGCTCTTTACCCAGCAAAGAATGTATCTGTCCAAGCCATGGGCTGCCAGCTTCTCCAAGAGAATACTGTGGCAGACGGTGTCAGAAGCTCAAGTCTGGGTAGACTATAACAACAGTCTTTCTTGCATTCACTATGCTGGTCAACAGGTCATAGAAGGAGATCAGATTGGTGAAGCAGGACCTGCTTTTTGTTAACCCATGCTGGCTGGGCCTGATATCCTGGTTGTGTCACACATACCATATGATCTCCCTCCGAATGATCTGATACATAACTTTAACTGGGAATCAAAATCAGGCTGACAGGCCTGTAGCTCTCCAGATCTGCCTAACCATGCTTCTTGTGAACAGGAATCACACTGGCAAGCCTCAAGTCCTCTAGAATCTTTACGGTTTGGTGGTGGAAAGAGGCCTGACAATCACATCTGCCAGCTCCCTCAGCACCCTTGAGTAGATCGCATCTGGCTCCATGGACTTGTGACAATCTAGATGGAGTCTCTAACAGTCTCTTAACTGTTTCAACTTGAATTATGGGGAAGTTTATTCTGTTTACCATTCCTGGACGCTGGTTGGGTTAATCCCTTGGGAGTCTCTGCTGAAGGTAAAGAAGTCCAGGAAGACAAGACACTCCTCAGGAAAAAAGTCTGTCTCTGAGTGCTGTAAGATAAGCCAGAGGGGAAGAAGACCAGTGTAAACAAACAGGGAACTTTTCCTGAGGTTCCAGGAAAAAAGAATCTACCACCTGTAGAAGAAGAGATGGGAAACTGAGGGAGAGCACAAGGAAGTTGCTAGAATATGCATGGAGAAAATTAGAAAGGCAAAAATCCAACTTGTACTCCAGCTGGCCACTGTAGTAAAACACAATAACAATTTTTTTGCAGATGTATTGCCAGTAAGAGGAGGGCTAAGGACAATCTCAATCTTTTAGTGGACAAACAGGGAATGTGACCACTGAGGATAAGAAAAAGACTGAGATTATCAATGCGTTCTTTACATCTGTCTTTAAACATCAGACCAATTATCCTCAGGATCATCTATATCCTCTGCAACAGATACTGCAAACAGCTTGCCACTTGGAAGTCTGGGATGGGGAGCAGAATAAACACTGGGCCATGATGCGCACTCCTTCAGCAAAGGTAAGTCTTTTTCATTTTCCACCTTTGCTACTGGGGCAGTGGACCCTTGCTAGAAAGAAGGTACAGTGCCTGAAATTTTAAAGCCGTGACCCTGAGTGAAGGCATCAGGTACCCTTAACCTCAGTCCTCATCCTCTTTAGAAACTCATCTGTGCTTATGTGCGAGTCTTAGATACTGCAAACAGCTTACCACAGAAGAGAAGGGAAATACAAGACTGTACACATTAAACAAGCTCTGAGGTAAATGCATAGATTTGTGTTTTACTTGCTTTGTTCACATTATTTGGACCATCAGCCTGTGAATTGCATCAATTTAGACTCACTCTCATTTATTCGAAGGGCACTTCACATCACTCTGGTAATAGAAAGAGGCATTAAAATGGCAGTAATTTATATTTACATTATTTTTATGGCCCTGTTGCTATTAAAATGGTGTAAAGTGGAATTAAGAGGAGCCAAGATCAGGCTCCTGAGGGTTTTTACTCCCAGACTGCTTGAGATTACAATTAAGAGCCTAAATGACTAAGGGAGCGAAGGTAAAAACATTTAAGAAAGGCATCTGGGGCAGAAACTGTTTATTAGAAGGCAAGGAAATGGTGTTGGTTTAAATTTGCTAAACTCACTTATAAGCACCTGGGAAAGAATATCTGTTGGAATAATGCCATTAATTTGTCTGGAAGCTGTTAATCCCTTTCACAGGTCCAATACTGCAAAAAATATTGCTGGCATCATAAGGCTGTTTACCAGCCTACATAAGGTAAGTAAGTTTGGAATATAGATATTTCCTTAGTGGAAAAATATTTATTTTATCAGAAATCTCACAAGAGTTGTCAAAGATTTAATAGATAGAAAATTAATGAACTTAGGGACAGAACACTCTTCCTGCTGACTTGAGATGGAACGGTATTGGGAAAGACTCTCCTGAAGTATGGTCATATAGACCCATAGACCTATGGGTAACTTTTAAATTTACTGTGTCTTCATGTGCTCTTCTGTCCCTTAGTATAAGCAGGATGCACAAAAGGGTTCAGTATTCAGAGTCTGACTGGCTAAAAATCACAAAATCAACACAAGGAAAACCCTTTTGGTATCCTAAAAATAACTGGACTGTGATATAACTACATGAAAAATTACTCTGCTAATAAATCTCACTGTTCATCAAAATATTGTCATCTTATGACAATATTGGTCCATGAAGCATACCTATAATTCATGAACATTAGTTAAATCACTAAAAACAAACCAACAAGAAATAACAAAACCCAGAAAACTTTCTGTATGCTATAATTAGAACTCAATGCAGTCCTAAGATGGCAGGGTTTGTTTTTATTTTTATTTTTTAAAATTATTATAATTAATCTTCTAATTATCAGTTGTATAGTCAAATTTCAAAGGCATCAGAGAGACACCTATGCATCTATGTAACAAGATATTTTAATTTTTTTTTTCTGAATATTTCTTATGACATATGTACACTTTTTGGTCATATGGAGGTTCTGCATAAATTTCTGCAACCAGTAACCATTCTTACAGTAAATGAAGATTTTTTGGAGAATATAAAAAGGAAAAGACAGCCTTAGCTATTGCTTGAAGTGAGACAGCCTCAGGTATTCCTATCTCTCTTCAAGAAAGTGGCCTGAGTGGTTTCTCTGTTAAGATATCTTGCAACATTGATGAAGTTCTGCAGCCTGATGAGTACCCAGTACTGTCTGTGGGAATACTATTAGCAGTATTCCACCTGTGCAAGCAAAGGAGAACTATGCTTTCCTCGGAAAGAAGATAAGGATACAGCAGTCCTAAATAAGATTAGGATTTGGACATTGTTTGCATCTCTATTGCCTCTGAAAGGAACAGACTCCCTTGAGACTTGGGCAGTGGGCTAACCCTCTAGTCCTTGACCCTTTAGCAGCTAGGATTGTGAGCAATGAGTAGGTGTAAAATATGTTCCTATGCTTCAAGACAGAATAAAATTATAATGAATTCTTTCATTTTAAACTGCTGCAGGAAGTGTTGTCCAACTCCTGAAAACATTTATCACTTTTCTACCAGCTGAAAACTCTTGCTGTAAGAAATTAGTTACAACAAAAACTGCAAAAATTGTTCAGCTCTGCTGAACAATTAATAAAGTTGCTGTATTTTTTATTACTGTGCTTGTTTTCAATCACTGTACTCCACGGGATTCTTGGACTATTCCACTATTCTCAGATTAAAAATTTAGGACAATAAAGGGCTACAAATAAAGCTTATGTGTCTCTTGAGAGTGAGTAGCCAGAGATTGTTGTGTCCATCAAATCTCTGCTCACATCAATAGAGAGCTGAATGATATTAAAGTAGCAGAAATTGCATTAGCTTTGTTCATGTGAGTGATTCTTGCATCTTTGTGGTCCAAAACCAACAGATCATTTAACCATCTATCATTCACAGTGTCTCTTATAGTATCTAATCTCAACTTCAGAACAAAGGGAAATCTTTCATATGATACTGCAGGGACTGGTAAATTCAGAACAGAACGATGCTACTATTGATTCAAACTAATAAACACTTGATTGTGTGGGTCCAGTCTCAGGCCCGATATTTTTGTCAAATTCAAATTCTTTATGTTCACTTCTAAAAAAGAAAAGATATTTTGCAATTGAATCCTGCTGAAGGAAATGGGCCTGCCACACATTTATCAGTCCATGAAAGTTCAGTGGTGGGAATGTGAGAAATATAAAATTTTTTAAATAATCACAATCAGAATGACTTAGGTTGGAGGACGCCTTAAAAATCATCTAGTTCCATCCCCTTGCCATAGGCAGGGTTGTCAACCATTAGGAGTTGTTATTTACAGAAATGCATAACCTATGTGTTTTATGTAAATACAAAACTACTTTCTAGCAAAATATAGAAATAACTACTCATTTTGTGCTTTCCTAAATGCTTTTAGAAAAACTAGTTTTATATGGAATTTCAAGTTTTTGATATAAACATACATGTCTATGCAATGAATCCATACAGAAAATCTGCTAAGAAAGTTAACTGCAGACTCAGCAGCTTCCTGCTCTGGTGGTGTATTTTACATATATTATTCATCTGTTTGTCATTGTACCTGTCTGTACCTCGCAACTAGGTAATGAAATGCTCTGGTGAGTATTTTTCAAAGTAGCATTTTAACACAATATTTTTATTATAAGATTAAAACTTAACACACGCTTGTACCAGAAGGAGGACTTCTCCAAAAATAATTTTATTATATTTTATTATATTTATATTGTATATAAATCCTATTTATTGTATTGGCCTGTGACATCGGAGATCAATGTTGGTGATATGGCAGTAGAAGTTGAGCCCTCCCCCCTGTATTCTGTTACATTTGTTGCTGTGTGAGAGATGGCAGCAGAGAGGCTCTCTGACAAAATGATGTCTGACATGGAAGTGACATGTGAAGCAAAAGTGCATCATTTAATTCCCCCATGTGGAAAAAAATGGCACCCATTGACATTCACTGACACTTTATGAATGTTTATGGAGATCAAACAGTGGACATGAGCACAGTGAAGTGATGGGTGGTGTGCTTCAGCTGTGGCGATGGCAACAGTGGGTCATCTCTGCTGGTGCAGATTTTTCCAAGTACTGCACGCAGGCTCTTATTCATTGTTGGCAAAAATGTAAAGCTAATGGTGGTGACAGTGTTTCAAAATACTGTTTTGTAACTGAGAATTTGCTCTATTTAACAGTTTTATTGTGTTCTTTGTATCTATTTTGTTTGCCATGAAAATAAATAGGAGGCATTACTTTAAGTCCAATGTACATAAATCACTGTTGCCCAAAGTAGAAGCTAATTTTCTCTTTTTTTCTTACTGGTACTGTTCAAGCACCGCTTGGCTCTTTCCTGTCACTGATTTGACTTACTACATGATTAGAAAAATGTTTATTCTCCCCTTTTTTCTTGCTTTATGCCATTTTAGTGACTCATGTAGCAGTCTGACTAACTCCAGAGCCAGCATAAGGCAAACAGTGAGAATGCGTGTGCTTGGAAACAGGGAATGGATTTGTCAACATTTCATCCATTTTGAGACATTGTGTTTTTCTGCATCTGATGAAATCGGGTACCGAGGTTCTGACCCTTGGTACAGGTAATGAAAGTAGATTGTAAGATAGGTTGATAATTTGAGTAGCTGAGAAAACTCATAGTTGGGGCTGGAATCAAACATTTTATTTTTATTTTAAAAAATTGTTTTTGATTGAAATGATTATTCATTTATCTGGGTATCAAACACTTTTATATATATATGTTTAATATTCTGTGTAGCAATCTAGCATTTGTAAGACAGGATTTTTTATCTCAATTTTTGGAGAGGTGATGAGGTAACATATATTCATGATTGTGCAAATTTCAGCTTGGCAGCACTGAACAGCCAAAAGGTGCTCAATACAGAGAGGAATATAAATTTCCTACGCTTCTCTATTAATGTTAACTGAGTTGAAGAGCTCTGTATTTCATTTGCTTTTCCCTGAAAATAGAACAATGGCATTAAAAAGCAAGAAACAAACAAATAAAGGGATAAAAGAAATAGGGCTAAGCTTTCTAGCACTTTCTTTTCCTATAAAAAGCATTTTAAAAAATGAAATAGCTCTGTTTAAAATTAGATCTAGTTCTCTAAATAAATTTCATCTCTTCTGAAGAGTTTTTCAGTTAGAGAATTTCTGAGCTTGTGACCACAAGTATTTATTACGAGCTTTGTGTTTTGGATAATAGGCCTTCTTTACAGCCATTCAGAAAGCTAGATCACTTTTCACTCCAGACTATGATTTGCCCTTCTGTCCTCTGCAAATTTATTCTCCTTGTAACATTTAAATTAGCTTCAATTTCTTACTCTTGGGAATGGATCCTCACAAGGTAAGAAGAAGCCCTGCTTGTGCACTGCTAGGAGATAATTCAATTTTCACCCAAATGAATCTGCTTTAAAATGTTTTGTTTCCATTCTCTCACTTAACTCATGTTCCTAGAGAAATGGAGGCTGTTTTGTACACTGCTTATTCGTTTGAAGTCAAGTCAATTCGTTTTGGTATCTTGACTAATTTGTTTAATTTTGACAGTATGATCCTCATTTAATGTCTACTAATGTATTAGACCTCTTTATGACAACGTTGTTGCAGATGGATACCTAAGCAAGCTATATTGTCATTGTCTGGGAATGGATTTAGAAGTGATTAGCAAATATTTTGAGGAGGAAAAATTCATTCAGAAGATGAAAAGAAAGGGGAGAAGTGAAAGACAGGAGTAGAAGATACTGGCAGTGTTGAAGACAAATAATGTAATGTCTTCTGAAGGATGGAGAGTTAAAAAGGAAAGTTACCACTGATTCACATTCAGTTTCAAATATTCCAGACTATTAAGTAACTACTTTAACCAAAATTATTACAAAAATTGCCTTTTTTTCTCTGAGAGTGACTACAAAAGAAAGATCTCAAGAGGAAGACCAAGAATAGCAGAATGCTCATTCCTCTTTATATATTGCTCTTGCAGACACTGGGCTACATGGGTATGTGATCAGGTACTAGATGTAGAATGAAGCAATATTCCCTGCATTCCCTGTTCTAGTAACTTGATGGCACATCGGTGACTTCAACATCATTTTTAGGATGTGCCTTTTCAATATTAACTTATTTTAAAATTAATTTTGCAAGGAAACGCTCCTGAACTGCTCTAAAAAATTATGGATTTTTAAACATTATTTGTTGTGATTTGAAAGTTTATAGTTGAGCACTTGGGCTTATTTTCATGCTTATTCTTCCCATTCACATTAAAAAAAAAAAAAAAAAGAAGCCAAGATGTTTTTAGGACAGTGAATAAGTTACAGATTTTAGTATAAAAACAGCACTATGTCAGTGAAAACCATCACATTCTGTTCTTTCTTGAATCTCACATATTATTCTCAAAAGTGTTCATAATTCCTTATAAGAAAAGAGGGAAATTTATTGAAAGAAGGAAAAGTTCCTGCTGTCTTTACAGAAATTCTTCTACTTCCTGTGAAAAAAATATCTACAAGGTCGACAGTGAGCATATGGTAAATGGCTGGTTCTTTTCTTCCTTTCCTCACACAAATTTGTCTGAAGCAACGTCCACTTGAGGCAGAAAGTACTGTTATCACACTGTGCAACAATACGCCTTAATATATAATTGAGATTAGCTTTCAATCACTACAATTTGTGAATCTGTAATTTTAAGAGGCTTACCAATTTTTCTACATAGAAGAAATCTACCCCCTGCTTTTCTCTGGAAACATGGAAGACAACATAGTGATTCTTTGAACAGTTTAAACTATTAAGGCTGAACGAATCAGACTGAATATATTTATTGTACATGCATTTATGCTTGAGATGAGTGCGATCCTCATTCTTTAGGTTTCCTTTATAATGTTTTCCTTTGGACTTCAGAACATAAATTAAATTATGTGTTTAAATAACTTTTTAACCAAGATAAAAAAATGCTGATAGTAATGTGTGACTTCCTGATAATAATATAAGACCAGAGATGAGGCTGACTGGCTTGTAGTTTCCTAGCTCTTACTTCCTGGCATTTTTGAAGACTGGAATGACATTGGCTCTCCTTCAGTCCTCAGGCATCCCTTCCATTCTCCATGAACTTTTCAAGATGATAGAGAAAGGCTTGGCAATCACTTCTGCCAGACACCTCTGCACTTGCAGGTGCATCCAATCAGTGCCCATGGATTTGTGTGCATTGAGTTTGTCTAGATGATATCTAACCAGATCCTCTTTGGCCAAAGGGAATTCTTCTTTTCTGCAGACTCTCTCTTGTCTCTGATGTCTGGGATGTCTTAGCAGTAAAGACTGAAGCAAAGAAGATATTCAGTAACTCTACCTTCTCAGTATGCTCTGTTACCAGTGCACCCACCTCATTCAGCAGTGAACTCACATTATCTCTAGCCTTCCTTTTGCTTTTGACATATTTAAAGAAGCCTTTCTTGTTGTCCTTGGGCACCCTTACTAGATTTAATTCTAAAGTGGACCTTATCTTTCCTTGTGACATCTCTGCATGGCTGGACAGCATTCCTATTCCTCACATGTGGCCAGTCTCTTCAGTGACAGTGTGAGGTAGTTAAATTTGTTTCTGGTAATGTTTGTCTGACTGTGTGAGAGCCCTCAGTGCATATGCCCAGAATGAATATTACATGTAGAAGTGGGATCTCACTAAAGGACATAGTGAAAAAAAAAATGTACTCAGCCTCAAAAATTTCCCTTTCAGGGCAATGGTGTAATTATTAATTTAGTTAGTATATGGATGGGGAGGGGAATCAGGACACTTGTAACTCCCACCTGCTCAGTTGGTTTGATTAACAGAATAACAGTAAAGATTTACTAGATCAAAGACATGGAATAAAAAGTTATTATGACCCTATATCTTTGTTGGTGAAGAAGAGTGAAGATATGGGCTGAGTTTTAGTCTTTTACACTGTATTCTATAATATGAATGCATTCCAAATATTTGTCAATATAAAATGAGCAGGGAGCACTACCATTTTCTTCTCCCTCATACTCCTGCAAGAAGAAAGATGTAAATAATTATTTTAAAAAATAATTTCTCCTAGTTTTGTCAATATTTCATATCAAGACGTAACGTGGCAAGCTGTTAGTACTGGAAGACAATACTGGGAAACTGCACTTCCTGGCACTCTTGGCTATTCTCACATTGGTTCTGGCACTCCAAGGGGAAGATGTGCTGAGAAGAGACAGGCTACAGTTCCCAGAAGTCTCCAGTACTCCCCATGTGGTTTCCAATTCTGAGTAAAAGAGATGGAATAATGCAGTGTTGGGAGAGAATGTTCTTCTGATTTCTGGACAGCGCAGCAAGCATCACAGTTCAAAATCCTTCCTCTGCCATTTGTTTCATTTATTTCCCATAACTCCCTTTCATATCATATTTTCTTACATTCTTTCACCATTTGTAATAAATTAGTTATTTCTTCTTATCTCAGTCAGGCCATCTATACTTCTTTTTCCTGAAAAGGGGAAGGGGAGGAAAAAAGAGGCCCCTGTTGTTCCTGATAGCATCAATTAAACCACAACATTCTTATAAACTTATATTGCAATAATTGAATTATAGACCTAAAATGCATACTTCTCTCTTCAGACTGCAATTAAATGCTTGAATCTTGGATAGGGTTGATGTGGGGAGGAGGTGACAACATCAAATCTCATTTTTATTTTACATTTTGTGTATTCTGGGGCATACTCCATCAGCATTCAGGTTATTGATAATCTCATTCTGAATCATCTAACCCTCTCCACTTAGTCTTAAAAAGGTTTGATACCTGATAGGGAGCAATGTGTTCACTTTCTTTTCAGGACCATGCAAAAGCAAGCAACATTGAAGTGGTGAGGTCCTAACCTTTGGGCAAATATGTGGAGGAGCATAGTGCAAGGCAGAGCTCCTGAAAGCCATATGGCCAAAAAGCAAGTTGATATTTAATTTATCAGAGGCTTGTCAGCCCTAGAAATGCTTCAAGCCCTCCTTGCTCTGGAAGGGAAATTCAAAACCTAACTTTGTGCTGTACGAAAATTTGAGACTACATCTAGTTGTTTCAAGAGATGTGACTTTCTATCTGAATTTAGGAAAACTAAAAAAAAAAATCTTTTGAAGAGAACCTTTTTAAAAATTTATTTCTCCCTTAGAACAAATATAATATTTTCCTAATAACTGTCCTAATATGAACAAAAACATGAAAAATTCAAATGAAGAGTCTTACATAAGCTTCACTTAAGTACTGCTAGAGTACTTAAAAAGACTGTAGACAAACAAGAAAGTTTAACCTGTCACATAAAATAATTGGAAGATAATCTATGCATTCTGTAAACAAAATAGTGATCCCTAGACTATAATTCCTGTTAGCTAGAAATATGTAATGTTTTCTACTGATTAAAGATTCAACCAATAAAAGCAAATATATTGATCTAGAATACATAATTTTCTCTAGACATTTGATTTTGCTAGATGCTATATGATGATTCAAATGCTTATATATATATATATATATATATATAAATATATATATATATGTATGTATAATTATACTGCTGGTAAAGCTTGAGATAACATAAAAATACCTGTGATAAGATATGGTATACACCCAGGAAAATCTGAAAGTTAAGAGTATTAAATACAACAAGGATCTCTTTAAATCAGCCAAATGGAAGGTAATGTGCCTGGGAAGGTTATTTTAACAGGATGTGAGAGTCTGTCTGTCTGTCAGTTTGACTATCTATCTCACAAACCCAGTAATTCATTGATAAATAGATGGGTAATTCTAGATAATTGTCTCAATATAAGCTCCCAACAATTCTTGGTACCATACTTATGATCACTTGAATAGCTTCACTGTGGAAGACAGTGACCCAAAATTGCTTATGTCTATTGAATGAAAACAGGTATTTTTTGAAGAACTCTGATTTGATTTAGTTTTTGGAAGAAGTTTCCCACACATTAATAGCTGTTGAAATTTATTCCTCTATTTTTTGGAAGAAGAGATTAGTGTAGTGCTTAACTTGATTCATAAGAACTGAAGATTTGAATAAATCCCAGTCACAAGTTTGAAATTTTAATATGTATGTTAAACTGGACAAGATTCCCAGTCAAACTAAAAATTGTTACAACAAAATAAAAGAGAAAAATCATGTTATTCTTGATCTGATCGTTACAAAGACAGGCTATTTTCATTCTGGAGAAAAGAAAGCTGCAGAGTGATCTGATTGCAGCCTTCCAGTACCTAAACATGAGCAGAGTCAACTTTTTGAAAGGGTAAATAATGTTGTAATATATATAATGTTGTAAGGTGAAGGAGGGAAGATTTAGGTTAGATGTTAGGGGGAAGTTCTCTACTAGAGAGTGGTGAGGTGCTGGAACAGGCTGCCCAGAGAGGTTGTGGATGCCCCATCCCTGGAGGTATTCAAGACCAGGTTGGATGGGGCCCTGGGCAGCCTGGTCTAGCATTAAATGGGGAGGTTGGTGGCTTGAGGCAGGGGGGTTGAAGATTCAAAATTTGGACTGATCTTCCTGGGGATAGCAAACTTCAGCTCTCCGACTCCCATTTTTCTAGTGCTTATTAGCAAGAACTTCCTGAATTTAGGGTCTTTGGTAGGAGACAGAGGAGAAGGATGAGGAAGGCTATTATTCTGCAAATTATCAAACACATGACCAATCACATTAATAGTAAAAGTTTTAGAATTCTGCACAATTAAACCTTTAAGTGCAAAACACAAATCAGTTTAGAACCTTGGTGTCCTACAGTTCTCTAAAAGGTTACACTTACATTGATGTGACTGTATTAAACAGACAATCACAATAGAGGCAATAAAGGAGTATATTCAATGATATTTTAATTACGAATTCACAACAAAAGGGAATCTTCTGCATTATCAAGTGCAAGTCTCTAGATGGTATAATGCTCAAATTGTTTCAGACACCTTAGTAAAAAAAATACAACTAAATCTGTATATTTGTCAGAAAAAAACACACATTGCAAACAAACAAATGATCTTTCATTGTAAGATTCATTTAGTGGTGAACTGTGTTTTATCTGCATAGCTGCAAAATGTTTACACTAGGGTTTCCAGTTCATAAATCCTTAGTTCTATGCAAGTTTAATGACAGCCAGTCTTGACAAAGCTTGCATTTGTTATCCACTTTGAAAAATTGCTCATGACAACTGCTAGTTTTTTCTGAGATACCAAGTTACCCTTCCTTCGTCTATTCTCCTGACTGTAGCAATGGTAAGCTTTTATACAGAATAAAGATTTAATAATTTAATGTTGATTAATTACGGGCTGTTTTTGACATTCATGCTCTTATTGAGAGGGACCTTGTGCCTAACAAGTCCTATGATTTCATGGTGTTACTCTCTAAATGAAGTATTAATAAGATAATGGACACTGTACTTAAATAATTAATGGTGCTAGGTAGGAACAATAACTGTATAGTGCCCCTGGTATTTATTTATTTATTTATTTATTTATTTTGTCTTAGTAGAATGATAAAGAAACATAGAAGGGATTCAGATCTTGACCAACTTTTTAAAATTCCTTTCTCTAGGTTTTGTAGTTATCATTTCCTGAAGTTCAGTGTGCTTCACCGATTTAAGATGCTGGTTCATTCTTATTTATACCTTTCTATTTACTCTGTTCTTCTGATACAGCTCATATTTCCTGTAACGATGTGCACATTCTGCAGAATATTTTTCATATGTGTAAACATATCCATCAATTTTTTCCCCTTCATTATTTTAAAGATTAGTCTGTTTTTTATTCCTCTATGATTGTTCCAGCGTGATCTCAGTGATTACTTACTGCTAAATGAGAAAATTCCCATTTAAATATCGGCACACTGGAATGTATAAAGGTAGTCCAGTAGATACACATTTTACTTTTCAGTTAATGTTACTTGACCTATGCCTTATGAGCAGATAAGTGTTTTAGAAGTGTCACTTGTTGAATAAGTTGTAAAATTGAATTTCCGGTTATTTCTCGACTTAACAATAAGATTCTTCAACAAATGAAATATTCTATGTTTTATAAAACAAAGTTTTAATAATAATTATATCCATTGATCTGTTTTTCTTAATTTCATTCGTCTGACTGAATGCTCTAACTTTTCTCCTTGAACATGCAGTAGAATACACTGTACTACATTCTATTCTGTGTGGATTTTATTGTCGTGTACCCACAGTTAGTTTCATTTTCCAGCTTAACAGTAATTATTAGTAGTGATTTTGTATCTCTGAATGCTAGGTTGTATGCAGTTCAGTATATGCTATTCACGTGATCATTGAAATAATGAACGTGTATTCAACTGTAACTTTCACATCTTTCACACATTCCTTGATGAAAAGGACATGTAACTCTTTCCCACTAAACAAGGAAATTACACGGGAGAGATTTCTTCCTTTGTTAGCTCTTCAAGGAACCACATGGGGCTGGGAAGCTTCTCAGAACTGTCCTTCAAGAGGTGTGAATGTGGCTGGCCTGTGGCAATATCAATGACTGATTCAATTTCTTTTGACATAAACCCTTCTCAAAACTTCTGTATGTATTGGATTTTAATTGTGCCTCTGACCCTCAAATATCACCAGGCTGCCAGAAGGAGGAGAGTAGTGCCTTAGATAAAGCAGAGGATGGTTCATAGTATTTAACTGTTACACTGTCAGGAAAAGAGTTATGAATGCTTCAGGAATAAGAGGAGCATTAGAAATAGATAAAAATACACACATAAAGGCTTTGCAGGAGACAGTGTGCTAAAGATTGCTCTCAGTAAGTAAGCGTTTAGGTATGTTTCCTCAGTAAGGAAGAGAAATGGAAGAACATATCTCTCTGATGTTCACTATGGCAAGATGAACATTGTGATGCTGTGCCTCTAGCTCACAGATATGAACTATCTCACAAGAAAAATTATGTTACAGAAGGGAGACTGAAAGGACAGTTCTACCCATTTAAATGGATGGAAATTACTCATCCTTTGTATAGGATGATTCAGTATTAGGACTTTACATCTCTGTTCAGCAGAACAGAAACAATTGCACAGTCTCATCTGTTGTCAACAATTCCATGGTTATTTGGAAATTAGGGATTAAATTGTGTTTAAATGAGATGGTCATTACATACATGTAACTTCTGCTTTAGTGATCTTCCAATTTTTGTGCATATTTAGTTCATAGTATCACAGAATGATTTATGTTGTAAGGGACCCCAAGGATCATCAAGTTCCAACTCCTCTGCCAAAAGCAGGGCCACTAACCTCAGATCTAGTACTAGACAAGGTTGTTCAGGGCCCCATCCAACCTGGTCTCCAACACCGCCAGAGATGGAGCACCCACATTCTCTGTCGGCAGCCTGTTCCAGCACCTCACCTCTCTCTGTAAAGAACTTCTCCCTGACATCCAATCTAAACCTTCTCTCCTTGAGCTTAAAACCATTCTTCCTTGTCCTATCACTGTCTACACAAGTAAAAAGTTGTTTCCCCTCCTATTTATAATCCTTTTTTAAAGACTGGGAGACTGGAATAAGGTCTCCTTATAGCCTTCTCATCTCCAGGGTGAACAAACTTCCTTCCTTCCTTTCTTGGACAGCGCTTGTGCTCTCTGAAAGGCATCTTTAAAGAGCAGTGAGCTTTCTTCTACTCCTTCGTCTCTAAGAAGAGCTTCCCAGGTGATTTAATCCAACAATTCCTCAAACAGCCTAAAGTTCACTCTCCCAAAGTTTAGAGTCCTGACCCCACTCTTTGCCAGTTCCACATTCCTTGAGATCACAATCTCAGGGCAAGGTTGCTGCCTTCACTCTTAACACCTTTAATGATCTCCTCTGCAACGATGAGCACCACATTCAGCAGTGCTTCACCTCTGGTCAGTCTATCCGATACTTGAACCAGAAAGTTATCATCCAAGCACTCCAGGAGATTCTTGGATCTCTTGCTTCTTGCCATGTGGTTTTCCCAGCAGATATCCAGATGGTTGAAATTCCCCATCAGGATGGATGCCTGTGAGCATACTGCCTCCTGCAGCTAAAGGAAGAAGGCCTCATTAGCAGGCTTCCCTTGATCAAGTGGCCTGTAGCAGACCCTTACCACAAGGTTCCCTTTATTAGTCCTATCTCTAATTCTAATCCACAGGCTCTTAACCTGCTCTTCACAGTCAATCCACTGTTTAACATAAAAGAGCAACTCCCCACCCTTCCTTCCCAGCCTCTCTTCCACAAAGATGATAATCCTCTACAGTGGTTATTCTAGCTATGGGAGTCATCCCACCATGTTTCTGTGGTATCAACCAGATGTAACTTTACAAGCATGTAACGGTTTCCGGCTCCTCCTGCTTATTTCCCATGCTGTATGTATTGGTGTAAAGGCACTTCAGTTGGGCTTTCTGACACACCTCCTTTCTAGAGGTTCCCTCCCTCAAACCTCCTGAAGAAATCTGAAGTTTTCCTCTGCTGCTTCTTAGAGGAACACAAGAAGGTTTCAGATGGGGGGGTCAGCAAAGTTACCTCCTCTGAGGAGTCCCTGAAGGATCCTACAGAACAGTTCAGAGGTTTTTCCCCACAGTTTCCTGGTTTGACAGTAACCCCTAACCCCTGTCTGTCCTATTGCACTTGACATTCTTCCCCCATCAGATCTAGTATAAAGTCTTAGACTCCTCTGTCTACTCTAGTGAGCCTCACTGCATCGCCTTCCCCCTTCCTACTTAGTTGAAAGCCCTCTCAATGAGCTCTGTCAGCGCTAGGGCTAGGATCTGGTTCCCTCTTAGAGAGAGGCGAGACCCATCTGCAGCCATTAGCCCAGGTGCCAAATTAAATTGCCCTGTGCTTGAAAAACCCAAAGTTCCTGTGGTGGCACCAGCCTCTCAGCCACTTGCTCATTACCAGGATTTTCCTAACCTGATCCATATCCCTTGTCACCCCAGAAGGAATAGAGGAAAATATCGCTTATTTTGAAGTAATTGCATCTCTTGAGTTAATTCTGCTAACTTCTGTATTTTCCTAGCTTTCATTACTCATTGTTCTTGCTAGGCTTTTCAACATGAGGTTCTTCAAATGTCCATCTACAGTGAATCTGTTCATCTAACTACAGTCAATCTATCTGCCATTAGTCATTTACCAGACTAAGAACCCTTGAAGTTATAGGCCAACAAATAAATCCCCTTTTCTTCTGAGCATACAACATTTGAAGGAAACAAAACAGTAGTGGTAATAACATTAATTCCTACTGATTTCTAAGACATCTAATTCCCATTAATTTGTTTGGGACAAATGATTACTCCTCCATGTTTCTTAAGAGGACTATTCTATCAGGTAGTATTGACTAGGTGTCAGTCACCTTACTGCAATGTTTACAGAAAGTGCTCTTTAGCATAATTTTTTCTAAAACCAAAATTTAGATTAGGATTTATGTATATGTGTTCAGTGTTTTATATGTCTATTTTGAAAGATTAGCATAGTCTGTGGGGTTTTCCAGAGAGATCAACTTGCTGAGATATCCTTGACTGGAAGAAAAAATATCTTATTACTTTCAGCATAGAGTGGATTTAGTATAATTTATGCACTTTTAGCAATGATAATTTGTAGGTGCTGTAGCTCAAATGTCTTTAGACATCCTGGCTATTTTTCATACAGCTCATATTTAGGGTAAAACAAAAAGGAGGAAGAAAAATGTAGTTGGAAAATGGTCCTGCTGAGTTAAAGAAAATGAGGGAACAAAAGAAGCCGTTCTAACACTGGTGAACATTGGAACAATAAAATGTCCAATGACTGCATGTAGGATGCAATCCTAATTGCATGCTTGATGCAGGCCATGAGTCAATCACATGATTCTATGATTTATTATGTATATACCCTTGTAATTAAGAGAACATGGAGAAGCAGTATTGTGGGAGTTCTTTGAAAACAGGCCTGTTCCTGTTTAAATAGTATTTCAGATTCTGCTTTTGAGCAGAACACAGCAGTGGCAATATATCTCAAATTATTCTACTACGTTAATGAAGGACAAGTATTCTGAGTAAGACTAGAGTTAACTATGTTCACATATAGTGCTATAATAGATTACTGCAGAATTTCTGGTATGCTGGTCAGGATCTAGACAGACACAAAAGGCAGCTTGGTGTTTTCATAGAGCGTTCATCAAGAAAAGAAGAAAAAAGGTTCATCTCTTCATTTCAAATTATTTAGAGAACTTTTTATAAAGTTGGTAAATCCATGCACAGCTTGTGGACCTTTGACATAACAAGCTTGTTCTCCTGTTTTAAAGTTGGAAGATTTTCCTTTCCTTAAAAATGTTTAATATTATTCAAACTAAGTTATACCACAAAATATTTTGAGCAACTGGTGGCTATTCCTTTATGAAATTATGAGCATGCTTGTTTTGGTAGAATAAGCATTCGCTTGATACGTCTCCCAAACTTTGGTCTATCCTCAGCTCAAAAGGTAGTGCAGAATGTTTTCTGGATAGAAAATATCTTCAAAATACACATTTTCTGATGAGATGTTTAAACAGAATCTTGGGCTAAAGTAGGTGTTTTATTTGCTTGGATAGGATAGGATAGGATAGGATAGGATAGGATAGGATTGTGGATAGGATGTGGATAGGATTTTTTCATATTTCCTCACAAAAATTATAGTTCGGAAAACTGTATTCCATAGTGTAAAGCAATCCAAAATTCCCATGTCCACCTTTAAAGAAACACTAGTTGGTGCTCACTGTGGTGCTCAGGCCTTTCTTCTACTCTTTCCAAAAAGCAACAGCTCTGTCAGGATAGTTCTTGCCATAGAGGCCTGTCTCACATAACGCAACAAATCTGGGCTTCTCAAAAATAAATTTGTTTCAAAACTTACAGTACCTGAGAAATCAGAGTCTAAGTAAGACCACCTGGAAAAGTAAGATCATCAGTGTTGTCATAGTTTATGGTGACTGCTTTAGTAAAATAATCTGCCACAGGTGTTCTGAAAAGTAGTTGAAGAAGAGGCTTGGAAAGAATGGAGTTGAAAACACTATGAAGATTTAAGAGGAAGAAAGAGAAGATAGAGGCTGTTGCTATACTATAAAATAATGATATAGCAGCTCTGTGAAGTTATATAAAGAAGGTAAAAATTATCTGAGAAGGTAGACTTATTCTCATGTGAATTTCCTTCCCAGACTAGAAAACCAAAACATAATTCAGACATAAGTGAAGGAAAGCTGGGGAAAATCTTGAATAATTCAGACAGAAAGGAAAACAAACCAAAACAGTCTGTCTTGAAGTAAATTCCCATTCTCTGAGAAAGAATGGGTAAGGGCAAAAGATTGGTTCCTTCACCTGACTTTCAACTCAGCAGCTATACCAGGAAGGAACAGTGAGACACCTCTAGAAACTAAAGGTCAAGGTTTTCTTTTCATCAAAATCTGAAAATGAGGTTCATAAAGAAATAGTAAACATTGCAGAAAGGTAAAGATATTCATTTTAGGTATTACTTTAAGCTCAGCATTAAGAAAAGGAAATTAAAACATGCAAGTTGCTGACAACAGAAAATACTGATCACTTAGAAACTAAAGAAGCAAATTTTTCTTTTTAGTTGGTCTTAAACCTCAGAAATCTCTTAAGCCACCAACTATTATGCTAATGCAAGAACACATGCCTGTATTTTGAAGTTTTGCATTTGCTCAAGAACAAATCTTCCTTTGGAGCTATTTCTGAAGTGCTGTAGTTCATGTCTTCACAGTTAAAAATTCGTAACACTGGAGGAACTAATAGCACTAATAATCAAATATTTTGTTATATTTCCTCTCCTCCCTCACAATCAAGGATCCATCTACACATGTCTATGTCAAGTTGCTAAAGAATAGTTATTGATATTTATCATATCTCTATTTCACTGATTCAGACAAGTCAGTATATTTTTAGCTGTCAGCTTGCCAACATAAGTCAGTGCTACAGTGACAACAAGATGTTAAAAAATCATTTGGCTTTCACATTCTACAATTTAAAGCTGTAGATGAATAGAATAAATCATGTATATATCCTTTAAGATACTCTTAGTAATCTGTTCTTAAAATCAAACCCAAATACTTTTACTCTAACAGAGGGGTGCATGCATGTCTAGTAGCTTGCCTGCATCAGGAAATTCTGTACTCTGTAACTTTTGTTCTCTAAATGAGAATTTATCTATACATTCAAAATAGAGGAAAAAGTTGGAAAAAATTGTAATATTTTCAGTTGACATTATATCCTTGCATTATAGCATCTTCTTATTCCGTACTAAACAGTATCAAAATTTTGCATCAAACTTTATTTTTGTTGCTCTACTTTGCCCAACTGTGGCAAAACTTTTGCTTTCCTTTTATAAATATTTTGTTATTATTCTTTACTTCTTCAAAAATCGTCTCTTTGGTTGTTCGGACATACTGCAGTGTTTTCTCATTATTTTCAGAAGTTTCTGAGGAAGATTATTTTCCATGGCACTGAAAAAGCATTTGTTATACATAATTTGTTTACAGATACTGTCAGGTAGCATAGCTGCCAGATTTTAGAAGATAATCCAACAGAATAACATTTCTGTATTTGGAGATTTTGATCCATTAGTGTGGCTGATGCTTCCAAGATATGGTAGGAAATTGTGAAAGAATGAATTGCTCATACTGTGAAGTGTACAGTAACCATGATACTAATTTTGTCCAATTCGAAATCA
Source organism: Lagopus muta (assembly GCF_023343835.1). Lineage (NCBI taxonomy): Eukaryota > Metazoa > Chordata > Aves > Galliformes > Phasianidae > Lagopus > Lagopus muta. The sequence goes on from NC_064433.1 coordinate 93,745,756, forward strand.
TAAGAATTGAAGTAAACTAAGAAGTTGGGAGTCAACTCTTTGAAAGGGTAGATAACAGCAGGACAAGGGGAAATTTCTGTAAATCAAGGGAGGGAAGATTAAGATTGAATGTCAGGAGGAAGTTTTTTATTATGAGAGTGGTAAGGTGCTGAAGCAGGCTGCCCAGAGAGGTTGTGGATGCTCTGTCCCTGGAGGTTTTCAAGGCCAGGATGGGGCCCTGGGCAACCTGGTCTTGTATTAAATGTGGAGGTTGCTGGCGCTGCCTGTGTCAGGAAGGTTGGAGATTTTTTGAGGTCCATTCCAACCCAGTCCATTCTTTGATTCTGTGATTTAGTTATAATATTAACAATTAAATAAGTAAAGAATGAGTGTAAATAAGTCAAGTGCACTGTCTTTGTTTCTGAACTCTTCTTATCCTTCACTGGTTTCAGTTTACACACTGTGTGAATCTGAAGCTTATGAAAAGAGAGGAATGGGGCTGTAAGATAAAAAAGTTTAAAGAGAAGCAGAAGAGAAAAAAATTTGTCATATGATTCACCTTTTCTAACAATCAAAAGCATTGGAGTCAAGAATGATGATACCACAGTTTCGTTCTTCTGTGAAGTCAGTGACAATTGCTGTACAGAATAATCGATAATATTGTTCTATGTGAACTCTCTTAATAATTTAAAGGATGGATTTTTTGCAAAATTTTTATTGTGTCTGATCCATTCTGCTGGGAGATCATTAAGACAGGTATTGTGCATTGATGAAGGCTAAAATATGATTCTAAAGAACTTATCCTATAACAGAGTAGAAATGGACAGGATCTAACCCCATCAAATTAATGGGGATTGAAAGTCAAGACTATTTATGACCAGGAGGTGTCAGACAATAGATAAAAGTCTCCAAAGTGCTACTGAATTAATTCTATTTAGTGTCATGAAGATGTCGGATTTTATCTTGGCTCCCAGATTAAAAGGGACTCTGAGCTGCTCTGGTGTCCTTTGACAACACGCTATGAGGAATTGAGCTTGATGAAGTTCACTGTGCAGTTGCATGTAACTTTACTCCTCTCTGTAGCTTAGAGGGGATTTTACATTTTAAGCCTGTTGAGCTTCACTAGCACCAAAGTTCACTTTAAAATATGCTATAAGTTGGCAGAAATCCAGTCAGCTATAATTTAAAAAGGCCTGTAGTAACACATAATAAGGTGGTAATGAAAGATTGGTTGTTAAGTCAGGGCCATCAAGGCTCCAGTTCTCTTAGAAATTTACCCCCGCCTGAATCCTCCCTCCAATTTTATGATATCTTCATTTAGTTACCTCCAGTTCCTCAGAGATGTTAAACAACACTGTAATGTTGGTTTTGTATTATATAAAACTACCACTATCAGAGTTCTCCAGGACACTAGAATGTAAACCATTCCGTTTCTGACAGCCAAGACAATCTACTCCATTTCTTGAAATCTTTCCTCCCTGCCTCCCTTATTTATCCTCACACCCCTTCTGTTCTATAGTACTTCTGTCTTCCCATATTTTGTATTTTTCAAAATGTCTTGTTATAAAGCATATGCAGTCAGTATTTTAATGTGGAGGATTATTTTACTGAACCCTTTCATACTAGCCTTTACCTCATACTCCTTTATTTGTCCTCACCTGATCTTCTTTTATATGCAAGAAATGACAGAGTTTACAAATCTCAGAGAACACATAGCTCCTTTTCATATAGCTTGCATTTCAGTTATAACTTTGTTATGCTATTACTTTAGGCCAGTGAATTGCACACACACACACCCACACACACACACACAAAGCAGAAAAAAGAAGCATTCTATATAACGTAAAATTGAATCAGATGAATTTTTTGCGGTTCGGAATGGAATTCCATAAAATGCTGGTGTTGATGAATGTGAAGCTTCGGGATCACAGTACAGATAGACAAACTTCACACATTTTATCCTGTTTGTGAAACCAAACATTACTGTATATGTAAGAAAAAACACCCTCAAGCGAGAATATCCAGCGCATATTTTATTTCTACTCCTTTAAAGTTCTCCTGTTTTATACACAGTTTTTCATTTATGCCGTCATTCAGTTCCTCAGTTACAATATCAATGTTAATGTTAATTATATGGATATTTCACTTACCAGACTTAAAAGGAAAATAAGTGTAAACCCGTGTGAATATTCTGAGAATAACATATGAAAAAAAAACTGTTGCATATTATATGAAAGCATAACTAAGGTGAACTGTCCTAGAAATATTTTAAAAAGAAGAGGTATTTAAAAAAATAAATTGAAAGAGGTTGGATATCCATTGAACTCTTGAAATATGTCATATCTGGAGATCAAATACCTCTGCTCAGCTACTCTTAAATGCAAAATTAATTGAAAAACCTGCAAAGCATGTTCTGGTCATCATTAGGTATTTTCCTGACTCTTGCACTGTTAAGATATTAAAAAGAAATTCATTCTTGTACCATAGTTCTTTAATGCACATATATTTGATAACTATTAATACAACAATCTTTGTATTGTTTCTTAAGTGGATTTTGAATTAATTCTTTCATTATACTAATTTGTGAAAAACCTAGGCATATGAAAGTAGATACTGAATCTCTGGAAATAAGAAGCATGGTTTCAGAGTCTCTATCAGTTCTTTAACACATGGTAGAGCAGCTTGTTACAGCAGTTAAATATCAGAGCCATATGGCTCTGATCCACTGCAACTGCTACAATAGAAAGAAAACATTGAAAAACAGGAAAAAAAAAAAAAAAGAAGATGAATGAATGATTGAAGTAGTCAGTTACTTTCAAGAATGTGACAAGGGCTGCTCTAAAAGATGAAGTAGACTCAATCTGTAGAGTTTGACAAGCTTCTATTCTGAAAAAAAAACCAAAAAAAAAAAAAACCCAACCAAAAAACAACAAACAATCTCCCAGTGCCAGAAAGACATTTAGGCAGATGGACTCTTTTGCCTGTGTGACTTCTCACCAAATCTGATGGATATAAAAGCATAAAGGTTCACACAGGATGATAATTCAGCCTGCCATAGGGAATTACCCAGCATGGAAGGCTTGGAGGAAGGCATGATCATATGCTAACCTTGACACAGGTAATGCTGAATAGGAAAAGCCAAATGGTCACTTTGTACTTGCTCACTTAATTCAGGGGAAATTGAATGCTGGTTACATCAAAGAATGGCCTACACTAAATTCACACTGTTGTTTGAATTTCATAGGTTCATACAGTTTAATATCAGCGCCTTCTCTTTCTTCTTCCCACTTGCTTGAAGATGTTTACTGTTATTGGAAGTTCACGGACTCCAAATACATAATGATACATGTACAATTTAGGAATGGTCTGACAGAAGCTTTATTATCTCAACCATGGTGCAAGAACATTTGGACAGCGTCTCCCCCTCTACTCCCAGTTCTCTGCCAAATGATTGCAGAGACTGAACCAATACACTGTTTCAGATAAATGGAAAGGTAAGAAAAAACAGTCATTAATATGTTAACAAGGCCAGGTGGCCATGCCTGGGAGGGATGGACTCATCAATTAGCTTGCTTACTGCAACTGTTCTAAGAAGGAATTCGTCAGTAAATTATGTATGGAGGGATGGTGGAGCCTGTGCACACCCATTATTGTTGTAACTTGAAAGTGGGGGGCTGGAAACTGCTAGCTTGTAGTTGAAAGGAATGATATTCTAGGCTGGGCAAGCCTCTTAGCCAGACATCTCAAATCTTAAATATTAACTACCTCACTACTTAATGATTTAACAGAAGAGTATCTCTGTGTCATCTTGCATCATTTGTTAAAAGTTTTTTGAAAATGTTGTGAAACAGCTTAAGAAAGTATTTTCTTCTCAGATTTATATTTTGAAGGCTGTAATTTCAGTGGAAACACTATATTAAGAAAGTAGTAACATTTGTCACAGAACTTGTCTCATGAGATGGCAAATTTGCCACAGTTTTGATCATAACAATACTGTCTCAGTTTCCAAGGCAAACTGGATGTTGTTAGAATAAAGTAGGATGCCTGTCCTTTAAACCTCCAAACAGATGATTGGCGTAAAATGGGCTCATACTCAGTGCTCCTCCTACCCACTGTGTCTGCATGTAGGTCCTGGCCTTGGATTTAGTCCTTCAGAGATGTTGCTTTCTTCATTGCAGCAAACTCTGCCCAATCATCTTGAGCCTTCCTGAAGCTGTGTCCCTGCTGGGGCTGGCATCTGGCACTGTGCTCCTTGTGATGGTCTCATGTCTGTGTGACATGTGGGCTTTCTCCTCTGAATGCCTTCAGTCCTGTACACCAAAACCTCCTACATTTTCTCTTGGAGCAGGCTCAGTAGCTTTCCAAGGATCCTATATGAGACTTCATCCAAATCCGCTACTTCTAAAGACTTAATAGTCAAATAAGAACACATTGAGAAGCCAACTGTAGTCCATACCCATGGTATCTGCTCTCATATATGGCAGAATTTGAAACTCCATTTGTTTTCAAGGATTCAAATCTGCTAAATGTCTGAGATATTTCTTCTCATAAGAACTTTTACTTCTGGCTTTCTGTATGAATTTCCTCCGAGAGAGATTTACCTATGTTCCCAATTTAAGATGAAGAATGTTATGTGATTGGCTCCGAACTCCCAGTATTAGAAACCTCTGTCTCACTGAAACTATCATGTCAAAAGTGAAAAGAGTATAGATTTTCAGGTTAAGTGCTGGTAATAATTAGAACAAACAAACAAGTTACTCTCATTTTTTTGTAGGTCATGTTGAAGATTCTCTGTTTTTAAAATTATGAGCTATGGAAATTAATGTATTTATACATTGTGTTAAAAAAGATTAGTAAATGTTATACCTATACATTATGCTGGGATTAATTTTTTTTGAGGGGAACCAGCTTTACATTGATAAACCTTTATGTTCAGAGTTGAGATTCATTACTTACAACAAATGTGAGAAACTTCCCAGAAGCAAGTTGATTTTTCCAGTCTCTGTGACTCATGACCCTCCTTCCAAAATTAATGATCCAAATACTATAAAGTATAAGTCTGAGAAAGACTTTCAAGTTCTTAAAACAGAAATTACTACTAAAATTTTCTTCTGCTAATTGTGTTAATCATCTTTTCAGATCAACTAGTTAATGTAGCAATATTGTATTATTTGTTTTAAATGCAAGTACTTTGGGACAAACTGAGGTGATAAGCATCCATATAGTTCTAACTCTGCTGCAATTGTCTGTTGTCCCTAGATTACAAATCCAGTAAGAGAAGAGAGAAAGGGAAAGAACGTTTGAGACAATTTAATATTTAGAGCAGTAAAGTAATTTTGTTTGAAATGTTCAGTACGCTCACATGCGATGCTTAGCAATGACTGTAGTCTCAATGAAATTGCAGAAGTCCAGTAAAGATGCATCTTAGGTAGATTTTATTCAGTTTTGCACAGTCCAACCTACTTTTTTTCTGCGATTTTTTTAACAAACCTCACTTTCAGATTAGGAAAATAGCTGTGTGTGCTTTCTCTGACAGAAGTTGAATCCAGATGAAACTGGGATTACTTTCACATTGTCCTTGAGAACCTAATGTAACAAAAGTGTATATTTTGTTTTTAAAATTTCTTTCTTACTCTCATTTACTTTCTTGTCTCTTTTTGACAAAACAAAACAAAAATGAAAACAAAAACTCTCAAGTTTTCTCAGTCAAAGAAGGATTTGAATAGTTGATTACTGAAACTGAATTAGTGTTTGAAGTTTAGATTGTAACTTTAAAGTTTTCATTTGTTTCCATTTATTTAGCTTTCCTTTTCCTTTCTCCCATCTCTTCTGTAACTTACCTGATACGCCAAATATATTTGGCAGTTTGGGTTCTCTTAAGTGAACATAGAATGCTTTAAATTATTTGTATGAGAAAGAGAGATCAGGCTGTTTACCTTTCCACACAGAATTTTACTTCAAGCATTGAAATGTAATTCTACATCCTAAAATTAATAAAAGGAAAGTCTAGAGTAGAGTAGAATAGAATAGAATAGAATAGAATAGAATAGGAGTAGTTCATTTGAAAGAGACCTTCAAAGATCATCAAATATAACTGCCTGACCTCTCCAAATTAGGAAAGCACATTATTACTGAGGCATTATCCAAATGCCTCTCGAACACTGACAGGCATGAGGTACCAATTACCTCTCTAAAATGTCTGTTCCTGTGTTTGATCACACTCATGCTAAAGAAGTGTTTGCTAATGTTCATGCTGAACCTTCTTGGCATAACTTTGGGCTTTTCCTGTGTGTCCTGTCATCCAGTTCCCAGGAGCAGAGCCTGGCACCTTGCTCTGCTTTGTCTCTTCAGAGAACTGCAGAGACCAATGAGGTCACCTTTCAGCCTCCTTCAGACTGCACAGCCTAGGTGCCCTCAGCCTCTCCTCACAGGACATGCCTTCCAGCCCTGTCACCAGCTTGGTTACCCTCTTCTGGATGCTTGGAAGAACCTTAATATCCTTTTTACATTGCGGTGCCTAGAACTGTAAACAAGATTCAAGGTGAGGCCACACCAACATTAAACACAGAAGGAATCTCTTTTGACTGGCTGGCATTGCTACATCCAATGCATCCAAAAATGAGGTTTGCCCTCTTTGCTGCCAAGGCGCACTGCTGGCTCACGTTGAGACTGCTGTCACCAGCACCCCCAGCTCCCTTTCTGCTGAGCTGCCAGCCAGCCACTCATCTTCCAGCTTGTACCGCTCTCAAATATCTCTCAGGTAATGAAAAGAAATGACAACAGAGAGAAAATGTACATACTTAAGATACCAAAAGGACCCATCTTAGTGTCGATCTGCAGCTGCAATTAAGGAACAAGACAGTTCATCCTTACAAGTGTTTTTACAACCAGCAGAGCAGTCAAAAGCAGTATAATGTATTTTTTTTGTATTTTGATTTCTTTCACAAGAAATGATCAAGCATGAAGCTACAGGATATCAGTCTTCCTATAAATGACTTGCTAACCTTGAACATAAAAAATCATCCTACTTGTTCTTTACTTTTATGACTTTGCTCATGCCTCATTTAACCCTGCACTACCCTATCCTATGCCTTTGTTGAAATCAGGAGTACTTGATAGAGATAATTTTGCCTGGCAAACATGATTTGGTTATCTTTAAGCTATGATCAGATTTTCTTCTAAACTGGCATGCTTCAAAATATATTTGAGGATTATGTAGTATTGACCCTGAAAGTTTATTATTTTCCAAAACTATTAAAACCAAGAAGCTTTTAGCTACATTTGGAGCAACCAGCATATATTTTAAATGAAAAAATTCAACACTGTTGTATCACAAATTCATAGAAAGAGGGATTTTGTATTTTGTAGACATATATGACATATATTTTGCTGGGATCTAGCAAGACTATCTGACTTTGTTTGAGGAAAAAAACCCTTCAAACCATGAACTATTCTGGGTTATACTATAATTTGATTCATGCCAAATTGGTATTTTTATATCCAAGAAGAACAGCTACTCTTGAAGACTTATCCTTTGTCATAAAAAACAGTATTTCCCAATACAGTTTAAAATGAAATATTTAACATGCAGACAAGTTCAGTATTCTTACATCTTATTTTTATTTTGCTGTGCTTCATAAGTGGTGGATTTTTTAAGTTTTAATTAAAGATTTCAAATATGGGTAATGAAAAAAATTTGGAATTAAATCAAAGTGTGATTTTTACAAGGTTGTCTTATTGCTAATATTGTCTCTTTAATGTTGTATTCATTTGGCAATCGTAGCTCTTTAATTTGTGCCTTATGTCTTATTGGTTCAAAATTTGTTTTTCATTAAGTAGCCTAAGACCTCAATAATTGTAATTAGACAAAATTTGAATCAAATCTCCTTTGTACAAAAACAAAAATGCCGATTCAGTAGCTTTCTTACTGTTGGTTTGGTTTTTGCATAATGCAGTGCAAGAAAAAAAGCATTTTTTCTCTATTGGAAAAGCATCTCAATCAAAATTTACAACAATGCATCATGTAGCTATTGGGACAACATGAGACCATTTTTATTTTTCAGTATAAAGGTGTTGGAAAGGAAATGTGATAGCATGCTGATAATATAATCACTATATTGACGCTACTGAACATCTCAGATGTGTGTAGTTTTGTTCAGATAATAACTAAAAATAGAAAGACTTTTTCTTGAGAGAAGGGATAGGGAATCAGGTTCTTTAGATTCCAAAAATTGGAGATATCTAAGATTCTGATCTTGTTAGTGCTTATCCAGTGACTGAACATGGATTGAAAAATTTGCAGTGAACGCTCTAGGTGCAAATTAAACAAGGTGCCCAAACAGATAAAAAGATTGATTTTTTCTTTTTTTTACATATATTGTTTTCTATAAATTCTAGGCTGCATGCATGTTTGACATTAGCATATAATAGTGCTAATGGTACGCTTATATTTTCTGTTACATGTGCTGAAATTATTCCTAGTTTCATCTGTCTTCTTACAAGAGTTGAGCATCTGATTCTCCATAAAAAGATTAAAGGAAGGAGTATACCTTGAAACAGCATTGAAGTGCTTTACTTAAGTAATATTTATGCTGATATTACAGTTATGCAATGCTTAATCCTTTCAGTGCACTGCAACCTTTCAATAGGTGCAAGAAAGGGAAGTGGGATGTGTTACTCTGTTGCTATTTTTAGAGAAAAATCATTCTCTTCTACTGATAAAAATGAAGTTTGTTTGAATAAGTGACTTCAGCTTAATGTTTTAGTATTCAGCATAGGAAAAAGTAATATGAAGGACACCATCATGTTATCAGTGTGTTGTCCAAAATGCAAATTAGAAAGTAAGCTAATTCATACAAGGCTATGGTAAAAATATTCAGTGGAATACAAGAGAAGGAATATTTGCTTCTCTCTAAGATTTATAAAAGTCTTTTCTCTCTCCTGTGAGGTCAGCTCACTAACTAAATAAATGTACTTTTATAAAGCAAGGTGGCAGCAAGAATCTTCTGACAGAAAAAAATAGTCTGTGCTCATTTTTCATACAGCAAAAAGATAAGATGCAAGTCATGACTGCATTCTGTCTCAATTCCCTCCTTCTACAGTTTGTACCCACATTTACCCTGTAGTATTTAATGACTTTTTATACAAATTATCTTTTTTTTTTTTTTTTTTTCCTCTGTATGTGTTTGTGAAACATATCCATTGTTGTACTTAAGAATTTTAGCTCAGGTGCTGAAGAGAATATAATGGTTAATACATCTTTCAATAACTTTTTCATCATGTGTAAATTTTTAATCATATGTGCCTAGGGATTTATTTGTAAAGGGTAGATTGGATCAACTTTTCTGTCCATCTGATGTTTTTGAGGGCATATTCTCTTCTTAAATAAAACATTTTTTTAAATCTCTTTTGGTCATGCTGGAAACTGAGATCTCTGATGGAGTGAATTATTTTAGAAAGGATGTAGATCTTTTAACTGTGGATACCAGCCTGTAGGAATTACATTCCTCAATATAAATTTATATATATATATATATATATATTTCTGTTTTAAAAGCAGTGCTGAAGCCAAAAGCATCTAGGAAACATCCTGAGAGTAAGACTTTTCTACTTGTGACTGCTGGAGGGGAACTAGACAATCTTTAACATTTTTAAAATAAAATTCAATTGAAAATCTTTCAGGCAGTGACAGTTTACTTACAGTGAAAAATATGTCTTTCAAAATTTCTTGAATCCTAAATTGCTTTATCCAGGTGACTTTCTCATTTAATCTTCTTAGGAAATTAAGAATGTTTGGTTTTCATAGATTGTTGTCTTCAGTGAAGGTACAAGTTTTTACACACATCATGAAATTTCTGCAAATCTGATATTCTAATTATATTTGAAATAATCCAAATAATTTTTCCTCCCTGTACTTTTAAATGTTTCACATGAATCTAATAGTTTGTCTACCTCACCTGATCCCAAATGACCTCTTCAAACTTTTCCATTGTGTTTCACTCTCACCCTATACTCATGGATCTGTGATTATACCTTGCGACATAGAGAGCTAATAGCTCACAGATGATTTTGAAATTATCCTTTTAAATTATAAGACCTGCCTTGTCTAGACTAGGATTTGCTATTATTAATGTGCTAGCTTGCTAATTCTGATGCAGCCTTTCATATCACTTTAGATAAAGGATGCATGCGTTTGGTAAAGTTTTCCTATGACGTTTGGGTTTGATTCTCCTTTTGTTATTGTGCAACTGTTTGTATGAAAAGCAATGACATTTATATTCACTCATTTGTAGCACATGTTTTATAGAAATAAGTAAGATAGCAGCAGGGCAGTGGGTAATGAAATCATTTTTCTGTGTGTGTGTTTGTGTATCTGTAGAATGTAATTAACTGATGTCTGAAATAAAGTGAGTAGAGTAGATATTTTGAGGGAAATTGGGAACACAACTCTTTTTTAGTAGAAAAAAAAAAAAGAGTTATAAGAGATACAGTTTTTAGAAATGTTATACAAGTAGAAATGATAAGATTACCAGAATTATTTTGGTGCAGCATAGTACCAAATTAAATAACAGTCCTATTATTTTTAATAATGAAAATGTATAGTTCAAGGATACACAAACAATTTTAATACTTCAACGAGAAAATGCCATGTGTTCAAAAATCTGATGGGAGTTTTGGATTGTTATACACCTATACAGCTCTACTTCAAATTGGAAAAAAAAAAAATAATAATAAAAAGACAAGGAAACAAAGTGATATAGCAAAATGGGAAAATCGATGAGTTTCAAGACAGAAGTTTTTGTTCTGTGACATATACACACAAAATTAGGCATCACTGTAAAAGTATTTTATAATATACTTCTTAAAACAAGCCTCAACAATGTTTGAATCCTCTTTTTGTTTGGAATTATGTATTTATCTTTTCCTGGAATATATGAACAGTAAAACATGTGACATTAGGTATCATGACATTCCTGAAAGGAGGGAAGCTAGATGGGAAGGGCTTACTGCATTTATTTCTTATGAAATGAGTGCTCTTGGTGTCTCCTATACATGGCAGGGAAACTTTGTTACAAAGCAACTTCTTGGCTGTAACAGCTTGATTTTTGCTGTATTTTTGTACATGTTATAGTTACTAATGGTGAGGTTACCAGGATGCTTCTATCTTCAATAGACAGTGTTAGTAATACAACAGTGTTGACTCAACAGAACAGGGCTCTATGCTATCTTGGTTATTTTGCCCCCAAATGCAGTCCAAGGCAATGGGCCACCAGCTGGCATGCCAGTCCTGCCAGTTTTGTGCCTCTAGAGAAAATATCAAGCAAGTAGTACCAAAGGTCTGGCACAAGGCAGGGAAAGTCTCTCTAGGGTACTCCAGAATCCATTCATTCTTACCTGTGATTTTAACAAAACAACTTTCCTACAGATCTTGCAAAATTGACTGGATACTCTATTTTATTTATCCTGCTAAAAAGTACACTTACCGATTATATGCATGGGTGGAAGGCTGGAAGGCAGACTAATACCACCAGAAATAAAAATTAATTTCAAAGTGAACTTGAAAGCAAAAAGCAGAAAAGCTCTCACTGTACTTTCCTTTATTTATTTATGTTGTAGTTAAAGAGAGGTTGCCCGGGAATGCATTCTGCCAAAACCCTACATGAATCCACTCTAACTTCTTTCAGGAACAGACTCAAAACCTTACTCTAAAAGACTTAGCTACTGCAAGTGCTCTCACCCATTTCAACTTGCAAATTTGCCTCTTTCTCCTTCTCCACCAAAAAATAAACCACATTTTAAGCATTTCAAACCATAGCCTGCTTGAAGTTATGCTCTTATGCTTAATTGGGAAAAACTAAACTGTGGAATCCAGCACATTTCAGCTCTTTCTTCTACATGAAAATAGTTGTCACTGCTGGGATAGCGACACTAGAAAACTTTCGTAGAAGTTGGTGCTCTTTTTATGCCATTCTTATCTACTGACTAGATATGTGTAGGCAAAAGGTATTAGAATATGAATTCAAAAATAAGCCACTGTAGTTACAAATTTTCAAAGGTTTGATATAAAAGTCTGATGTCTGTGCTTTCCTCTGATATAATCATAATTAATTTGTGTAAGTGCTGGGTGATAACATAATGAAGACTTTGACAGTGGGGATAATACTCCAGTGGCCAAATTACTTTCAGAATTTGGTCTTGTATAAACTGCTTGAATTCTATTCCTTGGAGGTAGGATGTTCCTAGAAAGAAAGAGATTATCTTTCTGCATATGTCTAGCACTACTAACTCCACAGCAGTGTCATAACCATCTTTCAGTGCTCTATAAGCAGACAGAGTTGACAAACAAAGGATTCAAGAGATGGGCTAATTTAGGACTGCTTTTTATCAGTTTTTTGACAGAGATCCTTTAAAAATATGTGAACTCCTCTCCTTTGTGTGTCTCTCACAAAAAAAAGAAAAATAAAATAAAAACAAAAAAGGAACTTATTAGTTATTGTAAAGCAAATCCTACAAGCTGAATTATTCCTGTCTTTTGATACAGCAGTATTCCTATAGCTCTTCATAAACTGGCATAATAACAATAATAATGCAAACTGCTCAAAATATATAACATTTTATTTATTTTAATTTAATGAGGAATTATGGTTTCAGATGAATTATTCTGCCATCAGGAACACCTTGGTGTGCAGCAAGATCAACCCAAGAAGCAGTGACAAGTGTTACCTAACTGTCATTCCCTGCTACAGAACATACTCATGATTATTCTACATGTACCCAAGGCCAAAAACAATGGGAAAAGCTTCATGCACTGTCCACTGACTGCCTTCCGTAGACATTGGATCTTCTGACTTCAGTAAGTATAGGGTCATTCCCATGTAGATCTTAGTATATCCATTCTGAGAGCAGCTTCACCAAAAAGTAGTAGTAATGTTTTCTTCTTTGAAGGATACTGCCTCTTCAAGAGCAATGTGGAGGTACAACCTAACCTAAATTATTTTGAACAAGAAAGCTCTTTACCTTATCTGTAGCTGAACCCTTTAATAAGGAAGAAAAAGCTAAGAAGTGGAGATAATACTACATATAAGAGACAAATCTGATGGGTCCCAGAAGTGATTTCATTAGTGAACTCTGAAAGCATGCTTCTGCTGCAGTGATAGCTGTTTATATAATAAAGATCAATGCAGTTTCATATATTTTCCACATGGAGCTCTGCGTCATCACACCTAATTCTCAAGGTACTTCTTCAGGCTATCTGAGAAATGTTGGGGCACACAAGGAACAGCTACTGCTATGCAGATAGACCTTGCAATTGGAAGCTGCAACTGGACACCTGCATTAGTTGGATGCACACTGTTTCCTCTACCCTCTTTGCTCACTCTCTTCCAACGCTATCTCAGATAAATATCTTTCAGAAAGATGCTGATGTGCAGCACAGACAGGTTGCGAAGTCGAAAGAGTCTACAGTTTATCAAATCTATAGCTTGGAAGCCATTGGTTGTTTATGTAGAAAACTATATGAACTTCAAGGTTGTGTTTTGATAGAACTCTCAGCATACATGTTTCAGCTATTCTTTCCTGACTGTTTAATGTATCTGAAAATATTATAAAGAAGTAAAAAGCTTGATGAAAAAGGGCAAGTGTTGTAGCAAAGGCCATAAACAGATGTTTGGCTTCTTTCTTAGTTTGTTTAAATACGCTGTATTCTCTCACTGATGCTACTCTCAACTTTCCTTTACATTTCTTTAAATAGTCATTCCTTTTTCATGTAAATTCATTTTTCTTTTAATTTTCAAACTTTCTTAGTATCTGTGTAGCCTGAAATACCTTTCTTTGACAATGTAGCTGAAAATTGGAGCTTTGCTTCTTTTTTATAACTAATTGAAAATAAATACATAAAGCTGCCAGTTCTGCTGTCTTTTGCCTGATGAAAGGTCATTCACAATCTTCTTTTTCTGTAGTTAATGAAACACACCATTGTGATTACACTGAAAGCTGAATGCCTTCAGAAAGTTTGAAAACTAAACAATTGTATGTGAGATAACAGAGAAAAATAATTTCCTTTGGAGAATGACCTTTCAAAAGTGACTAGTCCACATCTTTTTAGTGATGCCAACATGTCAGCTTCACATTGTGTACAAACCTCCCTGTCTTTGCCATATGCAAATATCCTCACTAAAATGGTAAAGTAATGCTACACATTGCAATATTTATTTTTTTCATAAATGCTCATCAGATAATAGCTTTTAAAGGTCTTTGAATACAGAACACTCTATGTGCTGTCTGCTTAGCCAGTTGATTTTGTTTACAAAATGTCAGCATTTCCTTTTTTTTTTTCTGAAAAAGATAAATGATAGTGTCTTCTGAAGAAAGAAACCTAAGGACAACTCTCAGCTTACACCATCAACAGAGACTTCTGTTATCTTATTCACTATAGCACTAATAACAAAAGATAATTGTCACATTTATGTAAAAAAAAAAAAAAAGAAGAAGTAAAAGAATGTCCAGACAAATGAGATGATTTTATACTAGATCTATTACCATTTTCTAATAAAAGATTGTGCTATATTTATCAGTACAATTTTATTCAGAGATTAAAAAATTCAATTGTGATCAAATTATATGCAGAATAAAACTGGAGATATGCAACCTTAAGGCTTTTCCTTTATATGAGTGATTTGTGGTCACTAAAGTTTAGATTTGGCAAGCATCAAATGTGAAGGGAAAGTACTTAAGAAAATATTCACAAATCCCTTTAAGAACTAACCAGCACAGATTTTTCCCTGCCGTTCTATAAATCATTTTTACAGTATAGCAAATAAATGTTATTTTTAGAAAGTAGTCCACCTCTTGAAAGTTTTGGCATATAACACAAACAGGATAGGGAGAAAAAAAGCATAGATTCAGAGAAGCATTTATCTGCCAGTTAAAAACACATGCTGATAACACCTTTTATATAGGATTTATGTGATTGGAATATATGGTCAAATTGATGGTTGTGGAATTACATGGCTAGGTCCAATAAAATTATGCCATATTCTAGTTGCCTTTATATTCTTCTAGCTTTAATTTGCTGTTTTACCTCAGGGAGACTTTTTATTATTACTATTATTATTTTTTCCTATTATAGACTCATGGATAGAATTCTGTGCCTTTTGGAATTGCGCGTCCTTAAAATGTCATCTAGATAGTGGTAATGGTACGTAACCACAAAAGAAAAATATTGAGCTTTTGAAACACAAACACTGACAAGCTCTATGTATTAAAATTACCACATAAATTAGAACTGACGTAAAATTGCATATTACATCAAAATAACACCGTCCTACAAATGCTTTGTATACTACCTTCAGCAGTATGCCAGGCATTAGGTGATCACGATGCTGCATAGAATTTATCTGGACTGCAAGTGCCTTCTTGAATTGTATTGCTTTCTGGTTCCACACACTTCAGATTTTTATGCAGAGAAACCACTTTATATTAGCTAATAATTTAATAAATTGCTACGTTCCAGGTGACCTGCAGGACTGATTTTAATTTTTGCATATAACGATTTAGAACTTTTTACATGGATGCATTGAAATAATCTAGAACACAGGCTTTCATCTCAGCGATACCTCTTCAGCCTTTTAAATGCTATCAAATATTTTGAAATGCAAGGAAAATATCCTATATCATACTGAGCATCTGTATTATGGTAAATTGCAAAGTTATATTCTAATATGAGAATCCAAACGCATGCTTTCTTGTTCAAGAAGATAATCTATTTATTTGGATCCTTTTTTTAATTTCAATTTTTATATGAACTGTTCTTTCTACCAACAGTAGTTCTTTTGTTCCTTTGTTAGTAATGTCGAAGTATGATACATATTTTAGGAACTCCTGTGTTATTTTAATGTATTTAATTATATCACATCTGCATCTATGCATTCATATTTTATTTCAACAACTTTCAAGCTTCTTATCCAAGCCCCAAAGAATAGTTGTCATAATAATTGATTTCCTGTGATTCTAATCTCAATACCTACAGGGACCAAGGTACATTCCAATAATATATTATAATTGGTCCCTTTGCTCAATTAATAAGTCAAGTCTTATCAATCAGAGACATTTTCTGTTCATGTTACAAGTGCTGCAGATGCTATGCAGAGAAAATCCTTTACTGAGAGAGAAACTCTAAAGCTAAGTAAGAAAAATCACTTTTAATTTGACTGTTGGGAAAGATCCCATTCACAAAACTAAACAGAACAGATAACTGATTACGTAAGCCATCAGCTGTTGTACGACAGAAAGCAGCTATAAGGGTACTTTTAGGTCACATCTTTGCCTGTGTTGTCCAGTTGCTTTCATGGTAAACAGTCAGGTAAAGTAGCAATTCACAGAATCACAGAATGGCCCAGGTTGGAAGGGACTCAAGGATCATCAATCTCCACCCTCCCTGACACAGGCAGGGGCCACCAACCTCCACATTTAATACTAGATAGATTGCCCAGGGCCCCATTCAACCTGGCCTTGAACACCTCCAGGGATGGGGCATCCACAACCTCTCTGGGCAGCCTGTTCCAGCACCTCACCACTCTCATAGTAAAGAACTTCCCCCTGACATCCAACCTAAAGCTTCTTTCCTTCAACTTAAAACTATTTCCCCTTGTCTGCTGTTTGGTACAGTACTGCTATAAGACCACAGTGACTCCAGATTTTTTTTAATAAAATATCTTCTGAAGAAGGCCACTGCAATCAGATATATAGCCATACGTAGGTACTTTAGATGGTCCAAGTGTAAGTTAAGTAACAGGTGTCTGAAGGAGATCCTTATTATTTCCCATACCACCTGCAATGATTCTTCCCTTCCAGCCCACTCACAGGATAACTCACTCAAGAGCCAGATAACCTTCTCATTTGTTCTCTGTTGCTGAACAGCTGGCTGTCAGATACAGAAAATTACCTTTCTCAGATACTCCCTGAGAAAATTCCCTGTAAAAGTAATAACTAAGTCAAGTGAGTTTTGGAACAACTGTATAAATTAGGTGAGCAGAGACTTCCAGAATGATTGAAGAAATTGTAGCAATGCAAATGGCTCCTTTATTTCTGATGCATTTCATAAAGTTGTTAGTGCTGAAGATTTTCCACTCTTAAGTAGACGTTCAGCTATGGCTTTCAGCAAACAGTACTGTATTATTGCACATCAAAGGGTTAAATAGTTGAAATAGTTGAGAACAGCTTTTGGGGAGATGAGAGCACAAACGAAACAAAAAGAATCATGCCAAAGGCAACAAATTACAAATCCAAATTTTCTGTTACATTTTCTGTCATTTGTATTACCAAGGACATTAAGCAGGACAGGCACTAAATAAGAATTCTTATCCTGCGGTTTTGTTTTGAAATTCATGATCTTTCTTTGGAGCATACTAGTAATTATCACAGCAACTATTTGTTCATATGTCAGACCAGTAAATGAATGAAATATTGTTTTTAGTTGACTCAGTGAAAAAGTAAGCAGGTCTTCTAAATGCATGGAATTAAATTTAAAAAAAAAATGCAATGGGTGCTTCTGTAGAAGTGATTTTCAGACCTGCTAAGCTACTGGTCACTAGTTGGGTTACGGAAAGAGGTAATCATGGGAGTGTTCAGTGGAGTGTGATTTATTAACAAATACCACCCTTAGATCACTAATTTTATTAATAATAATCATTCTCATTTCTGGGATGCTATTGTAACACTTCAGTATGGGATCCATCTTGGAATCAACCATAATGAATAACGTTTCCTTCCTGATGGGATAGCACAAGCAACCCAAAAGCAAATGAAGGCATCCTAGCTGACACAGAATTTGGCAGAATTTGAACCTACCAAATCCCAGTCTGATATTTTAGAAATTTACCACATGAGCATTTAATACTTGGTTCTCAAGCTTTAGAGCAACTGTTGTCTAAACATTTGGAAAAAAATACGTGCTTCAAATTTAGATTACTGACAGAAGAAAGCTACTGCTTATCAGCAACATTCTTTTTTTTCTTTTACTTTGTTTTTCAAGGGACAAAAAAAGCAACGTGATTTTAGTTCTATAATATACACTGTATCATTAACTAGGACTGATCACTCAGTTAAGAATGATGCAGACTTTTCTAGCACATTAGAAAATTAATTTGATCACAAAAATAGATTAGCTACATACAGGAGCTAATAATGCTTTTGCTAAAATATTTATGGAGTTAAATTATTCCATAAATTGGAGTGTACGTCTTCAAGATAGTTTCATTTTAATATTCATATGCACAAACTATGTCAGAGATGCTAAAAATGTTGAACTTCAAACATGGTTCTTGATCATTCAGATTTATATAAGTGCTTTTTGGTTTAGAGCATGTTCAGTGAAAGATAAAAGGAAAAGCATGATTTATTTTAGGGTGATAGGTGAACAAAGTGAAGACCTGTAGAAATAGGTCATAAACTACCACTTGCACATAATAAATATTTTAATTTAGATTGCTATAAAATACCATTTGCAGTAATATTGCAGAAAAGTGGCTCAGTACAAAAATAATTCTAGAAGAGGAAAACTAAAAATTGTATTTTTTGCAGTTTTCTTTGACATATCCATTTATCCCTTTAAATCAAAATGAATTCATTTTGTACAAATCATAGTAGATTAAAATCACTCTAACATGATCATCCCACACATACTTCAGTTTATCATTCTTCTCTTTCTTTTTGCAGGTGTTGTCAAAAGAAAAAAAAAAAAAAAGCTTCACTTACCAAGATGCATATGTGCTTAGCTATTTACAGCTTGAAATGAGAAAATAAACCTTCTTAGAATTCTGAAAGTGGTGAATTTGTTTTTCCCAGCTGGAGAGTAGGGTTTGCATCATTTTATTAATATGTCTATGGCAGAATGTTCTTCAGCATTATGCCAAGAATCTGTGCTGCATGCTGTGGAGTTCAAAGAAAGGAAAGGGGATTGACTCTGCATTTGGAAACTGCTGCGTCCACTTGATGATTGAAATAGACCTGGTGATTTTATACATGATTTTTCCTGTGAAGTGAAAAGAAGAATGGATAATTAAGCAGTGAATCCTGAGATTTCTTCATGCCTCTTATTTGTGTATCCCCAACAGTTGCATACAAATGTAACATTCCCTGTTAAATTTTTCTGCTTTATATGCCTGCGGTTGCTATTTTGGGTTCATGTAGTTCAGGTGAAAAAACATCATGCACAGAGAAAATGGCAATTTGTTCCATAAGTCAAATACTGAATTTTTGGTTTTCTGTTTAGAATGTATTTTTCCCCAGTAAAAACAAAATCTAGAAAGCCAGGATATATTAAAGAAACTGAATATATTTCACTGAGTCTAGCTTTACTCCAATTGCCTTCCTTTAAGTAGGCAAACATGCTAGTAAGAAGTCATCGTGAACACTAAAACATACATAGCTACAGTTACTTTTCCCATTATCACTTGCTTGCTTTCTTTATCCCACTCAGTGGCCAAAAATATTTCCATTACCTTATTTGGCATTTTTGACAAATACTACTTTGCATCAGTCCTCTTGTCTATGAGATAGTCATATGAGATAGTCTCTTCTGTTGAGATATGCATGATCTGACATAATCTAAAGTGGTATGGAATCAAAATATAAAAAGGTAAAAATCTTTGCTGATATGAGAGAAAAAAATTAATATAGGAAGCTGTAATTTAATATCTTTTGTTAAAGACATTTTAGTACAATCTTCAGTATCTGCTTGTTGCAGGTTTCCCATACTACAAGAATATTTTAAATTTCTTAAGCTAAAATACTGTGAAACACTCCATGCATCTTTTAAGTAGCTTTTAAATAACGACATACAAATTTAATGGGCTCACCTTTCTTGTAGTGGTAGAATTTTAATAACAACATTGTGGCTGTTTTAATAAAAAACAAAATAAAACAGATCTAGGCATAATTACATACACAGTTAGTAGCTTCTGTTATATATTACTTCTCCTTCTGCTAAAAATTTTTCTGTCATTTCTCCAGTGATTCCATTTCCTCTCAGTCTCTGTATATAAGAATGGAGACAACAGTGTTCGAATGTTGTAGTGTTCCAAAAACAAAGTTTAACATACTATTTGGACACCCGATGTCCACACAATGTAGGAGGCTCTTGCCATTGAAGAGCTGCAGATGGAGCATGTAGCATATTTTCTGCTATGCTCATAATAATTAACTTTTTGTACTTCTGAGATAATAGACATGACATGACTTATCAGCAGTGCCATATTTCTTCTAACCAACAGAATTTCAGTTCAACAGAATTTCAGGTTTTCCTGAAATTTTGAAAACTAAATGTTACTTTTTACGGTTTTTGTCTACATTATGACCAACTTGTAACATCTACACGTATTTACACATCACAGTTATCATTTATCTGTTTATGTTTTTTTCAAGCTTGTTAAATCCTAAGCACTAAAGCTGTTAAATTTATTATCATAGAATCATATAATAGAATCATATAATGGTTTGGATTGGAAAGAACGTTAAAGGACATCTAATTCCAATGGCTATATGGTGGGCAGGGTTGCCATACACTAAATCAGGCTGTGCTGGGATCCATCCAACCTGACCTTGAAGGCCTTCAGGGATGGGGCATCCACAGCTTCTCTGGGCAACCTGTTTGAGTCCCTCATTACTTTCTGAGTAAAGGATTTCTTCCTATCATCTAACCTAAATCTCTTATCTATCTGTATGAAACCATTTTTCCTTGTCCTATCACTATCAGACCATGCAGAAAGTCTGTCTCTCCCATTATAAACTTCTTTTAAGTACTAAAAGACAGCAGTGAATTCACCCAAGGGTCTTCTTTCTCCCGGTTGAACAACCCAGCTGTTTCAGCCCTTTGTACTAGTTTGGCCCTTTGGACTAGTTTCAGCAGCTCTACATCTTTTTTATGTTGGGGACCCCAAGCCTGGACACAGTACTACAAGTGGGGCCTCATGAGGGCAGAGCAGAGGAAGACAGTCACATTCCTCGACCCGCTGGCCTCATCTCTTGATGCAGTCAATGATACAGTTGGCTTTTTGGTCTGCAAGTTCACATTGCTGGCTAACGTCCAGCTTTTTTGTCCACCAGAACACCTAAATCCTTCCTGAGTGAGAGCAGCATGGCTGCTCTCAAACAGTTCTTCTCCTAGTCTGTACACATTTGAGATTGCCACAATCTTGGACTTGGCTTTGTTGAACCTCACTCGGTTTACATGGGCTCACTTTGCAAGCTTGTCCAGGTCCCTCTGAATGGCATTCCTTGTTTCTGTCATATCACTGAACCACTGAGCTAAGTGTCATCAGCAAACCTGGTGAGGGTATACTCAGTTCCACTGTCCATGTCATAGATAAAGATGTTGAAAAGCACCAGCCCCAAAGCAGACCCTTGGGGGATTGCACCTCACTGGACTCCACCTGGACACAGAGCCTCTGGCTGCAATCATACAACCATTTATTTATCCATCAAATAGTTAATTCATTTGGATGTTTGAATCCATCTCTCTTCAGTTTAGAGACAAGAATGTGGTTCAGGGCCACGTGGAAGTCTTTGTAGGACTCTGCTCTTACTTTGTCCACTGATGATGTCACTCCATCATAGAAGGCCATGAAATTGGTCAGGCACGATCTGCCCTTGATGAAACTGTGCTAGATGTTATGGTTTAACTCCTTGTCTTGCATGTTCCTATAACACAGCTTCCAGGAAGATCTTTCCCATGATCTTTCCAGGCACAAACACAGTGCTTACATGGCTATAGTTTCTGAGGTCTTCCTTTCTCCCTTTCTTAAAAACGGGAGTGTTGTTTCCATTTTTACAGTCAGTGGGGACTTCACCTTACAGCCATGATTTTTCAAATTGATGGAGAGTGGCTTGGTGATCACATCAGCCAGTTTCTTCAGGACCCTGTGATGCATGTTGTCCAGCCCCTTGTACTTGTACCCATTCAGTCTCATCTGGTCATCTCAAACTTAATCTTCTCTTATGGGAAGGATATTGCTCGCTCAAACACTGCCTGGAGTTTCAGAGATGTGAGAGATGTGGACACCCTGACTGCCAGGGAAACCTGAAGCAGATATCTTGTTGAGTACCTCAGCTTTCTCCATGTCCATTGTTGCCAGTTCTCCCTTTTCATTTCTCAGAGGGATTACACTCTCCTTGGCCTTTCTCCTCTGACCAATGTACCTACAGAATCCTTTCTTGATACTTCTGATACCCCTCACTAATTTTCATCATCTTGATTCTCCTGATTCTATGTCTGCTTGTCTGGAAGACATCCCCATAGTCTTTCCAAGCTACAGGTTCCTACTTCCACTGATTGTACATTTCCTTCTTATCCCTTTAACCAGCAGGTCCTTGCTTAGCCGTGCTGGTTTCCTGCCTCCACGGCTTGTTTTCTTAGGCCTCATCAATAGACTCCCCCTGATCAAGCAGCTTGTACTAAACCCTGACCACAGGATGACTCTTATTTGTCTGGTCCTTAGTGTTTATCCACAAGATCTCAATCTCATCATGGCTGTTTCTCAGAAGCAGCTCTTCACCGTGTATCCACTTCTTAACAAAGAGGGCAACACTCCCCTCCCTTCCTTCCTTGCCTATCCCTTCTTATAATCTTGTATTCCTCTATCATATTGTTCCAGTTGTGAGATTTGTCCCACCAGACTTTTGTGATAGCATTTAGGAAACATTTTCCTAATTACACCATCACTTAATTGCTGAAGGCTTCCTGGTCTTTTGTTTGTTTCTTTGTTTTTGTCTGTTTGTTTATTTCTTTCCCTATCGCCTGTTCTCTCTCTGGGTGGAATTATGTCAAAGACTGACATATTCCACAATGGACACTGATAGTTGTGGGGAGGTTTCCTCCTATGCAGCAGCTGCAACAACAGCAACAGTAACAGCTCCTTCCTCTACACCATGGTGTGATTCTGTACCTTTTTAGGCTTTACTCTAGATCATCACCAAAAAGATTGATTGTACTAACCCAGCAGAAAACTATCTAAGATTTCTCATGGAGAGATCTGATGTATGTTACAGCTAATGCAAGGTAAATAGAGACAGTATGAAGTAGGGAGCAGTGACAAGATGTTAGATTGGTTCAAGCTGTCTCGTGTAATTTTGTTTTTGAAAGTGAAGTGACATAATATTTGCAGCTGAAATACTGCTGTGTTAGTTCTCTGTTGTTGCTGTTTGTTTGTTCTTTTTTTTTTTTATTTATTTGTTTTTTAAAAACTGTGCTAGTGCTAGTACTTCTCATCCACTCAGGAAACATTCATTAGGTTTAAAACGACTCATAGACCCTGCAATTTAGTTGAAAATATCTACTAAAATGTTAATGAGGTGTTGTTTTTCAAGTGGTTTTACTAACATTATAACTTAATCTAATTTGGTTAAAGCTTTGGTGTAGATGTGTATATTTCTGTCCACACTTCACTATGAAATGAATTACCATTAAAAAAAAAAAAAAAAAAAAGAAGTGCTAGAAAGTTAAATAGACTATTTTACATTTTTCAGCAAATAATACCTATCTATTAGGGAAGACAAGACCGGATTAATAATGGATATATACATATTTTTCCTTGTTTCCAGGAAATCAATAATTTTTCAAGCTTCAGCAAACTATTCCCAGTTCCCTTTGACTCCTAAATTCTTCATGTCCCCTTCAGGGCCTTAATGCTACAAACATCCTGATGTGATCTTGCTTTGCCATTTAGTCTGAAAACTCCTCTTTGTGGACATCTCTCTCACAGAATCATAGGGGTTGGAAGGGACCTCACGAGGTCATTGTGCCCAACCTCCCTGCTAAAGGTAGCTACAGATAGCCATCCAGACAGCTCTTGAATATGCCCATAGAAGGAAACTCCACAACCTCTCTGAGCAGCCGGTTTCAGTGTTCCGTCACTCTTACCATAAAGAACTTTTTCCACATGTCAGTTCCTATATTCAAGTTTTATGCCATTAGTCCTTGTCCTATTGCTACACACCACCAAAAAAAGCGTGGCCTTACCCGTTTGCCTCCCACCTCTCATTAAATGTTGATAAACATTTAACAGATCCCCTCTCTTTTCTCCTGGCTGAACAGACACAGCTTACTCAGCCTTTCCTTGTACAGGAGATGCTCCAGGCCCTTTATTGCCCCCCATCTCCTGGTTTTCTTGTAATCAGTTTGGAAATACAGAAGGAAAGATGAAATGAACTATAAAAAAGAAAAAATGAACTCCTAAACACTATTCATCACATGCACATTGAAATAGTTTGAGCTGTATGTGTAACTGTCACTTGTTTGTGATGATTGTCATTATGTGAAATTAGAATTTGTACATATAAAAATTAATTCCTATGCTTATTTTTATGTTCCCACTGAACTGAAGAAAATGAAAAAAATATTTTGGAGCAAAAAACCCCACCACCTTCTAATTTCAAAATAAAATCTTTCATAGGAAGATATTTCCTTTTTCTTCCTTTTTCACTCCTTTGACCCTAAAATAACTTTTTTTCTATAGCTTTGGAACTTATGATCGATGATTCTTTATAGCCTTTTTGAAGAAATAAATGAAAATAGAATTAGAAATTCATACAAAGTTTTGGTAAAGAATATGGCAAACACATTCATGAAAATAAACATATATATCTAGACTTGTACTAAATATTGATTTGCTTACATTTGTAATATAAGACCATATACATTAACAAAAAATAAACTCCTGACACACACGTGGGAATTACAGCAATAGCTTTTTACTACAGAATCAAAAGTCATTGTAAAACTACTAAAAAAGAAGAAAGAAAATGTCCATCACTCAAATAAAATCATAACAAAACAGAGTCTACTTTTAAAATCAAAACTACAGAAAAATTCTATGGCTCTATGATTCCATGAAAAAAAAATACTAAATTTAAAATATGGACAAAAGGTAAATGCCTACTTCTTTACAGTTGTGATGAAAGGAGGTTTTTGATTCTTTGATCCTAAAGAGATTTATTTTATGACTAGGGAAAAAAAAAAAAAAGGCAACACAAAGTAAAACCAGCGAAAAGAAGTAGTGTGCTTTCTCCCTTAATTTATCTGTTGTGGGTGTAGTCACTTGGTCTTTTAGAAGAGAAGATCTCTACAAGGATTATTGCTAAGAAATTAAAGCTTTGTTATCTTAATTTTATCTAAGATCATTGACTTTAATCAAGTTAGTTTCAGGAAAGTGTGCATAATTTCTTTCCTCACCCCTAGTCTGCTGAACCTTCATTGTCTTTTTTTTTTATGTTAAAAGTCAGCTGGAATCCCATTTTATGGCCATACTACTTGATGCTGGAAAAGATTCTGAGGAAGTAGGGTAATGTTAGTCACATAGAATCTTTGAACTATGTTTTGTAGGGAACAGACTACTGATTGTGTCAGCATCCCTCACACTACATGTAAAGATTTGGTGTGGAACAGTTCATTCTGCAATGAAACACAAGACATGATTGCCCTGAGTAGATTTCATTAGCTCAAAAAACATTACAGTGCTTTCTTCAAATGATTTGACATAGGATTCACCTTAATTGATTTCTAACAGAAATACATGTTGCTACCATTTTATTTTACCCTGTTGCAGGCACAAGTCTCATTTATTATATTAAACTTTGCAACCGAATACCTACACGAAAGGTTAATTGAGAGAAAAACAATATGCCGATGTTATGTTTCACAATCCCACTCTACCAGATCTCAGAGATCATGTTCTTTTTAAATTGTATGTATTTTTAAATTGCTGATGTATATGAAAGATCTTCTGTATGAAGTTATCTTAAAGTGGCACATGAAATTTGTCAACTTCTTCCCTTGTATTAAATTGCAAAGCTATTTAAAGCTAAGTGTTTAAGCTTTAAAAGATGATCTTGTGGATGCTTGCTGTTTTTTGTTTGATTCATTAGTTGATTTCTTTAATATTTAATATTCTTTAATATTTTTTAATGAGTGGTTGCATTAAATTGATAGTAAACAAACGTTGCAGTATAAAGGCAACTCATATTTCTTGTCACATAAGGATTATTATCTGTTAAAATTTTAGATCAATTTCTGCTTTCACAAAATAGTAGTAAGACCATAACAGATCATTACTTTCTCGGGATGTATAAAAAATGCCTTTTGGAAAATACATGTCCTCCTTCTTTGAATGAGGTCCTAAATCTTATAGCCAAACTCAACCCTTATACAAACTCTATGTCTTCTAGTTTACATCACAATAAATTCATCTGTTTTATCCTACTGTGGAAAACCATCCTTGGGAACTCTTTCATAATATACTGGCCAGTATAACTACGTTTATTGACATTTCTATTAGGTCCTACATATTAGATATGCTCTGCTGTGATTCTGTAGAAAATGTACTGAAGTCAATGGAGATACATGAGTCCAAATGGTCCAAGGAAAAAATGAATCCTGTGAGTTAGATTAGACAAAGATGAATCCACTGCTCTCATTTAAATTGCAGGTACAACTTAAGGCATTCACTGAAGTTTCCGGAGGTAGAAGAATGGTACACTAACTCACTATCATCCTGTCAAGTACTTCTGTGAGGGTTTTATTAGATCTGCAATTTAGGTCCAGTATAAAAAGGGTCAGTATCCTGATTTATCACAGTTTTATGACAGTGGTGTTCTGTCTGTGCTGAAGAAAGTGGAAAAATGGTTTCCTGGGAGTTCAGCTGCTGAATGAGCCAGATATGTATCTATGGGGATTTCAGGGACAAATCTTATAGGACATTACGCCTTGCCCCATGCTAAGGAATAAATCTAAAATCTTTGCAAGATTCCTCTTTTCAATTTGCACAATGCCATTTTGGTACAGTTTCAGACTAATGATTAATAGGAGATCAGCATAATGGCCCATGATGTGATTGCATGTGTCTTGAAAAAGCACAGAGAGAAAGCAAGATTTTATTTGGGATACATAATCCCAAATACATAAGTGTTTGTACATAAAAAAGAGGCCAAGTCATAGGCTCCATCAAGGCAGTTCTGCAGAATGTACTGATGTGAATGGGAAGGCTAGAAGACGGCAGAAGAACTGTATAGCATGTGGGAGAGTGGAATGAATATCTGACAGTTCTGCTGCAGTGATTGCCTATTGCTTGAGAGACTCCAACAAGGAAGAGAGTTTGATCCTCTATGTCAAAGTGCAGAGTGCATCCTTAGCAAAGATTTGAGACATAGGACCACCAGGGCAGTGTGATTCTTCTGACCATGATGAGCCCTGTCTTGCAAACACAGCAAGGTGAACTGAACTGCAGATGACTACAGCGGTCAGCCACAACTTCACCACTGTCAGGTGTCACCTTAGGCCCTAGGACCAGCCAGGAATGCATCCTGTGGAATAGGATAGGGTCAGTACAGACAGACAGACACAGCATAGTGCTTGTTCTGCAAATCTGCAGTGCTGATGTCAGCAGCACAGCCCAGATCAACAAGGGCATGGAGCGCAGCAAGTCTACAGAGCTGCAGTGTAGCTCAGTTGGAGTCAGACTCACTAGCCTCATCTTAAAAGCACTCCCCAGAGAAGGGAGCTGGTCCTTGCTGAGATTGTCAGCAAGGCCTGTTTTTTTGTGTTCTGCATGACACCTATAAGAAGTCTGGTATTTCTACCAGTAGTTCCTTCAGAATTGGCTGCAAGTTTCAAGTCTGTGCTTTTCAGAATGACCACAGTACCTTTGGCAGTTGATTAACTCCTTGGAAATTAGACTGATTTCACATCACTAATCTCTGAATATCTACTTGGGGATCTTACTTTTATTAGTGAGCAGACTGTGTGGACTGTTGATTTACTTAAGATGGGCCTGGTGATGATGGCTTTCACTTAAATTACTCTTTGACTAGTTTAACATTATTCTCTGTAAAAGAGAGTTTTGTGCCATATTCTGATGATCTTACTTGTGTTCAACTTCATCCAGCAATAACCTTAGATCTCATTCCCTTTTTAATTAATTAAATAAATAAATAAATAAATGCCCTTCTGTGGTTGATTTAACACTGCAAAAATATTTTGGATCCATCTGAAAACTGAAGGATACGTATTATAAAAATCCAATATTTTCTTTTACTTTAGCTGTGCTCTGTGTGCTTTTGTCTTTCTTTTGCCACCCAATTCAACCCTCTGCCTCAGTATCACTACATACTACTTGACAAAAGAGTTCAGTTTATCACTGAGGACTTCATTTTATGTGATGAGTATGCAGACTTAAGCCTAATATGATAGTATTCATTTACATATTAAGATTATGCAAATAGAAGTCTAATTGTGCTACCCTTTTCTGCTCAAGGCACTAACAAAGCAGATTATGAGAGTTAAGCCTAAACCTGAGTGCTGTACTTCGTGAAACACAAGTTTTGCACCTGGGACATGGCGATCCACAATTCATCTGTTCTTGATTCAGTGAAAAAATGTAATAGGCATATGCTTGCATGTGCTTGAAATCTTGAAGGTAAATATTAAGATAAAACAAGCATTAGCAGGTAAGCATTCCTGTTTTACAAAGCAAGAACTGCTCTCCTTTTCCCAGTGGGTCAATAAAACAAATCAGCTGAAAAAACAAAGCAAGAAAATATTTGTATAAGCCATTGGCGTAATCAAACTGTCTGCAGTGTTTCAGGCTTTGCATCCTTTCCTGTCACAATGATCAAATGAGTTGTCATAGCTGAGCAAGTTTGAGTGAGAACATTTATAGTAAAAGAAATGCCCTTGATTAGCAATATCCATGTTCTGTTAGCTACTGTTGAAGATTTGTGCTTTAATCCAGCAGCAAAGCTTACAGCCTATCCTCACAGCTTATTTTTTTCTTGATATTTTCTTTAAGTCATAATCTTATGTGTGGCATTTCAGTCATGAAAATTATGTTACAAATCCAATTTAATGTTTTTGCTGTAGGATGAAGCAGTAAAAGGGGCTGAGAGACAGATAAATATGGTTGGTTATAGAAATCTTTGATAAATAAAAAGATATGGCTTTGTTTTCTTTGATTTATGAAATCTTCAGTATACAATATACAGAGTCTGGGACTACTACTGAGAAAAAGTCAGAGAGGAAAATAGTAGCAGACTAAAGCCTAAATTGCACTTCTCTTTGTTTGGGAAAAGAACATTTTTGAGAGTAACAACGTCATGCTGCACTTATTTGCCTGTAACCAATAAAAAAAATTATGTCACATAACAGCATTAGAATGGCCACTAGCAGGCCTTGCAGAACTTCACCTTGAAATTAAAATAAGCAAACAAAAAACCCCATAACTAACAAAAAAAGCCCACAAACCCAGAAACCCAACTTTAATTTACAGTTTAAACTTTCAAGGAATGATACTTATTACCTGATGATTTAGATGCAGTGTGGAACTAGAAGGATGAAATTTTTTCATAAAATATGTCCTCTCTTTTCTGGCAATTTGGATTATCACTAGTTGTAATATATAAAGTGATTTCAAATGGAGTGTGTCTATGTACTGTGTTTTTATGTAGTGTGAGCATTATCTTTTATGACATTCAGTTTTGACTTCAACTGCATATTATCATAATTTGAGACAGGCACATGTAGTTCTGTTGCAACTAAATGAAAATCCAAAATCTCCTACTAAGCAAATTTTACTTCCAACGTATTTATATATTTCTCCTTCAGAATGCTGCCCTCTAGACCTTGTATACTTCAACATTTATACAGTGACAGAAGCAATTTATTTTTTATTTTTAATAAACATCCCTTAAGGTACTTTAGACAGTTATAGTAAAATTAGTAGCATGGTCACATATAAAGGGTTCCCTTTGAGAAGCAGTAACACAGCCTTGTTACTTCATTCTGAAATAGTAGCTAAGCTTCATGCACGTCTTATGAGGCTGTGGTGAAAAATATGTAATAATTTCATGAGGTTAATATTTGTTAATGTACTGTGACCTCTGTTATTTTCAGATTGGTTCTGAAATACTCCCTTGATGCACTCATAGTAAAATTGTCCAAGAAACTTACTTTTGTAATGGAAAAAAGTAGCATATATTGATACCTAAATATACTTTTTATGTGAAAAATTTTGTAGTGTATGGATGCTTATTTGTGCGTGTTTTGTTGGATAACTTCAGAGATCCATCAGGATTTACTTTTTTGTGTCTGAAACTGTGTGGTTATTTCTGTCAAGGTGTCAGTATAGGCTGCTTTTCACTGTTCTTTACATACTAATAACAATTTTGACTTGCTAATAATATGTAACTGGTAAAACTTTTCCCCCTTCAGGGCCTAAAATGTCTGTAAAGAGATAAAGAAGCCTTCCACTCCTTTAGCCGATGTTAAAAGTGTTGTTGTTGTTATTGTTTTTCCCACTGCAATCTGGAAGCCTGTAATAACAAGCCCTCAGATCTAAAGCATTATTTGTGAAATCTTCAAATATTTCTGTCACTGTACTGTGCATCCAGTAACTTCAGTGTTTTGAAAGCATTCAGAAAATCCTTCTGGGTGGCTACTTGCTCTGTATTACTTGCACTGAATGCTGGATTCAGTTCTAGGAAATCTGGAGAAGAAGTGGACCAAAGGCAATTTTTCTTCTCATTAACAGAATTTACAGGATTGCCTCCTAGAATAATCTTACTTTCGTCATTTGGAAAGACCTAGTAATCCCTATAGGATCCTGCTTTTTTTGACCCTAAGTTACAATTTAGTTATGAGTGGGAAAGTAAGGGGAGGAGAAAGATAATAAACTCTGTATAGAAATTTTGTACTGGGGACAATCTGAGCTACTAGCTTTGTACAAGGGCTGCTCTGAAAGTAATGCCTCCTACTTCACTATGTTGTCCCATGACATCAGAAGCTGGTGTTGGTGGTATGGAAGTAGAGGCTGAATCTTCCTGCCAATATTCCAGTACAGTTTTTTTGCTGTGTGACAGAAAGCAGCAGAAGGGCAGTATTACAGAGTGGCATCTGACATGGAAATGTATGTGAAGCAAAGGTGTGAATTGAATTCCTCCATGAAAAAAAAATGGTACCCATTGATATTCATTGATGCTTGCTGAACACTTATGGAGATATCCAAACATTGGATGTGAGCACAGTGAGGTGGTGGGTGATGCATTTCAGCAGTGGTTACTGTGACATGAAAGTCAAGCCACGTTCTGAACAGCCATGCAGATTTTTACAAGTGTGGCATGCAGGCTCTTGTTCATCTCTGGCAAACGCACAGCTAATGGTAGTGACTATGCTGAAAAACAGTTTTGTAGCTGAGAATTTGCTCTATCAAATAGTGCTATTGCACTCTGTTGCAGTTCCCATGGAAATAAATATAAGGTGCTACTTTCAGAAAGACCTACATGTATCAGAAATGTAGGCTGACATAGAAAGGGAACTTGCAAAAGCAATTAAAAAACACTTCTGATGTGACTTCATTATTGCTCATAGGAAGACCAGATTAAAGGAAAACTACAGTTTTCTTATCAAGAGATGTAGGAGGAAAACAATTACCTAAATTATAAATATTGTAAAGAAGTATTAATGAAAGTTCCAACATCACTAGCTTGTACCATTGTGGCTGCCAAAATATAATTAAGTTTAATGTCCAGAGGGATAAAGTGTTTGTGAGTATATGCAACTAACCTAAAAATGTGACACTGGTTGATCAAGATGAAAAATGAGAAAACATTTCTAACCTTAAAAACCTTCAACAAAACCTTAATAAGCAGATTTTAAAAAGTGTAAAACTAGGAACCCTAAGATATGGGAAGGTTATGCCTAGTGGATCTTTCAGAGAAAGTATATTGATTTGAATAAAACAGAAGAAAGAGTAAAAAAATATATAATGTGTTTTAGCAGCAAGTTGCGAAAGATATGCTCATTCAGGGGCATTTTATAAGTATTACCTATTAAAGTGTTGAGAAAAAAACTGTACTTCTACTATGAAAATATTTGAGTAGAAAATACTGGGATATAGAATAAACTTTTTTTTTTAGTATGTATAGAATAAACTTTTGCATGCTCTGGTACACTGGATTAAAAAAAAAAAAAAAAAAAATCAAGATAATTACCGAGAATTCAGTAGAATCAGCCAAAGAGAAAGGAAAGCTGGGAGTGTAAGCTTATTTGAAGGGATGAGACTTGCAAAAAGGAAGAGTTGGGAGAAAGAAAAGGGAATAAGTGGCAGCAAATCAGGTGGTAAAGAATAAGTTCAGATGTGCCTGACAAGCAGCCTGCTCACTGTAGTGCAACAAAGGAGGCATCCTGCTGTTCTGACCACACATGTGTCTGACCTATTTTTGCAAGGGAATTTGGGGTGTTTTTCCAGTACTGGATGTAGAATACTTGTAGGAAATGGGCTGAATGCCTATCTTCCTTACACATTTTTGTCATCCTGAAAGATGTTTACTTCAGTTTCTCATTCAAATTTTCAGACAATGAGTACGTTCATTTTGAACTGGCTCAGCATTTTCTGATATAAGGCTCTTTCATTTGAATGCTAGTGACAGCAAAAGTATTTGGAAAAGTCTACACTAGTCATAATTCACTTAAAGGATGAGTTCAATTGCCTTCCTTGACTCAGAAGGTGATTGAATACATTGATGGTTGAACCGCTAGGTCTATGGGTGAATATTCGCATGTCACAACTTACTTGAGTGGAATTACATTGTAGCTTAACTTGAAATTTTCTTACTTGTCTAAAAGCATCTTTTACAGTTGTTAATCAAGCTAAGTAATCAGCACAAGTTATATGTTGATGAAAGTAACAGCAGCAATTCTGAGATTATGTTTTTGTGATGCCCAACAGAAGAGACTGGGTGGCAGGTGCAGAAGGTGCAGATGATCCTCCAGAACGTGTCTACAAACCAGCATTATTTTACATCTGCAAAGCAGTCACAAATTCATAGTTCAAGAATAGCTGTTGGCAGTGGGAACATGGTGATGGGAGTATGCTCTGGAACTGATGACACTTCTTTGAATGCCAACTGTAATTTGATGCTTTCAGCTTCAAATCTGGATTTCCTTTTAATCAAGTGTATCCTTTATATTACAATTAGGGAAACATGCAAACTTCCTTCAAACTTCTCTGCTATTGGTATTTGTTTACAAAGAATGGTGTCAATTAACTAATTGTGTTTGTGAGCACAGCCTGGCAAATATGTCATTTTTAAATAAGAGGTACCTGACTGTAAGCTTTGTAGTGACCTGGCAGCACAGGATCTCAGGTCTTGCCCAGGATTGCGATGATCACTGCTCTTTTTAGAAAGTTTTAGCAACTGTTAGTGGCTGAGTAATTGTCCAGACTGCCCAAGGTTGTATCTGTGAGTGCCACCATGAGGAAGACCTGACAACCTTAGGCAGTTCCTGTATGACAAACACATGCCCATGTAGTCAAAGAGGACTATAAGAAAAATCTTAACTCTGTGTGTATGCTCTTGTTCCTTTTTTTTTTTTTTTTTTTTTTTCCAGAAGCCAATTCTAAGACAGGCCTATGAAGCTCCTTCCTGTTCAACGTAATTCTGAGATCATAATCTCCCTTGATGAAGATATGAACATGGTAGAATAGTATAGAATAATATAGATCCATGCTTTATGTGTTTCCCTCTACACTAGGGATACAGTAGGTAAAGATATCTTGTTTATAGCTGGTCAGGCATATTTCAATGAAAATCCATACGAGTAAGTAGAATGCAATGTTAGTTTGCAGATTCAAGAGTCAAGGGTTTCTTGAAACTGGGTAGTTTCTATGATTTTGGTTCATCTTTCTAACATCTTTCTCCCCAAAGACCTATTCTCTAATAGTATTAAGTACTGTTATTAAAAGATTTTTTCCAATTGGTTAGTATATTATAATTCCTGGCATTTCATGACTCATACATATTTTTTTCTAGAAATCATAAGTCATGTTATTTCAAAAAAAGATTCCATTTATTTTGTAACAAGGCTATAAAAATACTTGTCCTCTATTGCACAACACTGTGTTTGTTACTGGGCTAGCAAATGAACAACCGTATATTTGTTGTATGTACATATATACATGGGGAATATAAGTAATGTGGGAGGATCTACCACAGTTACTTTACAGGAAATGTTATGTACCCATTGTACCTAAAAGTAGCTATGGTTAAAGGTTACCTGCTACATTTTCCCCTCAACTGCTTCAATAAAAACGACAGATACATTATCAATTAAGTTCTCCAAAGTATTTTAAAATATGTTTCATTGGTTTTCACTAGCATAGAATCAAAGAACAGGTTGGTTTGAAAGAGACATTAAAGACCTAGTTCCACCCCCACTGCCATGAGCAGAGACAACTTCCACTAGACTATGTTGCTCAAAGCCCTGTCCAGCCTGGTATTGAACACTTACAGAGATGAAGCATCCACAACATCTCTGGACAACCTGTTCCAGTGCCTCATAACCCTCTGAGTAAAAAAAAAATAAAATTCTTGATGTCTAATCTGAATCTCTCCTCTTCTAGTTTAAAGCTACTATTGCTTCTCCTATCACAAGTCTTTCTGACAAAGTGGTCCTCTCCTGCTTTCTTGTAGACCCTCTTTAGGTACTGAAAATCCACTATGAGGCCTTCCCAGAGCCTTCTATTCTACTGACTGAACAACCTTAACTCCCTTAGTATTTGAGGTATTAACAAATCTCAGATCATCTAACCATTACAGTTCCTCCTATTGTTTCTGTAGCAGATACTCCTGATTTGCCAGTTCGTCTCAATTACTATTATTAATATTATAATACTATGAATATTAACTATATTAATAATATTTTTAGTTTTACTTTAAAAAGATTCCAAAGTGTATTTCTCTGTCTATCATTAAGTTTATTGGAGAGAAGTCTTGAAGTCCACATTCAACAGTATTCTTTGTTGTTTTTGTTTTGTTTCGGTTTGTTATTTTAAGTATTCAAAACCATCCATTTTCATTTGCTGGCTAATCCATTTCTCTCTCCTGAAATAGAAGCTAGTATCTTTGCCATGATATGGACCTCACTGATAGAAAAAGAAAAGCTAATTAAACAATGCAAAGAAACCAACTTCACTGTTTCTTAAACTTATTTTTCATTAAATATAACATAAACAAAACTCCATGACAAATTTATCATCTGCTATAATGCATTATTTAGATTAATATACTTTAAGCGTAAGGTATGTGAGAAAAGTGAGATAGTTAATTTTCTTCACAGACATTACAGGTATATACATTTAAATAAACAAATTTCTAAGAGAGACATTCATTCTTAATGCATTATATTCACCGATAAATGTCAAAACAAAATAATGCCTGACATTGTGATTTCAACAGAACATTGCTAAATCCTTAAATTGAAAGTCCAAGTTTTGTTAGTTTTTTTTTTTTTTTTTTTAAACCACAAGTCCTCTATATCAACTTATGTATTAAAATTTATGAAAATAGGTCAATCCATATCAATTCAGACATACAGGTCACATATTTCCTTCAACACGCATAGCTGAAAGGAACTTCAAAATTAATACCAGATGAATCTGAACCTGTTACAATCTTTATTATAAAGTAATAGATGGACATAAAATTGAACTTTGAAAACAACAGCTGTCTTCAACAACATTTTGGGAAACCTGAGTTTAATTTGATTTCAAGGGAAATCTAAATTAAATTTTAATCTATTGTTATTTAGTTTGACAGTTGATTGTCAGAATATTATACTGTAAGTCATGGATCTTTCAGGTGACATCTCAACATTTTAGGTATTACATCAGATGCTTCCTTTGCTGGTATACCAGAGTTGTTTCATTCTCTCACACCCCCTGGATGCACAGGAATAAAAGGAAATTAACAGATCGTTTTTTTTTCGTTAGAAGAATCTATACTTCTAGCCTGTTTTCCATAAAACTACATCATAATGAAAGATGTATGTTTTGTGATGCTCTTCTAACTAAAATTTTGAATACAGTCCAGACTATAAGGCAAGTTACATGACAAATAGTTGTGTGTCTATTCAGCAGAAAATACTATTTAAATTCTTCTGTTATGCAAGATCAACAACATTTTAGCCAATTCAGCCAATTTTTTATTTTTATTATTTTATATTATTATAAAATATAATATATTATTATATTATTCAGCCAATAATTAAAAAACAACCACAGGCCTTCCCTAACTTAAGAGTAGATCTGTGCTAGCTTAGCATTTACCCAAGGGCAAAATTATTTCTCAAAAGCCCTTCCAGTCATCCTACATCTGTGTAAGTATTTGCTAATGTTTGAGTAATATTTAGGCAAAATATGTTGAACCTGCATTCATCTTTCTGACAGTGCCATATTTTCCTTTCAAATCTCTCAGACTTTTACTGATAAAGATACTGATTAATAAAAGATTAGGTGCTTTTTTAATCTCAGAAACAAGCAGTTTTTCAGAAAATACCAGGCACAAAACAGCACAAAAATGGGGCAGTTATTTAGAAAACCTAGTCTATTAAGTCCGATATTAATATAATAATATAGATAGTAACTAATATAGAACATATGAACAGAATGGTCTTCCAACATTGCTTAGAATGACCAACTTGAACAGAGATTTTTCAGCCACCTCAGAACAAAGCACAATATTTTTCTACCCCCCCCCTTTTCTAATAAGGATGTAGTTATATAAATAAATAGTGTATATAAATATATATATTAATTAATTTTCAATTTCCCTTAAAAAGTAAAAGCACTAAATGGATTCAAGGCAAGCAAATATTTATAGCTATGACTTGCAAGTTAGCTTCCATTTATGTATTTTATGGATCATAAGCTGTAGTATTTGTATAGGTAAGCTATCCCACAAACAGTTAATACCTTTATCTGTGATAACCTACTTGTTTTTTGTATTTTTCAGGAACTAGTTAGATTACTGATATAACTGGTGCTGTTCTGATGTAAATATATAAGGAAAAAGCAGCTGAGTTATTTGAAACTTCTTTAAAAGAGAAAACATGAAATAAGGAAAAAGGTGAGATACCACATTATGAAAAATATAAAAATAACTTGATAAGCAATCTTTAAAATGACAATTAGATCCCAAGATTCTTCAAACCTTATTTAATTTACATATCATTCATTGTCCATCTGTTGCATTTCCAGATTTTCTTTGCCATCTGGTTTTCTGATGCTAAATCCACTGCACAAGTTTCTCTACATATAAGGCCTCTAAACTGTAACTGATCTAAGTGATTTATTAAAATCTATTATAAAATAAATATGGTTGGGCTTTTTTGGGGCAGTAGTTACACGCTCTAATTCACCTGCGTAGCTTATAATGACTGGAAAGATGACTTCAGAAAAGAATAAAGAGCCGAAGGACATATCCAGAGAAATCTCACAGCAGTTCAGAAGAACACAGATATTGAGAGGAATATATGATAGAGAGGAAACCTGATGAACCGAGAATGTGTGACACCATCCTACAGGGGAAGCAGTAGCAGCTGCTGCATGTTAAACAGCACTTTACTTTGCAATTGGTCCTAATAATTTTAACAGGATAGACTTCACTTCACTGGTGCTTCATATTCTGTCCTTTGTAACATATCCAGCAATTTGGCCTCTTCACACACCCTGGGACTCTTAGACTGTTGCAGTTGCTCATCTGTTCTGATTTTTGTCTTTAACTGTTCCATGCTTCTCCCAACAGACACTCCAACTCTGTCAATTCAACAGCTGCTACACACACTTCTATTTCTGGCAGAGTACACCAATGGTTTCAAGAGGATTACTTGAAGGGTAGGTAGGTCAGAATCTACAGTTCTATAAAATATAGCACATTTGATCCTACGTGATCTTCACAGGTTGGGCTAAAGACACTGTTCTTGATTCAGTGGATTCTGAAAATATACCCTTGTTTTGATCACTATATTTTCAGGCTGATTAAACAAATCGTTCCTATGATTTTATTCATCGTAAATGAGGGGAAGGCACTCACTGTAGAAATGGCATAATATACATTAATTGCCTGGCTGGGTATGTAAATAGGTGATAGAATAGTGGATGAAATGGCAGCCTGCTTTCTAGGATTTCAAGTGAAAATGAAGCTTTTTATCTTTGAATTCAGAGCAACACAACACTGGACTGGTAGATAGCTATCTGCTATAAATAAAACTCCAGAGAGAAAGAAAAAATTATTATAAAGATTAAACTGTTTGAGTTTTCACAGAAAAAAAAAAAAAAAAAAAAAAAAGAAATATTCAGATATCACAGAACTTAGACATCACTAAAGTTTCTCACTGTTAGGCCAACTAGGAAATTCTACAGTTTGTGAAAAGTCCAGAATCAGAGAAAAACAGCTTTGAAGTGAGAAATATGAGACAGGGGCTATTATTTTTATATTCAGTCTAAATAACACAAGTAGACTAGGTTGGAATAAATTCTTATGTCCGTATCTAGATATACATGAATAAATAATAATTTATAAAGGTACATAAAGTCTTCTGGTTTAATTTTACCAAACAGATACAGTCCATCATCTAAGCATATTTCTTCACCTACTTAGAATAAGTGGTGCTGCTAGCCAAGCTCGAGCCATGATTTTTCTCTGCTTTTCCCATTCTTCACTACAATATTTATGTGCCTCTATCAGAAGAAATTAAGTTCTTGTACTACTTAAACTTCAAGACCAGAATTCTGTCTTGGTTATCTGTGGTTTACACTCTGATGTGAAATGCAAAGTCAAGGCATATTTTGACCCCAAATCTTCTTTGAACACATTAACCCATTCAAATTCTTCCCTGAGAGTACTCCAGGTCCAATGCAACAAATGAAACAAATCTGAAGCAATATCAGATACGAGCAAAGAATTTCATGAAGTTCTTCATGAAATTAAGGAAGTGATTCATGGAATATCAGTTTCATTCTCAAAGTACACATCTTACTTAGAAGCTTGTTCACAGCATAAGGCAAAAAGTTTTCAAATGTTCTGAAGGACATATTGAGATCTCTGCCCTCCATTCCACTGACACTGAAAAAGTGCTGGTACTAAAAAAAAAAAAAAAAAAAAAAAAAAGAAAAAGAAAAAAAATCTTTTTTCTCCTCATCACTGCAGTATCTCATTGATCAATTCTACTTAAATGTCTCAAACAAAGTTAAAACTGTTTATTTCTAACAATTTCCAGTACTAAAGAATGTTTCTGGTAAGTAATATTAATTACCAAAAGAATCACAGAATCACAGAATCACAGAATTGTAGGGGTTGGAAGGGACCTCCTGAGATCATCGAGTCCAACCCCCCTGCCAAAGCAGGTTCCCTACACCAGGTAGCACAGGTAGGCATCCAGGCAGGTCTTGAACGTCTCCAGAGAAGGAGACTCCACCACCTCCCTGGGCAGCCTGTTCCAGTGCTCCGTCACCCGCACTGTAAAGAAGTTCTTGTGCATGTTTGTGCGGAACTTCCTATGCTCCAGTTTCTGGCCGTTTCCCCTTGTCCTGTCTCCACTCACCACTGAAAAGAGTCCGGCCTCGCCATTCTGCCCCCCACACCTTAGATATTTATAGACCTGGATCAGGTCCCCTCTCAGTCTCCTTTTCTCAAGGCTGAACAGACTCAGTTCACTCAGCCTTTCCTCATAGGAGAGATGCTCCAGGCCCTTCACCATCTTCGTGGCCCTCCGCTGGACTCTTTCCAAGAGATCCCTGTCAAAAGACTACATTAAGCTTAATTTTGTTATGTTACTTAGCCCTTTCTCAGTAATCCAGACTTCCAAATCAGTAGATTATTCTGTATGAATTTAAAAAAAAAATAAAATAAATAAATAAATAAATAAATAATTAAAAAAAGCACAGCAAGAAAGCTCAGATTGTAGGAGCTTTTTTTCCTTTTTTTCCTCTTTGGGTAAAAAAATGTGCATAGCTTACAGCAATGTGGAAATCCACACAAATGTTAAAGCACAGTTTTTGGCTGTATTTAGATGATTTTTAGATATTTTAGATTTTTTTTTTTCTTTTTTTTTTTTTTTTAAGATATTTTCTTATTTACAGGTTACAAATCAGATAAGTATATAACATTCTAAATAGCTCCAGGAAAACAGTAAATATCCTATGACAACATCTTTAATGAAGAGACTGTGGCACTTAAAAACACAGAAACCTTGACAGAGTAACATGAATTTGAGCTTACCCATTTTTCAGCTGGGCTGAATGCAAATTTGTTGTTATGTCAGTCAGATGGCTACAGCATGCCTAGAGTATTTAGTCAAATCACTGAGATTGAAGTTGTAACCAACCATTTTGTCCAACCCCCCTGCCCAGATACTCCTCCCAGGTACACATCCCCTACAAACACTCTGAGGATACACTCTGTTCCATCACCCAAATTATGAAGACCTTGAAAAGTACTGTATGAATATTAACCTCTAGCACACAACTGGTCATTGGCTTTCAGTGAGAATTCACACCAGCAATCACTACACTCTGGGCGCAGCCATTAAGACTTTTCAAACCACCTCACTGTCAGCCCATCCCATACCATTCTTACTTTGAGAATCTCAAAAGAGACAGTGTTCATAGAACAGACAAAGAAAGTTGTTGGTCAAGGTAATTGTGGAAGATTAATTACCAATTACTGGCACTGTTATGAGATGAAGCAGAGGAGGCAAGAGCAGAACAAGCTAGTTAGAGAAGCCTGCTCTTGACTGCTTTGCAGCAGTGGCAGCTCTCCATATTTGTTGGCACCCTTGTCAGAAGCTCGCCACCCATTTGACTTGAGGAGCTGCAGGATCATCTTATAAGAAGGCTCTTCCTCCACTGACACTGGAATAGATTCTGACACAGAGCTGCATTTGCAGGACTCACAACTCAAGGCAGGTGATGACATGCTACCAGAAAGAAAAGGTGAGAAGCATGAGGTAGGCAGAAAGAAGAATCAAAGTCCTGTGCAGCAGTCTGCTGCAAAAGAAGCAAGTTTTTCACCCTGCCTTCTCCTCACATGGACTGCCAAGGCCAAGGTTGCCACTTCACAGTGGCCCAGACATTACTCTCGCAGCTGTTTATGCCCAGGGACATATTAGCAAAAAAAGCTGCTCATGGATCTCACTGTGTTCAAAAATGGCAGGGTAGAGAACCTTCCCATCCCATGTACTCCATAGTTGTTGGTGGCCCAGGATTGAGGTGCAGAAAGAGCTTCTATTTAGAATACAATCATAGAATCACCAAGGTTGGAAGACACTCAAGATCATCTAGTTCAACCATCCACCTACCAGCAGTATTTCCCTACTAAACCATGCCCCTTAATATAACATCTAAACTTCTCTTGAACACCTTCAGGGTTGGTGACTCAACCACCTCTGTATGCAGGCTGTTCCAGCACCTGACCACTATTTCAGAGAATAGGTAATTCCCTAATATCCAACCTAACCTCCTCCAGGGCAATGTGAGGCCACTCCTTCTAGCCCTATCTCTACTTACACAGGAAAAGATAATCCCCACTTCTCCACAAACCCCCTTTCAGGCAGTTGTGGAAAGTGATGAAGTCACCCCTGAGCCTCCTCTTCTCCAGACTGAGCAATCCCAGTTTCCTCAGCTGCTCCTCGTAGGACTTGTGCTCCAGACGACCCATCAGCTTTATTACTTTTCTCTGAGCATGCTGCAGCACCTCACTGTCTTTTCTGGGCTCAAAATTGACACAGCACAAGGTGCAACCTCACCAGGGATCCCCTAGTTGTTAGGTAAACACCACGTGATTTCTCTCAAGATCATCTGTTTCATAACCTTCCCAGCACTAAAAGGCCAACAGGCCTGTAATTACCTGGATCCTCCTTACAATCCTTCTTGTGGATAGAAATCACACTAGTAAGCCTTAAGTCCTCTGGGACCTCTCCCAGTGAGAGAGTCTTTATTTTCAGTGGTCACACATTCCTCACTGCACCCAGTCAAGGATAGAGACTTTCCTTAGTCCTTGTTTTACTGGCAATATATTTGTAAGAAAGTTTTTATTCTTGTAATGCTATAAATATGACAGAAATTACAGCAATAATAGCAGAATAGCATAGTCCTAAGATACAGCAGATGAGAACAAGCCAAAAAGCAGCAGCCACAGACACACAAACAAAGGAAAAAACATTTGCTAACCTCTAGAAAAACCACAGGTAGGCAGGGATCTCCAAGAAGATACCCTCACCTCCACTGCCAATCCTTAAATGAGATCTGAGAAGAGGTGGATCCTGGCTCCACCCCTTCTGGTCACTCAGCTGCATTGCTTGCACCTTAGCTCCCCTGGGTTGGTCCTGCCTTCCCACCAGGTACTCAATCACTGTGTCAGGCCATGACTTAGTATTTTCACTACAGTTCACTTCTATTGCTGTGGCCAGGTTGAATTCAAGCTGGGCTTTTGCCTTTCTAATTTTCTCCCTGCATCTCCTAACTTATTTGTAATCTCCCCGAGTTGTCTGTCCCTTCTTCCACAGGAGGTTGACTCTCTTTTTCTCCTGGAGCCTCAGAAAAAGTTCCCTATTCATCTACATCTGTCTTCTTCCCCAACAGATCATCCTATAGCACAGGGGGACAGCCTGCTTCTGCACTTCTAAGTTGTCATTCTTGAGGAGTGTCCAGCATTTCTGGACCTGTTAACCCTTCAGGACTAACTTTCAAGGGACTCTCCTTACCTGTGTCCTGCAGTGTTCAAAGTGCACCCTCAACAGTCCAAGCTGGCCCCCCTCATGACTTCACCAAGAATAGAGAACTCTACCATTTTGAGGTCACAAATATCTTCCAGCCTCCACATCTCCCACCAGTCTTTCTGTTTGTGAACAGC
This sequence comes from Lagopus muta, assembly GCF_023343835.1. Classification (NCBI taxonomy): domain Eukaryota; kingdom Metazoa; phylum Chordata; class Aves; order Galliformes; family Phasianidae; genus Lagopus; species Lagopus muta. The sequence continues at coordinate 93,788,464 of NC_064433.1, forward strand.
TAGTCCAGCAGGACACCTCTTCCAGTAGGATCCCTTACTTGCATGAGCAAGTTATCTTCAACTCAATCTAGAAACCTCCTTGACTCCTTCTTCTGCACTGTATTATATTTTCAGTATATGTCAGGGAAGCTGAAGTCCCTTATGAGAAGAAGGACTAGTGATCATGCAACTTCTGAGAGCTGTCTGTAAAACACCTTGTTCATCTCTTCATCCTGTTAAGTGGTTGTATGGGAACCGCTGAATCATGCCTGAACCTCTAATTGAATACCTGAGGCGAGCAATGAGTCAGCCGTTGGAGCAGAGGTGAAGACAATTCTTCATCATGCTATTGGAAGGGGTGGAGCCTGGCTCCACCTCTCCTAGACCCCATTTAAGAACTGACTGCCTGTAGGGAAGATCCTCTTTTTTGGGAATTGCTCCTCTTGGAGTCCTCTTAGTGAGCCCAGGACAAGGGTAAACTTTCCATCCATTCTTTGGTGTGATAACCTATTTAACCTAATTTTCCTGTCTATTTCTTAATTATAACATCATTGGTTAATAATTTCTTAATTATAACAGTCATTGGTTATACAGTGGTCTATAACAAAATCACACCAGGATGTCAGCATTGTCAGTCCTTCTGATATTTACCCATAGAGACTCAACCTTACCTCTCTCAGCTCAACAATGAAACACTCTTAAACATAGAGAACAATACTGCTACTTCTTCCTTGTCTCTCCCTTCTGAAGACCCTATAGCCACTCATTGTAGCACTCTAGCCATGGGAGCAATTCAACCATGTTCAGTAACAGTTGCCTGTCACACAATGGCTTCCAGATCCTCTTGCTTGTTACCCGTGCTGTGTGCACTAGTGTACATGCAATTCAGCTGAGCCACTTGCCTCCTCTCCAACCCTGTCATCATTCACCATGTCTTCTCTCTAACAAGCTTCGTTTAACCCCTTTCCCCTTCATACCTAGTTTAAAGCCCTTTCAACAAGCCCTGCCAGTTCCTGAGCTAGGATTCATTTCACCCTTTCAGAGAGGTGAGACTCATCTGCAGCCATCAGGCCAAGCATTAAGAAAACTGCTTCATGATAATAATAATAATAATTAAAAAACAAACAAACAAACAAACAAACAAAAAACTTCAATTACACCAGACTCTTAGCCACATATTTATCAGATGGGTTTTCCTGGTCCTCTCAGTATCCCTTGCTGCCATGAAGGGACAGAGGTAAATACCATCTTTACTACTTTAGCATCAGCTAGACACTGTAATGCCCCAAAGTCTCTTTTGATAGCCCTCAGGCTTCTCTCAACATCTTTATTGCTACCAACCTGAACTATCAGTAAGGGATAATAATCAGAGAGGTAAACCTTGTTAATAATACACACAAATTCAAGAAAGAAGTTTCTATTAATGACCTAGTACATATCACTGGGATCCTAATTAAAAAGTAACTTAAAGTCTGTATATTTTGTTAAGCTTTGACACTGACTAATGGAAGAGGAGAGAGGAAAGAGGAAAGAAAAGGAAAGAAGCAGTGCAGTGATGTGGCTGTAACAGCAGCAGGATGAGTCACAACAGAGGGGGTGTCAAGAGGCTATAAGAGAGTCAGCACCATGGTGCTGTAGCCTAGGCCTTCAGTGAGTGCAGCATGCAACTGCTAATGTCCATGGATTGGGTGATCTTAATCACCCTGATGTTGATGGGCATCATGAAGCCTCAGATGGGAATTAATCACATGTATGTGAATGTACACAAGCATCTGCCTCCAGAGCAGCCTAGTCCAGACATGGTTTGGCCACTGCACAGCATGGAGCAGGGGAGCCAGGAGCAGAGCGGGACAGCTGAGGGAGTCGTGCTCTTTGCTGCCTAGCAGCACTGTCAGCTCTGGGCCTTTGCCTAGAGTCCTTGTACTGCTGCTTGGGAATGCAAATAATTTTCTTCATTATATAGGTACAACTTCACAATTGCAATCTCTGAGGTCGTAACTATTTCCAATTTCCTGTAGGTTGTCACCAGATTTATTCTGACTGTGAAGGTAAAGGAGTTATGCTATGCAGTACAGGAGTGATTTGAACACAGTGTTTTAGTATCGATTGATTTTGAACAGATTTAATGCTATTTCAAGCGATGGCTGCATGTGTTTGCATGGCATGATGCCTGTTGCAGGAAGAGAACCTGCTTAGAATGGTGTGTATCAGAGAGCTCTCTCTCTCTCTCTGAGTTTTGATTTTCCTACTTGGAAAGGACCTGCACAGCTGAGATCTTGTCTTTATCTAGCTCCCATACATTGCTGTACAGGGCAGCCTTAAGGAAAATGCTGCAGGGAAATGCAGGGAGAAAGCTGATATTGTCTTACCCCAAAGGAAAATAGTCGAGCTTTAGGAAAAGACAGAAAATATTTCCCAGGATTATACACTGCCTTTCCCAGTCCTGTTTGCTCATATACTCATGTGCTTTATACTATACATCAAAAATAAGTTTTTTGCAAAAATAAAACAAAATCCTGCTCTCTTACTGCTTCCAAATTTTTGAAAGCATGTCTTGATTTACAGTCTCATTTCTGTACTAACCAATTTTCTGAGGCATTCATTCCTTATTACACCTTCATTCTCCACAGAATTTGTTCCATGAAGAATCATGGTAGGTGACTGCCAGATTGCTTGCCCCTCTCTTGTACAACTTAGTACAAAGTCCGTGAAATGTCAGATGTGAGAATAAAAATCGGTCTTTGGATTCTACTTCTTTGAAAGATATGGACATATCATCCAGAACATTCATTTTGTGAGTATCTCAGTAATTCACCTCTACTCAACCAGGACATATATGTCACTGATTAGTGAGCTCCATTATAAATAATAATAAATTGCATTAAAATGTATTTGGGGATAAATACATATGGTTACATAGAAAATATTTGCTGAAAGAAAAATAATAATAAGATTGTAATTTCCTTTTCTTGAAGAATATCTAGATCATAGAAAAAAATATACCTTGACTGAAATTTTGTTGCTAAAGATGAGGGTACTGAAGACCTATAGCACTTGGTACTTTCCAGAAGGAAATTTGGATCTCAAGATGATTAAAGCAAACTGACATCAGAAGTAATTTGTAATCCCTACCTGATGTCTGTTGAAATCTCTTCCACAAGTTACAGACTCTGTTGACTATTTTCATTTAGCATATGCAACTGGCTCATTCCTATCAAAAGTACCATGTATCAGAGCTGTTCATTAGAAAACACAGGCATTTGGGGTCAGCTCAGTGGGAAAAATGCTGTATTACAAAAGTAATTATTTTCCTTAGGCAGAAAAAATTGTTGACATGGTGAAATTTTGGATGACCAAATGACTTCGTTGGCATCAAAATTTCATTCCTATCTATCATCAAATCTTGGGAAACATACAGTTCTCAAACTCTCACTATCCATGACTTCACTGTTATTGTTATTGATCACTAAGAACCCTTATGGCAAAGGACAATGTCATAAGGATACAGACAATAATCCTTTAGCTTCCTTGGGGAGGAAAGAAAAAAAAAAAGGAAAAAAAAAAAAAAAAGGATTTTTTTCTTATTTGGTGTGACTGGGTTGCCTTAAAATGGCTTCGGTACTGGGAAGAGCCAGGAAGAATAACAGCATGAAAACGGGAGAAAAAAATCAACATGTGGCTGAACTGAGCATAAACAGATATGGCAGTTCAGTGCAATTCCCTGGCTAGCAATGCTGAAGGACAGATGTCTGAATTTGGCTGATCAGAATGAAGGAAACTGGCACAAAGATCAAGACATCTAAAAATAGCATATATCTAAAGCCTGAATTATTTCAGTTAAATCAATCCATCTAAGAGCATAAAAATGTTCTTCCTTTTTGCCATCCTGGCCCACCTTGTATACATAGTTAATATAAAGCAAGTGGTAATATTGAGAGTGTATTTATTTTATTTTGACTAATTTTTTCAACATATTTATTCTTTCATCAGCTTTTAAAATTTTAAAATTGACAACTTCCACTTTTTTTTTTTATATTAAGCTTCCATTTCTCCCCTATAGAGCATGAGTGTCCAACATTTTGGCTTGCCTGAGATGCATTGAGTGAAGATGCTTTGGGCCATATAAAAAATATATAATATAGTTAAGGAACAAATCTTTTTTTTTTTCACTTTTTATTAAAATGTTAAAACAAGAGGGCAACATAAATAAAACTAGTGGATTGGATATATATGCTAGAGTTATGGCTGTTCCATATGTAATGGTGTCAGATATATTCAAGTTGGTATCATATTTTTAAACAACAAATCACAGAGTGAAGTGCTCTTTGCACAGGCTTACCTTGCCAATGTTCTTGCATGTTAATCACAAAATTCTCATGGACCATTTTTGTCATTAATGTTGAGGCTATCGTTGAAAAAAAAATGAAAATCATTAAATTACAGACAACATATAATACAGTGTCACACAACATGGAATAACGATCACAACTGCAATATAAACTGTCAAAACAAATAATTTAACAAATGTTTTGATACAATTCAAACTAAACATCAAATTCATTTATTAAAAAGGTACACTGAAATGGTAAACATTCACTGGAAATGAAGACAAAAACATACAGTCTCATTGAATACCAACTCTCAGTGGATGGATTTCCCAAATTACAGATGTTTTTTGCATTTACTGAATTAATAACTAAAAAATACCAATCTCTGAAATTTAGTACTCAAAAATGCTGATATACTTGTGCTTTCCAACACAAAAAGATGTTCAAATTCACTTACTATCATAAATGAATTACAGCATGCTTCAGAAAACACTGAAAAGGCTGTGATCGCTTCAATAACTTTTTCATTTTATTTTAGAAGCATTGAAACAGAATCCCTATTGTTCAAAAATTTGGGTTTCACTTTTATGCAGAGTATCCCATACCAAGATAGCACATTAGAAAATTAGTATATTAGCAAATTAGCTACTTTCACAAAATGATTGAAAAATATACTTTAGGATCAAAAATACACTTTAGGATCCATTCAATAATTCAGGATAAATGAGGTAATAAACCACGATGTACTGCAATTCCTTTTATATCACATTTTAATTTCTGGCTAAATACATGCCCAAAGACATATCTTTCCGGTTAGGAATATTTAAGTTCAAAGTTTAGATCTGCAAAGTATACAGGAATAATTTAAGCTGTAATTTTATTAGAGAAAAAAAATGTGTATGTTTGCAACAGTGATTGCAAAAGATGTGGAAGATTCTAGCCATCTGGAATAATGCTAAAACAGACTCTTGCTAGGTTAGAGTTTTGTTGTGTTGATAGCCAGAGCACTTGATTTCAGTCTTTGGCATTTATTATTGTTTGCAAGTTACTTTCATCAGCCACCATAACACTATCATAGCAACATATTTTAACCCTACTTAAGATATATTTTCACTTATGACTAGAAAACTTTGACAACAAAACAATAAATTAATCATTACAATTTCTCAAAGTCATTAGGATTGCATTTACTTTCATTTATCAGGCTTCACTTGTCATCTAGATATACAGGAAGCAAAATTTAGCACAAAGAAAACAACGTTAGATGTTTAACATTGCCTTAATAATTATCTTCAGACATGATGACAAATTGTTAAAGTGGTAAGTGGGATACGCTAATTGTTTTACTCAATTACAAAAAAACAAACAAAACAAACAAACAAACAAAAAAAAAACCAAGAGAAATAGAAACGCATGTACAAAATCTGCATTTATAATCACTACTGAATGTTTTCTTTGGGCAAGAAGAAACCATTAAGGAAAAAATTTTATTAAGGAAAAATTGAGATGATATCAAAAGGAAATTATGATAGACAGTACATATATCAAGTTATTTCACATGGACAGTTCAACACACTGGACAAGACCACAAACTGTTGAACACTGGTGGAAAAATTGCATACGAATGTGGCCAAATTATGGGAATGACTTTCACTATCATGTGCTTACACAGGTATGAATAGGAGTTCAACATCATGGTCTTAACCAGACGTTTCCTTTGATATTTCTTGCATATGTTTGACTAGAGGATATATTGAGATATCTTTCTACATGGTCTCTGAATGAGATTTAAAACTGATGATATTCACCTTTAGTAGACAGCAGAAACTTGTTAACAGTTTACCATTAGTATAAGTTGTGTTCCTATTTTCTTAATTTATATACTGACCTTAGCAAATTAGAAAATAGCTGACAGTTCACCTGAGATATAAGTTTGAGCTATTTGATACATTTTTTTGGGTTATTTTTCTGAAATATAAAGCAAAAGAGCCATTTTGGTCCCTATTTATATTTCTAAATTTCTATTACTATCAATACAAAATGAGCTAACACTAAATATCCATTTCTAACAAGTGAGATACATTAATTTTGTCACTAAAGCTGGAGTCATTTAATTTGAAATGGATGTTTATATTTGATCTGGTGTTCCTAGGTTCTCTTTATAGTCAATAGAAATTGATCATGTTAGCCAATGGCTAAGGCACAGCTCATCAAATCTAAAATTAGATGTTTGAAATAAATAATACACAAAGAGTACATATTTCTCTTAATCAACCATCGGAGTAGTTTAAAGTGTTTAGATCCCTAAAGAGAAATACAAAGATATTCTCTCTAAGTGTCTGAAATCCATTGAAATTACAAAATGAAGATTTTCTATCTGTTCTAAATTCTTGGAAAATGATGGAAACTTAGAAAAAGGTTAAGGTCTTCAATAAACATTTCTATCTTGATCTGTCAAAATAAAGAATACATCTCTCACCATGGCTGAACCCACACGTTTGAGTCTACAGTTATCTGGTAAGTGTAGCGTTGTCTTCAGCCTCTTGATTAAACTTCAGTGCTGGTAGTATTTATTTCCTTAGTACTTACAATTATTTTTTTAATGCCACAAGTATGAACAACTCTGATCACACCTTCCAGTTAGTATTTCCTTACCTCTGTTAGGAATGACTTACATTACCCGTCCCATTGCTTATTCGTCTACACTTGTTAATTATTTCAGAATGTTTTCAGCTTCATTTTACTTGACTGGCCTCAATAATTTAGTGTCAATTATAAAATTATTTTCTTTTAAGTCTTTTCTTTTTACATACCACATAAAATTATTTGTAGAAAATCTGACATAGAGAATATCACAACAACTGTTAGCCCATGGACAAATGAAAGATTTGATTTACAATCATATTCTCTGGCTTTTGCTTTTCATTACTAATTTTTAGTCATTACTTCTAATCTACTTCTCATACTTTGACAATCTTGCCTGAATGGTCTCTTGTAAAGACTGAAGTTTGAAGCGGTTAGAAAAATCAAGAAAAATATTATGACAAACACATGATTACATATGAATATAGTTATAAAGAGTGTATCTATTGCTAAAACAAAAGCACATGCTATATTTGTTACGCTTTTTTAAAAGGTGCTTTTATTTCTTCTTATTTCAGAGTGACTGCCTATTCACGTGCATGTGTCTATACATACACACATATATAGTATATACAAACACTCTGGATACTTAGATCTCAAGATCATATAGTAATTTTTTTTGTTTAGGAGAGGAGGCATGCAAGTTTGATCACTTACTTTTTTTTTTTTAAGATGAACCAAAATCATAGAAACTACCCAGTTTCAAGAAACCCTTGACTCTTGAATCTGCAAACTAACATTGCATTCTACTTACTCGTATGGATTTTCATTGTACATATGTACATACAACAAATATACGGTTGTTCATTTGCTAGCCCAGTAACAAACACAGTGTTGTGCAATAGAGGACAAGTATTTTTATAGCCTTGTTACAAAATAAATGGAATCTTTTTTTGAAATAACATGACTTATGATTTCTAGAAAAAAATATGTATGAGTCATGAAATGCCAGGAATTATAATATACTAACCAATTGGAAAAAATCTTTTAATAACAGTACTTAATACTATTAGAGAATAGGTCTTTGGGAAGAAAGATGTTAGATTATAAGGAAAACAGTGGTTTATGGGGATTGAGGCTGTATGGATTCGTAGAAGAGATATTTCCCTTGTTTTAGTGATAAATATGAAGCAAGTCATTCTGCTCAGGACAAACAAATCATGTGACATGTCAACCACTCTGCCAATGCAGCTTACTAGAATATAAGAATAACTGGTGGTTTCACACTAAGTAGATGAACTTCACTGTGCAGCCCCATTACTTGCTCTTCTCAGGATAGGAGGACAAAATATACCTGTTTGGCTGTACAGTCAGGTGAGCTGGTGATAGGAGACTGCTGGCTACAGAAAATGTGGTTCTCCTGTGTAGGCTGTGCCCTGCTTATTCTAGCCTGTTGTCGTTACTTTCTGTCCCCAGGATATGGTCTTTATTCTCTGCACCCTCTTTCTTGCTCTCTGTCCTCAGTCAGACATAAGGAAAGCTGAGCATTGCCACAACTGCTTCCTTGTCATAGTCCCAAAAGTCCTGTTCTGGTTGCGTGTGCCAAGCTGTGCAAGATCTATAGCAGGCAATCATCATTAAGAACTTGGTCTACAGGGAGATTTAATGTTTGACTTGGCAAAACTGGCAACATGTTCCTACCCTGTAGAATCAGACAGGCTGGGCAAAGCTGGTATGATAGTCTTGCCAAGAGGAAGGCTCCAGGAACCTCAACCCACATAAACGGTCTCTGATGTTCAGAACATTTCTGGCTTCAACGGTCCCTTCTGTGATGATACTTTTTTTTTTTTTTTTTTCCTCCCTTCATCAGTGATCCAAATTGCCTGAAATAATGAGTGCTGGTTTCAGTAGAATTATGGTTTTTGTAGAGCCGTATGAAGAAAGCAAAGTAAGTGCTCCAGGGAGGGGTATGAGTGTCTTTGAAAGCACTGAACTGTAGTGCTGCTTTTAGAGGACTGTCACAACATGTAGGATTCATTCCTTGTGGTGGTCCTATACATACTGACTGTGTTAAGAAAACATAAATTTGGTTTTGGTAAACTTTTTTTCAGGAAGAGTTAAAGACAACCCAGCTGCAAGCTGTCATGTGTGCAGTGCGAAATATGAGAAGTGGGACCAAGGACAGTAGTCAAATTGATGGTGTATGCATGGCTGTCAGTTAGAGAACTTGAAAAGGAAATTAATATTTTGCATCTTCTAGCAACAGCACTCATAGCTGCAATCTTGTGCGTTCTCACACTGCATCCCATAACAATAATAGAGATAATTATGATAATTACAATAAAAATTAATAATACTTGCCCTTTTTTCAGTGAATTTTAAAGTGCTTTTCAACATTGACTAATTATGTCTAACAATATGCTGTGAGGTGGGTAGCAGGTGTTTGTTCATCTATCTGGATCATGTCACCCACTGTAGTAATACAGCTGCTTGTACTTAAGTCTCATTGACTTCTAAATTATCATTATGGTTTTCAGCAGATTATTTTCTTGCTTTTTCTGCATAGTGTATAGAGAAGTGGGAGACTTTTCTTACGTGACTGCTGTTTTAAGAGTACTGAAAATTTACATGAGAAGAATGTGACTACACCCAGTCACAGCTATGTCCATCATGATGAGAATGCAGGGCTCTGCAGCCATGCGAACCCAGTCCTTGCTGCACGAAGAGGTGCAAAGCATTTTAGCAAGGAGGCATGAACAGTCCTTAGACAACAGTCTAAGTTTGCCTCTCAGACTAATCTTCTGGTTAATGGTTAATCAAATAACCGAGTGTTTCCAGGCATGTTCCCCAGAAAGTATTACTGTGGATCTCAATTGTGCTCATATATACACATGAATAAAAGTGAAGGGAATCACAGGAAAACGTCTTCATTTTTATTTCCCTTCATATTTTTAATCTGACCCCCTTGAACATGTACATGCAAATACAGAGTGTTTATTTTCAAATGTTAACTGAGAGATTATTTACGCTGAGGTAAACCAATCTGAGATGCAACCTGTTTCTCCTAATAATCAGAACATAATATGGATTCTTTGCAGCAAAATTAAAGGATTTTGAGAAGGATATGAAATGACAGATGCGTGATTAAATTTTTAAAGGGTAGAGTGGAGGATGTAGAGTAAATTTTCTGAACAGCATACAGAAGATTCAACACAAATTCTATTATTACTTTACAACATGTGGGTGTTAAGTAATAACAGGGTTCCTACACAGATGTTTTTAATATACTGCTGTACAAATTTACATCCATGAATTCAGTGAGTTTAGACTCTGAAAAGTGGTATCAGTCTTACAGTTCACATACGCTATCAAAATATTCTTAATATTCTTCATTTTCTTAACTAGCACAGCATCATTTCAAAAATGGCATTACATAAAAGGCCTGGTTCTAAGTCTGGCCCTCAGCAGATTAGTGATGACAGGTAGCACATCATGAACTTTGAAAATGGATGGCATATCTGGCCCTTTTTATACTTGATCAACCCATAAGAGCTCAAGTCAGAAAGCAATAAAATCAAATAACACAAATTATTACTGTCTAGAAAAAGATAAATTTGATCACATGTTGGATTTCCCCTGAACTGAATATGCAGACAATACTTTAATACAGTCATACAAGATAATTTTTCTCATAAATACTACAAGTTGTGGGAAGAGCTGAGCACTAATTTCTCTATGGGACCTATCAAAAAAACAAATGTGATATTAGGACATCTGAGTGCTTAATATTGAATGGCTGTGTTTCCAAACATTATAGAATTCTAGAGACTGCAAGCATCTGTAATAGAGACAAAGTATTCCATGAAACTAAAATAAAGTTGTACAAGAATATCAATTAAGAGGTAAAAAAAAAAACGTGCATCTCTGCCTCATATTAATACAATTGTGAGGTATTTGATTAGGGATTAATAAATTTGGCATAGATGAACTCCACACCTTTCTAACGAAGCTTCAAATTTATTACAACTTGTATACATACCTTGATACTCTGAAGAGGCTGAGTACCAATTCATCTAGATAATAATTGAAAAATACAGTCTGCAAGTACCTTGTTTCTAATACATTTATAGTAATTTAGCCAACTTATAGCAATATTAAGTTTTAAAATATTTCTACAATTGTGCTCTCTTGCTCTACATGCTATACTGTCAAAGTACAGTTCCTAATAAATGACATACTACAGCTGAAGTTCATCTCAGTAGTCTTCTGATGTTTACTTGAAAAACAAAAAAGGGATAAACCTATTTTTGTTGATTGCAGAACAAATCAATGTACCTACAGATTCACAAGCATAATATTGTCTACTCTTTTTTTGACGTGTCTGCACTAACTAGCTTCTGAAAACTGACTTCTTTCCTTCAGTGTGGATCTTGATCTTTTCTCCTATAACAAAGCACGTTCTTAAAAAGTTAATTTCAGTTGTGATGACTGGCAAAAATATAGGAAGGAAGTTTAATACTGGAAACTCAGTGTAATTCTGTGAAGCCATGCAAGATTTACATCTTGATATCAGATGAGATTTCAACAGTCATACTTTAAACAGAGGACCAATGTATACTTTTTCAGTTAGCTGTTATGCCTCCTCTATTAGAAGTAACAGGATCAGACCCTGGTTAGTGTTGAAGAAGAGCAGAGAAAAGAAATATTGATGTAGAAGGCTGTTCCTTTAGAGTTTGAAAATATATAGCCTGCCTAAAACGAATATATAGAGCTGCTTTTTTGTTGTTTCTGAATTAACTTCAGAAGGAAATTAATTTCTTCTTTACACTTTAGTTTGTAAGTATGTGCTACTTAACGTTTTAAACATTCCTTTTTTCCTTATTCTGTTTCTTTTTGTTCTGTTAGATATATACTTGTGAAATAATGACTTGTCTATCTTTGCTCTAATGGAGAAGCTCTCTTCTCTTGTCACCTTTTCTACTTTTCCTCACATACTTTTCCATCAAGTGTATCTTGATGCTGTTGTTTTTACTGATAACTTGCATTTCAGAACATGATATCTCACATGACAAATGTCTACATTTAAAAAATATATATGGAAAATAATATTGTTTCTTAAATGGGCTCGCTACTTCACTACTTCGCAGTAGAAAAAAAACAATTGCTGCTAGGCACGGTGTTATCTGCCATACGATCTGTAAGATTTTAGGAATTCATGAAAGTCCCTTCACTTTTTCAGATGAATATTAGGGAAAACTGTTTTCCCTAACAGTTATAATAAGAAGATAACTGAGGATTAACTCCATTTCCAGTTCTTCTCTGGAGTTAGATTAATTCTGCTCTCAGATGTGTCTATCTTTAGATAATGTTTTGTAAGTGGAAATGCATCTTGCATTTTGTAGTAATATTAGGCTTTGATTGAGTCACTTTGAGTATTACCACTTACTATGTGAAATTTCTGAGCATTTGGGGAAAAAACTATATACCCAATAAGATTTGGGGCATCTGGTCTGGAATCAACCACAGATGGATACATATGAACCCCAAGTGTTTTTTTTTGTATAATGCTGGAGGATAAGTGTGTCATATGCAGCTTTCCCAGACTTATATTTCAGCTTTGTTTTGACAGATAACAGCTCAACTACTAGAGAGGCAAGTCTCTTTTGAGAAATATCCTATATTGTATGCTACAGGGAACATGAAAATCAACAAACTTTGTGCCAGTGTTTGAAAATGAAATGGGGAAAAAAAGCATAGTGTCTCCTGGAGACCTTCTGAAAACAGGGCTAGCTAAGCGTGTCCTAAAAGTAAATTTGTCAGACACTAGAGCTGTGTTGCAGATCCAAGTGGCGTCTCTTTTTAAATGAATTTTAAATGGTTTAAATGAGTTTAGACTGAGTGGAAGTAGTGGATGTATATGTGCAAATGGGTACATAATAAAAAGAGCAGTTCCACATGAAAAATGGTGGCAGAAAAAGACTCTTTACAGAATTTACTAGTAGTAGTAGTCATAGAGTTAACTAGATCAATTTATGTCTGTCACAGGGAGGCAGTAGGCCCCTGCCCCCCGGCCTGACAAAATGGGAAGGAAGGGGTGTAGGGAGATGGGAGCTGGGCTAAAGGAAGGGGGTAAAAACAAAACAAAAAAAAACAAAAAAAAAAACAAAAACACAAAACAACAACAACAAAAAAACAAACAGCAGAAACAGTGGCAACAATCTATGGAGGAAAACTTATTTTACTATGATAACGGTATGCAAGATAACACAATATAATACAATCTAATTGAAATTGAGACTAATAAACCAAATGAAATAAAATAGGAGAGAGTTCCTGAGACTGAGTCAAACCTGAAAAACTTGGTATGGCTAGGAAAGCATCCTCCAGCACCTGCTGCCATGCAGTAAGAGACCGCCCCACCTGGAAGGGCCAGATCCCATGACTTCCATGATGTACAGGGACAGGTACTTGGAATTAGAGCATTAACACTTTAACACCCAGTGCACTACATGGTGTTATGACGTGGAATACCAAAAACCAAAAATCGCAAAACCATGACATTCTCACATATCAGTATCAAACATCTCCTATTGCCTTAACTGTAGAACTCTGTCTAACAATCCATGTGTGCTTTTATGTCATTTCCGTGCTTTTTCCTAAGAGAATAGGTTCCTAACCATCACCGTATCCATCCTTATGATGGTAACTGCATCCCATAGTGCAGTGCTTGTGCTTGTATTGAACTGAAAAATGAGACCTACATTTCAGAAAAGGAGACTGAAGTGAGCACAGTATGGAATTAGGACTTTTTATTACAAACCAATCCATTTTTTAATTTACTTTAGATGCAGATTGCAATTAGAGCTAACAATGTATTATCTATTCCACAAATTCCACATCTTAATTTGCAAATTAAAATCAATAAAAATCATCTGTGCTCTTGTTTTATATTATGCGAATGTATTTGTAATTGACAATGTTGTGCTGCATAATAAAAGTGAATGATATTTGTAGTTTTGTTATTTTAAAATTACTCATTTTTTTCACTCAGCCCTTTAGCTACATTGAGTATTTTGCTTCTAACTGAACGCACGTAGATTTTGGAATAAATTAGAAGAAATTTCTTTAATATATTCTGCATTATTTCCTTATTTTCTGTTGTATTATGTATTTATGCTATCTTATTTTATGTAGTTATCCCAATAGAAGCAGTAAGCAAGAATATAGCAAACCATATTCAAATAAACTCTTTGGAAAAATTATATTAGAATGTCATAAGTTCAAAGTTCTGTCCTAATTGAATTGAGATCATCAACATCTAAGGTGCTTTGGGTATAAATATGTGTAAATATGAAACTGGACTTATATATATAAGTCCAAATATATTTGGACCTGAAGCAGTCATTTGCCAGCTCAGTGAATTAAGAAAAACTCAGTTTCAGGGGAAACTATATAATCATTTCATCAGAAAGCATTACTAGAAAATGGGAATTAGTGTCATTTTTAAAAGACTTTAATACTTGTGACCCATACATTTAGCTATACTTTGTCATAACTTTGTCAACCCTTTTTATTTCATTTCTATGAAATGGAATACATCTATTGGAGAAAATAGGCAAAAAGGCTGCAATCAAAATCAACAAATGAGAGCACTATGTTAATGAAATATTTATTGGGATTGCTGGTTATTTTAGTAAGAAAACAATGTTCTACTTTCATTTTAAGGTAACATCAAAACGATGAGTATGATTAGTTCAAAACTTTAAATCCAAACAATCCTTATCATTTGTAATAATTAGTGATGCACTTCTGAAGCAGTAGTTGATATAAAGAGTCAGATGCTAGCAGAAGTAGAGACTCCTGATATGGTAGTATGTTGCAGTAATTAAGAATTGCTTGCGTTTTTTAAAAAAGAGCTTTTAATAAAGCTTTTCATATAAGTGGAAAAAAAGTTATCAGTACATTTGAGAGTTTGATTGAAGTTCTGCAAGAATGAACTACAGGGATGAATGCACGTAATGTTCTGTTCATGTGTTTATGACTGAATTTAAATCTCCACTTTCTTACATCATGTATAGATACTTATTGCAGTTCACAGTGAGTGTAACAGTTAAAGTACGATTAAATTTGGTAGCATTTAGCACCTGTTTTACATAAAATAAAAGGTTTTCCAGATGTAAGCAATAGAAAATCCAGTCTGAAAGGCAAAATGATTCATTACTGGAGTTAATTTATTGTGCTGTTTGATGTCACAGATAAGCTAGTGGCTAGCAACTGACAGAAAGAGTTTTGCTCCTCGCTACACACCCCTGGCCAGATAATTCTACCCCTCTCTGTACTCCAACAGCACCAGGCTTCAAAGCCATCTATCAGAACTGTAAAACAGGAATAAAAAAATCATATGTTCTTTTCAAATTATCTTCCAGTAGATTTTTGATTTAAATATTTTCTTTCATTAGCAGCTGGCTGCTAAATTTGTTGTCAAACTATGTCCTTGGTCTGGATCAGTACCTGTCTATTTGACCATATAAAAAGTGAGGAAAGTGTGTTTGGAACAGGTGGAACATCTGAAACAACAACAACAAAAAAAACAACTGATTGCTTTTTTTGTAAACATAAATACAATCTGCAAAGTTCTTATTCAGTACTGTAAGAACTTCTCCTTTGTGCTTCTTTGAATCCAAATGTTTATGCTACTAATACCACGCATTATGTAGTCACACAGCTGTGTCTTGTCCATTCAAAAAGATGAGTCTTCTGGCCAGGCTTTCAAAAACTTTATATAAAAGTAAAATAATGTATTATATATTCTTAAAAAAATATATTTTTTGGCTATATAATGAATATATCCAACTAATTGTTGTGCTTGGCACATGGAGAACAGCAAGCTATTTATCCCTAAACAAGGCACAGAATCAATTACAGTAAAAGAAAATTGGCTGAAACAATTTTGCAGGAATGATTCATGTTTAAAAGAAAAAAAGTCCCCTAACATACTAAAATATTGTGATTATATCAAGAGAAAATTTAATTGGAGTATTCGATGATATTAATGGTAATTCTCATGGATGAAAACCTCCCCTGTAAATTCTTTCACAAGAGGCTATTATGTGAATATAGTTTCTTATCCTTGAAGGTTATTTTAAACGTTCTGTATTGTGAGTATTTCACTTTAGCATCACTAGGCATTAAATTACTTAGATGAAAGATCAAACCTGTAATTTTTAAATAACAGACTGTTTAAAAGCTTAGGTTTTTAATATAGCAAAAGGATAATGGAAGCTATCCCAATATTCTAAAAAGGTGTCATTAGGTATATTTTACTAGATTTGGAAAATGAGTAGAAAAAGTGACAACGTTTTAGATAAATAAAATTGGAAGAGATTTTGAGTAGCATTATGGAGAAATCACTGGCAAAACTAAATGAAAGGTTAACTGAAAAACAGTTGATTTATTTTTCATAGATGCATGAAAACACCCAACAGTGGGAATAATTTCGTCTATTCATACAAGTTTTTGTATTACCAAAATAGCTTAGAGACACTGAGGAAAACAAGCAAACAAATAAAAAAGCAGGTAAGAGAATTGTTGTATTGAGTTCAGCAAAAACAAAATCTCTCCTTGAATGTGTAGTGATGATATATTTAATTTGATCTATCTTATAAGTGAACATGAGAATGCCTAAAAATTGTGTAGAAAACAGCCATTAATGTTATAACTCTACAATGCAGTTTTGGCATGTAAAATGCAGGTACTTATTTACAGTTTTTCTATTGCAAAAATAAAGGTAGTCTAGGGATTGATTATTAGAAATCTGATAACAATTCTTTGTAAGTAGAAAAGTTTACTTCAAAGGGACAATTAAAACAATTGGGATATAAATGAGTGCAAAAAGATGTCTGCTTTTTCTAGATCGTGTTATTGTTTCAATGGTATGTTAAAAATGTTTTGCTGTCTTCTACTTGCCTACGGTTTTTGTTGAACTTGATCAATTTTTTTTTAGTTCCTGCTTTAAGATCACATAAGTATTTCAAGCAGCAATAAACTTCATTTCAATGTTAGAAGAGTAAAATATAGTTTTTAAAATCATTTGAGCTTTCACACAAAACTAATTTTTCAAGTTTCTGATGAATTAAAATACAGTAGGATCAAATTTGAAAGTATTATTTATCACCACTAGTTGTCACATGTTTTTAGAGTTGTCTTACTACACTTAGAACAAGTGGTGTTTTTCTCCTCTATTTTGTTCATAATTCATGAAAAATATTGCTAAATGGCATCTCGAGAAGGTTTAAAAATATTCAAGACAGTTTAAAAAATATGAAAAACAAAGTAGTTCTGATATGTACTTTTCAAGAACTACACTAAACGTGTAATTATTAAGGAAAAAACTTGATTTGAAAATTGCATTTTATTTTACTTTGGCTTATCAGTCATCTATAAAAACTAAAATTGCTCACAATTACAACAAACAAAAGAGCCAAGTAACTTCAAAATTCAAATCCCCTGGTATTAAGGATTCTTGTTTTATCCCCTCACAGACAAGATTGTTCATAATCTTAAATTTCAAATACAGGAAATTAAATGTGTTTTCTAACAGCATTATAGTATCAATATCAATATTTGCTAATATTTTTCAAGGAATAGAGAAACAGATGCATGGGCATGAGAAAATGGGTTATACCCAGATCAGTGATGCTTCTGTGATAAGCAAATATAGGTAGCTGAGAAAACCACAGCAATCTGTGTTAAGCGCTGACTTGGCTAATTTGGAGTAACTGTCCTGATACCTGGATCACACTGTGATCCATATAAATTATAAATTATAAAAACATATAAATTTTATATGACAACGTATTTTATGAATTTTAAATGTATTTTTGGCCAGATCATTTTGTCATTTTTTTTTTCTGCAGTTGAAAACTGAAGATCCCATTTAGTTGATCCCAGAAAGTATATAAGTTCATAAATGAGCCATTCTGGAATCTTTGGAGTCAGTGTAGTCTTTATTGCTTCCTCTAATATGACATAGATACAACTTTTGAGGATGGGATTTGCAAGTGATGAATCTTAATGGGAGTCAGAATCTACTTTTTTGACATCCCTTACATATTTTGCAGAGGGAATTCTTTAAGTGAATATGTAGCAGAAAATATAACAGTAAATTTTGACATGATATAAAATAACAGATTTTCTTATGTTTACTTTTTGTCATGTTTATATTTTCTAGTATGGAGAGTACAGTCTGATTTCTACAGAATTAGAAAATGAAGAAAACTGAAATTGGAACAGACAGGAGGCAGTTTAACGCAAATATTTTGGTCAGGGTACATGTGTTGGGTTGACCAGTAAAATCCACAATTCTGAAGTTAGTTTTACTATATTGAAAAGCAAACTTTTCTATTTTACAGTAATGAAAGAACTGAAAGCCCCACCGTTTCAGGACATCCTTGTTCAATATTACATATATTGGGACAGAATTAATGAAACAAATTTGATACAGTATAGTGCAACTGTGCACTATACTGAGGTGCTGAAAGTAAACTGAACTCAGAAATATTAATTCAATTAACCACCACACTACATAGTTCATTCAGTACAAGACTTTTTATGTATCCTTATCAGCCAAAAGTTAACAATTGTATGGTGATAAGCTTTTATTACAAAAAATTTTTTCACCATAATTGCCTTCTACAGGTCTGTGTGAGCAGTGGCAGCAGAACACAACATAATCCATTTTCTTAGGATGTAGTTTTGACTCTTCTGTTATCTAGAAGAGTTCTTAAAACTCTACATGCTGTCTGCAGCAGCTGTGAACACATGGGCTCTTTCCATTAGTAGTACACCTTAAAAGCCATATGAATTTCACTGAATCTTTTTGAAGGGTTCCTCTTTGAAATATGAACAAAATACCAGAGTATTAATCTTCTGTGTTGCTGCATAAGAAAATAAAGACACTGAATAGTACGTTGTGAAGAGCAATGAATATATTGTCAAAGCTGGCTATTACAGGCTGGCTATTTTTAAAGGATTTGCTTTGACATTACTGACTGACAGAATCCTTACAAATTAGGAAATAGGTAGGGCAAATCTTAACAATCATATTCTTTAGTCACACAAAGGATCATTCTCAGTATTTTATTCACATTGTGTTAATGTTCTCTGTCTTAGGGAACAATATAATTGAAAACAAGCAAAATAGTGATAATGACTTCTAATAGAATAAAAAATGAAAGCAATATAGAATACAAGCAACAATCACTGGTTTCTTCACCTAATTGTATGTTTTTCATCAACTGGAATATATCATCTTTAAACTCAATAATGCATTGAATAAAGTACTGACTTTGTAAGTAAATGAGATTAAAAGAATGTTGCTCTCTAAAATCAATGTCTTGTCTTTTCAGCAGTAGACAATTTAGCAGAAATTATTTGTGGGCAAAAGGGCTTAGTTTAATTGTAGAATTGTTCAGTTGATAATGAGTAACTTAGACAGTGTAGTGGTGGACTAGTGAGCAATCTTATCCAGTTTGCAG
The DNA here is from genome assembly GCF_023343835.1 of Lagopus muta. Classification (NCBI taxonomy): domain Eukaryota; kingdom Metazoa; phylum Chordata; class Aves; order Galliformes; family Phasianidae; genus Lagopus; species Lagopus muta. The sequence continues at coordinate 93,807,890 of NC_064433.1, forward strand.
TAACCAAGTATTTAGACCAGTCAATAAAAAGCATTAAATGTTTAATCTCACAATAAACAGTTATTGAATATACAATACATTTAAAATGTAATTAAGTTCAACTATCTCCCTCTGTTTACCAAAATTAATTTATGCCTTCTCACCAGGATAATGAAACTAAAAGATTTCTAACTTGACACTTTTTGGAGGCACAGTTAGAGCCTTAATTTTCAAAATTTTCCAATGTTTGTTGTAAGAAAAAATAAAACCCCATTATTTAACTTATCAGTTTTTTGTTTCACCTGTGGATGCTGTAGAACAGGTGATCTTTTTTACAATTGGAAAATAAAAGCCAAACTTCAGTTTTTCAATATTAACAAATTGCATCTATAAAACTATAATACTGAACAGAAGAGGCATTTTAATTTTGAAAATATTGACCTCCTAATTAATTATGCAACTTTTCTGCAGCATTTATAATTTGCTGTTGTTGTGTAACTCTGGTATGATTCAGTAAAAATCTTAACAGGATAGATTTGGGAGTTACTAAGCCCTTCAGATTCTGTTAGTGTGTATAATGTTAGGATCAATTGATGGGAAGTATGATGTTTTTGCATAAAATTGCAGTGGTCTGGAAAACTGCCTATGCACCTCTTTACACACCGTATCCAACAAAGCAAACAACAAAAAATGAATAGATGAAAATATAAAGATCTGTTTAATGCATACTTACTGAGGGCCACTGAGAAATTGGCTCAGTTTAAAAGAGTAAATTAAGACAAAATTATAGGAAATTGAAAATAATAGAAAGTGAAAGCTTAGGATAAGATCTAGAAGGTACCTTAATACTTTTTTTTTTTTTTTTTTTTTTTTTGTACTTCCTCAAAAGCATTGATAATGTTTTAAATTGTTCTAGTATCTGAAAAACCTTTGTCTCTCTGTAATATGTTGTAAACAGTCAGTGCTCCTGAATCACAAGCACACAAATCTGCTCCAGCCCACTTGCTCCTTCACACCCTTGAATAGAAGGCAGCGCAGAGCAAAACTGAATGAATACTGATGGCATTGTACTGATGTTTAAATGGGAGCCTGAGCTGAAAGGAAGGGAGTGGATGTGTTCCAGCTGCTATAGTCTTCTCCTGATCTGTCAATTTTAGATTTATTTATTTATTTGTACTATAATCAGGCTCAAGTAAGAGCAACTGCAATGCTTTCATTGGCTTAGTGCTTCTGTGATATAGGTATAGCAAGCTGTTCCTTAATATGCCTGTTCCTTTTGGAGATGAAGTATTTTTAATATTTACAGTTCAATGTATTTCTTTGTTAAGCACACTGACGCTTCAGAATCAAGAAATGAAATTATATATTTAAAAAGTAAAGATCAGTTTAGTGATCTGAAAATCATCTTTTTAAACTTAATTTTGAAACAAACGATAAACTGTACATAGTTTTTAAGGAAGCCCTTTTATTATTATTAATATTTACTTCAGCACTGAACTACTTAACACTTCTAGGTAGCTAATTAACTCCATAATTAAGATAAATTTTTTATACTCAAATCGATGTTTGTTTTTAACTCATAACCAGCTGTAATATAGTTGCTGTCCTACATACTGGTATTTCAAATATTTTTTTCCCCAGCATGGAAATTACAATATTACTAGACAAGCTACCTAAATTTACAAACAAAATATTTTTAGGTGTAATACTTGAGGTGTTTTTTCCATCTTTCAGTATTTAATTCTTTGTAATTTTTTCAGCATTAAGAGAAAACATGATGTCACAATAACCAAAATATCTTCCTACTATCCCTTAATGTTAAATGCATGCTCTATGAATCCATTAGAATAAGTTATTTTCTGTAATATAGCAGTTTGTATGGGTCTTTTAAAACTGTCTTTTTTTTTTTTTTTTTTAAACAGGTGTTATAGGGGATAAAAAAAAAGTGTTTTACTAAACAGTTTGTGGCTTTTGGTAATGTATTTCTAAAAAAATTTTTTTCTGTGAAATCCCAGAGTAAAGTCTGCTAGAGTTTTCACCAATACTTTGGAACTACCAAACAGATAAAATTAAAAATAAAAATAAAAAAATAAAAGTTTTTTTGTAATTCTGAAAAATATCATCTCAGTTGTCTTCCTCCCTCTCAATTAAAAGGCTGTTAGGATTATGTGATATGGCACGATATTCTATTTTTCCTTTAAAGATTTCTTATCAAATATTCATAAAAGAATCATATGATCAATTCTTGTATATGTTTTTAAAAATAAGTCATAAAATATGTTACATGATGGTATAGTGCAAGAGAGGCTAGTAAGAGTATTTTCTTTCCTTTATAAACCATTTACATGAATTAAGTACAGTTTAATGCCCAAAGGTAATCTATTTCCATTTAAGATGATGGAAAGCTTCCAGGCTGAAAAAAAGTTAGTCCCAAAAGTTACTGTAATTAGCTCCATGGTTCTAGTTAATGAAATATTCCCACCTCCCAAACAAAAAATAAAATTGTATGTTTTCCTCAGTAGCCATCTTAGCTGGAAGATTAATTACAATCACTTTGTAATGCTCAGTGAAAGTACAAACAAATTTGAAAAATGTGATGCTAAAATACTGATTAAGGTTTATGCATGATTGTTATTAAATAGTTTCTGGATCAGCTTTGTACTGCGTAGTAGGAGAAATTAATATTTTAGATAATGATGATCGATATATTGATCATAAACCTGGGAAAGTAAGGTTTCTTTTAATTTAAAATGCTTTACCTGATTGGTCATATGTATATAATATGAATTAGTACATCTGCTGTACAAGAACAAGGTACCAAAGTTGTTATAGTTCTTATATTATTTGTCCTATACAGGAAATTTTCATAATTCTCTCACCCCAGGAACTGAATTTCTGTTTAATTAGGTATAAATTAAATTTTTGCTACACAGTTTCCCCAATTAAGAGTGATATGTACCATTACAGGTAGTTACTACATCAGCTTTGCTTATATTCAAGTGGCAGCTGTCTCTTATGTAGCATATCAGGCATGAAGTCTTCAAAATCAAGGTAAAAAAGCATATTTTGTTACTTAAATGCCTTTTCTCCTTTTGGAGAGACACAGATTCACTCGACAGTGGAGCAAACTCTGTGTAGAACAGAGTACTGCTTGAGCCAAGATGTGCAGTTCCATATTGTCCAACATCAGAAGAACATCTTAGGATGCTTACGGTAAAATAAAAATACACATGCATTTAGCAAACCAATTTTGAAAATAGTGCCCCAAATTCTTGTTTTTATATATATTGAAAACACTCTTCTTACAAACACTAAATAAGTTTAAATTATCATATTGAAACAATATGTTAATTTTCAGTTTTGTAATGGTTCGCTGGAGTGATATACAGTTTTCTTAATGGACGAGGTCTATCTGATGAGCAGACCACGAGAACTTAGATTATTGATAGAGTTATTTCTTAATGTTGGAAATATGGCTGGAACTTGGAAAAAAAAAAAAAGTTTCTATCATTGTGCATATACATATCTATTGTAAAACATGCACCTTACCCCTGGCATGGGCTGCAGTCCTATGAGCCTTCAGTAAGATGTGAAATATTTCACCCTGCCTGTACAAGACTATCCTGTAATGATAGTTTTCATTCTAGTTGTTGCCTGTGAAGTGCTACTGCATTTCTTGTCACATCATTTTAGAAGACATTCTACTCCCAGCCCCTTACTCTGAGGGCTGGGAAATTCTGAGCTGTGAGATATATAGAGATTGAGGGGAAGGGGAAAAGAAAGAACAAATATTTTTCCTCTCTTGTTTTAACTGCAAGTGTGGATAGAACAATTTGAGACTACTCTTTCGTTCTTTTCAGTGAAGCTAACTGCTGAATTCATAAGCGCAGGGCAATAAAGAACCTCAGTAGAACAACTAGCACACTCCAGCTCTTAAGAGAGGACTGAGTATAGCAAACATGTCAGTACTTCTTAATGCAACCTTTTCTTAGAGACATTTGTGTAGATGAATCCTGGACACTGCTTAGATAGTCTGTTCCAGTTTCGCTCTAACCTGTAAGTGCGAGAACTTTTGTTGTTATCTAAATTTAGTCTCCCTAGCAGTGCTTTAAGACAATTAACTAGTATTGGTCTTTTTACTGGTGAACACAGAAAATTACTCACAAATGTTGTCCTTGCACCAATCTTCTGCAGATTTGAAGTTGGCAGAACTCTTTTGGGTTTAGTCTGCTTTTCCATGTCTCATCCCTGTGCAGGTCTCGCACCACCTGCAAATGCAGAAGAGATCAGTTCCTTCCTTTTTCTGATTAGACAAAAGTGTCACACTATAACACAAGAGGTGCTTTTAGACATGAAGGGGAAGAGGAAAAGATTCTCTGTAGGTATTTATTTTATTTTAAGCCAGGGTTGTGCCTCATCCCTGGCGTGTTCAAGGCCAGGCTGCATGGGGCTCTGGGCAATCTGATCTAGTACTCAATCTAGCAGTTGGCAAACTTTCCTGTGGTTGGGGTTGGAACTTGATCTTTGAGGTCCCTTCCAATACAAGCCATTCTATGATTCTATGAAATACATATCTATTAAGTAAAATCTATAATTAATATAGGTTCAATAGTATGTAGTCTATTATTAATTTATAAAATAAAATATTATGCATTATATGTTATGTTATACAATATACACACATATAATTTTTAGACACACCAGAAGAATTTATCAAAGCAGGATTTAGGCAGTAAATCCGCTATAAAATTGTTTTGAACACGCAGATGGTGATGCATGATTTTATTGTTGCATTTATTGATTTTATTGTGGTACAGTACAAATCTGCCAGCAATAAAATAGAATACGATGATACCAAAATGCACAAAGAGATAATTCACTTCATGCATAATGAACAAAGTTGTTGAACCAATATGTTAGAAATGTGCTATTTACAGAAAAATAATGACTTGTTATTTCTTACTTATTTGGCCCATGTGGCTTAAGTTTAAGAAAAAATGAATCAAGCATTTCAAGTATTACGATTCAGGGCAGCTTTAGTGGTAAACATTCCAATTCTTTTGTGAAATGCTGTTTGTTAATGGTGAATAGAAAACCTTGAGATTTTATTTCCTACGTTTTAAGTATTTCAACTCAAATAATAAGGAAAAGAAAAGTACGATCACTGGAACATTAGAGATGTGATTGCATCATGTGTTTTGTAATATCTGTTCCTCAGACAACTCATTCAGCCAGTACACAATGCACCCCAAAAGAATTTTCCCTTTTCTCCTGTATCACGTCTTTTGCATTCACTTTTGCTGTAATGTTCCATACAGATGTTTTTGATGATTTCTGATGTGACATAAGAAAATCATTAAGCTTCTTTAGGAGTGTTATCCTGTTTAGCAGTCCTTATGCTTTGTATTGCCTGTATGGAAGTATGAACTTCCTTTACAGTGAACAAGATTCATGCTGATGATCTGGGAATCTGCACTGAGCTGCTTACCCAGCTGACCAGGGAGACTATTGAATGTCATACAGGTAGGGAATGATTTCTATTCAGTGAGACGTGCAATGTATGGTCGTTTATGACAGTGACCAAGTTAGGAGATGTCTGGATTTTACTTTTTAGAAAACTCTGCAATGAACTCGTCATTATCATAGGTATAGCTTTTTGCTTTATGATATCTTTCCAATATCACAAAAATGCTTGACAGAAGAATGAAATTTCTAAAGTTTCATAACATGTCCTAGTGATAAACTGTTGGTATAGCAGGCACTCACAATGAGAAAAAGTTTTACCTATAAAGTGATCTCTCCCAGCATCTCTAGTTTTGTATTTTGTATTCTAATAATCAAACTTAAACTCCTATCTCCTTATGTGGATGGCTAAGCTCAGAGAAATTGATGACAATTTTTGCTGAAACATTTATACTTCAATAGAGAAGGTGAATAAAATGTGATGAGCTCTTAGGATTTTTTTTTTTTTTTTTTATGCTCAAGCATACCATGGTTTCTATTTACATGGCAGGTGTAGGTTGGGAAGACAAGAGATTGTAAATAATTTTCTGCGTGTTTTATCATTTAAACATGGACCACTGAGATCCACGGTGTTTCAAGAAAGACTTGGAGATACATTTTTCTTCCAGGAAATGTTATTGCATGATGATAGCCATGATAAAAGCATGACACTGTACAAGTATTTTGCCATGAAACTGATAGAAAATGGAGACGAGAAAATTTTAAATCTCTTTTGAACCCTTTCCCATTGCTCCCTTGCCCCTCAGGATACACGCACAACTTCCTGTGCCTTTCTGCTGTCCAGGCCACCCTGGGGGAGCCCACAGTCCTCTCACTTGCCTCTGTCTCTCCTCAACTTCTTCCTTATTTCCCTAGAGGAGTCAGCATGAAGTGCTGCCTTGAACAAGCAATTGCTATGTAGCTCTGCAGATCTTAAAGTCTTCCAACCAACATGTCATCTACCTTCTGTCAAGCAGTCATTAGTTGTATTAAGTTTACATTCTTAGTTTCTACACTTAACTTATCAAGGCACTTTTGTGTAGCTGGATTGATATATTCAGAGTGGGAAGTTAAATGTTTCATGCTTTATCCTTCAAGGCAGTATTTTTGCACAAGATACCGAGATAGTATCTAAGAATACCAGAGCCTACAGAATCAAATACCCATCTGAGGCAGGCAACTGTCATTCACATAAGCATCATGAGAGCCAGTAAAGTGTATTTCCTGTACCAGGTCCCCTGAAGGATAGAATTCTGTTAGTGTACTGAGAGCATGCAGAACACACTATCACAAGGGCACAGCTCTCATAAAAGAGCATGGCAGCTGTCATGTTTGTTCAGAAACAGGGCTAAAAGTATACACAGTGTTTCTTCTGACCCTTTCCCTTCATCCTTAATACCAGTAGGATGGATGCGTGGATGCTTTTCTCTTATTTTCTCTCTTAAATCTCTTACCATGTAGCAGGCAGTGCTGATCACCAGGTTACTGACAAGCTTGTCATGTGGGAGTACGCTTCCACAGCTTTTCCTTCAAACTGTTTCACTTTCTGGAAAATAATTTAAAGATTCAAAGATAAAACATCAGAGAAAAGGAGAAAAAGGATAATGGATAAGCAGCACTGGGCTGGGGAGGGAGATAAGAGTTATTCCTGGAGCATCCTGGACTGAATTTTTGGACAGGCTATGAGAACAACTGCTGGCTTAATCTTTGTGGGTGAGGAAAGCAGGAAATCAGCCATCCTTCTGAAGCTCTCCAGGGCAGTATAGAGCCAAAAGAACATTTTTTTTTAGTACTCAGGCAATTATAAAATTAATACCATGAGGATCATTGGATATAACGTGTCTTTAGACACAGGCAGGAGTTAGTAATCTTGATAACTGATATGGAGATAGAGGATGAAAATTGCAGTTATGTGTATTAATCCTCTCAAGTCTTCTAACAATTCTAAACATTACAGACTAAGCACTTTCATTGTGCATAGACATGCAAAATTTACAATGAAAGACATTATAGGAAGGCAGAGTAGTTAGATTTTGTTTCACAGTGCACACATTAACTAAATTTCTAGTGATTCCTCTGTATAAAATATGAAATTTACCACTATGCATCAAAAGTACAGAAGAATGAGTACTATGAACTTTATGCGAACCTCAGATCTGCCTTACAGTCACACTTCCTGCTTTATCAGTCATGAGTACTCAAAGACTCAATGTCTTTTTTCACAATACTATTTTCATTTAATTGAAAAATGCCATTTAATAAATGCAAAGCTTATTTTGTGGAAGAATATTGGAACTGATGAAAAGGTAGTTGTGCAAGTTTCTCACATCCAATATGAAATTTCTCCTTAAAACAGTGGAAAATTAGAGATAGATGTATTGTAGTACTGAGCAAGTGCTTAGGATAGTGACTTAGTCCTTGAAAGTTAAGTGAACATTGTACTGCCCAGCCTAAGACTCTAGGTCAAAATCACCTGATTTTTTTTTTTTTTCTATGGCCTGTATAACTTTGCAGTAAGTATTGATTGATTTGAACTAATCCCGAAACCTAGTTACCTAGTTATGTGCTTTTCAAAATGAAATAAAATACAGATTCTTAAATCTGATTCTAGACTGGAGTTCTATGCAGCTCAGGTAAGTCCCCTACCATGCACAAGGTTTTTGAAAGTATTTTTTTTTTCCCCTCTGTCTTAATTCAACATTTCAGCTCACAATATTTGACCTAATATTTTTTGTAGCTTTAGAGCTAGCATTTTTATGAAATTTAACCACTGACTTGACTCCCAGTGAGTTAGAAAAAGGGATAAAGAGAGGTCTTTCACTAAACCAGAATACTTTTCACTTCTTGGCCATTGTGTTGTGGGCAATGGAACTCTCTGTCCCCTCAAAAATACTTTTGTTACACGAAAAAAAAAGAGGTTTTGAATACATTAATAGACTGGGAGAGCTATTGCCTTTCTGTCTCTCTGGATCTATTTTTTCCTCTCTATATAAACACATTTATTTATGACATCTGCTTTGTGATGCATTCTGATTCTAGAGATTCTTATTATACTTCAGTTAGGAAATGACAACTAGTGAGTTAACTTGTTTAGCTCAGCATATGTGGGTATGTACAAGCTCATGCATAAACATAAACCAAACTATCCTTGTGGAAAGAGGCTAATACTATTTTAGAACATAAATGAAAAATAGCAACCAATGAAAACTGAAAACTGCTTGATCATAATTGCTGAGAGAATGACTTATTTGTCCAAGCCAACCAAGAAGACAGAAAGCTGAGGGGTGGGTAGACATGTGAGTAACAAAAGATAACTTTACAGTACATCAGCTCTGAGGGTTTAATGTACTTGTATTAAAGCAAGAGTGTGTGGAGGCGTATGCAGTGACAGGCAAAGAGAGCCGTGTCTGTTTTGCAAGTGGAATGAAGCCAAGCACAGAAGCTAGGGATTTTTTTTCCTCCATTGACTTCAAACTCTCAGTTTACTTGCACTATTACAGAAGTAAATTTTCAACTCAACTAACAGCCACTGCTTACACAGCAACAGAAATAAACTAAGCCAGTGTAAAAGAGCTTAGTATTTAGTAATCATATTCTTTTTGACCTTGGGAAATATGCTCTTGGCTCATTCAAATTTGTTCTGAATTCTCCAGCAGTAGTTGCTTTCCTGACTTGTCATTTTGATTAAATTAATTGTGAGAACATTTACATTTCTCTACTAGCTCTTCCTTTTTAATATGTCAGATCAGATATTGTGTTTTGATTTTACTTTCAAGACTCTAGGGTTCTTTAAGACTCCTTCTCTTCTGATGAACTCATTTCTCAGTTGTGAAAAATCAATTTTTGTTCCAATTAGTAGATGATGCTATATGCCATTGTTTCTCTGCTAAGTCTCCAAACATCTTTCCTAGCATTTCTGATAATGCCCCTGAACTGAGGCAGATTATCATCATAGATTTCAGCAAACTCATTTCTCCCTCACCATACCACTTTCAAAATTTTGATATATACTTGGTGCAATTATTGTGAGTAGCCACTTATATGTGTGATCTTCTTGACTTTATTTTACTAATGAAAGGATTTTCTGATGATCTGTGTGGTTGATGGCTTTGATTTGGGATCACTTTCATTCTCTGGTCTTTTCCTCTGTAGCTCTAACAATTTTTTACTTTTCTTTGTTTAGGTTGCATAAGAAGACTATCTTCCCATTTTTGTTTCTTATTAGAAAAAGAATTATAGCCAACAATAAAATATCAACTTACTGTATCCATTTTTTCAACATGCAAAAATCTGTTTTTATCAAAGAAATGAAAACTATTCAGTACTCCAAGGTCCAGTGTTGCAAGAGAAACGTTAAAGACATTTGTAAAGCCTTAAAGGAGCAGCAATTCATTAAGATTGCCAAATAAAAAATTACAAAACAGAGAGTATGCCTATCTAACTACTAAATGGAAGAACTAGGCCATCTAGAATCAGATGCATTGCAAACATAGAAAAAAAAAATGACAAAAATGTGAGGCAATATATCATGTTGATTGTAGTAGGTTAAAAGCAGTTAGACATTAAAGAGCTGGAATATAATTACAAGCAAGGTATACAGAGGAAAGTAGTACCCCAAACTATAAAAAACTATGGCAGCAACTATTTCTCATTCCCTTTCCTCTCAAGCCCATTAGTGAGCTGGAACTTGCCATCATCTAGTGAAGAACTTACTTCACTTACAATCATATGTGTTTGTGATACCAATGCTCAAACTGACAAATCATAGAATCACAAAGTTGGAAACAACCTATAAAATCATCTAGTCCAACCATCTTCTCATTACCATTGCTACCACAAACTAAACCATCTCTCACAGCTCCTCATCCAGACACCTCTTGAACACTACCAGGGATGGCGACTCCACCACCTCCCTGGGCAGCCATTCCAGTGCCTGACCACTCTCTGAGAGAAATAGTTCTTCCTCGTGTCCAACCTAAACCTCCTCTGGTACAACTTGCAGCCATTTCCCTAGGTCCTGTTCATTGCCTGGGAGAAGAGGCCAAACCCCTCTTCACCACAACCTCCCTTCAGGAAGTCATAGAGTGCAATGAGGTCTCCCACAAGCCTCTTCTTCTCCAGACTAAACAATCCCAGCTCCCTCAGCTGCTCCTTGTGAGACTTGTAATTGGATCCCTCACCAGTTTTGCTGCCCTTCTTTGGACATGTTTCAGGGCCTCAATGTCTTTTTTGTAGTGAAGGGCCCAAAACTGAACACAATACTTGAGATGCGACCTCACCAGTGCTGAGTAGAGGGGGACAATTACCTCCCTGCTTCTACTGACCACACTATTTCTAATGCAGGCCAGGATGACATTGGCCCTCTTGGCTACCTGGGCACGCTGTCGGCTCATGTTCACCTGAGCATCAACCAAAACCCCCAGGTCCTTCTCTTCTTCACAGTCATCCAGCCACTCATCCCCAAGCCTATAACGCTGCATGGGGTTGTTGTGACCAAAGTGCAGGACCTGACAGTTGGCCTTGTTAAACTTCATTCCATTCAGCTCAGCCCAGCAATCCAGCTTGTCTAGTTCCCTCTGCAGGGCCTCCCTACCCTCAGGTAGATCAACACCACCTCCCAACTTGGTGTCATCTGCAAACATACTGAGGGTACACTCAGTCCCTTCGTCTAGGTCATCAATAAAGATATTAAACAAGATGGGCCCCATGTATGGGAACTGCTGAGTCACGGCCTGAACCTCTGATTGACCACCTGAGGCGAGCCATGAGTCAGCCAGAGGAGCACAGGTGAAGGCAATTCACCTGTGCTGCCGGAAGGGGTGGAGCCTGGCTGCACCCCTCCTAGACCTATTTAAGAGCTGGCTACCAGTGGGGAAGGATCTCTTCTGGAGATTGGCTCTGCTGGGGTTTTGTGATTAAGCCCAGGATAGGGGTAAGCCTTCTATTTATTCTCTTTTTGTTCTCATAGTCTGCTTTGTCAAACTCTCTTGTTTATTTCATAATTATAACATCTTAATATTCATTGATTATACACCCCAGTACCGAGCCCTGGGGGACACCACTTGAAATGGGTCACCAGCTGGACTTAACTCCATTAACCACTACCTGTTGGGCATGGCCCTCTGGCCAGTTTCTTACCCAATAAGGGTGTACCTGTCCAGGCACAAGCAGCCAGTTTCCCCAGAAGAATCCTGTGAGAGACCATATCAAAGGCTTTGCTGAAGTCTAGGTAGACTACGTTAACAGCCCTTCCCTCATCTACCAATCTTGTCACCCAGTAGTAGAAGGAGATGAGGTTGATCAACCTGCCTTTCACAAACCTGTGCTGGCTGGGCCTGATCCCCTGAACACCACACGTGCTGTGAAATCTCACCCAAAATGACTTGCTCCATTACTTTCCCCAGTACCAAGGTCAGGCTAACAGGCCTTTAGTTCCCCAGATCCTCCTTACAGCCCTTCTTGAAGATGGGAGTCACATCAGCAAGCCTCCAATCCTCTGGGACCTCTCCAGTTAACCAGGAGTGTTGATAGATGGCCAAGAGCAGCTCAGCAATCACCCCCGCCAGCTCCCTCAGCACCCAAGGGTGCAGCCCATCTGGTCCCATGGACCTGTGACAGCCCAGATGGAGGAGGAGCTCTCTGACTGTCTCCACCTGAATTGCCGGGGTTATATTCCAAGTATCATCCCAGACTTCCAGATCAGGGCATAAAATGCCCACAGGATAACTGGTCTGGCTATTAAAGGCAGATGTAAAGAAGGCATTGAGGATCTTAGCCTTCTCCTTGTCCTCAGTGGCCACATTCCCTGCTGCATCAAGTATAAGATGAAAGTTATCCCTAGTTCTTCTTTTGCCATTGATATATTTATAAAAGGATTTGTCATTGTCTTTTACTGCAGTGGCCAATCTGAGTTCAAGTTGGGCTTTTGCCTTCCTAACTTTCTCCCTACGTGCCTTAGCTACTTCCTTGTAATCTCCCCAAGAAGCCTGTCCCTTCTTCCAGAGGAGGTAGACTCTCTTTTTCTCCCTGAGTCTCAGTAGTTCCCAACTCATCCACACCGGTCGTCTACCCCTACGGCTCGCCTTACAGCACTCGGGGACAGCGTGTTCTTGTGCCTTTAAGATTTCCATCTTGAGGAGCGTCCAGGCTTCCTGGGCTCCTTTGCCCTTAAAAAGCAACTCCTAAGGGACACGTGCTACAAGCACCCTGAAGAGATCAAAGTCCACCCTCTGGAAGTTCAAGAAAGTAGTTTTGCTGGCCACTCTTTTGACATCTCCAAGAATAGAGAATTATAGAATTCCATGGTCGCTCTGCCCAAGATGGTCCCCAACCTTCACTTCTCCCACCAGTCCTACTCTGTGAGCAAAGACCAGGTCTAGCAGGGCACCACCCCTGGTAGGATCTCCTACCTTGCGTAAGGAAGTTGCGTAAGGAAGTTGCGTAAGGAAGTTGCGTAAGGAAGTTGCGTAAGGAAGTTGCGTAAGGAAGTTGCGTAAGGAAGTTGCGTAAGGAAGTTGCGTAAGGAAGTTGCGTAAGGAAACCATCTTCCACACAGACTAGAAACCTCCTGGATTGCTTCCTCTGTGCTGTATTATATTTCCAACATATATCAGGGAAGTTGAAGTCTCCCATTAGAACAAGTGCTGGCAATCGCGTGACTTCCATGAGCTGCTCATAGAATGCTTCGTCCAAATCTTCATCCTGATTAGGCGTTCTATAACAGACCCCCACCAAGATGTCACCCCTACAGGCCTTCCCCCTGATCCTTACTCATAGACACTCAACTCTGTCATTCCCAACCCCAAGTTCTTCGACATCAAAACAGACTCTAATATAAAGGGCCACACCACCACACTTCTTTTCTCATCTATCCCTTCTGAAGAGCTTGTAGCTATCTATCACAGCACTCCAGTCATAGGAGTGGTCCCACCATGTTTTGGTAATAGCAACAAGGTCATAATTAGCCTGACTCACAATCACTTCCAACTCTTCCTGCTGGTTGCTCATGCTGTGTGCATTGGTATGGATGCACTTCAGTCGAGTCATCTGCCTCATCCCCAGCTTAAGCATCATTCCCCTAGGCTCATCTTTTGTGAGGCCTGTTTTGTCCCCTTCACCCTTCATAGCTAGCTTAAAGCTTTTTCAACAAGCCCTGCTAGCTCCTGTGCTAGTATTTCTTGCCCCCTTTGAGATAGCTGGGTTCCACGGACAGACAATAGGCCAGGTGCTGAGTAAACTGCCCCATGATTTAAGAACCCAAAGTTTCTGGCTCAACACCAGCCTCCAAGACTGAGCAATTATTCATTGCAAAAAAATGAGCAATTATTCATTGCTCATGCTTTCCGATCCCACTCAGTGTCCCTCACTGCCCCCGAAGGTATAGAGCAGAAGATCACTTGAGCTCCCGCTCCTTGAACTGAATGCCCTAAACCCCTGAAATCTTTTTTCACAGTTCGTAGGCTTGTCTGAGCAATTTCATCACTGCCCACCTGAACACGTAATGGAAAGTAGTCAGATGACCTAACCAGCTTAGGGAATTTCCTGGTTATGTCCCTGTCCCGAGCCCCAGGAAAGCAGCACACTTCTGGATGGCCCTGGTCAGGTCTGCATAAGGGGCCCTCCATTCCTCAGAGAAAGGAGTCACGCACCATGACCACCCTTCTTTCCTGTCGGAGGCAATCTCAAGGTGTGGGGGTGACCGCCTCACCCTAGGCTCTCTCCTAGGCAGTTCCTCTATCACCTTTCCACTCACCTCTCCTTCTACTTCCAGTAACTGGAACCTGTTGCTTAGAGGAAGCTGGGGAAGTGGGCTAGGCAGGCAGGGGTGTCTCTTGTGACACGGAGTAGGGACTCTCTTCCAACCTTCCTCATCATTCAGGTCTGTCTGACCGCAACAGGGCAGGGGGCCCAAAACCTTTCTGGGTATATTCCCTTTGGTGAGCCAGCTAGTCACTCCACCAGTTGATCTCCCACTCACACTCCCTGATGGTCCTAAGTCTCTGCACCTCATCCTTGAGTTCCAGCACCAGGCTGAGCAGCTCATCCACCTGCTCACGCCTCACACAGGTGGAATCCCTGCTACTCTCCCCATGTAGCAGCAAGCTCAAGCACTCCCTACAGCCAGAGACCTGAACAGCAACATTTCTCAGCAAGCTCTCCATTTGGGTTGCCATGGTCTTCTTAGAATAAGCCTGCTGTCTAATGAAGAGTCTAGTGGAGACCCTGTTTCAGCCTATGGTCTCAGAGACTGCCAAGGAAAGCTGATCTCCTGAGCAAGGAGGGACTAAAGCTTACAATTCTCACCATTAGACCCATCTCCCACACTCACAGATGTAGCATCCTATGGGAAGTGTGGGCTGTGCTCACTCACTGGACCTCCCCTTTCTCAGTGAGCAGAAACAATGGTTACTCACCTGGTGTGCTTTATGGGTGGAAACTAACTTCCACTCTCCCTGAAGCTATTTAAACCTTATTATCAGGTGTGAAGGTTCTGGGCAGGTGTTTAAACCATGTTGCTAATGTGCCAGCTCTACCCCCTGGTGACTCAGGAGCCTGCCTACAAGCTGCCAGCTCCCCAGAACAAGTGTAGTGCTGTTTCTAGCCTCAAAAAAGCCTTAAAAAGAGCTTTTTGGTTGGCCTTTTTACTCCAGATCCCCTCCCAGTGCAGACTTACCATACTAGCTCAGAAGCTAATCTCTGCAGCAAAAGTCATCTCAGAGTACATAATATTTATAGTTTCTTCTTATGCAGTTACAACAGTCAGCTTCAGATGTCCTGGTTTCTGTTGGGATAGAATTGATTTTCTTCACGGTGGCTGGTATGATGCTATGTTTTGGCTTTTAGAGAAGAATAATGATGGTAACACACCAATGTTTTAGTTGTTGTTGAACAGTGCTGTACAGAGCCAAGATGTTTCAATTTTTAACTTTTAATTTCAGTTTTTAACTAATATTGTCCTGCCAGTGGGTGCCTGGGATGACACAAGGAAGTGGGAGGGGACAGAACCAGCAGACCTAACCTGGCTAATGGGATATTCCATACCATATGATATTAAGTGAAAAAACTGTAAAACTGAGGGGAGTAGGCTGGAGAGGCTGCCACTGCTTCTGGATTAGTGGGTCGGGTTAGCAATTGTGTTTTGCTTTGTTTGTTTTATAAACATATATCTTTGTAAATATTTTTTTCTCTCAACACACTCCAATTCTCTCCCCCATCCTACTACAGGTTGGGTAGTAAGCAAAAGTCTGTGTGGAAATTAGCTGTTAACTGGGTCAAATCGCAACATCATGTTATCTGAAAGTATTTCAATCGTAAGACTAGTTGAAAAAAATATATATATCTATGTTGTAACCATACAAGGAGCATTTATTAAAATTTAAAAAAAAAGGCAAGAAAGAAAAGATAGTAGTAAGTTTTACATGAACTTTGTTTTCAAGTATGCGTAATTAGAGACCAATTTATGCTCTGAAGAAATGCTATTACATCAATTTTTTTTTTTTTTTTTAATCTCATCCCACAATAAAATATGGGACCATTTAGTAGTTTGTGTCTTATGAAGACTTTTTGAAGAGTTAGAAACCAGAACATGATTCACAGGTTCAGTTTACAGTAGTAGAGAAAGACAGTCAATGAGATGGCCTGTGGAAAACACTGAAAAAAAAAAAAAACATCTCTTAAATTTCTCCCACTTCAAGGACTCTTTTTCTCAGAGCTTGTGTACCCAATGTTCCTGAAGACAAGCACTACATCCTTTCATTTAAAAATAAGCTGGATTTGTACTTCTAAGAATTGGAAAAAACGGTTCATTCTCTGTAACCCAAAGCCTCAATTCAGAGATGGAAGAGAAAGTATTTGGGAGCTCAGTAGAGGACGTCTCTTCCAGTCTTTCTAGCAGAGCTTTTCAATCTTTCATTGGAAATCGAGCAAACAAAAAAAAACCCTACAGGATTCAGGTGGCTGCACAAATAGCACAAGAAGAAAGTACTTCTATATTAAAGAGGGTTGCATGCAGAAAAGATCTACTCCTGTGGCTTTATCAATACCTGATTCATTATTTTACGCAGTACCTCTGAAATATATCCCAAATAGAAGAAAGTCTAATTAGAGATCAATAACAAGATAAGCACTGACCCACTGACAAATCTTTACAAAACTTTAGGTCTCTAAGTAACTAAATGAAGTTGAAGTGCCTACTGAATATGCTAGCTTCACAAATTAAATAACAACTAGGTAGATGTATTCTGCAGTTTTTAATTTAGATATCTAAATTCTGCCAGAAATTATTACTTTCCATGCTAACTTTTACTACTAATGTGTAGTGAATTTTGGGTTCTGATAATGGAGTTTAACTCTATTCATAATGAATAATCATGACATTTCAATCAACCAAATTAGGTCATAAAAACATTGCTCTTTTAAAATAGCAACTTGTTTATTATTGTGTGGCTTTTGTTGGTAGTATATAAATAGCTGTAAGATGGCATTTTAGAGGTAAGAAAGTCCTACTTCACCTGAGACCACTATGTTCATCCTCCTTCAAATTTATTTTGTTTATTCATTGAAAACCACTTTTGTGCTGAGACAAAAATCATAATCTCCTTATTGAATCCATGACACATTTTAGTAATTGCAAGTCTTACTAACTGTGTTGGGATACTAAAGATAACAATTTTCTGTTTCACTTCCTACAAGTGAGAAGAACCTTTGTTGAGCAGCAGGGAGAATAATTAATGCTTGCATTTTGTTCATATTTAGAATATCATGAGGTTTTATCATTGTTTTATCATATAAATCTTTGAACTTTCTTTTTCCACATAAAAATTAAATGATATGTTTATGTGTATCATATATGTGATGTATAAACATGCATGTATTTTGTGTATTATATAATAGATCTATATATATAATTTATACAAATCTATGCATATGTGCTTTAAAACATGAAATATGTATAGTATATTGTAATTATGTGGCACAAATATATTATAAAATGTTATAAATAATATCTTCATAATATGTCATAATTAACCATATGTATAACGAAGTAAAGTAAGAAAATGTTTGTCCTACTTATTTTTTTCTAAGTTAGTGCCCAATACTAAAATGCAGGGCAGAGAAAAAGTTGAAATTACATTCTTTATCTTGAAAAACATGAGGTTCCTTTTGTCCTGAGGTTAAATGTTCACACCTGTGTGCAATTCATTCAGGTTAATCTAGAGCATGTGATGCTTCAATTTGTAATAACCCCAGAGATGACAACTTGCAGCTGTTCTTTAAGATACATAGTAGCATAAAATGTAGAGGCTTATGGAATGTGAAGAAGATGAATTTTTCTTGATTTGAAATAGTAGGGGTTTATAGCTGTTTCCTAATCTTTAGTTTACATAATTATGTCTTATTATTTTATGAACATAATGAAAAAGTTTATCTTTTCTTTTTAATCAGAGATAAAGTGCTTTATCTGTACTGTTTAAGTAGATTTGTTTCAGTGATTTTTTATTTAATTGTTTTCAGGTTGATGGAATTAAAAAATATATTTTGCTTTTTCTTTCCAGTTTAGGTAATAAAATACTCTTTCAATTTTCTTTTTTTCCTAATGAATTCTACTTTTTAATAAAGCTTTCACAAAAGAATCAAAATTTTTTTCTCACTTTTCAAAGTTTTTCAATGTTTCAAAATTTCTAAAGCTTAAGTGTCATAAAACATCTCTTTGTTGTTGTTAATCATCTTTCTTATTTTGGGGCTGTAAAAGTTAGTTTGTATTCATAATGAATAAATGTGTTAAGAGTCCTGTCATCTTTTTTGACAGATGTGAAAATCTAACTGGTTGTTGGCATGGGTTTGTTTTCCTCCACTGAGGAATATTAATTTGCCTACATTGTTTTTACTTTCTTAAAGAGTTGATGTGAGAGGGAGAAAGGAGAAGATCTATGATGAATACAAACAAATGAGTGAGTAAGTATTATCTTTTAATTGTATATTTAAAGAATAATGTAAATAAAATAATTGCTGACATTGGCTACTTGAGTGAAGCACTTAGAAGCTCATTGGTTTCTGTCATGGTGCAAAAGTAGGGTAAAAAACAAAAAAAAAGGACTTCTCAGGATAGCAGGACAGCTAATAGGGATAAAAGTTTCAGTTGATCTCACTGCAGTCTCTGTATTAGGAAATGTTTAATGTTGTAAAGACCTTCACAACTGGGCAAATTAAAAAGCAGTACTATTAAATATTTGGTAGTATTTAAAACCCATTCTAAAGCAAGGTATAATAGTGGATCTAGAAACTCTAAGTATCAGAGAAATAGACTGTTTTACAACAAAAAGCAATTAGCTAGAAAGGCTTGAGAGAAGTCACCAGGGGGTTTTTGGTGGACAAGCATGGTCTATTTAAAAATGTGACTTCTTGACATTTTTGTGGAACGTTACAAACCAGAATATCATTTTTTACCTAGTCACGTTTTGCTTTTATGATTGACTCTGGATACGGCCTTTCAGTAGTAACCTACTCCTAGGATCATTTTTATTACACAAAGTCCTTAATTGAGTTAGTGAGCTGGTTGGGTAACTTTAATTTTTACCTTTTAATTCTTATAGTTCAGCCTATGATGCTTATGCAGCAGACATCATGCAAATGCTGTTTTGGCAAAAAATTATGTGTTTAAATGAAAAGAAGACTTAAAAATTTGAGCAATTATAGCTTATTTCGTTATTGAACACTTGATGGTGTTTTGACATGCTGAAAGGATTCTGCAGAATTTCAAACAAAGAATAGTATCTCACTTCATGCTGTGTTGGGCTGTAATAAATAACACGCAGAATTTTAAGTTGGGATGTTTCTCGCCTGTCTTTTGAGTGCCACCACCACGTACGCCTTGAGTACTGTGCTCAGTTTTGGACCCTTCAATACAAGAGAGACACTGAGGCCCTGGAGCATGTCCACAGCAAGGCAATGAAGCTAGTGAAGGATCTGGAGTATAAGACTTACGAGGAGTGGCTGATGGAACTGGGATTGTTTAGTCTGGAGAAGAGGAGAATCAAGGAGACCTTAGCACTCTCTACAACTGCCTGAAAGGAGGTTATGGTGAGGTGAAGATCAGCCTCTTCTCCTACATATCTAGCGATAGGATGAGAGGTAATGGCCTTAAGTTGCACCAAGGGTGGTTCGGGTTGGATATTATGAAGAATTTATTCTCAAAAACAGTGGTAATATAGTGGAACAGTTTGCCCAGATAGGCAGTAGTGTTACTATATCTAGAGGTGTTTAAGGAAAAGGTAGATGTATAACAAAGGGACTTGGTTTAGTGGGCAGTATTGTTGGTAGGTGGGCGGCTGGACTGGATGATGTTAGAGATCTTTTCCAACCTTAATGATTCTATGATTTAATTATGGAGTTTCTGGCTTTATGAAGTGGTAAGGAAAAATCCCACAATTTCTTCCTACTCATTTTCTCTGTAGTCTTCTAGTAGACAGCTTGCTTTCTTCAGTCTCTTCTCAGTCAGTCTATATCAAAAACCCAAGAAAAAAAAAAAATACAAAGTCAAACTCTCGATGGCAAGTAGCATAACTGGCAGTAGCACATGCTGATGATGACAGATATGTTAGGTAGTTGGACCTAATGACTATTCTGTTCAGAAGTTGGGAGTTTTACTTCAGAATTGCTGGTCTTACTGAATTACTGTTGCCTTTTGGAGAATATTTGCTTTATTTCTGGAGCACGTCTTCAGATATTTTTTTATCTGATAGCAATCCAGTTTGTCTCTTACTATACTTTGTAATGTGGCACAAGGCACTATATGTGGGTGTGACTGGGAGATCTGCTTCAGAAAGTATGTACCCAATGAAACTCAGTCATCCTTTCTGTTCCAATCTGTGTGGTTCATCTCTCGGTTTGGAAAAGCTTGAACTTCCCTCTGAAATTATGGAGAAAATCAGTAGATAGTGAATTATTTCACCTGAGTGAAAGGACTTGTTTTCTGCCAAACTGCCAAATTGCTTTTAATTTATTTTCTAAAAATCCACGGTCTGAAGCTGACACCTGCATATGAAATTTCAGTCCATATGGTTGAGTTTGGTGAAATCAGTGACAGATGAATTGGTGTAATAATGGATGCTGAGCTATCTTAAAAATACTTGTCAGTATCTCTGCTGGTTAAAATATTAGAGGAAGGTGATATTAAAACTGCTGTTCCAAAAGAGAAACTTGACAAAAAATTATGTGTCAACAGTTTATGGGCTGGTTTGGCCTGGTTCTGTGACTAGCAGGGTGGAGGGATTTCACAAATTCTGTGCCTCTGGAAAATGGAAACGGGACCCCAAAGTAATTAAAAAAAAAAAAAAGGCAACAATCTGAGGGGAAATAAATTAATTTACTAAATACAGTATCAGAATGCAAGATAACACACAATAATACAATATAATTAGAATTGAAGCTAATAAATCAAATATAATGAGAGAGAGTGTCCGAAAGGTGGAAAGGCCTTACCATAATGCTGAGGTGAGATGCACAGTCCGCTTGAGCAGCAGGGAGGAGAACAGATGAAGAAGAGCACATCAGGTAACCTTGCCAGGGTTTATATCTCCTCTCTGACTGGAAAGCCCGCTGGGGTATGTAGTTGTTCTCTTCCGGACAGGTGCCTGGAACTGGAGCATTAACAGTTTCAGTCCCGGTGCACTATATAATGTTATGATGTGGAATACTGATAACCAAAAATCATAAATCCATGACATTATGTTAAAATAACAACTTCCAGTTTCATTCATTAAGTATCGTATCTTGCATTTGCTGTATAATTTCATTTTGTGATCTTTGGCATATTTACCTGATGCATGTAAAGAATCTTTCTGTGTATGACTACAAAAGGCTCTGCAGAAGTGTCTATATCCATAATAAATTATGCGCCACTCCAGTATTCATGTTTTGGTGTAGTTTTAGTTTCTGCTAGCTTAGTGATGTCTTCAGTGAACATGTTTCATGTTCATTGTGGTCTTCCAGTACTTGAAAGGAGCATATAAGCAGGAGGGGGAACCGCTGTTTACATGAGTGGATAGTGATAGGACAAGGGGGAATGGTTTTAAACTGAGAAAGGGGAGGTTTAGGTTAGATATTTGGAGGAAGTTTTTCACACAGAGGGTGGTGATGCACTAGAGGTTGCCCAAGGAGGTTGTGGATGCCCCATCCCTGGAGGCATTCAAAGCCAGGCTGGATGTGGTTCTGGGCAGCCTGGTCTAGTGGTTGGTGACCATGCACATAACAATAAGTGGCTTGAAACTAGATGATCATTGTGGTCTTCTTCAAAACAGGCCATTCTGTGATTCATATTGTTAGGATATATGTTTTCATCTCACCTATCTACTTTGTGGAAAGCATCAGTTTCAGTGACAGATGCTCTTTCACCAGTGCGCATAAGCACAGTCTGTGCAGTGTGGTCAGTTACTGATGTTGTCTTTGGTATGATATAGTGACTTACAATGATTTGCCTGTTGGCAGTGCGAATTTCTTTAGACTGTAATACAATAGCAAATGGACTGGCTGGCTGTCAAGTACCTGAGGCATATAGCACTTCCCCTAAAATATCCAGGGGTCGCATCTGTATGGGAGCAAGAACTTAAAAGTATTTGCTAATTCAGTCTGTGTCCATTTTGGAAAACTGATCAGTATAATTAGTCTGCATCAGTATTTGGAGGCTGTGGAGAATTGTTTTGATGGTAGAAACACTAACAATATAAAATTAAATGTTCCAAAGGCCAGATAGAATACTTATTTGTGGAAAGTTAAAATGTTTTAATGAAAACCAAAATGTGTTTTCTTTGAAATATATATATCTATTCATTATTTATATGATTACTTAAATACAGATACATCTGCTCTCTTGCATTTGAGGAGTATATTCCATATGGGAATTCCAATGCTTCACCATACTTTCACAATGTGTTCATAAGCAACAGTGTATTATTTATTTGCATGTCTGAACAACATCAATGATGCCTTGCCATAAATTAAGACATATCCCCTTTCTACCAGAGGAATGAAACTGGTTCAGTTTTGTCAGCCATAACTCAGTTTGCCTGTTCTGCTAAACACTTCATCTAACTCTGTATGAGTGTAACAACAGTTAAAATACTTTACATATAAACTATCGGGAAAAAAGCAGGACTCTTGTGCTGAAAAAGAAATAACTTTTCTCTCCTTGACCACAACTGATCACAAATCTCTTCTTCTAATAAATAAAATGTAAGGAACCTAAGTGAATGATCACTTTTTGTCTTTGGTAGTTAACATTATTCAAAACAATTTAAGAAAATTCTACTAATCTTTAGCATCAAAGACAGCGGTTTTTGGTTTTTTTTTTTTTTTAGTTTTCATCTTCTGTATGTCCTGTTAATATTATTCCAGAAATGCTAAAGTGAGGCTGTTCTGAATCCACCTTCAAAATGCAAAGGAAAGACTTTTTATGCAAAATGACAATTTCCTAATCTGAACTTCTTTCGACAATCTTCCCAATTTTTTTTTTTCTACAAAAGAACACTTTTTATAATCATGATGAGACTAAAAGAAATGTAAACATATTCTGATTTTGTTTATGTTGTGAGGAATATGCAACACATGCACGAAGACCATTGATGCTTAAGTTTTGTGTTCAAGGTTATAATTTATTCAGTGCAACTCTGAAGATAAGCAGAACTAACAACATAATTGAGACAATTAACTTAGAACTTACCCTTCATCAAAATATTTTAGCATATACCACATTTAATTTTTGTACCAAGTACCCTGTAAATATGCTTTACTGTATCTCTGACAACATAGAATTTTTTGCTAGAGTGGATATTTCTTTCATAATTAGAATTTTCAGAGACTATTGTTTGTTTTTTGTATTAAGAAAGAGAACATCCATTTAATGGTGGTACACATCCTTAGTACGTCTGCAATTTTACAGAACAGGGAGGACACTTTAATTTTGAACATTATTCAATGTAAAATACTTAATTACAGTAGTTTAATGAGAGTTTCAACACCACATCACTCATGCTTTAGTAGACAGTTGTATGCCTTCCTTGGTAGTCGGACTGATCTTGCTTTATGTTCTGTCACAAAATTTTGACTTCTGCTATAATTGTTGGTCTTTCCTTTTTAGACTTGTGGCTATATGAACAACTTGGTAAATGTCAGTTTTGAAAAGGGGGGGATGGTCACAGGCTTATCATTTTTTGAATCTTTTAACTAAACCAGAAGGAGAAACTGGAAGTCTTTCCTGAGGCCCACTAGTCCCACCAGTCTCTTAATCCATTACCTTTACCTAAGATCAGCCATAAGCTAGTGCAATAAAAGAGTCAAGCAGTTTTGAGTAAAGAGTAAATTCTGGATTGCCTCTTCAAAAATACTAAATAAATAAAAAATACAGGGCAAGACTTGTTAGATTGTCAGAACTTTTTCCTTGCTCACTTCTTCATTGGTTTAACGCTCAAACTGAGGAAGTGCTAGCCCACACTGCGTGGCCTATAGTTATATAAAAGAGTTTAGTCTGATCAGTCAAGTTTCTTCTACACATCAATACTGTGCACTCAGAGGAATTAGTGTACTGTGGCCCATTTTCCCATACACTTATCATGTGGCTTCTCTGTATCACCTATTAGAGCTGTTATAAGGAAGACTAACATAGATTTAGATAGGTTTACTGTGGGTCTTAAATATGACATATCTAATGACTTCAAGCAAGCTGAGAATTTTTACAACCAAAGAATGTGTGTTGGTAGTAGAAAATATCGAGCTGTTAGCTAACACTTAAATCAGTTCAGCAGATGTGGAGAGGCATGTGATAGGTTCTGCGTAGAATCAATGATCTTCTGCAACTGATTTATGGCTTTTAAACATTAGAGCTTCAGTGGATTTCACTTTCATTCTTTCTTCTCTCTTCCCTTTACTTTGTCAAGCATTTAATATATCAGCATCATTCACAAATACACTATGAAGAATGAAGGCGATTTTTTTCATGAAATTTGTTCATGAAAAACT
Source organism: Lagopus muta (assembly GCF_023343835.1). Taxonomy (NCBI): domain Eukaryota; kingdom Metazoa; phylum Chordata; class Aves; order Galliformes; family Phasianidae; genus Lagopus; species Lagopus muta. The sequence goes on from NC_064433.1 coordinate 93,832,382, forward strand.
TTTTGGCCAACAGGAAAAATTATCCAGAAACCAGAATGAAAAATCAGTTTAAGATAAATTTCAAGACAGTTACTGTACAAGTAGGTTTATGAATGTGGTTATTTCAGTTTCACAGTTCCTATGTTTATGAAATCTTGGGATACATATCACAGATTAAAATTTAAAGAAGAAGCAAGTTTGTCAAATTTCTTTCTGTACATGTTTTTATCCTTCCAGATATTCTTTGAAAATATTCTATAATATAGTCTTCTACTTTACAATTGCAGGACTTCTATACAATTCATAAAAGAAACAAACAGCTTTCACTTAAGTGTAATTTGTGGATGGATTTACATTCCTTGTTCATTTATTCATATTGTTTTCTATTTCTAGAAAGGCCTTTGCATCTTTGAGAAGAAAAACTGAGTTAATGCATTGCATATTACAAGTGTTCACAATCTGGCTCAAGGTAGAATGATAAAAACATTGTTAAGTTATAACATAACTTAGGCATGTCTTAGACATGAGGAAGAACTTTTTCCTCTCAGAGAGTGGTCAGGCACTAGAATGGCCCGTTGACAGTAATACAGAATTTCAGCATGTGTAACTTACTATCATTTCACTACTGTATGGAAAAAATGTGTGGAGAACTTCAGATAAATAAATGCTCTGAACAAGAACAAATTTTTATTTTCTAGTTAAAGCTTCAATACAGGGATTTAATGTGTGTACAATTAATGAATATACAGATGTTATAGTATAGCAGAGGGCTTGGCTACATGGTTGTTACACCAAAGCAGGAAACAGAAAAGATAGGTACACTCACCTGTATCCTGGGCTCACTTGGGAAATAACAGTGGAGTGGATCTTCAGAAGAGATCCTTCCCCACTGGCAGCCAGCTCTTACATAGGTCTAGGAAAGGTGGAGCCAGGCTCCACCCCTTCCAGCAGCACAGGTGAATTGCCTTCACCTGTGCTCCCGTGGCTGACTCATTGCTCACCTCAGGTTCAGGCCATGATTCAGCAGTTCCCATACATTCCACCCCTTCACAGCATGAACCAATGATCAGGTTGACTAAAGGGTAAGCTTTTCCTAATACAGAAATCCAATATAATGCAACTCTTATACAGTTTCCATCGCGACTCATGTTGGTACAATTCAAGATGAATGACAATCAGTGAACGCTGATATTCTTTTATGGGCCAGTGCTAGACGATGGAGGCATGCAGTCATGAGGTGCCAGTTCATGCTATGTTCCATCAGTCCCACGTAGACCATCACCGCTGTTGGACATGATCTGACAGTAATGCAGAAACATTTTGATGATTCTTTGTTCCTTCTGGTGGTCCTGAAGACTCAAAGACTCACTCATAATACAAATGTTTCAGAGGTACCAGGAAGGAAAGGTCTGCTCTCCAGGGCAAGATACAGGCCATATTTCTGTGCTGGGTCAACACTTCCATTTATACTGAGGCACATCCTGGCTGCCTGTACCACAGCTTCTGGCTGGATGTCTCCAGCTGCATAATAATATCAGGCACCAAAGTGGGTGTCTGTCCTGCTCCAATTTGTAGGAGGGAGATGAGGTTCTTTTAATATCTGTATACCCAGTGTGAGATTAAGAAACAATGGTTCATATGTTGGTCTGACCAGTTTATTACAAAACCTAATCAGGGAGACAGGGAAAGGAAGGAGGGTGATAGAAAAGATAGGAATTATGCAAGAATTGCATAAAGCAGGGATAGTCACCACCAGGATCCAGCAGTGGTCCCATTGCACACTGTTTGAAGATCTGAGGCAGATGCAGCAGGAAAGGGGAGCAACAGTGTGGCCAGCCTTGGACAGCAAGCAGGTAGCGGAGGCAGTCGCAGAGCCAATCCTTGAGGAAACAGCAGAACTCAGGCAGCAGGCCCAGGAGAATTCATCAGCATGCAGGTGTCACTTCGTGAGGAATCTGATAGTCAGGAACCCTATGATCTTCTTCATGAGGATTCTGTTGACAGAAACCTGCCCTCATGGTTTTCGGTTCCTCTTTTATCCTCCTTGTTCTCCTGCCTATGTGACAAGGATGGGCCATGAGCAAGAGTCATTGAGTACCCTCTGAGATGGCCATCATCCTGAGATGAGGCCAGACAAAAGGGCACTTCACAGTCATTTAGCTGCAGCTCATCTCTCTCTCCTTGCCCATCTTGTCCCCCAGACAAAGGATTTCACAACCCTTGCCCAGGAGTTGTCCAAAGTTCTCCAGACAAAAGATTTCACAACCTTTGCTCAGGACTTGCCTATCTGTGTCCTCAGCAAGCTTTGAGACAGTGATGTAGAAGAATCATCTCTTACAACATCCTGATCTCCCATAGGGACATGATGGGGGGTCCCTTTAGCAATAAAGATCAGAGTATTAACTACAAGGCCATGTACCTATTACTGGAGGGACTACTGAGCCTCCCACCTTCAACAGTCTCCCCCAAGGTGCAAGTAGGCCGCACCATTTGGGTCCTACCTGCACCTTCCAAGGCCATTTTATTTTATGGGTACCTGGATCCAAATTCTCAGGGACAGGGAACAGAAGATTATTTTCTTAACCAATCTGGGGTCTTACCTGATGGTCAGTACCCATAGTTTGGATCCTAAGCAGGGTAGCCCGTGTTATCTGCAATATTATTAGAGCACTGGGTCTGCTGTCTCTGGGTCTTTCATTCAGGTCCTACAAGGTTTCATAGAGTCTTTTCATCCACGCCTGCAGGAACTGGGAGTCTGTCTTCAGAGCATCCTTAAGAATACCATTAAAACGTCCGATGAGGCCCGCCTCCGTTGGATTATATGGCAGGTGGAATCACCATTGGATGTTATTTTCTTCCGTCCAGCGCTGTATCGTTGCACCAGTAAAATGAGTCCCTTGGTCGCTCTCGATGACTTGAGTGTCCTGTAGGCAGACATCAGTTTAGTGAGTGCCTTAATGGTATATGCCCGGTTTGCTTTCAGTACTGGATAGGCCTGCAGTAGCCCACTTGCAGTGTCGACGCAGGTCAGGGCGTATCTTGCCCCCTCAGACTGAGGAAGGAGGCCCGATGTAATCAACCTGCCATCACTGGAGAGGATTGTGTCCTCTAGCAAGATGGGCTGTTGTTTCGAGCAACGATCTCGGTCTCATCTTGGAGCAAGCCTCACAATCCTGGCATGCCTGGAGGATATCATGTAGTTGTATGGGCAGTCGCCATGCTTTAGCAGCTGCCCACATTGTCTTTTGTCCCACATGCCATAGCTTCTGATGTAACCAGTGGGCAATGTTCTCAGATGGTGAATTCTCAATCCATTGAACTCAGGCCAGCATGTTGGCTTTATCGTTTCCCAGTGACTGTAGGGGCTGATGACCAGAAACATAGTAGATACATACAGTCCTGTGTTTGACTGTATTCCGTATCTCTAACTACATGTCTTTGCCCCAGATCAGTTGGGCATGGATAGTCAATTCCTGGGTGGCCCACTGTGCAATCCAAAGAGTGAGCCCCCAGTACACAGCCCAACTATCTGTGTAGATGTTCAGGATACCATCACCAGGTTCCTTGGTTATAACCATCCACCCAGCTCACAGTTCTGCCTATTGCCTGCTCTGACCATCCCCCTCATCAAACCAGATTGTCTTGGTGGAAGGATGGTATGCTATTGCTCTCCACTTGCTCAGGTTGCCCTTGCTGGACCCATCTGTGTACCAGACATCTTCAGGGATAGGATATTTTCCCTCCTGAACAGGACTCTTCTCTGGTGGAGCGACCAGTATTTCTTTTGATGCATCAGTGTGATATGTCACTGGGCCTAGGATCTTCTGGAGTTCTTCTTTCAAGGGTGATGAAGACAGACTACTCCTTTGGCTGAGGTAGGCGACCCATCATGCCACTGTTCGTGCTTGGGCCACCCCTGTCTTAGGAAGGTGGGTCAGATCTTTCACCCACCTCTGAATGAGAGTGGTCTTGACTATAACTTCAGCTGTTTGAGTTATTGGCTCTACTGCCTGTAATGCTGAATAGGCAGATGTATAATCAAAGAATATTAGGCTATTATAATCACAAAATAAACAAGAAAGTTAGGCAAAGTAGACTATGATAACAAAAGAGAATAAATGGAAGGCTTACCCTTATCCTGAGCTCACCCACAAAATACCAATAGAGGCAATCTCCAGAAGAGATCCTTCCCACTGGTAGCCAGCTCTTAAATAGGTCTAGGAGGAGTGGAGCCTGGCTCCACCCCCTTCCGGCAGCACAGGTGAATTGCCTTCACCTGTGTTCCTCTGGCTGACTCATGGCTCACCTCAGGTGATCAATCAGAGGTTCAGGCCATGACTCAGCAATTCCCATACAGCAGCCAATAACTGTTTTTCAATCATACTGTGTCTTTCTTCTGCTCCATGCCAGACCTGAGACCAGAAACCAATGGGGGTCCAAACAGAATTCTGGTGTTGCCACAGGCCCCAACCAAAGCAGTCTTGAATAACGTGAACATCCAACTTGGCTGGGAGCGTAGGATCAAATATACCCAATGCCTGGACTTGTTTAAGTGCCAGTTTTGCCTGTTGGAAAGAATCCTGTTCTATTTTCCCCCACTCCCATAGCTGCCCCTTTTTTGTGAGCCTATATAGTGGCCTTAGCAGCTGCGCTGGGTGCGGTATAAAGGAATGCCAGTAACCCAGTATATTTAGAAACTCTTGCAGCTGCTTTGATGTTGTAGGGACTGGGAACACCTGAACCTCATCTATGACAGCACTGGGTAGTACTTTGGTCTTTCCTGACCAAACCACCCCCAGGAATTTTACAGACAGGCCCAGACCTTGCACCTTTTGGGGATTTATAGCCCATCCCCTCTGTTGTAAATAGGTGGTTAATGAATCTGTTGCCTGCACTACTGCCTCCAGTGAGTTGGATGTTAGCAGGAGATCATCAATATAATTATATAGGTTAACATCATCAGGTTTTCTCCAATCAGCCAGGTCATGCACCACTAGATTATGACAATCCATTGGTGAATGCACGTACCCCTGTGGAAGGACCTGAAAGGTCCACTGCCTGCCTCCCCACGTAAATGCAAATTGATCTTGCAATTCCTCAGCAATTGGGATACTGAAGAATGCATTTGCTAAATCTAGGACATAATGATAGGTTTTTATCTCCCTACTTAATGTGTCCATTAGGGAGGCAATATTGGGTATGGCCACATGAGTAGGTGGCATGACCTTATTTAATTCCCTGTAATCCACTGTCATTCTCTATGTGCCATCCGACTTTTGCACTGGCCATATGGGGGAATTATAAAGGCTGTGTGCAGGTCTTATAATGCCCATTTTTTTCTAATTCCTGCACCATTCTCCATATTTCATCCTGCCCACCCGAGAGTCTGTATTGTCTTACGTGTATAATCAATAGATATCAAGATGTTATAATCACAATATAATCAAGAGAGTTAGGCAAAGTAGACAATGATAACAAAAAGAGAATAAGTGGAAGAGCTTACCCTTCAACTGGACTCACCACAAAACACTAAGAGAGGCGATCTCCAGAAGACATCCTTCCCCACTGGCAGCCAGCTCTTAAATAGGACTAGGAAAGGTGGAGCCAGGCTCCACCCCTTCCAGCAGCACAGGAGAATTGCCTTCACCTGTGCTCCTCTGGCTGACTCATGGCTCGCCTCAGGTGATCAATCAGAGGTTCAGGCCATGACTCAGCAGTTCCCATACATTTACATTAGTAATCTGGTATAGTTTTGGCAGGCAAATAGGCCCATGTTTCACATGGCTTCTCAATATTGCCTGCACCACCTGGATACTAATACATCTCTGTCGAAGTCTGAGCTCTCCCACAGTTGTCTGGAGAGCCAGACTCCATAGAATATCTATGCCCAAGATGTGTTCCTGGACTAGGGCAATAAACACCTTATACTCACAGGGTGGGAGATGCCCAGCCCCCAGTTTCAACCATGTTTGGGTGACAGGAATAGTCTGTCCCCCAAAACCACAAATTATCACTCTACCTCCATCAAATTTGTTTGAATCTCCATAGATAATTGACGTTTCTGCTCCAGTGTCTACTAATGCCATAACTCTGAATATTTTTTCAGGACCAATAAGTTGTTAATTCTACATAGGGCCTCTGGTCCCATCTGGAGGGGGATTAACATCCCTCGTCACACCATGAATTGTGTTGGGCCAATTCTTTTGCTTCTGGTGGCTCAGGCATCATGGCCTGAGACACCTGAGGCGATTTTTTTTTCCCTATTAGGAACAATGAGAACTTCTAGGTTCCATGTAGTTGTTGGTATGCTCTCTGTAACCCTTACCCTTGGTTTCTTAGGGTAGTTTTGAAATTTTTGATTGTCAGTTGTCTCCAAAGCTGGAGAAAGATATGGTTGGGCTGGCAGTCAATCTTAGCAAATTGGACTCTAGCCCAAATTAAGTCATTGAAAATTTGTTTTTGGCAGACCCTTACAGGTTCCAATTGAGGAGCTTGAGTAGCCAGCATCTTGGTTTTAGTCACCAGCAGTACCTCAGCTTCTTCTAATGTCCAAATGTTGCACCTGGTCCACAGGCTTTCTGTTCCTCCTAGGTCAGCTACTAACTGGGCAGCCTGCTGGACTACTGCTTCTGAGGCCACCAGGGAATTTAATATAGAGCACAAAGTATCATACAAATGAGAGGCAGCTTGCTGTAGAAGTAAGTCTCTCAATTCCTGCTGAGAATTTGACCATATCAGGGCCATCAAACACGTCTTCATAAGTTGCTTCCCTTACCCCTAATTCACCAATATAATTTTGAAGGTCCTCTATGGAGGACCACATCACTGTACGTAGAGGTATATCAGATATATTCAGCCATACCATATGGCAGGCTGCTATTAACCATTCTATCATAGAATGGTTATCATCAGGATATTGATTACCCACATATAACCTCTGCCTGAGAGCAGGATGGACGGTCATGGTGGCCATCTTGGTTATTTCTGGGCCATTCACCAAAACATTTTCTGCCCCAGAGTCCCACAGTCTTAATAACCAGGCTGACACACCTTCTCTAGACTTCTGCTATAATTGCTGTACTAAGTCCATTAATTCTGTTGCTATGTATGACTGGGCAAATGAGTCTGGGCAGGGGGCCACTGATCAGGCAGCACCCCTGCCAGTCTGTCCTGTACTTTTTTGTTTTCTGAGTTATGGCAGGACAGACTTCTAGTGGATCTGTCAAAATCAGAGATTTGAGATTTAATTTAGATTTTTTATTTTCCTGATCTGTTGATTCAGGAGTCTGGTCATTGTTTATTGAAATGTTACAAACTTGACCTATTGGAAGATACAGAATTGGTTTCTTCCCTATTAATACGCTAACTTCCTGCTCTTAACTTTTCAATACAGTCTTTCAAAAGCTGGTTTTCATTCTCTGAAGTATTATTCGTCATTTCTACATGATTTAAAGCATTTAATAATGGCCATGCCATCATGGAAGCAGCTAATTGTCCTACTTTTGTGATCAGTATATCTTTGCTAAGTCCCTGAAAGTAATCTACCATGGGATATGGGGAGATATTTCCCATAACATGTAACGGACCCCATTTTTCAATGAAAGCCACTAGTTCATTGTAGGGAGATCCCACAAATCCTGAGATCTGCCCAAGCATCATTTTTTCCAGAGAGGTAATGTTCTCCCCCTTGACCCATTTAAAGAAATTCCACAGAAAGGACATAATGTAAAGTTAATATATTTGGCCTGCCTGGCTCACTAAGTGTACAGTTAATGAATATACCAATGTTATAGTATAGCAGCATACAATTAATGAATACACAGACGTTATGATATAACAGAGAGCTTAGCTATGATGTTGTTATACCAAAACAAGAAACAAAAATGATAGTTATACTCACCTGTATCCTGAGCTCACTTAGGAAACTCCAGTGAAGTGGATCTTCAGATGAGACCTTTTCTTGCTGGCAGTCAGCAAGTGACTCTAGGAGAGGTGGAGCCTGGCTCCACCCTTTCCGGCAGCACAGGTGAATTGCCTTCACCTGTGCTCCTCTGGCTGACTCATTGCTCGCCTCAGGTGATCAATCAGAGGTTCAGGCTGTGATTCAGCAGTTCCCATACAGTGCAGATGAGGAAACAATAATCAGCTCAAGAATGAATTTTCAAATAATAAGTGATGTGTAGGTACCAGAAAGCAAATAGTGTAGTTGTTGGAAAACTTGTTTAGGTTGCAGAGTTTCATACCTGTCTTCCGCCTTAGTCAGCTAAGTAAGCTTACTCTTTAGTCCACTGTACCTATCCAATCATCCTTTGTTAATCAAGGGAGAGAAAGTTAGTTCTCTAGATCTGAATCCTGGGAAGAATTTTGCACACACAGTGTCTTTCTGCTGACGACTAGAAGTCTGGTCAAGTAGTTTGGATTACACATAACATTTGGGCTGTTGAAATTAGAGAAGGTAACTAATGTCTTGAATTATCTGTGCTTTTAATGAATAATCTAAACTTAAAGCTAAGTCTGGATTTGATTCTCCGCAAATTTTCTTTGTGGAAGTTTCCTGATTTTTATCTCAACGAGGAATAAAATTTTGTTTCAACTATGAAAATATTTGGAGAATAAATGTAATAACAATAAATGTAATAATTTTGGTCCAATTTATCCTAAATTTTAGCACTGTACAAAAATGTTTTTTATATCTATAATGCGCAGATGTCTGTGCACCATTTCTCTATAAAATTATATGTATTTTATTAGACATTCTTTTATCTGCCATAGCAGACTGCATGTCATTTATTTTCTATCATACTCTCAATTCAGAATAATTTCACTCCTTTGCATTTTGAGTTGGAGATTCACTGTTTATTCACAACAGCTCTAGTTAGTTGTCCTTACTCTAAGTAGCCCTTCTGGAGACTGCCATTTGAACAATTGCTGATAGTACTGCAAAAATAAATTGTATAAAATGAAACTCACTTTGTTCTTATTAATTTTGTAATGCTGCTACTTTGCCATATGACAATCAAACTCCACTTTGTTACAGCAATGCTCTGTTCAAAGTAACATACACCTCAGGACTCTAGAAGTGTTGTAATATGGCAGTTCCTGAGGTCTCACAGCTACTACGCACCTAGCAGAAGAACTGCTGTTGATTTTGCAAACAGAATCGCTTAGAGTATTTTTGACACACCCGGGGGTTTATGTTTTTATTCTGTAATTCCTTATGATCTTCATCAAAAGAGCTTGAGAATAGTTTACTATACACACATTGTTTAGCAATGTGAATAGAGAAAGTATTTATATGTATTTATATACAATCAGCATCTTGATTCTTCATGCTAAGTTTCTGCTACTTAATATTTGCAGATTTTGCAAGTAATCTAAAAAATTCCTTTTAAATTAAACATGCCCATTGGTGGTTACTTAATAAACTAATAGGCAATGAGCCATATTTGAATTTATTTCTTTTTCTGCATTTTTTTCTTCCTTAGCATTGTCTCATCTCATCTGTCTCCTGTATTAAAGTAAACTGGTGAAAATGCTGAAATAGAAAGTAACAGAGAGACTATGCATGCATAACTAATATTCAGGCTCCAAGTTTTATTTAAACTGTTTCTGAAGCTTTAACCAACAAACCAAGTAGTTCGTATATTTTTTCCATAAAGAGCTCTTACTGCATAGATGAAATAAAATATACCACAAGAATACGCTTAGATATTGTAACTCAAAACATAGTGAATAAACAATGAACTAAAAAAAAAGAATGAATATTTTTTGTGTAGTGATACATAGAAATAAGGAATATTAATTTGTTAATGAGGGAAGATAGTGGCTGTTAATTTTGTTTACAGCTACAAGGAAGGAGAAGTTCACATACTTTTTATGTTTAAGTTGTAAAAGCTTTTCTTTTTTTTTATTATAGAAGGGGAATATACAACATTATGATTCATATATGTTATATAAGAATTTTAATTATACATTTGCTTTGATGGCGATGCTTAAATGCCAAAATATGTATAATGACTTACTTCATCAAGTTCTATTAATTACAAAAAACTTAACCCTTAGTAATTGCTAAAGATACAAGTTAAATTTTAGATCTGTAAAAACCAAAAAGTGGTGTTCCCCAGGGGTCGGTGCTGGGGCCCATCCTGTTTAATATCTTTATTGATAACCTAGACGAAGGGATTGAGTGTACCCTCAGTATGTTTGCAGATGACACCAAGTTGGGAGGTGGTGTCAATCTGCCTGAGAGTAGGGAGGCCCTTCAGAGGGATCTAGATAAGCTGGATCATTGGGCCGAGGTGAATGGGATGAAGTTCAACAAGGCCGAGTGTCAGGTCCTGCACTTTGGCCACAATAACCCCATGCAGTGCTACAGGCTTGGGGATGAGTGGCTGGATGATTGTGAAGAGGAAAGGGACCTGGGGGTTTTGGTTGATGCTCGGCTGAACATGAGCCAACAGTGTGCCCAGGTGGCCAAAAGGGCCAACGGCATCCTGGCCGATGGTGAGGGATCCAGTTACAAGTCTCACAAGGAGCAGCTGAGGGAGCTGGGATTGTTCAGTCTGGAGAAGAGGAGGCTCAGGGGAGACCTCATTGCACTTTACAACTTCCTGAAGGGAGGTTGTGATGAAAAAGGGTCTGGCCTCTTCTCCCAGGCAAATAGTAGGACCCGAGGAAATGGCCACAAGTTGTATCAGAGGAGGTTTAGGTTGAACATTAGGAGAAACTTTTTCTCTCAAAGGGTGGTCAGGCACTGGAATGGCTGCCCATGGAGGTGTTGGAGTCGCTGTCCCAGGCAGTGTTCAAGAGGCGTCTGGATGAGGAGCTGTGAGATATCGTTTAGTAGCTTGTGGCACTGATAGGAATGGGAGGGTGGTTGGACTAGATGATCTTGCAGGTCGTTTCCAACCTTGCAATTCTATGATTCTATGATATATGATTTTATGATTTAAAATACAATAAATAATATTTTAAAAAAAACAACAACATCTGAAAATTGTACTTTAGCAACTTTCACTACATTATAATCTCTGTAAAAAATAGGAAGTTTGAACCATGATTACACACATTAGTAAGATTTCTTGCAGTTCCCATGAAAAAATGTATGAAAATGAAAATAATACTCACTAGAAGACACAGTACATACTAAAATATAAAATTCTGGACAAATAGTCATAGTGATATTATGTTGTTTCTCCTCTCAATCTATGGATTATGTTTAACAAATCTTTCCTACTCTGTCCCACAGTCTTCCACAGTCTGCTTATATCTACAAAGATGTATATAATGTCTTATTTTGAAATCAGTGGGTGAAAAATGGTGCAGATTAGTTGGAATCTTCAGAATAACTTTAAGATATCCATATACATTTATACATATAATTGCATATAGGATATTCATACACATATACATAGAGAGAGATTGAGACAGAGACCTATCTGCCAGCTTGAAAGTTAATTGTTCTACATCCTGATTATGCATGTCAAAGGTTCAGATTAACTGAGGCTTGGTGAAAAAGACAACATTAGTTTTTGAGATTGTTATTAATTCTTGTCTTAAATATAAGGACTCTTTACAGGAAGTCTGACTTATTCCAAAGTGGTAGATTTATTTCATTTGTTCCTATTGTAGCTAAAATTTCTGTTAGGAAGAACAGCATTTCCATTTTTCATAGGTAATCATTCATGTGATTTGTCTCAATTCTTCAGTTTCCTAGAATGCCTCTTATGAGGGGATGACTTCTGCTAGCTTTTATTTTACTTGCTTAAGCATACAGAAATGGAGTAAATCAGTGTATTGTAAACTGAAATGGTGTGGTGCGGAAAGTGAAGTCAGAATGTTTTGAGCCTTGAATGAGAATCAATACTGTTTCAGAAGATTTTTATATAAAACTTAAGTTGTTTAACTTTGTGTTTCAGAGCAGATTGTATAGGAAGGATTCTTTTTTCCTTTTGCAAAAAAGGAAATGAGTGTATATTTTTATTGTGGCCTAATCTTGATCATAATCTTAATGAGATCAGATTATTTAATTTTATTCATATGCCTTAATGAGAAATTAATCTAATTAGTGTTTGATACATCTGATCTGTATGAATGTCTGCCAAGTTATGGACAATTCTAAATTAGGTGCATACAACTTAACTCCTTATTTCTTGAGCTTCCTTATTTAATTTTTGCATATCAAGCTCTGTTGGCAAGAAATTTGAGAGATTAAAGAAAGATTAAAATATGTGAATGTTAGCACTAAATACGGCACCGTCTTTGAGATTTGGACAATAATGATGGTCCAAGGGAAATTTTATTTGCCACAGAGCTACAATTTTCTCACCAGCTTCTCCAGTTTTCTAGCCTTGTACCTTTGTGATATTTTCAAGGAGGTGCCATGATCTTAAATTTAAATTTCCATAGAGTAATTATGTTGCTTTGATATATTCTGGCTACAGATGAGTGAAGACTTCTAGATGTTCTTCTCATCTTCGTGCATTTTTCATTTTCTGTTTCCTATTCCCATGCTTCCCCATCCCAGTATACTTTCTGAGCCACTTTTATCAGCAGTTTCCTTAAAAACAAAAAGTCAATAGGTCTTCAATTTTATGACATCTACTGATTAAACTTTAAGTTTGCAGATCAAGTTTACAACAAATATGAATGACTCTAGGGATTTTTTGTGCATGTATTGTCATCAGAAACAGTCACTGAATATTTGAATGAAAAGTAAGGTACACAGAGAACAGTGAAACTAAATATTTGAGAGAATGCTAACAGCAAAAGGAAGTATGAACATTCACTGTTCTAAGAGGAACAATGTTGCTTCTCTATTTCCTCTATGTCTATAAACAAAACCTTAAGTTCACCTGAAGGAAATATTTTCCTTCTATTTTGCTGATTTCAGTTAAAAGGTTGACTTACTCTGATATCTGAACCTATAGAAGCAAACATGCAGCTTTTTAAAGGAGATATTCTCCTTTACTTTACCTTAATATTACTGTTCTCTGGCTACTGTTTGTTCTGCACAAGTCACATCCTGGGGCAAAGTAGATTATGGCTGAGCTGCAACCACTCCATCATTCTTTAATTCCCAACTGTTAAAATCCTCTGCAAACCTTAGGCAATTTTTTTTAATGGAATTAATGCCTTGTCAGATTCATGTTTTAACAACTCTGTTTTTTGTTGTTGTTGTTGTTTTTATATATTCTCTATCTCCATGTTTTGCAATACGCAGACTGTTCACTAAATAGATTAAAAAACAAGACAGAGAAAATGAAGCCAAACCTCTAGTCTTTGCAACCACGTGTTGTTGTTTTGTTTTGTTTTGTTTTGTTTTCCTAAAAGATAAGGCTAAATGCCTACATGGATTCAAAAAGAAACTGAAGTAATCTGAAGAAGAAAAAAACAAAATGAAAGTATAAAGGGATGATCTCTACATTAGGAATCCTTTGTAGAGTTGCAGGCTTTGAGAGAACCCTGGAAAATTATTCAATTTTTTGCCTTGCATTATATTCTTCTGGAGGAATCCACCTGTGACCAGTGCTACAGAAATAATTCTGGGCAAGATTATCTGATTTTTAAACCATTCCTGTGATATCTCTTAGGATTCTACATACTCTCACACAAATTAAAACATGACTGAACACAGAAAGAAAACTTCTGTTGTCTTTTATAACATGTAAGAAAATAAAATGTCAAGTCTCCAGTTTCACCCCACATTCACTTCAGTAGCTGTGTGACAGAACACAAGAATTTAGTTAGTTTGATGTTATAAGAATTTTGAAGATTTGTATAATTCGGTGCTACCATCATTTAAAAAAAATAGTTCATGAGTTGGAAATGCTAACAAGTTTTAGAAAAATTCAGAGGTGGGGAAAGCTTGATTACTAATCAAAGCATCAGCTATTTGGTGGCTGAGGACAGTGTGCATCGCTCAAAATATTCCAAAACATCACTGTGATGAACTTTGTTATAGATAATAAATATTCACTGTTGGATATTTTTCTTTACAAAGATGACTTCACAGAACTGTTCAATTGGGAAGCATGTAGTAAATAACAACTTTGATATTTGGAGACTCTCTAATGTTTGTATGACTTGAAGAATAGATTTTATGTCTTCCAAAATTATGCTGGACAATCTTCTAAAGGAAATGAAATCTCTAAAAAGACGCTTTTTACACTTTATGGTGCAAGGTGGCATTTATTTGTGCAGTCATGTTATGTTTTGTATATAATATGTTCTGTAGCAAACATCATCAAATAATCAAATAATTGTGTAATTCTTGTTTTACATTTACAGCATAGAAAAGTAGTTTTATGTTGCAAAACATGTTGTACAACTATCAAAATCACTAATTTGTTACACATTTATCTGGGCAGTTTTCTTTAAAAATTTTTGGTCTAGAAATCCAATCTGTTCCTCATTGCACCCTACACTCAGCCATTATGCCATCAAATCACAGGTAAGGAGTACTGAACATTGTTGAACTACTGAAAAAAAAAACAAAAAACATGCAAGGTTGCTCAGCACAGGTGTTTGTGTAATTATAATGTATTAGGAAAGTTCAGTGGCATTCAAGCTGCTAGGAGACTAAATTCCAGATCAAGCAGAATGTTTAACAGAGATGAATACGTATAAGCAAGATTACAGCAATCACTTTTTACAGAAAATACGGACATCTTACTTTCACAGGTCAAGGCATTACTCACTTGAAAGTGGTTTTTGCATGCAAAGTGATAGACACAGTGGCATCTTTGTCCACCTGCTTCATTAGCAGGCACGTTGGAAAAGTGCACTCAAGACAGACTCTTCTTAGCGTTTGAGCAAGCACTTCAAAATGAGGCAGTGGAAAATACTACCATTGCTTTAGTAGCCAAAAGTGTCTTTGAAGCTATGCGATCAGGATCTGTTAAATCTCTGCCAAGGATAAAGAAAAGGGAGTCCAAAAAAGATTTCAGTTAAATTCTCCTGGGAACAGTAGCTATTTATTTATTTTAAAACTCAGTTGCATTGGGATTTTATAGATTTCTCTGTTTAAAGAAAGAGGCTTTCCCAAAGAGAATATTAACAGCAATCTCCTCAATAAACATAAATAATGATACGTGGAATGAACATGCCTATACAATTTTCACCTGAATGGGAACTATTAGGTCATAGCATGAACCAGTGATTGAGCACCTGGTGAAGGGATGCAGCCAGCACTGGGAGCACAGTTGGAAGCAATTCACCTGTGTGACCAGAAGGGACAAACACTGGTTCCATGCCTCCTTGACCCCATTTAAGGGCTGGCAGCTGCAAGGGAAAACATCTCTACTTAGAGATCATTTTGTTTGTAGCCTTGAAAAGGGGTAAGTGATTCATTCTTTATTACTGGGTTGTGATCTCTACTTTTCTTGAATGATCTGAAGCTGGTTTAAAGCAGTTATATCTGCTATTATCTCTCCTTATACCCTCCAATGTCATTTCTCCTTAAAAGTCACTATAACTAAATGATACCGTTTCCTCATTATTTAGAAATTACTTAATTACTTACTCGTAAGGAAATGTCAGAAAATTTTTGTAATCAAAATAGATGTGGCAACTTGTGTAACCTTATGCATCTTTAAGAATTTTACAGAAAAGCTAAAATCATAGTATGTTTCCCAAGTAAGTAAGTATGTATCTTTAGCCCCATTTTGCAGATGAGAAACAGAGGTTCATTAACTAGAAATAAACTACTGAAGTTCATTCAAAGGCTTTGACTGAAACTTTCGCCTGGCTGATCTTTCCCTTTCTGACACATGAGAAGGGACAGAGTAGCACATCTATTTTTCTGCACCCAATGTCTGAGCAAGAGACTGTAATTAAGTCATTACAAGAGTTGTTCATTACAGCGGTTTTTTGTTTTGTTTTGTTTTTTCTATCATACAGGCTGGTGCAATTTCAAAACCACTTTGCATTCATAGCATTGTATGGCAGTGAACCTTCAGAGCATGAACTCAACAAGATATTCACTGTATTGAAATATATGCTTTTGTTTTAAACCTCATTTCTACTAATGTTACGCTGCTTGATCCTGTCATGAAAACAGTTAATAATCACTCTCTGTTTTCCATTCATGATTTCACATATATCAGAATAAACTTTGTTGAACAGATATGTCAGGATCAGTTTAATACTAAAACCACTCCATACCTTTGTTTACCACAGTTTTCAGGAGACTACTCTTGTAGTTAAGGAGACTGGAATGAATAGGTAATTCAGAGTGTGACAATCAATGTTATATAATGCTGTGACTATGTTCTCTTTTTGCACTCTCTTCTTAGCAATTATTTTTTCTCTTGCTGATCCACTTAAATTTTGAATGTTACTGTATTTTGGGTTAGTAATGTTTTCCCGAGATTAGAGGCAATGACAGCTGAACGTCTTCTGAGCGGTAACAGCTTGTTTAGTTATCATCTCACTCTGTTTTCACGAGGAAGACTTTTTTTTTCCTGATTACATTACATTGTACTGACAGTAATGTTCATTTGCTCCTTGTCCCATAGGTGGTTAGTACCCTGAAATCCTCTGCAAGCCTTTGCAGTTTTCATGATTATTACTGTGAATAATTTTGTAACATCAGAACACTTAGTCACCTCATTATTCACTTCCTCTTCTGGATCATTTATGTTGAGTAGTAGATATTCCAGCAGAACTCCCTGTGGGATTCCACTGTTAAACCTCTACTTTTGTTAAAGCTGATCACTAAATCCTACTATTTAAGCTATTTATTAATTCGTGAGAAGACCTCCCTTCTTATCCCATGACAGGCAAATTTCCCATGAGCCAAAACTTTATCCTATGCCATTTTGATTTTTAATTTTCTACAACAGCTATAGCAAAGCACATTAATTCAAGAATGTACCTACTGACAATAGCCTAGGTCTATATTTGTAATATTCACACAGAAAAAATAGATTCTGATTATTTAATCACAGCTCCAATAACAGAATCCCATTTATATTCTAAGCCTACTGTCTATTCTAAGACAATAAGATAAAAATGGAGTAAACTATGTTACCTAATGTAGGCTCTATTACTTGGCTGTTTTTCATTTTAAAAATGAGAAATTTCACTGTGAATTAGTGATGCCATAATGTAAAAAAAGTAGTCATCAGGATCGCTATTTTTTTCAGTTGAACTGTGTAATTCATTTATTGAGAATCCAATTTACTGTTCTTAAAAGTTGGATTGTGTTAAGATAACTAGTGTAATGCTGTAATAGTGCTTAGTTCTAGCTGAGAAGGAGGCCGTAATATTAAAGTATTTTTGAGTGACAACATTGCCATTTATCTTCCTAGCAAGAGTCAGGTGAGTGCAATAAAGCAAGGAAAGCCCTCTGTGCCCTATCCATGTCAGCTGTCATCACACATAAAACAAATGCTGTGAATGCCAGAATAAGACTGTGTTCTCTCAGACTTCTGGATTTGAATGCCCATAGTGCAGTTTCAATACACTGATAGGATCTACGAAGTTCTCTAGGTCTGACTCTGTGGACTGGAGGGGGAGGGGGGTAGCAAAAGCTCAGACATCCCAGGTGTCATCAATTCAATCAACAAAATTAGATGGCTGTTATGTAAATTATGCAAATATGTGACTCAGACTTCTCATTCATATTTGAGAAATGAAATATGTAATGATGTTGACATTTTTAATTATCATCAGGCCTCTGTGTTGACTCCTGAGTAGGATCAACGTTATTACAAGATTTTTGACTCTGGTGGACATCTTTGTATTGTATCAGGCTCAACTGTAGCCATAAGTGCTTGATGTACTTGCAAAGCTGATCCCTCCAGTTTGATAAAGAGGTGCAGGGAAAATTGATCTATTCTTTGATGCTGGTCAAGATTTGACCATCTGAAGATGAATATTTTTCTTTTTCCTCCCCCTCCCCCATATCTTGTTATAAAGGAAAATTAATTATAAGATAGACTTCAAATAAAGCAATGTTACTCACCTGCACCAGCGTGATGGGAAACCTTATGAGGACAGAAATCTCACGACTGTGAACTTCTTAAATTTAAATACATTTGCCTATATTCATAGAATCGTGGAATGTCCTGGGTTGAAAAGGACCTCAAAGATCCATCAAGTTTCAACCCCTGCTGTGGGCACCCCTACACCAGTCTGCCCAGAGCCCCATCTAGCCTTGCCTTGAATGCCTCCAGGGACCTAAGTGCAACACCTTGCACTTGGCCTTATTGAACCTCATTAGGTTCATATGGGCCCACTTCTCCAGACTGTTCAGGTCCCTCTGGATCACTTCCCTCCAGTGTATTGACTGCACTGCTAAGCTTGTTGTCTTCTGCAAACTTGCTGAGGGTGCACTTGATTCCATCATCTGTATCACTGATAAAGATGTTGAAGAGCACTGGTCCCAAGATCAACCCCTGGGGTCATCACTTGTGACCAGCCTCCACCCAAAGGTAGAACCATTGATCACGACACTTTAGCTGCAACCAGCTAACCAATGCTTAGGTAAACCTTAGGTTTACCTGTCTGATTCTGTATATAAATAATTGTGACTGCTTATACTTGAAATTGAAGTTCAAAACTGGAACCTGCAACACAGCTTTTATATTTTGCTTTATTTCTTTTCCTTTCACTTGTGCACTGAAACTGAATTACGCCACTGAAGAAATCATTCTGTTCAGAAAGAATAGCATTGAGTTGATATATCTGTATTCTTAAAATGTTCACTGCTTATAAACTACTGGCCCTGTGATTACTAACTCCTTGAATAACCACATTCATGTCTGAGGCATTGGAAGAAACATGAATCATATCTACAGCACTTCAGTGAATCAGTGAAAGACTGACTGGTTTATGCCCCAAAGCCCATGGATTCAATAGATGTCTTTCATTTAAATGAGTTTTAGGTCAGATCTACTGCTGCTAAACAAACACAGGAAAATCAACAACATTCTTTAACTAGAGTGAGTACCCTGCTTAAGATGATGAAGTATTATATGCTCTGAAACTAAATCTGTAAGAAATGCCTAGTTTTTGTTGCTTGCTTAAACAAAATCAGAAATAAGTTTAAAGAAATCGAGTGGGCAGAAAGCTATCTGAGACTACTTGAATATGTTAACAGCAAAACTGAAGACATTAGCACAACTTTTATAATTGAAGTAGAAATTATGATTTTTAGGAAGACATTCTTAATACTGTATCAAAACATCAAGAGCATAAATCTTAGTGAGAGACTTCAGCTTGGTCATAGGTATGTTTATGAAAAACTTATATTCTGTTAGAACACTGTATTTAGCTACTTTTAAAGAAAAGGACAAGGTTGATACAGAGAGGAAATCTGGTTCTTGTAATTAAAAAAAAAATCTGGGTCACCATGTGAAAGCAGGATAATAATGCATTTATGTGATGCAAATCTAATTGGAGTATTTTTTAAAAATCCATCTATTTCATTAGTTTCACCTTGCTTTCACAATTTTAAGTGAATCTGGTGTTATTCTCTTAATCTCACAGCATGTGATTGCAGCAATGATCTATAGATTAGAAGAGCTGTCAATGTATATGTGGTCTTGATTAGGACTCCACACATCCCACCCAGAGTCTACATGCAGGACAAATGTCCCACAAACCTGTGTAACTGATGTCAGTATAATCAATCCATGCTAGGAAGGCATTTAGCCAGTCCTGAAAAATACAGCTTCCAGTAATTAAAACCCTTCACTGCCAGAGTAAAGAGTGTTATATGCAGAGGAAGTACATAATGCAAGCCTGCACAGAAAGGCGTAGGCTTCCATGTAATTCCTATGACTTCCAATATAGGAAGATGTCTTTGTTCAAAATAATCATTTTCTAGATATACAGACGTCAGATTCTAAATTGTTAATTAGTATCTTAAGTATCTTCTGTAATACAGAAATCTTGGTAAGTTATTAACGTTGCTGCATCATGAACTCTGTTAAGGTAACCTTAATAAAAAAAATCATTTTAATTTTTCAGTAAGAATCTGTAATCTTTCTTCTGAGAACTATTTAATGTACAGAATGGGAGACTGTGAACCATGATAAAGTTGTTCAAACCTGGAGTGTGAACAATTGAGTGGTAAACCTTAAGGAATCCTTTTTGCAGGACAGCTATACTATCTTGTTATCTTTGCATACCAAAGTTACAAAAAAAAAGGTTATAAAATTACTAAACGTGGGGATCACGCTAAATAACTTTGAACTCTACTAAACTCTACAAAAATTACTAGTTTAAAGCTATCTTCGCTGGTGTTATTTCAGGAAAAAAAAAAAAGTTATGAATTGAAAATGCCTCTAAAAAAAATACAGAATTACAGTAGTAAAATGAGAGGTAAACAATTTTGAATGATTTTTGAAAGACATGCCTTCCTGAAAGCCCTAATTCCTGATTTATCTGCAGGCAATCACTGCTTTGAGTGTCCTTTGCAACAATTCCTTTTTCCTTGTTCCTTATCTCTGTCTTTATTGAATCATCATCGGGGATCTATGCCTTTGTCTTTGGTCTAAGTGCCTTTATTGTTCATATTGCTCACTCTTCTAGAATTTTGGGGGGCTGGCAACTCCTAGAAGAAAGGATATAACTTTGTCTTTGGGAAAGCTCTGAGAGCTGAGCCTACAATGAAAATATCAAAGTCAGAGAGAGAGAGTGAAAGTGTGAAGAAGACGAACTGTCTGACTTTGATGGTGTAGCATGAAAAAGAGAAGTTGAATCAAATAAAAACACTTGGCTAAAAGTTTTGAAAAACTAAAACCTTGGCTTCTTGGAATATACCTTAAGTAATCTTTCAAATTTCTTTATAGTTTTATAAAACTTTAAAACTTTCCAACATTTCCAGTGTGGCTGGTTACTTTGGAGAATGTTCTAGCCTAGCACAGCGTCCTGCATTGTGTACCACTGTCCAGTAGGAAGCCAAATGAATTTTAAGAGTGTTGATGTTCTGTATCACACTTGAATTTTTTAGTTCTATAAAAATGTGGAAGAAAATCTGGAGACTGTTCCAGAAAGACAGTGTCAAAGATAGCCAATTAGCTGCTTCATCAGACTTTTGCAGCAATTCCTGTGGAAAGCTTGTTTCTGCAAGGCAGGAAAGCTGGGATGAATGTACTCAGAATAAAAGCAAGGACTGAAGAATAATCTTGCAGGAAGAGAAACCTGATTTCTAACCGAGTTACCATCCTCCTCCATTCCATTGAGAAACGGCAGGCCTGCCTCTGTCTCCTCAGACAACCAGCAGTGAGGTACCAGTTCAGTTTGTAAAAGCAGAAATGAAAGTGTATAACGGTCCAATCATTAAAGAAACAAACTCCACAGCATAGAAGTCAGACAATGAGGCTGGCTCTTTCACAGAAGTGGATTCCAGCGTACAAAGACTGAATAACAACCTCAGATCTCAACACGACTCAGGGAAACTGGGGCTGGAACAAGCTCACTGCCAAAGCAAAGCACTTAGCAGCAAAAGTGAAGGATCAAGAAGAAAGATGTTCAGATCAAATGCATGCTGGAGCAAAGGAAGCCAGAGCTGATCAATGATGCCTGATTGATGAAGAAAAGAACCACTGCCAAGCCCTGTGGAGATAGAAAAGGTGATGGTAAAGCCCCAGAGCCACCAGCCCTGCTGGACATGTTTCTAACTAATGTGTTGAGCTAAAGCAGTGAATAAGAGAATGGGAAGCTGTAAACTCTACACAGTTCAGTGTTTATAGCTGTGATATGAGTGGTGGGAACGCTTCTCAAGTCTGACTCCATCCCCTTTCACAAATATCTTCTGTACTGCTCATTGCAGAGTAAAGGAAGTTCATACCTGAATTCTAAAGAATGTGCAATGTGTTTTCTCTAAAAGTGTGTTTTGTGACCTTGAAATTTAAAATTACCCTCCAGTAGACCCGGGGTTAGGAATAGAAATTTTCAGGGAATGATCATTCAATAATGGGTTTTAAAAAAATCCCAGAACATAATTGTTGTTCATCTTTCTATGTTTTGTTTACTAAGACCTGGGGAAGAGAGATACACTTAGGGCTGTGTTCTTTTTACATACTGTGAATATTTTTTTAATTCAAGGAGAGCAAATCTGCTTTTAAAGCTATTGTAGGGAAAATAATTTCCCTCCACAAGATGGCTCCTGCGGTGAGAACACTAGGCAATGAAGATTTTATTTTTGGTTCTGAAGAAAGTAATCCCAGTTCATGTGGTTTAATCTGTCTACTTTTAACTCCTGAAGAGTAATGTTTATTAAAATTAAAAAAAAAAGTTCTCTTCATGTTGCAATTGCACTGTGGTGCAGGATAGATAACTTTGCTATTGCAATTGCTCTCAATATGGAGCAAAGTTCTTGATGCTCATTTTGATTGTTTTCACCAACTGTGTTGTTTTGTTGTTGTGTTTTTATTCCGCTAAAAATTCTAATACAAGTGGCTGTCTCCTGTCAGGAATACTTATTGAGAACTCTCCACTGAAATCAATGGAGAGCTGTGACTGAAAATCAATGGCAACATATAAAACAGGTTGTTTTATGCTAGAACATTGTGGGGTAATTTTTCAGAATACAACAGAACAAACCAGTTGTAGAGAAACAATGTATTTATGGTTTATCAGTTAACCATGATTTCATAGGGCTTGCCAAATTAAAGGGAAAAGAAAAATCCTAGAAAATAACTATAACTAGATCTGTAGTATTATAAGAGTGTACTTGTAACTGTTATGAAACATCAGGAATATGCACCATCACATTAAAACATTCCCAACAACCATGAAACTGAAAAGCTGAGCCATGCCATATTGTCTTGTTTTGTGATTGGTTGAGAGCATACATAACGACAGCAACATAACTTGACGTACAGGTGATCTATAACAAGCAGTTAAATATTATTTTGATTTCAAGTTTAAGCAGCGCAAACAAATGTGATAAAGTCTTGTGTACTTATGGCTAATAAGGAATTTGAATATCAGCAGCAGCTGGGGTTTTGTACTGTTGGTAGGCTAGTATATAGAAGTTACTTGCAATTCTGTAAACCAGTCCCAGAAGGAAGTTAGAAGCTAAGGCAAACATTGGTTACTTTTGTTTATCTGCTTTTTTATTTACGCCAAACAGTGATTGAGGTGCCGACTACTGGCACCTTTGATGTGTCAGCCCATGATCCACGTGATAAGCACTCATCCTGTTATTCTTAATCTCTTTTACCTTTTTAATCTTTATGAATGCTGACTGCTAAAAAAAAAACAAAAACAAAACAAAAAAACTAAGAAAAAAAACCAACAACAAAAAACTACTTATTTTGAGCTTCATTAAAATCATTAAACAGAATGTTGGAAAATGAAGATGCAACATTAAAGAAATCATTTTTTAAAAAAAATCATTTCCTTTGTTTTGGAAGAAAAAAAAAGAAGATTCAAGTGTTTGCTATATGCAAGAGATAGTTTTTTGACACTGATTAAAAGATATTTCTAAGTGCAAGGAGGATTTGTTGAGAGAAGAGTGCTGAAATTTCCTCTGACCCAAGTTACCTAACATTTAGCTGGCACATAAACATGCTCTAATTAACATGTTTGGAAATGATAGAGAAAGAAAGATAAACCTGGCACCAAATTAATAAGTAATGATATCTCTCCTATTTGTGCCTATGGGAAAGTCTGTAGGAGAAAAAAAAAAAAAAAAAGAAAAAGAAAAAAAGGATATTTTTTAACATTCACTCTCAAAAACTTTATTCCTGCAAATCTTATGCCTTCAAAAACCTGTTCTGCAAACACACTTCAAATCTCCAGTCTGCATAGGATGTATAGCCCTAGTGTTTGGCACAGTTTGGGGAACTTTCAGAAGAACATAGTTTAATTGGAAAATGCCATTTCATTGAACCCAAATTTTTTACTCTATATTCTGCTGCTGAGCAAACGTCCAGTGCTCCTAACAATGAATCTGACAAGGACATCAATTTTACTGAACAACTGTACCAGTCAGGAGGGGTTATGTAAAATAATCAAAGTTTATTTTCAGATTTTATTTCTATGTGATTGGGAAATGTTGCTCTTCATATCAGTCTGGATGTTAGCAGAGGGATCACTTGTTGTCTGCCTTTCCCTATTTATTTGTTTCTTGGTTAGCACTGGCCCACACTTGTAACTACTGTGCTCCTCAAAGTTCTAAATTACTTAATTGAAAAAGAAAAGAATAAAACATCAACAACAAATAAACCAGGCTATCAATATACAGCTATATGTAATTAGTAGAGAACTGAGGAAAAGAGGTGTTCTTTCTCATTTTAATTCATATACCTATCAGTCCTTTTATATCCTAAAAGCTGGAACTGTATGGGTCAATAAAATTAGCAGCTCAGAATGCCTGAATCAAATAAGTAATACTGCTTCTAAGGAGCAAGGCAATAAAGACGTAACATTCTGGCAAGTTTTTGTTCAAAGAGTGTCACTGAAGAAAATCATACATGAAGTTTATTTCCTTATTTTCTAATACCCAATGATACTGTCAATAAGGAAGTATTTTAAAAGCTTAGTGTGAAAGATGTGCAGATTTGCTTTTTTTATGTTTTGTTTGTTTACAGAAAGTTTAATTCAAATCTTAAAGTAAAATTTGAGATTTATATTCCGAGGTACTAGGAGATACTAGGGAACAAGGCAAAGAAAAAAGGAAAAAGGAAAAAGAAGAGAATTAATAGAATTCAAACATAATTTTTATACCATTGGGAACTTGCTTATGTTAACAATTTAGAGAGAAGAAGTATTTTCTCATGAATCCACCTATAATCTTTCAAATGATAAAAACATTAACAGCAAATCCTGAAATGCTAAAACTTATTTTTAATTTTAGAAGTCTCATAGAAATGAAATTAAAAGAAGTATTAGCTCATTCTACATCAAACTCTACGTTCTTTTTTTTTTTTTTTTTAATTTGTAGACTTAAAAAGGTCAGTTCCCTAAAGAAAGAAAACAAAAAGTATCTACACCCATTAAATTTTAAAGTATTTACTTAATAAAGGGCTACATCATTCAAAGAATGTTTAGATGTAGCGCTGAGAGACATGGTTTAGAGAGAACTATTAGTGACAGATGGACAGTTGGACTGAATGATCTTGTAGACATTTTCCAACCTTGGTGATTCTATGATCATTATTATGAGTGCAGATGCAGATGGAAAACATGATTCTGAATGAAAGAACCCTTTCAAATGAGTAAAATGAAGACTGCATGACTCCTTACCTTACAGTTTTAAAAACCCAACTAAATAAACAAATCTGAAACAAACATGGAGATGCATAAGATCAGAATCAAAGAAAGACAATATTACAGTAGTGAGAGCTGTGTGTGAGTTGTGCTTCCTATATTCTTTACTTTACCTGTATTCTTTACTGATGCTTCCTTGGAAAATTTAGGCTACCTCACAGTACTGGGGCTCCTGGGTAAAGTTCCTGGACATTATAAAAATCAATCAAGGAGAAACTCAAAGATATTCCAAATGTAAAAGAATGGGATGGTGAGCAGGACTAGGAAAGTAATCCTGCCCCTGTACTTGGCACTGGCAAGGCCTCACTTTAAGTACTGTGTTCAGTTTTAGGCACCTCAGGACAAAAAGGACATTGAGGTGCTGGAGCAGGTCCAAAGAAGGGCAACAATGCTTGTGAAGGGTTTGGAGAACATGCCCCATGAGAAGCAACTGAAGAAACTGGGGTTGTTTAGTCAGGGAAAAAGGAGGTTGAGGGGAGACCTTATTACTCTCTTCCGGTACCTGAAACAGTGAGAGCAGGGTTGGTCTCTTCTCACTGGTGACAGGACGGTAATAAGGAAAAAATTCTTTACAGAAAGGGATGTTAAGCACTGGAATAGGCTCTTTTTGATGAACTTGATGATTTTTTTTTTTTTTTCCTTCAGAAAAGGCAGATCATAGAACCATAGAATAGTTTGAGTTTGTTTGTGACCATCTCATTCTTATTGCCTTGCCATGTGCGAGGGCATCTCTCTGCCCAAAGCATACTGATTTAGAGATACAAAGGTTTATACAGGTAATGGTAGTAAGGGAGCAATGGGAATGTTAAAAGGGGGCAGAAGGAATAAACATACGAGTAATCTTGTGTTTATTGGAAATGTTGTACATAGAAATTGAAAAACTTGTGATTGGTCTCTGGAAGTAAAGCAAGGATACAGGTTTTCTGTATGGAAGGACAGGCTAACAGCAGCACTGCCATATTTCTCTGGACGAACAGTGCATATTACTTTATTCAAGACCAAATGCAAAAGGAAGATTGTGAGACCAAGATATAACCCTTTAGTATTAAACCTAAGAATACTTCTCCAGTCTCCAAAAGTTTTTTTTACTCTTTCTCAGTCAGAATTATTTAAAGTAACTTAATTGGATTTTTCTTTCCTTAATTTATTCCAGCACTCTGAAGGTTTGTAAACTCTCAGCATTCCAAACACCACATGCAAAGTGAAATTATCTTCTTATATCAAATAAAAACCTACCACCTAGATTGGCTTTTGTTGGTCCATACAGTGATATTATGATTGTTACAGAGTGGTGCTTCAAAGGCCACCTTTTTAATAGAATTATAGAGTCATAGAATGGCCTGGGTTGAAAAGGACCACTCTGATCATCTAAGTTTCAACCCCCCTGCTGTGTTCAGGGTTGCCAATCACCAGACCAGGCTGCCACCAATGCAGACTGCACAACACCACCCAAAGGCAAAACCAGTCTTGCTGCGCTTTCACTGCTTTTTAATCAAGTTATTTTGGGCTTCAAACTAACCATCATGCCTACAGTGGCACATAGATAATAGAGTCCTGAACATCTTCTTCCAAAAGACAGACAGGGTTATTATGCTTGAAGCAGACTTTACTGCAACTTATTTTTCATTATATTTTGATGGGTGTTTGTTTGTTTGTTTGTTATTTTTCATTTCTTTGCTTAAAAAAAAAAAAAAAGCCATATAACTGAGTACTAGGTTGTCATGTTTTTCACTTTAAAGACCAATTTGCTCTACCATCATCTTAGAATCTGAACAGAATACTTTTAAAAAGAGTTGTATGTGATTTATTTCTATCTGTATCTGATCTCAACAAATTACAAATATAAATCTTCAACTTGGTATATATTGTCATAAAGAGGTACAGAGATTACACTGAGAATATATTTTCTATTCAAAAGTATAAATCAAATCAGCTACTCAGCACTAGAAATTTCAGGAACTGACACTGTGTCATCTCCAAAGAAATATATTTTATGTCAGGTTCTCTGAAATTTGTAAACATTTTGGCTCAATGCCATTATCTAAATACAGGCGTCTTTTACCATACCAGATACACTGGGATATCAGTGAAATCCACAAGAGGCTAGTAAATATCCACGCAGTTACAGAACCCTTCAGGAGAGGCAGCTTCAGGCTGTATGGTATCCATAAGACATCTTAGTAATGCTAAATCCCTGTGTTTAGGCAAGCAGGAATATTCAGAAACTAACAGGAGATCACTAAAATATATTTTTTTCAATGCAGTCCTTTAAGTAGTGACATACAGATCTTTGTCCCCAGGAAGCTGTGGAGGCAGAAAGAGTTATGAGGTTGAAAAATGACTACAAAATTAAAGGGTAGTATGGCCATGAGTGGATACTAAGGAAGTACACATGAAGTATATAAGTATATAAGGAAGTATATATGAAGGAGGTACTCTCTAACTCCTGCAGAAATGTGTCAGTCACATATTTCTGCTACCTCCCATTTTCTTTAAGGGAGCAAATACTGGGTTAGGGGGGAACACTGGCCTGACCAAGCAAGGAATTTTGTATTTTTATGTTCTTACATCCATAACTGAATCTGTGCAGGAGAGGTAAAGCTAAATCTTTAAAGACTTAGCAGATTATTTGAATATTATATTACCTTTAGTATCTTTGATCCATAATTAATTTAAAGAGTAGGTCCCCTCCTCACCCCCTTTTTTTTTTTTTCCCATGCCAAGACTCTTTTGTTTGTGGAGTCTCTGTGATATTCCTCATAATCCTCTTTTCTGTTTTAACAGATTACCTGCAGTCTTTCACCAAAAAGAATTCCCTTCTGTTAATGAAGCATTTCTCTGTACAGTTAACTCACATATGATGTGGACAAATTATTGGCACTTAACAGGAAAATCACTTTAATAAAATCATATTCATTCATTCAGTGATGTTCAGAGATTAGGTTAACCAAATGCTTCCAATTAATTTTCATCTTAATTTGCAATGAACTACTATATATATATATATAAAAATAAAGAGCTATGTACTTAGAAGAAAGATTTCCCATTTCCTCTCAGTATGGAGGAATGGGAGAAAAATGATAAAACTATATGATCAAATTGATGTTAACTTTAGCACAGTTATACAAGTTCATGCTGGCTGAGCCATAGCTCTTAAGAAAAGGAATTTCTGAAACACACTAGTCAGTGGCATAATTGACTTGGTGGCTTCAAAAGGCCATGAACACAGCTAATAGTTTTTGGCAGTTCCAAAGGCATTAATCATGATCAGTGTGCAATATTAAATAAGGCTCCTTCAAAATGAATATAAATTAAGACTATAATTCCATCTCAGCCTTCTGGTGACATGAAGAAACCACTTGAGTTTCACTCTCGTGGTTTATGATGTCCCCGGAAGCCTTTGATGGAATTATAGCCTTATTAAGTACAGTTGGGGTACATTATTCCTTATATTATTGCTGCTACAAGTCATTATTCCCACTAGAAATTAGGACTTGCTGTACTTTCATCAACCATGTAATCTTGAAGTAAGTTGGGGGGAATTACATTGTGGGAGGGCTTCTGCTTTTTAATTTCTATCACTATTCTACATACACAGCTTTGTACAGTTAACATTTAATATTAACAGTCTACATGATCATTTTTTCTTTTTATTTTAAGGAACACTATTCACAACAATATAATCAAGTCATGGCTGATGTTTCTGTGGTATTTTATAGGAGATTTTAGGTCATATTTTTAATATTTTATATAAAATCATTAAACCACCAACAAAATAAAATAGAATTAAAGGAAAATCAAAAATCCCACAAACAAAAAATCCTAGATGAAGACAAGAGTTCATAGATAAGCTACTAGAGAGATAGTTATTAATGGTATTTCAGTAAAGAGACCCGCAATCATGTCCTTAATAGGTAAAATTGAGATGTAATATTTAAGTCCTCAGAACAATTAAAGTCTTCATCTGAAATTCAAGAGAGCAAGGCCAGGAATTTCTCATTTCCAGTCCATGGATGGGTAAAAGTGTTGCTGCTGAGGGAGAGCAAGATATGTATTGTATCAGCCTTTGGATTATTTTGGAGGTTTCTCACAGTATTACTTGCAAATCATAGCCCAAAAGAGCAGAGTTCCCGTGGAACTAGGAACACTGGAGATGCATTGGTTGCCCTGGGACCTTTACTGCCTCAGGAGAATGGGCTGATTGCTCAGCCAGCACCATCCATATCAAATCCTTTTTTAGTCTGTAACATCAAAACTCAACAAGCATGCAAAAGATAGACCTCTTTCTATCAATAGCAGGAATCAGCTATGTTAGTGTAAGGTAAATATTTTGTTATGTACAGACACTACTTGGCATAATATGCATGTAAGTACTGTCACATTTTTTATTTAAAAGAATGAAGCATTCTGAAAAGAGTATATCTTATTCATCATGCAAGCT
Organism: Lagopus muta; assembly: GCF_023343835.1. NCBI lineage: Eukaryota > Metazoa > Chordata > Aves > Galliformes > Phasianidae > Lagopus > Lagopus muta. Next base: position 93,862,032 of record NC_064433.1, read on the forward strand.
TTTAAGAAGAGATTTCTTGTTCTCTAATCATAGTTTAAATCATCACAGTCTTACGAGTTTGGTTAGCTCTATGTATTAGTTTCTTTCCACAGCTTTCACACTGCATACGCTTTTAAATAGTGGTATTATTCAATACCATGCACTTAAAAATACTTGTTGAAGAAAATCCCTAACTGTAGCATACATATCATTAAGCCTGAAGGAGTTCAGGGCTTTTATTCTCTGTCTTTTTTTTCTTTTTCTCTTTATATGCTATTTTGAGGGCTGCATCATGTAGAAAGATATCTCCATGCTGTTCTCCCACAACTTTTCATATTATAAAAATATCCAGTTATAACTAATAAACCTGTCATTACATTGCATAATTCATAAAAAAAAAAAAAAAAAATTGAGAGTTTCAGGCAAAGGTAGAATCTCTAATTTGAATGAGCATTTAAAGAAAGAAGAATTTTTGGTTATTTGGGAAAATTACATAGAATCATAGAATGGGCTGGGTTGAAAAGGACACAGTGATCACTGATTTTCAAGGCCCTTGCTATATGCAGGGTTGCCAACCACAAGATCGGGCTGCTCAGAGCCATATCCAGCCTGGCCTTGAATGCCTCCAGGGATGGGCATTCATAACCTCCTTGGGCAACTTGTTCCAGTGCGTCACCACCCTGTGTGAAGAACTTCCTCCTAATATCTAACCTAAATCTCACATCTCAGTTTAAAACCATTCCCCCTTGTCCTATTACTATCCACCCTCATAAACAGCTGTTCCCTTTTCGGTTTGTACACTTCCTTCAAGTACTGGAAAGCCACAGTGAGGTCTTCCCAGAGCCTTCCTTTGTTCAAGCTAAACAAGCCCAGTTCCCTCAACCTTTCCTCATAGGAGAGGTGCTCCAGCCCTCTGATCATCTTAGTGGCCCTCCTCTGGACCCACTCCAAGAGCTACACATGCTTCCTGTACAAGGGACCCCAGACCTGGACGCAGCACTCCAGATGGGGCCTCACAAGAGCCGAGTAGAGAGAGACAATCACTTCCCTCTCCCTGCTGGCCACCCCTTTTTTAATGCAGCCCAGAACACAGTTAGCCTTATGCACTGCAAGCATACACTGCTGGCTCATGTCCAGCTTCTTATCCACCAGGACCTCCAAGTCCTTCTCCACAGGTCTGCTCTCCAGGAGCTCTTCCCTCAGTTTATATAAACACCTGGGATTGCCCCAACCCAAGTGCAGCACCCTGCGCTTGCCCTTATTGAACCTCATTAGGTTTTCATGGTCCTAACTCTGCTTTTTCCCAGACCCACATTCTTCAAGATCACACACTCCACCAAGGCCTCCAATCTTAACCTCTCTTCTGAATTAGTGAGCACAAGGTCCAGTAAGGCTTCAATCTCAGGTTGGTCCATCTACTACCTGGACCAGAAAGTTGTCCTCAACAGATTCCAGGAATCTCTTGGATTGTCTGCCACCCGCCACGCCGCTATCCTAGCAGATATCCAGGTGGTTGAAATCCCCCATCAGGACAAGAGCCTGTGAGCGTGACACCTCTCGCAGCTGAGGCAAGAAGACCTTGTCAACAGCCTTCTCCCGATCAGGTGACCTGTAGCAGACCCCAACCACTACATGCCCTTTGCTGGACTGATACTTGATTTTTACCCACAAGCTCTTGACCTATCACGACTGCTCCTCATACACAGCTCTTTGCAATCTATCCATTTCCTAGCATAGAGGGCAACTCTTGTCATGCCTCCTACCCTGACTATCTCTTCTGAAAAGCCTGTAGTCCTTAATCAGGGTATTCCAATCATGGGATTCATCCCACCATGTTTCCATGATAGCAATTAGGTCATACTTTGCCAATTGTGCCACAGTTTCTAACTCCTCCTGTTTATTTCCCATCCTGTGCGCATTGGAATAGAAGCACTTCAGCTTAGCCATTGGCCTCGCTGACTTCTCAGAGGAGCCCTCCCTTGTACTTCCAGGACAAGTCTGGGGTTTTCCCTTACCGCCTCCCAAGATGACAGTTTTCCCACACACTTATCTGTCACCTAGTGTTAGAAATATCCAAATAATTTTTGTCAGAATGGTATCTCTGATAAAAGCAGATTTTATTTGTGATTGCAGTGGCAGGCTTCATGCAAGAAGCAGCACCCCTAAGGACACAATGACAGCTTTTTGTACCTTGTTTCCCCCTCTACCTATTCCCCTCCCTTGTTTCCCCATTGGCTGGGTACTCCAGATTCACAGTCTTATCAAAGTTTACATTTGTTAATTGGTGTGTTATCTGGTGTCAGTCAGTAGCCATCCTGTTGTTTCCAAGATGTCTCAGTGCTCTTCTTGTTGTATTAATATGGTGATTTTCTTTAAAGTCTTCGCATGCCATAACTTGTTCTCTGATTTGATCAATCTCATGCAATCAATCTCTCGCAATGTGCATGATAAAATATACATATATATTCTTATATTCTAAGCATGCATTCCTAGGGAACATTCGCCTAGAGAATAAGCAATGCAAACTATCAGAGAAACTCCTCCCCGCCACGTAAAGTAGAAAGACTCCCAAAAAGAACTATGACAGCAGAGACCATGAAATAAAAATATATTATTCAATTATAATGCAGAAACAACATTTGATTCACACACCTAGTACAACCCCTTCCCCCATCATTTCTAGTTTAAAGCCCTCCTAACCAGCCCAGCCACCTTGTTCCCAAGAATATATGTGACCCTTCTAGTCAGATGACTCCCATCTGCTGTCAGCATTCCCCCTTTCTCAAGGCTGTGTCCCAAGCCGTACTACTCGAATCCCTGAGTACGACAACATTTGCAAAGCCATTCATTCAGCATGTCTACCCTCCTCCTTTTCTGGGGATTCCAGTCACCCACCGTGAGGACGGAAGTGAACACAACTTGTGCTCCCGATCTTATCAGAAGTCTTCCCAGAGCCCTGAAGTCCCTTTTGATTGCCCGAGAATTTCTTTTGCCTACCTCTTCATTTCCAATGTGGAAAACTAGTAATGGATAATAATAGGAGGGCTTAATGAGGTGAGTGATGTTCCTGGCAACGTCTCTCACCTGGGCACCAGGCAGGCAACACACCTCCTTGTGAGACAGATCCGAGCGGCATATCGGGCCCTCAGTTCCCCTGAGAAGGGAGTCCCCTATGACAACAGCCCTTCTTTGTTTTTTTTTTCCCTGACTGACATTGTAGCAAAACTGGGAGCAGACTGACTAGCCTTGGACAACCTCTCCTGCATGGATGGATTTTCACCAACATCCACATCCCCCAGTCCCTCCAGCTCCAGAGCCTCATACCTGTTATGTAAGGGCACCTGGGAAGGTGGGACAGATTGAGGGGCAGTTGGCTTGCTACCCCAAACAGGGACGTGTTTCCATCCCTCACTGTCTTTGAGGTCACCCTTTCCCACCTGATTGTGAGAGGGCAGACAATCCCCCACTGCTTGAGGATCATCCCCATCGCACCCTTCCTGTAGGGATGGCAGAGTTTGACTCCACCAATCAATCCCCTCCCCACAGTCCCGGATGCTCTTCAGCCTTTCTACTTCCTCCTTTAGCTCTGCCACCAGGCTGAGCATATCACCCTCCTGTTCACACTGCACACAGGTGACATCCCTATTGCCCTGATGTAGCAGTGACAGGGCCAGGCACTTCTGAAGCTTCAGACCTGAACTGCAGCATGGACGTTCACGCTTTCTCTCTGGGTCTCCACGTGCCTTTTAGCAGTAGCTCGCTGCCGGGTGGTAATCACGGTTGCACCTCGTTAAGTGACCTGTTAAGTGCTAAGTGCTAACCCCCACGTGAAGGCATTTATTTGCATCTGCAACAATGGGTTAGAAAATGTGGCCTTGTACTAAGGAAACGCTTTGAAAGACATAATTAAATGTTAATATGTGATATTCTTCATATTTATTTTAGGTTTTTAACTTTATGAGTGTAGTCATGCTTCTATTTTTCCCTTGACAAGATATATGCACCTCTTTTAGTAAACAGTGTTACTGTTTCCATTGATTTTGGTAATAAACTTCACATTCACAGAATTAAGTGAAGGGTACAAATCTATGAAGTATTACAGTGACAATAATATTTATCAAAGATGACATCTGAAAAATATGGCATAATATTTTAGCTTGTTTACATTAATTATTTTTTTTTCTATTTAAAAATAATGTACCTTTTGTGCATGTTTAATTTCTTGAATTTTGAAATATTTTCTTAAAATAAAAAATATGTGTCGAAATTAAAGGAAAATCCTAGCCTGAAGCGGCATGCAAAGGAAAAGAAATATTTGAAGAGTCACAAAACTTATAGACTTTTCCTGTATGGAAATAGAATTTCTTTAGTGAATATTTTAAGGAGTTGTCACATGGTATTGTGAGGACCAATAATTTTTTATGTTCACACTGAGAGCTTGGTTTCGATTAAACATTGGCATGAAATGTTATAAATCAATACATGCAAATGGTCTGTTCCTTTAAGATTTATAAAGAGTTTGCAGCTGTTTACAGCCTAAGGATGTTCAGCTCTCAGTAAAACTGACGTGCTGTGGTTATTATCGGAAACTACTGAAGAAAGCACAACGCAGGAATTAACACATCATTACAGTGATGTAAGGCTTTGTCTATTTCTATTAAGATAAGGCAGACGTGGTGAAGAGAATCCATCTAATATGTACAACTCCAAAATATTCTGCCTTTGAACAATCTTAGAAGTACTGCAGCAATGCCATAAGTGTAGCTAATGTGCAACATCCTGAGAAAGTAATGGTCCATTTTAAATTCCATGTGTCAGTTATAAATATCAGCGATGACAGAGAAAGTAGACATGTTTTATCTGCTGCATTTTTTTTATCTAATTATGCACTGCTTAGTATTATGAATGCACATAAATTTGCCTTTCAAAACTCATACATTCTAGATTTAAAGCCCATAACAAAACACAGTGAAAGTCACAGGCAAAGATGATGGATAACAAGGAGAATTTAAAAGGAACTTTTCTATTTATGGTAGTACTCCTTAAAAAAAATGCAATTAATATGTTAAAAATTTAAACATATAAATGTCACCAGAATACCTCAAATACATCAAAATACATCTTCAATATTGGTATACACGTCCATTACAGTGGATAAGCAAGCAGAGAGCGTCCTGGAAACAATACTCACAGGACTAATACATTGATAGCTGCTGTGGTAACATTTCCAGGACATGTCACTTGGACTGCATTTTTTGCCCAGAGTTCTACTTCTTTGTTTAAGCTCAGGTACCCCTGAATTCTCATTAAACTCAGCAATAGATTTTTGTTGTAATTTGTTTGTATCTTTTTATTTATTTATTTATTTATTTATTTATTTCATCTTATTTTTTACCTTTCCAAGCCAAGGAAAATCAGTGATCAGCAAAAAAGATAGACTTGTACTGTAACAGCCACTGCTCCTATGACATGAGTATTGGTAGGGATGTTGGGAACTGAAGCCTAAGACCCTTTCTTACAGACTCAGCACAAGAACTGGAACTTTGTCTTCCAATCTTAAATATGTAATCAAGCCATGGTGCTATTTGCATTGCAAACAATTTTACTCTTACTCCTATTTGTTTTTTTTAAAGCATTTCATAAAAAAAAAAAATACCCAGTCACTGCTATTAAAGAAAACTTCTGCATATGCCTAACTCTGAGCATGTGTTTTTTGTAAGATCCAGTCTCAGAGAGAGACTTACTTTGATTGTTGGGGAGCTGTAGCAAGACACCAATTTACTTTTATTGTAGTATGACAGAATTTATGAGATTATTGCTAAGTAACTTCTTCAGGGAGAGGATTTAAAGTCTGCCTGGATGAGCTCCAGTAGCAGCAGTCCCACAGGGCTGCCTTACCAGCTTCTCCTGTTATCTAAATGCTCAGCTTTCCCTAGCACCTCACTCACCTTTTAATTCCAAGTGCAGAGTATCCTCTATCACACAGCAATCTGCTTCCTCCAGACATTCACCTGAAAGCAAGCTGAAGATGTAATTCCTGTCCATCCTCTTGCAGCTCTTTTTGTGTAATTAGCAACAAATGGATTTGTTAGTGCTAAAGTGTAGACTTGTACTTTTGGCAAAGAGAGGAAGATGTTACTTGGCTTTACATTCATGAAGTGTTACAGGGTTCTTAAGCAGCTGAAGTTTTCCAGGAGTACTTGTAGTAGGGATCATATTTAACTGGAAAAACTATGGCTGTTCAATTTATGAGCACTTCTTTAGTCATTAAAGTTTTATCACAACCCAGTATTCTTCAACTGTGCTCATTTTATAAAGTAAACAAACAGGATAAAACCTCCTCTGATTCAACAGCATTTTGTTTTTCTTGCTTGTGTGGGTTTTGCACTGCAAAATTTATCTCATTGCTTTGTGCTAAGGTATAAATATGGAAATATGTTATTTAAACACTGCAGTACCAGTGTGCAGGGTACAAGTTTAACATCTTGTAAGTTACAAAAGAGAATCTGAAACATTTGGTGAAACTCAGACATCGTGATAGAACTATGCATTTTATTTCTTTCCCAGTTAAATATATACTTCCCTTACATTCACTGCTAGCAATTTTCACTTTTTCATGAAATTAAAATAACCTAAAAATACCAGGAACTGCTAGTTTGCTGTTGTAATTGTTCCTTTGGCCAGCAGAGAAGCCTGCAAAAAAACCCTGTATTTCAGAAGAGAAGTGGTAGCAGCCAAGCCAGCAGCTGTTTACCCCTGGCTAGTGTTGGCCTATGCCTGCCTGCTGGGCAGCCAGACCCCACAGCCAGGCAAATGCTTGACGTTTTTCTGCTTCATTAGCAAGACAGACTCACTTAGTCCCCTTTCACGCACAGTAGCCTAAGCAAAGGGTGAAGCGGGCTCACCTAGGATACGGATAGCAGCAGGAGGAAAACTGATGTGTGCAGGAAGGGAACTCTTCTTCCTTGGAAACAAGCTGTCACAGCAGCACAAAGCTGAACATGGAAACACATTAAGATGACTCCTTAGTAATTAGGTACTCAATAGCGGGATTTTAGGAGATTCTCAGTCAGTCTCCCCCTTCCTGCTCAGTTGCAGGCTGTGATGTGTTGCCAGAGCCCTGTAGAAACCTGCCTTATCTGCAGCATGGCCAGGAATGTATGAGGGCAGCTCCAAAAGTAATGCCTCCTATTTTATTATGCTAGCCTACAACATCAGAGGTGGGTGCTGCTGATAGGGCAATAAAGGTTGAACCTCCTGCCAGTATTCTATTTTGTTTTGTTGCCATGTGACAGATGGCAGCAGAGGGGCAGTCTGACAGAATGGTTTCTGACATGGAAGTGTGTATGGAGCAAAGCTGTATCATTGAGTTCCTCCATACAGAAAAAGTGGCACCTATTGACATTCTACTGAACATTCCTGCAGACCAGACAGTGAATGTGAGCACAGAGAAGCAGTGGGTGGTGCGTTTGAGCAGTGGTGACAGTGATGTGACAGACAAGTGACAACGTAGATGGCTGTGCAGATCTTTATGAGCGTTGTATGCAGGCTCTTGTTCATCGCTGCTGAAAATACATAGCTAGTGTTGGTGACTGAGTTGAAAAACAGTGTTTTGTAGCTGAGAATTCACTCTATCAACCAGTGTTAATTGTGCTCTTTGTATCTGATGTAGTTTCTATGGGAATAAAAAGAAGCCTTACTTTCAGGAAAACTTATATACATAGCTGCACTGCATGAGTCAGTCAGCCTCAGCTCAGGTCCCTGAATGGATTCTGGGCATCATCCCTTCTGGGAATAATGCATATGTAACACATGCATACATGAGCAAATACAGAATTCCTAGTTAGGTTTTTATTGTCAGTTGAGAAAACCCAGCTACATCTACAGCACAAGAAAGCAACCTTTCAGCAGCTAGAGACAATACTACAGAAAAATGTAGCACAGAGATAAAGAATATTTGGTAAGACTGATAATTTATTGCAGTTTTAAGGATTCTTTAAAATGATAAGTTAACATGAATATTGATATGATATGACATTAAAGTTTTCATCTCATTATTTAATATGCTCAGCTCTGCTTTGCTTCTTCCCTACAAGACAAGTCACTGAAATTAGACGCCCCAAAAGTCATCTCAACCTTGATACATCTTTGTCTATTTGAAGATACACATTGGCTGTACATATTTTTTAACAACTGAATTTGTGAGTTCGAGTATAATTGCGAGTGTACCATGCAGATTCATTTTGTATGGATGGTATGACCTGTGAATATACACTCCTTCATCAACAGAAAATTACAGCAAAAATGAAGATAAAGCTCAGGCAAAAAAGTTTAGCAGCTTGGAGGGAAGCAATAAGAAATAGTTAAAATGTTGCTGCCTACAAAACAACCAACAATTTGTATTTTTAAATTCCCTACTCTATTTGTAACTAATCACTCATTAGTGATTCTGAAAAGGAAGAATGAAAGTAAGAAAACGAAGCTAGCAAGGAAAATCTAAAAATTGTTGTTACTGTTACTGTTTTTAAGAAGTAAGGAAGCCCTTGCAAAAAGTATCCACATTAATTTTGGGAGACTGGGAGAAATATTAACAGGGTTGAACATCACAATAGATGTTCCAAATGTACAGTTCTTGGGAAAATTTGCACGGATGTGAAATGAACGTGGATGGACAAGGCGCTCTATTAATTATCTCCCTGCAGAGTCTTTTTGGCTTTAAAAGAAGGCAAAAGGACTGTTCTACATATGGCATCACTTTGAAAGCTGAAATAATTAAATTAGATTAGCAAAGTGCTTTTTGTGTATTTTTTTTCCATGTGAGTTGTAATACTGACCTACTTCCCTGCCTGGGCACACAGGTGCTTTGAAGTTAACCAACAGATTTTCTGCTGAGTTAGTTTTGTTTACGTCAGGGAAAATGCTCCAGCAGAAAATATGTCCCTGCCTGAAATGTACAATTCAGAAAGTGAATCTCTTTGGTACTTTGAAAGCTCAATAAGGGCCCCTTTGTGGATGAGCAATACAAGACTACACTATTGTATTCTAAATGCCATGATAATACATGTGCTTATTTGTTTATGTGCCATCACAGGGTAAAATAGCTGGGAGATATTTTTTAAAATATTAAAATAACAGTAATGGATTTGAAGACAAAGATTTCCAGTGGTCTGTTTATCCCCACAGTTGCAATTTTCATTTGCTAAATTAATGCTGAGCTCTGTCTTCCCTTATTAAATCAAATTTCTGCACTGGGAGGAAAAAAAATCAATAAAGACATTCCACTCAGTATGTTTTAGAAAAAGTTTGAGACAGGTTGTGATTTTATGAGATTAAAATGTGAAAAAGGGGAGTTTTACCTAATGAGAATCATTTTAGCAACTCTGAAAAAGCACAGATATTACATGATCTAATATTGTGGTATGTACTTTTGTTCTGAACATCTGAAGTTGTCTTTTATGGATTCTGTCAGCAGGGGGTCTGATGGTAAGTAGTATCTTTTAATGGATTTGCTTTTGTGCTGCTCTAATGGGGAGATTATAGAATTATAATTAGTGTAATCCTGTCTTTATTATGTACATGCAATGAGGAAACTGCCATTTACTTGAATGGGAATAATATTAAGTACACTGTTGTAGTTAACCTTCTCTATCCTTCTTTCAAATTTTCTCCTCCCAAATAACCACAGAAATTTTAACAAATTAGAGAGGTCATCACATACACTTTATGGTTGGTGGTAGAGATTAGGGATAGATTATATGAAACAAAATAAGCAGAACTAGCAGATCTAAATTAACAAAGCAAACTTAAGATAGGATCCTCAGGAAATGAGGTTAGAAAATAGGCTGAAATGAAGTGTCTGTGAAGGGGGAGCATTCCATTTTTTACAGACCTTGCAGTGTTTCTTAGAAATTGTCCTGACAAAATGTGCACAAAGATTCTTGGCATATCTTCTGGAGTCAGTCAACCGTTTTTTTGAAAAACGTAATGGATGGGGAGTTAAAAAAATAAAAATAGAAAGAATTGAGCCACTCTTACTAATCATTATGGCAGTGTTACTGACCCTGCTGGTAATATTAACATGCTGTTCAGAAAAAATGTTTCTGAAGAGAGTAGAGGCATTTTTATGGGATGATTCCCATGACTGCAGTATAGCTATCAATAGTTGCAAGCTGTTCATACAGGATAGGTGAGGAGGAAGGGGAAGAGGTGATGCTCTCTACTTTATGGAAGGAATAGACTGTGAAGAGCTGTCCCTGAAAAACAGCTATGAGCAAGTTGAAAGCCTGTAGGTGAGAGTTAAATACAGAGGCAACAAAGGAAGCCTTGTGCTTGGGGTCTATTACAGGTTGCCAGATCAAGCGGAGTCCGTTGATGAGGACATTCTCTGTGGTATTTGAAGAACCATGGCAATCAGGTGGAGTGCCTGGTGACTGCAAGAAAGGCAGTGTCACACTCATTTTTAAGCAAGGTAGAAAGGATGGCCCAGGGAATTATCGAGCTCTCAGCTTCACCTCTGTGCTGGGGAAGATCGTGGAGCAGATCCCCCTGGATGCTATGCTAAGGCATATGGAAGAGAGAGGTGGTTGGTGACCCTGCACATAGCAGGGAGGTTGAAACTAGATGATCATTGTGGTCCTTTTCAACCCAAGCCATTCTATGATTCTATGATTCTATGATTCCGCGATTCTATGATTCTATGATTCTATGGCATGAAATGGGAGAACTAGCCTGCCTTCACCAGTGTATGTCTTGCCTGACTAACCTGTTGGCCTTCTATGATGGTGCAACTGCATCTATGAAAGACACTGATATCATCTATTTCAGTAAGGACTTTGGTACAGTCCCCCATAAAATTCTACTCTCTAAATTGGAATGTGTACTGCTTGATGGAGTGGTGGTGGAGGCCCAGTCCTTGGAGACATCCAAGGTCAAGCTGGACCAGTCTCTGAGTAATCTGACCTAGCTGTAGATGTCCCTGTTCATTGTAGGGGACTTGTATTAGATGAGCTTTAACAGTTCCTTCCAACTCAAATGATTCTATAATTCTATGATTCTCCATATATGTTTAGGAAAAAGTAGTTTTTAAACATAAGAAAAAGTTAGGAATTTCAACTTCAGCATTACTTCAGTTGCTAGGAGATTTTTTATTTTTATTTTTTTGCCATTACCAAAATTATCTGCCTCCTATGGATAATAAGAGATTTATTATTGTCTTGCGAACACTTTGATTTGGTCTTCATCTCACTCATGGAAATACGTTTTTTGTGTTGTGTCTATTTTCTCTATGGTTGGATCCCTCTCTTATTCATAATTTAAAATGCCCAACCTACTCTAGGATCAACAGGATAATGGAAGCACAGTGCACTTTTGGGACAGAATAGTTAAAGACATACATATTAAAGGAAAGTGTACACATTTTCTTTTTTGCAAAAGCCCAGTTTCAATGACTAGTTAGCTGAAGAGTGGATGAAGCAGTCATCTCTTAAATTTGGTACCTAGACAAACTGTGGGGTCAAATCATGCACTGACAAAGAGTGGCATTTTCGTGAGGATGACCATACTCATCTGCAAGCACAGTCTAAGCACCATTGAATATTTCTTTATTTTATACAATTATTACTGAATATAGAGCATGAACATTAATTAGTGTAAAAACTGGAAGCCCATTTTCCCTCATCCTAGGTGTAAATCCTAATCTTTAGGCTGTAAATTTCTATCCAACCCTTGGTATAGGCAAAAAGTATTTTATTATACTGTACAAACAGTAACAACTTCAGTAACAAGGAAAAAGTGATCTGTACTATTATTAAACCAAAATCCTTTGTTCCTAAAATATTCAACATTTATACATTTATCCTTCTTTTCTGTGTTTTTTTTTTTTTAATTTTTGGTTCAAAACATTTGGCCTTATCTGTTTATGATCCTAATTTGAATATTGTATGATGTATATGATTAAATTACATGCAGCTTATTTATTTTCTTTATCTAATCAGTGTCATTATTTTTAAATATAAAAATATATCAACATTTTATAAATAGTTTGTCTATGTAATACTTAAGTATATATATAGTGCACAGTCTTGAAAACATGGCTGTATTATAATAATTATGAATTTATTTTAAAAAATTAATTAGCTGCTGCATTCTTTCTGAAGAAATGGTGCAGATACAAATACACCTGATTATGGGGCCAGTGTAATTGCACATGGAATGAATCAACATTCTTCTTGCCTTTTTCAGAATCTGACATTCACAAAATTAGCTGTGACTTTCTGCAGATCACCACTATTTTGCATTAACCTTGGCTGAGTCATTCCTCTGAAATACTTCATTGCTGTATTTCAAGACGTGAACCCGAGGTTACTTCATGCACTCTATTCTAGATTTCAGGGTACTGGATGAATATTTCAGTTTTAGTATATTTACAAAGAATGATAATCATGTAATAAATTCCTTTTCTTTGTAATAATCACATTTATGTAGGCTAGACTTACCCTATAATTTTGTGTCTTCCTTTTACACACAGTTTTGGAATACTTATTTACTATTACTACTTTTGGCAATCAAATGTCAGGGTTTTGAAACATTTTAACAGTACTTATAAAAAAATGTTTCCACAAAAGCATTTACAAAAATATACACATACCACTCAATTCTTATGTTTGTATTAATGTCTATATTTAGAGATTAATTTATATTAGAATGTAATTAGTGAACAGTGTTTTTAGTTTCCCACCTGCACTCATAAAACTTCACATTAATGCTGATTGTCAGTCACAATTTGATAAATGTTACATAAGGACAAAATATTTTGGCTATAATAGAGGTACGAGAAACCTCTAACCATGGTCCTTGCTTAGTTCTTAAGCAGTCTTCACAGCTTAAAATGGAAAAGGTATATGTGTCTGCTCTCTTGCTTCTATTTGCAATGCAGTGAAAAGGTTTTGTTTCATTATTTCTAACCTGGTGAATACCAAGGAGTGCTGGAAATGTTGTGACTGCCTTTCATTAAATTAATCTCCCGCCTGTATTATAACCCAAAGGTTTGCTTTTCAGATCTGGCACCTAATATCATTTATTTCAAAACTGATGAGTGTCGTCCAATTACCAATTCTTCCACTTGAATAGTAATTGAGTTCTGCTTAAGCACTCTCAGGCGTTGTTTGAACAAGCCTGGTGGAGCTCTGCAGCATTCCTCAAGGACAGAAGCAAAGTTCTGTGCTTCTGAGACTTCTCAACATGCACAATGAGAATCAGGAAACACATCTATCCAGGTACCGCAACAGTAGGAGGGTAAGGACCTCATTTTCCTTACTCCTATTTTATACTGGTATAATGCCTGTGGGGTTGCTTCTTCAGCAGCTTACTGTACATCGGAACAGGATTAGGACCCTTGTGCTTGAGAGAGCAAACTCTCCTCAGTATTTACAGGTGAAATCAAATCTCTTCACCCAAACCCATAGAAAGATGAGGTAGAGAAAAGCACATTGCAGTTTTCATGACACTGCATGTTACTCATATTTATTTTCTCTTCTAACTTTCCTCTGTAAGCTAACAGGTATTCTCCTTACCCATCAATAGTTACACTGAAAACTGCAGAATTAAACTCTGTAGCAGAAATTAATCCAGTCCATTGTCTCAAAAAGGATATTAGCACAGTTAATAACAAGGGTTACTTAGGTGTATTAATATGCAATCAAATATTTTAGATATGACATTATTTGTGAAAATTGGCTATGGTGATTCTTTGCTTTAGACTTTAAAATCATGGCACCAAAGCTGTTTGGTTTTCCACAGGTCTTTTGACACCAGACATGATGTCCTAAAGCACATGTGCTGTCAGTCTACCTTATACATCAAAACTTCAAAACACATCCTTCTCCTGCAGAAGGATCAGTGACCTTTAGCTGCATGAAGGAAGTTGACAGGACAACACACTTGCCATAATTTCTCACAGTATTTGCTCTTTTTGCTGCTTCAGCCATATTAACTTTACAGCCACACAGATGTGAAAGTGCCTGCCATGTAAACTGCTCACTACTTTTGTTTCTCGTTGTCCCTTTCTAAGAAGCTTCCTTTTTTGAATTTCACTCACACAAATACATATACGTGGCCATCCAACTGTTTGATAGGTGGCTGTGCAATTATTTCTTATAATATATATATGAGATTAATATGTAAATACTATTTTAACTTACGCAAAGAATAATATTTACTCATGAATTTAATGATTTTTACTTTCCCTAGTTTACAACAGATTTTTTGATGATATGAAATGGCTTTGGTTCAGATTCTCAAGTGAAAATACACTGCTCCTATCCGGGTCCAAGCCACCAAAATTTAGGCAGTTACTCTGTATTTTTTTAATCTGTAAAAAGAGGGTACCATGCAGTGCTGTTTAGATTCTCCTGATTACACACTGGTTTGTCATTGTCCTGCTATAATTATTAAAAATTCTATCCTCTTTTTTTCTCGATTTGTCTTATGACACAACAATCTAAGGAAAGAAGGGCTTTTGAAATGACTCTTCAATTTTATAAAATATCATAAAAATACCCCCAAACTTCAACTGGATAATCCTGGTTCCCTTTTTTTTTTTTCTCTCCTGAGGAATTTGTCACCTACCCTGTTTTAAACCATTCATATTTTTGTCAAGTTTTGCTAGAGCCAGCAATGTTTCCTGATAATATTGTTCCCAACAAAACTGCTGCATTTAGAGGATGAGCAGAAAATACAGAAACGTGTGCTAGAGAATCTGTCATACCTGAGATATGAGTTATGTTCCCTTGCTGGTGTGTAAACATTCCTTATTAAGTATTATGCTTTATCAGGGCTTATTTTGTTTGCTTGGCTTTTGGGAAGAGTCGAGGAGTAAAACAGCTTTCTTGCATTTTCTCAGCCATCAGTTTTTCTTAAAAAGCTTTATCCTTATTAGAACTAAAGCTTCTTTATCCCTCCACAGCTCTATGGAGGTTTCCTAGCATAAGAAGCAGTCCTATTCAAAATTTATTACTGTTCTAGTACAATGGGTTTATTTATTTATTTATTTATTTATTTATTTATTTATTTATTTATCTCCTATTTAGTCTTCTTTTTTTTTAAATGCAAAGTCATTTTTCAACTTAAGGTGAGCAACTCAGCAAAATTTTGTTTGTAGATAGTTCCAAACATAGCATAAGAATTTTTTGCTGGACTTGGCCCCAGCATATTTTTAAAATTCTACATTCTTTTTTTTTTTTTTTCTTCCTACAACCTCCTTATTGTGCTATTTTACCATTGTTTTGCTTCCTTTCAGGAATAACTATTTGGCTAATCAAATTTTCCTTCTATTCAAATATATTATCCCCAGAGAAGCCTTGATTCAGAAGTTTTCATAAGCAAGTACACTTCAAAACAATATGAATGGAGAGTATAGTTCATAATTTCTGTTTTAAAAGCACTTTTTGGTCATCCCATTTTTTTTTAGCAGTCTTTTAAACAACTGTGACTATGGATATCTTTTTTTTTTTTTTTTGCCTTTCCTATCCTCATTGCTTATTTATGCTTTGTTTTTTAAATTAAAAGCATTTCTGAAGGATTTTCTTGACTACTTTTTAGATCTTTTCCCTTCCCTTCCCTTCCCTTCCCCGTTCCATTTCCCTTTCCCTTTTTTCCCTTCTTTTTTTCCTCTCCTCTCCTCTCCTCTCCTCTCCTCTCCTCTCCTCTCCTCTCCTCTCCTCTCCTCTCCTCTCCTCTCCTCTCCTCTCCTCTCCTCTCCTCCCTTCCTTTCTTTTTTTCCTCTAGCTTAGTCCATATGCATTATTGTGGCACTGGACACCAAGACAGATAAATGGTGAATATTTGTCTAAGTATCTTTGACTGTTTTCAGCTGTGAATATTTCCATGATGAATTCATTCTTTATCTATCATGCCCTGATTTACTGTTTCCTGAGGGTTTTTTTTTTTTTTTCCTATTTAAAAGTTGTTTTCAGGCATATATGAACTATCCATTTCTATTTTTCTTCAGTAGCATAATCATTATTCATCTAGTTCTGTCATGTTAATGGAGTGCACTAGCACATTAAGAAGAGTATATGTTGTTCAGCTAAGCTCAGTGTAAGTATCTTCCTACTAGAAATAATATCCAAGAGTTTTGCTAGGTAATTATAAGATTGTTAACTTCAAAAGTATCCAGAAGTTTCTGTAACTTTAGTAATAACACTGTATTACTTCTAATATATATACAGAATATTGATGAAAACACACAGCATCTTACATAACCCATAATGTGTGTGTATGTAATTGATGGCAAGCTTTGAATTTAGTTGTCAGTGTTAGTAGATCTCTTTACTGATGCCTTGCATTTAAAACTCACCTTAAAATCTCTTCCTTCAGACAAAAATCTTTTGACATTTGGAACAAAACTGGTGCAATGCTTCTTACAGTGATGGCACTGTTTTTCTTAGTGGTGTCAGGGAGGCAATCTTTCATAACAGACCAAGAACATAAGCGAATGCTCCACTGGTAGTGAACGAATACTCAGGGTCTTTTAAGATGGATCCCACACATCTACAGAAAGAAATGCCTGTACTGAATAGTCCTTCATTCTAACCTTATAAATCTCCTTTAACAAAAAGTAGAAGATGATCAAAATATTCTGTAGTCAAATTCAGACCAGCAAACAAATGAAAATATTTCATTTAGCACATGACTACCACCTTTCAGGATTGGGACGTTGTAACAATTTCTTTTTCATAGGTAAGTTTGACTACTATTCATTTGCAATCTTTGTCCACTAGGTTCGTGAATGATTTTCTGAACTATTCTGCTTTGTTCAGTAACAAAGGTTCTGTGTTTTCTAGTTAAATGTATGTAAAGTTTTAAAAGTCATAAAAATATCTTTGGAATTATTCTTGAATGCTCCTCAGTGAAAGTGACAAAATTTACAAGTTAGAAATATTTTTCAGTGACATAAAACCAGATCTTTACTATGATCTGTTCATAGCATGGAAAGATTAAACCTTTTCCAATAGAGTTGTGCTCCATTTGTATAAATCCCTGCTGGTATAGAGATCCTATGTTGGTTGTAACATATGTTTAAAATTAAGAATTAAGAAATTAATTGCATGTATGAGAATATTTTCTAAAAGGAAAAGGAATGAAGAAATCTTTATAGGGACTTCAATGCTAAGTACATTATTTCAATGGTATCTTTACAATCTTTTTTTTGATTCAGCTTAAGATGCTGGTTATGCTATTTTAAAGTAACTTGTTTGTTTGTTTGTTTTTTAAATCATAGACTGAAATAGCTTAGGGGCCACAACACCCTGATGACAGAGCAATCAAATTTCAAAGAGACAGCAGTAACATTTTATTCCTCACATTTCTACCAGATGCTTTAAAAGACCTTTCCATCCAGCACTGGCACCGCAGCTTCCTAAATACCTCACAGATATTTCAGATTTTAACGTAAGAATTCATATTTTGAATTGTTCCAGTTCAATTTCTTGAATTAGATTGGAACGACATCCACCAATAACAATGCCAGTCACTAATCTCATTTTTTCTTGGACAGGGAATATGACCTGGCCAGTGAAATGGAAGATAATTAGACATGAATAAGATATGAGGCACTGAGACTTGTGGAATGCCGTTAGAACAGGACGCCTCTTGCTGCCCTTTATCTAATTTATATAGTGCTCTCTGGTTTTCTGGGGAGATCTTTTCCTTAAGTGTTCTCTTTCCCCTTGCATTTCTGTTGAAAAGTGGTGGGATCTTTATAGATCCTTTTGTGATGATGTTATGGCTCTGATTTTCTGGGATTAGGAGGGATTTCTTATGTCCCCAGCTGAAAGAAGCTCTTTTGTTGGCAGTTGGAAACTAGTTTGTTTAAAAGATAGCAAACTGAGAAAACCTTGGAGAAATGCTTGCACTGTCACAAACTATAGCTGATGCGTTGACAGATAAAGACCAAAGGGACCAAAGAGATAAAAGAAACCATGAGGTTTTACTGGTAAATATTATATCTGAAAAAAGAAAGGGAGATCCAAAGATTCTACTGGGAAAAAAATTTCAAAATGAGAAAATCATTGGGTGAAATGATAAGGAATGGTGAGATGTATTATTTACTGTCTGGATGGACATCTAACCACTTTGTCATCCAAAAATGCAGGTAAGAAGTTTTCAGGACATTAAGGTTAAAAGGGCATATAACTCTTCCTCACTCAGTTGTCATTAGGGGCTTCCATCACATCCATTTACCTGTGTTTTGCTTCGATGAGTGCACAGAGATGAATGAGAGAAATGAATTGAGGCTATTCTTGCAGATGATGTAGATATTTGAAACTCTGCTTTTGAAATATCCAAAGAAAGGATTTATATTCTTGCAATTGATAAGATCTCATCTTTGAACCAGGGGTAGTGAAGTGCTAAATGAAAAATATTTAGTCTCACCTGGATTAGGATTATGGTTAATAGTATTTTGGTTCTTCATATATTGCCATATGAACATTCCTGAATATTTGACTCTTTGGCATTTGACATATTGCCACATATGTAGCAGTACTGGATATATTTCTTAACCTTCAGTCACAGCAGTCTTCATTTTCTCCTGATATTTTTTATTCCCACCAAGGTTGGAAGCATCTGGAATATGCTAGTGTAATGGAATTAGTCAACATTTGACTGTGTCTCTAAATAAATACATACAAATAATTTTGATTTTGTTTTTAATTCTTTTTATTTTTTAAACTCCGTCATGACTTAAATGCAGTAGGTTCATACAAATAATTTTTTGTCAATTTTTTATTTTCAGTGTCTGTTTAACATTCGTTTTTCTCTTCAAAGTCTCTGTTTTGGTTTTTATATATCTTTTTCGAAATCAAAAGATTTAAAACAGCCTTCACTCTTCACCCTCTTTTGCCAACAACTGAACTTGAGTAAATCAGAAAAAGTCTCAATTACACTGATGAAGAAATTCAATTTAATAGGCAGGGGATTGGTCCAGTTTTGACATTGAAAAGTAAATAATTGACCCAGTGGTACATATTGGCAGGCATGCTGTAGCAAGAAACAGCCCAAGGACAACAGGTCACAGGGTTGATGTGTTGTTTTTAGATGCAAAGAGGAATCTAAAAGCTGGTAGGAAAAGCAGCTTAGATGAAGTCTACCGCTGCATCTCTCGCTATATATCTTTTTCAGTTTGCCTCCTTGAAGAGCTAATTGCAGAGTATCCTCCTCATCAAGCAAACACTGAGATATACCCAGTCTTGTTTTCCAGATCCCAGAGCAGAATGAAGCAGCTGGGCAGACAGAGAAAAACTTTTGCTTGTGACTCAGATACAGAAGTATGCTATGTGTCTCTGAAGCTACTTTGAGTCTAGCATACTACAGTGGAGTAAGAGCAAGTGATATGGAACTACTTTTGCAAAATATTCATAGAATCATAGAATCACAAGGTTGGAGATGACCTTCAAGATCATCTAGTCCAACCGTCCTCCCATTACCATTGCCACCACAAGCTACTAAACCATATCTCGTAGCTCCTCATTCAGACACCTCTTGAATACTGCCAGGGACAGCCCTCTGCCAATGAGCAAGCCATTCCGGTGTCTAACCACTCTCTGAGAGAAAAAGTTCTTCCTTATGTCTAATCTAAACCTCCTCTGGTACAACTTGTGGCCATTTCCTTGGGTCCTTTTTGTTGGCTGGGAGGCCAAACCCCTCCTCATCAATACCTTCCTTCAGGTAGTTATAGAGAGCAATAAGATCTCCTCTGAGCCTCCTCTTCTCCACACTAAACAATCCCAGCTCCTTCAGGTGCTCCTCATAAAACTTGTGCTCCAGACCCCTCACCAGTCTCATTGCCCTTCTTTGGACACATTCCAGGGCCTCAATGTCTTTTTTGTACTGAGGGGCCCAAAACTGAATACAGTACTTGAGGTGCAGCCTCACCAGTTCTGAGTACAAGGGAATGATTACCACCCTGCTCCTGCTGGCCACACCATTTCTAACGCAGGCCAAGATGCCATTGGCCCTCTTTGCCACCTGGGCACACTGTTGGCTCATGTTCAGCTGAGCATCAACCAACACCCCCAGGTCCTTCTGTTCTTCACACTCATCCAGCCACTCAGCCCCAAGCCTATAACGCTGCATGGGGTTGTTGTGCCCAAAGTGCAGGATCCGGCACTTGGCCTTGTTGAACCTCATCCCATTGACCTCAGCCCAGCAGTCCAGCCTGTCTAAATCTCTCTGAAGGGCTGCCCTACCCTCAGGCAGATTGACACCACCTCTCAACTTGGTGTCATCTGCAAACTTACTGAGGGTACATTCAATACCTTCATCTAGGTCATCGATAAAGATATTAAACAGGATGGCCCCCACTATTGATTCCTGGGGAACACCACTTGTAATGGGTCGCCAGCTGGACTTAATTCCATTACCAGTACCTGTTGGCCATGGCCCTCTAGGCAATTATCCAAAGAAGGGTATACCTGTCCAGTATTGCATATAATCATTCATAAAAACTTTAGTTTTAAATTCTGTCTGAAATTATGGTATTTTTTGTGTATTTCTCTATTGTTCCAGAACCAGAGTTCAGGAGACCTTGCAAGCAGATAAGATTTGCAAAATGCCATACAAAGAGACTCTTCAGCCAGTCAGTATTGAGAGGCTGAAATGGTGATGCTGCTACTTGTTTTCTGAGCTATGCCTCCTAAAGCTTTTGTACCGCCTCCTGTACTAGATTTGAACACAATAGCTTCAGCTGAAACAAAATTGCATTGAAAATGAAAAAGTAAGCATCAGCACTGAAGCAAAATGGGACAGAAAATCTTTATTACACTATAGGTTATATATATGTGAAGTTGTATAGCGCACTTACAGAGGGATTCATAGAAGCTCATTACTTTCCCCACTACTATAAAATATGCATCTTAGACTTAGAAATACTCAAGTACTGAACAATGAGAACCACCAGTTACTGTGAATGTACTGCAAATGATGATTATTCAAATCGAGGTCATATAACAATATTATGATTTGTTAGTAAGAGAGAAGGCTGAAACACCTGCTTATGTAGCATCGACATGTATTTGAAAATTTCATTTGTGTTTCTTGGTCTCTCAGTCTTCCAGTTAAAAAAAAGTCAGACAAGAACATGGCAAAATAAGAGCATTCAGGCTGTGCAGTGTAGAATAATGAAAGCAATTTAGATACATCTGGAATAATGCTACATTAACTGCATTAGTGAAGCATTTTCTCCCATAGCATAATCTGTCAATGGTCTTCTCTAACTGACAGCATAAAACTTCTTGTCAATTTTATTTTTGCATAGCCATATTTTCTCTAACAATGGTGTTTCTTCAGAATGAATTTATACATTACATCACAACTTGTGCTCTTAGCAGTTTCATTATGAAAATTCAGGCCATTCAAATGCCTTTCATTGGTTTCATCATGTTCTTTGATCATGTGTACTCAGAGAGCCCTTCTACACACGCCTCTACAACTTGCTTTGAGACATAAGCAGCGATCCCATTACACTGCTGGGAGAAAACATGGAGTTCCCAGACATAAATATGTAAGGATGTTGTTTGTTACTTGGAAGGAGAAAAAGTAGATACAAGGTTGTAGCTTTGCATTCCACATTCACAGGTAGGTTGGAAAGTCAGGGACAAAGTGTAGTGTGTTCCTTGTGTTAAATCTCCGGCTACACAGTAAAGCAGTGGAGGGAAACAGCTAACACAGATCTGCTCAGAAGCTAAGGAGTCAAATATCTATTCAGTTCAGAACTGAGGCAAAGGACTAATAGATCTACAGTAAATCAGAGCAAAGGAGAGTGGAGAGAGCAGTCAGGCTGGGAACAGGCTGAGGAGTGCTACATCTTCAAAAAACTCTGAAGATCTGCCTTTAGGGTCCTTAAATGACTTGAATTCTTTGGCAGAAATCAGTCAAGGCCAGTGCACTTCCCCCACGCACTTCAGTTAGCAGCTTTGGAGAATCCCTGTAGATAAGTGTAAGAATAGCAGGCCTGTAAATTCTGAAAAGCTAAGGCTCTTCTGCCCCTGTGAATGATGGTTTACTGTAAAGGTTGCATTGGTCATTCCAATTCATCAGATAGGTACCGCTTACAGATAATTCCTGTTTTTCTCATATCTCTTCTTGACCTCTAAGTCATACATTCTTATTGCTATAGATTATTAAAAACAAAACAAAACAAAAAACTCATGAAACTGGCAAAAATCTGCAGAATTATTAACCAGAATTGTGATGTCATGACAGTTAGTCAGTTCTTCCAATAATCTGTAGCACAACTGAGGTGAGAAATGCTCTGGAAAAGACCATAAAATGCTATGCATCA
The DNA here is from genome assembly GCF_023343835.1 of Lagopus muta. Taxonomy (NCBI): domain Eukaryota; kingdom Metazoa; phylum Chordata; class Aves; order Galliformes; family Phasianidae; genus Lagopus; species Lagopus muta. Next base: position 93,884,350 of record NC_064433.1, read on the forward strand.
AGAAAATGCCATTGGGAAAGATCTGCAGCTGTGAGCAGTAATTGGTAAAGTACTATCATCAAACCCCACATGGCCACGTTCGCAGAGGAAGACTCATAGCACATCAAGTGTAAAATGAAAACTGTGATACAGGCAGACATAAAGCTAAAGGAATATTGGTCAATATGCTGAAGCTGCTGGGTAAAGAAAAGTCTGTTCAGCAGACTCCAAAATATTTGTAACTTTGAAAGCAAGAGGAAAAAGCTCAGTTGTTCTAGTTAATGATAAAAGTTGATGTAGGGAAATATTCTACAGAAATGAGGTGCAGTGCTGGAAAGATAGATCATTATCAGTGAGTAATACCACAGTGTCAGTGCTCTCACAAGCATGGAAATAATATACATCTACACTAATCCCTATGGATTTATTATGTCACATGGTCAGTCTACATTCCTCCATCTCCACTGAATAAAGCCTGTGGACACTAACGAATAAAACTGATGTCGTTCAGTCACAGTGATTGGATGAATGAGGAACAGAGGTCAGTAACATCACAGAGCATAGTGGTGGATTAGTAGGCTAAGGCACATGAAATATGCGCTGATATAAAATATTAAACTAATTATGAAGAGTGGTTCTGCATAGCCAACACCAGATGCTTTGATTCTGGTTACTAATCTGTTTGAGACACAAGGCTATGGCACATATAAGTGTAGTTCTGCACATTGGCAAACTGCCCGGATATAGTAACCCTGTAGTAGAATGATGAAAGTAAGAATTTAACACATGCTTTTCTAGTGTTAAATAGCATTCATAGTGTTCCCTCCTATTTCATCTGTGAAGTTGAATAAAACTGTACCCCTAAAAGAAAAACATCACAACAATTTCAGGAAGAAGGAAAACAAACATAGATACCAACTAGTTTTCTTGTATTTCAGGAATCATTCTGCCTCCCAGCAGAGGGAAAGAGAGTACTAAATTTTGGAAGTGTGGTGGAAGTGCTAAGTCACAGCCTGATTGAGCACCTGATGGGAAGGCAGGGCCAAGGGGAGCTCAGATGCAAGGAATGCAGCTGAGTGACCAGAATGGTTGGAGCCAGGATCCACACCTTCCCAGACCTTCTACGTGTGTCATTTTAGTGTTGACAGTGAAGGCAAGAGTATCTTTCTGGTGGTCTCTGCCTACATGTGGCATTGTAAAGATAATCAATTTTTCTTCCTTTATTTCTGTGTCCATGTGAGTTTTGGACACACCTTACTATGCAGAAAAAAAGAGTCAATAAAATCCTTCTTGAAAGTGTACTTTAGTTCGCAATGGCTATTCCTTGATTATGCATCACACTGTTTATTCTAGGCTTCCTGGAGTCAAAAGCAGACACATTATATGATCTTGTAGGCAAAAAACAGCATGTGATTTCTAATATTACCTAAAGGAGTAAGATGTTCAGCTTGCTTAGATCTTGCTTAGTTAGGTTCTAAGATGGTTAAAAATACTATTACATTGGTGTTTGAATATTTGCTCTTTCTTCTCTATACACTTTCCTCTTGAAAACTTCCCATTTTCAAATCCTAAGTTACTTCTTATATGCAGTGTATGCAGGGAGAATTAAGACAGAATCCTGCATTTTTATCTGGTATTATACCAGATGAACAGGAGCACTTAATGTTATAAAACATCTTAGGCTTAGCCTTTTGCAGGTGACCGGAATGGCTTAGACATCTTGTTTTTATGACTTACTTGAAAGGCAGCTGGGCTTTGTATTTGGGTGAATGTCAACCTTTCTGTCTTACGTGGATACCTTTCCATGCTTGCATGGAAGGCAACCAAAGAAATAAATAAAAAGAACTGAAGAGATTGACCTATACCTCCAGAAAGTAACTGAACCAAAAATCACAAACCTTCTAATTTTGGCTTAGAGCTCACCACAATCCAATTGAAAAAGAAACCAAACCAAACAAAACAACAACAACAAGAAAACACAAAAAAACCAGTTTGTTTGATTTAAGCTCACTGTCTGATTAGAAGCTCTGAGTAAGCAGATTGTAGGAATATAGGATGTATTTAAGTAAGAAAGTTGTTTCTCTTGTTGATTAATCATGTGAAAGCTTCATGGTTCAACTACTCTGTGCTTGTTTTCCCATGATTTGCTAAAAGAGAAGATCACAGAAATATATATTTTTTCTATTGAGAACATGCTTATTAGCTCACATTGCAGTTTTATTTTATATTTATTTAACCACCATTCATTACCATGTACTCTGCAGCATTCATCATGTCAAGAGTGTTAATTCGGACACTGTGTGATGTCTCTTGGACATAAAAAGACAAATATTTCTACAGCACTTATCTTGATTACAAGTTTCTAGGAGCATTAGATTTTTTAGTGAAACCCCTGATAAAGACTGCTGCTATGTGTCTTCTATTCCCTCTTTTTATCCTCTTTGCCTTAGAGATTTTCATTTTTGTGGCCATATCTGGGATTTTTTTGCTTTCCTTGAGTCTGTTCTGTAAATTACATTGCATAATTTGTCTAGCTCTGACAGATAAATGACTGAGAAATTATCTGAATATATCTTCTTCCTCGGACTGAACACATGCTCCAGGCACATGACGCTCTGTTCTGCAACGTGGTACTATGTGACAATGAGGACTGAGCCTTGCCAAGCGATGTATGTACACAATGCAGAAGGGCAGGGACCACAGGGCTACTGACAAGAAGACTGTATTTATACATTTGAGGTGACAAAAAGCAAGAAGAGGCAAGTACTGGGTTGCCAGTCTGCAGGGCAATTTTTGAGTGGCCAGATTATTGTCTTGCTTCTTGCATGTAAGTGTGGTGATCCAGCAAAAAGTAAATGATCACATCTGGCTTCTTCCTCAGAATCCTATCTTACTGGGTTAATCGGGGCAAGGAGGCAAATATATGTCCTGAGAGCAGTGCATGATCACGGGTCAATTTGGAAGGAGGCAAGAGATTGTTGGAAAAGAAATAAAGACCTCACTATCAATACATCTGGAACAGAGCTTCATTGCGGTCTATGGCATGGAATATTGTTTTGTGCTATCAAATCACTTCAGCATGACTTTTCTCACTTGTTTATAAGAATCTTCATTTTTCTAGCATCTTATGTGCCAAAGTTCTTAGGAATCAGAGCTAAAATTTAAACTGTACCTTAAACATGAAAACTGCTATCTAATACTAAGGACGCTGAAAAATCAGTTTCTAGCTGTCTCTCAAACTTGACGTGCAAAATTAATTGATACTTTTGACCTTTAACTCCTTGTGATCCAATAACCCATCTTTATAACGTATATAGTATCAAATTCATCTCAATCATGTTAGAGAGGTGGAAAGCTGAGAAAATAAACTGATATTTGGAAAGCCATAACCTAATAGAAGTTTGTGAATTATATTTCTGTCTTTAGAACAATTTGAAGAATATGGCACTGATAATACCTGGAACTACACAAAGAAAGAGAAATTAAAAAATTGAACTGCTTTTCATAAATGATTTTTATCTATGCTGTGCATTGTATAAGAAGATAGGGGACTCATTAGCATTTAATGCCTTTGATCATACTGTTAAAGAAGGTGTCATAAGTATGAGGACTAAATTCAGATCGTACAGATCTGATTTTCAAAAAATTAACTTTCTACACTGATAACGCTTTTAACTTTTTGTATGGCTATGTATCCATGCTTGTGCATGTATGTTTTCAGACTCACAAATCACACTCAGTATGTTTTTGAAGAGTCTGAAATGGTGGTACGTGCTTCTGAGACACCCTGAAAATATCAAGCTCTGGCTTTTAAGGCATCTGGGGAAGTTTTCTTTCTAATTATTTTTGGCTTCAATCACACAGTAGAGTTTCTTCTGCCATCAATTTAATTTGCATCAGTTGTGTAAAAGTGTTGTCAAATCATCTTGTTAATATGGCAAATCACATATAGGAGAGGTTATTTAAATGAGATCTAAATGTTTAAATAGCTTACAATCTTAGGATTAATAACATTCAAAATGTTGACTGTGCTACTTGAGTCTTATAACCTTTCTCAAATGGATCCTTAGTTAATTATCTCTAAAATCGGCCTTTTAAAACATTATGCTGTGTCTAGAGATTGATATTTAACTTTTTTCTATTAATCATATTTAGTTTTAAGATTTGGAAAGGTAGTTCTCTGAGGTTCAGCTGACATTTAAACAATTATGCTGAGACTTAGCAATGATATATTTTGGTTGCTTAACCCTTCTGTCAGCAGTTTTGTATTTTATGCAGACCTTGCTGGTGTGGCGCTGGCATTTATAGTAGAGTGCATTTATTTTAATAGAACATTTCTTGTCCTTGTAGTTATAGCAGTTATGATTATTATCCTAAAACAAAGCAGACTGAAGATGAAATTAATCTACAGGTTATGCTTTTACATACAGACATGCATATTCCTTGTGAAAACTGATGCTGATGTGCATTAAACTGCAGATTTTCTATTAAGAAAATATTCTAGGTCCTTCCTAATTTTAAAATAAGTAACTTGAAAACTTCTAATTTTTCAGTGCACAGACCTTAACTGCATAGGTTCACTGTTGATTACAAAAACTGATAAACTGCTCCATAATTCTGGTTGTTGAAGGCTACTAGAAATGTTCATGATATAGATTAAAGCAAGTGGGAATATTGTTAAGCCAATGCTTCTGGCATTCTGCTGCTTAATGTTTCTTCAAGGGCTGCTGAGTTTATATTCTGTCTGTCTCCATCCTAACATATTGTTTCTTGAAGTGAATTCTTGGTGGAGGTCTGAGAGTAATGTACTTTATGATATCAGTCAAGCTCACTGAAATATGGTACATAGATGTTGGTCTCCTCAGTCAAGCTCCTGTTTGATTGTAAGGCTGGAGGGTCACGCGCTGTCAATGTGCCGCTGTCATTTTAACGTTCTCCATCTCTGTGCAGCAGTACAAACTGCTTCACAAACTGGAACTAATCCAGCATAAAATACAAAAGAGAAAGTAAAATGAAAGTTGTCAATAAATTGGCAATGGACAGAAGCAAGAAGATGGTCTGTTGCATGTGCTGGTTTCGATTCATCAACCTCTAATCTTATTTTTTTTCAGACTTTTTAATGATGGCATCTGAAGGTCATTTATGGACAATTCCTGTGACCGTTCAAAGATAATAAGCAGCTTCATGTGGTATGAATGTACCACCTGCTCCCTTCTGCCAAGAAAAAAAAAGAAAATAACTTGCAATATCTGTGTCACAATATTGTTTATCACATTTCAGTTAGATATTTACTTTAGATAAGAAAACCTAAAAAATTAGGAATTAAAACTGTAAGTAGCTTGCCTTGTCTTCTCATAAGCTTTTTCTTGAATTTCCCTCATGTCTGAGCTGTGTTTATATAAATAAACATCTCTGGAGGTAGCAGTATTGCTTGTCTAGGAAGGGGGGCAGAAGAGGTTTTCCTGCTGGAGCAGGCCACTTATCTTTTTCAGCGGTGAGAAAGGCCAAATGCTATAGGTTTCTCCCTCTAGAGGACATGACTTTATCTGAATGCATTGATTGGAGCAGTGTTCAGTAGACCCACAGGGAAAATTTGCAACACACCAAAGAGAAGACATCATATAGCTTTGCAATATGTGTATAAAAAGTATTATATTCCAACAGGTGATCCAGAGGACAAATTTCAAACCACTTTGTTGAGCCCCTTTTCTTGTAAAGGGAAAACAGATTCTACAGGACCTGATTTGTTACCTAGCTGGCTGCACTGGCTGGGCTTGCTGCTGCTGTCAGTTGGAAATTCAGTGCTACACCTTACCTCCAACTTTTCTATTTCCAAGTAGTCTCTTGACTTCCATGCCTAAAAGAGGAACACCCTTTAGATTTCTTTTCCCTTCCAATGCCTAGCAGAGCAGGCAGACCAACTGTGGCTGTCCTCTCTGCTGAGTCTGGTGGGCTCACGTTCATTGGGATGGCAGCACTGGAGAGGGAGGTTTGTTGTGTGGAGGGAAGCTCTGCCCCACAGAGCAGCAGCTGCTTCCCATGTTGGGAACGCATGTGTGTAAGCAGCTGCAACGTGTGTACAGCAGTCTGCTGCAGAGCCAGGAAGAAGAAATCAATATCCAGGTCCTGTAGGCATCATTCTGAAGCCACCCATTTTGGGAAATATTTAAAATAACCAAATAATCTTGTTCTGGATTAATGACATAAATGACTGACACTTCTACGACTTGCAATCTGATGTTGGGATTTGCATTCCTGACTGCATGACTGGTTGTATTTGGGGGCCATTTGATTATGTTGCTCACACAATTCAACAGTTGGTGTATATGGTGCCATATATATACAGTTGTTACATACCTTTGAAAACAGTAAATTCCTGAATTTATGAGACAGCTAGGCAAACAAGAAAGGATGTAGGGAGCTGAAATATAGAAGATGTGCCAATATTACTCATCCTCCTCCCACTCTCCCTGTTGGTTTCAATTTCCTTTTAGAGTAGAAGCTAACAGTAAATTTTAACGATTTTTTTCTTCCAAATTTCTATTTTTAGATTTATAGGTAAAAGACACTAGCAAATAATTTTAAGTTTTACTGCTCACAGAAAGTTCCAAATTAACAGCCTTTGGGAATAAAATCAATAGCTCGAACAGGGCACAGTAAAGACAGGACCTGTACAGGCTTCAGGCCTCTGCTGGGTTTCAGATCTGATCATATTCCCATTGCACGACTTGTCTACTGAGACTACCAGTTAAACTTTCAATTACTGAAAACAATTTTGTGGTATGGGCTCTTGCTCCTTGTGAATGGTGCTAAGACCATTCTTTCACCTTGTCTGACAGGAAGAACACTCAAAAGAACTCTTTTCCTTTGTTGTTGTTTTTTTTCCCTTTTCTGTAGTTACTAATCCCTTCAATCATGGAGTCCTTCAGCATCAAAAACTAATCCCTTCCCCCCTCCAGGAATAGAGAACTAATTCTGGTGACACATTAATGTACTTATCACTGGTATTATGCAAGTGAAAGGTACAGGACTGACAGATGAAGCTCTGTATTGTGTTTCTGAGATTCTGTGTATTCTCAAGTTACCTAACTGTAGCAAGTAGCTGATGATCCCTTAATGTATCGTTCTGAAGTGCATGAGGTACAGCATTCACACGTTGAAATGCAAGCAGGGCTGCTGCAGCTACTCAAACAATTCCATCTGTGCTTGTTTTAAGTCAGTAACTGCTACATGGACATTTGGAGGAAAAATATAGTTTTGTTTTCACCTGAATTGAAGGCAAATTTTTTGAGAAAAAAAAAGATGTTCTATCAATACCTGAATTTTTAAAGCAAAAATGTTACCTTGCATTCATTAGTGAGAATTCACATTTGTGGAGGATGTTTGCTGCTTTTATTTTAATTTCCTGTATCCTGCCGTGCTATACGTACCATATTTGCAGGTGGTGAACCACCTACCAGTCAGAATCAGAAATTCCTAGTGGAAGATACTGTATAGTAACCTGGGGAAAAAAACCATTACTACTACCAAGGGCTTGTATCCAAAGATAAAACAAGGCTGCAACTGTGACAAACTGTATGACAGAAAGAGTGGATAGCCATAGTAAAAACACAGCATTACAAGCTCAGTTTGATAGCTTTGAATCGTTTAAATGTATGGGTTTTTTTTTTTTTTTGTGTGTGTCTGACCTTATTGTGATTAATGCTTAGGTCTAGAACTACAAATAATATTCCCCTCTGCTCCTCAAGAGGCTTCTTCAGCCTCAGTATTGGAGAGCATGTGCTAACCAATGCATAATTTCTAAAGAAGTGTTGTTTGATCTAGTGCTTTAGACACACTTCTGGCATTGAGGTCCATCTGATATTCAGAAAGCATAGGAAAAAAGGCAGAAAGCCAGATGTCATGTATTAAAGACCTTGTCTCACTTTGGATGACAACTCTGGAATGTGCTTGGCACATTTCTTGCATCAGTAAAAGGGTGATGCAAGAACAGTATGATCTTCTGATAGCTCATGTTTCATCCTCCTGGCTTTAGGGAGGACAAACAATTGCTGAGCAGGTCAAGGTGTTAACAGCCCCGCTGCTTCTTCTTCTTCTTCTTTTTTTTTTTTTGTCAAGTGGTTTATTTCAGGATGTTAAGATGTTAAGGGAAATATTGAAAGCTACCAATTATGCTTATTGTTTAACAAGTACCTGAATCAATTTCCGAGTCCTTAGAGATGATGTATACCTGTGCAACTGCATAATTTGAATACTGATTATATTTTTCTAGAAGTAAGACTAATTTGTTCAAATTTATACCTTCTTCTGTAACTTAGGTTCTAGATGCCATCTAATTTGTAGTGACTTCTTATACCTGCAGTACATGGTGTAAGCACACATATGTTCATGAAGTACACCTCTGAATTTACTTTTAGTATCAGTACTCCAGTTCTTTGCACAATATGAAACTTGTGCTGAACATATAACATTCCCAGCTAAGCAAAAGAAACAACCCTGCAAGGAAAAACAATCCTCCACAACCATAGACCAACAACCCACAATAACAGATGGCTTTCTTGTAAAATCTTAACTAGTTTCACCACAGTCAGAAACAGCAGCCATGTTTTGTTTAGAGATGTGTTTCTCCTGAAGGCAAAATGACTTTCTTCATTAGGAAGCAAGCTTCAAATCTCTTTTCTATAGCTCAAAACATGCCCCAAAACATGCAATACACCTCGTATGTATTACATACTCTCCCCAAGAATTTTCCAAAGATAAATCAAATGTTTGGAAAACTTACAAGAAGAGAATGGCCTGCAGTTTTCTTATGTAAGCTACAGCTGCATGGACATTTCACAGCTTGTTACTGCTGAGACCTATTGCAAATTGATTTTTATTTTTATTTATTTATTTATTTGTTGAAAGAAAACTACCTTAGTGCTTTCATTCCTAAAACAAATTGTATTTTATCGTTAAGGGGCATATTCATTATTCATTTATCCAGATTGCTACAACAGTAAGGTGGGGCATATCTCCAAAGCATTAGGTTGTAACATCCGTAGTATTTCTGACATATCTTAAGTGCAAGAAAATAATCTTTCACCATGCAAAGTAGAATTGCTAAGGTCTAAAAAATAACTCTTCCACATCTATCTCAAATTATTTGTGCTTTGCAAAATGTTGTCCAAGAGATAGATTAATGAACAAAACTTCTTAAGTGGCTAAATTCTTGGAAAAATCCAACAGTTCCATGTGATTCATATTCATAGTACTTTTACAAAAAAATGCTTTCTATCTGCCCAAGCACTTGATTCTGTGTGTGTGTGTAAGAGCTGAGGCTTCATTAAAAGATTATACTTCATTTGACTTTCAGCTTCATGCTTAAAATTCCATGAAAGCTTACACATTTCTACAACTAAATTCTACTTAAAATTAAACACTATAATGGCTGTCATAAGCAGTTACTAATTATTAGCTTTCATATTCTAAATACAGGATTTTAATCAAAAATGTCATGATGCTGTCTGCCTTTTTAACTTTTTTATAATTTAATCCTTTTATGGTGGGTTGACCTGGACTGCTCTCTCACTTCCCATCTTCAGAAGGGTGCAAGAGGAAATTAAGCTGAAAAAAAGGCTCATGGGTCAATATGAAGATGGAGAACATTTCACAGGGGTAACAGGAGAGCAAAACAGACTTAAGTTGGGGGAAATTTAATTTGATGCCAATTAACATAGAATTGGATGGTGAGAAAGACAAAAGCATGGTTCAGAAGCCACAGTTACTTCAGGGAGTACTCATCTGCATTGGCATAGGGCACTTCACAGGCTGCAGGGCAATATCTGCTCCACTTCCTGGAGCACCTGCTTCTTCTACACCTCGGTGTTCACAGGGTTACTTGTTGCATGTTTCCCTTCTCCTTGCACACCAGGTAGCGTGTCAAATTTTCTGAAATATGTTTTGTCAGAAGTGTCAGCAGGTTGGCAGATGGGCTCAGCTGTGTCCTCTTGTGGGTCCATTGAGCTGTCAGTGTTCAGCATGCGACAGCCCCTGGCTTCTGCTCATAGAGGAGTCTCCTGCAGTCCCCCTGCTACCAAAACCTTGCCACATACACATAGTACATTTGACTGACTTCCCTCCTCCATTTTTTTTATGCCAAACAGCTATTCTGTTTGTTTCAGCAAAGAGGGAAGCAGTAGAGGACAGAAGTTTGAGCAGATCCTGACCACTTGTGCTGCTGTTCCTCTGACCACAGGTGAAGGCAATGTTGTGGCCTGAGACCACGGGCACATCGCTACAGCCACTTTTCCCACGTTTTTGTGTTAAAAATGGTACTGGCAGCTTTTGTCTCAACTGGACACATGCACAGGTGACGTGGAGTGCATTTTGGTAGCATTAATGGGAAAACAGCAGTGACACTTGGTGAGGGGAGATGGAAGAAGTCATGCTCGTATTGAACAAGGTGAATGGAAATGAGTAGGCTGATGTTACTGCAGACCAAGAGGACCCCGTGTCTGCTGCTGCAGAGAAAGGAGCTTCTTGAAAGCAGTCCACAATGAAAATTTTTCCTTCTCTCCAAAATAGTGAAGATTCTGAGATAACATGAACTCCATTCTTAACTAGTAGTTAACATAATCCATATCTCTTCTTTATTAAGTACTGCTGACGTTTACTTTGTTTTTCTCTATTGTATACAAGTTTAGATTTTCATTCCCACACACTCTTTTAAATCAGCTGTGAGTTGATAAGACACTCACCATTTTTATCAGTCTATAAATAGCATTTTGCCTCATTTCTTTTCACTTCTTGCAAATACTTTATTTGGATTTCACGCTTTTTGAAAAGCATCAAATTAAAATAAGTGGCAAAAAATATTTTTGCATAAGTGCCCGACCTTATTATAATCCCAAAATACAAATAAGTGCCAGTTATTTAAAATCCTTACTAGCTAGGAGAATATTAAAAGTGAAGTTAGAACCTGAAATTAAAACAAAACAAAACCCTAGTAAAATGCTTACCTGTGTATCTTATATAGTATGGATTTCCATCAGGAGAAACTGACCACCCTTTAACTCTAATGTTACACATGAATCCACAGTATTGGTGTATTAACTCTCATACTTCTTTGCTATCTATTCCCCACAGCAGTAACAACATATAGCTTCAGCATTAAAATATGATCCCTTATCTGTACTAGCAAAACATTTTGAAGTTCATAATTGCCTAAACTGTGTTGAAATCAGTGGAAATATCAAGGGATAAATTTAGCTTGGGTGATACAGAGAAGAAACATTAATAATCAAGAAACCTGGAGAAAACATATCTTTGTAATTGATTTTTTCAAAGTGTTTGACAAATGAATACACAGTCCCTTTTGAAATCAGTATTTCAAAATACCAGATTTATATCTATTATGAATGAGGCAAGAACAGAAATGAATTGACAATGAATTACGCTTCAGTACTCTTTTGCCATAGTATTTTAACTCAACTGAAAAAAAAAAAAATTAGACTTAGAATGACTGTTCTTTAATTTAAAAAGTATATTTTAGAGAAATTGCTACAATGAGATGACCTGATTTGGGTGAGCACAGGTAACTCATGTATTCTGCCCTGATGTGGTTATGTTACTCTAGTGTTTAACTTTGGTTTTGTTGTGTGTGTGATTAAGGAAAAAACTTATTTATTCTTTGAACATTTCCATTGCTTTTTTCAGTAATTAATTGATTAATGTCTTCAGATATCACTAAGAATGTGTTTGACAAGACTTTTCTTTCTGTGTCATGCTATAAAGCCTACAATCTATCTAGCTTTAGGTTTCTATTGGCTTTCTAGTTAAAACACTCAAAATAGTTTTGCATTTCAATTTCTCAATTTCTGTTGCTTACCCTTATTGATCAGCATACAAGTTTAGCCTTTGAAGTACAGAAACCTTTGATATTTTATATAGTTCTTCAAACTGTGATGTAGCATTTCTTGAGTCCATAGTCTAACAGGGAATGCTCCTTCATTTTCATGTAAAGCTAGAAAGTCACTTTCTTAGCATCACACTGGATATGCTTCAGATATTTTATTCTATTTAATTTTTCCCAAAATATAATTGCTATATAAAATGTTGTCCTGTTAAAATTCAAATAGTTTCTCAAAATTTATACCTTTTCCAGAACTTTGTTTTCAGATTTATTTTTTTTTTTTAAAGAAACAAAATTAGACCAGAACGTTTAATTTCTTCTTTTTCAACATTGAACATCTTGATGTTTTTCCTCATCAGTTAACATCTTGTTAATTTTTTTGATTCTAAGGTAATTTTAAAATGTTCTAGTAACCTTCAGAAAGTCTGAATCACAGTGAAAATGTATTGTTAATTTGTTTTCTCAGAAGTGTAATGACAGAATTAAGCACTGTATTAGTCTCTTTCTTGTATTTTAATAACACAATTTACATTTTGTTTCTGATTTGAGCAGGGAATTACAGTCTTAAACCCCGATATTTGTCACACAGATAACTGGATTTTTGTGTAGTCTCTCTTGCTAAAATTCCCTTTTACGAAGGGACATATAAGTAATTTACAAGAACTCCTGCTTGTAAGTGTATAGATGATATCCACAGTATCTGTGATATCTATGACATCTCTGAAAGTCAAGAAATTTGGTCTTCTTGTAAAGCACTTCAGCATGTCAATTTATGGTTCAACAAAACAGAGTAAAAGTGTGAGCTGTTGGTAATGAGCAAATATTGAAGCCCAAGGAAAATTCTGTCCTGTGCATACCAAGGAAGGTTTTTCTATCAGGAAATCCCACACTCAGCAACACTACAGTGAGGGGTCTTCCTTATGCTGTGTGTGCAGCTAAGTGCTTGCTTGTTAGGTACTGCAGATAAATTGGTAGCATTCTTGGGAGATGAAAATAATTAAGTCACCATTCCTGCTATAGTGAAGTTCTTAAAATAAGACTACAAAGACACTATAATTACACCACACCTTTTCTGCATACTCCTCACTTTTGTGACAGCAGTATTGCTGTGTGCTACACAAGGATCTGCAGTTTCATTTTTTGAAGGGTTCAGCTTCTCCTTTCTCATCTCTATCTAATTCCAATGAACATTGAGAGGACTTAGCATCTGGCAGGATTAAGATGTTCTAAATTTGCAGCTTTTTACGCAGATGACAAATAGTGATATCTGGTGTGATAATTCTGTGTGGTCCTTTCACTGGATGCTAGGATGAAGCCCTGTGGGATTTGCTAATTCTGAGGCAAGATACTGAATAAGAGAGATTAAATCTTCTGGAAGATTTTACTTGCCAAGTTATTTTAAGCATTAAAAGTTTCTTTCCTTTTTTCAGTAGGAAAAGTGCATAATAGCTAATTAGGCCCTTTGGGATCAATTTTCAAAACAGTGTGCAGGAGGTGCGAGCACAAACTTTATTTGTTAATGGGTTTTGTGAACATACCTCCTGTGATTTTTTTCAAAATGTAGCACAACAAAACAGCAATCCTAATGCAGAAGTACATTTAAATATATAGAATGTTGTATCTTTTCTTTCAGGACATTAGATGATGTACATTAAGTCCATAGAGTATTTCTGTGACCATTATGTTTCACTTTCTCAAACCTGCAAATGTAATGAAACTATAAAATATTCTTTGCTGCCCTGTGGCAGTAATCCCATATACAGTCCCATAGTCCTTACTCTCCTTCTCTTTTCTTAAATGAGGATAAGTAACAAAAGACTAATTCCTTAATTTTGGTAATTAAATATGTAAATGTATATGTAGATGAAGAAAGATAAAATCATTTTTAAACATTTCATTGTAAAGATTGTGCAAGGTATTAATGAGGGCTGCTTTGAAAGTAATGCCTCCTATTTTATTATGTTGGCCCACAGTGTCAGATGTGGGTGTGAAAGAGACAGTAGAGGTTGAACCTTTCCACCAAACATATTCCATTACATTTTATTGCCATGCAGACAGATGGCAGCAAAGGGGCAGTCTGACACAGTAGCATCTGGTGTGGAAGTGTGTATAAAGCAAAGGTGGGACTGAATTCCTCCATATGGAACTAATAGCACCCACTGACATTCATCGACACATGCTGAACATTTATGGAGATCAAACAGTTGATGTGAGCACAGTAAGGTAGGTGCTTTTCAGAAGTTGTGACAGTGACATGAAAAACAAGCTACCATCTGGGTGGTCATGCACAGTTGTTGTACTACAAAATGAAGAGCATCTTGATCAACTCATCTGCATGAACTGAATGGGCTGTTGAAAGATGGACTGTGTTGACCACAGTGTCATAGAAGCTGTGAAACAGTGGATCATCTCCATTGGTGCAGGTTTTCACCAGGTTTTCACAGTATGATATGCCTCTATGCAACCTCTTGTTCATTGCTGGTGAAAATGCATAGCTGATGATGGTGACTATGTTGAAAAAATATTGTTCAATATCTGAGAATTTGCTCTATCAAATAGTAGTTTTGCGCTCTTTCTATCTGTTGTAGTTTTCATGGAAATAAATAGGAGGCATTACTCTTGGGGCAACTTACATAGAAAAAATTAAGAGTAAGCCTATGATTTATGCAAAATTTAGGCAGCAGTATATTTCATTCTCTATTTAAACTGATGGCAAAAGTTTCACTATAATTACACAGGAAAATGCAAAAAATGCCTGTTATTTTTTGAATTGAGTTAAATAAAAATATATTTCTTAGAATCATAGAATCATCAAGGTTAGAAAAGACCTCCAAGATCATCCAGTCCAACTGCCCACATACCACTAATATTTGCCACTAAACCATGTCCCTGAGCATAACAGCTAAACATTTCTTGAACACCTTCAGGGACAATGACTCCACCACCTCCCTGGGCAGCCCGTTCCAGTGCCTGAACACTCTCTCGGAGAAGTATTTCCTAATGTCCAACCGGAATTTTCCCTGACACAGCTTGAGATCACTCCCTCTAGTCCTATTGTTAGCATCATGATAGAAGAAGTCAACTCCCACCTCACCACAACCTCCCTTCAGGCAGTTGTAAAAAGTGATGAGGTCCCTCCTGAGCCTCCTCGTATCCAGACGAAGGAGACAAGGACAATCCCAGCTCCTCTGTACTCCAGACCCCTCACCATTCTTTGTTGACCTTCTCTGGACACCAGTTATCTCTGCTTGTTATAATTTACGATAACATTGCAAGACTGCAAGAATGAATTCACAGGCAGGTAGATGCAAGGCAAAGTGGATCGAGGAGTCACATAGCTGTAAATAAAACAGAAGGCAGTATTTGTTTCAGCAGTATTTCAATTCTTTGTTTTGAGATTCCTCATTTCCAGCCAGGTCGTAATGTTGGCAGATGAGCTCAGGTTTGTTTGCATTTTCATATATTATTATTTCTTAAAAGTTTAAATGATGATCTGTATCCATGTGACCTTATGCTTCTATCATCCATGTAGATCCAGGGGTACATAGCCGTGTATGTAAAATGTAAATTCTTTATATGTAAAATGAACATTGCATATGTTCATACAGCCTTTATCCTTGTTCTGAACAGTATGGAAACTGAGAATATAACAAGAAAGTGAAAATTTGTGTTTAAAATATTTAAATATATATTATGTCAGAAAGACAGTCCATGGAACATAATTTCTTACAATTTAAACAGAACAGCGATATTTTGTTAATATTTTACTGTGGGGAAAAAAAAAAAGAAGCAGCAACAATCAATCAAGCAACAATCATATATTGGGCTTATATTTTAGCAGCTGAATGAAAGTTTAACGTTGATTTCAAAAGTTAGGATTTTGTTTTAAACGACATCCTCCTGAATGCAGGAGATATTTGTAATTAAGAAAACAAATGAAAGTCTGTTGAACTCTGAGCTGGTGCCTCACCAGTATAAGCTCTTTAGTCAGTTTTATACAAAACTATTCACAGATTACAGAACAATCAAAAGAAATCAGCTGCTTCTGTGTTTTTCAGACTGCAAATGCATCATTGTAATGTCCGTAAATAATGAACAATCACATAATTCCAACCCAACCTCACTAATGAAAGATTTTGATTTAAAATATTTTCAGCTTCTATAAATGACAACAATTTCTGTCCTGAGTGGAAAAATGATTTGTTGTCTTAAATATTTCATTGCTCAAGTGGCATCTATTATCTAGAAAACATTGGATTTCCCAGGGAATAGAAAATATATTTAAAAACATGTGAGCACAGATAATCATTGTAAATTGGTGATTTTATTTCTTAATATTACTGGACAGTTGCCTAAAATGGCAAGTTTCATTACACTAGAATATAGATTTGACCAAGTGTGCAATTTTTTCCTTCAGTGCGGATTTAATGGAATTGCACAATAGTCTCAGAATATTTATATTGTGCTGCATGATTGGAAATTTGATAATATTCATTCATTGCAGTTATATTGTTTCATTAGTGAATATTGAAATTCTGGCTTCCGAGATGCCGATTTTGAACGGTTATAGATAGTGTTATATATATTTACATTTAGCTTAACAGATTAAGGAAGTGCTAACAGAAAGCCTCATTAACACTGAGTCAAAAATTATGTGATTAAGTGCTTCATTTAAAGCACTTCTGCTTACAAATACAAATTTGTATCTCACAAATCCCTTACATTTCCAATAAAGATTAGCTAGGCTGTCAATTATGATATTGACACCATAAAATCATGAGCTACAGCTGCATTTCAGTTTAAGCAGATTCTGTGATAAGAAATGATTACTTGAGCATCGATATTGCCTAGAATCTGAATAAACACATTTAGTTTTAGCTATATGTTTTTGTACTTTAATAACTTTCATATATAATCTCATTATTGATTTTTTGTTAGTTCTTTTACTCCTTAACCTCTTCACTGCAAGCAACAGTAGAGAATTTGCTCTATCATATATACAGACTTTAACTGTTGGAATATGTAGAATTATGGAAGAAGACAATGTGGGACAGTTATTCAGCCATATATCTTGCAGTTTTCCTACCGTAGCTACCTTTTTTTTTAGCTTTGAATTTAAGTTACTAGTAGCTATTCTCGTTCAAAAGTAAGAGTTCTTTAAGGGAAGGTATTACAATTTAAATACTTTTAACATCACAGAATCACAGAATTGTAGAGTTGTAGGGGTTGGAAGGGACCTTTGGAAGTCATCTAGTCCAATTCCCTGCTAAAGCAGATTCCCTAGAGTAGGTTGCATAGAATAGAATTTGGGTGGGTTTTGAATATCTCCAGAAAAGGAGACTCCACACACTTTTTGGAAAATTTGTACCGTAACAACAAACACTGAGAGAAGGCTGGTACTTTCCTCTCTATCTGTGTTCTGTTAGACAAGGTTGCACTCTAAAGCTTCTCTTCTGTTTTTGGATCTTATAAATATGTTCTTAAATTTAATAGAAACAAAATTATTTCCTAGAATCATAAAATTATTTGAGTTGGAAGGGACCAAAAGGACATCTAGTCCAACTCCCCTGCAAGGAAATGGGCCCCATCCAGCCTGACCTTGGATGTCTCTAAAGATGGGGCTACCACCATCTCTCTGGGCCACCTTTTCCAGTGCCTCACTATTCTTATTGCAAAAAACTTTATACAATTGTCTAGCTCCAATTATTGGTAGCAAGATTGTGACATATGCATCCCCAACATGAGATTACAAGTCTGGTTGGTGCAGGGGAGGGGTGTGTGTGTGCAGATTCTCTATCTTGGTCAATCATAGGCAGAAGGAAAACACAACAACGGAAAAGTGTATGCAAAGTTTTTTGCAGTCTGTATACATGTATATACATATACATGTATACATATATATATATAGTTCTGTATATATATATATACATATATACAGTTCTCCTTAGGTTGCCCGTAGCAGTGACACATCTGACACAGGTGCAAAAGTCCAGTGCAAGCTTATCCACATCAGAGTAGCTGAGGCCTCCACACAAGGCTAAGCCACTGCATCTTGGGAGTAGCACATAATTTGATAAGTGTCAAAACATCCCCCTTATCTTCCTTGTTCTGACACTCCTGTGTAGGCAGAGATGCTACCAGTTGTCCTTGCACTGCACAGCAATCTTTGAGACAAGAGGAGTACAGCATCTCACAACAATCTAAATATCTCCTATTCTAGTTCAAAACCATTTCCCCTTTTCCTACCACAACAAGTCTTGCTAAAGAGTCTATTGCCTTCTCTCTTACAGCCCCCTTTAAATACTGAAAGGCTGCTACCAAGTCTCCCTAGAGCCTTCACTTCTCAAGGCTGCACAGCCCCAGCTCTCTCAGCCTGTCTTCATAGGGAGGGTATTCCATAGCTTGGATCACTTTCTTGGCCCTCCTCTGGACACACTTCAGCTGGTCCACATCTCTCCTGTACTGAGGATTCTGCACCTGTTTGTAGTACTCCAGGTGAGGGCTCACCATCACAGAGCAGAGGGGCAGGAGCACCTCTCTTGACCTGCTGTCCACATTTCTTCTGATGCAGCCCAGGATGCCTATGGCTGGCTTTCTGGGCTGTGAGAGCAGATTGCTGGTTCATGTCTAGCTTGCCATCCACTGGTACCCCCAAGTCCTTTTCAGCAGGGCTGTGCTCTATCTTTTTGTCTGCCAGCTTGCACTGATAGAGGGCGGTGCCTTGACCCAGATGCAAGGCCTTGCACTTGGCTTTGTTGAAATTCATGAAGTTCAACTGGACCCACTGCTCAACCCTGTCTACAGCTCTCTGGATGGCATCCTGTCCTGGAGGCATGTCATCTGCACCACACACCTCGGTGTCATCCACAAACTTGCTGAGAGTGGTCTTGATCTCATTGTCAATGTCAGTGATGAAGATAATAAAGAACACTGGCCCCAGTTCTGAACCTTGAGGGACATCACTAACCACAAGTCTCCATCTGAACACTGAGCCATTGACCATTACTCTCTGCATAAGATCTTGCAACAAGTCCCTTGTCCATTGAACAGCTCACCCATCAAATCCATATCTTTTGAATTTAGAGAGAAGGATGTTGTGGGGGATCATGTCAAAGGCCTCAATGATGTTCAGATAAATGACATCAGTGGCTCTTCCCTTATCCACTGTTGCAGATACACCATCACAGAAGGCCACTATGTTGGTTAGGAAGGACTTTCCTTTGCTGAAGCCATGCTGATTCTCCCATATCACCTCTCTGTTTTCCATGTGCCTTAGCATAGCTTTCAGGAGGATCTTTTCCATGATGTTGTACAGTGGTGAGGCTGACAGGTTGGCCATGAAAGCAAGTGCTTTGCCAGTAAATACCTGATATAGGTAATGCTTTAGTCTCCCTTTCTGAAATATTGAGATGATTATTTCCCCCTTCTCTATGCAGACCGCTTTTTTTACCAACTGTTTACAGTACCTAACAGCATGACTTCTTTTCTAAGTACCAGCAATAGTCCTATTGCATAGATTACTCTTTTTCTTCCTTTAACTTAGCCAAAAGTTAAAAAAAAATCTCACAGCACTTCCATGCCTTGACTCCTATCTCATTTCTTCGTAAGATATTTTAAGCAACCTTCAGTAGTACTTTGGATGTAATGTGTGAGACAATCTCTTATATTTTTTTGTTTGAATTTTACTATGCCACAGAAAATCTCTCCAAGATTATCACTGTTTTCTTCCTGAGTATTACAAACATAGTTCTTCCTGTTCTCCCTTGCATCATTATTACTTTATTTCTAACTTTCTGAAAATTAGGTGCTGGATCACCTACCTTTGTGTACCTTTTTTTTTCTGTTTTCTCATTCTACTGTTCTCTCATGTCTATATTAGTTTTCTAACATTAATCCCAGTCTGTGTACTTTCTATGCTGTCTAAGGTGCTCGCATCACATCTTTTTCCCATCATTTTTTAATTTTTATTTTTTACCTACCTGGCCCTGTATGACATAAGGACTCTTCAGCAAAACTCATGCTTTCTTAATACCTTCTCCACCTGTTAGAGGTGAGCTGGATTTCATTCTGTGCTTGTTAATAACTGATTGATTATAATTATGTAGTCTAACCAAGTTTTTAAGACATTTGTTACCCTCAAAGAACTTCTTGCATGACCTCTATATCCTAAAGGGATCATAATTTCCTAAAGTGACAATCAAGCTTCCTGTATCTCTTTGAAGCACTTTTTATGATGATCCTTGAAGTTCCCACTTTGTCTCATAAACATAAGTGCATTAGGAAATGCTGATAAGTGCACTCGGATACTTGCTTCATGGTACCAGTGTATAAACGCTGTCGCTATGTATGAGAAGAACAGCTGCAGTGACAGAGTTACTAGGCTGTAGTTACCACAGAAACCTCAATATTTTTAAAAGGAGTAACCATATTATAAAATGAGTATTCAGATATAAAATGCTAGTAAGGATCATGAATTCACAGAGACTGAACTGATGAAAGTCAGGTTCAAATTTATATTCTTGTCACTTTAACCTATTATAGGCAATGTAAGTTATGCCTACTGTTTATTTATGACTAATGTTTAGGACAAATGCGACCCAAAAGCATTAATTTGTGATGTATTCTAGTGACTGTAGCACCTTGGTGCTGATGTGTATTGATTATTTTGCCCTTCTAGGAAGACATCTTTGATCAATTAGTCTCCTAGCTAAGACATTTCTCCATAAATTACAATCATATTTGAATGGAACTTGGTAATTATCACAAATGAAAAGTGCATTTTTGTTCAGTAACCTCAGATATCACATTTATAGAAATACATTTCTCCCATTACGAGATTCTATGGTATATATACAAATAACAATAAAGTCAAATATCATGAACAAAATTAACTGAATATTAGATTTTTTTTTTCCCATGTCAGCTTCTCGGATTTATTAGATGGCTGTGAATTCTGAGTCAAACAGATTCTCAGCAATGAAATTACATAGTTGATGCACTGGAAAATGAATTAGGAAATAGAACTTGATGTTTTTTAAAGTATAGACAACTTGATGCTTTTAAAGTATAAACAATTTGCTGATGAATATAAAATAATCTAGAACTTTCAAAAATGTTTTAATTGTCCTTCCACAACATCTGCTGTTTTTTATGTTTTATTTTTGTGTCTGTGATAGAATATTGTTTACAAAGAAGATCATAAACTATGCATCCAGTGAACTATGTCGAAAATAGCTATGTTTGACACTGACGTACTGTGTGAACCTGGAAGTATATTTCATTATTAGAGAATGGTATATAAAAAGAAAAGGAAGAATGGTGGAGAGATGAAGGAAATGTCTATCTGATCTTACAGGGAAATAAGCTTCTAAAAATAACTCCTTAAATTTTCTTTTAAATCAGCCATACAGATGAAAATGTACCCGTTATATTTTTCACGTATATCTGAAAGTATAGTTTGCATAGAAGCTATGTAAAATGTGTGGGAAACCACCTGACTCATTGCTCTTATGAAATCTATTTTTCTTTTAAGAAATTTTGAGGATGGAAAATTACAAAAGATGATGTTTGCATCATTTTGTCATTTTTTCTTTTGTGAAATAACAATCCTGTGTATAATCTTGTGTGTGTCATTATGTACTTGTTAAGTCAGATCTTAATTTATGTTTTTAAAACAGCGGTTAGAAATGTATAGTTCTGAAGAAATTTTATTAAAAAGTAATCAATGCAAGCTGAAATTTGGGACATTAGAATTTATTTTGATATTGATTCTGCTCTTCAATATGTCAGCTTCTGTCAACATATCCTAAGGTATTAGGCTCTGTTAGTACCATGATCAGAGTAAAAGACTTAAGGAAAGTTTCTTCACAAAGGATGCCCTCTTTTTTTTCCAGTTATTTAATTTAGAATTTGCAAATCTATTCCTTAGATTATTTTTGCCTTCTAGAGACAGTCTCTAGGGAAATAAACGTACAGCACAAAGATGATCTTCAGAGAAAGAGGAATTCTTCAGAGGATTGGTACTTAAGTAAAAGTGAAGGGGGTGTGGGTTTGAATGGCTGGAGTCAAAGCACATGAATCAAGACTCTGGACATTCTAGTTCATGTTCAAAGTCAGTTTTGCTGTACAAGGATGGGTTCATTTTCAAAAATACATTCTCCAAAAAAGTATAATGTTCTTGATGCAGTACAGTAGTTGCCATATTGGTTGCCAGAGGTAATTTTAACAAGCATATTAAATTTTAGATTGCTCTGGCTCCATTTGGAAATTGGAGCTTTAAAATAGCAAAATGACAAAAATGGCATGAAATCCTGATGTCTTCACCTGGAAGAATGTAGATAATTGATTTGGACTGAGTTACTGGAAACTTATCATCTCAGTACACTTTACAGGAAAATTAATATAATAGACAGAAATTAATTAATTGACAGATATCTATGCATCCTGACAAAATCATGCAATTTTATATATATATATATATATATTAAAAAAAAGAATCTAAAAAAAAAAAGAATCTAAGCATTTATAAGGAAGATTTCAAGCTGAAAATAACTTTTTTATGACTAAGATGTTCTAAAGACTAGGATGTCATGTAACATTTTACAGGCATATATATCTGTATACATGTATGCATATATATTCACAGACAAAAAATGTGCAAGTCTGATATATGTTTTAAATTAATAGGCAAGATCTATATGCTTAACACCATATCCTACTTGTAGATCTTAAAATGGGTAACAAAACATAGCACTAACTTTTGAAGAATCTAGAAATAATTGTCAAGTATAAAGTATCAAGTATAAATAGATTGTTTTAGACCTTAATGTACAGAAATAAAAGATTTCAACTCAAAAGAAAAGCACAATGGAGAGTCCAGACTAACTGTGACAGCACAGCCTGTTATAGCTGTTTTACTGCCTAGGGAAGATGCCATTTTCTCTGGGAAAGGAAACTGAGCTCACAAACATATTGTATTTTGCATATTGAGATAAAATAGACATGCATGAGCATAAAAAGAAATGAGATAAATTCTACAAATACATTTCCCTGGAAAGGTTTTCATGATAGCCAAGTATCCATCACAGAGAAACTTCAAATAAGTAGCTCTTGGTTATCATTGCCAGCTCTCTTAAGGGAGTTAATAATGAAAATGCCCATAAATGGTCACAATACAAGAAACAGTATAATGTTTTTCTAATAGTTATGGTGTTTTCTTTCAGGTGGCAAAGGATGTATGTTAGTTCAGCCTCCAAACATTTGTATTTGAAAGAAGAAATCATGTTGTATGTCCTGAATTTTTCTACGGCTTGAAGACACTATCTAATAGTGACAATATGTAAATGAAATTTAGTAATTAGAAAATCAGTAAAATGTCTATGAATATTTATATCTGAACAGCAGATCTAGAGAAGTGAAATCATGATGATTTTATTTGACTTTTACCAGCTTAACAGACATAGGCAAAACAAAGACAAATTGGTATTGACAGAATTTATGTTGCTGAAGTATTTTTAGTCAGTGATTAAATTAATCTCATTTTTTATAACTGATTATCACTGAGAAACATAAAAACACATAGGAAGAAAAGAACTAAAATTTTGGATTTTATGAAAAGAATGTAGAAGAAGGCAGAAAGTAAGTGGTCATTGTTATCTTGGAACAGCTATTTGGAGAGCCTGTCCACAGCCAAGAGATAGTAGCAGGATTCAGCATGGCTTCACTTAGACTTTCCAAATCTTCAGCTATTTCCTTTAAATGTGTGAGATCTAAACTATGCATAGTGAACAGTATGTCCTGAATTATGCTTGTATGTACAGCACTTCAAAAACACATAGTAACAGAGCTTGCTTCTCAAAACCTGCAGATAAATATGGTGAAGCCAATTGACTCCCTGAGCATACAACTGCAGTTAACTGCAGAACGATTACTAGAAGCTGTCTCTGAACATTAACTCTTGGGATAGGACCAAGATGTTGCAGTGTGTGCCTGAGGTAAGTATTAGAAAATGGGCAGATCCCCAAGCACCACAGCAGTAAAAGTGCAGTGGAAATACCTCATAGCATGGTTCACAACTGGCCACTGAACAATGAGACAGGGAGACAACAAAAAGAGCTATGGCACTTTAACTTCATTTAATACAATACATATTTGGTTTGCATAGATTTGTTTATAACACAGGACAGACAAAGAAAAACCAATTAGGTTTCTTGGATTTCTGAAAAGTAATCTAAAGCAAATACCTTTAACTACTGCAGCATAAGATCTTTTGAGATCAGACTTGGATCATGTAACTATCTGCCTCTGTAGAAATTACCCCTTGGATTAATACGAGTAACTGAAAATTTCCTTGCTTTTTTGTAGCATTAAGTGTAATTATTAGAATGCGGTTGCTGCTGTACTGCTGCTGTACTGCTGATGTGATTAATCTGTAGCTGAGGTATTGGAGAATGCAGTTAGATAAGTCTCTTTACGCACATTTGAATCAGGAAAGCATTGTCAAACGCCTTCAGATTGCGTAGGGGATAAAAGGCAA
This sequence comes from Lagopus muta, assembly GCF_023343835.1. Classification (NCBI taxonomy): domain Eukaryota; kingdom Metazoa; phylum Chordata; class Aves; order Galliformes; family Phasianidae; genus Lagopus; species Lagopus muta. Next base: position 93,908,757 of record NC_064433.1, read on the forward strand.
TGAAGGTTTGAAGCTATGTCATGCTAAGTAAACACCCACATGATGATATGCATGAGAAATTTTCTACACGGAGTTCTGGAAATCTTGAGATTTTAGCAGAACTCCTGCAGCTCCATGCATGACAAGATCAAAACCAGGAAAGCTGTCGCAAGTTGTATCTTTACAGCTGTGACTGTGATACAAAGAAGAGCTACCTGCACTACATGTGAAACACTTATGCTGGATCTGGAAACAGCTACAGCAAAAGCAGCATGGAATTTAGCATGGACTCATTTACTGTATTTTGTAGGGCAAAGCTATATATTGCTGTGCAGTGAATAGCAGCAGTATTTCAAATAATTATCTCAAACGTACTTCAGATGTCTCTCACTAGTATCAGACATAGTCAGAGTATATACTAACAACAAACAAACAAATACAGAAATAAAGACTTCTTAAATCTACCCCTAGGATTGGGTCTGAAAAAAAAGAGATCAGCTTTCAGACACACGATGAAAAATCCCACTGACTTCAATTGAGTTGCTCCAGAAATGTCTAGCTTAAGCTAGATCAGAATCCAGCCTTATTTTCAGACGTATATTGAACATAAAAAACAGATGAAAAAGATCCACATCAGTGACTGCAAGTGGGATGTTTGTTACTGAGGATAATACATATCTGGGAAAGCTTCAAACCAACTGTTTTAAAAATAGATATACTTGAAAAATCTTCCAACATTTTTGCTAGGGCTCACTATATAGGAATTTCCTATTAGGGAATTTCTTACGGTTTTGCAGTCCACAGCATCGTATTATTCCCTTTTCACTCTGCTTAATGTTGAATTCATCAAGGTTTTTAGATGCTACCTGTGGAAAACTTTTCAGATATTCACTGCATAGTGCACGTGAACAAGAGGATATGGGGAAAAACATGAACCATCATGCTCCAGAAACAACATTCCATTACTATGAAAAAAAAAGTGGATAGAAAAAAAATACTGTAAAAAGAAACATTACTGTCACATACTGAATTTGTATTTGATATGCAATTTACAATGCCATATCATCATTTGGTTTTCCTATCAAAGAAAATATAGACATGATTAAGAATATGCATGGCATCAGCATTAATATAAGAGCAAGTTAAGTGTTTCTGAATCAGGAAATGAGATTATAATGAACTCAGTGTGATTTCATTGAGGTAAAGGAAATTTAAACTTGATAACTATTCATAGGAAGAATAGGTACTATGTTAGCATTCTCTTTCCCTGGAGGTGAAAGAGCCTTGACAGGGCTGTTTCTCTCATTAAAAGCTGACATAACTTTGCCCTATAGGATTTGCTGGCTTCACTAGAAAATTTGCACTCATCTGACACATGTGTTCTTCTATTCCTAATGGATGAACAAGTCTAATTCAGTATATACATATACAATTAAATTTCTCCATGGCTCTGCTGCAGCGGAAGCTTGCTGAACTGTTTTTAAAATAGATTTAAATCAGAACTGTTGAGCGTAGGACCATATAATTCAAGTTACTTTCTACTAAAGGGAAATGTCAAGATACCCAGTTAGTTTGGAAAAGGGAGCTGCTACAGGATCATTATGCACATTGGGTCAAATCTGAATACAGCATAATTGTACCAAGTGCCTTCATTATTGAATGGGTTTTAAATTATTTGATGAAGCTGTTGCAAATTAAATTCACTCTAGACTTGTCAGTTAAAAATATTTCTATTTTTTAAATCATTTTTACTCCTCTTTTCAATGAAATATGACCTATTTTGACCTTAAAAATGGAAGTATTAAAAAATTGAGTGGATTCGTACATGTGTACTGTGGATGGCTATTACTGTATCAAATATTAATTAATTTGGAGAGGCTATCAGTAAGACACATATTACAGTTTAAAAATAATTATTAGAACATTCAATGTTAATTCATATTTATGCACAAAATTCTCAAACTTAAAATGTGTTAGAAATGAATATTACTGTAAATGAAAATTCATTAATTTTCTTGCCAATTTATATTTTTGTGCTCCCAAATATGTCCTTTCCATGGATCAAAGCAGCTTCTTGGGAGGGTGGCATTTGGAATGCACAGAATGAAAAATGCTTTCTACTACTCCAAACACAGGAGCAAAGAAGAAAAATTTCCAATCATTTTCAAGAAGATTTGAATTAAAAAGTTACAAACAGGTTATAGTTGGAAGGTTCTGACCCTCTGCAAATTGAGAATACTTTATAAATGTGTAACTTTTACAAAGTCTTATATAGTCAGCTTCAGTACAATTTTCTAACAAGATTAGTTAGAACTTTCAGACTGAAATCCCAAGGGCAAGCATGGTAGAGGAGAATGTTTTGGCAGCTGAGCTGCAGCTCTTCCCATGGTTGCTCTTTGCCACTTTCCATCTGTGCCCCCCTCCCAGCTGACTTCTCTGTCCCCAAGGAAATCTCAAGGAACTGCACAAAGCTGGCAAAGGGGGACAGTGATAATGGTGTTTGCTTGGTACTGCCCAATATGACTCAGTTTTCTACAATAATGGATATAGTGCAGGGTGAATTTCATCTACAGAGTTTTTGACTGATTGCCTGAACTGAACACTGATTGTAATTTTAATTCCACAAAAACATAGCAAAGGGAGCATTGCATAGGAACTCTTCATATTTCAAGTTTATATAATTATATAACCAGGTCTTTGAGAGGCAGCTATAATTTTCCTAAATGCCAAAGCTTACCATTGAGGTTTCAGGTACCACAGAATTTGGAGGTGGCAAACAGTTCCTGAAGCTATGGGGAAGAAAATTTGCATTTTTTTTAAAAAGTTGCATAAGGGTAATTTATATACATTATTGTTTTTCTCTCTTATCTCCACTTATCTTCCTCTTCTCTTTTGTGTTAACAATTTTTTTAGTAATTCTGTGGAAAACTGACTTCTAAGCACTAACTCCTGACCTCACATCCTCCTCTTTCTCATCTGTTTTCTGTTTTCATTTTTCTTCCTTACTTCTGCTGTAACTATAAAGACGTTTTACTAGCTGGTTCCACTTGTACTAGCAACGTTTATGACATTGTGTTCTTCTGAGTGTCATTTGTGAACAGCAGTGCTTTTCTCCAGTGAATGGCTAAAGGTTTAATACAGTTCTTGTAAATAACTGGTTGCTATTCTTTTTGCTATCAGTGTTTACCAATGAGGCTCTAAATCTAGTTAGTCACTAAATCATATCTCTAGTGCTTCCCTCCAGAAATTTCATCACAACATTATATTGCTTTCTCCAATATGAAACTTCCTCTTAGGAGAAATGCTCCCTTTCCTAGGGAAACTAGAGGATAAATATGTTATTCAAAAATGTAAATTTCAGGTCATACTTAGACCTACTCCACAACAGAATGATTCATTTTACTGTTTCTAAACTGTTAATGTTTTTCATATCTGCCTTAGAATAAATAACTTGGTTTTGTTTGTTTGATTGACTGTCTGACTTTTGGTTTGTTTCCTTAGATCCAAGATACCCTGGTATACGAATTGCCTAATGTATTTTATTCAGAAATTTCTAAATCAAATATTAGCACTAAGACCTAGATATTATGTAAAAATTCATCTAAACTTAGGTTATGCAGGAAATCTGTTTTATCGTAGGTTTACAAAGCAGCATTTTTTTTAGAGATTAAATGATTTCAGAACTTTTTTTTTTCCAGAATATTTTTGTGTCAACGGTACAACCTTTGTTTTCAGCATCTGAATTTTCTCAATTTATTGTAAGAGATAGAAAAGATTTTAAAATTAATGTTGTGAAGTCCACTTTCTGGCATGGACTTTCATAAAAAGAACTAACTCTCTTTTAAATCATCACAACTCTCCCCTTGGGACTCTCCAGCATCTTTAAACAGTTTGTTCTTGCCCATCGTACAAAACATTTATTATATTTCTGACAGAAAGAAGAATATGAATAGCTAAGAAAATTTTAGTCTTCCTATCTTATGTACTAACATGAAATCAAATATCCAAGTTCTTCAAATCACTCTAGGATGTCCAGGATTTGGAGTTGTTCCAGAATTAGCAGAATCTCCCATAACTGAGGAGAAAATCTAGAAATGTTGAATTCAAGTGTTCCAGAAACCACGTATATGCTACTGTTTCAATATTTTCTATATTTGTTTCAAATTGCAATGAAAAAAATAATAAGCAAAAGACATTTGGTTGGTCTCGATGATCTCTGGAGGTCCCTTCCAACCCCTGCAACTCTGTGATTCTGTGATTCTGTTATATTTGAAAGAACACTATACTTAGACAGTTAATTTATAATGCTTTGGCATTACTGAGCATGCCTTCTAAAGGCAGCAAAAAAACCCCAACTACACTGACATTTATTCAGGGAACTTTTCATGACAAGATAACAATTAACCTGAACTTGGTGTGTGTTCAGCCATACATCACTAACATAAATGCAAACTCTGTTCATGCAACAGGTATGCATGTTTCTGTCAAAACTAGAATAATATGATTCTGACATTGTGTGTAGGACCAAGTCTTTGGCACAGAATGTGGAGTAACATCTGTACTCATGAAGAGCAGTCTTCTCCTGCAACACTTATAGACTGGTGGTAAGGCTTTTGCAGTAGTCTCAGCAGGAAACAAGAGTAGCAAGGCATCAAGAAAGGCCTTTGGAAAACCATTTGGAGATACTGAGGAAACTGATGTATTTGTCCTGTCTGGCCACCAACTCTTTTGTGCTTCTGTAAAGTATATAGTCTTTTTAGGTAGAAATCAAACCATATATATGATAAAGTTGCTTTGTAAATTTGAAAGAAAAAAAAAAAAAAAAGAAAACAAAATACTGACATTTGCTACTGCTGGATTTTATTGTTGCTATCAATACATATTGCAAAACATGAAAATCACCTTTTATCTCATTAAGAAAAAGGCTTATCAATATAAAGAAGACAAAAAAAAAAGTCAGATGTAGACATAGAATTATTCAAATTTTGATTTTCTTACAAAAATTATATATTTTTCTAATTAATTTAGTATTTTCATAGTACCACTTAAAATATATTTTCTTATTTTCAGAATTTTCCAACTTATATATGTATTTCAAGACAAGTGAGGATTTTCTACAGTAGTGCATAGGCCAAACTGGAACTTAAATCTATGGCTGTGTTTCCTCTGGGGTACTGATGTCAAACTTCAAACAAGTCTGAATAAGAGGATTGATTAAAGCAACTTAGAACACAAAGATCTAGAAGCTAATCTCACGGTTTTTATATATATATATATATTTTTTAAATTATCTTTTTGATGCCTTTACAGATTAGACCACAGAGGTATCTAAGAAAATCATGTTCTTCTCATTAACATCCATTAAGCATCAGCTATTAAAAAACCTAGCTTGTTAACAATACCCAGCAATGGACTGCACCAGTATAAAATTTTGCATTTATGTACTTTCAGTGTAGTAGATTCAGATTCCTTGATCAACATGTTTCCTCTGTATTCTCACAGAGATTTCTAGAGGAATCATATAATTTATTTTTGTAAAATATCCCTGTATCTCATTTTCCATACAATCAGAATCACAGTCTGGTTTGGGTTAGAATGGATCTTAAAACAGTTCTAACACCCAGTTTCATGGGCAGGGGTGCTCCCCATCAGTTCAAGCTGCCCAGGCCCCATCCAACCTGGCCTTGGACACCTCCAGGGATGGTGCATCCACAAATTCTCTGGGCAGCTGTGTCAGTGCCTCACTGCCTTCTGAGTAAAGAATTGATTCCTAGCATCCAGTCTAAATCTCCCTTCATTTAACCTAAAGCTATTTTGTATACAATCCATTTTGTGATCACATTGGGTCACAAAGTGAATTTTCAGGAGCTTCCTAGGAATCAACAAAGAATTTCATTCAGAACTGGAGTTTCTACTAGGTATGTGACTTTGAAGATGATGAAGAAGGACAAGTAACATGATGATCTGTATCTTCTGCCACTGGTCAGCATTGTCACAATATTGTGCAATTATAAGGTGTATTATAATAGCTATAATTATTTGTTTTTCTTTCTCTTGTAGCACAGCTGTCAGGAGAATGGTCCATCCAGTTTTATACTGTGCCTGACAGTTTGTTGCATCAAAATGCACTTGTCTTGACCTCCAAGCTACCACCTCACAATACTGTTTGATAGCTCCGAGTCCTTGTATAAGGAGAGTTTCCAGAGAAGTGCCATGTTTTAAGCTGCCCCTCAATATGAACTTATGCAGACTACTTCATCGCTGCCTGAAGGACGCTGCTGAGCTGATTCAGTTCCCAGAAGTTATCAGTCCTTCTCATGTTTCTAGCTAAGTATCTACAGATAGCTTCAGATGATGACACATGCATTGTATGAAAACAGTATCAGCTAACCTAAGTTGTGTTCCTTTGTATGTAAGCTGACCACATATCTGCTGTATGTCCTTTACAGCAGCATACAATTCTATGTACTTGGGAGCTTGGTTTTGGGAGCATAGGAAAAAAATATTATGAGCAATTTGTTACAGCATTTGCTATTAATATGGTCATCAGTAAAGTGACAATTTCAATCATTTTGAAATTTGCACATAAATATATTCATCTGTTAGATATAACATTTGGAATGGGGAAAGAAGGATAGCTTATAGAAATATAGGAAAAATAAAAGAGAGAAGAGAAGGAAAAAGAAAAATATATCTATTTTGAGAAACATGTTCAGCATAATGAGTCTAGTGGAATCTTTCAACCATAACATGTTATCCAATTAATACTCATTTTTTGTTATATCAGTTTTTTTGTGTAATAGCAACTCTGATTTTTCAAACCATTAAAATGATGCATGTTATAGGTTTTGTAGTTGACTGACTGTAAATGAAGTGTATTCATGTTAAGGAGTTTTTGAGTATCTGTCAGTATGGAAGTCTTCAAAATAGACTGAGCTAAATGAAAGCAGCAGTAAAAATCTCATCAAGGAGAAATTTCTTTCAGTGAGTGGGCATTTCAGAAATATGTTGAAGAGAGGATAATTCTGAGAGTGACTTTTCTTATGTCTTTAAGTTAGATTTTATTTTGAGTCAGTTGTCCAGGAGTTCTGTTAATGTGGAGATGACCATGTACGAAAACTCCCAGGCAGAGTGGAACTGAGAAAGTTGCAGTACTTTGATTCATTCACTTTATTCAGAAAATGAGAAATAATGCAGGCATATCTGTATGTCAGTTTATGCATATTCCTGTTTTCAAACATACTTTCACAAAGAAGATATATAGACTTGTAATATATATTCTTTATATGCTTTTATATGCAAACAAGGTGTGGAATGTGTGAGTGCATATAGAGGGAGACACCCTGTATATAGATCATATGTTTCCCTATATGTTTTATATATTTCATTTCCTTTTAGTGAAACATACCAGCTATGCATATTGAATTAAGTATACATATATATAACTTCTCTGAATGCAATAATTCTACTCATATATTATTTTTAGTATCTTATATAAGAAAAATATTGTCAGTGTAAACATACTGGTGAGAGACAGTAAACACTTTAGATAATGAAAAATAGAAATTAAAAAATAATTCTGAGTTTTAATTCTGTATATGCGTAGATTTTTATTTTTAGGTGATGATGGAGTAGAACATAAAGAAATATTTTTTATGGAACTCAGTAGTATTTTTTTTTCTAAGTAATGGAAATACTTTAAATTAGAAGTGGTCTTCCAGTAATGGTGAGTTGTTTGATTGTTATGCTGTGCTTCTTAATGCAGAACTTTTTCTGCAGTAAAAGGTTAATTAGTTGGGAAATGAAATACAGAAAACTATCATGAATGAAATGGCATTAAGTCTTCCTTTTTCTGCCTGTCTCCCTGTCTCCTTCTAGAATATAGACTCAAAAAGGGCAAAGGTGCCTCTGTAATTGGACATTCCTAAGCGAATTGCACTGTCTTCATTCATACGCACAGTGGGAAGTAAATGGATTTCATTTCCCTATAGAATATTACAAGCTTCAGTGGGTCCTTGTTTTATTTTATTTTATTTTTTACAAGAAGAGAATGAATGCTTTCCAGTTAAACTTTTCTAAAGTTGTTTAGTAGGAGAGTGAGGGTATAAATCAGACTTTTCTCACTGCTTCGAAGCAGGTTATACTGAGAGAATACTCTCACTCCACAATTTCCACCGTAAAGGAAATGATCAGAGGAAAGCAGGTAATCCATGTTAGTACCTTGGTACTCTATCAATTCCACTGTTGTCCTCAGAAAATCCAATATTTAGCCATTTTCAGTATGTGTCCTGTATGAAGTAAACTTTCATCACCTCAGCTCATTATTTTATGCCACTAAACTGGGACAAATCTCTACTAAATGTAAGGAAAATGATGAAATTATTAAAAGACACTTATTTTCAAAACAGCAACAGAAACTAAGTTAAATCTGACAGAGATAATACCTTGTCAAATATAAGTCAACAGCTATGTATAAAGCAGATACGCACACTTGCACGCTTGTGCCACATGTTTAGCCCTTTTTCTTAAAATCTGTCTTCCTTTCAGTTCTTATCCAATTTCTTTCATTTGTTTTCAGTTTTCTCTAGTTTTTGACCTATCATCAGTATTCCACTACTAAAGCAAAATATTAAATAATAAGCACCTCTTAATTGTAGCTACATACTGGGCAATTTGATTACTTTTATTAACACTGTGTGTTTCTAACATTCTGAAATCCATCCTCTCAAGTGTTATATTCACCCAGGAAATAAGCAGAAATAGAACTATATTTAATTGCAATTCAGATTGAATTTTGAATACTGAATGCTAACAAATAAAGCTTTTAAACAATTTACAGAGCTATTAATATTTGCAGTCATTAATTTGTGAATTTAATTAAAAATAATTTTGGCAAATAATAACTTGCTTCCAGAAAGTTTAATAATACAATTTTGAACAAAGTTTTATACAATATATATGGCTGCTATATTTTGGTTCTACTTTTTTAGTTTAAAACATTTATTTCTGTACTTTCATACACTCATGGTCTAACCTCCACAGGCAGCTCAGCACCACACAACTGCTCACTCCCTTTCCCTTTGTGTGGGATGAGTGAGAAAATCTGGAAGGTAACAGTGCAAGAATGCATGGGTTGAGATAAAGACAGTTTACTACTTAAAACAAAACCCATGTGCACAAGCAAAGCAAAGCAATGGATTCCCATCTACATCCCATCAGCAGGCAGTTGATCAGCCACTCTCAGGAAAGCAGGGATCATCACACGTAATTGTTTCTTGGGAAGACAAATACTATTATTCTGAACACCCTACCCTCCATTACACTAGCTTTTTATTGCTGAGCATGGTGAACATTGTATGGGATATCCCATTAGTCATCCTATTAGTCATCTGGATCCTGGCTGTGTCCCCTCTCATCTCCCTGTGCATCCCCAGCTCCTGCCTGGCAGGATAGCACAAGGAGTAGGAAACTCTGTGCAGCAGTGATATGCAACAATTAAAATATGGGTGTCAATCAACACTATTCTCACCAAATATCCAAAGCAGAGCACCAAACAAATCTGCATGATGCAGACATAATCTAAGTTTGAAGGAGACAGGCAGAAAAACTAAGGCATATATTCTGACGTATTTGGAGCAAATCAAAATTTCACTCTAATTGCAGCCTTGGAAATGGGGCTTCTTACTTTGTGTATTTGCTTTTCAGATAGCTAAGCAGAAATGTACAGTGCAATGACAGGCTCAAGCCAGTGAAATGCATATATTTTGTGTTTTGAGGTTGCATTATGGACTATTCAAAGCATATGACACTCCTAATACATTAGTCTACACTCTTAAGAAACACTAATTAGTAACTCTCAAAATGTTGTGTTTAAAACCCAAACTACTAGGGAACTATAACCCTTAATTTGACATTATTTCTTTTTCTTTTACAAGAAAGAGCCTTTCAGTCTAGAATATAATGAACTGGCAAAATTAGCCCAAATTCATTCAAATTCTACTGTGTAATTTTGATGTGTATGTGTACAGGAAAGCAGGAAATGTGCTTGAGCTTGTTATCAAGTGAGACAAGGTTAATTAGTGACTAGAATAGCTTCAGCATTTATTTCACTCCATTATATTTTACCACCTGTTCTTTTGACTTCCAATATAAGATTTTCCAGTTTTAAGATAAGAAAGGAAAATTTTGTTTTCATATTTTGTCACTAATGAATGTATATTTAACACACAGAGTTTTTATAGTTTTATTGCCTATTTAGAACTGCTTTTCCAGAATTGCACAACAATTGATTTTTCAAAGCCTTGGTACCCAAAATTACAACTAGATTTTTACAAAAGCTCTACTCTGAGCAACCTTCAGTATAGCAAGGATTTTCAAAGGTCTCAAAATGTAGTGCCTCAATACTTTGAAAAATAGCAATATTTATTTGATATGCAAATGAGAAAAGTACAGAACTGAATGTTCACTTCTTATATGGACTGTATGAAAGTACTATTTTCTTCCTAAAATAAGAAAAAACGAATAGAATATTTAATTAAGAACTAGCTGAGAGTTGAATTATGAATCAACTTATATCTCTTCAGTTCCTCTGGAGATTGAATGTCATATTTTTCATACTCTTACGTAGTCTAGAATAATGTAGTGCCATTTTAATTTACTTTGGCTTCCCTGTGGTTGTAGGGAACCAAGTTCCACTTGCCACTGAGATTCCCACACAAATTCCAATTCTGTTTTTGCTTATGTCCCAAGGAAATACTCTCTTAATAGAATGCAGGATCTATTTATAGCACATAATCAAGAGAAATTCTGGACTTCAGTTTGAACCAGAGGAATACAGGAAGCTAACAAAGTGAATTGATATTTCAGTCTTCCTCTCTACGTTTTCTGCTTGGTTTTTATCAGCATACTGTACTACATGAAAAGTATAGATGAATTATGCTTTTTTTTTAAAAAAAAAAAAAAAAACAACTTAAAATATAGTATAGTTCTTTCTACTTGGTAATGATGAGCAATATTTTAAAACATTAAGATAAATGGAAATAGGCCAAGACACTGCCTCAGTGCAATAAAATCTTAGAGAGCGGAGTTTTTGAAAATAATGTTTCTATTCTTTTTTTTCCACTCTTTTTTTTTTCTTTTTTTTTTTTTTTTCCCTCTCTCTTTCTTCTGAAAGGCAGGGGTTGCATGCTGCCTTTGGAAGAAAGTAGCTGTCTTTGGAAGAAAGTAGCTGTCTTTTGGTGTAGGCACTGAATCCCATGGATAGGTCTATACTGTAAGCCTGAGTTTTATTATCGAGAAGAAAAACTCATTCAAACTTTTGCAGTCACCTGTTGTTAATTAAAAACATCTAAATGTCAAAGAAAGTTTACAGTGTTTTGGTTTTTCATGAGTCAAGGCATTGGACGAGCATTGACATTCTTCCTAACAGACATGGGCCATGCTGCTGCTCCCAGCAGGACTGTTGCACATATGCTTTGATACTCAAAGGCACTTGACTAAGCAAGTGATGAGCACATTTGAACAACACTATTGTTCAAATGTTCAATTAAATAGCTTATAACTATTACAAAGTGGTTCTCACAACCTCCTTTAATCCCATGCTAAAAATCAGGGAGATTTTTGTAATTCCACCCTTATTTTATTTTATTTTGGTTAAAAGGAAGAAATAAGGCCTTGAAACTCAGGTGAAGAATGAATGAGCTAAGTGTTAGCACCATTGACAGTTGCTTTAAAGATCCTTTTTCTTTGCCACAGCAGTGTAATATCACTTTAATGATATTTTTGGGGTTTATTTCTATATGGGAAAAGAAAATGAAATGAAAACCCTTATGTACATAGGACTCTCTGAGAGTAACATCTGCTATCTATTTCAATGGAAAGTGCAACAGATAAAATGAGCACAATAACAGTATCTGATAGGTCACATTCTCAGCTATGAAACAATATTTTTCAAAGTCACCACCATTAGCTATGCATTTTCACCAACAGTGAACAAGAACCTGCATGCTGCACTCGTCAAAACCTGCATCAGTGGAGGCGATCCACTGTCGCTGTCACAGTGACATTTCACAGGTGAAATGAACCACCCAGCATCTCACTGTGCTCACATCCACTGTTTAGCATCCATAAACATTCAGAAAGTGCCAATGAATTCAGTGGGTGCCATTTTTCCTTATGGAGTAATTCAGTCACACACCTTTGCTCCATATGCACTTCCATCTCAGACGTCATTGCGTCAGAGCACCTCTCAGCTGCCATCTGTCATGTGGCAACAAAATACAATGGAATATTGGTGGGAAGGTTCAACTTCTACTGTCATATCACCAACATCAACCGCTGATGTCATGGACCAACACAATCAAACAGGAGGCATTCCTTTCAGAGGATTTCTTGTATACTGTTTCTGTATGTGCAGTTTTCAGTTTTCTACATACATAGATTTTGGGTACAAAAATGCAGAATTTATTTAAAAAGAGAAATCATTCTTTTTTGCTGTAATTTGAATTGTGAATATTTCAAAATGTAAAGCAAGTAGATGCATAATATTCAGTCTCTATGAGTACACATACACAGTTGTAGCTAATGCTAAATGCTGTAATATGTACTACTTATGGAATCACACAAATAATTTGGGATCTTAAGGTCACAAAGTACCTATCTCCCTGCATTACACACATCCAACTTCTCATTTATATCTCAGAACTTCAAATGAAGGTTTGAGTTTATTGGTTTTCTTTTCTTTGCAGTCGTTCAGCAGTTGTCTCCCACAGATGGTGGGACAGTTTCTACCCAAAATCCTAAAAAGGAGTGCTGAATCTGAATTTGAAACTTATCCTGTTCTAAAGACTTTGCCAAAAAAAAATCTAAATTTACATATACATGTAAAAGCTTGATTTAGATATTTTCAAATAATAGCAATTGACTTGAGACTGCTGAGGTTGGTAATCTACTTATACTAGATTGTGCAGCTAAGCTTTTATGTTCCTACCAGCATGTTTATTTTCCTAGTACACTCCTAATAAATATTATATATGCTGTTTAAAAATTTGGGTAAGTGGTTTTCCTTGTAAATAAAACAAAAATAAAATAAATAAACAAAAAATAAAGTGCAGTACTTAATATTTTGTAGGATGTTCTCTGTACACTTGAACCAACAATGGCTCTGTCTACATGTTCTTCACAGCCTGATCCACCAGGGACTGTGTACTCAAATCACATTATACTTTTTTCCATGCATTAAATTACTACAGAAACTCCTAGTATGCCATAGTTATTTCACATATTTCCTCCCTGTAGCCAAGCACAAATCATAATGAGGGTGGCCTGCCTAAAAGTACAAAGTCTAGCAATAGATACCAAGGTAGCACTGGTGCTATGTTCAGTGATCATTATCCCTGACATTTAAGCAGCACTGTTTCTCCTCATCAATGAAAGGAGAGATCAATTGCAGCCCTGGCACTGTCAGCTCATCTTATTGTTATGGATGACAACTGCAAATTGCTAATACTTTTTTCCATTGAATCTCCTACGCAATTCTGTCTTCCAGTTAGTCTGTTCTTTGTCAGTCAAGCAAAGGATAAATCCAAAGATATCTTGAAGCTCAGGGTCTCATAAGAACCATCATGAGGAGAATAAATGGTCAGAGAATGTTCACAGTTAACGTTTTGGATGTTACAACATGCGTGACAGTAAGTAGTGAAGCAACTCATACATTGACAACTTCATGAAATAACATCAGCTATTTCAGTAGCTGTTTTTAACAAACAGCCCAGGCTTCAGTACCTGACCATGAATATGTATGACAAATGGTTAATTCATAGAGTTTAAAAGCACTGTAAATAACAGGGAAATGCTCCAAGTAACTTCAAGTAAGTTAGGGACAATTTTCCTCATACTGAAAAACTGGAGTAGCTTGCTGCAGAGAAGGTTAAAAGAAGAGTTGATCCCCGTTTATAAATTTCTTTTGTGGTGTAGGATCTTGATCACTGGAGGATAAACAGGCTGACAAAGTAAAAACCAAGATCCACAGCTGAAAAATGAAGTTTGAAAGCAATAAGACTGAGGATTCAAATCAAGTTGAGCTTTACAAAAATGAAGGTTATATGCCACTGAAGCTGATTACCAAGGGAGCAATTAATTTGTAATTTTGAAATCAAGATTAGACATATATTGAAAATATATGCTGTGGTTCACCTGTAAGTAATGGATGTTCTCTCACATAGAGAGAAAAACTGCTTTCTCTCTGCAGGACCTGGTGAAAAAAAATTCAGTGACCTACCTTATACTGAATAGTCACTCCTGGTTTTAAAATGTTCACGATTTCAAACACCCAAAAATAACATATCAAATATCAGATTAAAAAATATATATATGAAAAAGTGTAGTTCACATCTATTTTCCCCACACAACCTTTCATTTGTCATATGGCAATAGCAGAATAGTATCTGTTCAAAAGGGTTATAACCCCCAGGCTTAGAATCCATGATGGAGAAATAGATGCAATACCATAGGAACAAAATGCATCAGAAAGCTCAGTATATCTTTGTTATTAGGCATTTTCTTTATGCATGGCATTATTTTGTTTAGTTTTCTAAGCAGATGTACTCATGGTATAATGCAATATTTTAATGCTACCCACAACTTTTATATAAAGTTCCAACTTTTACCTTTAATATTTATTCTATATTTCATTATTATAGGTTTCGTTGGCTTCATTGTATGAATTATATCTGAACTATAAGGAAAACCATGATTTTTTTTTTAAATCAGTGTAAGTATAAACAAAAAGGAAAGAAAAAAACATGACATTCCACTCAAATGTGATTGCTTTCTGATAGACTCACAAGATTAGTGGATGAAGGATATGCAGTAGCAATGTTTGCATTTTAGTAAATTATGATCATGCCTTTGAAAAACTTACAAAAAATGATCCACATTTACTTGAATATAATTGTTTACACATTGGAATTTTTTTTTTTTCCTTACACAGGGGAAAAAAAAACAATACATGAAAGACAGTGAATAAAGCGATCCTAACTCTGGGGTGAAATGTAGCCGGATACTTGAAGCATATGCATTAAAATTCATTTTATTCAATGCATTCTGTCTTAATCTGAAATTAAATAGCACAAATGAATGTGCAGAACACAGTCAGCTGGAAAGCACATTTTAATCAAGATGGGCAAGATCAATAGCAAAATCTGTTTTTTTTCTCTCTCTTTTTTTTTTTTCCCCCTGATTTTATGAATGGGTCATCCTGCTTTTTTGACATCCAAAACAGAATCCACTAAATGTGCTCTGACAGAACATAGTCTCTGTAGAAAAGTGATAGAAACTAAACTGAGCAGGTATCAGAAGATGTGTGTATTGAATGATTCTGATTGAATCCCCAAATAATTCCATGTTTTCTGGCTTTAAATAAATAAGCCTAATATATATTTTCTTCATCATTTTATGACTTTTTAATGTTTTATTATCAAAACTAACCTGATATGCTGCATAACAATGAGCATGCTACTCCTGAGTTCTGTCTGAAATAGATTGGAACAAGATTATATGTTGATTCCTTTGATAGGAGAATTAAAACGATTCTCAGGCTTTTACAAGAGGATGAGTTTGCACTCTAAAAAATTCCTTATGGATAAAACAAGCTTTGACTACTTTGATTACTGAGGGAAAAGAAAGTCTCCAGTTCTATTTTCTTGCTTGAGTAAGAAATGTAGAAGTTGTGGCTCTTGCTTTCAGAGAGAGATTTGTATTTCTTCACCCCATTTCTCTCTCTAACAGCCAACAAAGATGGAAAATGGTAGCAATGGACAATAGCTTTGCCCACAAATGCTTATTCAGGAACAAAGATTAGGATGTTCTTTGCCCTAAAGAGAGGACTTGAGAAACAGTTTAGCCTACATGGGAAGGAATGGGAAAAGCTAAGGCAGGTCTTGAACTATCAAGCATCTTTTTTTTCTTCAGTTTCTCTTGGCACTTACATTAAACTGCCTTTTACTCTGAATAAACTCAGTCTTCTTCGAAATATCTTAACTACAGTGCCTGCGTGTGTGTGTGCCGGAAATGCCATTTTGACACAGAATTTGTAAGAAAATGCATACAACCAACCACAAGTGGACTCAAAACTGAAGAAGGGGAAATTACCACTATAGATGTTGCATTCCTCCCAGCAAGGACTTCAGCACACCAGCTGATAAATTCCAGAGTTCCTCTTTTTCACTGAGAAAGACTGAAAGGTAAGATCTTTGGAAATAAAAGGTAGATACGAGGAAGTTTTACACAGCATTTTTGCTTGTTTTTAAAAAACAACTCACTTTCCAACCCCAAACCAGCTAAAACATTGATTTTTATTTTTTTCTTTATAAAAGAGAAAAAAGCAAAACGCATCTAATAAGTTCTACATCATATGGAAAGTATACAATGTCACTAATGAAAGAATGATTAAAGCATTTTTTAATTGAATAGAGTTAAGTAAACTTATATACTAAGAATCCCTCAAACATAATAAGACATAGAACATTATTTTCCTACTTCAGACTCTTTCAGAAAGATTCTATCTTATGAGATTTGGCCTGGATGCTAGTATCATTTTGGATGTACTACCTCCCATTCCTTGGAAAGATCTCATCACAAAAATAATAATAATAATTTAAAAAAACCTATCAAATAATCCACCAAAAAGAAATTGTCCTTTTTTTTCCCTTTTTTTTCCTCCAATTTGTAGGGGATTTATTCTTTAAGTCCTTTGGAACTGTGAAGTATTATACATTTTACATATTACATGCAATATTTTCTTAAGAAATACAAAGATTTGGGAAATGCACAATATAGACATGTATTTGCAGTTTGATAGTAGTATCTTACATTACTTCTAATGTATCTGTAAAAAATTAATTCATACAAACCTTGTTATATTATCTTACTCATAATGGGTAATCCATTGAAAATTAGGGGACTTTTTTGCAAAGTAATTTTTTTATTTGATTTACAGAGATTGATAAAACACATTCTGATACTTTTCTTTCCAGTAGGGTTCAGATTTCATGGTTTTCTTTACATCATGTTTGCTTTTCTGATTCCCACTTACTACCTTATTCCATGAGCTGTTCACTGAGTATAGTATTTCTCAGAATGATTACAGGATACAGATTCTAGCCTTGAAGAAAGCTGATCTTCTTCAAGACTGAAGCATAAATAGAAATGAATCATTCAGTCTAACTTATTTTTTTAAAATGCTATCTGTTTCCTAAGCTGTAGTTTTGCCTCTTCGTTGCTACTGCCTGTAAACTCCAACAAGTTCTTCAAGACATTCAGTTCTGCTTCACTGGAGCTTACAGGATGGTTTTCCCAATCTAACAATTATCAGACTAGACTCACTGGTAGCTATAAGGCAGCAGGCTTACTCAGCTATCTGAAGTTAAATGGAACCCATGAAATTTACCATCTTGCAGTGACTTGTATTTTTCATCCAAATATTTTCAAATTTTACTTCCCACCTTTTTTTTCCTGCTGCACCCTTATATTTAATACTGCTTATACTGAAATACAGAGCTGGTAATAAAAGCAAGCATTTACCTGGTGTTTTGCATTGTCACATGATAAGTCACAGGATGATGAACGCTAAAAAGCTCACATACCAATGTGTTGTCCTTACTTTTCTACTTATTTTTTTTCTAAATGTAAAGATATCAGAATGTCAGGGTTTCTCTTATTTTTCTGCCCACAAATTTTGTCTGAATAGAAAAACAGCAATATGTGCAGTCTCCTGACCTCCAGCATGCGAGCTCTGGAATTCACCTCACTGTGTAAGTCAAACAGTGTCCACCTGTACTAATGAGACCCACAGATCCTGGACGCTTCAGAGTCACCTCACATGTAATGCACAGTGAATGCAAGCATATTTCTGTCTGTGAAATACAAGACAGAATTGCAACAGACCTATTAGCTGTAACTTTGACAGAGTTTTCACTCAATTAATACTATGGCAAATTAAAAAAGAAAAAATTACAAGCATACAAAAAGACCTGCCATAGAGAGAGAGAAAATAATTGCAGAACCACTCACTAAGGAATAATACATCATCTTTTCACACCACTAATTTGCCTTGCTGCCTCTACTAACAGCCTCAAAACCCTACCTAATTGTACCCCCTCATTCCTCTGCCAGGGCACATTGTCATGTCTGCTTCTACGGCTTTCTTTTGTTCTCTTCTCACTGACATGATGAGACATGAAGAATGAAGAAATGCAATCTGCATTATGTGAGGAGTTTAGATCACTCAAATGAGCCAGTTGGCGGTGGAAACCTTTCCTCCTACATGTTGGTACATTACTAACGAACAAAAGAGTATGTGCTGATCTGGTCTTATCTGGTCAAGCATAGTATTTATGCACAATGAGTAAGATTTTGTATCCAAAAGAAGTAAACGTTGACTTCTCCTCTAATCTCATTGTGTTATTTTCAAACCTTTCAAAAGTAAGAAAAAATGGATTATAGGAATCACATTTGTCTCATATACATAGCATAGGAAATGATAAGGTGAATAGAACAGGAAAACTACTTTCCTGCCACTTCTGTCTTTTGGGAACTATGTACAAGCCCAATGTATATTGCTTTTCAGTCTTTGTACCTGATCTGTCCATCACACTGTTGTACCCTTCAGCATCCAACACTTCTCTTTCCTTATTGTCCTACAGAATCTGCAGAACCGTATTTCAACAAAATGCCAAGTCCAAATCATAGGAGATAATGAATATTCACACACAATTTTCTGAGGTCCAGAGTTCACGATACCTTTTTACTGTAGAAGAAAGCTAGATATTTGATTCAAGGTTATCACACATATTTGCACAATTGACTCAGCATATTTGGAATGCTGTACATTTTCTTTGTGCCAGTTCTTCTGGCCTCTGAAATAAGAATTTGCATACATTTGAGAAATGCTAGAATGAAGCTCACTTTCTATGAGCATGGCCATGAACATTTACCTTGATTCTCTGTCCACAATTATTTCAGGTTGTTCTGTTGTGACTTGTCTATAATTTATTTGTCATTGATACAGTATTTTAAGAATTGATTTCCAATTTCTTAGCTGAAACTGCATTGTAATTTAGATTCTGACTGTAGCACAAAGGGAGTACTTCCATGTCAAACTGATCCTGGACAAAAATACTATTGCAAATTTTTTTAATGATTTTTTGTACTTCTAGGAAAACTTTTAATTTGTGACATTAAAGTATTTTACTAAAGGTCTGAAATCTGAACCTCAGTTTTTTGTGTCTCCAAGGAAGCTGGAAAGAAAATTGTCTAAAACAGCTCTTTCTTTTGCATACTTTCTATACCGGGCTTTTTTGTTAAGGTGTTGGCAGTGGCTGCTGTGAGGCTGCTGTGTGAAGTGAAGCTGGGACTGCTCCATGTTGGACACAGTGGGCTCCAGTCAGCTCCACACCACAGTGGGGGCACCTCAGTGGAAGCATGTTGGAGAGATAGCATAAAATGCTGCACAGCAGCTGTGAGAGAGAAGAGTGAGAAAAATATGAGAGAAACAGCCCTGCAGACACACAAGCCTGAGAGGAAGTAAGCCTCACTGGAGGTGAGAATGTACTCCAGGCATTGGAGCAGAGGTTCCTATGCAGCCCGTGGAGAAGACCATAGTGAAGGATGACTATGGAGACAGAAGGTCACTTCAGAGCATGTAATGCTGCAGAAGGTGGAGATACCCTTAAAAAAGCTGCAACCTATGGAGAGTAGAAGCTTTTTCTGGCAGGACCTATGGCCTATGTAGCACCCATGATGGAACAGCCTGAGTGTAATCACAGAATCACAGAATCACAGAATCACAAGGTTGGAAACGACCTGCAAGATCATCTAGTCCAACCACCAAATGAATAGCACCTTATGGGAAGGACCCACAGTGGAGTAGTTTGTGAAGGACTGTGTATTGTGGGAGGAACCCTACTCAGGGGAGAAGTATAAGGAGAAAGGAGTAGCAAAGACAAAGGCTTTCAAACTGTTTACAACCCCAGTTCCCAGTCCTCCCTGTGCTGCTCATGACTGGAGGAGGTTGAAGAGGAGATGATGAAGGAATGAAGTTGAGACTGGGAAACAGTGGATCTGGACTTAAGGTGTTGATTAGTCTTTTTTTCTCATCATCTTCTCTCTTTTAATGAGCAACAAATTAAATTATTTTTTTTTTCTGAAGTTGAGGCTGCTCTGCTCATCAGTAATTGGTAAATGGTCTTTATCTTGACCCATGAGCTTTTCTGTCTTACTTTCTTCCAATGAGAGAGTAACTAGATGGGCATCCAGCAGTCAGTAAAGATTAATGCATGACACATTCAAGAACAATTAAAATTCATCTGGGTTCTCTTCTCTCCTGATACTATAAACTTAGTTTCTTGTCACTAAATTCATATGTAAGACATATTCATTTCCCTAAAATGTGGCAATAATATTTAAACTGGATGTAAGATTTCATTCTCCATATTCCAGCTAAATGCCAAGACAGTCGAGACTGTAGCACTTCCACTGAATTTTGAAGTATTTGGCTACTAGGAAATTTGGGCCTGATTTAGGTATAAGCGTTTTTCAAATGTAAGAATATAGATTAAAAAGTCAGAAATACCAGGCATTTCTAACAACACACACAGAAGAGCTGGCCTTAATCAGATAAACTGTTCAGGAACTACTTTCCACCTTGTTGTCTTTAAATAAACTTGTGTAGTTATAGGAATAAACTTTTTAATGCACCGGTTTTAAAATTTGCAAATGTATTTTTAAATTGATAAGGTAGAAATAATGAAGCAATAATCTCCACCTTACACAGAAATTATAGATTCTATTAAAAAAAAAAAAAAACAGTTAATAAAATTCAGAAGTAACTAGGTTATGTTCAAGATGATAATTCTATAAAATGAAAGCATATTCACTTTATTATTGAAGGATAAAAGCAGTGTCAACAATAACTCAGTATTTTTATATTTCATTTATTACATGCTACAACACTGCATGATTAAACCTAAAATGAATTTTAAAATTTTTGATTGATTTACAGTAAATCAAATCTTTGATTAACATTTTAGAAGGAGGAAAAACAAATGAACATGCTATGAAACATGCTAATGATGATCATAATGGTAATTGAGAATGTTCTTAGAATAGATAATATCATAATGAAAGCATCAAGATTTTATGTAGATTTCTCCCCCTCCAGGTTTCATAACAGGCAGAACTCTTCACTTATTTTTAAAAATTGTGCTGAATCTTAAATGCTTTCTGACATAAAAGTGAAGGAAAAAAAGGAAATATTCCTTGCAGATTTTTAATTTCCACTAATTATGAAGCTGCTTTATTCCTTGTTTCTTTCTGTATATATGCTTTCATTTTCCTGCCAGTGAGTCTTTACATTTACTCCTAATAAATCTCCTCAACTGCTTGAAAATCTCCCAGCCCAAAGTTCTGTTTTTTATTTTATCTCAAAACCAAGCACATCCAGCCTGTGGCCCACAGCCTGCATGTGGCCTGGCGCAACTTGTATTGTGGCTGACCCCTGCCCCATACCATCATGGAGGCAGCTCTGCCCTACTGAGCAGACTGGCCTGGCCCCAGGCACATCCTCATCTCTTGGCAACAACCAAACATCACTGTGTGATTGGCACTGTCTAGGCTTAAACCAGTGCATAGGGAGAATGCAGTGCAGTGCTGAATCAAGCTATGACAATTTTATACATTTTGGTGCACTGGCTGAACAGAGTCCCATGAACAACAACAGCAACAAACCCAAAAATAGTCATGTTTTTGATAAAGGAATTTGAGAACATGTTTCCAGATTGCAAAAAAATAATAATCAGAAGGCAGAGGGGCAGTCTGACAAAATAGTGTCTGACATGGAAGTGCAAACAAATCAAAAGTATGATTGACTTCCTCCATGTCAGAGAAATGGTACCCACTAACATTTGTTGGTTCTTACTGAACATTTCTGGAGACTGAACAGTGGATGTGACCACTGTGAGGCGGTGGGTGCTGCATTTCAGCAGTGCTGATAGTGGATCACCTCAGCTGGTGCAGGTTTTGACAGGAACAGCTTTCAGGCTCTTGCTCATCACTGATGGAAATGCATATCTAATGGTGGTGACTGCTGAAAAGCAAAGCTCTGTAGCTGAGAATTTGCTCTATCAAAAAGTGTTACTGTGCTCACTGTACCTGTTGTACAGTGTACGTTGTACTTATGGAAATAAATAGGAGGCATTACTTTCAGAGTGACTACTTATATGCACCTTAAGACAATTCCTCTTCACTCAGTATAGCCCAGGCAAGCCAAAAGTTTGGACACCCATGCTGTAGCCTCAGTTATTTTATTTGCTACTGTCTCCAAATGTGGTCACAACTGAATGACATCGTAAAATTACCAGCCGCAGATGGGGAGCTAGTATTCCAAGAATGGGAAAAGAGAAAAGGCACGGAGGTTTCTATTTGATTTTTCAGAAATTACATAAAAACTTCTAAAAATCTTTACTTTAGTATGACTCTTTTAAATAACCTCATGACATATAGTCTAACGATTTCCTTAAAACAACATGGAAATTTTCTCCCTGCCTCCAGTGATCTGCAAATTAAAGTTTGAGAACTGCATCCTAAATGAAACAGACACAATGTAGATAAACCTTTCTTTTTTAGATCATTGATAGGAATATGAGAATATAAAATGGTGAGTAATGGTTCATTATGAGATGAATAGCATACATAATAAAGTAATTCCAATTCAGATTGTGCATTTGGGCCCAATCACAATTTGGTCAGAAGACTTGTTCTGCAGTGGAAAGACAAGTGCATAAGAGAGTTAGGCACTTAACAGCATGATTTAAAGACTAATTAGCAGCTTTTCTCCGTCATGACTATTAGAAAAAGAGGACAATCTAGCAGCCCTGAAAAAACCTTAGCTACTTAACTTTGCTGAGTTTCATGGAGCCACCACTCCTGCTTCCAACAGCCGAAACCTGGTCTCACTTTTCCTCTTGAATCTTACCTGCATACCCAAGTATTTAAGGCCATGTAGTCACGAGAGGGACAACTCATTGGCTTGCAACCTAGCAGAATCAATCAAACAGAGGGAGAGGTGTAGTCCAGCACCCCCACTCAGACTGCCTCCACCCCTCTGGAGCTCTTTAATGAAGAGGTAAGTTTGGAGATTTGTGTGTTTTATGTTGGTTTGGGGGCTCAAAGCAAAATGGATTCTGCTATGAATGGCTTGTGGTGTTGATTCTTTGATGTAAGTATTAACAAGTTAACAGATCATAATTCAAAGTTAATGATCATTATCTTCAAACTGCAGTCTTGAAAGGATTGTTGCTCTGTTATTCATCTGCAAGCCTGTTATGTGAAAAAATTCATCTAGGAGGTAGGCTAACTGGCCTGAAGTATAGAATGTGAACTCAGGCTTAGAACTACCATTATGTGTGTGCTTAGGTTAACCAGGAGTCTCTAAACTCACTCCACTAAGGGTGAAGATGGTAATTAGTCCTTTTATGTGTCTCTTTCTTTCTTATCTATCTCTTTCTAAGGCCTTAAGAAAAGCTATGAGGTTTGGATCACAACTGCAGTCAGTTGTGTCAGCCCTTTGAATAGTGGATGGCTATGTGCTTCTTATTTTCTGAATAACTGTCACCTTTGGCTATTGGCTGAGAACTGCCTTCCAGGGGTGGTTCAGGTGATCACAACTGGCTCTAAGGTTAGGAGATGACTTCAGTCCTGTTCAGCATCTAATACTTAATATCTTTGCCTCTTAGCTGTGTAGTACTTTTTGTCTTGGTGTTTTGTGTCCATTGCTGTGTGCACCTGAATATTTTAGGCAAGATAACAAGTGACAAGGGACAGCAAATGATATTGTTGGTTCCTTATTGAACTTAATTTCTCTTCAGTGACTGCCAATAATCAATCTTTGTAAAAATCATCAGTCACTTTGTGATGTGCCAACTTGAGATGGAGATGGAAGGATACTTATACTTTTCTGGGAAAGGAAAAGTTCCTCTATCTCATCAGTAATGCTGTATTTTCTTGAGTTTACTTACTTTGCTGAACTGAAAATTGTCATTAAAATTTATCAGTTAACATAGTGAAAAATAAGGATAAGCATCACTGATGACATTTAGTTTGGATGTATCTGTCAATGTAGTAAGTACCCTGAATTTCTATTCAAATGGGATAATTCCCTGAAAATGTGCTCATCAACAAAGAGTGTTAAGTTCTTCACCAGTATAAAGCTCAGTGAGTAGAAGGGTATCAGATATCTTGTCTTATCTGTGTATTTTCTTGTTTGTACTAACAATAAGAATCTGAAATTTTTGGTTTTGGTAATTTTAAGTATCATGTGAATCTAGAAAATATCTAGTTATCAGTTTTGCAGGAGGAATAAAGTAGAGAAAGCTTTATTATCCACTATGCTAAAAATATGGCAAGCTTTGTCAGGGATATCCAATGACATGTTTCTTCTCCATGACATAGTTTGCTATGTTCCTCACAAAGGAAACCATTACTACCCATGATAGGTTAGTTTAGGCATCAACTTTTTTAACATGATGTCCTTAAGTGGGAATTCTTTCATGTTAATTACTGTGAATCAGTGTTCCTCAAGTGGAAGAAACTTGTTAAAGACAATTTCCCATCTTTACTCATCATGTAGCATTTTTTCCTCTATCTGCAGTAGTGGTGGCATTTACCAGAGCCTTCTCTCACCTCATTTATCAGTCCAGCCCCTTTCTGTAATGAAAGGCACAAACCACTGGTTCTCAGAAGGAGTGGGAGACAAGAACAAGAACAAAATTTAGGAAGCTTGGCTTAAGATAATTGGTTATGTTCTTATTTCTCTACTTCATGTCAATCCTGGATTTTCAAGGGCTCATGAGTATACACAGTGAGTAGAAGGAGCTCTGGGACTTCAAAGAGTGACCTTCAGCAGCTGCTGAAAATGTTAGGAGCAAGGCTTCTTTTGGCTTAGAGGCAGGACAAGAGGCAAACTGAAACACAAGAGCCATTTTTCAAGATAAAGAAGTCATTTAAAAAAAAAAAAGAAAAAAAGTTTAGTAATATGACTGATGCTTTTTTTCTTTTTTTAAGATTTTCTGTTGTTGCTGTTACATTTATTCAGTTAAGTGCGGCAATATAATTAATTAATTTACAGGGAGAAAGAGGGAAAGAGGGCATCGTTGAAGTGACTTGTGGATTGCAGCCCATCACTACTGGCCTCAATAAGTAAGGGTTCCACCGATGTGCAGTGTGCTAATTACTAATTTTTCTTCCCTTTTTTTCTTCCCTTTTTTCCTTCTCTTTCTCCTACATTCTTAGTAAAAGCTATTTTTCTTCTGTTGATTAAGACCTATCTTATGGGACTTATTCATAAGAAATGCACCCTCATAGTTCTCAGATGTCCTTTTGCCTTCTCTGTGTTGGTGGAGTAGATTTTAGAATTTTTAAATTTTTTTTTTTATAATCCTCCTACATCTTCTGTTCTAAAGAGCAATATTCTCTCGTCTTTCCTGTTGCTAAGCTACACAAGGCATGCTTATTCAAGACATATTTATATGGCACAAAATAGAACCGTGTAGAAATGCTCAGGCTAGATCAACAATTTGGTTCATGAAGTAAAGTTACCAAATGATGTAATGTTCTATCAGAGCTAAATTGCCCCACAAAGAAGTAACAGCTTTTGTTGGTCATCACAGTTCATACAGATGACCATTGGTAATGTCATCTATAGATATCCTATTAATCTTTTGAATAGACTTTTTATAACTTGTTCCAGTTTGAAAATTTTTATCATGAAGGCTTAATTTATGTTTAACAACGTCTAATAAAATTGGGATATACTTCTTACCCCATCTACCTGCTTGACATTAAAGCTCTACTTCTTTCAATCAAAGATTAAAGAACCTAGGCCGTTCTTGCATTCATCTTCCTTAACATACATACGTGCTTTATGAGGCTACGTTTTGGAGGTTCTTATTATGAAAATCTTAGGTTTCTTCAAAGTGTTTTTCAGGAATTTACACTTCGAGCATATATAAGGACTAATTAATAGTTTCTGAGCCTTTTCACTACTGAAAATAATAGCCAGGTTTTTCAAAAATTACTTACATTCTAAACCTAGTCTACTATCTAAGCTTTTTTCCAACAGTGAATTAAGAAGAAACTGAGATCATGTTTTGCCTTCTATCACAAGGCAAAATCAGGTACTCCTATATTATTGCCAATGAACATTTATCTAGTTTGTTCTTAAATATAATAATGGAAATTGTGCAGCCTTCCCAGTTAATTTTTTCCAGCACTTAGCCATCTGTAGTGCTATGCACTTAACCTAAAATTCCCTTGCTGCTATTAAAATCACTACTGCTTCCCTTATATCACTAGATATGAGAAAGCATTTATGCATTTCCTAGTTAATATTTTGATGTGTAGAAGACAGAAAAGCTGTTATCACATCTTCCTTCAGTCTTTGTTAGGAAAAATATCATTCCCTTTAAACCTTAGTCATGTTTGTTTGTTACCTATTAAAATTCAGTCCCCCTGAAATCCTAGTCGATCTACTTTCCTCATGAATCACTGCCCAAAAATATAAACAGTGACTTTTGAAGCTTTACCTGCACCTAGTGTCACTGAATAATTTCCTCATGGATCTTGAAGCCTAGTACTCTTCCTTATATTTTCCAGTATAGCAATTAAGAAGAGGAGAAAGAATTGATCTTTGATTTTCAAGTCATAAACTAAATTTTATGGGACATCATTCAGAAAATATAAAAGGCATGATTGTATTTCCAGTTAACTTGTCATTATCCTTTATGAAAAATAAATTATTTATTTCAGATTGTTGTGAAACTTTTATGCAGACTGCACTCTCTTTGGAAAAAATGTAATCAAACGAAACAGGTATTTTCTGTTATTTTATACACTGAATATATATATTTTTTATCCATCTTGAGCAAAACTGACATTTTAAGGGATCCCACAGCATGGAGCTATAAATATGTTTGTTTAAGGAAGTTTCGCTGAGTCTCTCATATCTCTGTGAAGAACATGAATGAAATTGAGGGGAAAATGGGTTCCTATAGAATACTGGTAGTGTGGATGCCCTGTGAAACCTCATAGAATTCAGCATGGTGTGATTAGGTTCACCATATGTAAAATTAGATTATATGTAAAATTAGGAATGCATGTTCTGTGGAAACACAGGCTCAAAAATTGGGATGCTTCACAAATGGGCTTACTGACTGTTCCCCTGCCATGCACCTTCTTGCATGCTATATAGGTCTTTTGAGTTGATAATTCAAAATATGACTTTAAATAAATAAATAAATAAATAAATAAATAAAAGAATTACCTTTTCCATAGTAATTCAAATATATATGATGCAAACTGCTGGCTTGGAATCACATTCTCTACTTTTGTGAAGGCATCTCCAAGCAAAAGCTTACATTTCTGTCCTTTTCACTTTTCCACTCTTCAACCCTTTCAGCAAAATGACAGAAATAATGACCTGATGTTTGACTGCTGTGAGTCATGGCCTTGGTAGCAGAAGTGCCATAATTATCTCATTGCTACTATCACTGCATCGTAAATATTAAATGCAAAAAACAATGTTTCAATAGCTTTGAGGTTTTGACACTAAATGAAAAAAAGCTGAGGAGTTCATAGTTAATGTTTCTTCACTTTAAGTTAATTTCTTCAGTATTTTTAGTATATTTTTACTTTAAAAGCCACAGATTCTTAATAGTAAAATAAGCTTCTGGAAGTCCATCACTATACTGCTGATTACAGTCTTTTGTCAACCATACTACAGGATTCACTTAGTGAACAGGATCCTTTGATTAACTTTCACTGCATACCACCTGCATAATCACATTTCTAAGAACTAGACTGTGCTTTTATGTCTGCTGGTATGTACATACCTTAGCTTCAGTAGCAATCGAAGGAAAAATGAGACTGAATCTCTGTCATTTTTCTTGGAAAATTGTGTGTCTATAGCTGTACTGGTAGAATGGTATTAGAAAATAACATGAGAAGTGGAGAAGTAGGTTTATCTGAAATTATTCTATGAATTTAAAAAAATCAAAATTTCTCATTAATCATCCTAATTGCTCATGTAGGTTATTCTGCCTAGTGCTTAGCTATTGTTTTATAGTTAATCACTGGGGACCCTATTTCTTGCTTTCTCTGGAAAAAAAAGCACCTAATCTGTCACTGGTCTTTGCCCAACTTTGGCCTCTCTGTGGTTGTTACATAACATGTTTCCTTTAAACACTGTGAACTGCATTTGGAAACATTTACAGTGGCACTTGCAGACAGCTATAGAAATGTCAGAGGTAATATCTACAGTGCTCAAGAAAGAGTGTATTAACTACTTTTGACACCTAAGATTTTAAAGTTATAGTTATTTTCTTCTTGGCTGAAGCAGGGGTGCTACTTCTTGGTATACTTTTAAACAGAAAAGCTTGAAACTAGATGCATCTTGGAGACAGAACAAATAAATTAAATGAAAATCTGGTAAATAATATCTTTAGGCAAGGAAAACAAGCCAAGGAAAAGCTAATTCCTTTTTACTTTGAGTATGTGTATTTCATCAAATGTTACTTCTGAAGGATTATGTTGTCCTTGTATTAGTTTGGAATTAGATTAGGACAAATGCTTAGTTATTATTAAAATATTATACACAATTTTCTAAATAACTTCACATGTGACCTACTAGTATTTGTAAACAAATTGTTTCTTCTGACTGAGGCAGAATTGCTAAAATTAACTGTAACATAAGGTCCCAAAATGTGTTTTTTAGTTTACTGAAACATTTTCATCTGTTGAATTTTGATATTTGCAGTTAGTCTTGGTTCTAATCTACATCTCCTATTCAAGACTAAGCAGATGATGATTTATGTTTTTGCAGTTCAGCCTAATAGAAGTAAATCTCTTCTCAATATCCCATCTTTCCTCTGTGCTGTGTAGTTATTTTCTTTTTTGCTATTACTTCTGGTCTTTAAAATCCATCAGACACCTTCCAGGGCATGCCCTTTAATCCCAGTCTTCACAGAATACAACAGAATAGAGATTTCATTGTGGTTTGAAGAATCTACAAAGTGGCAAACATTCCTGTAACCTACCTATTTTTGCAGAACATCTTTCAAAGCATTGAAATATTACAGATTCATTTTTAAAAGGAAAGGTAATACACTTGTCAATGATTTTTACAAACAAAATCCCCAAAATATCTACTGATAATTTCACATAATCTAAAGTATTGACAGATTTACTTCCTTACTGTCTTGGGAGTTGTTCTGTTGTCTGTACCAAAGATTTTATCAATCATTTTTTTTCCCTGTGTTTTCTTAGTTTCAGCTTTTAGAATTGTTCTCATCATGTGGCCTTTGTTACCTGGAAAGAAAATGACAAATATCAACAGTAAGTAAAGGAACAGTGGAAGGAATTGCCAAATCAAACAGATAAAATGCATTTTGTATTTAAGGTCAGAGTTGCGGCTTAGAAAAAAGTGGCTTAGACTATTAACTGGCTCAAGGCAGTAACAGATGAAACTTCTGTTTAGCAATAAATTCAGGTGAGTCATTCTTGACAAACTTGAATAAAAACCTTTTAAGTTTGTAGTGGAATCATTAGGTAATATCTTTTTGAAGATTAAATTTTGAAGATTGAATAAATTAAATTATTATATATATATTTTTTTAATTTTACTCTTTAGGTTATTTTTTAAATAACAGTGAACAATAACAGTTTAAATGTAAAGCAGAGTACAAGTGTAAAATTTATTTCAGATTAGGCATTTTCAAACTCAGCATGGGTTTTCTCTGTTTGTTGAAATAGAGTAGAGCAACTTAGGCTATTCCTGTTTAATTTGAATGATTATATTTGTACTTGAAAAGAAATGGAAGTTGCATCTAGAAATTCTGCCTGATCTCTATTTAGAAAAGGCTTACTTAAAAACAAAAAAACAACAAAACAAACAAACAAACAAACAACAACAACAAAAAAAACCCTGTCTCCTGCAAAAGTATATCTGAATTAGATAGGTTATTGCTGAAATTCATTAATTTCACGTATGCCTTCCATTGAGAGTAGTGATAGCAGCTAGTGGTGAATTACTGCTTGTTGTCTGAGATGATTAACATATGGATGAGGCTGAAACATGGGGTTTCTGATAGCTGCTATGGTTGGTTCTCCTTGAGGATCCTCAAGTAAAAACCTTCTGAAGTGAATATGGGAATGTGGATATGTTATTTTTTTTTAGAGGATATTTTGTATGATGAGATTTCTGCAATTGACTTGTCAAAAATTTTAGCAACCTGATATCTAAAAGATCCTGACTATATCTCCCCTCTCAACTGCTCCATCCTCCATCATTCACTGCCAGTTTCTTCTTTAAAGTAATTAGTTGTTTTTGTCATTAACTGTTAAGACTTAAGTTTTGTTGTATTGGGATACAACCTTTATTTTTCCCTAACAACTGAGCATCTAGTTGGATTTTGTGAGTTAGGTCACAAAATTTGGAAGGGAGTCTGGAGAAGAATCAAGATAGTAGAGAATGAATGGGTCTTACACCTCTCTTTTTTTTTTATAGGGTAGCAGTTCCAGGGAAATTATCTTTGAGTACATATCTTCTGATGACCTTCCTTAAACGTGGATTTTTTTTCTGCTTTTACTATCTCTAGGCTGAATTCCGTTCTGTTTTTCTTCCATTGGGAAACAAGTTTGCCCAAGCTCATTTGCAGCTTACTTCCACAATCTTTCCTTGCATACAGACCACAAATATACTACATGGAAATCTTTCTTTTTGAAAGCATCTGTTGCTTAATTAAGACATGAAGATTATAATCCTACTTCAGAAAGCTATCCATTGTCAGAACTGCTATGATACTGACTTTGTAAAATTCTATAAGATCTTCACCTATACATACACTTTGTAAAACTCATATCTAGTTTAGCATTTGCTTTCTATTAATATTGGATTTGACACAGTGAAGATACATACTAGCTGTAATACAATTTTTGAGTGCTTTATCAAAATGATCTTTTTTCCTTGCATAGTTGTTCTTAGGATTACACAGTTTTATTTCCTAGATGCCTAGATAAATTTATAAAAAATATCCTTTGCTTTGTTGCATAGGATGTTTTGGTCTAAAAATTTTGCTGGAGTAGATTCTTTCACCAAAACCTAGTTCTACAGACTTTTATTTATGTGAGTGCTTAGTCAGTAGAAAAAGTCCAAGAAAGAAAGATTACATGATAATTTTATTAATGTTAAGTTTCCTGAAACTGAATGATGAATTGGTTTCATGTGGTATTTTTATTTTGCAAAATTCCTAGCTTAACTTCAATATTCCAAGATAAGTATTAGAAGCCCGTCTGATTGAAAATAATTCTTTTTATTCTTGCCTATTTTTATGTGCTCAGATGAATGTTGTTATCTTATGTCCTTTACAAGAGGAAAAAATGAGCATTTTAGGTTTTTATTTTAAGCTCTATTGCTGTAAAGCAGCTACGTTTTTGAAATAACATCTTGTACCGGGTCCTCTTCGATCCTTTACATTTTTTTAAAGATGGTAAAGTAAAGATTAAGAGATACTTAAGTCATTCACCAGGAACCTAGACAGGCACAAATTTAATCGTACTCGTATGATTAAATTAATTAATCGTACAAATAGTTTTATGATTTTTGGTTACCAATACTCCACATCATAACATGATGTAGTACACTGGGAGTTAAAGTGTTAATGCTCCAGTTCCAGGTACCTGTCCCAGAAGTGAAGAAGAACTACATTCCCCAGAAGACTGTTTGTGTGTTGTTATCATTTCTGCTCAGGGGGAACAGATATAAGGCCTTGGTAAGTCATCTGACCTCTTTATTTTTTGTCAGGCTCTCCCTGCTGTTCAACCGGACTGCGCATCTCACTTCAGTGTTATGGTGAGACCTATCTACCTTCTTTCCCATTTCCAGAAGTGTGGATTCACTAAATCCCTCTGCCCCCCTAGTCATGGAACTTGGCCAAACCAGCCCATAAATTGTTGTCAGACTTTCTAATGATATTGTGCTAGATATTGAAAACAGCTTCCAAAATCAGAGGAAATGGGTAGAACTAATGTCAAAGCAAATTACCAGTTTTCAAAATATCCTTTTAGTAATTCTACTAACAAATTTTCTTTTTAAAGCTAAAAGCAGATTGGCTAGATAGAACCTTGGAAATCTTACCAGACTTTCAGTATTTCCTCTATGGGAAACTCTATTAGAATGACACCCAGTTTGTACCTTTTATAATTTATAAATCTAGACTGAGTCTGTCTGGCCTTTTGAGGATAAATTTCCTCTAAAACTCATTCCACCTTCTCTTTATCATCCTGGAGATGGGACAACTATTCTTAATTTTTTTTTTTTTTTTTTTTTTTGTGCCTAACGATGTCTTCTGCAAGTAATTATTTAACATGCTTGCCTACCAAATGGGGAAAGACTTTTTTCTTTTCTGTCTTCTCCTTCCCAAAACCTACTGCCAAGTTTATGTAAAATATCTTACGCTCGGCTTAGAGGTATCAATTCTTACCTTGAAGTAACTTTGATGCCATAACAAAGATGCATGCTATAAATACAGATAGTTCATTATTGACTCTCTAGTTAAACCAGATACAACAGTATTTCAGTACTTCTGGAGATGACTAACCTTGGTGTCTTTCCTAAGTATACTATAACAAAGATTTTTTGAAATAAAAATTATTTTTAACTCTGAAAGATGAGCATGATTTTTGCATACCAGATGTCTCTTCTTTCTCCTCTCCGATCTGCCATTATTTAAATATATATGTATCATTAAAAAGAACAACTTAGTACAGGTAGAAGGAAGTAGAGGTACTTCTCCTGAAAGCAAATATTTGTCTTTCCTGTAATGTTAGGGGAGGCATACAAGCATGAATGGTAGTAATACTATTTGTTTTCTGACTGGAATGTTGTTTTGTGATTTGTTTTGCTCCTTAGGTGAGGGTCCCCTCCCTGTCCTGGGGCTGCCTCTCAGGCCCAATTAATGCTCTTATTCTGGCACTGGGCCCTTGGTCAGCTCCCTAGGTTTTGTCCCAACCCATTCTGAGGGCTGCATTCATGGCCAGGTCCAGACCAATAATAGCACCTGAGGATGGTTGGGCTGTGGCTGACTCTGATGACGGTCCCTGGCCCAGCTTGCCTCACTGGAGCTGCAGGATGAGCTGGTCAGGTAGGGAGGTCCTTCAATTCCTTGCAGCCATTGCCAGACTGCCCGAGCACATAGACTGCTGTGGCATGGGGTCTTCTTATCCTTTTGTTTCAAGAACCACAAATAATGTAAAAAACTTAAAATTCTTGTCTATTTTTGTTTAAATCCTAACTGAATTTAAGAATGGGAAATTCACCGCCTCAAAACTTTCATGAATACTTTTATTTGGCATAGGCCTGATACTGAGCTCTTAATTAGTTCTTTGCCAGAAGAGGAAAGAGATCTCAGGAGGTGTTCCCTTTTGGCAGCTGTGCTAACACTGAGTTTATTCTCCTACCTAGAGTTAGTCAGACCAAGGGATGCCTGCAAGGGCTGATGCTCAGGAGAAATTTCTTCCTCTGTGCTCATTTGGTCTGCTTTCCATCCCCAGTGTGAGGTCATTTTTCCACTAGCTAGTGCTTAGAGGATCTAAGTAAAGAGCTACTACATTCAGGCTAGCTGGGCTGTAAAGCTTACTTTCACTCAGAGGAAATGCTGAAACTGAACATAGCAGATGAGATGCAACAATGGATCAAAGGCTTGTATGTGAGCCACTCACTGGCTCAGTTAGTCAACTGAAGTTATTTTCTGTAGTAGAAATTCAGGTTTAGGTGAAGCCTCTGTGCACCTGCAGGAATATGTAGGATGGCTATAGTGAGTTGAGGCTTCTGGTGCATACTTCTGGCCTTGATGTTTGACTTAAAGATTTGTTGTATTTATTGGTTTAGGGAAATTTGTCATTGAATTGTATTTTCTTCCTTATTCTCAGAATTGGCTTATTTGTAATAATAAATAGATGATAGGAAGGGGGGAAAGGAGAAGCCCCTACAGAGATATAACATATTCATGTCCATTCCTTGTCCCATTTCTTGCAAATGAAGTATGGTTTTGTTTGGTGTGCGGATTTTTATTATTATTATTATTATTTTTTTGTAAGGTGAGAGTGACTAGTCTGCATGTTTAAAAGAAAAAAATAATAAGAAAAGAAATAAAAGAAAACAATGACAAAACCACAAAAAATATAAACAATGCAAGTTGATATCAAGAACATAATGAGAAGTGAGAACTGTCGCATGAAGTTATCTGATAACTCTGATTCCTTTCCAGCAAATGAATATGACAAATATAGGTAGAAACTACAAAACTAGAACAGAACACTGATCACTCACCCCTGTAATATTGCAAAATAATAATAATGATAAAAATAATAATAATAGCAGGTACTTCATTTGAAAAGATTAAGTTGGACTTAAAACACTAAAAATACTCACCGACAGTCAGAAAGCTTGATTAATTTAAAAATGGAACCTCAGGATTTGTCATTTGTATGTTTACAATGTTAGCAAACCAAATTTATCCAGACCTGGTAAAGAAATTGAGAAGACTGGGAAAAGTTTTTGTATAACTATTTTGTAAGAACAAAATTAGATGTATAAAGGCAGTCATTTTTTTTATGTTAGAAAATCAGATTTACTGCCATTGCTGCTAATATTAGCAGAACGTCCTTTAATCTGTTAGCATTCAGAGAATAAGCTTCACCTTTTACATTAGGTACAGTATAAAACCTTCCCTTCGTCCATTGCTCCTTTTAATCTCTTTTCTCTATCTTACCTACAAAAGCGTCTTTATTAACAGTACTATAGAAGCTTAGCCAGCAGGATTTCTTAGATCTTTTAATAACCATCTGAATTTAAGCTTTTTTAACTTCCTTTTTATGATCTACCAAGTCTAAAAACTTTAAGGATGGTCTAACTTTGGTAAAAGCTTTCCTCTTTTTTTTTCTTTTTTTCTCATCTTTGACCACTATGTAAGAATGAATATTTCATAAGGTAGAAGTGCTTCTTTCCTACCTGATTTAGATGTGCTTAAAAAAATATATTTGTTAGTAGCAAAAGTGTAAAAAGCGAAATACTGGTGGGCTTTTTCCTCCATTTTCTCCAGCAAACTTGAGAGAAAAAAATGACTATTTAATTGTCAAAATCTAACACACACTCCAACATGATATTTCTCTAGAAATAAACCTAAAAAAAAAACAAAGGGAAAAAAAACATTAAGAAATACAGGAAGGAAATATGTTGTCAAGTAAGATGTCTTCATTTCAGAAATGAGAAATGAACATGGTGTACAATTGTAACAGTAGTGTTGAATGAAGTTTTAGAATTGAGAGTAAACAATATGGCTTGAATATTAATGATTCCTCTTTAGTGATTCTTCTCATTGTATGCACATGTGGGCAATAACAGCTTTTGAATTGACTCTTGGTGAAGAAAATCATTAAATCAGATCTGTTGTTTCATTAAAGATATTCTACTCTATATCAGATTACCTCACCCCTGATGTTAATGTTTCAGAGGTAGCTTGGGCTGGTTTGTTCTTATTCTATCATTTTCAGACAGCCCAGGGCTAGCAGGCCTGAACTCAGCCTAAAAGCTGATTATAAAAGCAGGTTAAGGGCTCAAATTCTTTTATTTCCAGTGATGAGTGCACATGCAGTGGTGCTCCTGAGTGTGCTGATGGGCAGAAGACTCCAGCACAGCTACCTTGTATTTGCTTTCTTACTTCTCCTCACTAATGTAAGGCTTGGGATGCAGTGCTTGGATGGTGTTTCCTCTGTCACATTTCTGGATGGCTCTCCAAGCCTGTGATTTTATTTGGTCTTTGGATTTAAATAAACCAGCCAACCAACAACCAACCAAACGAAAAATGAAAACATTCAGAGACATTCTGGAAGAGAAAAATGAGTATGTACTGTTACACTATAATGCCAGAATTTGAGCCCTAAGATTATGTCTAACCTTTTCCACGCTCTAGAGGTACCATGTCTTCACACAGAGCTGAAATTGCCCTCACTGGTTATCTTGTTGTTTGCAGATCCCCTTTTGTGTATGATAAGGGACCACTCTGGGAGGTGTAGATTCAGGCTACCAATAGTAAGAATCACATGGTGAGATCAAAAATATTTGTCTAAAGTTATATTTAAATAGCTGGTGATGCAAAAGATGAGATGGCAGCTGAAATAGATACAGTATTTATCAAATTGCTCCCTTATCTTGAATAAAACGAGGAGCCTGGAAAGAAGTAGCCTTTAAGAATCTACAGTAGAAACACTGTGGTAATAATCCTCTTTAGAGATTGTATTTTAATTTAAATCCTAGTGCGTTAATATAAGACCGTAAGTTTTAAAAACAAGGCTTCTGATCTACTTGTATTCATACTCCATATTGAGTATATTACTCTATTCATTCTGTACCTGTTATTGAGAAACAGGATTTGAGATCCTGTTCAGGTGCTTTGAGTTCTTTAAGCAGATAAACTGATTTATGGAAACTGACAGATTTGAAACTGAAACTGACATTTTCTGTTAATAGTGAATCAATTTTTTATGTTACTTCTCTTAAGAACTTGTGACACTGATATTTTTAACTTTTGCCTGTCTTTATATCTAAATTTTCATGAAACTGCTGTCTCTAGGAGTATGTAGATATTTTCATGAATTTTATTATTCAACTAAAATTATTTCTCTCTCTTCAAGCAGTGAAATAACTAGGATTTTAACTATGCCAGATAAAGACCTGATTTTATTGGTGTGTCTGTAGCAAAATAACTGTGGATGATGGCTTTAAGAAAGCCACAACAACAAAAAGCAAACAAATGAAAAACAACAAAAAAACTTGCCCAGTATGTTCAGAGATGCTGTGAAGATTCTCTTCTGGCTGTTTCCTTGTTCTTATGTTGTTGTTGTTGTTGTTGTTGTATATGATGGATGCTGTCTTTGTTCTATATGATATGACAAAAATAAAAAAATAACTTAGATTTAGGTCAAAACTGGCAAGATGTGAGCTTTTGCAACTGTTAGTAACTGGTGTAAACTATCAGCAAAATAGCAAGCAATCTTTTCTGTTCAGTTGCAAAATGTGCTATGCAGTGGTCTTGCTCACACACACACCTGCCCTTGAACCTTCTCCTTAGCATGTTTATTAGCAGAAGAACATGTTAAATATAGATTTGCTTGTGTGCCTGGAAGAACAGGAGTCACCGCCAACTTTGAATGGCACACACTGTTAGAATTGCACAGAATTCTTAAACTTCTGAAACTTCCTTTCCTTTTCAGGAATATCAGAGTCAAAAATCAAGCAGATAAACATTAGAATTATAGCCAAATTACAGTGGTGCTAAGTGCAGCATTGTGCGTGTTAGGCAGTATGTTTGTTCACCCATAGTTCTGGATCTTACACTATGAAGATGGATTGCTAGCAATGGGAAAAGCTTTACAATAAAAATGTGTTTAATGACTGAGAAGAAAAAAAGTGATGGTGGGGAAGTGAGGGTGAACAAAACTGTGGATATAATACAGTGCTTAATACTGATAATTTCATTAGGCTGACTTCTGATCTCAGTGTGGAAAGCAAGCATATTTGTGGTGGGTTCACTTTGACTGTTAAGAAAGCCCTCACCCAGTTGGGTGCTCACAGGGAAGACAAACAGAAGGAGAAAAGTGTGTGGGGAGGAGAAATATACATATGTATCATGAATTGAAATAGACATCTTAAGAAATAAAGCAAAGTTGGATGCGCAAACAAAGCAAGACAAGGAATTCATTCACCCCTTCACATCAGCAGGCAGATCTTTAACCACTTCATCACATCACAGATCAATTGCTTGAAAAGACAAACACCATAACCATTGGTGACTTCTTCCTCCGTTTTTCTGAGCTATTTATGACTGAGCACAATGACATGTGGTATGGAATGTCCTTTTTCCTTTTGGTCCCTTGGGACCAGCTGTCCTTGCCAGTCCTTCCTTGCCTCTTGCCCAGTGCCAGCCTACTTGCATCACGGGTGGAGTGATGAAAAGGTCTTGGTGCTGTGCAAGTGCTGTTCATCAGTAGCTAAAATGCTTGTGTTTTATGAACGCTATTTAAGTCATAAATTCTAAACACCACCACATAGGCTGCTATGAAGGCAATTAACTCCATCCCATACAGACCCAGTATTGTGTTTTTGTTGGTATAGTTCAGGAACAGGAGAAAACATAGAACCCTTTGTTCTTAGGGTGAGAGCTTAAATATCAAAAGATCACAGTAGATGGGTTTTGTTAAAGATTCAGTGGAGGTTGCTGGAAATGTAGATTGTTTAATTGTTCTATTTCCTTTCTAATAAGGAGAGGGCTTTTTTTTTTTTTTAATGGACCATGGTGCCGTGTGCCACTGACTCAAAGCTTAATATCAGCTTGCGTTAACCATGAGAACACCTACACCTGCAACATAAATTTGTCCTCGCATCAACTGTTGATAGTGAGCTCATGCATAGTGCTTTAAAGGAGTTTTGGAGTGAGGTCTGTTAAAACAGCTGATAACTCTTTCCTTAGAGAGAGCAGAACAAGACAAGACATTATCTTATAACGGAGGTCTCTGAAATGATGCACTTCGTGATCCTTTCCAAAATAATTTTATGAAAAAATCATGCTTTTGTTTAACATTAAACAGATTTCTATGCAATTAAACATCTTCTAGATGTCATACATTGTGGGTTTTGTTGTGCTTGTGCATTAGTATTGTATAGGGCACATCTGGCTCAAGTGAAGCCTGGGTGAGATGAAGAAAGATACTGTTTCAGTTCTTAATTGCTTACAGTATTTATTTTTTTTCCATCCCCAGTATCCAAATTGGTGGTAGAACTTCTTATTAATTGGGAACAAATTACAGTAAGTGAAAATTCCCAAATTTCTGACAGTTTTACTCAGAATAAGCAATAATGATTAAACCTTCTAAATTATTTTGTACTTTCTTTTTGGTTCCTTTATCTAATAGAATCGAATAGAATTAGAAACTTGATTAGTGGATGATTTTTGTCTTGCAATTTCATTCTATCAACTTGCTGAAGAAAAATAATTTTTAAAAAAAAAAGCTGTCAGAAGAGTGGATGTCAAATCGATTCACTGCAAGTTTTTATTTTTTGTTTTGAAAAAAGATGGGTTACTTTTAGATATTGAAGGTATTGTAACTGAAAGCTAATATGAGTACTGATGGAGAAACTAGTGGATAAATTCTTCATGACCTACAATATCCTCATTTTTTTCTCTGATCTTAATTCTTTCCTTTTCAAAGTGCTTAAAACAGATCTACTTCTTCCCAAATATTGCTTTAAAATCTTTACAAGCATGTTAAATTTTGAAAGCTATTTTCCAGAATCTTTTAACAACACGAAGGAGATTAAAAAAAAAAAGTAGCATTATACTACAGCACGTCATAAACTATGCTGTGATTACACCTTACAGCTGAGCAGGTTGCTTAAAAGCAAACATCTGTAGCTTTAAGCACATGACATGAGCCTGACTTTTTTTGTAGCAGACAATGAAATATAGTTTAGTCAATCTCTACCATCAATACTTGCTTTCTTTTTTCTGTTTGGATATCCTCACTTCCTCCTAAAATGTCCGAAATTTTTTTTCTGTCTTGGAAATAAAGAGTTAAATGTAGGAAGAGCAGAAGTGTTAGGGCTAAGAGATAGATTGTCCTTGGGAAAATACTTATCTGTTTCCAGTTTCCAGCATTAGCTATGTAAAGAGAACCTACTTAGAATTGAGGAGTCCAGCCTGAAATCCTAGTGTGTAACCTCAAAAGTGACTTCATGGAAGATATATATGGGCAGTAGGTAGTAGGATTAGAAATCATTCTGACCTCAACTGCAGTCTTGTCTTTCTGCTATGATTTCAAGGCTTCGTTATTCTGTGAACAGTGCTTGCTATGTACCAATGGTAATTCTTCTGAAATGCTGTTTTTCTCCTAAGTAACATCTTTTTACTGAGAAGTTATAGTCCTGTCATATCGGGCCCTATATAATAAAGCCTCTAAACATAAACTCTTGTCTGAATGATCAGTTCTCTCCTGTTTTACTATATGTATGGCATTTCGCTACCACCATACAGTACAAAAAGACTACAAAAACACAATTTCTTCCCTTCCTTTCTTCAGAGAACTGCAGAGAGCAACAAAGTCACCTCTTGGTCTTCTCTTCTCTGGACTGGACAGCCCAAATGTCCTTAGTCCTCAAGATGTATTCTCCCAGGATACATCTTCAACCCCATTACCAGCCTTGGTGCCTCCTCTGGACTTCCAAGGATCTTGACATCTTTTTTTTTTTTTAATATGGTAAAGCTCATAATTTTGGTAGAAATCTTTTAGATCACAGAATCACAGAATGGCCAGGGTTGGAAGGGACCTCAAGGATCATGAATCTCCAATCCCCCTGCCACATGCAGGGCCACCAACCTCCACACTTAATACTAGACCAGGCTGCCCAAGGCCCCATCCAATCTGGACATGAATACCTCCAGGGACGGGGCATCCACAATTTCTCTGGAAGTTCCAGTACCTCACCATTCTCTCCGTAAAGAATTTCTCACTCACATCCAACCTAAATCTTCCCTCCCTCAACTTAAAACCATTTCCCCTTGTCCTGCTGTTATCTACCCTTTCAAAGAGTTGATTCCCCTCCTGTTTCTAGGCTCCCTTTAGGTATTGAAAGGCTGCATTGAGGTCACCCTGCAGCCTTCTCTTCTCCAGGCGGAACAAGCCCAGCTCCCTCAGCCTGTCTTTGTAGGGAAGGCGCTGCAATCCCCTGATCACCTTTGTGGCCCTCCTCTGGACCCTCTCCATCAGCTGCCTGTCTTTTTTGTACTGGGGGCTCCAGACCTGGACACAGTACTCCAGATGGGGCCTCACAAGAGCAGAGTAGAGGGGGACAATCACCTCCCTGTCCCTGCTGGCCACCCCTCTTTTGATGGAGCTCAGGAGACCATTTGCCTTCCAAGCTGCAAGGGCACACTGCTGTCTCATGTTAAGTTTTCCATCTATCAAGACCCCCAGGTCCTTCTCCACAGGGCTGCTCTCAAGGACTGCTCCTTCCAGTTTGTATGGATGCCTAGGATTCCTCTGGTCCAAGTGCAAAACTCTGCACTTTGCCATGATGAACCTCATCAGGTTCACCCAGGTCCACCTTTCAAGCCTGTTGAGGTCCCTCTGAATGGCATCCCTTCCTTCTACTGTGTCAACTGCACCACCCAGCTTGGTGTCGTCAGCAAACTTGCTGAAGGTGCACTAGATTTTGTCATCAATGTCATTGATAAAGATGTTAAAGAGCACCGGTCCCAAGACAGACCCCTGGGGGACACTACTTGTTACCATCCTCCACCTGGACATAGAGCCATTGGTAACCACCCTCTGTCTGCAAACTTCCAACCAATTTCTTATTCATCAAGTGGTCCATCCATCAAATCCACATGCCCCCAATTTGGAGATAAGGATGTGGTGGGGAACCATGTCAAAGGCCTTGCTCAAGTCCAGGTAAATGACATCGGTCACCTTTCCCTTGTCCACCAATGCCATCACTCCATCATAGAAGGCCACCAGATTGGTCGAGCGTGACCTTCCTCTAGTGAAGCTGTGTTGGCTGTCTCGTGGGTCACATGCTCATTCCTCATTAGATCAAATATGTTATCCAGGATGATCTGTTCCATGATCTTCCCAAGCACAGAGGTGAGACTCACCAGCCTGTAGTTCCTGGGGTCCTCATTGCTCCCTTTCTTGTAAATGGGAGTGATGTGACCCTTCCTCCAGTCATCCAGGACCTCACCTGACAGCCACAACTTTTCAAATATGATGGAGAGCAGCTCAGCAACCACCTCGGCCAGCTCCTTCAGAAACCTGGGATGCACGCCATCCGGCCCCATAGACTTCTACACATTCAGTCTCATGAGGCGGTCTCGGACCTGCTCTGTCCTCACAGCAGGGTGGGATTTACCACCCCGGTCCCTACCTAGAGGTTTAGGGATGCAGGGCTCAGGGACGTGAGAAGTACTGGAATCATGGCCACCAGTGAAAATCGAGGCAAAAAACTCATTCAGTACCTCAGTCTTCCCTTCATCCATTGAAGCAAGTTCTCCTTTTACATTTACCAAAGGAGGTACACTCGTTTTGGCCTGTCTCTTCTGACCAATGTACTTGTAGAAAGTCTTCCTATTGTTTTTCACATCCCTCACCAAGTTCAGTTCCGCCTGCACCGTGGCTTTCTTGATCCCACGTCTGCAAGTCCAAACAGTATCCCTATATTCTTCCCAGGTGACACGTCATTCTTTCCAGAGCTTGCACACACCCTTCTTTGCCCTCAGCATGCCCAACAGGTCTTTGATGAGCCATGGTAGTTTCCTACCTCCTCTGCCCACTTTCTTATTCAGAGGGATGGAGAGCTCTTGTGCTCTCAGGAAAGCATCCTTGAAGAGTAGCCAGCTCTCCTCAACATCTTTGTTTTTAAAGACAGCATCCCAGGGCATCTTGGCCAACAGTCCACTGAACAGCTTAAAGTTTGCTCTTCCAAAGTTCAGGGTCCTGACGCCACTCTTTGCCAGGCCCACATCCCTCGAGATCACAAACTCAACCAGGGTGTGGTCACTGTAACCCAGGCTGCCTCCAACCTTAACACCATTAATGATATCCTCTGCATTGGTGAGCAGCAGGTCCAGCAACGCTTCACCTCTGGTTGGTCTGTCCAACACATGGACCAGAAAGTTATCATCAGCACATTCCAGGAGCCTCCTGGACCTCTTGCAGCTCGCCGTGTGGTCTTTCCAAGAGGTATCTGGATAGTTGAAGTCCCCCCTCCGGACGAGATCCTGATGAGCATGAAGCCTCCCGCATCTGAAGCAAGAAAGCCTTGTCAACAGTCTCCCCTAGATCAGGTGGCCTGTAGTATATTCCTGTCACCACCTGGCCTTTGTTAGTAATTCTAACCCACAGGCTCTCAACCTTTTCCTGACTGTTTCTCAGAGGGAACTCCTCACAGTCTATCCACTCTTTGACACAGAGGGCAACGTCCCCTAGAGGGCAACTCCTTCCTACTTAGTCTATCTCTTCTAAAGAACCAATAGCCCTGAATGATGGTATTCCAGTTATGGGAGTCATCTCACCATGTTTCTGTGATAGCAACAAGGTCATAACTTTCCAAGCGCATCACGGTTTCCAACTCATCCTGCTTATTTCCCAGGCTGTGTGCATTGGTATAAAGTCACTTCAGCTGGGCTTTCCATCTCACTGCCTTTATAGAGGATCTAGGATCCCCTAGAGCAGCAGCATCCTCAACACCTGCCTGCCCCAGTCCATCCCTTTGCACTTCACTGTCATCACCCATCAAGTTCGGTACGAGCCCTCAAACAACCCGCTCAACCCCAGCGGCCCTGATTTTGCCCCTTTCCCCCTTCATACCTAGCTT
This sequence comes from Lagopus muta, assembly GCF_023343835.1. NCBI lineage: Eukaryota > Metazoa > Chordata > Aves > Galliformes > Phasianidae > Lagopus > Lagopus muta. The sequence continues at coordinate 93,952,267 of NC_064433.1, forward strand.
AAAGACCTTTCAATTAGTCCTGCTAGTTCCTCAGCAAAGATCCTCCTCCCTCTCAGAAACAGGTTACTTCCATTTGCTGCCACCATGCCAGGTGCCAAGTAAGTTGCCCCCTGGTCAAAAAAACAAAAATTCCTGCATTTGCACCAACTTTTAATCCATTTATTTATGAGGTGGGTTTTTCGGTACTTCTCAGTATCTTGCCCTGCCATTGAAGGTATAGAAGAAAACACCACCTGCACGCCCACTCCCTTAACTACCCGCCCCAGTCCTCTTAAGCCTTTCTTGATAGCCCTGAGACTTTTCTCAGCAACTTCATCACTGTCAGCCTGGACTATCAATAAGGAATAGAAAGATCCTAGAAATGTGATAGTGTAACACTCTGTTACAGAGGGTATTTACTGAACAGATTTAAGATCTGGGTAACTAGTGCCAAAAATAATGCTTTCAACAATTTCCATGTGTTTTCCTGCCTTGGGCCCTATGTGAGTGGAACGTAAGCATTCTGCAGGCTCCTTCTGACTGCTGTTTAAGTGAGCTTGAATATCTTGGTTTCTCTTTCCTTAAAATCCTTATAACATAGCTAGGCATATAGTAAGCTTCTTTGATTACCTAATTTATGATCACTGCTTTTTATATTGCTTAGTTTTGCAGATTGTACTATTAAACAAACTTTAGAAACCTAACAACTCAATAACAGACTCGTAACCGCTGTTATATATGTATATAGTGCTCTGTTTCAGACACTGATCAAGGAAAACAGCATTTATACGGCTTTCTCATTTTTAAAGTTTTTGTTGTTTTTTTTTTTTTTTTCCTGGAAATCTTTCAAGTGTTAGTTTTATTCATGAAATAAGAATATATACATTTTCTTCACATTAATATTGTTACAGGGCAGAGCCGCTTTAATCTAGCATATGATTTTAATACTTTTTTTATTAATGAAATTGGAGGACTGCTGCTAATGCAACTGACATAGTCTAAGATGAAGTGCATGTTTCTTTCCTTAAACTGAGAGCAAGTTACAGTACACACATGCCACTACCCACTCACAGACAATGTGAAAACACTTCACCAGCAATTGCAGTGCATTTTTGAATTTGAGGAGGCACTTGCAAGAGGTGGGTAAGAGAACTCCTTTCTTGCGAACCAAATTGGTTATTTTTGTACAAGTATTTCACAGTTCTTTTGATTGAGAGAGAATCTTTGATTTGAAGTAGCAGAAAAAAATGGGGTGTTCTTAAATCATTGGATTAATGGCCTATACACCCTCCCCCAGTGTATATTGATTTGTTGGTATTTGTTTACTTTTGCAATTTGACATGGTAAAAAGTAGACTTATTATCTCCCTCTCTGCTCATGAATTTCTCATGCTGAATTGCTTCTTAGTACGACAGACCATCCACAGTACAATTTCTGCATTTTTATCCTTTTTTAACACTAAGTAGAATTCTGTTTGCTTCTGAGACAGTGAGTAGAAGTAAGGAGTTATTTTTTTGCTAAGCATTGAAATGGAGGGATGGTGCATTGTTGGATGCTGGTGGCTATATTACTGCACAGTGCACTTCTCTGTGAGGAGGTCAAGTTGACAGAGCAGGCACAGAATTTTGTGGTTTGAAACGAGGATAATCTGGTTATCTTTTATGAATAGCTATTATTACTTTTGAGATTCATATTTTAGTGAATATATTTTACCATTAGTTATAAAAAGTTGGAAGGCATCTTGTAGCAGGAACTTAATTGTTGTGCGTTGTCTAGTGTATTGCATAACGATGTCCAGGTCCATAGGTAAGGCTATCAGATGTTACTGCAATGTAGTATGGGTGATGGTGAAAATAAACCTGTCTGGTCAAAGGCTGGCTTGTCAGGATGGGTTCTGTAGGTAATTTCTGCTTTTTCTGTTCTTCCCATTAACTAACTGAGATACTTGTCTCCCCTCATCTTCTTCAATAACTCTGAGATCGTATGAAAAAACCATGAAGTACCTCAAAATTCAGAATGTGCTGGATTTAAATCAAGTTGCCATAAAGGACAGGGATAGCCTCTATGACTGAACAGTTTCTTTATGCACAAGAAGTCTTTTGAGAATTTTGTTTTCTGTCCTGATTAAATGAAATAGTTTGTGTGCCTCCCACCCCCTCCCTTTTTCTTTAAACAACATATCCTTTTTGCCTGAAGTACAATTAGATAGTCAAATGAGCTCTTAGTGCACTAAAAGAAGGCTTGTATTTATCCCTGTATTCTTTCTGAAATTCAGTAATCTGCTGTTCAGCATCTTAAAATGCTCCTGATGCTAGTAAAAATAGGTATTTTTTCCTTTTCTGCTAGATGAATATTCTCACTTATCCAAGTGTTCACCCTTGGGTTAAAGTGTTCTTATTATCTTGTGACTCATCTTTCTCCCTCCCTCTCCTCTATTCAGCGTACTAGCTAATGTTCATTAATCTGTAAAAAATGAGGATGTGTTTTCAGTGCAATATTCAGTTCTCTAAAGTAAGGCCAATAACAAAAATAAGGCTGTTTGAAACAGTCAAAAATAAAAATTGGTGACAACAAATTACAGTCTATGTATTGCACCCATAGAAAATTCTCTGCAATGTACTAATATAGCATCTGAAGTTAATAGTATTTGAATTGCTGCCAATATGCAATAAAGAAAAATCTATCTTATCTTGCAAGGTCTAGTCCACGTTATCCTATTGCTATTTATTGTGTGAATCTGCAGTTTTCAAGTTGTTTTTTAGTTGAAAGATATACTTGGTTTTAAACAGCTTTAGAGAGAGTAAAAACTTTTACTTTCTATAATTTTCTTACCAATTCCATATACAAACATCTGTAGAATATTTTGATTGTATCAAAATCATTGTGACATTTATACCTGATAGAGGAACATCTCTATGGTCTTACTAGACAGACATATTTTTGATGTCATTTTTATTAAATGGTTAGTGTATTTTACTCTTGAAACTTTCATGGCATAGACATGAGTAAAAGGAGGGAAGGTGTTATTGTGTGAGTATTTGTATTGGATTAGTCACTGAATACATTTCAGACAGGGCAAAAACGATACATTTTTGACTATGGATGGAATGCTGTGTCTATTTTGTTCTGCAGCCCTTCCCATCAGAATTATATTCCAATGTACATATAATTTAATTTTGCATTCTGGTAAGATCTATATTATCCTATTTATGTGGAAAATGCTATCAAAAATTTTAGATGTGTATCCTGATACATAACCTTCAGAATTTTTTTTTTTTTTTTTATTTATGTCAACTACTGCTCAACTAAATGTGATGGGATGCAGACAACTGTCTGTGTGATTGTGCAGTGGACATGCTGAGTCACTTGAAGCAGTGATTAAGCATGTGGTGGGAAGGCAGGACAAACCCAGGGGAGCTCAGGTGCACCTGTTGCTGTTGTGACTGAGGGGATCCTTACTGTGGCATGGGACCTTGCTGTTCTGCTGTTTTGCTGCACATGCCATTGTGTTACAGGTGTAGTACTTAAATCCATGAAATTACAGTATGAATGTTAGTACTTTGTTGCATTGAGGTTGTGTTTAGCAAAAATAACAAAGAAAAGCTATTTCCCTTTATACTGTGTGAATTTTTTACAGTTAAATGCTGATGAAGAGCATACATACACAAAAAATCCCTGAAATGCCCACCTAGGAAAGAGCTAACACCAGGAACAGTAAGCTTATGCAGATACTATTTTTGATAGTGTAAATATTTATTATGTGTCATCTATTGCTCCTAAATTAATGTTAATCCTAAGAGTTTTTTTTTCTTTTCCCTGCTAAATATCATAGTGTTACTGTTTGGATTTGTTGCAAGGAATAGACAAGAGCTGGTTTGAGGCAATACATTGAATTTCCAGTGATGAACACAGTGGGATGTCACTGCGATGGCTTCATATTATTAGCTGGACTCGGGAAGTTGCTGCTGGCTACTTCCACAAGAGCATTCCCAGCTGAAGTCCTCAATGCTAATTCCTAGCTAGAATAACTAGCTAAGTCTTAATCATTTCCCAACCTGTGGGCCGCATGCAGGCTAGCTCAGCTCTCATTGCAACTTGTGCAGCCCTGGGACACAGTTAGGGTGCAGCACTGTGCTTACAAATAATGCGGCCCTATGCATAATTTGCAAGGACATTGTGTCAGTTTTCAAAGATTACAACTTGAAAATATGTTATATGCAGTAACTTGCTTCCAAATTTGATGCATGTCAAGGAATGCTTCATAAAGACAGGAGAACTGATAAAAATTTGTCAGTGCTACAAAACATTCTAAAAAATTTAAAACTCAAATGGACTCCTATAAATGCTAATTAGATGATAACAAATCGGATTGCATAGGAAAAAAATTCCTGATGATGAGTTTGTTAAGCAGTGCACAGAAAGCATAATGGGTATAACAAGTCTTGAAATAAAAATACGTATATATGAAAAGTTTTTTTTTCTAAGGCCACATTTGAAATAGGTGTTCAATTCTGAGCTCCAAAGGCCAGTGAAGACAAAGAAATACTGGAGAGAATCTAGTGGACAGCCTTAAAGATGATTAAGGATCTGAAGCATCTTCCCTGTGACAGACCTTGGACTTTTCAGTCTGGAGAAAGGAAATATTACCACAGAATGGCTTTGGTTGGAGGGATCCTTAAAAGACCACCCAGTTCCAATCCCTCTGCTAGGGCAGGGCTGCCACTCACCAGGTAAGGCTGCCCAGGGTCCCATCCAGCATGGTCTTGATCACCTCCAGGTATGGGACATTCCCAGCTTCTCTAGGCAACTTATTCCAGTACCTCACCACCCTTTGGGTAAAAAATTTCTTTCTAATGTCTAACATTTATCTTTCCTCTTTTAGTTTAATATCAGTTATTAATATCTGAAAGGCAGGTGTCAAGTGGAGGGGGCCAAGCTCTTTTAAGTAGTATTCAGTGATCAGGACAAAGGAATTACAGAATCACAGAATCACAGAATTGTAGGGGTTGGAAGGGACCTCCAGAGATCATCGAGTCCAACCCGCCTGCCAAAGCAGACTCTGCGCTCTGCCAGTCAGCCAGTTCTCAACCCACCTCACTGTCCACTCATCTATCCCACACTTCCTCAGCTTTGTTATAAGGATGTCATGGGGGACAGTATCAAATGCCTTGCTGAAATCAAGGTAGACTACATCCACTGCTCTCCCCCTATCCACCCAGCCAGATACAACATCATAGAAGGCTACCAGATTGGTCAAGCATGACCTCCCCCTGGTGAACCCATGCTGACTACTCCTGATAACCTCCTTTTCTTCCAGTTGCCTGGAGATGACATCCAGCACAAGCTGTACCATCACCTTTCCAGGGACAGAGGTGAGGCTGACTGGCCTATAATTGCCTGGATCTTCCTTCTTGCCCTTTTTGAAGACCGCAGTGACATTGGCTATCCTCCAATCTTCAGGCATCTCTCCCGTCCTCCAAGACCTCTCAAAGATGACAGAAAGCGGTTCAGCAATCACCTCTGCCAGCTCCCTCAGCTCCCGTGGATGCATCCCATCAGGTGCCATGGATTTGTGAACATTGGTGTTGCCTAGGCACTCTCAGACCACCTCTTCCCTGACTGAAGGGAGGTCTTCCATTCCCCAGACCCTCTCACTAACCTCCAGGGTCTCAGATTCCTGAGGGGGAGCTTTTTCACTGAAGACAGAAGCAAAGAAGGCATTCAGTATCTCTGCCTTCTCAGCATCCCCCGTTACCAGAACACCCCCGTCACTTAGCAGGGGAGCCACATTCTCCCTAGTCTTCCTTTTACTGTTAACATACTTCGAAAAGCCTTTTTTATTATCCTTTATCCCCTTCGCCAGATTTAATTAATTCCAAGCGGGCTTTAGCTTTCCTCGTCACATCCCTGCAGGCCCTGACAACATTCCTATATTCTTCCCAAGTAGTCAGACCCTTTTTCCACATTTCATGGGCCTTCTTCTTTCCTTTGAGTTTGTTCATGAGCTCCTTGCTCATCCACACAGGTCTCCTGCCACCCTTTCCCGATTTCTTCCTCACAGGGACGCACCGATCCTGAGCTTGGAAGAAGAGCTGCTTAAATGCTGACCAGCTCTCACAGGCCCCTATACTGTCCAACACCCTAGCCCATGGGATAGCTCCAAGTAGGTCCCGAAAGAGATCGAAGTTGGCTCTCCTAAAGTCCAGGGTAGCAATCCTACTTTTTGCTTTACTTCTTCCACTCAGGATCTTGAACTCCTCCATCTCGTGGTCACTACAATCCAAGCTGCCCCCGACCTTTACTTCCCTGACAAGCCTTTCTCTATTAGTGGGAATAATGTCCAGCAGTTCCCCTCTCCTCGTTGATTTCTCAACCACCTGCATCAGGAAGTTGTCTTCAACACATTGCAGGAACCGTCTGGACCATGCATGCCTGGCCCCATTGCTTTTCCAGCAAATATCTGGATAAGGACAGTGGACACAAACTAGGACACAGGAAGTTCCATCTGATTGTGTGACTCTATCTTCAGAATGTGTGATTGTGACCTAATTCATGAATTGTGAGTGGGGAAACAACTGATTGTGACTCTCTACCTCACTATCTTTTTCTGCCCTCCATCTCTAACAGGAATTGAAGTGATTCATTTAGCTAACATGTAATTTTCATATCTGATCTTTCACTGCCAGGACCTTAAGTTCCTAGATACTTCGGTTTGAATAGAAGTATGGCTAATTTTCCCTGAAAATGCTTTTTTTCTGTTGTTCAGTCATCAGACAGCTGAAAAACCATGAAAGCCATATTAGAAAGGATGTTCTAAATACATCAGTCAAACAGCCTTAAAATATTTTAGAGATTCTTGGGTCTGCTCTTCGGAAATTTCATTTAACTAAACTCTGGAGCATCTGACAGATGCTACACATTCTCATCACACACACATTCTGTGAAGGTTGGCTAGTATCGTGGGCATGCACGTGGGAGTAGAGATGCAGAGACATATGCATCATATTTAGATCTCTACATGTGCAAATCTAATTATAATCAGAGAGAGTTAGTACATCTAAAACTTTTTTTTTTCTCCATTTGCAATTGCATTCCCCTCAGATACATCTGTTGGGAGGAAATCTCTGGGCAGTGAAATATTTTAGAAAAGAGAGCAAGAGAATAAGGCATTCAGCAAAGCTTCTGACTCTGTATTGTTGTGGCAATTCCCTGAGTGTAGGTCTACTACACAGTGCCTTTTGTAAAGTGTTTCCCAAGGGAAAGCTAAGCAGAATAAAAGATGGATAATAAGACTTTTTCATTTAAAATAGGAAACCGATGAAAGAATGTCAAAACATCTAATAATCAGAAAACTTTCAGGTGTGAATTTGCACTACAAAATTTGGAAAAAAAAAAAAAAGTACATGAGGACAGTTCTGTTATTATTAAAAAAATAAAAAATAGAAAAAATAAAAAACAGAAACAATAGTGGGCAAAAAGTGTTTCGTTGACATTAACAATGTGCTGTCAGTTTGTTTGTTTGTTTTTTTTACCTACTCCCTCTGTATTTTGATGTTTCTTTTTCTTGATGTTTCTTCTCAATAGCTTACTTCCTATTTTCTTTTCTCATCTATCTTTTTTTTTTTCTCTCTTATCACTGATCTTAGAATAAGTCTTTTTTTCTATCCCAGTATGTTTCTTCTGCAATTACTACTCAGGAATTGCCTCAATTTACGCTTTTTACCCTTATCTTTTTGATTATTTCTTATTTAAAACTGTTTGCTCTAGAAACCGGGATGTCTTTGTTCTGACAGTACATCAACGTCCCTCAAATACAGTCTCCTTTGCCACCAGCTATGAAACTGCTAATTTCATTCACTCCATAGTATTAGTGATTTTTATCCAGATTAAAGTTTAGCTTTGTGTTTTGCATTCCTGATGCTTATCCTGTTTTACCCAAGTTTCATATATGGTTTTTATTCTGTAAATAGTGATATCTCTTAATCTGTCTCTTGGATTCTTTATATTTCTTCAGCTATGAAGTTTATGTAACTCTGTTCCCTTTAGGACTAACCTCATCACTTTGTCTTAGTTCAAATGCAGCAATGCCTTTTTGAAGTTGCAAGTTGAAGTTGTTTGTGTTTCAAGAGTATCTGAAGTCATGGAAATGTCTGTCGTCTTTCTCATGTTTTTTTTTTTCTTCTTTTTTTTCCCCTTTTCAAAATGAAAAGGCAGAAGGGAAATGACCTTATAGTATATCAAGTGTCCAGTCCTGAAGTAGCACTCCTTACTTCGCTTGGTATTATTGCATACTTTGCAGTATTTGCTCAGAATCTTGCATACAAAAAAGTAGCTGCTGTCTTCTGCTCTACTTTTTTTCACACTGAATGGGTTCCCTTGATAGTCTTTGGTACAGCACGTATTATTGAACTTGCTCAGGCCCACTGTGCTCCAGAAGATTGCGTATAAAATCTTTAGCGTCTCTTCACTGCTTAGATATTAGTATGTGGGTATAGCAAAGCTGAAAGTATTCCCTTATTCCCATCCCTGTAGGAAGTTCCAGAATCATGAAAGCTTAATAAATTCAGATTTATATTGCAGAACAGTGAGGATTAAATCAGATATATTCTGAATGTAATAAGAGAACATCTTGCTTAAAACTCATCCACTGAAGCTGTTAACTAAATGCAGTTAAGTAATTGAACAGTAAAGATAAAGAAAGCACATTTGTCTTGTGCTACTTATGGTCACTATATTGGAAATAGTGTTGCTCTTCACTAGTCCCAAAGAGAGGATTCTCTCATCTTGCTGTGTATTTGGTAGACTGAATTTGCTTTCATGAAGCAAGGGACAAAAGGTTCGAAGTCTGGTTAAACAACGAAAAAAGCCTGCCACCGATATTTATTCCTCTCTGTTTGCTGAGTAATAGAGATGCGACAGATGTGGTATGGCTGGGAAGTTTGGCATCTCCTACTAACATCTGTTTGCTGAAGGAGACAATAAGATGTGGGTGTTCAGCATTCCTTATTATACAAGGAAATGAAGAAGAGATTCAAACAGCTGTTCAGAAACACCTCAGAAGCACTCTGCCCTCTCCTAGCTAAACTTCAGTCTGAATAAACCAGCTAACACAAATAACAAGTCTATTCATTTGTATTGTTACAGCATACTTTAAAAACTCCAGTTTCTATTAGCTTCTGAAAAAAAAAAAAAAATCAATCATTGCTTAAGAAACTTCCAGAGTTGATGGGTCACACAATAGCTAGTAGCCAAATGCTAGTTACTGCTGGTAAAAGTTCAGTTTTCATATTGTACTTTTACCTAGGTAGCTTGTACTTCACTCAAACGTTCAGCTAAGCCCAACCTGGATCATATCTTCCTTAAAGAAGTTTTAATCTTTCTTCTAAAAATGTTTGGCTCATTTTGATTTAGATTAAATATTAGGGCTTCCATACTTTTGTTGTGGTTGGTTGTATTATTCCTCAAAAAGCTTTTAAAGCTGCTTTTGGGTGCTCTAAAATTGTATTTCACTTCTAAACCCTGTTTCTGAAATGCTAAGCTATTAGTTAGAACATAATATAAGTACTTCTATTCAAAAGACTACCATGATGGTTCAGAGAATTTTTCCTTGTGAGACTGATAGCTATTCTAATCTTAAAATTTTGAATGTTGAGATTCATTCTGAATTTAATATTAGTCTGAATTTCTAAAGAACTCCATTGCTTTTTACCTGTGCATAGGTGGAGCAGGAAGAAGAGAGGCAATTGAATTGGGCAGTGAGGCTGGTGAGGTATCTGTAGCATAGGTCTTATGAGGAATGCCTGAGGGAATTGGGATTGCTCATTCTGGAGAGTAGGAGGCTTAGAAGAGACCTGCCTGAAAGGAGGTTGTGGAGAGGTGGAGATCAACCTTTTTGCCTGTGTAACTAGAGATAGAACTAGAGGGAATGGCCTCAAGTTGCACCAGGGGAAGTTCAGGTTGAATATGAGGAAAAATTTATTCTTGAAAAAGTGGTCAAGTGCTGTAACAGGCTGCTCAGGGAGGTGACTGAGTCACTGTGCATGGCGGTGTTCAAGAAATGTTTAGATGTTGTACTAAGGTATGTGGTTTAGTGGGGAAATACTTGTAGTAGATGAATGGTTGGACTAGATGGTCTTAGAGGTCTTCTCCAACCTTGATTATTCTGTGATCTAATCAGAAATTGCAAGTAGGTCTAAAATGCTAATCTTAATCTTATATTTTTGGAGTTGTTGATTGATCTTGTTTTCTTCTAAAGCAGACACAGCAACTGCTGTTCTTTTTGCACACTTTTCACTATATATTATTGCCCTCCTAGGCAATAATATGTGGAGACAGCCTTACTAGAATTATACACTGTGAGACAATAACCTCTAGACTGCAAGATTACTATTTCCTGGTAATCTGAAACTGTGCCATTTTCTGACTGAATAAGAAGTCCCAAATTACAAAACACATGTTTAAAGGCTGGCAGCATGACTGTCAGAAAGACAGAGAATGTAATGAACAAATTTATTATTAATACATATCAGATACATTAGCACACAGCAATGTTTTCTACCACTTTGTATTACACGGGCTGCTCCTAAAGTAGTGTCTCTTGTTTTATTATGCTGGCCCATGACATCAGAGGCTGATGTTGGTGATATGGCAGTAGAGGCTGACCCTTCCTGCCAGTTATCTGTTACATGCTGTTGCTTTGTGACAGATGGCAGCAGAGGGGAAGTCTGAGAGAATGGTGTCTGACATGGAAGTATGTATGAAGCAAAGGTGTGTCATGCAGAAAAAATTCCATCCACTGACATTCACTGATGCTTATTCAACAGTTGTGGAGACCAAACAGTGGATATGAGCATAGTGTGGCAGTGGGTGGTGTGTTTCAGCAGTAGTGACAGTGGGTCACCTCCACTGTTGCAGATTTTTACAAGCAGAGTATAAAGACTCTAGTTCAGCTTCGGTGAAAATTCATAGCTAATGGTGGTTACGAAACTGAAAATCAGTGTTTTATAGCTGAGAATGTACTCTGTCAAAATTGTTATTGTGCTTACTGTATCTGTTGTAGTTTTGATGGAAATAGGAGGTATTTTTGAAGCAATTTTTGTAGGAATGGGGAAAGTTAGGAACAGCTGAAATGAGTTAATCATATTTCATGAACATTATGCATAAGTTGAAACTTAGCTTTATTCCAGTGCCTTGCTCAGTTAAATATTAATGAACTTAAACTTTTATTGGTACCCAATTAAATTAAGGAAATTACTTGTAAACTGAATTGGAACTGATCTGTATTTAGGGACCCCCTTGAATATAGTCCCTCATAAGTATAATAGCTTATATTTCTGCCTTAGTTCTACTCCTGTAACTAACTTCTACATCAGTTGGTCTGTTCTGTGCTTTTTTACTTTCTCTTGTTCATAGATCCTTTATTCATGGATCTTGAAGTCAGAATGATTAATTGTTAGTCTTGATGTGAAAGTAAATCTCTTGTCACGCTGCTAGAGCCTCAACGTGCAGATGTCTCAGGTTCTTGACCATTGGGTAAAAATGTAGTTAGTCTAAATTAATCAGATCCCTTGGAAATATACTGTCAAGACAAAAACTGAGAAGAGAAAGGTGATTAAATAAGATTTTGGCTAGTATATCTAACAGAGAAATTAAAAGGCTTTTTTTTTTTTTTTTTTAAAGTTACTTTCTCTAAATTTCTTAATTACATAAATTTGAAAATGAATATATTCTTACCAGCACAACATTAAACATTTATTGGTACCTTTAGACTGGTCTGTATAGTATGAATTTGGAAATTTGCAAAAGAAATACTTTTATACTTTTGACAGTTGCTGGACTTGCATTATCCGTACTTTATTCGGAATTCTTCCTTCTCTGTAAAGAAAGTATTACAGAGTCATTTTCCAGGATCAGAAATAATATAGCATAATGTTGATCAGTTATAACTTAAACTGTAAGTTAATTTAGTTAAATTCTAGTGAAATCAACAGTCTTGATTTGTTACTAGTACTGCACCATAAAAATATGGAAGCAAGGGCTCCATTAAGATCAATTCATTCTCAAACCTCAATTGTTCCTCTTCCATACCCCCTGCTGTTGCATCATGGATGTGCACCTGTTTTTTGGAAAGCTGGCAAATGGCTCTCTTCCAAAGCTCTCTGCCACTGTAAGTTAATGCTTAACTTAGGAAAGGCTCTGATGGTATGAAAATGTAATTATGTGAAAGAGCCTTTAAGAAAACTGAGGTTCTGTCTCCTGTGCATCAAACATAAAGCTTTTCTTTGTTGTTTCTTGCGAGATATGATGCTATCAGTGTGGACATACAAAATACTGTATTTCTTAAGAAAGAAGTGTCTGTCTCACAGGAGATGGTATCTAGTGGAAAATGAATCACTTTGACAGTCAATTAAAATAATGATACTTAATGCTTTATAGCATGCTTCACTTGTAAAACTGAATAAACTTTATTGGTCCAATTTTATTCCCAAAAGTTTTCAAACCTCACAGAGAGCAGAATAGTGGTTCTTCTTCTCTGACCAGGAAAGGATTGCAGCTCATCAGTTATAAAGGTTCTGCAGTGCCTATCTGGGTTTCACTTCTAACTTCCTAGATCTGAAGTTTGTACTACTTATGCCAAACGTGAAAGTATTGATGCCAAAACTTTTTTCACCTATTTGTAAATGAAATGAATGTGTTAAGCAGAGAACTGTCTACAAGTAGGAAGCAGGTGTTTTAGAACTTGATACCTAGTAATTCCCACTCCAATGTTTATGGAATATGGTTTCCTTAGGAAAACACTTTCTATCGTGAAGTTGGAAGCAAAGCCTAGTGATGTTGTCTGTGAAGGAAAATAAAAAAATAATATGTGCAATTCCTAGGAGAAGAGGTAGGAAATGCTACTGCAAGAAGAAAACAAAACAAAAGATTCTGTAGGTGACGCAATTAATGGAGAAATGTTACACTTCTGGAAGGCATCTGGAAGACAGAATTCTTGACTAGCTAAGTCTTTTTTATTTGGTAAAATCTCATTTAGATGAACATAACTGCCTTTGTTTTTAATGATGAACAGTTCTGAAAGAGGATCAGTAAATCCAGTAAATCCAAAAATCAGTGTGTCTTCTTTATCTGCTGATATTTGAGATCTGTCTACTATGGTGGTGTTGGGAAGGGAGGAGAGATCCATGATGCTTGTTTTGGTTCTTATTTCCGCAAATTTCTTTTGCTGGTGTATTCTTAAGTTAACAATTTACTTAGCAGTTTCAAAAACACGGTGTAACAAACTATTCCAAATATGTAACTTTTAAGTCAGCTTTTGTGCTTCTTTTTATAGTAAAAATTAATGTTCTGTCATTTTAACAGAGAAGAGTGGAAATAATGATAAGCAGAGTAACAACAGATATTAGATTTTAAGATACAGAATTTATTTTTAAAATGATACAGTGAATCTTCTCACCCACTGAATGTGGTATTGCCTACAGCATTAGCAGGTCACAGGTTCTATGGTGAGTTATGAACATGCATCTCAGGCTCATCTTGTCCTGCCTGGATAATTTTTTAAAAAAATTTGTTTAGTTGTGGGAGCATTTATTTAATGACCAGATGACCGATGAGTAACCTGTTTGATTTTAGCTTTTGCTTAGCTATGTACAATATGCAGTGTAATATCTCTTGTGAATAGAAATTCTCTTCCGACAAAATACTGTCAGCTTGTAGTTATTCTGTGTATGTGAGCTGTCTGTGATGCTAGAATAAATATGCATAGATGAATGTAGGTATGAGTTAATAGTACACATGAGGTGGACCATAGATAAGAAATTCAAATGCAGTTCAAAGAAGAGTAAGCAGCTTGTGAAGAGCATTAGAAAACATATAAACACAAAGTAGATCTTTGAATGAAAAGGGAAGCATAGGGTTACATCTAGGTCATGGCAACCCAAATATTTCCTTGGGACACCTATGATTCCAATGGTGAATATTTTTTTCTCCTCACTTTAGAATCTACTTGAAGTAGTTTTCATACATTTTTTGTAACATACTCTATATTTTTCTCACCTTTGCAAGTTTATAATCACAGTGGAAATGTCATACCAATAATTTTCAGAAAGTATGACTTAACATTCTTCCCAAGGGTCAGAGTCATCCAGTTATGGAACAGAATTGATACTTAATGGATCAGTCAGATGTATGAGCTGAAACACTTAAAGGAAATGGGAGTGTTGAAATCCATCCATGTTCAGAAGGCCAGTGTATAATTTTCCTTCCACTTCAAGTTCAACTTGTGTCATTTTAACTATTCTCTGTGATATGCTTCCTTCTCTGAAAAGAAGAAAAGCAAAAGTGAGATAGTTTATTACTTTTTCTAGCATTTTTCCTCTAGATTTGACTCAGTTTCTCAGTTTGTCCCTTGTTTATAAAAACAAACAAAAAAAAAACCCACAAAACAACAACAAAAATACCTGAAAACGAGTGGGAAAGAATTATATTCAGCCAGTGATCTTTGTGAATTGTGAACAAGTGAGAACTTGGACCTTTGAGTCTTTGTCAGAGGTTTACGGTCTGGTTCAGCCCTGTTCCATGTCTAGCAGGGTGGAAGGATCCAAACATCCGCGCCTCCAGAAAGGGGAAACAGGGGACCCCTAATAATTAAAAACAGCAGCAATGATCTGAGGAGAAACAAACTAATTTACTAAATATGGTATTGGAATACAAGATAATACATTATCATACAGTATAATACAGTACAATTAGAATTCAAGCTAATAAATCAAATAAAATGAAAGAGAGAGTGTTCAGAAAAGCTGAAGGCCTTACACTAGTGGCACGCAGTCAGGATGAGCAGTAGTGAGAGAGCCTGACTATCAGAAAGAGGGACGTCAAGTGACCTACCGAGGCCTTATATGTTTATCCCTAAGCAGGAATGATAACAAATCAGTGAACGTTCCTCTGGGAATTGTGGTTCTTCTCTTCTGGACAGGTGCACAGAACTGAAGCATTAACTCTTTAATTCCCAGTGCACTACATGATGTTATGACGTGGAATACCAATAACCAAAATCATAAAACCGTAACATCTTTCTCCTCACGTTCTCAAAATTTTGTGCCCCTCTCTGAAATGTAAGTTAATGCAAAACTTTGATTTGCATACTATTGGCACAACTTTTCTCTCTCCTGTGTGTATAGCTTGTTTGCTCTATTAGGGTTGAAAAGATTTCTGGAATCGGAATATTTTCTGTGGACCAAATTTAACAATTCGTAAAGGTTTGTCAGTCTTTGACAACTCTTCATGTTTGAATAGATGCTGCAACAGTTTTATCTTTCTAAAGGTTAGAACCAAGTTTTGGAACAAAAATCAGGCAAGTAAGTATTAAGATCATAAGGATTCATGCCTTGTTGTGTTAAGTATGCTTTCAAAAAAACTCTTTAAATAAAAATATATTAATACAGTGATACTAGATATGCAACACAGAAATGGTAGAGGAACAGGAAATTCAATAATGATGCAAATCTATATAAGTACAGTATCTAACAATTCTGATTAATAAAAATCCATTGTGAAAGGGGAATATTTCTTGTGGCACAGAAGACTGCCTAATTAGCAAGAAATATGGCCTGTAATAGCACTAATTTTTATAATTAGAATTCTTCTTTCCCCACGTCTTCTTTTCTCCTCACCTTTGATGGAAGGCTTTGAATAGCTATACTGGTGATTCTCCAACAGCATCCTCAGTAATAATTTGCTTTTAACTAGATAGTAGGGACCCTGCTAGCTTTTTAAGGCAGGAAATTTCCTACTTAATGTCCCTCCTCAGTGTGGCTGGGCATGCTGGACTACCTACCTAATTCTTCATGTTTGACAGCCTTAGGATTTACTGAACATCTCAGAGGTGAGGAAAAGGAATGATGAGGATTACTCTCTAGAGTCAAAGGATAAAATGAAAAGTGATGCTTCAGTAACTGAGTTATTGGCATTGCCTGACTTCTCTGGGTGGCTTGCTCTGGCTGCTGGACTGGTGGATTGCTAGAGCAAACATGGCTCTGCTGTTAGTAATGTGACAGGGTGCCAGCATGGGAGACTATCTACATTACTAAATTTTATGTCTCTTGTGCAATGGGTTGGTGGATACAGATCACCTTGTTAGAAATGTGAAATTCTTGTACAGCTAGTCTTAATTACGGTATACTATCTTTGGTATGCCTTTATGTGAATAGAATGTTTGACTTCAGTCCAGGCATGTGCGGCCTGTGGGCCACGTGTGACCTGGTACAGTTACAGTGTGGCTCACCCCCCAATCTGCATGCTAAGGGTGGATGTTCTTTTGCCACAGTGGCCTTTGGCACATACCCATAGCTCAGCAATAATCAGTCAGTGTGTGATTAACACTGTGTCAACTGAAAGAAGGTGATGGGAAAGGGCAGTGCTGACTCAAATAATGGCAGATAGTTGCATGCATTTTGTTACATTGGCTAAACACAGTGCTGTGAACAGGAGAGAATACACAGCAGTGCTTTCCAGCTTGATAAAGGAGTTTGAAAATCAGTTTCAAGATTGAAAAAAACAACACCTTATGTTTGCAACACTAGACACTATTTTCAGTTGATATAAAGACATTATTGTAAACTTAAAAACTCCAATTAGATATTCAACTCAAATCTGATCATGTCTCTTTACTGGTGATATCCCACACTTCACAGTCATGCCTTATGTCATAGCACAACGTGAAGTACAAGAAGACGAAAAATTTATCAAAAATCTGGAAAACACTTTGAGAGCTCATGGAAATTTGCAACCACTGTCAAGAACAAGTGTAACGCATTACTTTCTCAAAAACAAGGTCACATATCCCACTAGTTTTGTTTTTTTCTTCCTCTTTTTTAATATTTTAAGAAAAGTATTTAAAATGTTTAGTTACTTATAAATTAACAATATTGTATATTTTACAAGGGTTGCGATGAAAGTAATGCCTCCTGCTTTGTTACGTTGACCCATATGTCAGAGGCACTTGTTGGTGGTATGCGAGTAGAAGTTGAACCTTCCCATCAGTATTCCACTACATTTTGTTGTTGTGCAGTAGATGATAGAAGAGGGGCATTCTGATGAAATGACATCTGACATAGTAGTTTGTAGGAAGCAAAAGTGTTTCACTGAATTTCTCCATGTGGAAAAAATGTCACCTATCAACATTCATTAATGCTTATTGATTGTTTACGGAGACCATCCAGTAGGTGTGAGCACAGTGAGGTGGCGGGTGGTGTACTTCATTTGTGGTGGCATTGAGTCACCTCTGCTGGTGCAAATTTTTATGGGCATGGCATGCAAGCTCTTGTTCATTGCTGAGGAAAATGCATAGCTAATGGTGATGATTATATTGATAAAATAGTGTTTTGTATCTGAGAATTTGTTCTATCAACTAGTATTATTGTGCTGATTACATCTGTTGTAGATTCCATGGAAAAAAATAGGAGGTATTATTTTTGTAGCAACTGTATATGAGGCTCAAGACAATTCGTCTTTACTCATTGTGGCCCAGGCAAGCCACAAGTTTGGACACCATACTTCAGTCAATGAACTTGCTTCTACAGGCTTCTTTTACATAAATGCTAAGAAGGGTTTTTTTGTTTGTCTTTTGATATGACAAGAAGATGTGCTAAGTGTAATAAATGAAAGTTAATGGAAAAAAACTATTCCAGTATGAGGAGTCCCAGAAAGGACTCAGGTTTATAAGCACTTCTCTTATAATCAAGACATATTGATGAAAGCTGATCAAAAAAAAAAAAAAAAAAAAAAAAAAAAAAAAAAAAAAGCACTGAGTACCTTAACCGTTTCCCTACTATTTGTTACTATGTATCCCATCTCACAGAACAGCAGCCTGACCTGTCTTCCTTTTGCTATTAGTATACTTAAGGAAACTGTTCTTCCTGACTTTCACCTCCTTTGCCCGTTTGAACTCCAGCTGAGCACTCCTGATTACTTTCATGCGTGCAGGCTGTGTCTTCTTGCTCCTCCCAACAGCTGTACCAGCTTGCAGCTCCTGTGTACATCCTTTTTCTGTTTACACTCGGAAGCTGCCTGTGTTTATCCACCCTGGCTTTCTACCATGCATCCTTGACTTTCTGTAAAATGGTATGGATTGTTGTTGTGCTCTGTCATGGTCATTCTTGAGCATTAGCCAGTTCTACTGGGTTTCTTTGCCCTTTCAGACAGTTCCCAATGGGATTCTGATGGTCCTTGTAGAGACTGTGCTCTTTGTGTTCCTGGACTATAATACTAGCGATCCCACTCCTGGTGATAACAGTTAAAGCTGTCCTTGACCTCTATTTTGTGCAACTCTTACTTTTTGTTGGGCAACAAGTACAACAGAGAATCTCCTTTAGTCACTTAATTGATCACTTGCATAAAAAATTATCATATCCATAAGTCTGGATGGTTTGTACTTATTTGTGTTGACCATCCAGCAGAAATCAGGGGGATTATAGTTATCCACAAGGGGTGGGTTCTCTGACTGTGAGGCTTTCTTCAGGTGCCCAAAGCTTCATCCTCCTCTTCTTTATTAGGAGGTCTGTAGCAGTCATATACAGCAACACCTGTGCTAGGTTGTCCTCTAATTCTTAACCACAAGTCAGTTTCTTCATCACCCTCCCTGTAGAAAAGCTTCATGCATTTAGTTCCTTTTTACATTGAGCACAGCCCCTCTTCCATGGTTGCCTACTCCTTTTGCTAAAGAGTCTGAGCTCCATTGCACTGTTCCCAGTGTTTCTCACTGAGGCTATAAATCTGCAAAAGTGCACAAAACTCTGATTCCTCCTGCTTGTTCTCCATTCTATGTTCAGTACAGTACAGCACAGCCTGCAGTACAGGCTTCTGATATGGACTTGAGTCGTGCTGCTCTTACAGGGTAGCAGGGTGAACCTCTCACTGTTGTCTAGCCACATCTGTTCTGGCACTTGATCCTTTGCTTCTTTTCAGGTTGTGGTAAGTCTGTCCCAACATATCTGATGGCACTGATGCCATCATTCCCACTGCAGAAATGTGGCAGAATAGTCATGGAATCCCTCATGGATCTGTTCAATGTTCTGCTTTTCACTCCAGTGCCAATGGACCTGTCTACTTGACTCAGTCTGGGGGTGAGAAGTGAAGGTGGGAATGAATTTCTGAAGTCATAGCATTTTATTATGGAAAAAATTTAATACTAGTTCTCAAAGAGTTAGTAGCTCACTTTTGTTTTCTGCCTTAATCCTAACTCTCTTCTGTGTACTGGATAGATTGTATAAATTAGTGCCTGTGAGTAGAGGGTAGAAGTAGCAGGTACTCTTAGAGCATTAAATCACAGAAGCCCTAGAGGATCCTTCTGACATAAAATTACTTGTATCTAACATGAAATATAAACAAAATATTACTTCAGGTAAAGGTGTGAGAAACTTACTGCATTTGATCACTTAGCCGGTCACTACTGAAGAGGAAGGGCAGTAGCTAGAACTGGAGGGAGAGCTGACATGATTATTGCATTAACTTAAAAGTCTTGAATAGTGTCATGATTTTATGATTTTTGGTTATTGGTATTCCACATCATAACATCATGTAATGAACTGGGGGTTTGACTGTTGATGCTCAAGTTGCAGGTGCCTGTTCAGAGAAGAAGAACTGCATTCCCCCGGGGGGCTTTGCGGTCAGCGAGGAGATAGAATTCCAGGCAAGGTCACCTGATGTTCTCTTCTTTGCCTGCGCTTCTTTGTCTCTGCTTCTTCATCTGCTCTTCTCCGTCTGCTTTTCTTCATCAGCTCAACTGGACTGCGCATCTCACCTCAGCGTTGTGGTGAGGTCTATCCACCTTTCGGACACACTCTCATTATATTTCAATTTATTAGCTTCAATTCCATTATATTGCATTATCTTGCATTCTGATACTGTTTTTAGTAAATTAGTTTGTTTCACCTCAGATCGTTGCTGCTGTTTTCAATTATTTTGGGGTCCCCTGTTTCCCTTTTCCAGAGGCGTGGATCTGCGGATCCTTCCACCGCACTGGTCACGGAACCGGGCTGAACCAGCCCATAAACCGTTGACAAATAGTAAAGTCTCTTTTGTTCTTAGTCATGTTTTTTCTTGCCTAACTCAACAAGCCAACAAGATTTTCTTCACAACTTTTCTAATAGTTGTAATCTTCCTTAGTTCTGAATATTTTCTTCAACTGCAGAATGTACAAACAGGCCCTGAATAGACTTTTCTTAGCTTAATGTTCCCTTCAGGGATTCAGATCCACAACTTTCAATCTTTTTTTCTTACTTCAGTCACTGAAAATACCAGCATCTCTGTAAGTATCTCTACTTAGGCAGTTTGTCATGAGGTATTTCTCCTGCTCTGTAAATCTCCTGAAACTGACTTTGTCTTCCTAAGTTCTTTTTTCTAGTTTTATTTTATGCTTAGTTCTATGTTAGTTCCCTTGGTGCAGCCTTGACACTTCTGTGATATTGCTGTTTGAAAAAATAAAATGAACTTTTTGCCTACTCGTAGAAATTGTCATCTGTTCTAACAATTGGGAAATTGAGTTTGTATAAAAGAAGAAACTTCATAGAGGCTGAAGCTCTGATATTACAGGTTTTGTTCATCTGTGCAACGTAAAGAATAACAATCTCATTGATTGGCATAGTATCACTGACATGCTAATGTTGGGCATGTGTACAGTGCGTGAAAGGTCAGGACATTAAAATGTTTCCAGAAAGAGCTTGTCAGGCTTTTTCTAACTATTGTAATATAACCAGAAAAAAAAATATATAAATATATATATGGAAAAAATAGCATTAATTGAAGGGGGGTATTCTAAGGAAATTATTAGGTTAAGTTGTGCTAGTTTCAAAATCATCATGTATGTCTTTTGTGTTATAGAGGTATTCTTCTGGGTTGAAAAGTATTCAGCCCTACCAAAAAGGACTTAGAGGCTCTGGTGGATGAGAAGCTAGATGTAAGCCAGCAAGGTGCTCTTGCAGCCCAGAAAGCCAGCTGTATCCTGGGCTGTATAAAAAAGAAGTGTGGCCAGCAGGTCTTGAGTGATCTTGCCCTTCTACTCTGAACTGATGAGACCTTACCTGGAGTGCTGCATCCAGATGTGGAGTCCTCAGTAAAGGAGAGACATAAACCTGCTGGAGTGTGTTCAGAGAAGGGCCACAAAAAGGATCCAAGAGTCAGAACACTTCCTCTGTGAGGACAGTCTTAGAGGTAGCGCTGTTCAGCCTGAAGAAGAGAAGGATCTAGAGAGTAGTGATAGTGGTCTTTCAATATCTGAACAAGAGAGTGTGTAAGAAAGAAGGCAACAGACTCTTTAGCATGGACTGTTGTGACAGGAGAAGGGGAAATTTTTTTGAACTATAAGAGGGGAAATTTAGACCAGATATGAGGAAGAAGTTTTTTATGATAGGGGTAATGAAGCACTGGAACAGGTTCCCTAGAGACGTGATGTGTCAACCCTAGAGACACCCAAGGTCATGCTGGATGGGACTCTGAGCACCCTGATCTAGCTGTAGGTGTCCGTGTTCAAGCCTTTGACTGGATGACCTTAAGGGTCCAACTCAAACAGTTCAGTGATTCTCTACCTAGACTTTAGCATGAAAGAAAAAGAGCTTTTATGTTCTGTGTGATTTGGGGGGTTTTTGTGTGTCGTTGTCTGGTTGCTTTTCTTTTTTAGTAAAATGGGGTATAACATTGATGTCTTGATCTAACAGCAATTGTTGTAAATGACTAAACAAGTAAAAAGTAATAATGCATTTTGTTCTTACTTTGTATTTTTATCAAAGTACTTGCTTTTCTTCATTTTTTAGGATCACCATTTGATATAGCTCTCGGAATTTTTGTTCTACTCCCCTTGTCTTATCGTAGGACCAGATAATATTGTCAAGTTTGGACTTTTCTCTGGTTTTCAATGGCAGTTGTCTCAGGAATATTTCTTTGTTCTGGTGCCGTTCTTCTCCATCACTTAACGTGAAAAAATGCTGCAGTCATAGTGGAATTAGTAGTTTGCCTTTGTGTTAAGTCTGATTTACTCTTGTTTGCAATGCAAGTCAGGCTCCTCAGCCTGAAAATGAAGTCAGAAAATTGTTGATATCCAAAATAATCAGTGACTAAGTATTTTAGAACAGTATTTAACCACTGAATATGAAACTGATAGATTTCAGGGAATGATGAGGAATAGAAAATCACTGGCATTCTTCACTTAAGAGCTGATTATTTGCTTTTATTTTACATGATTATTTTATTTTCTATCCAGTGTTGAAACATACTGACTTCATTACCATCAGATCAAAGTGATTGACTGCCACAAATAAAATCTTGGAATGAGCAGGATGTCATAATACTGTTTTAATATTAAATCTAAAATACTGTTTTTATTTCAGTGGTGCTAGTAAAGAAACTTTATGCTTCTGGTTTGCTTGTCAGTTTTTTCCACAGTGCATGACGGGAAGTACTGTTTACCACTTTTTAGTTTTCTTCTTGTTCTTTGAATTTTCTGTTTGTGTTGTTGATAACATTATTGCAGGGAAAAAGAGGAAAAAAGATGCACTTCTGAGCTCCAGTTTGTTAATAAAAGATGAAAATCATA
The DNA here is from genome assembly GCF_023343835.1 of Lagopus muta. Taxonomy (NCBI): domain Eukaryota; kingdom Metazoa; phylum Chordata; class Aves; order Galliformes; family Phasianidae; genus Lagopus; species Lagopus muta. The sequence goes on from NC_064433.1 coordinate 93,974,831, forward strand.
TGGCTACAGAGTATGAGACACGTCTTTTCATTGACTTTTGATGATCTTCAGATGCCAAGGAAGACTAGGAAGTATGTTTTAGTTTGCAAGCTTTAACATGATGCATTAAATTCTTACTGACAAAACAGCTGATTGAGATTCTGCTTCTATCATGTATACTTTTCCTATCTACTTAGTCAGAAAAGTTTAGAAATCTACTTTTTCCTATATTTCAATATCTAGCTTCTTATCCTATGCAGAAAACTCTCCTCATAAAAACCAATAAAGCTGAATCACAGCTTTGGAAGTAAACAGGTATCTGTAAATTCATCTTTGAGATAAAACATACGTACAGAAATGCAGAAACAAGGAGACTAGAAATGAGAATAGTGTTTAAATGAAAACTGGTTCATGGCATGTGTGGTGAAATTAGAGAATTCTCTTCATATCAAGATTGGGAAGAAAAGAGTATCCAGAATTCTGTGCTGCAGAGTGCTTTGTATGCTGAAAATTACGAATATGTGAAACATGAGAAATGAATGAAAAAATTCCTTGACAAAAATCTATCATAGGCCCTTAATTCAGAGACAGCATCTTCAGCTGAGAAAGTTGCAAGCCTTCATTTGCAAACTCAGGAATACTTGAGGGGGAATTATTTTTTCATAATTTTGTTCTTGTTTATTTCAGTGGGTAATCTCTACTGTCTGCCACAATTACTGGGCTAGATGGGGTCTTGACCTAACCCCTATAGCTATTTTCATGTATGTTTATCTTCTAATTTACATTGGTAAAACTTATGATCCTCTCTGTCCTTACCCTCCCACCAACATTTTAGAAAATGTCAATTTGAGTTAGCTCATCTCTACAAGCTTCTTCTATTGACAATAGAAGGAAGGACTTCAGCTGTCTTGGGACTTAAGAGTTGCTTGTGGAGTAGGAAGGCAACAGAAATCACTCCTGTTTTTCACTGACAACAATTGAAACATAGTGGGTTTATTTTCCTTATCCTAATGCACAATTTAACTTGAAGCAACATGTAACAATTGACTACAACAAACAAATAGGAGGAATGATGAGAAGCTGAAGAACAGAGAGAACTGTGATAAAATCATTACAAGATTCCAGGTGACTTCTATCACCAGTTTTGTGAAGAGAATGATGCATTAAAAGCAAAGTAGTATGAAATAAGACATTCCAGCATATGTGAAAGCACTGTGGAAATACTGCAAACAGGAACCCCTTGAGAAAGCCAGTTCTCTCATGAATTGTCAGACTGAAATACTCAGAGCATTTAATAAAAAAAAAAAAAAGAAATATGAGGTTTATAGAGTGGAGTCATGCTTCTGTGCATCATCTGTTTGTGTGTTTAAATGCGTAAAGATCCCCAAAATTGTAGAGATGGGAACATATGTTTGGACTACCTTAAGTTTCTAATACTGAGATGAGGCTCTTCTTTCCTTCCAGCTTCAAAGAGAGAATAATTGCTTTGAAATCTTGACATTTAAATTAAGGGATCTTGCTCACCACTTCACTCATTACAGAACTGCATCAAACTGTCGTGCTAGGTTATTTTAGGTTGTTCAGATGCTGTGTAGACTGAGAGTGGATTCTTTACATGTATTGTCCATTTGGGTTGAAGATAAATGGAAGAATATCGATAAATGGAACATTAAAGTGTGCTCCTTGACCATCAAGTGAAAAGAGGTTGTCATATGTAACCAGAGGTGGTAGAAAAAACATGTATGCAGTTCTATACCTATACACTTATATGTAAATATATACAAGAAATCTAGATTGAGTCTCATAGGTCTTGGGAACAAGGGGAAACAGCAGAAGCTTTATTGCTGAGTTTGTTTGCTCTTGCAGTTCAGCTTTGCTAAGCATTGCAAATACATACAGAACGCTAATGAGAGAATAGCTGTTGGCATCAGAGAATTGCATTTATTAGCACAGTTTCAGTCTGAACTAGCTACCATACTAACAAAAGCAATAGTAAATATGAGGATCAAAGGATGAACTTGATTTACAGTTACCTCTGTGCCACTGAAGTTTATCAAATAATTCACACATAACAATGAATAAAAATACTAACATGAAAGGAGAAGTTAGATCAAATCTACTTCCCTAGTGAAGAGCACAAATAATTAAATGAGTTAAATGAGAAAGGGAGGAGAATAAGGGTGATGATCACAAAATTTTGGGAGGATAAAAATTAAATGTCTTATCTACACTCAGTGTTAAGATTTATAGTGATAATGGTAGAAGAGTATTATTTTCAGGTAATATTAGGTCTTAACTTTTAGTATCTAATTGTGGGTTAGCGTGCTGTTTTCAAGTGGAAATTTATCCTGATGATAGTAACAGGAGTTGGAACAATGGACAGTGTCATTTCAGCAGCTAATTCCTTGAAGCTTAAAGATGATTCTATGAGGGTTAACATAAGGGGTTTGTGGCCAATTTGTTCAGAATAAGAAATATTAAGTTATCTCTATTGAAGATATTAGGGCATGCAGCAGAGAAGAATGAATCTCAGTGAAATAAAGCATGGACGATTTTCCTAATGAGTCATTAAATCAAACAATTGTAAGTCTTGTTTCTTCTTGCTGTTTCCTTTATCTTTGGAAGAGGGAGAAAAATCTGGTAAAGTAAAAAATGCTGAGCTCTTTCAGAAGATATTGTATGAACTACTTATAGTACTAATATCTGCGGTGGTAAAAAAAAAAAAAAAAAAAAAAAAAGATGTTCATTTCTGTATTTCTGTACTATTTGTTTTTTATTTACAGCAGACAAGGAGTTTTGTCACTGAGGAGCACCTGTTCTGCAATTCTGATAGTGCAGCAGGCTTTTGGCAACTCCCACTTTCTATAGAATGTGTGTTATCTATGTTTATTACCTTGTTTGGATGACACTTTCAATTGGCTTCCACTCAGATTGTCTTCAGCGCCAACACACTTCCAAAAGAGACTTTCATCTTATGACAGGCTTGAATGGCTTTTTTGGCCATGCAAATGATATGATGTTTTCTAGCACAGATAACAATGAACAGAGTAAGTGCATGCTATTTGGAGCAAGTTGGCTTGAATGTTACTGAGGAAATATGATTTTGGAGTGAAGTAGATAAATCTTTTAGGATGCATAAGTAGGAAATAGCATTCGACTTAACTGAAACAAGCTCTAAGTCATGCCTTCTGGTTTGAAAAATAAACTAACTTCAACATAAACAAATGATAGTGTAAGTCTTACCAAATTTAGTAAATCTCAACAAATTCAGATAATATAAACTTCTTGAGGCAGAAAGCAATTCAGATATCTATGTATGGGAGTGTTGGAACAGCCTTGATGCTTTAGGGTAACCTGCTTGGCCTCAAGCTGCTTGTCTCAAAAGGGAGCAGGTGCACTGTAGTTCCTGTGTGTCACATTTGCTGCAGGCCTATGTGAGTGTTATTGATACAAAAAATATCTAAAAATTGTATTAGCTACATACATTTAGTCAAGTGAGTAGTACTGAAATGGATCACAACATTGCATATGTGATTGGACACTAAATCACTAATATATCTTAATAATAAACCCTCATATTTGTCTTTTTTGATGTGACATTTTAATAAGAAATTTGACAATATTTTTTGTCATAGCTTTTTGTATAGCTTTATAACTTCTACGACTCAAGAGGACATCTGTAGATTTTAATCATAGTGGTGTTTACTATGAAGAACTAGGTGTGAAGATTTTAAATTCTAGTATATAAACACAATGTTAGTGAAATTCAGATTGCTAAGACATCAGATTTATCTTTGTTTTTGTTCTCATCTGTTGTGTGTTTTTTTCTTTCTAATTTTATATATATTTTTAAACAAGCATGTCTTTTAACAAGAGACTTCTAAGCAACAGTCAGAATGAGAAATCTTTATGGTGGATGATAAATTTTGTATAAACTGTCCTGGTAACATTTTGTTATCTGCCAGTTGAATTTAGCAAATCAGAGCAGAGCCATTAATGAAATATGCCAGAAAACTGTACAAGACTGCTGAAGAACATTAGGTTGTATGTTTCAGCTTCCATCAGAACAATGTCTATAGCAGTAGGACTGAAATTATCTTCGTGTGGCCAGTGATATCATGGCTACTTTTTAGCTAGCTTATGCAAAAAGCATCTGTATTTGTGCAAGTAGAAGTATATGTGTCCCAAGTGATCAGTCTCTGTGTCCTAAGTTTGGAAGAACAATTTCCAAATTCAGTAAAAGAATGTAGGAAACAGGGAAGAAAAGTAACTGTTGATATCATCAAAGCTGCTCTTGATGGATATTGGTAGCAGGTAACAACTGAAACATTTTTTTATCTTCTTTCTTGGAAAAGCAAATATGTTTCTGCATCTCACTGCTATATAAACTTGTTTCAACATATATGGGCTAGTATAAGCCATCTGGAAAGTAAGTGCAGAATTTTGAGATGAGGATTGTTTTGAAGTTTTCATAGCAGAATGCTCAGTTTACTTCTGAACTGTTTCTGACTTTCAATGAAGACTTTAGTTTTCAGAGGCATAGAAAATCCCCAGAAAGCCTTGGCTCTGGAAGAGCACTGTGATAATCTGTATCCGTGACACTCTTGATTTAGTAGCATCACAACTAATTTTAATTATACTGTCAGATTTTGTGGGTTATGTAAGCAGAGAGAATGTTGTTTTAGCAAAGGAATAGAGCTCATTTTCTGTATTTCCTCATTTGGTAAGGAAAGAACTGAGATGGTAGTGTTGTTTTTTTTTTTTGTTTTTTTTTTTTTTTGCTGTTGTTATTGTTTTTTGTTTTTTTCTTTTTGGTTCTTTGGTGCTGGAGGTTACAACCGTTACAACCTTTGAAAGCTATGCAGAAATGAAAAACTCTGGAATAGTAATTATACCTTCTTTTTTTTTTTTTTCTTCCTGTGACAGTACTATATATTGTTTAGAAGCATGAAATTGCTAATCAGAGTATTGTTAATGGATCATTACAAGTGTGTGTGCATGAACAGAATAGTTCATCTGGTTATTATATTAAAATATTTAAAATATTTAGATTTTATTTTAAAATAAAATATTTAGTTGTAAGAGCCAATCTTTTTGGAGAACATAGTATATACTGTAGGTAAAAGTTGACCAGATTGGATTTACAGCAGAATAAAATGTAGCTTTTTGTTTGCACCATGCATTAGACCCCTCTTGATGATCAGTAAGGTTCCTTCCTCCCTAAGCCATTCTATGACATGATTCTGTGTGAAGTGAAAGAAAACTATAATTCCTATGATAGGGAAAGATAGCAAATTCAGTACTGTTTTCATTTGAGAACACTTAATTTTCTCTAAAAGCTGGAAAGAAATTTGTCTTTACAAAATTTCTTTCAAGTAGATCCCTTTGTAAGGAAACATCAATATTTCACAATACCACAACTGCTTTGCTGCTTCTGATTCAATCGTGCATGACTGGGCTCTCTCTCCTCATCTTTCTTTCTCTTTCTTTTGGAATTTTTATTTTGTTCATTTGAAATAATTGTGTTTATGCTCAGATTTCTCAGCAATGAACAGGAAGAAAAAAAGAAAAATAGGATTCATGTCAACTGCAGTGTTAGATGCAATTTGCTGTTTGCCATCCAAGATAATGAAAGTCTTGCTGTAAGAACAATGATTTCACGAGAATATTTGAGAACTACTTAGAAGTGAGATTTATGGTAATACTTCTGCTGAAGTTTAATTTTTATTGTTTAATATTTTAATTCCTGAGATGCAAGAAAGTATGATGAGAAATTGTACTGTTTTCTTAGCTTTGATTCAGTAAGATGCCACAGGGAAGGAGGAATAGACCTAAGGAATGAATCAGTAAAATCTATTTCAGATTGAGTACTAACAAGAGGGTATTTGTAAGTAGTAGAAGTCAAAATAGGGATAGAAAAGCAGGGAGATGAGCTATAGATGCTCTTTATACTTCATACTTTAATTATGCTTTCAATTACTTAGATAAGATGTTCTGTTTTTCATCATCGTTCTGGTAGAATGAAACAATTCGACAGTGAGCTTCTAGAGCATCTGGGGAAGAGACAAATAACAACCTCCCTCTGTCCCCATCAAATCCCAGCTATTTATTCTTAATGATGGAATTCAGTACCAATTTTTTATCAGTTAAGAAAAAGAACTAAGAATTCTTTTTTTCATGACTGAAATCTCACAAATTCAACTTTTCAAATATGTGCATATAATATAGACAGACAAATAGACAATAGTAGAAGAGATGCAAGTGTTCACTATGATATGTAAGAAATAAGCTCACAACAATACTTGTAGAAACACAGATGAGTCATCAAGTATATGTTGTTAGAGACAAACTGTGTAATAGCATCTTTATGACATTATTTATCTCTAAGAAAATAATCTAAGTACTCCTGTTTTTATTTCATTATGCTTGCTTAGAACACTAGTCTGTTTTGTTCAATTATTTGAATTTTTCTCATACAGAAATACTGTAACATACCTGTTTTGTATACTGTCTGTGTTGGAGTTTACTGAGACAAAATGCCAACATATACCTACAGTTCTTTTCTTCTTTAAACTCTAGAACTGATCTGTAATGTCTCAATGAATCAAAATTCTGCTGCTCATCTGATGGAATTTGTTTTCACTCCTACGTTTTCCTGATTTCAGAGTAATAGTCAACAAAAACATTGTTGACATAGTTTAAAAATATTGATTTTTGCACTTAAAGTGCAATAGAATTGAATTATTGGTATCTCCCTCCAGTAACACAGATGTAATAAAAAAACTCTAGTGCTCAAATTATTTGAGTTTAAAGAGCCAGCTGCAAAGAGTAGGTGGGGGGATGGTATGAAGAATAGGAACAGGTTCTCTTATGGCAGCTTTCATCCATGGTACTATTTGTTGCTGCAGAAATGAGGTAAGAAGACAGCTGTTTATGCAAATAAAATGTCTTACAAATCCACATGAGAAGGTGTGTGCACAGCACTTATAACAAAGAAATGTTCCCTTATGCCCATACTGCGTCTGTTCCCTGAATAAATCCCACACCAACCTAAATTCCTATCTGCCAACTTGTGTTAATGAATATGGAACTTGCAGAACAGCTAATGCATAATGAGAGAAAAAAAAAAAAAAAAGAAAAAAAGAAAAAAAAGAAAAAAGCATAAACATTGCTTTTAGTTTGGAATGAATGCATGACTAATCCAAATTAGATATACAGCACTGCCCATTTCAAAGGGCAAGCTCTCTGGCTGGCTTTGCTTGTTTGCTTGCTCTAGAGAGAAAAGCAGATAAATACAATGAAAACTTGGTTGAATGCAAAGAGAAAGGGAAGAGAGAAAAGAATAAATTAATTTATTTCAAATTTTAACAATCTATAATACAGAAATACAGTAATTGTTGTTTTGAAGTCCAGTCAATGCATTTCAGTTTCTTCAGGTACAGAACATTTCTTGCTGCAAAGGAACAAGTATGGTATATAGTGTCAGGAATTTGGTATGCACTTGTTTTTAATATTTATTTTAGATCCTGGCAATCTTGTTTATTTCATGAGGGAGAGGGATAGGTATAGCTGTAATTGTGTACTTAGTTTCAATACATTTAAATGCAATTAAAAAAAGCAAATAACGTTTCTGTTAGTTGGCTTCTCTCAACACAGAAATGAAGACAGAAATTTATATGAGAAACAGAACCAAAATGATTGGTCCTGTGATGACTCATGAATGTTTCTAACTAGTTATTGCCATAGATTCACTGTTTATCACACCTGTAAAGCTCTCTGATTTATATAAGTCAAATAACAACTAATTTGTTGGGTTTGGGTAGATCCTCTGGATCATTACCAATTCTTATATGCTACAATTTAAAATACTGGCATACAAAAACTTTTAATAAATGAATAAAAGGAAAACCTGTTATTTCATTGACTTTAATTGAATGAATGTTTGCAACTGGAAAACATGGGGTAAAATATTTGCTCTTGAGTGCTGAATAGCAATCACTGACAATCAAGGTTATTTCATTGTCTTTGGCAGTGTTCATTTTCAACATCTTGGAAGACAGCTGAGGAAATCAGATGATAATTTAGCATTTCATATCAACTTCATGATAAACTGAACCATATCACACATGATACTGAAGTCTTTTGTAGAATACCACAACATTTAATCTTCATTTAATGTTACTGAATACATGCTATTCATTGTTAGCAAGTTCTGCTAGCTTTTTGTAGCTGAAATTCTTGTAGGTAGAACTCCAGATAAAGACGTTCAATCTTGCATATCATTGACACTTTCTATAAAGCTTATCAAGTTCTTTCCTTTTGGCTTCAGTAAAGAAAAGAAGCAATAAGAATCCAGCTTGACAGGCAAGAACATATGGGGAAAAGATAATATAAGAGTTCTGAGTACAAGACTTTGCGTAGTGTTTCTTTGGACACTCAAATATATATTACTTCATTCCTTAGGAAGGGAAGCTAATCTCTCCTACAAGTTTTATCATGCAGAACAGTATTACTACTGATACCAGTCAATAGCCATTTTTTAACTCTGGAAACCGATCATATTTATTTTCCTCACTGAGGGTATATTCCAACTGACTGATGAAAGTAGTTGTCAGTACTTTGTGGGGGCTTGTTGCTATAATAATGATGAAATATAAATCTGTAAAATTTATTGACAAAATATTTACAACAGAAGAAGATGGAGCATAATAATTCGGGTTTTGTTCCAGTTTACTCTCGGAAACGTTCTAGTGATTTAACCTCCACCTCTTTCTTTCATAAAAATTGTGACAGATTCTAAAAGTTGCAGAGATGATTCTTTGTACAATCAATGAATATACGGATGATATATCCAGGAATTTGGCTGATATAATTATTATACTAGAGTAGGAAAGAAGGACACTCACCCTATCCTAAACTAACATGGTAAACTCCAGTAGAGTGAATCTCCAAAAGAGATCCTTCCCACTGGTAGTCAGCCCTTAAATAGGTCTAGGAGAGGTGAAGCCAGGCTCCACCCCTTCCAGCAGCACAGGTGAATTGCCTTCACCTCTGCTCCCATGGCTGACTCATTGCTCGCCTCAGGTGATCAGAGGTTCAGGCTGTGATTCAGTAGCCCCATACATTCTTCTTTTCTCACAGTGGTGAAACGTGGGGGGAAAAAGTGCATACAGAGTAGTAGAGATGTTATTCTTGTTTTCAGTTCTAGTGTTGGTGTTGCAGAAACCAATAGCATCCACCACCTTTAATTTTAGGGATGGTCCTACTGGGGTTTTATATACCCAGGACAGAGCAAATACAAAGCTGAAAGGATTTAAAATGTTTCTACTAAAGTCAGTAGTAGTAATCTGAGTATCTGAGAACTGAAACTTACTCCAATTCTTCACTTAGTCCATCAAACAGCTGCACGCTATACTATGAGGGTTTTTTCAATGTCAGCGTCACTGGAAAATTGTGGTAAAGCTTTCACAGCCTTATTACAGCTAGAAAACCAATTCGTAATCTAGAGGCTTAATGTTACTATGACTTCTGGGAAGAAATCTAGATTTTCTCTTTAAATACAAGGGCAAATAAAATCAAACAGTAAGAAAAAATAGCACTGCAAGTAGAAAATATAGCTGTAATGTCTCATTTAACAATAACTTTGGAATAGACAATCATGAAATAAGACCTGATCAATCTCCACTGCAAGCTAGCTAAATTCTACCACCAGAGAGAGACAAGCCACAGATTAATGGCTGGGAAGCAGTTTTTGTGTGGGCATATCTCGAGGAAGATGGCTATCTCAGGGAGTACTGCACATGACTCTTACCCAAACGCCCAGGAATGCCACACTGGCAGAAGAAGGACAAAAAGGGGACCTACAGCCATGAGATTAGTTTTTTTGACAACAGATTCCTCATGACCTGAGACCTGCATGTTGAAGAAGAAGGGATGTCTGATATCAGAAGCTGATGTCTGCATGCTGATGGACTCTCCTGGGCCTGCTACTGGAGACCTGTTGCTTCCTTCTGGACTTACCCTGCTTCTTTCTCCTGGCACCTGCTTGCTGCCCAGTGGCAGCCATGCTCTCCCCCTGCCTTTGATTGAGATATACATAAAAATTATTTTTTAAACAAACTGAAACAAAACTCCTGAAAACTTATCCCAGTTATCAGCTGAGAATGACTTAAGTTTGGTATTGCCAAGGTTTTGGGTTCCTTCTTTTTACCCCACTGTGAGATCAAGACCTGCTATTTCTTTGCCCAGTTAATTTGGGCCGTGATTACTGACTGTCCACTTTCCCTTAATAAAACAAAGTTTATCACTGACCAGAGAAAATTACGTTTTACTATCTCATTTAGAGTAGAAGAGGAAAGACTCTAGAAGACTTTTCTCTGTGATACTGATTCTGGTGACTGTAGGTAGATTGCCCAATAGGTTACTCCATATCCAGAAGAACCCTTCCTTCATTGCATCTGGAGGAGTTCCCACTGTCCTACTCATACCCCTGAGTCCTGAGTTTGGGGATGCCACTTTAATGGGTTAATACCAAAGGCAAAGGCCATGGGAAAGGAATCAAGTCCAGATTCTGTTTTGCCATGCATAATCAAAGGACCAGATTTACAGTTACAGAAAACTCCAGGTTTATCAAACTGAAGGCTTGATTAAATGGCTTTTTCCCCTCCCACCCAAGCAAAGGAAAAACTGTGGCTTTATCCCAACTGGTAATAGTGTATATATCTTTCAGTTCCATCAGTAAAGCTCTTAAGGACTTGCGTACACCATCACAAGATTACTGATTAGTTGTTGAATTCAAGCAAGTTTTCACATTATTGATAACCTATGCTGGAACAGCTGCTGTCATCCATTTTATTATGAGGTGCTTTAAGTCTTAGAAAACCCGGTGGAAGTTTTTGAATGAAGAATCCTGCTCTTTTTTTTTTTTTGGAAAAAGAACAAAGAAACAAAACATTAAAAGTATAGTGACCCCTAAAAATTCTAAGGCCTGCCCTGCAGTGAGTAATTGCTGGAGGAGGCTGAAGTGTCTGGGTAGATCAGGATTTGATAGAAGAATCTGTTCATAATCCCTTTATCTCTGGAATTATATATCATGGAGTTAGCTTTCTTATACTCTATTCTGTTATCTGGAATTGTAAAGTGGCTCAACAACTTCTCAGAGTTACAGGAGGAGTTTTCATGACTTTCAAGTAACTGTATAACTGGATTGCTACCTGGTATGTGATTCTGTATAGTGGCAGCTACAGATTTTGTCTGGATTAGCCAATGACAGCATTCCAGTCACCTCGGAGATCTTGCTTTAAAGTATGAATTGCTAAGTATGTATAGAAACATTAAAAAATTATTTATCGGTCTGCAGAAGAAGCAAATTTGGCTGGAGGGTCCCAATTTGTATTGCTACCTGGGAAAGTTTGTACTAAGGGTCTCTATTTCCCCTAAGAGTCAGTGTAAGAGGCTTCTTGGCCTGTCATTTTATGTAGACTCATCACTGTGACATCTCTATTGAAAAACCTACTGAAAAGAAGAAAGTAAACACAAGAGCCAGGGGACTGGAGATGGCAATTTTTCTTTTTCCTTTTGAAAGCAGAATCTTTTCAAAGAAATGGTTCTTTTTAACTTCAACTTATCAAACCACTCATTTCAGACAGGGATGCCACTGATGCTGAGTTAAGCATATTGTTCTTTAAGAGATTTATGGGGGCAGGGAGATACTATGATTGTTCTTTTATAGAAAATTCATAAGGAATAAAATACATTCAACCATTAGTGAAGAAAGCTTATCAATTAAAAGTCTAGATGTCAGTTAATAGATCGTTCCCTGCTAAAGGATCATCTGCTTGTGTTCATTCAAATAGGTGCAGACGTATTCAAGTTGTGAATCCATCTCCAGTTAATGATACTTAAGCGTATGTACTCTATACTGTGTTCTCTGATTACTTTGATAACTACATAGACTGTATTCTTGATGCAGTGGAGTTTATCGATTGATTTTTTACTCTGATACTTCTCTTTTACCTGATTTGTTTGCAATACTCTCCTGGAATGGTAAATATTCCTATATTTAGTGTTTTAGTCATTGAATTTCAACTTTATTTGCAGACTTTTATAAGGACATCCATGTAATGGGCTGAAGTAAGCATTTATTGCTCTGGTCCCACTGAAACATAAAACTTTCTACAACAGGAGTAGTAGATGCTTGATTCACCTCTTACCCCCTGATTATATTTGTTTGATGGTAAGGAAAGGATTTGTCCTTGGAATATTGGATAGAGATATACTTTGTGCTTCAAAAGAAGTATTTTAATGGGAATAGGCTTTTTAGCACAAAATCATTACCTGAACCATTTTAGATCTTTTTGCTATCTGATGGAATTGAAATCAATATGTCAGGCTATAGATTCAGAAATTAAGTGCAAACTTAATTTGAGTATTGTATTGGTTTCCAGAATAACACTCTAGAGCTATTTAGCCAATAAATTACTTCTAGTTAAAAATTTTCTATTGGTATTTTCATGATGTACTTTCAACATATTTCCATTGTATTTATATATTACCTTCACTCAGTTGGAGAAAATTCACACTTAGCAAATATATAGCAAGATAAGACTGGAATGCTAACTATATAAAATAAAGACCTCATATAAGGTTTCTTCCTTTATCTCTAAAGGTAACAATTAAAACAGCTTAAAATGAACACATCTTAAGAACTAAACTTGTCTCATGAGCTAGTGAAGTAACTTTAATGTCTAATTCACTTGCATATCGTAATTGCTAGGCAGGCATTGTATTAAGTTCTAACCTTTTGTGTGAGGTATTCTTGAAGTCAGCTAATCCTTTTATTTGTCACCTCTTTGCACAGTATAATTGAGAAGAGAGATTTGTCTGTACAAACATACCTTTTCAGAGACTTCAGTGGTAATACTATTGCATTATTAAACACCAATATAATTATTTTAAGCATAATTATAAATACAATAAAATTATCACATTCCAAGATTTGAATCTGCTCACAGTGAAATTACTGCATACTTTTTCCTTATCTTCATTTAAAGCAACATTTAAAGGTACAATGTGAAAGAACTCCCTTCAAGCAGTTTTGTTCAAAAATCAGGAAGATGAAGTTGAGACAGGTGAAGAGGAATCACAGAATCACAGAATGGCCAGGGTTGGAAGAGACCTCAAGGATCATGAATCTCCAACCCCCTGCCACATACAAGGCCACCAACCTCCACATTTAATACTAGACCAGGCTGCCCAGGGCCCCATCCAATCTGGACATGAATACCTCCAGGGACGGGGCATCCACAACTCTGGGCAGCTGTTCCAGCACCTCACCACTCTCTCTGTAAAGAACTTCCCCCTGACATCCAACCTAAATCTTCCCTCCCTCAACTTAAAACCATTTCCCCTTGTCCTGCTGTTATCTACCCTTTCAAAGAGTTGATTCCCCTCCTGTTTCTAGGCTCCCTTTAGGTATTGAAATGCTGCAATGAGATCACCCTGCAGCCTTCTCTTCTCCAGGCTGAACAAGCCCAGCTCCCTCAGCCTGTCTTCATAGGGGAGGTGCTCCCAGTTCCCCTCATCATCTTTGTTTCTCTCCTCTGGACCCTCTCCAACAGCTCTCTGTCTTTATTGTGCTGGGGGCTCCATACTGGACGCAGTATTCCAGATGGGGCCTCACAAGAGCAGAGTAGAGGGGGAAAATCACCTCCCTGTCCCTGCTGGCCACCCCTCTTCTGATGGAGCCCAGGATACCATTTGCCTTCTGAGCCTTCCAAGGAGACTCATAAGGGATAATAAGGTAGTGTACTCACAAACAAAGGCAAATCTGAAACATCCACCTATTATCTGCAATCAGCCCACAAATCAAGGGTTGTACACTTTGGTAAAGCTGAAATGAACAGGCTAAGGCAGGAACAAGTTGCTACTTGCCAAGACTGAGTGTAGCAACTCCTCAGCCTATGAATCCAGTCACTTTAATTTTAAGTGAAAAGAATTCATTCTTAACTTCATTTAGTATAAGATTGGAAATGAAATATTCATCAGCTTCTGAAGAATTCTCTGACTTTGTATTTTAGGAGTAATCCTTCTTCTGTGGTAGATCTGAGCTCAAAACACTTCAATTAAGCAGTAAGAGATGTGACTTATTGTGTAGTAATTGACAACAAGATATACCATTAGTTCCAAATATCCCATCAAGATTTTAACATCGAACTGTCAAACTGATTTTATAAAAATGATGTTTAAAAGCAGAAGAGGTGAGGAGCTTAACAGTTACCTGCCTTGCTGCACCTCATTTTTCAGTTAAAACAAAACTGTAGTCAGTAGTGCAAAAATTTTATCTAATAGTAGCTCACTGTGAGGAAGACCTAAAGCTATCATTGCTTTGCTATGTTAGTGAATTTTACATCACATAAAGTGTCCTGAATTAGCAGTCAATTGCTCATGGAAGGCTGTGTGCACTCTGCTAAAACTCATTCCATGCTTATTCCTAGTAATGTAAAGTTCCTGAATGAATTACTATTTTTATTAAGTACAGTGTTGTAATCAGGGTTGCAAGGTAGTCTACAAAATTGTGAAATTATGGTGGGCCAGGAATTGCCATGTAAACTAAAATTTTTGCATTTGTCTCTGGATTGTCATTTTCTTGGAGTTTAGTTTGACTACCTAGTCAACACTGAGAAATGCTTCAGCAGAGCTTCTACTCCTGCTTTATCTGAAAATTTCTAGAAATTTCTTGAATAATATAGTATATTTTAATCTGCTGCCAATTTATAAAACGAGGAAAATGTTTCTTCTTAGGCAGAAGAATCACTGAGTAAGTGTTTTGAGAACGCTTTCTGCCATTGTATTGCCTAGCATAGGTGGTGATCCTGTTTGGAGCAGCTGAATGCTAATAATAAAATAACATACTCTTTTTGGAAAACTCTTCCACAGTGAACTACTCTTTTTTTGTCTTATTGTTCTAGTAGTATTGTATGGGAACTGCTGAGTCATGGCCTGAACCTCTGATTGATCACCTGAGGTGAGCCATGAGTCAGCCAGAGGAGCACAGGTGAAGGCAATGCACCTGTGCTGCCGGAAGGGGGTGGAGCCTGGCTGCACCCCTCCTGGACCTATTTAAGAGCTGGCTACCAGAGGGGAAGGATCTCTTCTGGAGATCCTCCTCTTTGGTATCTTCTAGTGAGCTCAACCCAAGGGTAAGCTCTTCTACTTATTCTCTTTTGTGATCCTTGTTTGCTTTGCCTTACTCTTTTGATTATATTGCAATTATAACATCTTGATATCTATTGATTATACACAATTGTATTGTGATTATAACATCTTGGTTATACAAGTATGAATTTGCTTTCTCTGGGAAGATCAAAACAATGTTTTTGTCATCTAAAGAGGAATTCAAACTCAGATGAAAATGTTTCAATTCACAGTCCTTGTGTGTCTGATGTTTTGGACTCTTTCATGTATTGATTTATAGTGCAAACTTTAAGAAAAGTTCACATAAGTTTGAGTTGACTAATTGGAGTTTTAGTTGTGAGAAAGAGAGTTCAGCTACAGACCGTATCCAGAAAGCCATCCAAACACTGAAGTTGAGTATTCTTTTTCCAGAACAAGATAAATTAATATTGAGATTAATATTTTATCCACACCACTGATGAGTCACTTTTTTTTTTTTTTCCTCATTGATAACAGAATCAAAACTAATTCTGAACACCAGAAAGATGTAATGGAAAGTTTGACCAAAAATGTTTGCTGTCAGTATTTTTCATGGGCAGAGACAAAATGAGATGATGCATAAGATGCCTAAGATACTTTTTTTTTTTTTTAACTGTTACTCATAAAGTAGACATTAAGGGGAAAAATACATTTTATGTAGATCTCAATAATTCTATTCAAACAATTCATAGAATCATAGAATCACAAGATTGGAAACAACCTGCAAGACCATCTAGTCCAACCGTCAAATTTTACAGTTTTTCACATTTTCCAGAAGGTAGACTCTGTGTCTGCCAAACTACTGTTCTTTTTCAGACATACACAGAAGGAAAAATTCCCAGGAGGAAAAAGTAGATTCTGGACATAGAATTGTTAGTGTTAGGAGCCAAGAACTCCAAAACGAGGAGGTATATTTTTTATTGTTATTATTTTAACATATTAAATGAAAATGATTACACCAATACTGAATAGCCCTCTTACATTCATGGTAGTATTTTCTGTGTTTAGACAGGTTTTGTTTTTGTTTTGTTTAATCAACAGCTATTTAACTTAGTTAGCCTACATACTTGTAAGTGCTTGTCTAGGACACAGTGTAGTGCCTTGACTGTTGAAATAACTTCAGTTAGTTATGCGTATGTTAAATCAGGATAATGTAGGAACAAGCATTTAAATTGAAGCTTGTTACTATCTTTGCTCCTACCTACATGTGTGCTTGGTACTTCAGAACACCTTTAGGACAGTTGTTAAAACAAATCCAATACAGTCTTTGAAATCAACATACAGTAGGTACGGTATGCTGGGGAATTGATTTTAGGGGATATCCTCTCTCGCAGTTTGCTGTGCGCTTATTTCCCAGTGTTTCATCTAACTAGTGATTACGTTTCAGTCTATGCTCAAGTTGCCCTTTTTTCTATTCCATTGCAACTCAGAATTATTAGACTGGCTTCTACATTCTAAGAAGTAGTCAAGTTACACCTGCGCTGCAGTTATAATTCTAAGGACCGTTTGGACATCCCTGTGCCTTCATACTTACCCTGCCAGGGTATCTATAGGCAGAGGTGCAGCACAGGTGCTGCCAAGGGTGGTGCAGCTCAGAGTGTCCCCAGGAAGCATCAGCCTCGCCTGAGATCTTTGTGTGCCTGCTTTGTCTTTCTGGCTGTCTCTTTTCATATATAGAAAATGTCAGCTGGTGCTGACAGAAGCACAAACTTTCACTTTGAATGTTTATTTTCTAGGTGTTGATTACATTTTTAGCACTCCTTCTTATAGACTTGAAAAGCTTCTTTTCACTTTTGCTCACCCGCAGAATTCTACATGTGACATTTCTAGACACAAGACTGATGCTGCTGATTCATTTCTGCTGTTTTATTTCTGTTAAACTGAGTTCATTTGCTCATTCCAGTTGAGCCAGGTAATGGGTTCCACCTGCTGCATTGCCCCAGAGCACACAGCTGATCATCATGCATTATGTACAGCCAAATGCGTTTGCAATGTCGCCTGAAAATACCTGAAAGCCTTGTGTAACTCCACAATTACTTGCACAAAAATGCATGGGTGCCATTTAAGACCCATGTGTGAAAAATAAAATAAGGGAGATTGGAGAATTACAGTCAGAAAACTGCATCTTCTGCGTAAAAGCATGAACCTTGAAAGAAAATTCCTGAATTAAAATGTTTTGGACACTGAAATTTTTGACTTGAGTGAGTGATGTTAATGAAGCTTAATTGTGTCAGACAAGTCGCTTTTTGTAGAAGTCAGCACATTTAATTCACACTGAGCAAAATGTAGCTAAGTATCTGAGCACTAGTTGACTGTAAGGGAATTTTTAGATTGCCCGTGCCCACAGGGCATGGTGGTTCTGGCAAATGCAAGCCAGCTTAGTAAATGTACACCAAGAGTAGCAAATCAAAATAGTATTTGTAGATTTTAAAAACTATGATAGTGTGTGCAATGCCCTCATTATATTATAGTATGGAATATACTAAGGATGACTAAATATCACTGCTAGAAAAAGAAATGTATGTAGAAAAGAAAAGATGGACAGAGGTAAGTAACCAGACAGTTTGATTTTAAAAAAAGTAACTGGTGAACTTGAATCTCCTTTAAGGTTCAAAAAGGAGAGAAGAAACTGGTGGGGAGTCAGGTTTCTTATGAATGTTCTTACAGATCTCCACATTTATTCATTTTAAGAGAAGATCTAACAATTTCAGAAATTTAATAAAACAGGACTGCTTGGAAAGAATGAAATAAAATGTGATCAAACCTGCTTGCTAAGTTCTCCTTTAAAAAAAAAAAAAAGGCATCAAATTGAATTGGGAGTTATTTTTCTTACATAAAAAGATGACTGCATGTTTTTGCTTCATCTGTGTCCAACTTTGTTATCTTTGGGGCTCAAGGTAGTACATTTGAATTATGAATTGATAGGATTTTGTGTTTGGAAATTTATCTTATTTAGCTACAAGGCTCTTTGAGTCTTCTTCAGTATTGTTATATTACACTGAAGCTGTTGTAACAGCCATTCACTTCCTTTAAGTTTGTTACAGTTAGCTTCTCATATTGTAAGGTATACTTTTGAACAAAATCATTTTGATTACTTACAAATATTTATTAGGCGAAAGCACAATTTTATTTTTTTTTCAGTGAGCTACTTGCAGTAACTAAATTCCATTAAATTATTGTAATTCTCATTTATTCTATTATTAAAAAAAGAAAAACAGAGAGAAGCCTAGAAAGTATCTGCATTTTCTTTTCAAGTCAATTACCTGTGATGGTGAAAGGGTAAATTCTCACCAGCATAGATTTGGATCTGCTGTATACACATTTGAAACTATCATTGGCTTGAATGCCTTTTTATCTTAATAGCTTGCAGTAAATCCTGATCCAGTTACTAAAGTGTATTTTCCAAGAAAGACACTCTATGAGTAATAACTTCTCATTTTCTCCTGGACAGTATACTGAACCCAAGATTTATAAATAGCCTATAAAACTAGCTACATTTATTAATGTATAAGTAATCACAGAAAAAATTGCTATATTGCATCAAATTCAAAATATAACATCAGCGATACCACCAAGCCGCTGATTTTTTCCCAGAAGGAACAATATATCTCTTCTGCCAGCTGTTAGTGCTAGCAATATCAGTTCTTTTTCTAGCATAATACAGTGACCTGAACCTGAGCTCCTTTTTCTAAATCTGTAGAACTTTTAAATCCAAACAAGATTTTTTCTAGTCATGTTAGGTGCTTTTTCTCTGCCCAGAATTACTCTGTACCCTTTTCATGAGCAAATTGGAATTATTATGACTAATTACAACTTGGAGCAAAGTATAGATTACTCAGAATAACAATATTTTGACTTTACCAAATAGAAACTTTCTGACTTTTCACATAGGTTGATATTTTAAAATAACGTGAATTGAAATGCAATATTTTTCCTTACTGATTTCAAAACACTTTACTGATCAAAAATCATACTTTTGTTTCTAACAATATTGACTTATTATTTAACTGAAATTCCATGGTTGACCAGAATTTAGAATCTCTCATTTTTAATTTTTTTTTTAATTGTAGAATTAACTACAAAGAAGTAATTGCAAATTTACAAACAGCTTTCATTAAAGCATAAGCCAGCTCCAATCAGTCTGAGCAGTTGACTTAAAATCTTTCCATCATTTTCTATGTGTACTTTCTCAGACTTCCTTCCCTAAAGCTGCTCTACCCCGTGTATGTGTCTGTATATATCATGTCCCTTTTCATGTCCCACTTAGAAAAGTGGGAGCGTGCTTTTCAGCTGTGGGAGAAGATTTTTTTTCCTGTAAGAGGATTAGTGCACCCAGTATCAGTGAAGTTAAAACACATGGATAATTCCATATTAACTATCAATGCAGACATTCATTTTAGTTAATGAAGTTTTGAATATATCTTTCTATAGCCCATCTCTGCACTGTAAATTCAAATTACACACTATTCTTAGGCACACAAGCCCTCAAAATCACTGACCATAATGTCACAGACTTTACCCAAAAGTGTAGATTCGTAGGAAATTACCACTTTGCCGATTACATTTATCTCCAGCAATCTTCAAGGAGATTATTTACTCAGTGGCTAAAAGTCTTTTTTCTATATCTAATCGAATGAGCAGCTGCCCCAGCATACGGGGACAAATCTTTTGAAGGCTCTGTTTATAATATGTGTCTACTTGTACATATATAGAATGTAGAATATTGTTCTTGTTAGAAGAAAAGTATTTTTAACTAGTATCCCTTTAATCTTTGCAGTATTTGTGGTCATCAAAGCTTGCACTGCAGTCAAATCTGCTTGATGTTTTACATTCTTTAAGTAGATGTATATAGGCACCTGTCAATAGAAACTGTAATTGAAAATATAACATTTGGGATGGCCCATTGCTATCATAGATGAGCATGTTGTAGTCTTGACTTTTTTTTTTTTTGGAGGGGAAGGGGGCGGAATAGCTGTAATGCTTAGCTCTGAAACATTGTGCATGTTGGCTTTGTACAACATAAATTTTCATATGAATGAATACATTTGAAAAGAATTAACTGACATGCAGTTTCCAGAGACACTTTGAATTCTATAGCCTTGAAAAATTGAAGTTTTTTTCTTTACTGTTATCAAATTGTTTTCATATAGCACCAGGAATGTTTCTCTTCTAAAGTATAATTGTTTCTCTTTGTGGTTGCCTGGGGAAAGAGAACTTATTTGGTTTTATTTTCTTATTTTCTCATTTTAAAGAATGCTAAAGAACACTCTTGTAGTAATCAGTGAGAGTATTTGTTGGTTTTTCTTATCATACCTCTTTCTCCGACTTGGATCTCAAGCAACCCTTAAGAGGCCTCCCATTCAAGCATATGAACATAGAATAAATAAGATGAACATTTCAAACAAATAGCTTACTTTTATTTTTGATTCAACCATCCATTATAAACGTGCATTATGCTGCACCTCCTGTTGAGAAGAGCTCTGCAGGAGTCATGAGCAGAGCAGACCTGACTGCCGTCCTGATTAGATCACCAGCAGAGAAGCAGTGATTTAGAGACAATTGGCTGGGCGATGGCTGATGATGTGCTGCTATTGTGTTCTTCAAAGCCATTGAAGCACAGTGAAGTGATCAGAATCTGGAAACCTAGTACTTTGGGTTCTGTTCCTGATGTAGACACATCTCACTTGTGAATTTGTGTCAAATAACTTAAATAGCTGGATCTCAGTTTCCTTATCTGAAAACCTGAGATAAAATGATTATTTCTCAGAGCTGTTCTGAGAGGAGTATACAAACATCACTGTAGGAATCCCGATGAAGAGGGCAGTGACCTGTGGCAGACTCTGGAAAGCAGCTGCTGGTGGGCAGTTGTTTGTGTGCTTCCAGAGAGTAGAGGAATGTGCCGTTGACTAGTGATCAAATGCCAGAACACACAACGAATTATTACTGTTGGAAATATCCGAATAATTTTTGTCAGGACGGTATCTCTGATAAAAGCAGATTTTATTTGTGATTGCAATGGCGGGCGTCCCCACAAGCAGGAGAGCGCATCTATGGACACAACATGACAGCCTTTATACCCTGTTTTCTCCCCCTTGCCTCTCCCCCCCCTCCCCTGTTTCCCTACTGGCTGGGTACTCCAGGTTCACAATCTTATCAGAAGGTTTACATTTGTTATTTATTTGTGTTGATATGGTGATTTTCTTCAAAGTCTTCGTTAAACAAAGAGCAAGGCGGGGGGGGGAAGAGGGGGGGGTGGAGGGTGATGATGCCAGGCTTTCCAATGTCTCTTCAGGCACTTCCTTTGGCATGCCATGAGACTTGTTCTCTGGTTTGATCTCATGCAGGATATTCTTGCAATGTGTATGACAAAATATACATAATATACACCTATATGCAGAGGACAAAATATACATATATACACTTATATACAGAGTGTGCATTTCTGGGAAGGTTCATCTAGAGGATAAGTGATGTAAACTATCAGAGATCCTCCCCAAGTTAAGTAGAAGTACTCCCAAAAAGAACTATGATAGCAGAGATCATGAAATAAAAAAAAAAGTATTATCCATTTCTAATGCAGAAACAACATTTGATTCCCACATTATCAAAAACTGGGTTGCTTATATAACATAAATAGAAACTGTAGAAAAAAGGTTTTGTTTTCAAAATACACATAACTAGTAATTATATTTTTAGAAGAAGACATTCTACTCAGGAAAACTAACCAGTGGAAGGGTTTTTTTTTGTTTGGTCACTACTAATTGCAGCAGTTATGATGGGAAGAACCTTATTTTCTGTGAATGGCTCTTTGGATAACCATCTGCTCCTTATAGTTGTCTGTCAGAGCTATAAACCACAGGGGATAATTCCCAAGCCAGAAGTGATCTTTGAGACCTCTGATACATTTTGTCTTGGGTATGGGAAAAGTTTGTTACTGTGTTTTGGACAAAACATTCACATTCAATGAGCAAGTATTTTCCCAACAGAAGTTTTGGAGCCACAGATTTGCTGGAAAAAACTACCTCAATGTTTGGACATCTCCACAGCCACGTCACCTTACAGTATTTCCCAGAAGAAACATATTCCTCTCTTCACCAAGCACCTGTTTTCCTGTTCTGAGCAACTTCATTTTAGGTGCTTGGCAGCTGAGAAGGGTGAAGTGATGTGCATAGAAGAAAGTGAGGGATGGAGAACACACCAGGGGCTGATACTCTTAGAAGCAAGTGGGGTGCTGAAAGGAATGGTTTGAGGATTGGAGGGATATGGACAGGACAGCAATGAAAACATGATTTCAGAATCAAGGGAGAAAAGAAAGAAGAGAAATTTTGTACAAATAAGATGAAAATCTAGGAATATAAAAATAGATGGGGAATGTGGATTTCTGGGAGTAAAAAGAACTGTAAGTTTAGCTTACAGATGTTGTGAAGTGTGAGATTTTGATCTTCTTCATTCATTCCTAGAATTACTTATAATGGGACGGCCAAAATGACAAAATGCTGCTTGAATGTTATCCCTGCAGGACACCGCTGTTATTT
Organism: Lagopus muta; assembly: GCF_023343835.1. Lineage (NCBI taxonomy): Eukaryota > Metazoa > Chordata > Aves > Galliformes > Phasianidae > Lagopus > Lagopus muta. Next base: position 93,997,558 of record NC_064433.1, read on the forward strand.
GCATGCTTCTTTTACTGTGCATAACCAATTAAAGGCCAATTCCTGACACTGTTTATACATGCGGAGAGGAGCACCAATGATGTGTGCTGAAATTAACTTGTTGGAATTTGGAAGCAGATAAGCAAACTTCCTGTGCTGCAGTCCTGTATCTCTGCCTCAGTGTAGCTTGCATTCCTCCCATTAGAACAGGAGCAGAATCTGAGGGAGGACCAGATTTGGTGTCTAGGGAGAGGTGAATAATAACTATGACTCAAGCTTCTGATGGAAAGGAATATTATTAGTGCTACTACTGGGAAAAGAACTTCCTTTCTGTGAAACAACTGGCTATTGTGGCATCTGTTTAAAAATAATAATTATAATGATACTTTCTCCTGGCACGTTGTAAAATAAAAGCTGAAACACTTATTAAGAGTTCTGCTTTGTTCACATATCTCCTTAACCATCTCAAATTCTATTTGGTATGGTGCAACTACTTGGAGAATAGTGCAGCTGCAGTTAACTTTTTCATTTTTGAAAATGAATAATCTTTCTAGCATCTTCCAGGTGACTGGATGTGAATAGTCTTCTCTGCTCTTACCCAGATAGGAATATTTTTAAGATTACTTCTCTTTAGAAAAAAAGTTGAACTAGCCCTCAAAGAGAAACAGAAGAAAACGTGGAAATAGTTATAGTTGCATGTTGCAACTATTAATAAAGTTGCCTGTGGTCTTCAAGTATTAACATGCATTAGAAACTGGAGATTATTTGATCTGTTTCAGCTTATACAAATTGATTTTACCAAATTGATTTTTAATTCCTCTATCTGCAAATCTTTTAGCAATGGAGACTATTTGTTCTTCTCCAGATACAGTAGCTTTATAGTAGGTAAATCTTCAACACAAGTTAAAAAATTTTCAGTGGTGTGCTTATGAAAACCTGTTATTTAGAGGTTTATTCTTATTTTTTTAAATAGCTATTTATTTATAAGAATTCCAATAGCAGTATTCAGGTTCTGATAGTAGCCTTACGTATTAGGCGTATATTAGAATCAAAGAATCATTAAGGTTGGAAAAGACCAATAAGGTCATCTAGTCTAACTGTCAAATGATAGCCTAGCACTGGACGGTTTTGATTGACAGACCTCTCGGTTATGGGTCCAGCATGTGGGTCCTGCAAGAAAGATATTGAGGCCCTGGAACGTGTTCAAAGAAGGGCAACGAAGCTGGTGAGGGGTCTGGAACACAGGCCATATGAGGAGAGGCTGAAGGAGCTGAGAATGTTCAGCCTGGAGAAGAGGAGGCTCAGGGGAGACCTTATTGCTCTCTATAACTTCCTGAAGGGAGGTTGTGGTGAGCTGGGGGTCGGCCTCTTCTCTCGTGTCATTAGTGATAGGACCAGGGGGAATGGTTTCAAGCTACGCCAGGGGAGATTCAGGCTGGACATGAGGAAGTATTACTTTTCAGAAAGGGTGGTCAGGCACTGGAATGGACTGCCCAGGGAGGTGGTGGAATCACCGACCCTGGGGGTGTTCAAGGAAAGACTGGATGTTGCGTTGAGGGACATGGTTTAGTAAGAGCTATTGGGAATAGGTGAACGGTTGGACTGGGTGATCTTTTAGGTCTTTTTCAACCTTAGTGATTCTATGATTCTATGATTGATTCTATGTTTCTGCTGAGCCATTTATGCTACTTCCTCAAAGTATGGAATTCTTAAAATTTTGAATGTTAATTTGTACAAACACACTTTTTTACTTTAAAACTGTGTTGGTAGACAAGTTTCCTGTTTGTGTTTCAGAGATGTATGGCACACTTTTTCCAAAGTGTGTTATAATCTGAAATACTTTTCAAAAAGGTGAATTCACTCTCAGTATTTTGAAAATAAAATTTGGGAAAGTTTCAGCAGAAAAATGACATTCTTTCTGTGTATGCTATATTTGACATCTTGGATTTGTGATCTCTACCTCAAAAGCAGTTATATCAGAAAGAACTGCATGAAGATAAAATTTTTAATTCAGACTCTAAGCCTGAAAAATGAAGTTTCTGCCATAAGTTCTAACAGTTAGATTCCAACTTGGTTCATAAAATCATCTTTATTGACAGTCATTTTAAAACAAATCATGATATTTTAAGTTATTTTCTGTTTAGTGTCTTACTGCTGATCATTTCTTAGGTCACCACTGTTAGTTTGGTGTAATAGAAGACATACCTAGGATGAAAAAATCTCTTAGGAACTTTTGGTGTATAACTTTTAGCTTAAGAGAACAATGAGTATTTTCACCTCGAAGCTGAAGCAGCCCCTGCTTCCAGTCTCAAATTGAAAAATTAGGTCCTGCTTCTTATGTTCCTTTTATAAGTATTTTCTTTAATATCACTAACAAAGATTGGATGCAACTTCTTTGCCCTGAAGGTTTATCATATATTCAATAAGCCCTAGACTTTGTACTTATCCTTCACATACCCTGCTTCTGCATCAATAAGCTTCCAGATCAGGAGTTTAAAATTTAAGGGGGCATTAAGAGGAGTTAGGCCAACATATTTTACAATAAGAGATTGACTTGATTGCTATTAACTTGATTGCTACTGTTAACCTGAGTTTTAGGTGCCATGCAGCACCTTGTTTTTGTTGCCAGACTAAAAAGAATCCTGCCAGAAATAAAAACAGTAAAAAGAAAGATCTGTCTATTATCTATTGGTTTGTGTTCTTGACTCCTGTTTGATACTGTGTGGCAGCATCTTCCATGCTCTACTATGCATTTAAGATCCCAGTAGATAGTGTTTTGGGGCTGTGGTGACTTTAACACAGGCAGAGGAAAGGGAGAGGAGTGGAGAGAGATTTTTGCAAGCCTGCTAGATACTATAATCCTATTACTAATAAAGGGGCAGAAAAGAAAAAAGATGTTTTTGCAAACAGCAGGTGCACAAAATAATCAGACAGGAGAGGGAATAGTCCTTGCAGGCATATATCATTTTAATCAGTGCTTCACCTCTCAAAATCCCCAAGCATAAGCCTTCCCAAGTATGTATGTATACAAATACACACAAAATACATAAATGATCTTTAAAATTACTGCAGAATTTTGCGGTTACAAATACCGAGGTATAACAAACATATTCTGAAGTCCACCTCCTTCCAAAGTAGAGAATTTCATTAGAGCAAAAATTCTCCAGAAACGCACAAATTCTGTCATTTTATGAACAATCTCTGGGCAGCGTAGGTTATTTTAATGGGTGCATCATTTTAAACTTAGCCTTCACCATCTGTTCTACCCTCTTCACAAATGGAAAAAGAGCATAATTCACAACTGTATCATAAAATGTAAGATGGAAGTGATTTAAATGGGTTTATGTTCCTTATTCAATAAAGTTTGCATCTGTTATGGTTTTTTTTTTTTTTTTTTTTTTTTTTTTTTTTTTTTTTTTTTTCTTATAAAATGTGGGAGGATTTAAAGGATTGCTTTACCATGAATGCTTTTTGTAGTTGTCCTAAGGAAAATCAAAATCCTGAGTCAGATTTGCAGGATAAGTTCAAGTCTGTTGGCAAAATACATTTTTATATGTGGGGGGAAAATGAGGTAACAAAACAAAAAAAAAACCTGCTACAGAATTGGCCAGAGAATTAGAGCAGTAAGAGTGTAACAGGAGAGATAAGGAACCTAGACACATTCTATATGAATGGTTCTGTGTGGCAACATTTTAGCAGCTCTGAATGCCTGTATTTTCTCCAGTAAAGACCTCTGACATTGATTGCAGTTAGGGCATGATAGTAATTTTTGCTTAATATTAGTTCTGCCTTTTAGATATTCTAGATATTCTCTTCTGTTATGGTCAGCTAGCCTCCAAAGGAGTGAAATCCACAACACAGGCATTGTAGTTGTATGAAGAACTGAATTCTGCTCATCAGCTCTTCTTCCCTGGGGCAATGTCAGAGTGGGGCAGACTCAGAAGTTCTCTTTGTTGTGATAAGAATTTATATTGTGTCTTCAGTATCCTGGGTTACCTAGAACTTGTTGCAGGTTCTGTCTTGATCCTTTTACTGAAGATTATATTACAAGGTCTTAAGAGATCATGAGCGGACACATGAATTAGGCACTTCTCACTCAGGGAAAACTCTAAGGATTGTGCCCAGAGTTGCATCGGCGTGCTTGGTAATGAAGTTTGACAGTTAGTGTCTAAGCTTTCAGGATATGGGTGTGCTGGGAATGTAAGTATGAAAAGAAGAAAATCATTCTAGAAGGAAAAAATAAATAAATGTGCCGGTTGGGGAACCAGACTCAGTAAACATCCCCACCCACATTTTATATGTAAGAGTTCAGTGAATCCAAAAGCATTCTTAATGAGCAAGATTCTTGCTTCTGAAAGCATTACAGAATTGAATCCTAAAAATGTAAGACTGTTGTTCTGACAAAGCTTCAAAAAGATGATAAGATTATGCTGAAGTCCAGCACAATTTCATTGTTTAGTCTGAAAAGAAAAAAGAGTAATGAAAGAAGATGGCACCTTATAGCTCCAACTATTTATCCATACTTTAATGCATGTTTGCACTTTCACCAGAAGCATGAATATCAAGTATATGCTTCTGAAAAGCATTCTATATTCTCCCAAAGCAACCACAGCAGTGTGTTCTTTTTTTGTTTGTTTGTTTGTTTGTTTTCTGCTTCCGTACCTTTTAAGAAGTTATCTTTGTATATTTAACTTTCAGAACAGACATCTTGTCCTCTCACACACTGTGTTTTAGTCAATGTTTGGATACATTAAAATATATATTCCTATTTAAAAAATGTATTTGTATGAGGTGAGTTTTTAAGAGTTGCTACATTCTCCCAGATAACTGACTTTTAAATCATTTCTTCAGTGTGTATTTGCTCAGTAGGCTCGCTGTTCTCTACGCAGAACTCTTTAAGCTGTATGTGAAGTGTTCCATATGAAAAGAAACTTCAGGTTATGTTCCTGGAAAAGTGGCTTTTCGGGAGAGGGGGAGAACTCACATTCTCTCTTGCAAGTGGGTGGATAGAAATGAACTTCCTTCTAGCAGTCTGAATTTGGCCCATAACTTTATGTTTTGTCCTTATCTAATTAAGTGCTTAAACAAAGTCAACACATGGGTACTTTCCAAGAACTTTGCAGTTCAAGTTGCAATTAGTAGTGACTGGACAGTTTTGTAATGTTACAAGTACCAGAAAAACACAATAAAGTATTTTAAAGGAACATCTTGAATAGGTGAGGAAGCAAAGCCACTGATGAAAAAGGGAGATAAGAGAGTGGTGGAGAGAAAAAAGTCAAATGAGAGAATTATGTGTACCACTGCTAAGGCTTATAGATCTTATTTATTCATGAAATTTGTTGACTTATTAAACATACTGATGTAAATCCTTAAGTATGTATTCATTCATGCCATTTTCTGAAATGCACTTAGTAGAATCACAGAATGATTTCATCTGGATTTTATAAGGCCTTGAGAACAGTACATGCATCTACATCATGAAAGGGGTATACTTTATTTGAACAGGTTTAAGATATCCACAAGATAGCTATCTAAATCTGTACTACAATTTAAATAATATCTCCTGTGACCTCCATTAAGGGAAGCTTGTCACAACTGTGACTTAAGGAAGTGGTGGAAATAGCACAAATGGATTTATGAAATACCAACAAAAGCCTTTTATATAAGAACATTCCAAAATACCAAGCTTTTGTATACTCAGAGGTGCATAAATCACTGACAAATCTGCCTGACAAGCTTGTCCAGGAGTTTGATTTATTAACCAAGTCTGTTTAACAGTTTATAGACTTGTTCATTTGAACTTGTTAGACTTGTTCTCTGCAAGTATTTAAAACACTGCTGAATATGTACCTGTGATACTAAATGACAACTGATAACTTTTACGTTACTACTATTCCCTCATGCTTTATATAGCATGCTAGAAATGGCAGCGATGTGCTACAGAGTCTCCTGTGAGCATTAATGGTCTAATTTGTTTTGAGTATCACTTGTAAGAAGCATCTCAGGGATGATGACAGATCTCAAAAACATATTTTTATTTCAAAACATACAGAGGTTATTCTTTAATGGTTATATCATTGATGTTTCAGTCTTCCTTTGAAAATCCTGTCTGCTTCCTGGTGATATGGAACAAATAGATTAGTACTACTGTTTATGTATTGATACACATTGCAGACAGGCTCTCTCCATCACATAGCCTTTTTCCATCTTAATAATTCAGCACATCTGAGAGAAAATTGCCTCCCTGCAACTAAGCAGGCACAGAGTAACCTTCTTCCCTCTTTTCTGAAGAGACATCATGTTCAAAGGGTGTAGTATTAGCATCACCATGGTTGTCCTCAAACCAGAGTGCTTCTGCCTATACAAGGTTATATCAACTGTGAGAGAGAGAAATGCGTCCTGTTATGATACTGAATGAGGGAGAAGGCAAGGTGAGCTCTGAGTTACAGAAATGACACTTCACCTGCACCTTTTTGTAGGAAATAGGATTGTAGGCTTTATAACAAACTGAATGCTTCTTGTTACCATTGTTAGGAGAATGAGATGAGTGGATGCATTTTTATTATCCCATATATTTACTCTTACAGTCTCTAAGCTATGAAGTTTACATACAGTCTATGCAGACTAAGCATAGAAATGTGAATTGTTACGCTCAAAATATCACAGCCTGCAAGGACAGTCTGACTGATGTACTGGTATGGTCATTACTCAGAACACTGTTTCAAAATACAGGATAATGTGCTATTTTCTTTTGCAGTTAAAAGGTGTAGACCTCAATCACAGTTTGCTTTTTTAAATGATGGTCTGTGCGTTAATATTCTTCCTAGATACTGTTATTAGCATCTCTGTTAACCTGTTAAATTGAGGCCTTACGTAGACAAATATCTTGAAAACACAAAGAATTCAGTAAAATTAATTAAAAATAAAAAGAATTCAGAGAAAAAAAAAAAAAAAACATGCAAATAATCAACATCACACCATGCTTTATACGGGAAGAGATTTGCAAAATAACTTAAGTTTCAAATTATGATTCTTCTGTTATTATTTTAATTATTTAATTAAGTTCTCTTGCCTTTCTGATGACATTAGGAAGTCCTCATTAGTGGGTTATGTTTCAGTTGCTGTTTTTCTTTTCTTATTTACTCTACAGTGTGAGAGTTGTATCTATAGGACTTAGATAAAAAATTGTAGCAGTTTGTGTCTTTGTAAAAATGAGGGTAAATTAAAACCAGATTAGCATCTAATAAAGTCTCCTGAAATTAATCACAGTAATTAATAGATGGCAGAACATCTTTTTCTTTATTGAATGAGCAAAATGTATCATCCTATCATGCAATCAGGGTAACAAGGAAAAAAGTAATGTTAGCAGAAGGCTTCTTTCTTTGCTGTGAATTTGGGAAATCCTCTCCCTCCTTTGCCACCCACTTTCAAAAAATGCCGTGACTGTGACTGGCAGAAAGAAAAGCAAACATTGCTGAGCCAGATATTTGCAGCTGTATATGTGTCTCAGCTGTGCCGACCCATCTGTAGTAGTTGCCATCTGCCAATTGCTTTAGTTGGGGAGCATCTGGAAGGTGAGCCATTTTAAAGAAAATCTGCTGCACAGCAAAAGAAGCAATTTCCTCCTTTTACTTTTTAATCTAATTTCCCATTTCTCTTTTCCATTACTTGTGTATGAAGTGGGAATGGTTCCACTTGTAGCTACTCTGTGTCACTCATAATTCAGAGTTTTGGTCAATAGCAGCACACCAAAAATGAGCCTAAGAACACACAGTCCCGGCCAGTACCTCATGGAGGAAGGAGATAGGGTCAGACTATTTGTGATGAGGATGGCACAATGTGATGCTCCTGTCATCCACCGTTTTTTGATCACCCATGGTTAGATTCCCTAAGTACTGCCATGTTATATGACAACAGTACAGGACAACTTAGGTCTACCTGTATCCATTTCCTTATATTTCTGAAATATTAGTAGGTAACCATTTTCATAGATTCGGCTTCCAGGGATTTTGTTTTTATTATGTTTCTTCTGTTTTATTTTCAGGTACAAGATTTAGACATACAAACATCTTGTGCTCTAGGCATATCTTAAACTTGTACATAAAATAATGCAGAAGGACTTCCTATGAATTTTAAAGAATGCTCAAAAGCCCACTGCCTCACATATTTGTGTCAAAAGAAAAAAAATGCACTGATCATCAAACAAAGTTAAAAAGTAGAGCTGGAACTCTGAGAGTTCTTTAAAAAGAATGATACTCTAGCCAACTTTACTTGCTTATGTTGGTAATGTTTCTACCATGTTTTAGGAAAAAAAGCAAAAGTTGCATTTTTCAGTGTTAATATTTTTAATCTGTTGAATTAAATAAGAATTGAGACTCCAGGTTTTCTCTGATTTGCTGCTTTGGAGGGGATTTTACATTGTGTAGGACTGTTTGGCCTTCTTTTAGTGTAAAGAATCTAAGAATTATCTATGCTCTCTGAGGCTTTTTTTTTTCCCTGTAGTACATACCTTTAGAGTTAGTGAAAAATAATAATAATACAAAAACAGGCGCTCAAAACCAAAAATGAAACACAAGACATGAGAAATTCTAACCTCTTCTTGGGATCAAAGTTAGGATTTAAGAGTTAGAGATCAGATTTATGGAAGCAATGGGAAACAAATACACTTAAATGGATGTTTACTTCTTTGCATCCAGATCTTACCCGTGTTTGAGGCAGTGCCAGATTGTCACTTTCACAAGGCATCTACATCAGCAGCTATATACAGAATAAAGGATTTTGTCAGGATAAAAGAAAAATACTGGGAACTTCTATCAACTTTATTTTCTGGCTCTGCAGGCTTCCCTCTGTTGGAATCCACACAACTGTTTAAAAACAAAAAAAAGAAAAAAGAAAAAAAGTGCTTTAAAATTCTTTCTGCTTGTGCATTAGCTTTCTATTTACTGTTGCTTCTGAGCAGGATGTTGTCATTCCTGAGTTGCTTTTTTCAGTTCCCAGATATGTGCTTTAAAAGTAGACTTCCCTTTTCTATCCCTTGTCTATTTCCTTTGTGTTGTTACTCTGAGCATTTGTTTCTGAGAACTGGTTTTGTAGGACTCTGGTTCTTGGCTGTGCATATTGGATTCTCCTCAGTCGTTCTTGTTTTGGGCCTGGTAGCTTTAGCTCATCACGCTAACTTTCTAGGAAGGTTCCTCATGCTAATCCTGGTTGTTAGGCCCTGTGTTCATTATGCTTGCTTCTGACTACTGTATATGAATCAGACTGCAAAGTCATCTATTATTATGAGATTCACATGAAGTGCAGCTTTATTCCCCAAGCAATCCCAGTGTCTCCAGTAGGATCACTTACATTCAAAGGGCTAACTGGTAAGGATAAAGCTGCCTTATGCAAGTGTCTAGACACATTTGTGTACACAGAATAAGCTCTCCAAACTTTATTTTCCCATTTTTTTGCTATTGCCGAGTAAAAGCATTGAGGAGGTATGTATGTCTGTGTGCCATTTTTTACTGTCAGCATGGGACTGGGCTCCTGGTTAGGTGACAAGAGCAGGTCATTTTGCAGAGAGCCTTCTTTTCTCAAAGATCAAGGCATTATTGTTGTCTTTGTGATTTGCATGCTAAGTTGGTTTCATGTGTAACGGTTTAAAAGGAAGTTCAAGTATTTCCCCATCCTTAAAAAGATAAAATAGCAGTCATTCTTTTGCTACATGCACAGTGCTCCAGGATACATTAAAGGGCATCATTTTTACTACATAAAGCCCCAAGGGTGCCTAAATCCTATCTGAGCTCATGAACTCAACTTGTCATTGTCAATTCAAAATGAAATTGAGTTCTAAACTCATCTTGTTTTATTTGTAGTCCCTACTGTTTATGAGAATTTTTCATGGTCATCTGCAATCCTGGCTTTGTGACAAGATCAGAAGCCCTGACCTTTCTGATCTGAGGAGAGTTAGACTGATTTTCTGGATGCTCCTTTTTGCAGAGTACCCAGATCTGCAACAGATTTGCATAGCTGGGAAGCAGCATGTTTTTTTGTACACTCCTTTTATTTTTCATCCCAAATTTATCTAAATGTATGATGTTATTTTTATAAGCTGTCATTTCCCGGTGGAGGACAGTGACATTTTTTAGTTGCTGGAATAGTCTCTTGAGATGGGCAATCACGTTTAACTTAATATTGGTACCTGTTACTGTAACTGCAGTTGCATGGTTCTCTCAGTAAAGAGAGAAATCTATTGACCAGCGATCCTGTGATGGTTAAAGGTTTTAAGAACTCCATGCATCATCTTCATTACAGATCGTTTGCTGACATAGCTGATAGCAGTGATTAAGAGCAAGGCAGTAGCCTCGAACTAAGTAGGAAGAAAGTAGTGCGTCTCTCTGTGATAGGTCTTGTGGTCATTCTCAGCCACGCTTTACCAGCTGTACCAAACAGTCTGTATTTTTCATGTACAAGTGACAGCCAAAGCTGATCACAGTACTCCAACTGAGACTTTTTCTGTGGCAAGATGAGTAGCAGGCTTACTTCATAAGTCTTCCTGCAAGAAAGGAAGTTTTTCTATGCATGTGTTAGGTGGCCCAAGAAGTCTGGATTTATATTTACAGTAAAGTTTGACCTTGAGTGCTCTGGAAAAAAAATAACAACAACAACAAAAAAAAAAAAAAAAAAAAAAAAACAAAAAGGAAAATCTAATTCAATGAAGACTGAAACTCTGCAGATTTCCTCAGAAACTTTAGTCTCTGCCATGGATGCTTATAAGAGACATTTACTTGAAAATAAGTCACTAAGTACAAAGGTGGAAGGGAAGGGATCTGAGTAATCTCTCTAGCACCCTTCTAGTTCTGTGACCTGCATTAAGAAGTTACTTAATAAATGAAATCATTCAGAGAATGTTACCTCTCCTCTGGATTCGTGCTGTTTTGACTCTTCCCCTAAAGGTGCGATGTGTCTTAGGGTTTGAGCCCTGTAACAAATACATCTTTGCACACTATTTTTAAAGAAAATCTTGCAAGAAGGTTTAATTGCATTATCATCCCCATTTGTTTTGCAGGAAAAGAAACACCTACCCATGAGTGAAATTCTAGCGGTTCTGAGTTAAAACACACAGTGAATAATGCAAACAGTGAGTTTTGTCCAGTTTTACCCAGATCAGCTACAAAATGCTCGAGGCAAGTATGTGCTGCAGGCTGAAGTCATTAGGGACAGTAAATTTGTAAGGATAAAAATAATGATAATAATAAAGCAATATAACAGTGTAGGAAATCACTCAGATTCTGAGCAATGTATTGGAAAAAATGGTGCTCTTAACAGCAAATCATACTGAGTTGCATTTTTTTTATATGTCATTCTTGACATGAATCCTTGGAATGATTATAGAGAGTAATATGATGTGCACATTGACATGAATAGGTATAACATTTCATCTCAGTGACACCTCATGCCTACAAAATTCGGAAAGATTATTGTGCTGGAAGAAGCTAGAGGCAGCAGCCTTTAAAACAGCAAATATTCTTTAGTTTGCAGAATTCTTTGACTCTTGTAAGCAGAAGTGAAATATTGGTGTTCTGAAGAGAAGTGGGCTGTAGATATTTAAACATCTTCATCTCTGTCTATCACTTATAGTGCAAGACAGATCCTTTCCAAAGCTAGAAATTGAACTGAACTAAAAATTCAGTAAATGCTGAAGTGATTGTTTCTTATTACAGAAATTCAGTAGCTTTAATTGAAAAACAATCTGTAAATTATCGCAGGATTTCTTTCATTTTGACCCATGTTTACATAAGGCAGAAAGGAATAGAACAGCTGTAAATTGAGACGCAGGTCTATGCTGTAGCATCAAGAGGACTTAGTAACTTGCTATTGTGCTTTTTTTATGCACAATACACTTCATAGCTCTGTTAATCTATCATAGACTGAGTGAGCATATTTTTCAAAATGAAATAATCTTTAGAAGGTGGCATTCAACTGAAAAAGCAAATCCGGCTTGCTGTATCAAAGTAAGTTGTAAAGTAATCTCACCAAGTAGAGAGAGAGAGCTGGGAAAGCATATAAAATTAAAACAAGCAAAAAAAGGTTATTTTTGAGTTCTATGCCTATTTACACAGCACAGATCTGAAACACATACCTTACAGGATCCTGTTGAGTCCATTTCCCAGATGCCTTTTCATCACTGTGATTAGAATATCATGCATTGCCTGTTAAACAATGAGTATTTTTTTCCTAGTGCTGATTTGTCACTTTCATATTGGTGTTGTATTTGCAAGGTCGGACTAAGAAACGGTAAGAGTGCACAGATGTGCCTTGTCTGCCTGATCGCTCCAGGCAATTCACACGCTAAGGGGTCCCTGAGCTCATAGGCCACCAGCTGGGAGATCTGTAACAAAGATGATTCAGAGAGAAAAAATGAAATAAATAACTCAACCTCTGCCCTCTTTTCTTCCTTTTCTCTTTTAAGGCTTGCTCAGGAGCAAATTGTTGCTCAGAAGTAGAGAGGTAATGCTATTTGGGGCAGTTTTAAGCTAGGATGATTGGTGCCTGATGCTTCTTTTTTGATTATGTTTACGCAAAAAAAAGGTGAATTGAGGAAGGCTGGTTTGACCAGGCTAAACAATGAAGTGAAAATTGAAAACTGTGTTTTGTAGTACAAATCCAAATATCCTATGTCCTTATAACTTGGACAGACGTTGTCATGGCCTATTTGTGTAGTAAGTTTGAAGTTTCCAGCAAGAAAAAAGATTCAATATAGATCCATTTTAAAATAGTTTATTTGAAATTTAGTTGTCAGAATTCCATGCATACAGAAGAAAAATCTAATTCAACTGAAGTAGTATGAGCCTGAGATGGAAAGAAGCTTTGTCTCTTTTTTTTTGGTAATAGAATTTCGATTTTGTGAAGCATTTGACTGTAATTTTTAAGGTGACATGAGCTTTCGAGATGTGAAGGGTGACAATATGTCTACTAATTCTACTAATTCTACTAATTTTAATTCTAGTAATTTATTCTAAGCTTCTTTAATAGACACTGACTGAATAGCTCTAGTCAATCTTTGGAATAGGCTACTCACTGTGTATGGTGAAACTTTTAGGCATTGCTTTGGCAAAACTGCCAGGCCTGGTGCAGGGGTGGTTGATCTGCTTTGCATGGGCAGAATGGGTTGGGCAACCCACTGAGCTGCTCAGCTGAGCTTGTGGGAGCAGAAGAGCACCATCGCTGATAGAAAGCTCATGCAGTGTTTCTACCAAATATGTCTGATTTAAAAAGTTTCCAATTTTGTTCTTTTTTTCTTAAAATAAACAACAACAAATAAACCCTGTTTCAACATTTCAGTATGCCTTCCTCTGTGAGCACACAGAATTACTGTTGAGGTGGTGTTGGGAGGGGAAGGACCATATAATCTGAACAGAAGAGATCCATATGGAAGATCAGTAGGGGAGGGCAGGCAGATTGTTACAAAGAATAAAGGATATAAATCCTCTTAAATGGTTTAAGTGGTTTTCTGACAGCATTGGAGTTATTTTTTCTTGAGTCTGTTAGCCAAAATATAAGCACTAAATTAGAATTATATAATCTGACTTTTGACAATAATTGGTATATACATATATAAAAATAAAATGCAATAAAAGGATGGGACTTGTCTCTGGAAAAATCTTGAATAGGAATTTGGCTTTTATTTTAACTTGGATCAGTATTTTATTTTCATTTTTTTAGGTGGATTTCTGCCACAGGAAACTAGGCCCAAAATGATGCACAAGCATAAGACATATTGAAAAGCCTATATAAGCAGCTATTGTAATATTGTCCTTGGTCATTAGATTATCTTTTATTCCATTACACTTTTCTTATACTGAAAGTCAAACTCCGTATTTCTCTTTCAGTTTTTGACTCTAGTTCATAAAAATATTTTTGTACAATAAGATCTTCATTAAAACTCTAATTTCCAGTGTATGGGTCATTAAGGGTGAGCTAATAACAGTAATGAAAAAAAAAGTAATGGCAATAGCTGCAGTGCTTTATATTATTATTCTAGATAGGAGATTGTTGACACTTAAAAAAAGTTGATACTACTACTAGACTCTGATTGTCTTTTAATTCCAATCTTATAATTTTTATACTTCATCACTTAGGCTTTTATGTTAAAGAGAGGGATTATTCTTTGAAACACATTCTTAATATTGTCTTTTTTTACTTGGAGGTTGTGTTAAATGAAATAATCTCCTACTGTGTACTGTCTTTCTTATAACTTGCTATTACTGGAAACCACAAGCATTTCTTTATTTGCACTTGTGCCGTATGATAACATTAAAAGAGACATTTAAATCAAGAATTTAAGTTACTACTGATTTGGAGATTGTTTGGACCATTGCACTATGACTTCATTAAAGCTATATGTGTAATTCTGAAAAAGATCTGACAGGATCCTCACTGAGTCTAGTGGAGAGCAGTGTCATTTTTTTCTTAAGTATCTAGTACGTGATCATGTATGCTAACCGCTATTCATGTTTTGCTCTTCCAAACTTCGTGTTGGTGCTAAAAGTTGTGCAATTGCTTTATGCTACAGCCTGAGATTATAGAGTGTAAATTTTTAATATTCTTCAGTAATTTTAGTCAGATTCTGATTCCATATTATTTCAGTAAAAGTATATAATAATAATAAAAAAAAACTCACTAAGGTATACAGTAATGAAGGAAATATATGAAATTATGTGCTAAGAGTTATGTAGAGAAGAAACTAGGATTATGTGTCATCGAAGCCTGTTTCTGAATGTAAGCAAACAAGGAGAAGTGAAGAAAATATTCACAGCTCTGTACATATTATTATCCTTTTCATATATTATAGTGTAATTATTATTTTTAAAAACAAGATGGTTTCATGTATTGTTTTTGTGGATAAACTTCATGAACTGCGTTTTCCCTAGCAAAAAAAAATTGAATGGTGATATCTTTATGTCAAACCACTGGAACTAACTGAAAAATAGCAACTCTGATGGGGAGGTAAAAGAAAATTAATTTTTTTTAACTCCAGGATTGAATTTATAAATTTTGAATTGCAAGCAGTAGTAAGACCAGTTCCTAGAAAATACACAGGTTTAAAACAAGTCAATATCTGACTGGGAGACCTAAGAAATGCAGTTATGAAAAAATAACACTGATGAGTGAGTAGGCTGTATACTCTAACAAAGGCTAGTATCAATGTCCAACTGTGTTTATTAAAGATAATTTAGCAATTTCTGCAGAAGTATGGGTCTCAGGCTAATATTTTTTTTGCTTTCTTCTTGGAGTAGTGATATTCTGTCTACGAAAATCAGTCTGCTTTTTGTTTGTGATAGAATCTTATTCTCATCAGGTCTTAAACTGTTTTGCCATGTGGCTGTGTCCTATAAATACCATTGTCTTATTTACTCATGGATGTGTCTTTTGCAGTGCACGAGTCATTCTTTCATTCTGAAGTAAACAGAGCTCTCAGAGATGCCACGTATTAATGCAAAGTATGAGTTTGAAATTACATTTGAAGGCTTCAGCACAATACAGCTCAAAGGTTTTTTTTTTTTTTTTTTTTTTTTGCCTCAGAGGCAAGAAAAGGAAAACATGCTTCATAATAAGAATTTGAACTGCATTTCTGCTTTGTACTATTTAATGCTTCCTGATATGATGCTGAGAAAGACATACCTCTTGGAATCATATACTATGACTGACTGACTGACTAAAAGATAAATATATTTATCATCATCCATATCTTACTTTTGATCAGAGTTTATAGTCATCCTATTTTGTGTGTACTCCAATTTTTTTCTCCAAGATTGTTTTGTTTCTCTCCTCCATTATGTTTTCATAGAATTGCTTTAAGTACTGTATAAAATATGCTCAGGAAAGTTGCAGGTCCAGAGATATAAAACTGTGAATTATTTCTAATTTTATTGTATTATTTATATATTCTATATACTTATAATTTATTATACTATTATATAATTATTGATAATTATCTCAGTAGAATAGAAATAAGTATTTTTACTTAAATTTATTACTGGCATGACTGCTGGCTTGAAAAGGTTAATGTGAATTTTACTTATTTAAATGAATTTTTCAAACAACAAAAACATAGGCAATAATATCGAATCCATTCTTATGTATATTATATAGTGGAATTAACAGGTTAAACAGTTCTTTACAGTTTGTATGAGGATTCTAGAAAGACATTATTTTTAGAATGAAGTCTGCTCTGAAAGTAATGCCTCATATTTTATTATATTGGCCTACAACATCAGAGGCTGATGTTGGTGATATGGCAGTAGAGGTTGAATTTTCCTGCCAATATTCTGTTACATTTTGTTGCCATGTGACAGATGACAACAGAGGGGCACTCTGACATGATGGCGTCTGAGATGGAAGTGCACATGGAGCGAAGGTGTGTGATTGAATTCCTCAGTGCAGAAAAAGAATGGTACTTACTGACTTCTAGTGATCTGCTGAATCTTTATGGAGACCAACCAGTGGATGTGAGCACAATGAGACAGCGGGTGGTGTGTTTCAGCACTGGTGACTGTGATGTTAAAGGTAAGCCATGCTCCAGATGTCCATGCAGAATTTTCCGGTTGTGGCATACAGGCCCTTGTTCATTGCTGGCAAAAAAGTTGGTGGCTATGTTTCAAAATAGTGTGTTTCAAAATAGCTGAGAATTTACTCTATCAAATACTACTATTGTGCTCTTTGTATCTATTGTAGTTTATGTGGAAATAAATAGGAGTGACCTATGTATTATCTCTGACCCGTTTGCCTTCAGCAAGAATTTGGTCTGTGATCTGTCTTGAGTGGAGATGGAAGTTTGTATCTTCTTAATCTTGCAACCTACACTGTAAAAAGGCACAGGACTAATATGATTTGAAAAATCTGAAATGCTTAAGTATTTTTCTTTATTTTTATTGCACTACTGGGAAAATTTTATATTTCTTAACTTTTTTCCCTTAAGCAGAAGGGAAAATAAGTTTATATGTTCAAAAGTACTTATTGTTGTATACATAGCATTGATTTTATTTCACTTAATACAGCACAAGCAGTACACTGAAAACAAAGCCAAATACTGTATGGCAGTTTAAAAATGCATTATTATTATTTTTTTTTCCCAAAGATGAAATGTTTTGTAACAGAAGAAGTTTATGTGTTTGGATATAAGTGATGCAGCCATTTTAAACTAACCTTGAAAGTTCAATAAAACTTTAATTCTTTTGTGAGAAAGGTGAAAAATGAGTAATGAAAGTATCAAGTATTCCTAACTTTCCCTTTTGAGTTTCACTTTACAGATCCTTTTCAGTTATCATTTGAACCTAAGCAACAAAAACTTTGTAGCAATTCTTCCTGAGTTATGAATTTTAGGCCTCTGGTACTCATTTCTTCTGTAAGGATGTCTACATCTTGTAGTATAGTCTCATAATAATTTGGCAGCCCCTGGTAGCAAAGAAATATGTTAACACTTTTAGGCATTATTTCTGTAAAGGAAAAGAATGGCAAGAGAGCATGGTGAGAGATTTTGCAATATTTCAAAGAAAAGCAAAGTGTGATATTTATTTTTTTTTCCTGCATAAGAAGATACTCCAAAACGTCTTCGAAATCTAGTATATGTTTGTGTTTTGTTGTCCACCCTACCTCTTCAGGAATGCTAGTGACACCTTTTTTATCACGTTTTCCATAAGACAGCAAGCTCTTGCATCTCTTTCAGAACATGCAAGCACAAATGCTGTTCAGAGGCAGTGCCTCCATCTTGGCCTACTACCAGCGCACCCAAATCTCAATTTGAAAATGTGTAGTGCATGTTGGTTTATGTCTTTTTAATTTTCACCTTCAGCTTACAAAGTCCAAGATTTGGAGTTTAAGGTCTTGACCCTTAGCCAAGATAAAGTTTCAAAATGGAACGTGGAAAGAGGATGGATGAGAAAGCTTTTGCAGACTAAAAGGGATGAATTATTTCCCTCTTTCCCACATTATGAGCATGCATGAGTATGCACACAGACATATGCAGGCAGACTGTGCTTATCAGAAGTGCAGCCCAACCACGTTACATCTTGAATTAATCTGATACTCAATGATATTAACTACCAGTTGGAGGAATCAGGTTCTGGCTCATACATTAAGCCTATTATGGATGAGGATTATTATGATTAGTGTCAATGGATGCGGACAATACTATCACAGTAAAACAACTGTGAGGAAAACCCACAAAAGATCTGGCAGAGCTGGCTCCCGGAGAAATACAAAATAAAACATTTATTTTTCTTTGCATACAATTTGCTTATATGCCAAAAAGTACACATTGAATTTCAGTTCATGAATGATAAGAGTCTGTAAGGTTTCTTTGAAAGGGCAAATGAATCTAGTGAAATTATATAGCAATATCCTCAGTATAATTTATCAGAATTTTAAAGGAGATGACTCTATTATGTGTTACATTCTTTTTAGATAAATAAAGAAATATGTGATTACGTAAAAGCTGTGAAGAACAGCTCAAGAAATTAATTTTGGTAAATGTTAAAAGGGTGGTTCTAAAGTACTAATGTGAAGAGATATGACTGATGCGTATGAGATAGTTCAGAGCTTTGGTATGAGATTAGAGCTTTGTTATGTTTTTGTTGTGTAAAAGGTCAAGTAGCTAGTTGGATTTAAACACACAGTTACAAGAACCATTAAAATAACTCTTCTGTTGAGTACATTTGTCTCTGCAAGAGGAAATCCTGCTCCTTTCTAAAAAACACAATGCAGTAAGTAGTATTTTCCATGTTAATGGTGGAGGAAAATATTTTCAGTGAGCAAGTGTACACTTGGAACGCTGACATTTTATAAGTTAATTGCTAAGATTAGTAAATAAATCAGATATTTGTCAAAAGAGATTTTTAATAAAATGAGTGTATAGGTATATATTTGGGATCAAAATAAAAATGGATTATCCTAGACATTTTGCTTTTAACTGTTCAGGAAGAGGCCCTAACTAGAAATTATGTCTGATTTACTACAAGAAAGACGTACAGTTAAAAGTACTGGTTAAGAAAGTATAGCTATGCTATGTTCCCCCTGTATGTCAAGGAGATGAAGACAGAACAAGTATTTTAAATCTTAGCATTTAAGCATGAAGATGATGGAAATGATTATGAAATAGTAATGGAGATGTTTGGTGAATATTTTATCCCCAAATCGAGCACAATTTATGAGAGGAGCTAGAGGAGCTAAAAGCTTGGGAAACAAAGGAAGGATTATTTGCCAGGAATTATTGCAATTCTGAGAATGATAAACAGGCACAAATCATGGACAACTGAATCATTGGTTTCTTATCTGCAAAATCTTCCTGTTGTGTAATAATATAGGTAGCTAATATAGCTAACTAATGATAATTTTCAAGTTAATCAAAGGAAAACAAATCATTAAGTAGATTTGTTAGCAACATAGAAGACATTAAATAAATAAATGCATTGTTTTTAAATTCTTGTCTTTGACAGAGGAATGCAGCATAATCAGCAAAAAGGTCAAAGTGCAGTGAGGAAAATGTATGTGGACAAAGCCAAATGCAACATATGCTTTACAGTAGCATACTTTGAAGTCATTAGCCATGTGAGAGCAAATGAAATTTGGAAAAATGACACCTTACTTTAGCCAGTCATTGGAGCTGAATCAGAATTTACATGTGATGACTATAATAAGGCCTAAATTTTGTTTGATAGAGGAAACGAGACCAGGTTTTTGCGTACATGTTTTGCATGCACCAAAGAAGCTCTACAATAATTTGTATTTCTTTGGTCCTGGTCCAAGGTTTCCACACTCATGCACTGTACCATGTGTGAATTCTGCTGGGATGGCTTGTCTCTTTTCAGACTGGAGGACTAAAATGAAGTCATCCCTGATGTACAACACAGCCTCATTATAGAGAGAGGCATCCAAAGGGTTAGTCTCTAAACTGGATAAAATGGCTAGATGTTCATCAGAACATGATAAAACTGAACTAAGCAAGGGTAAATTTCCAATCTGTTTGCTTAGTGAAGAGAAACACTGGTTTGAAAGATTAAGGATAGCTTCACAGGAGAGGAACATGGAATAGGACTGGGTTTGTGGTAAACGGAGAGTGGTGTTGAGGCCAAAAGCCCAGAAGGGAGCTGCCTGAGTGGAGCAGGACTGGTGCTGGGCTGCAGGCTTGGGTAGTGTTGTGAACCAGTCCAAGCTGTAAATGTTCAAATCCAAAGTGTAAGTGCACAAAAAAAGGATTTTAGTCTGCTTGACATAGACAAAGGAAAAATATATATAAATAAAATACATAGGTATTGTTTGAAATTTGAGGAATGAGGAGGCTGTTATGTTTACTGGGTTTAGGGTGGATACATTATGTATGCAGCATGCTGCTTAGGAGATGCAGTTCTACAAACCATTGTTTTTTCCTTCTATATTCTTATTTATGGGGGTCACAAGAAAATAAATTAGGTGAATAGTGTCACTGATGGCATTGTCTTAAGCTGGAGCTGTAAAAGCAAACTGGCAAACTCTGAAGGAATTTGCATCACTAAAGTAGCCTGAAGACAAGGCATAGTAGAAGCAACCTTTCTTAACAAAAAATTTGGTTTTTTTTCTGAACTGCTTTTCTGGTTTCTGATGGATGTTCCATCAGAAATTGCTGCCTTTCACATTTAGCTCTCTTATATTCTTAGCTAATCTCAGTTTATTAAATCTTACTTAACTCTGCTGTCTGAGTTGGCACTACCTCCTTGGAACGGCTCATTGCTGGCCTTGCCATAATAAACAGACAAGAGGAGGAATCAAGACTATGCAATTGTATTGCATTATCGTCCAGATATTTGAATTCCAGCATTTTTATGCATGCTTTGCATCTGCAGTTATTTGTTTTTGGTGTCGACCTACTGAATGGTGGGAAGATTAGTTGAGCAAGTTGGCAGAGGCATACACATCATTGGTGAGACCGATAACAGAGACACTCGCTCCCCTGCTTGCCTGTTCTTTCGTCTTCACTTGTGTTAAACTTCAACCCACTGCACAAATTCTGCCAATTTATCCCTTTTTGATCTGGCTCTCTTTTCTCTCCATTTGGCACTATCTTTTCCACAGGAAGCAGATTACTGTGGCACTTTAAAACAGAGAGGCAATAGCAGCTTCAGCAGATGTTGCCCAGCATGCTCAAATTGAAAAAGCATTCCCTTTAAAAGGAAAATAGCGAAGTTATTGGGAGTTATACCTAGCGCTTTGTCAGTACCATGGGGTCAGACATGCTCTGGGACTGCTTGACTTCCTCAGCAAATTTATAACTTGGCACCTCCCTCAGATGGGACTTGGTGTAAGCTGGAAAAAGTTGATCTTGGTGACTTCGGGGAAGTAGTGCTTCTGTCGTTCCTTGGTTGATGTTCAATTAAGATTGAATGAAAGTTTTCTGCAACTGTATTATAAGATTTAGAAATACGGATTTGTAGTGGAAATCACAGTTTTCATCGAGTGTCACTTTGTGTATCAGATGAAATGTAGAGTATTTCTCGTATGTGTCACCAGGAGCACCCAGACAAAATAGTTGAGAGATTAATGAGTCTTGTGCTGCGAGGCATTCTTCCAAGAGAAGAAGGTGCTTCGCTATTTTATCTCATGGCCACAGGTGTATATTTGGTGTTAATAGTGCTCTTGAGATCATCAACAGGAAAATGCCAGAGGCACTGCAGGATTTGGAATGGATAGTCATTTGTTATCCTCCTGTACAGTCACTGTGAGAGAAACATGCTAAATTCTCTAGCATATAGTGAGGGTGGGGAACAGGATCTAAAGCTTGCTGCAAACTGCCTGCTGTGACAGAAACAACTCGATTTCTTTACAAAGGAACGGGCTCACGTCCAACTTCAGAAGTACAGTTAATAAAGAATGGGTGAAAAGATTGCTACTCTTGAAATGATTCAGAGCCTATCATTTTAAACTTCTTAAAAATACTATAGCTTTTGAACAAAGTCCCAGAAAGTGAAAAGGCCTGTCCCTGGAACCAGTACAAGAAAAAGCTTCCAGTAGAGGGAAACAATTCTTCGGTGAAAGCATCAAAGATTACCTTATGACATTCTGAAACAATAGCAGTTTACAGGTATTGGTGCCAGAAGGTGAGGATTATCTGACATACTACAGAAACGCCACAGGCAGCAGCTGAGGTCAACTACAGACTGCCTCATTCTTAGGATCAGCCTACTCTGACTGGGAAGTGCCTTTTTGCAGTACTGCTTATAGGGTGAATATCAGATATGTGAATTACCACTGAAGTTTTGTATCAAATGGATCAACATTAAAGGCTTTAATACACACAAGCATTAAGACAAGGGAGGAATTAATCAGTATTGCTTTATGGCACAGTAATGAGGCATGTGCTTTCCAAATTCTTGTTTAGAGAGCATCTGACTATCCTGGGAGTTGAATTGATGTTAATTTCAGTGACTCAGATCGAATCCTGACATCATCTCTGTCATTTTTTACTCAGGGAGGTAGATCAGTGCAGGCAGTACTGAGGAAGTAGGATCCTGTAAAAGAGCTCAGTATGATCTGAAGCTAGTAGCATCACTGCAGATCCATGAGTAACAACAGACACCTGGTTTTGGAACATTCACCCAGAGGAGGAAGACTGAGCTCTGCCCTTTAATTACTGTAGTTATTTTGATGTATTTGATGCATTTAACAGAAGAAATTTGAGCTTCCTCTCCTCTCAAGCATTACGCCATGCAACAAAGCTTTACTCTGTTTTCTCTGTAACTAAGTGAGCTTTCATTTATTTTATTTAAAGAGGAACAGTTAAATTTGGATAGGAGTGTCTTTTCCCCATGCCCTAGGGGCCCTGTTAAGTGTTTATTTGCTCAGCACCGTCAAAACCTGGCTGTTTCTAGTTTTACCAGTGAGGAGCCATCTCAGTAAGAATCTTCCTGGTAAAAACTTCCCTGCTTTAAGTGTGGTGAATTAGAGCATAGGTATTAAGGCTTAGGCAAGTTGCTATTTGTAGCCTCTCAGAGTTGATTATTTATCACTTATTACTCACAGTCTGGTAAGGAGTGGGAACTCAATATATGTAAACTAAAAGGGAAAAAATATCTGGCTACAGCTGACAGCAGTTTCAGATAATTAAAACAGCTTTGTCCCATTTCAGCAGTCTGAAAGCCCAAGTTAGTTAAAAGAACTGATGTATAAGACAGAACTCAGGACATGTATAATAAAACAATTCATTGCTTGTCTACACTTTGTCACAAAAGAAGGCTTTTTGACAGCTAGTATAACTTCTATGTCTCACTTCTGTTCTACTCTCCACACAGGTATATACTTAATGAGAGGATCCAGTTCTAATTGTAGTAAAATATTCAGCTATCAATACACTCTAGAATAACTATTAGTTAGCATGAGGAATAGATTAGAGAAATTAATACAAATTCTATTATATTTCTTAATAAGTACCTAAATAAATATATCAGACAAAAACAAATGCACACACAGATATGTAAAGTCTTATTTGCTAAGACAGGAACATCTCATTTGAAAAAAAACAACAGCAACAAAAAGTGATAGGACAGAATATATGCTGCAGAAATTCTTGCCACATTTTCAAAAAAACGGAAAGCCTTTGAAAATCTCTAAACTTCATCTAATACAGCATGCTATCATAGAATCACAGAATCATAGAGTGGTTTGGCTTGGGAGGAGCCTTTAAGATCATCTAGTTCCAATCACTCTGCTATAGGAAGGGGGACCTCCCTCCAGATGAGGTTGCTCAAAGACCCGTACAGCCTGCAGCCTGGTCTTGAGTATTTCCAGGGAGGGGGTATCCTTAACCTCACTGGGTTCCACTGTCTCACCATCCTCACAGTAAAGAATTCCTTTTTAATATCTAGTCTAAATCTACCCTCTTCCAGTTTAAAACCATTTCCCCTTGTACTGTCACTCCCCAGCTTTCCTGTATACCCCCTTCAGGTACTGGAAGGCTGCTATAAGACCCCCCCTGAGCTATCTTCTCTAGGTTGAAGAGATCCAACTCACTCAGCCTGTCCTTGTAGGAGAGGTACAACAGCTCTATGTCCTTTTTTTTTTGGGACCCCAGAACTGGATGCAATACTCCAGGTGGGGTCTCACAAGAGCTGAGTGGAGGGACAGAATCACCTCCCTTAACCTGCTGGTTGCACTTCTATATGTACCAAGTTCTTTATTAACAGCATTCAGACTCATGTAAGAAGTCACAAATACAGCTGGCAGGGTGGTATAAAACATAACCATCTAATCTCTCATTTTGAGCACTAAAAGCTATTATGTATGACTTGCTAAATATTAGAAGCTACTTTATGTAAAACTGTTATATAATTTCCAGAGCTCAAAAGGAAAAACATTTTTTTACCTATCCAAGCAAAATAAAAGCAAACAAACAAACAAAACCCCTGCCTTTTAAGTAAGTTGCAAACCCTCTTTCTCACAGATGACAAAAAGTGAATTACAGTAGTTATTCTGCAGCAGAAGTACTAGAGGCCCTGAAATCTTCACTTTCCAATAAAGCTACAAGTAAAGCTGGTGTCCCCCTTTCCATTTTACAAAATTAAGGTTTAACTGACTTTAAATAAATATACAAAAATTAAAAGGCTGAAGTGATTAGTTCATTTCTTTTTAAAAAAATTTTCTTCTGACATTTTATTACATACTACTTTTAAAGAAAAAGATCCTTCGCAGAGTATCAGTAAGTCAAATGGAAATTGACAGAATTTTGTCATGGATTAGAAACTTCACACACAAGCATTCACTTTCCACAGCAGGACAGGTGTCACAATGGATATTTTCAAAGATTAAATTTGGAGTAGAAAATGTCTCTTAAAGTAGATTCCATTAGCAGGTATTTTGGTCAGTAGATAATGTAGGGCAAACTTGTTTAGTTATACTCTTAAAACACAATCCAAGAAATTCATGTGTTTGTAGTAACTAAATAACCTTGGGAATATTCTGTTAATTCATAAAACATATCCACTCTGAATATCATTCTTTTCTCCATAATGTGTTACTTGAAAAATAAATCTGAAAATATGTGCCGAATTGCATGGCATAGGACATTAACAATTCTTTCTTTTCTTTCTTCATTTTTTTTTTCATTAATTCTAAAGAAACAAACAGACATGTTTTGAGGGTGTTTTGTTGGTCAAGACCATATTTCTTCTTAGTGAATTTATGGGAAATAGGTTTACATGTTTTGCTTTCTGAGCTGTACTGGTACTTTAAGTACCAGTCAAAAATCATCATTTAGATGTTGCCACATTCAGCACTGATGAGATTTAAGATCTAAAACTCTTCTCTCAAAAGAAGATGAGAAAGAAGGAACTATGTCATACACTTCGATATGAAATAGGAAGGCATAGCAGCTGTTGTATATCTATTCTTCTTATACTGTGTTCCACACTGCAAAAACTTTTTTTTTAAATAACTTTTTGTCCCCACAGAACTGCACCAAGCTTTCAAAAACAATAAAATAAGAGTGATTCTCCAATAGAATGTAAAACAGGATGGAATTTTGAATATAATAGGTGAACATGTAAGTCTCATAGTAAAAATATAGGGAAGGAATAATTTCAAGTGTTTTTTGAAATGTTATATTCTCTATAAAATTATTATTATTATTATTTTGTAGCATAATGATCTCCCTAAGTCTCTTACACAAAAGCTCTATTCTCTACAGTGATCTAAACTGTGAGCCTATTTTGTAGTAATCTATATAGATTGCACATAACAGACACAGTTTTGAAAAGTATGTTTCTCAGCCTTCCTGTGGAAGTTCACTAAAAACTTTAAATTGCAGTGATTTCCCATGAAACTTTGATTTCTAGTTCAGCTACTTGCAAGAAAGATCTATTTCTCCCTGAGGGTACACTATTTGTATTGTGTGTGATCTCAATAAAGATGAGAATACTCTCAATAAACCAAATAAACAAAAATACCTGGACTTTAAGTAAAAGCATTAAGTAAACCTGGCATGATTGTGACATATGTTGTTCAGATGTCTTGCTGCAATTTGGCTATGTTTGTCTGCTCGAGTACTTCTTCCAAACTGCAGTGCTGTCTCACACTAATGAGTGCATAAAATTAATGACAGGAGTCAGGAAATCGTGTAAACAGTGGGAAGCTTTGTTTCTGTTTGAGAATATTACTGAAAATATTTTAAAATAGTCAAGTGGTGGTCTTTCCAATTATTTTTTTCTTGTTGAATTTTGCTGAAAATATCTTATAAAATATCTGATATTCCCAGATAGAGAATTTCAATTACTGGTGAGTGGTAATTATTATTATTTTGTACATAAATTTGATAACACTATAGCACAGGGAATTTGATCTTTATATGTCATGTAGCCTGTATCTCAAAATGCTATTTTCTGTGACTTTGAGTGTCACAGTACTTGAACAGTATATAAAAAGTTGATGCCTGAGGTGCAGTACAGAATGAAATATTCTGCAAGAGACATTTTTTATTTTTTATTTTTTTAATCCCACTGCACAAGTGTTTATTTGCAACTGATTGCATTGGTACTTTGGTTGAGATTCTTGCTTCTTTTTAATGGATAAAATAAAATGTTAACATGCCCATAGAAGGTATGCTTATGATTTTTGATTTTAATTTGTTAAAAAGGTGGTCTCAATATAAACCAGTGGAAAATACAAGAAAAAAAAAAAAACACAAAACCTAATAAAATCCTGTTGTAAGCCTAATACAGAAAAAGAAAAGGAAAATGAAATATGTCTGACATACAAGTTTAAGCAATCAAAAAACTTAATTTAGTGTTCATTTTAAATGAAAAATGTGCTTAGCACGCCTAGAATATGATGGGATTACCATGGAAATAGTAACGTTTTTGTGGCTGTTGGCTAATTATATGGAAGTTCTTCTGTAAAGGTTATACGTGGCCTAAAGTACTAAAGACTAAATGAAGCTGTTGTCACTGTGTTGATAAATGCATCCATTGTTGCACAGGGCTATAAGCGTATCAAAACAAATATTTGACCATAATTCTGTAACGTCACCATCTTTTTTAAATTATGGGCATTCAAGTAGGCTACATATATAGATTAGGGATTTGTAATAGCAATACAGCACTGTTTTGAGATAATAATAATGAGTGCACTAAATTCTGCAGTTGAAAACTCTGGTAATTTCATCCAGTCCCCTGTGAAATAGACTGCAATTCCCTTGAAAGCCTCTAAGTCAAATTTTGCCATTATGTAAATGATGACTTAAGCTGATCATAAAAATGGGTGCATTTGGAAATAAAGCATACATCAGTTTACCATTGGATTGGTGCAAAGAACAGATACAGCAGCAGAGCCAGGAAAAAGGAACATACAGCAGGTGCTTCCCTTCTTAATGTATACTTTTGCCATTCCTAACAGCCTTACAGA
This sequence comes from Lagopus muta, assembly GCF_023343835.1. Lineage (NCBI taxonomy): Eukaryota > Metazoa > Chordata > Aves > Galliformes > Phasianidae > Lagopus > Lagopus muta. The sequence continues at coordinate 94,024,942 of NC_064433.1, forward strand.
ATATTAAATCAGTGCAAGCTTCCATATATTCCTTTAAAGTATGCCAATGGATGCCAAATCAGTATAATTTAGTGTACACCTGTTACACTACTTTTGTTTTCCCTTATATATGTTATATATTTGACACGCAAAAGCTAAGAACTAATTTCAGTACCGTATGTTGATTAGGCTTCTTGTTAGGCATAAATAAGGGTTATCTTGTGCTATACAGTTCATTATGTTGTAGATTTAATAGGTACATAGCTTTCTCTGTCTTCTTCCATTTTCACCCACAGACATTTAGACAAAGAGCAAAAGATAAAACATAACAAATTTGTTAGCTATGAGTGAAGTGTGATAGAAGAAACAACAATGTACTTATTGACTACACGCATTCTTTTCACATGGTAAAAACATGAAGAAAACAGCACAGAGGGTTAGAATCTGTAGTTAGCACTGACTTTTCAATGAAAATTTACAGATACGCATTTTTCATTGAAGTATGTCTGGTGGCTTAAAGAATGCAAAAAAGGGGACTCTGATTTTTCAAGGTATTGTTCATGGAAAGAAGGAAAGAGTAGCTTTAATTTTGCTTGCTTTCTTTGTTGTTGTTATAACCTGGAAGTTAAGGGTAAAAGGAAAAGCAGTATTAGAATGTAGATAAGCAGTGAAATATTATTTGAGAGTCAGAATTTTCTGATATTGGTATGGTTTAGAAAGTAAATGAGATCAGATTTTAAAGAGGAAAGGAAGAGAATACTCGAAGTGTGAAAGAACAAGAAAGTTAATCATCTAAACAAAGAAAAAAAATGCCACCAAAAATAAAATCAAAACAGAAAGATGGTCTGGAAAGGGCAATGAAAATTTGGAGAAGGAAATTTTCCACTCTATCAACTGAACTGGATAAAATGATAGAGTAAGAACAGAGGACTAAAATTGGGACTTCAGGAATTACTGTGTGTAGTAAAAAGGCACTTGCGGAAAAAGAAATCTGCTCAGAGGAAAGAGAAATTGGAAAGCATATAGAGTAGGAACAATGGCTAGGAACTGTTTTTTTCTGGGGTCACTGAAAAATATTTTTTTCAAAGAAATAGACCGAATACACTCATACTTTAGATTTCAAATGAAATGAGAGACTAAGGAACAATTCTTAATAAGTTTTCTGTGTTGCTACTAAAGAGTTAAATATGTCTGATTTGCTCAATAAATGCTGCTCGATAATCTATGCTGTTTTAGATTATCTTCATGTTTTGAAGACACTGTAAACATGTCTGGAAATGACACACTCCCACAGTTCCTCTACAGCAAAATGCAGTGAAACCAGCCACCAAAAAATATTACATTTTCCACATGCACTCATATTACTTAACAGAGTAATATCCATGTGATTTAGAAGTAGGCATTCAGAAGTCTTTAAAGGACTTGAAAATCAAGTTTTTTTTTTTTTTTTTTTTTTTTGCAAAGGTCTCTAATACATCAGTTCTATGCAATGTACAATGTAGAGGAGAAAAGGTAAATTAAAGAATATTCAGTTCCTCATATTTCATTGTGCTTAGTGCGTATTTCATATTTTGTTTACAAACATTTTATAAAAAATAAGAAATATAAAGTATGAATATTCATAATTAGTTGAGATTACTGATGCATTATTTTTTGCTTCAGAAAACAGTAGATTTCTAACCCAGTTCTACCACTAAAGTGGTAACATTTTGAGGTGAGTTCTGTGATATCAGCTCTTTTTTGTGTGTGTTTAAATTATTTTAGCAGCACTTTGAAGAAATTTTAAATTGTACCTTTCACAAAGCTCTCAAAAATAATGTCTGCTATACAGTTTATCAATGTAGCCATGTTTTAGTGAGAGTGGATTGAAAAAGTACTGCTACTTTCAGTGCTCGCAATTTCCACTAAAGGCAAACAAGCAACTGAGTGTAAGTAAGATGATCTAATACTGATTTGTAAGAAACTTGGTATATTTTTTTTCAAAAATACACTACAAAATGAGAAATGACAATTTGAGTATGTTCTGCAGATGGCTCTGGCAGGTAGAAATGTTTGCTTCCAGTAGAACAACACTGAAGTCATTTTACACTTCTGCAATTGCTTGCAGAGGCATTAGATGTAAGTACATGGTCATTTCTGTCACCTAACACAAATTATTGCATTATAAGTGTTTACATCAACACTTTTAAAGTGCAAACAATTTTCCATGTGCTCAAGATACCTGGCAGTTCTGGCAGTAATAATAAAGCTTACATCTCAAAATCTCAATGAAGTCGGGAAAATCCATCAGGTTTAGTAAACTGTAAACATGCTGCTCATGACTCAAAGAGAACTATAAGGCTAACATTTAAAGAATGTTAATGCAAAAAGCAGATATTTAGGACAAGTCAATTCAAACTGAAGCATAGAGTTCACCACAATACAAGCAGGGTTTCCTGAAGAGTAATAAGTTAAGCCTTATAGACATCTCCATTATATATTTTATGCTGTACATGCAGTACTAATTTGAATGTGTGAAATACCTAAACAATTTGAATAAATGGCTTGTGAGCTGCTGCCCACCTATCCTTCCCCATGCCTCTCAAACCCTAGTTTAAGACACTTACTAAAAAGTAACTGAAAATCTTTCATTTACACGAATGAGCGATCTAGTTGAGAATTAGTTAAAGGAAAACTTTCTCTTAAACGCAAGATTTGCTCTTTTTAATCAAATTGCAGCACATGCAAACTCTCTTCATTGGTGAAAGCAGCATCTGATTCCCAATACATTTGGGATAGCGAAGTAAGTTCTGCTCTTAAGTAGGTGAAAATAATGCAAGTTCAGAATAAGCGTTGTGGCTACAGTGAAATCACTGCCTTGTTTCATTTTCTTTGCTGGAGCAGAATTGCCACCAAAAATGAAAGATAAATAAAACAGGGAGAAACTGTTATTACAGATTTAAGAGTAGAGATTAAAATGTAAGCAGACATTCTGTGTCTGGGTATGTATGATCGTTTGACGTGTTTTTGAAAGGAAGGTCTTACAGAAATGTTTATAGGAAGGATTAACGTGAACTGGTGTCTGTACCTGGAAGACTACAGTAAGTTGTGCATGGTCTGAATTTATGCTATTAATTTGTAACAGCAAGGAAGCCTATCTTATTTGCAATTTATAGACAACAACATTTGATTGATAGGTTGTATGTCAACTGAATTCATATCAATATTTTGTTAAGAAAAATGTTTGAAAAGTTCTTATGTACATACATATTCAGTGAATATATTCAGTGAAACTGATAATTGATCAATTTTTGTGGGTTGATTTTTGAATGACATTTTCATGCCTCGTGACTGTTCAGCCTCACTCTGAACTAAAACACAGGCACAAAAATCTGATAAATCTTAATTCTTTAATTAATTTAAATTTTATTTTCTTAATGATTGTTAACACTTTGTCTTTAAAATGTAATCGAAAAATATTGTCTGTATTTTAATCTCTCTTCTTAAATTATGTTTTCATTAAAATAAGTAATGTACTTGTTGAAAAAAAAAGAGATATTTATTTCCAGTTCATTTTAATAATCTCTGTGTAACTTCTAGTAGTTTGGATTTTGCATCAGAAAATCACATTCTGGATGAAAATAATATTAAAGTATTCTGAGGCATGGAAATTACTCTACAAGCTGCTTTGAAATTATTTTGTTGCTTTGCACTCATTTCAATATATGTGTTCTCCTTTATTTGTTTAATTAAACTAGTGATTCATCTGATAAAATTGGTTTTAGTTGTTTTTGACATAGACAAATTTGCTGGCATGTTGCAATACCAATCTAGGGAAGGCTATTTTTCTTTGCTTAGAAGTTTTAATAAACTGTATCCTATTTCCTACTATACGCTGCAGTCATAAGTGTAGTATACTTTCTGCTAACAAAAAGTTTAATTGTACTACACTGCTTAACTATTGTCACTTTTACTTGTTTTAGAAGTTCTACAGTGTGTGTTTTTAAGAGAAACTTTGAAAAAAAGCAATAAAAGCATGTTGCAGGACTTCATAGGGTTGTTAAGTTTATCTTATGAAGACAATTAGTGCCTATGAAACAACTTGCTTCAACCTTCATCTGCACTGATGTGAAGTTATCTAAAATAATTTCAAATTTCACGTGGTGAAGATAATGTGAAGACCTTGCATGCTTGTCACTGAAAGAATGGCTATGAATTTTATTTCAGAAAAGCTTAACATTCATCTCAGTTGTGAAATGAAACCTTGATTTACTGCCAACTAGCAATAGGCATTTAGAACTTTACATCTTGAATTAATGCTGATAAAGAAATGTCAGAATATGTAGAACTTTTCTTGGCCAGTCTTGAAGAATGATATCTGAACTCTCCTCAAGATCATTGATTTGAGTTAATTTTAGCCCATAATTTTATTTTTCTTACCAGAAAAAAAAAAAAAAAAAAGAAACATTATTTTAGTGGAAAAGAGTTTGGAAATGTAACATTGTCTGCTCAAATCACAAGCCATGGGTAAATAAATGTCTAAAATGTGTGAGTATATGATTAACCAATGTGTCAAGACATCTTTATTATTCCAGAAGTACCAGTACTGGAAAGTACATCCTTAGAAAACTTTATCTTCAAATGAAAATGAAAGGTAGGTAAACAGTGTGGAGGAAGTATAACACGCTGGGTCAGATTGCAAGGAACGAGGCTGCAGTTATCTATAAGATAAACACTCCTTCATGTTAGCTAGAAGTAGGGAGAATGAATTTGAAAGTGGCTGATAGACTTCTTCATTGATGATGTCTGATGTTGTTGATGTCTTGGATCAGCCTTCTAGTATGTGTAGGTAGCCCAGCTACAAGAGAAAAGGTAGATGGAAAAATCTGAAGAAAATTCAGGGTCACTTGTATATTCCTAACGTATTTTTTTCATCCCAGTGATAGTGATTCAGGTAAGCTTTAAAAACACAAGCTTTCCTCTTTTGTTAGAGATGAATAGGCACTGAACCAAGAAACTTTGATTACACCTAGAACTTTTCATGAAAACTGAATAGGTAAATATTTGTGATACAAACAACTGCAAAGATGAGCAACGAATCAGAATACACTTCAGTCATATTCTGTCAATAGTGGGTGCTTTCTAAACTCACAGCTGCCAAACAGTTTTTTCTTCTTCTTTTTTTTTTTTTCAAACTAATCACAAATTTTATTATTTTTGGAGCTTTTTGTATGTTTGTCACACCTGTTGCTGATGCAACTTATGTGGGCAGTCATATCTGTGTGTAGTAGGTACGTATGTGCATGAACATCTACGTTCTGGATACTCAACTGCTTGGGACTTTATTGATCTGTCACAAATATATCTTGGAGCTAGGTATGCATGGTGACTCCCACAAATTTGGGTTGAGTGTTCTAATTTGTCCAGAAAGAGGAGATCCACATAAGAAGAGAGTACATTAGAGTCTCAGCATACAAGCAGCAAAGTTTCCAAAATGATGGCTCTGTCGAACACAGAGAAACTTCCCAGTAAAATGGGTACTACTATTAATATTGATGTTCTAAATGCACATGCAGCTGAGGTAAGAGTATAATAAATACCTGTGAGTTAAATTCAATGCTTTAATTCAGTTAGTGTGCTTTTAAACAAAATATATAAAGTTTTTCTAATACTTTATGTTAGTGCATTTTTTTCCATGTCTGAACACTTGAACTCTGTTATATGAGACACTGCAGTTTTGAATGCTTTCCCAACTGATGAATGGGAAATGCATTTCTAATGGCAGCCAAATCTTAATGTAGGATAGTTCAGGTAGCAATGTGAAAACAAAGTTTTCTACCAGGGAAAGAGTGGTAAAAAGGATTTTAGGAGAAGAGGCCTTAGGGAATATGTGTATAACCTCTTTATAGCAGCAATCCAAATAAGGTTGGTGTGCTGTGCTATATTACTTCCAGTACAACATGACTATTCTAGTAGAAGACTGTAGGAGAAAAGCTGAGTAAAAACCTTTTTAGCTATTTCTTTGTATCATGAATATGTGCAGTCATATGTTGTATCCAAATGCAATTTTTGTGCATTAGAAACGTACATTTTTTTCTTCTCTGAAAAGAAGAATAACTAGTTTTAATGATACCAGGATTCTATTTATTAACCTGTAGTTAGTGAGATTTTGAAATGCTTAATGTGAAAATGTGGCATCATAGATGTTTTACTTGATTTGAAGAACATATAAGAAATAAGGGTGACACTGTTTACTGATCAGAACCATCTCCTTTGCCTTCAGAGGGAGGACGCCAACTCAGAGACAAAAGTGGGAGATGTTAATTATCATGCAAAACATCACTGGAAGCTATCACAAACACTGAGAATGTTCAGACTTTCTGAAACCCACAGAGAACTACTGGGACAATATGAATGTCAAACAAAAGAAGTATGCATACATACTTTTCATTAAGTAGTTCAGCATGAATAGCAAGTTGTTTCTTCAGTCATCTTTAAATATTACTATGTTCACATTACCAAGTAGTGTAGGGCAGGGGGGTTGGACTCAATGATCTCTCGAGGTCCCTTCCAACCCCTACAATTCTGTGATTCTGTAATTCTGTATACTGATGAGAAAGAGAAAAAGGGTTGATGATTTATGCTGATGATCTGGCATCCACCTCAGCCAATATAATTTTCATTCATTTATTTATTAGGTGTCACAGAGTTAACTAGATCAATCTATGCCTATGACAGGAGGGCAGTAGGCCCCTGGGCCCCTCCAGCCCTACAAAATGGGAAGGAAAAGGGAAAAGGGATAGAGAGATGGGAGCTGGGCTCAAGGAAGGAAAAAAAACAGTGATAAAAATCTATGAAGGAAAACTTATTTTACTAACTATGATATCGGTATGCAAGATAACACAATATAATACAATCTAATTGAAATTGAGACTAATAAATCAAATGAAATGGGAGAGAGAGAGTTCCTGAGACCGAGTCAAACCTGAAAATCTTGGCACGGCTAGAAAGCACCCTCCAGCACCCACTGCAAGGCAGTAAGAGACCGCCCCACCTGGAAGGGCCAGATCCCATGACTTCTTTGATGTACAGGGACAGGTACCTGGATTGGAGCATTAACACTTTAGCTCCCAGTACACTACATGATGTTATGATGTGGAACACTGAAAACCAAACAACACAAAACCATTAAATTAGGTTTTAGTTTTATATGAGCCTTAATCAGGTTTCATGAATTGAATGAAACATGCTGTGAATGCTTCTTGAGTGTATCTTCCAACTCTGTTTTATCTGGAAGGTTTTCAAATCATGTCCTTTGAAAGCATTTCACAGCGCATACTAAAGTACATTAAATGGAGGTGGCTATGATATTTTCTTCAAAGGCAGCCTTGTTCGCAATTAGAAAAGCTAGCATAAGAGCACCCTATATGATTTGGTTTCATTTTTGAACAAATACAGTAGTTTTGTTTCTAATATCTTAATTCTTTTTACTTTATGGATAGATTTACAAGGTTTGATGAGAAGGAAATTAATATGGAAATCAATACTCAGTTCTCCTTCCCCCACAGTTGTGGCAAACCACTTGTTTGTTGCTGTGAGGCAGGGAATCAAAATTTAGGTCTAATATAGATTCATTTTCTATTGCACTTATCTTGATATTTATAAAGATAATGAGGTTGAAGTGAAAAATAAATGAATGCACTTTTCAAAAGGAATGTGTTTTTCCCCAGTTTTACCTGTCCTTAACATTATTCCATGCTTTTGCTTTTGCCTTTCGAGTATCATTACAGGAAACTAGTATGATTTAACTATAGTATGCTTTTCCTCAGATATGTACGCAATTCTGTATGCTTACAAGCTCCTAGATCTTTTAAAATTCCTTTTGTTGCAGTTTTACTTATTTAGTTAAAGTCAATAATGTTTCTTAGGGAGGTGTGCATGCTGGAATATTACCTTAAACACTAATTAATTGAATATGATAATGAGGACATAATGACAAAGTCAAAGCAGAAACTGCAAACAAGTATTCAGACTTTTTTAACAAGCAGATTCTAACTTAATAGAGGCTGGGAGGGTGTCTGCAAATGTAGTTTGCTTAGTGTGAGTGGAGTTTTAGAGTAAGTTTCATGGGACAAATTCTAAGAATGCAGTCTCTATTTCTAGTTTGCTATAATAAAACTGGCATATCTATAAATAGAATCATAGAATCATAGCATGGCCTGGCTTGAAAAGGACCACAATGAGTGTCGAGTTTCAACCCCCCTGCTATGTGCAGGGGCACCAACCACTAGACCAGGCTGCCCAGAGTCATATCCAGCCTGGCCTTGAATGCCTCCAGGGATGGGGCATCCACAACCTCCTTGAGCAACCTGTTCCAGTGCATCACCATCCTCTGTGAGAAGAACTTCCTCCTAATATCTAACCTAAATGTCCTCTGTCACAGTTTAAAACCATTCCCCCTTGTCCTATCACTATCCACCCTCGGAAACAGCCATTCCCCCTCCTGTTTATATGCTCCCATCAAGTACTGGAAGGCCACATTGAGGTCTCCCCAGAGTCTTCTCTTCTCCAAGCTAAAAAAGCCCAGTTCCCTCAACTTTTCTTCATAGGAGAGGTGCTCCAGCCCTCTGATCATCTTAGTGGCCCTCTTCTGGACATGCTCCAAGAGCTCCACATCCTTCCTGTACTGGGTACCCCCAGCCTGGATGCAGTACTCCAGGTGGGGACTCACAAGAGCCAAATAGAGGGGGACAATCACCTCCCTCTCCCTGCTGGCCACCCCTTTTTTAATGCAGCCCAGAACACAACTGGCCTTCTGTGCTGCAAGCAAGCACACACTGCTAGCTCATGTCCAGCTTCTCGTCTATCAGGACCCTCAAGTCCTTCTCCACAGGGCTGCTCTCCAGGAGCTCTTCTCCCAGTTTGTATAAACACCTGGGATAGCCTCAAACCAAGTGCAGCACCCTGCACTTGGCCTTATTGAACCTCATTAGGTTTTCAGGGGTCCACTTCTACAGCCTGTCCAGGTCCCTCTGGATGGCTTCCCTTCCCTCCAATGTATTGACCACACCACTCAGCTTGGTGTCATCCACAAACTTGCCGAGGGTGCGCTTGATGTCATCATCTATGTCATTGATGAAGATGTGAAAGAGCACCAGTCCCAAGACCAATCCCTGAGGGACACCACTTGTGACTGGCCTCCACCCTGACGCGGAACCATTGATCACAACCCTTTGGTTGCATCCAGCCAGCCAATTTCTAAAACATCAAACAGTCCATCCTTCAAATCCGCACCTCTCCAATTTAGAGAGAAGGATGTGGTGAGGGACCATGTCAAAGGCCTAGCAGAAGTCCAGGCAGATGACATCCACCGCTCTTCCCCTGTCCAGCAAAGCCATCACTCCATCATAGAAGGCCACCAGACTGGTCAGAGACGATCTGCACTTAGTGAAGTCATGCTGGCTGTCTCAAATCACCTCTTTATCTCATATGTGCCTTAACATAGCTTCTAGGAGGATCTGCTCCATGATCTTCCCAGGCACAGAGGTGAGACTCACCGACCTGTAGTTCCCTGGGTCTTCCTTTTTCCCTTTCTTAAAAATGGGAGTAATGTTTCCCTTTTTCCAGTCTCTGGGGACTTCACCAGACAGCCATGATTTTTCAAATATGATGGAGAGTGGCTCGGCAACCACATCAGCCATCTCTTTCAAAACCCTAGAATGGATATAATCTGGCCTCATGGATTTATACACGTTTAATAGTACAGAGTCTGTTATGTAGTGTAGGCTTTGATTACTGTGAGCCTCAGTCATACCTGTTTTCTTCCCACTGTACCTAGGAGTTTGAATTACTGTTGAACTTCTGCTCTAGGACAGTCTAGTAAGTAGTCATGTAACCTAGTCTGAGGAAAGAACCACTCTTGAAATGCTCTGAAGATACAGGTGATATTTTCAGAAAGCTGTAGATAGAAAATTCATGATACAGTGGTGGAACTATGATGCCTTCATACCAAAGTAGATTCCTCTGTGTTTTGACACAGTACCACTGTTCTGAATTAATTTATGTCTTGGGATCATTGAAATTCTTCCCAGATGGAAGGCCTACACACAGAAAAGCGGTATGATAAATTTTACTTCACTTTCTAACTTCTCCACTCCCTTTATATCTTTGGCTGTGTGTGTTAGTGCTATTCTTCTATCTGCTTTCCACTGTGTTTAGGAGGATAAAGGATGTGTCATGCATCCTAACTCAATTTTCTTCTCCACTCACTGTTGTACAGCCCTTCCTCTTCCCCTTTCCTTCCATCTGTTTAGGATTATTTGCTTTACATCACTATATCATAGTAACTAAGAAACTTCAGGATGAGAGGTGCCATCATCATATATTTGCATAGAACATCCTCATGCCTCTAGACTGTATGTGCTGCCTGGATAGGCACATAGTTCTGATGATGACTCCCTCTCAGTTCTTTTTTTGCATTTCATTTTTTTTCAGTAAAAATATAAATTGCACATTTATGGATTTTAGATTTTCTCATTTGCATGGATTCAGAAAGAAAAGACATGGTACTGAAGATTTAACCTAACAAAGCCCTTTCATGGGCTGTATATCTGTCATTTTATTCCATCTTCACACAGGTTACCTAAGAAGAGAAGTTCTTTTTTTAGTCTGTATCTCACACTGTTCTTTGGTAAATGAGTTTTATAGAGTTTTATAGGCCTCTTTCTACATATATTTACAAATATTATTTATATCTCAAAGATATTAGTTTAGAATGAATTTTTCAGCAGTACATTTCCAGGAATTCTCTTAAATATTTTTAGAGAAGAGATCTAGATTCTATTTCTGTCTTCTGCATATTTTCTCTGAAATATTCACAAGGTGCTTCATCTGTCCTTTTTCTTTTTTTTTTTTTTTTTTTTTTTTTTTTGTGGTCATTGGAGTTAAAATACCATATACCTATAGGTTATGAATACTGACTTACACTTTGTAATAATTCCAAAGCAACCTGTTGAGCATATATCAGACCTAAACCTAGGGTATGAAATCTATGATCTCATAGAATAAACACTGAAAGGTTATTGTGCAACAGACAAAAGGCAGAAAGGAGGGACCATGTGTATGCCTGTGTGACTGAGAGAGGGATTCAATTAACATAATGAGAAATGAATGTGGAAAGTAGATCAGTAAGGGAGGGGAAACAAAATGAGGACAATAGTTTAGGGATGTCACACTGAAGAATGGAATAGATAATGAGAAAGCTGAAGACAAATTCAGTGAGCATAACTACATGGAAATGAATATTTTTGTCTTATCTGTACTTCACTTTGAATCTTTTGTAGAATTATTTAGATCCCTAAAACTGTAAATATAACTGCAATTAATACTGTAATTAAAATAATACAGTATCTGTTTGTAGCGCTCCACTGATGCTGTTTAGCTCTTAGAAATTGACTGTCTTTAGAATTATAAGTTTAAGCATTTGCAAACTTATATGGCAAGCAGACTTAAATAAATATATATGCATCCTTAAACTTAGGAAGGACTTATTTAAAATTTCTTCAGAGGATTTTTTATGGCTGACAAAGACTCCAAAGTGTTCTCTCATCATTAGGATCATTCCCTTTATTCCTTCCTGTATGAGTATGGATTCTGTCTTAAAAAATAATGATAATAGTGAAAAAAATCCCATGAAACCAGTCCTGTTAATAACTTTAATGGTCAAAAGGAGCATATTTCAGTAGGAACAGAATATAATGGTAAATGTAATTTTTTTTTTTTTTTCAAATCTTTCTTCCTCTGCGACTTTCTTGTGCAACTGGGAAAGTGGAGAACTGGAACAAATAAATTTTCACTCTAATTTTTCTTTTAATGATTTTTTTGGAATGTGTTGTCTACTTGGTATACATGGAGTATGTTCAAAACATTCAAACAATACAGATGAACATCTAACTTTCAGGAAAAAAAACACAACAAAACAAAAATCAGTGGAGTCCATATCCCTTCATTGCTGAATGTTTTTCAGTGAGTACAGTAGCAACCACTAACGTTAGTGTTTCTGTAATGTGTCTATTTAACTTGCCTAAAAATATCAGTGTTGTCATTTCTGTCATAATGATATGAACAATGTAAGTCGTCTGACTTTGCTTTTCTTCATCAGGCTCTTCATCATCTCCTCCCTGCTGCTTGACCCAACTGCATGTCGCAGCATTATGGTGAGGCCTTTCGGATACTCTCTCACATTATATTTGATTTATTATCTTTGATTCTAATTATATTGTATTATAGTATGCTGTTTTGCATTCCGATACCATATTTAGTAAGTTAGTTTGTTTCTCCTCAGATCATTGCTGCTGTTTTCAATTATTTGGGGTCCCCTTTTTCCCTTTTCCAGAGGTGCAGATTTGTGAAATCCTTCCACCATGCTAGTCACAGAACTGGACCAAACCAGCCCGTAAACCATCGACGTTATCCTACCAGGAGGAAGAGCTGCTGTACAATTGCTCACCTGTGAAAGTAAACCTATGAATATACCTACGAGAATATACCTGTCTCACCTATGTAAGCAGATCACTCTGAAAGTAAAGCCTATTTAGTTCCATAGAAACTACAACAGACACAGTGAGCAAGATAACACTATTTGGTAGACCAGACACACACACAGGTGTGTTCTCAGCTACAGGACATAATTTGACGACATATTCACTACCATGAACCGTGCATTTTCACCAGCAATGAAGAAGAGCTTGCATGCTGTGCTCATAAAAATCTATACTAGAAGAAATGACTGACTATCGCTGTCACCACTGCTGAAATGTACTGCCCACCACCTCACTGTGCCCATATCCACTGTTTGGTCTCCATGAACATTCAGCAAACGTCTGTGAATATCAGTGGGTGCCATTTTTTCTGCATGGAGGAATTCAATGAGACACCTTTGTTTCAGACTCACTTCCATGTCAGTTGCCAGTCCCTCAGACTGCTCCTCTGCCGCCATCTGTCACATGGCAACAAGATATAACAGAATATTGGTGGGAATGTTCAACCTCTACTGCCGTGCCAACATCACAAAACAGAAGGCGTTATTTTCAGAACAGTCTTTGTATATCTATGTACATCTCAAAATTCCCTGAATTCTGTTTTTTTGAATGAGGAGTCGTGAAAGATGAATAGTATTGTGACTCAGTGCTGGTCTCCCTTATGTCACACTACAAATCCCTATGTACTTATTAACAATGGATTTAATCATTGTCCAGTGATTTAGAAAACAGGATGATTCATTTTTTTCCCCCCACTCTTAATGGCAGCTGACTCTGAGATGTTATATCTGTATCTGAACATCTCCACCTAGTATCATCATCTATTTATACACCTAGATATTATTCTATCTCTGCAAAATTTTAACATGATTTAACATTAAAAAGAACTATAGTTCTTTGAAAGAGGAAAATGTGATTCACCTATTCTTGCTATATGTGCGTTGGTGGATTTTGAACACTTTCTGAGGAAGCTGCAGGGAAGACAGGTTTGGCTAGCTAGACATTTAAGACACAGGTTCAAATAGAGATAAGTGCTTCATGGGAGTGATCAGAATCTGAGCAGTTCTATTTTCTGAGTGCAAGTGGATAGAAATTTCTGAGGTCAGTGAAAATAATAAGTAAAATACACTGCTGTACAGATAGCCCACATTTGTCTGTTCTGTATTCCCATGTTCAAAGTAGAGCTCTAAGTGGGACACAGGCATGAGTCTTTAAAAAACTGCTATCATTTGAAATGCTTTGAACTCTGAATTTCAAGATGCTTTAGACACTCAGGCTGTAAGTGTATGACAAACCTTGGCACAACACTTTATGATGTTTTTTATTTTACAGACACCATTTAATCTTTTTGTGTTCTCATAAGCACTCCTCCTAAGTAAGAGGATTTTTTATTTCACTGAAAGGAAGAAGGGAACATATTTGTAAATGAAAGGCAAGCAAATAATTTGTAAGACATTTGTCAAAAGATAACAGATGTGTGTTTTGTTTATCTTTTCAACATGAAGTCATGCTTTTTCAGTGTAGGTGAACCCCCAACAGCAGCTATATAGGACATATATTCTAAGAACAAAATTAAGTGTGATGTAAAAAGTGAATAATCTTGCAACTCCAGTGTGGTTGCCAACTTATGTTTGATTGTCAAATGTAGCTATCCAAACCACTTCTTTCAAAAACTGCCTAATAACATAGGTTATTTGGGCTTTCCTTTCTTCCACTATTGAGCAAGGAAGCTGGATACCTGGATAATTCCGTCATTAGTGTTGAAATTGTATGTTCTTACTCTCTTGGACAAAATCTTATTTTGCTCTTGATGAGCAGTTTTGCTTTTTCTAAGATTGTTTTTTAGCAGCACCTTAAATTTCAACATCCTGTAGTGTTGTTTTTGAATTGTATATTTTAAGAGACACCTACATTCAGGTGGCTTTTCTTGACGTTTTAAACATTATAGTGTGTTCAAAAGATACTAATCTGATTGCATATATGCAGTAAAATAGAAACATAGAATCACCAAGGCTAGAAAAGACCTCTAAGATCATCCAGGTCAAGTGTCCTTCACTAATATTTCTCCACTAAACCGTGTTCCTCAGTACATCTAAATGTCACCTCCAGGACAGTGACTCCACCACCTCCCTGGCAGCCTATTCCAGCATCTGATCCCTCCCTTGGAAAAGTATTTCTTAACGTCCAACTTGAATCTCCCCTGGCACAACTTGAGGCCATTCCCTCTCATCCTATAGCTAGTTAAATGGGAGAAGAGGCCAACCCCCACCTCATTACAACCTCCCTTCATGCAGCTGTAGAGAACAATAAGGTCACCCCTGAGTCTCCTCTTCTGCAGGCTGAACAATCCCAGCTCTTCAGCCACTCTTCACAAGGCTTGTATTCCAGACTCCTCACCAGCTTCGTTGCTCTTCTCTGAACACGCTCCAGGGCCTTTGTGTTTTTCTTGTACTGAGGGGTCCAAAACTGAACACAGTACTTAGTGTGAGGCCTCACCAGGGCTGAGTACAGGAGAATGATCACTCTGTGCTCCTGCTGGTTACATTACTTCTGATACAAGCCAGGATGCCATTGGCCATCTTGACCACCTGGGCACATTGCTGGCTCATGTTCAGAAGTTTAAAGACAAAGGTAAACAACACATCGAGAACCTCAGCCTTCTTCTTATCCTTAGTGGTCACATTCTCCACTGCATCCAGTAAAGGGTGCAGATTCTCCTTAGCTCTCCTCTTGCTATTAATATACTTATTAAAATATTTTTTGTTCTCTTTTACCTCAGCAGCCAAGTTGACTTCAAGCTGGGATTTTGCTTTTCTAATTTTCTCCCTGCATATTCTAACAACTTACTTGTGTTCTCCTCGAGTTGCCCATTCTTTCTTCCACATAAGAAAGATTATCTCTTTTTTCTGGAGCCTGAGGAAAAGCTCCCTGTTCATCCCCACTGGTTTTCTTCCCTGCCACTCATCTTGAAGCACAGGAGAATAGCCCTTCCTTCTTGAGGATTGACTAGGCTTCCTGGGAACCCTCTGCCCTCCAGGACTGAATCCCAAGGGACACTCCCTATCAGTATCCTGAGCAATTCGAAATTCACCCTCTGGAAGTCTGAGGTAGTAGTTTTGCTGCCCCCCCCCTCCTGACTTCACCAAGAGTCAAGAACTCTTACTTTTTGTGGTTACTCTGTCCAAGACAGCTCCTGACCTTCACATCTCCCACCAGTCCTTTTCTGTTTGTGAACATCAGGTCTAGCAGGGCATCTCCCCTGGTAGGCTCCTCACCAGCTGCAGAAGGAAGTTATCTTCCATATACTCTGGAAACCTCCCAGACTGTTTCTTCTGTGCTGCATTGTATTTCCAACATATATCAGGGAAATTGAAGTCTTTCATGAGAAGAAAGGCTGTAATTGCACAGCTTCTGCCAGCTGTTTGTAGAATGCCTCATCTGTCTCTTCATCCTGGTTAGGTGGTCTATAACAGAGCCCCACCAGGATGTTTGCCTTGTTGGCCCTCCCTGATCCTTACCCATAGAGACTCAATCTTATTACTCCCAACCCCAAGCACAATAGTATCAAAATACTCTCTAATGTTAAGAGGCATGTTGTGCCAAGGAACATGAATCCTTCTTCTATCACAGCTTTGCATCATTGCTTCACATGTGCTGTATGACACATTACAGGTGTGTTTCTGATCATATGGCTTGGTAGTGGGAATGACTGTATGACTTCCTCAGCAATTGGATAATGCTGCCATTTTTGGTTCAACATGTCCCTGTTGAGACATATGCTATAGCTCAGTGATGGGAAGGGGGAATTCTACCAGGTAATTCAGACAAATGTTCAAAGTAATATTTTTCAGACTACTGAAGATACCTTTCCTGGCATCTACTTACTTGACTTATCCCTAGGAGTCTTCATATTTTCAGCAGTGCTAGTTAAAGCTATTCCATTATTTTTGTTTGGTTGGTTGGTTAGTTTTTTTTAGGGGAGATGTATCTCCTCTTCTTATTCTAAAAATGATAATTCTACAGGCGTATTATACAGAAGAGTGTAGGATGTGGAAATCTAGACAAAGCTGCACTTCTTTGAAGTGCTGCAAGATAAAATAAGACAAATATTTCCTTGCCAAAGCTACTTACTTTTTTGTTATGTTGTGAGTTTAGACAATGTGTTACTGAGAAAGATCCCACTACCACTAATACAAGGCAGAAAACTTGTATAAGCAACTCACTTTTGAACTGATAGAGATGCCTAAAATTACAAGCCCAGTGTCTGATTTGATGCCCAAGGATATCCCACACATCTACCTGCTGCTGCAGAACAGCATGGATCTTGATTGTGTATTGCAAAAACGCTGCATATATTTGAACATAAAATAGCACCTAACACTTGTCTTCAGGCACATGAATTGTTCCCTTGGTAAAGGATTCAATGTTATTTTTCTAGTTACAAATCAATAATACAAAAACTTATTTAGAATGTCTTGCCTTCAGCTTTCTTTTCAACTGGGGAATCTTCTATATTTTATTACCATCTTCATAAACTATTATAAAATTATCATAAAAAGGTGGTGTACTTCCTGCTTTGTTTTTACTTTTATTTTGACAACAGATAAGCTAAATAATATCTGATGGAAAGAACAGATGGCTGGACAATGCTATATCTTAACCAGAACTACATCTCCACTAAAAATCCATAACAGTTTAGTGACTGTTTTATTGGTTTTATGCTGAATATCTACATCTAAATGAATCTCCAACAGGATTAAATTGAAAGTTATTGTTGATAGCAGCATGGCATAGTAGATTTTGGGTGATGATCAACATTAGGAAGGCTACGTTAAACAGCAAACCTTAAAGCTAAATGAATTTTTATAAGTTTTTTTTTCTTCTTTTTTCTTCTTTTTTTCTCCCAATGGCTACTACCACTCTTTGTAACTTTTGTAGCTTCTTGTTATTAACCTATTTTTAGACCCTTTGCATTTTTTCTTTTGCTTCTCCCCCATGTACCATGCTTTCTCTGTACTTCTGTCCTGAAAGACTTCTGAGATTTTGTGGCCATCTGTCTCTGTTATGGGCAGTCTAAAGCACATGGAGATGGTGAACATTATTTCCTATGCCTGATATTATCAGTTGTGTTTCTTGCAAATACCATATTACTAGTGATAACCTAGCTATATATTTTATAGTATTTCTGGCTGGGACTTTCTTGTGTAATCATTAGTTTTTAAAGAAAATGAACTACACTGTTCAAAGAGAGATATGTCTTTTGCAAACAGCACACCAGCCCTTAGGATTGACTCCTTCTAACAGCTGACATTTATTTCCCCCTCACATTTATCTCTCTGAGTTTCTCAGCATGATGTAGGGTTTCTTTAAAAACCTTGCAGAGTGTTTATCATGGGAATTGAAAATACTGCCAAATAAATTCTATTTTGAACATTATATTTATATTTTTATATATATAAAATATATATATATTTTAGTCTTATAATGATTAAGTGCACTAAGCCTCTACAGATTGAATCCTGGATGCAGGACCTGCAAAGACTAAGGACTGAGTTTCTTAGGGGTTCAGACTGTTTAGCACATCAAAATACCTTAAACATATTTCACTGTTATCAAAACAGTAATCCTTGAATACTTATGTGACAGGATTTCTTTCTTCAAAAAGGAGAAAACAATGTTGATGTGAACATCTTATGTGCCAATAAATGCACATAAAACTAAATTTCCATTTTGCAGGAGAACCATAGAAGCATAGTTACAAGAAGGATACTAATATTCCTTAGAAACTGCACTACAACTTTTCCGCCATCATAGTAGGTTCTTGAACACACTTTTCTGTCTGTAAGTATATGTTACAATTCTTTAATTTTCTGTCATGGAATAAGTATATTATTAATTGTGATACTATTTCTAAATAATATTTTTGTTAATAGTGAAACTTTCTTACCGTAATTTTGCATTAGTTTAATGCTTAGACTTCACATTTTTCTAAGTTAATTCCAAATATTTTGAACCAAAATGCAATGAGTTCAACAGGGGCTTTCAGTTGGACTTCAGAGTCTTTTTCTGTTGGAAGAAAACTCCTTAACTCATCCTGGCAAATATTTGCTAATGATCTAACAGTGACCATACAGCTTACAATTTGCTTCTGTCGTCTGGCAAGGGAACTGTTTGAGTAAAAACAATTAAAATATCACTGCCCGCAAACTGCTCATAAATGTAAACAGTTGCACTGTGCAATATTTCTACCTCATCTAAGTGCCAACTTTAAATAATTATTAACATGGACAGATCATTGCTAGATGCTTACTGACCCATATAAATCAGGGATGCAGCTTCATTATCTTACACAAGACCATACTAGGCTTACAATGATGTGCTAGAACCTAAATTAGGCTTACACTGATTGAAAGAGAAAACAGAATATTGACAGATTGAGATACTGATTTTCAGGAAATGTTACTGGGGTGTGTAATCAGCATGGTTTTATTGGTTTCCTTGTCTCACCCTCCCACTCCTGATTCACCCCATTTAATAGACCTGTAGCTCTGTGATCATGCATGCAGAGACAAAGAGGATAGTATTGTATAAAAATTATTTTCTTGAATTGCGAAGAATACAGTGCTTTGAGGTATTCATGTAGAAGAGTTATATGAAAGGTGAAGGAAAGGGAGGAGTAGAAATTGTTTCAGAACTTTTAAATTAATATTTTCTGGTTTTTTGTTTTGTTTTGTTTTGTTTTGTTTTGTTTTTGTTGTTGGTAGAATCCAATCACTGGTTGTTAATGCAGATATTTATTGTTGATGCAGGGGCCTATGTTTAGAGATATGTGTTCTATAGATACCAAGAGCAGAACAAATGTTAAAGTATAAATAAAGAAGATAGAATGAGAGTGAGAAAAAAAATAAGAGGTAGACAGAGGTAAGGACACCCAAAGGAAAATCTGCATTTAAAATGTAAAGCCAGAGTTAAAGATCTCCCAATCTCTTGTATCACAGGTGCTGTTTTAATTCTTTTTTTTTTTTTTTTTTTTTTTTTAACAGTGGTCAGAAGGAATAGAATTTTTAGAGGCAAAGAAGCCCATTAATAACTGACAAGGAGATAAGATCAGCTATGTTTTAAAATTACTGAATTACCAAACCTCTTTTAAATCTGATCATCCAACTAGTAGGTGAAAAAAAAAGTAGCTTTACATTGAGTACAAATAATGAACTGGAGAGTGTTGCTGATGGCAGATTACACTAAGCTAATAATCTGAAAAAAAAACAAAACACATTTCAGTATTGTATACGGATCTGTGACTGTATACAAGCATCAGGAATATAGGTTACATAATGAAATAATATAAACTAATTTTCAAAAAGAAGAGAAATGATCATTAGACTATCAGATGACTTCTCTTCCCTAAGGGACAACATACTGAGAAATTAACGAAATTACCATTTACCACTTTGAGTGCTTAATCTCTGTGGAAACTGAGAAGAAAAAATGCTCCTTAAAAAAAAAGAAAAAAAAAAAAAAAAAAAAAAAGATAAAAAATGGCCTAAGTAATATATTATGTTAGCAGTTATGAAAACAAACAAACAAACAAACAAAAAAACAAACCAAGGTAAGATATGCTTAAAATATGCTCTAAATTGAGACAGAAGAACGTGATGAGCTTAAAGCTGCTCTTAGGAAAAGTTAGTGGTAGCTTCCTCATGCTTGCTGTTGTCCAATGGTTCCCTGTGCTGCCAGGTGCAGACAGCTTTCTGTAGAGGTGCCTGCTCACCCACCAGCAATCATGTTTTCTATCAGGAGCTCTCTACTGGGCCAGGGATGGAGGGAAGCGCAGCAAGGATGGAGATCTGCATTCAGGCAAGTTGGAAGCCCATGACCTGCTGCTGCTGACAACAGAGAATGTTTGTCTGGGACAAAACAAGAGTGAGAAATCTGGCATTAACTGCCTATTCACTAACTATCATGTCTGGCAAAATCCAGAGTGGCTCTTATGAATCCATGTGGAGGTGGGTCTCAGTGACAGAAGTGTTTTGTCTGTAATGCGTTGCTGTTGAGGTTTAGAAGAGTGGAAGATGCCATTCCATGTCTCGAAATAAATTCAGTAGCACTGTGAGAAAAAATAGTAGGAGGTTTCTGTCATAGTGCTTGACAAAATAGGTTTTGGCATAGCATGCCACTTCAACATGTATTATTTATTTGATTTTTATCTTGTCAGTCTTAATCTGTGGTATAGTTAATCTTTAATGGATTTAATGTGAGGTTCTGAGAATGCTATGAAGCAAGAAGAAAACGGTGTTGCTGTTCTTGCTTCCCATGATGGCAATGTATCCATAAGATGACATCCAACTGTTAACAGAGGCTTTGGAAATAAGGGAGGGAGTTAAAGTCAGGTACCAAAGTGGCTACTTGAAATGCTTTGAATGTCAGCCTTCTGACATTCTGGATGCATGATCAGGCCAGATTTTGCATGTATCAAAGTCTTTTAGCTTTATTTCTTCCCCTCTACCATCAAACCAACCTGTACCAGATTTTACAATGAAGCAGCACAATTTTAGACCTTTGCTGCTTGTTTTCAGTAAACTCTCCACACTGGTGTCTGTAAGTGATCTCAGCAGAGGAAGAAAGAGGCAAGTCTACCTGCACCCTGTGCAAAATCCAATGACAGCTTTAGGAATGGAAGTGGCTGGCCAAAAGAGGACAGAGCATAGGAAATATTTTCTTTGCATGTAGTAGAGCATGATAACAGTGAAGTGTTATGCTTGTTCCACAGTTTTATAAAGAAAAAGAAAGAAAAAAAAAAAAAGTGCTATGTGATTCTTCCCTTTAAAAACTATTATTTTTCTACAGATGTGGTTATTTGAATATGATTTACTCTGGTTAAATTGTGTTCTCTGTGTTTATCCAGGAAGCAGTTTAAATTGGGCCAGAATAGAGGCGTGATTTTAAAAAAATTCAGAATATGTTGAGTAAATACGCCATAAATACGCCAAGCTATAGAGACAAACTGCACCTGAGTAAATGCTAAGACCTCTTTATAATGTTTTTCCAGTGTTTTTGACATATCTGTGTATGAAGCTGTACTTAATTTCACTTTTCACTTTTCACTTTTTTTTTTTTTTTTTTTTTTTTTTTTTTGTGGCAAAATTCTCAGCCAGTGTTCACAAAGGTTTTTGCAGAGGATTAAGAAATTCTGGTCTAACTTCAAGTGTTAACATACATAGAGTGTCCTTCTAAGTCCAGTCCAGTAAGATTTCAAATCATTGATGTTATCTTTGTTCTACTTTTATTTTTATCTGAAACATCATAGGTTTTGCAAATCAGCATTTAACTTAAAAACTTGGATGGCATTGTTATCTGTACTGTGTGCTGCTAGAAGTTTTTTTTTTTCCAAACCATGCAAGAGAGAGGCTGGATATATTCTCTAAAATCCTTAATATGCATCTGTTTTGGAATATGTTCCACTACTAAATGTTTTATTTGTGTGTTTTATGTGTTTACTTGTACTTGAGTTAAAACTAGTTATTGAAAGTTCATTGTATGAGTATGTGGATGAAAGGAAATAAAGTAATTTTTTCTTCTACTTGGAAAATATCAGCTGTTGCGTTCTGTAATAGTTATTAATCTAGATTCTGTGTGTGTAGTTACGCAAAATTATTTTGTATAAGCCCACTTTTTTTTACAGCTGTTAGTTGGAATGACTAAATACGAAGTTTTGTCAGAAACAGTTGATTTCACTGAGATCAACTTCACCTCATTTTTTTTGAGCCACATAATTTTAACAATTAAACTAACAATGTCTGATTTTATTAACCCTCTACTCAAACAAAATTTGCTTGAATAATTCTGCTTTCTTTTTTTTTTCTTTTTTTATCAACTAAATTTCTAATGCCAATAAACAGACTTCTGACTGTTTTCAGGCTGTGCAGAGCAATTTTTCTCTGTACCGGGACCATAGCTTCACAATTCAGATTGACTTTTTTATGTTGTATTTTGCATTATACTTTGAATTCTAGGAAGATTTCTTGCTTGTGACTTGTTCTAAATACTTACATTTTCAATGCGGGACCATTTTCATGGGCATAAAAAGATCAGAAAAAAAAGAAAAAAAAAGATCTTACATAGACATAGATACATAAGAAGTAATAAAGAATATATAAACGGGGAGGAAGACAGCTGCCTACCTGATAGTCTTTCTTCCTTAAGGGATGAAGGATGTGGGCTCAATTGTAACCTACATAATTTGTGTACCAGCTTTTGTCTGCTTTTACCATAAAGGTAAATACCTGTACTTAGGGCCAGAGAAAAGGAAGAAAAATGATTGAGGATGATTATGAACAGCAAACTCACTTAAAAAAGTGATTATTTTAAATCTTTGTCTCCAAGTTTCTCACTGAAAATGACAACCTATATATTAATTGTCTGACTGACTTGTTTATTCCTGTTACCCATCCTAAGAGCACTAAGTGGACATTCAAAGATGTTTAATACTGCTTGTTGTTATGTTTGTTTGCTTTTAATCTGCTACTTTGTTAGAATGACTTCTATATTGCTACAAAGAAAGAGCTTTGTTAGCTGTAAAAAAGCACTTTTTTTTCTGCCAAAAGCACTTCACAGAGAGATTCACACAAGTTATTCCTGTAAAAATACCACATCTTAGTATACTAACTAGCTTTTCAATAAAACTTGAATAAAACTTGTTCAAGTCACTCTAAAAGACCACTTCATTCAGTATTCTGCTTCCAAGAATGTTCACAAATGCTACAGCAAGAGAAAGAACTTGACAGTCATCTATGGTCCTGTTTGTTTATTTTTGTTTATTTGTTTTGCCAAATTTATTTATTTTTAATATCAGAAAAGTGTTTCAAATCCAGATAAATGTCCATGTAGTTAGTAAATCCTGGTTGGTTTTTCTTCCAAAATTTTGTTCAATCTTTGAATCCATACATGCTTTAATAGCCATAAAAAATCCATTCAAAAATTCTGCAACTCTAAAGGAGTTCCACAGGTATGGAATAATTATTGGAGGTGATTTAAGAGAAGGTGCAACATTGAGGAAACCTCCAGAGTGGAATGCAGTGCTTGTGCAAGGAGTCTGTTCCGTGATAGTTCCCTAAGCAACACAAAACTGCAACTTTAGATGTTATTAACACCAGGGGACCTTGGTGTGCTGACTCTAAGAGATACAGCAGGGAGAGTGGAGCAGGGTGTAAACACCGTGGCCATGGTCTGTGATATCACTGCAGGGATGGGAACTTGGTACTGTGGAACTGAGAAACTGTGAGTTAGTAGGTTTTCATTTTCTGTTGCACCAGTCACTATATGTATGGCTAGTGTCACTCAAGTTTCACCTGTGAAAGTAAGAAAATAGTATTAAAATGTCTTGAGAGAGGGGGATTTGGGGGAAATACTGTTGCAGACAACTTGGGAGGACACTGCTGATTTCTGGGACGCGCCGACAGACTGAGACTCTCTCCCCTCTCGTAGGGACGCTTATTAGGTAACATTCACACACTCAGTTATAACTAGTGCTTCTCTGGAAAACTTAAAAATCTCTATAGAATTGTTCCATAATTTAACGTATTTGTGGTCATCTGTATTATTCACACTCTTGATACTTGCATATGCTCTGCAGACAGTGTTTTTATCACCAACAATTTAAAAGGATCTGGAATCTGTTGCTTTAATGAAGCACTTTTCACAGAATCACAGAATCACAGAATCACAGAACTGTAGGGGTTGGAAGGGACCTCCAGGGATCATCGAGTCCAACCCCCCTGCAAAAGCAGGTTCCCTACACCAGGTTGCACAGGTAGGCATCCAGGCAGGTCTTGAACATCTCCAGAGAAGGAGACTCCACCACCTCCATGGGCAGCCTGTTCCAGTGCTCCGTCACCCTCACTGTAAAGAAGTTCTTGCGCACATTTGTGCGGAACTTCCTATGCTGCAGTTTCCGGCCGTTTCCCCTTGTCCTGTCTCCACTAAGCTAGCTGTGAGAGTTCTCATTGGGCTTCAACCAAACTCGTCAAGAGTGGCGGTGTTAGTTCATTGGAACACAACTAGCTCAAAAGTGCTTCATGCTATGGGTGAATCCATAGTTGTGTGAGTTCTTACTGACCGCAGCCTAATTCCTTAAGGTTTGCTGTGTAGCATTTGAATATGACTGAACTTAGAGTGCCGAATTGAGTATCATTCAGAATCTAAACCCTAAATATAAACCAAAATCTAAATCTGGAATTTAAGGGAGATTATTTTCTGTCAGACTTCTTTATCCTTTACAACAACTAAAGAAAAAAAAAAAAAAAAAAGGCAAGAAAAGGGAAAGCAAAAGCACAATGTATCTAGAAGTTTCTTCCTATTCTTTGTACTGTTTTGTTTTTTTGTTTTTTTTTTTGGCTTCTGTTAGTCTTTTTTAACTTTTTATTTTTCCTGTTTTTACTCTTAGCTTCTCATTGCAGGCACAGCCTGTAGCCACTGTACTGTAGACTAGCATGTTTTTCAGTAGCCTAATTTGATAATTCCATCAGTGATATCTGGATTGCAAAATGACATTTTGTGCAATGAACAATTTGCATTTGTAGTTACTCCATATTTTTTGCTTAAGTGACTGATGGATTACGTTCAAAAATGCAAACCTTAGGGTAAAAATACAGAGCTATTGAAACTGCCTCATTAAAACTAAGATTTCATAGAGGATTATATGTGATACCTAAATATGTAGAGATCAGAGTGAAACTGAAAGGGATTCAATGCTTCATGTATGCAAATTCAAGAATAAAATGAACCTTTTTTTTTCCCTATCTGCTTTTGCATTTATAAAATGGCAAATACAACGTCTGCCTTACAGTTCCATGATCATATGAATTTAATGTAGGTGAATTAGTTGAAGTGATTGGTCTAATGAAGTGCTGCACATTGCATTCAGGAACTTGTTCTGTTTGCTTAAGTGTCAGTATGTCTTAAATTTTCAGATTTATTCAAAAAAGTCTCCACTGATATATGCTATTGCATAAAACTCTTTCTAATTTAACAGTAGGAGTGCTTCAAATCTCTCATAATTTTTTCACTTTCTTATCCTGATGCGTATACTAACGATTAATTTGCTAATTAAAGGAGGATGATTGGATTGCTTTGATAGACAAGGCTAAAAATGGATTCTATCCACAAAAGAAAAACACAAAGCTAACAAGCTGCAGCAAGAGGTAACACAAAGGTAACAGCTGCAAGACTGCGAATTAACAATTAGTCATCATTTACTGTAAAAGATTAAAATAAATTCAGAACCATGCTAAATATGTGCAAACCTGGAGGAAAAACCCTAGCAGTTTTCAAAAAAATTGGTATAATCCACTTTCCACATCTGGTTTAATATGTTCCCATGTTAAATAATTCTCTGAATATATATATATATCTTCATTTTTATAAAATAATGCCTTAAGAGGAAATAAAAGGAATTCCTTACTCATCACTTCATAATTATGTTGAAGACCAAGAAACTGGGGGAAATATTATTAAAATAGCAATTAAAGAAAGAGAGGTAAGTGATGAAAAATTGTAAGAGCTTACTGATTCTTGAAAAGGATCTGTAAAATCAGAGAAACATCTCATTGAATGGGGAAAGTGTAACTATTCAAATTTTGCAAAAGCCCACAAACTATTAAAAACTTTTATAATTGCAGAAATATCTGTAACTTTTATTTTTTCATGTCATATGATGAAAAATAAAGCTTATGGTATTATCAGGAAAGATAGAGACACCGATAAATTACAGCTGAGTTTTGGGGAAATAAAAAAGTAAAATTTGGAGTATTGACATTAGTATTTGTTCTATGAAATTAACTTCAAAATAAGTTCAAACATCAGAGTGTAGTAAAACTTAAATTACAGTGAATTACAATATAGATAGTATTCCACATTAATTTTAATATGTTAAAATTGTAATCAGAAATAATTGGACTTTCAACACAGAACTAAATGAACTTGCTGAACCGAAAGGAAATTAACATTGATTGCAAGTTGAATAAACTGCAGATTTGGATATTCCTGATTTATTGAGGTGGGAACTGCTTCTAAGCCCATTAACATAAAGATTTAATTAATGTGTCATGATTTTTAACAGCTAGTGCAAAGAGAGTAAGGAACCATAAAAAAAAAAAAATCATTTTATTTAGATAATGAAAATCAATATGAAAATTGCAGGAGAAGCAATCTCAAATTACAAGACTGGACACTAATAGACCTAGCTGATGATAGCAATCAAGAAACAAAAGCTGCTAATGGGCATCACAATTGTTTTAAACATGAAAGACTTTCAAATGATCAAATCTTTACATCTTGGGGAACGTATCATATCAAAGAAATATGTTTCATTCCCTTTTGTCCAAAAGTGGTATTTATGTTTCTGTGCTTCCCATGGACAAACCGTAATACTCCATAGTACTTGCCCATAGAGGAGCAACCAAAAACCTATAGTGTATTATTTCCATGTTTAATTCTCTTTCTGCACTGTGTCCCAGTTTACACAATGAGTCAGAGTGAGTTTAACAAATTTAATACATCTTGTGTAATATATTACTGTCTTAAAAGGAACCTAATGCTCTTCTAAAATAGCCTATAGGTGGATGATGTATCGGGATGATTTTGTGTTACATTACTACATCAATAGAGAGTAATTTTCTGTGAAGTAGGCAAGGATTGGAAAAGAGATTCATTGGATAAGATTTGTGAAATGAAGGTTAATTCATTATTTGACAAATCATTCCATTTAGAACTTAGTAAAAGATGAATACTTCCTCTTCAGGTTCAAGAGTGCAAGAATAAAATCTGTTTATGATTTTGTAGATTTCAAATTGTTTGTGACCCTGTCAGAGATGGAATTATTTTTATCAGCTTTTGTTCTATAGACACAAATTGAAAACATTCTTACTCTACTTGCCTTCTCATTTCTGTACAAATTTCAGACATTTTGTTAACTATACTATTTCTTGCTTTGAGCAGACAAATTTGAGTTACAAACCTCTCACCCTGCAGTAAATTTTGGATGTTCCATTTACTACATGTGAATCCTGTGAAAGATAAATAGATCACATATGTTCTTTAATCTAGCCTTCTCTATGGTAAATATCTTAAAATTGTAAAAAAGCTCTTAAATGTGTATTTAGAAAAAAAAAAAAGTGTAGGAAATGATGCTGAAAACTTTTCAATCCCAGTTTGTGAATGAGTCATTGCTGCCCCCCCATCCCCGAACTCATGACACCTGTGTCCTAAGTACATTGGCAAGTGAGCAGTGCAATTTCCTTCACCTCTAGCTATGGAGAGTAATGCTTTTCTGGGTGTGTCCATGTGTAGGACTTAGAAATCAGAATCATATCATACAATTATAGAATGGCTTGGGTTGGAAGGGACCTTAAGGATTATTGAGCCCCAGCCACCTACTGCAGGCAGGTATGCCAACCTCCACATTTAATACTAGACCAGGCTGACCCAGGTCCCAGTCCAACCTGGACTTCTACACCTCCAGGGGTGGGACATCCACAACCTCTCTGGGCAGCCTGTTTCAGCAGAGATCTTTTGAGCATATTTTTTCAGATTCTTTTTGTCTTGGGGTACAAATAGCATATGTTAAGACTATTGAAGATACTTCCTTCAACCCTTTCTCACCCAAACAGCAAAGAAAATGAGGAAAATTATCAAGTGAATAAAAGATAACCCTGACTTGCCAACCAGACAAAAAAAATTCACATCTTTTTTTTTCATGTTTAGTTTTTCGCACAATACATAAACTACTTAGGCCTAGCTATCTTCTGTCTTCCTTTTCTTCATAATTGTAGCTAAAATTAATTCTGCTAACTATATGAGTAGATCAAATTACAAAATTTACAACTCATCTAAATAGATTTAACAAAAAAAAAAATTCTGAGATTGCATTTATTTCCAACTGTCATCTTTATTTTTACATTCTGTACTGGAAGACTGTGATTGCAGTCCTTTAGAATGATGAAACCCATGGTGAGATGGAAGAATAGTGGGTTGTCATATAAAAATGCTGAAATATGAACAATTTTGAACAGGTAGAATATAATTTCTTAATTAATGATTTTTTTTCTTAATTATAGGATTTTTAAAGCTACTTATTGAATCTTATTGAACTTAAGAATAAAAGTACTCTACTGTTAGTTTCCAGTATGAAAGTTCAAAATCTTAACAGTTCACTACTGAATTCTATAGACTTTTATGTAAGTGATATTAGCCTACATAACCTACAAAAGTTATAAGAAATTTCTGCTTCACAATCAGCCACCAGTGAGAGGAAGATGGATGAAAGATTTGGAGATAAAATAAAAATGTTAGAATAGTTTGATCTATTTTTTGTTCAACAACAGCATAAAACAACAACAACAAAGCTGGAGCTCTGCCTCCTAGAATGTGTCCTGCTGTTACGGAATTGGAACTAAGCTAACTCTGCTTTTACAAAGTGCTTTTACAATAGGCCTGAATGGGTTACATGGGATATTTCAGGCAAAATTCACGCCTTTTTCTCCAGTGTATAGCTGAGGTGGAGACACCAGTGTCTGAAGGTAATTGCTCAGCTACAGCAGCCAAATGCCACAGACATACAAAAATGTTGATTTATGTCACACAAAAGCAGCATAGAAAGCAAGCACCTGGCTCAAGTGTTCTTTTCCATTTTTTTTCCCCTTTCTTTCTGAGTTCAGTCAAAAGAAATGATACAGAGCCAGCCTAAAGAGTGAAACCAAATGTTTGCAGGAAGACTGTCAATTTTAAAGCAGACTCAGGTGTGGATGTAATAGTCATATCAGAAAAGACTCAACTCCTTTCACAGCTGAACCAGCTGTTACTATTTCAGATATTCCTAGAGGCTGCATAAACACAAACAGCAAAATCTTTAACTTTAATGCTTGAGTTTGAGAGGCTCTAGATTGGCATGTTCCTTTGTTAGGGCTATAAGTGCTTCCTTAACAAGAAAATTGAAAGAGAAAAAATAAAGGGGGTACATTTGTCTCTTGTTCTGCGTCCATTATCACTGTTCATAACATTGAAAATTTAAACTTCGTAAAATTTCCTTTCTCAGACTCCTTAAATAGTTTCCAGCGTGACATAAGTTTGGACCAGCTGCATTCAGCACCTCTTTTGATCAGACACTATGTGTCAGTAAACTTGTATAATGGAGACTTTGTATTAAAAGCATGGTATGCTCTGCTATCATGTTGAGAAGAAAAAAGCAGAACTCTGATAATTTCAAAAAAATTTCATGGAGGGGTAAAAATATTATACATTTCTGGCTGTATATCTTATTTTGTAATGTAGTCACACACATATATTTATGTATTTCCTGTGCATATTCTTCATTAGTCAATTTTAAACTGGTGGACAAATTTTACTACATTTGGGAGAAGAAAAGAGATCCTCAAAGTAATCAAATATTTATTGTTTTCAAAAAAATAAGAAATTAGATGATACAGATTTTTCTCAGCTGTAGTAAAAGGGAAAAATGCAGTGGATATCAGGCAATCATCCTAAAACGAAGAGTGCAATCAAAAATCTTGACGCATTGAAGGACATGGAAGGACATAGACATAGAAACTGGATTCCATTAATTTAAGAGCAAACAGAACAATTTGTTCTTATGCTTGCTTTAGTTATTCATCTTTTTTTCTTCTGTAATTTCATGTGACTTGAACAGGTGTTCAAAGGACATTACAACCGATGATGGAGCATAGGAAGAACTCTCTCTTTTTCCCACTTAATAAAAGCACTAAGACACAACTGTGATCTCCAAAGGTCAGTTGTACTGTCTGATCCTGGCAGAACAACCACATAAGTCTGTAAAAAATTTGATTATGGATGCAAAAGTGATTCTCACAGCCAGAAATTTTAAAGTTTAAAAGGAGATTCCTTGCCAGGCAGAAGCTTCAAAAAGTTGTAAATTGAGTGGAGAGGAAGGTTGAATGCAGTGAAGTACTATAAATTTCCATACTGAAAGAGCATGCATCGGTGATTCTCATACCTTTTCATCCAGAAACTCTACACAGATGTATCGAATGAAGTCTGAATGTGTCTATTTATTCTAGTTATCTTTACAATACATTCTAGGGAGGATCATGAAATATTATATTCTGTTAGTTGTTCAGAATAGGTCCAAGGGCTAAAATTTTCTCTTGATTCTGGAGGGTTGAAGAGCTACACATGTTGACAGCTATGTTAGTATCCTCTAGAAAGAGGGGATGATTTTTCATTCCCTTCATCCATTTTAAATCGATTCCCCCAAGATTTGCCTGTTTTCTTTCTCTCATCTCCTCTTTTATTACAGTTCATGTTTTCCAACTATTTTCACAGTTTTCTAGTGAAACATTCCTGAAATGTATTGAAGCAGTATTTAGTCTCCAGAGCATTGCCACTGGATGCTCAAATGCTGAGAACCACTAAAGAATTGCCTAGACCACAGGAAAAAAAACACTACTAAATAGTACATGGAAAATAAATAGGATTCGTGCTTATTTGAGTATCTATGACCTCAGCAGGGTATTATTTTTGTTGCATGTAGTCACATCATAAAGCTTTTATATTCCTACTTGGATAAGAAAATAACACACACAGTAAGAGAAGGTATGACAAGTCACCATCTGAATGCGTGGGAAGTCTTGTAGGTTAAACATATAGATTTGAATTGTGAATTATTGAGAGGCATAGAAGTTGTAGTGCTTATCACCAACACAGACCACAAATACAAAAGCCCAAAGTGGTGTTCAAAAGGGATAATTTTTTTTCTAGTCAAGTATGAGAACCATACTCACTTTTTGGAAAGTATAAGTGGAATTGCTGTTGCCTGTGCTTCCATGTAGGACATTCATTTTACCCTTAGAAAAAGATCTAAGATAGATGGAACAAATCATTGTTTGGAGGTATGTGTTTTCCTTCACTGATCACCAGAGAAATCTATCTTAATGCTTTTCAAGTGTCTTTTTAACAGTGAATTAACTGAAATGAATCTCCCACACAATAACCCTTTAATAGCCAAAAGCTGAAAGAAAATATCTTGACAAATATCTCATGAAAATACTAAGACCTAACACAGTATTCAGAATGGTTAATGTCACTCTCTGGAATCTCCTGTGAGTAGATAAGTGCATTTAAAGTGCAGATAATCACAACACTGTTGTGCTAAGAGTGTTTGCTGTTTCCATATAAACCAGATGAAGCCTGTGCTCTGGATTTTTAAATCCACGTTGCATATCAGAATTTGTTGCTATTTCCTAGTACCATATGCACCAGAAAGACATACTGAATGCACCAACTGTATTGAAAAATAGTGTCTATGTATCAGTCTTACCGTGGCTTGTATGGCTGGAAAAATATTCCTTAAGAATTATTTGAACAGCAGTTTTCTGCATCTTCTTTTGTATTTTTCAATGGAAAATTGTATTTCAATTATGTAGGAATTTTTAAATTTAATAATATTGGCAAAATTGATATCGTCAAGCAAGGAACACTAGAAATCAAAATTAAAGGATTATCAGTTAGATGATGGCAGTCTTGATCTAAAAAAGACTTTCCACCTATTTGTACAACTGGAGCTGATTTACATCATATCTGTTTAATGATATTATAAAACTGACATAAGAAAATAAACATTCTGTTATCTGTTTAGTCCTTAATAACACTGGTAGATCATGAATTATAATGTCCTTTTTATGTGCAATTCCTTTGATTTAGTAGCAAAATCTTATATTTCCTGCATAAGAGACTTTTCTTTAATTTGAAGAAATATGGTTATTTGGGGATATACTCTAGCCATTTGCAAGACTTCAAAAGTCTTTTAGAGAGCTATCTGACATAGTCCAGAATAGATACTGTAAGCTTGGAGTAAAAAGTAGCTTTGATTTAAATCTGAGAAATTAGAAGCAAGAGGAAAAATGTACTTTAGATTTGTTTTTCCAAAAAAATGGGAAAAAAAAAATTCCTTAGCACTTGAAGCAGAAGTAAGGTAATCCTAGCTACATTACAAGCAAATCAATGCCTGTGTCACTCTCCTTTAAGACTGCGACATGGCCATTTAGAGGCTGGCTTCCTCAGCCTGTCCAGGGAATGATCTTATTTCTAAAGAAACGTAACAATGACTTGGTGTTGGGCTGTTTTGCTCATCAAACCTGACAGGGAAAGTGTCCAAAGTGCAGATTAAATTCTCTGCTGTTACTTGTTATGTCTGAACCATTCATTTATCAAAACAGTATTTTAAAGTTGACTCAAATTTCAGTTTTTAGTTTTTTTGTAAAATATCATTTTCTATGTGTTAAATGAAAGCTTGAAATCTGTAGTATTATTTGATATTTAGCTTATGTGTAAATGTATTTTTTTATATATATGAAGAAAGCAAAAGTACATGATTTAATATTACTATCAATCACTTTCTTACCATTCTTTGAGAACCAAGTACTCATTAACTGCCTTAGCGCCACAGACCATAAATAAACATTCTCAACCTTCAGACCCTGTTAATTTTTCCCATTCATATATTGAATATTAAACTTTTTCCTACTATTTCTTCAAGTAGAAACAGTGGAGTGCATAGTCTGAATGACGTATATGCTACTTTTAATTAGAACAACATATCTTGGATAACACTGAAGGTATAGAGATCAGATATGACTTCCTTTCTCTATTATCTTCCAGCATTATTAAGACTTTGTGAGGGAAGAATAAAGTAGAAAGTAGGGTTTAGCCTTATTATAGATGTGAATCACATCACTAGGAGATAATGCTATATTATTTTTCTGGAATGACAATGAACATGATCATCTTAAGAAGCTCCCTTTGATGGAGTATTTAAAAATGATAAGTGCAGGATGTGTTAGGAATAAAATAGAACCACAGGTAGTTTTTTGGTTACTCTGCCCCATTCTTCAAATGATGAGAAAAATGATGGGAAAAGCCACCTGCATTTTGGAAAAGAATGTATAAAATGTTAAAATATTTAATTTCCTGGTTTGATTCTGAATTAAAAACTTTAAATCATAAATCTAGTATTCCAAAGTGGCAAGAGCTTGAGTTAAATATTAACAAATATTTAATTCATGTCATTTTTCTGATTAGTGGTATTACTAAGAGAAGTTAAGATATGTTTAAAATTCTGATATAAATGGAAACATTTAATAACCTCTTCCCACTGGTTTGTTGAGGATATATGCTCATTCTTAGGTACATCATTCTCTTTGTTATTAATATTTACATCATAATATTTTAGAGAGAATGCATGGGTGGCTTCCCTGCACTTGCTAAGGTGCGTGCAACTGTTACAGCCCATGGGAAAGGTCTGAGCAGCAGTGGATCAGAATTCTTGCTTTCCGAAGAAATTAGTGTCAGCTAAACATAGAGCAGTGGCTGGAGATGCCTTCTACGTGGTCTGTCAGTGAGTTCGCTGGAGATCTGACTTATCACCACCTTGAAAAACCTTGGTGATCAAAACACTGCACAACAGAAGTCCTGATTCAGAGTTTCTTGTTTGGTAGCTAAAGAACTGACACCATGTCACTAGCTTGACTAGGCGAGGACTCATTAAAGTGATTATTATCATGTAATGATTAGGGTCAATTATGTATGCAGACACTGTAAGATATCTAACTGCAGCTTGGATACAGAAAAAAAAAAAAAAGTATGACAAGAAGACTCGCTTGATGAAAAAAAAAGAGCTCAGAATATACAGAATAGGATATACAGTAATAAAAAGAGTGTTTATGCAAAAGCCAATAAATTAAAAGTGTGTAAAGTTGAAAAAGATTGAAGATAGACACTAATAAGTATTTAAAATGCTTCTGAGAAAACATTAAGGTATGATAGAATCTATATCAACTGCAACAGCACAACTTATTTTCCAATAGTTCCATTTATATTTATTTGTATTTAGCTTATTGTCCTTTCCTAGTGTGAAATTTTGCATGCTTTTTCTCAGCTGCTACCTGAAACAAAGCAACAACTTTCCTGGAAAAAAATAACAATAATTGTAGACAAATGGAGAAATACATCTGCATTTGCTGTGACATTACAAGATAATAACAATATTTTCTGTCAATGTGTCTCCCTCACTCCACTCTATGTTTTCTGAGTGTATATTTTCCCCTTCAATATTTTCGACAGGTGGAATGAAATCAGAATACAAGTTTTGCATAATTCAAATGAGAAGGTCATGTAGAGAGGGATTCTCTTGTTTGAAATGCATACAGATTTGAGTGATGATTTTGTAATTCTTGAAACCATTTCACTTTCTTAAAGGTGAATCCTGATTGAGCTCTTTGAACTTAAAATATAACCCCATCAAATTAGCATATGGACTAAAATCTCTGAACAACATACCTCCTTTTTACTTGTCCTATAAGGAAAACCTTTGAACATAAAATAGCATAATAGCATTTGAGTAGAGACAGTGATTTAACAGGGGGAGCAGAAGCTGAAGCTTAGATTCCAAAGAAATAGGAGCAGTGTTGTTACAATACCTTGCAGACTGTTTAAGTGTGTTGCTATGAGGGGAAAAGTCAAAAATATTTCCTTCATTGTGTTTAGTTCTCCCAGTGTTTATAAATAGTGAAGGAGGAAAAATTGGGGTCCGGTTGAGGAGTCATCACAGACAAAGAAGCCAACTACAGCAGCAACATCTACATTGCATGCTGAGGTCAGGTTTGATCCCTACCTTGCTTATGTTCCACATTAGTTATCTCCTACATCTGTTATGTTGCTTGTTTCATAGGGTCTTGATGTCCCCCACGGCTTTTGCTGAAGGAGAAAAGCTAGTAAGAAATGTGGATGGATTGAGAGAAGGTGGTACTATTTCTTAAATTCAGTGGAATTGATAATTGACAATTATGAATAGTTCAAAACAGCATTTGAAAGCATAGATTTTCAATTGGATGTACATTTCACTGTTTTAATAGGGCATATTTTCTTGCTCTAGTGTTACTAGTAGAGGAAGTGAGACAGAGTTGCATTGCACATGTCTGTGACTTCTGAATTCAGGCAAGAAACTCAAGCTTTTTTGCTGTCTTTCTTTAAAAGTTTATTATTTACTTTTTCTATAATAATACATTTTTTCACTCCAGAGCTTTTGGAATATGAGTGTCACTAATTAATGAATTAGTGGTAGTAAATGAAAAGGTAAATGATGTCTTTTGTTGCAACCTAGAGGGCAAGAACTGAACTTATTCAAATCAATGGCATAAGTCTAATAACCTCCAATAGAAACAATTTCATACATAGTTTTTCATTATCTGAACTAAACATTAAACTAACATTGAATTAATCCTCCTCTCACAGAACTGAGTTGGAATTAATATGAGTGGCCAGAGCAACAAGCTACTGCTGAGAAAAAAGATTACTTTGATGGGAAATTATTAATGTACTCCTTGCATTTTATGGGTAATGCTTACATAACAAATTACCGCCTTCAGAAATAAGGATAGTCACCAAAGTTATTAGGATGTTGCTTGTTTTATTACTGTAAGTGGTTTGGTTGATTCCAAAATATCCAAAGTTAATGGGGCTACTAGTGTAAGTAGAAAGAGCACGATTTATTCCTCTAGGCATGCATATTTGTGTATTGTTGTTTTGTGGAGCACTAGTTCAAGCCATGATTATTCTATTAAGCCCTTATATTCATTCAAATTTTTCACATGCTGCTTCTATTTACAAAATGTTATTCAGGCCTTGCAAGACCTAATGAATTTTTAATTGCAAGCCAATGATACAGGTTTTCATGAACACTCAGAAGTAATCCATCATTAAATACGCTATACAAAACAATTCCCCTTTGTTTACCTATATCTTATCTTCTCCTTCATCATGACTTCCTTGAAATGTATAAAATAAGATACTCAGCTTTTGAATGCCCTCTTTATTATCAAACTTTTCAGGGGGAATAATCTTACATACAGTAAGAAATTAATTGCATTTTTTTTCTTTTCATTCTTCTGGGAGAACCTTAGCATATGGATCATACTATCTGAGAATCATTTATTTTAATATTATTTCCATGAAAAATGCACATTCATGTTCTGTGAATAAAAAATTTATTTGTTTCTGTGTGTTGAGGCAGGGATTCACAATGATGTTCCAGTTACCAGTATTGGTTTTGCCATCCCAGTATATCATGGTGTTACAGAAATTATGCTTTTTCATACTACTTAGATACGTTGATACTATTTCTCTACTTATGCCATTCTTCATTAGGATCAGATTGTATTGCATTTTATACCTTAAATATTGGGTAGTCAATAAAAATTCCGGAAGATGCTTCTTGCATTTTGAAACAACTGAACTAGCTGAATTTTAGGATTAAGGTTATAAAGACAATTTATCAGAATTAAAAATTTACTTCTAAAATTTTTGCAACCTGTTGCAATATCTTGGATAGATTTTTGTTCTAAATAAGTCATTAAATCTACCATTTTCAAGGGATCTAAGTATTTTCCAGATAGAGCAATAAACTCAACAAGGCATCTTCATATACAGCTTTAGGATTCTAGAAATAATCAAGAAATTGTTATGCCATAAAGCTGAAGAATTGTCTATTTAAGCAGGTAAGATCAGAATAAATTATATGATATAATAATAATAATAGTAATAATAATAATAAACAACCCTATGCTTCACAACACAGACTTTAGTAGACTGCTAGATCTGAAATAGAATTTTAAAATATGACATATGTTATAAGCTTTGTCACTATAAACACATCTTAGTAATTTGCATGAACAGGTATATTTTTCCAAAATAAATGTGGGAACATTACTGCTCATTATCCCCAGTATTCTTTGTCT
Source organism: Lagopus muta (assembly GCF_023343835.1). Taxonomy (NCBI): domain Eukaryota; kingdom Metazoa; phylum Chordata; class Aves; order Galliformes; family Phasianidae; genus Lagopus; species Lagopus muta. The sequence goes on from NC_064433.1 coordinate 94,062,260, forward strand.
GGATTTTGTATTTGAGATATACACACAGGTAACAACTCATAACTGGCAATTTCAGTTTACAGAGGAAATAAATCAGTGAGTGAAATTACACAAAAGAAAAAGAAGTTAAATGATTTTGAGCATGATACATAGTGAGAAGTGATAATGTTAACATATAAGAGGGAAGTGACCTCTGGTAGTGGAAAATTACAGCCTGTCTATAGACGCAGTTGTTTTAAAACCAGATCTCTGGAACCCACACTCAAATTTGTGTTACACTCTTTAAGCCCTTTTCAAACAGGCAAGTTTGATAATATGATTTAACTATGTTAATCAGCTTTTCCAAGTGAAAGTGTAAGTCTGTGAGTTCTTGGTACTGATAGAAAAGAAAGCACAGTAATTTTGTTTTTTCAAGATTACCAGAAACTTTCATGACTAGAGAAGTGCTAGAATTAGAAACAGTGGTGGTTGGTGGTTTTTTTTTGTTTTGTTTTGTTTTGTTTGTTTGTTTTGTAGAAAAACTTCATAATGCTGAAGACGTAAATTGGTATATATCAACCATTACTTAATGAAGTCTATAATTCACTTTTTTTTTCCTTTTCTCTCACTCTTTTTTTTTTTTTTTTTTTTTTCATAACCACATGTGACGTAAACAATCCATTGATGTGGGAAATGAGGATTAAGTTCTATGAGAATGTGCTGGGTTATACAAACTTTTGAGCAAACGCTGTTTGTAATCCATAGGCCCCTCCTTGGTATGTCTGATGCCTGACTACAGCAAATAGGTTCAAACCCCTAGCAAAACAGCGTGGATGCATAATACAGAAATCCTGCTTTCTGATAGGTTTGAGAAGACAGTAAAATGACTCAGCAGAGAACCACGCTATCTTCAGGAACTTCTCAGTACCCAGTCCCAAGGATGTCTGTACAGAGGCTTTGCCTTTGTCTCTTTTGTCAGCATTTCAAGGGAAACACCTCACAGCTGTTCTCAGATAGATAGTGTCATAGACGGAAAGTAAGGGAGGAATAGGGAATTAAATGTAAAGAATACTTGTTTATAAGTTACAAAGAAAACATTTGGAACTTAGTCTAACTGAACAGTCTTCATAAACTCATTCTAAAAATGAGGTTTGATATTTGTTGCATTTCTCCTTCAAAAATTTTGGAGGGTTTTATCTCCCTCTCCCTGGCAGTTGTTATATCCTTTGCCATCCAAAGACTTTGTCATGCATCATGGACAGGTCCCTACTTTGTTAAATACCTTCATTTCTTCTGCATTCACAAGAACACAACTCTAAAACAGGCTTCCTCATGTGCTGTTCAAAACAGTCAAAAGGGAATTCTTTTCCAGTTTTGCAGTTTTGGCTGAAGCCAAGTCTTTTATTTTTCTACTGCCATATAAGTCTGTGTATGGAATATCAAATAGAAACTCTTCAATACTTTTCTGCATTGTCATGAAGTATGGGGTTTGCTTTGGTCTTTCTGTTCACAACAGTAAGCACACCTGTAGACCTGCAAAGGCAAACTGTGTACTGGTAAGAAGCCTTTGTCAATCTAACAGTTAACTTTAATTGTGAATGACTGTAGAAAGCTACAGAATCTGGCAAGAATAATAGATTTGTATTTTTTCATCGTCTTCCTTCATTCACCTATCCTTCCACCTCCTCTATTACTGCACAGAGATTTCATGAGCTGTACTTATTGAGGATAATTTCCATAAAGACTGCTTGAAGACATTAACTCTTATATGAAAAGATAATTCTTAGTTTTCGTGGAACTGGTAACTCACTGACAAAACTTCAACAACTTAAAATTATTTGTGAGAGAAGGGAGTTACCTATGAAATAATAATAATTATTTTATACCCTTTGTTCCTCACTAGAGTTCTTTTTTCTGCATGCACCAAGAAGTATTTTGGAAATCCGCAAAATCAATTGCTTTCATGGCATCCAAAGCACTTTTGAAAATGCACATTAGGAACATAGGCATTTCACTATGAAAATGGCCAGTGACTGCTTGATGTATCCAACTTCAGAAGATGCTTAGAAGTATTTCAAAGCTATAAAATAATAAAATTCTCAACATATTAACAAGCATCATCAGTAAAAAAAAATAATTATAATAGTGAAGAGCATTAGTGTATTAAATCTTTAAATCAGTGGAATTTGGAGAAGTTAGAGTGATTAATTTTCTTGCATTTAAAATTACTCATATAATTAATTATTTTTAATATTTTGTGGATTCAGCAATTAATTTTTATTACAGCAATAGTCATAAATTTCTTAAACTGAACTGTGCATTCTTTTGCTCGCTAATCTGCAGCATTTAACAAGACTCTGTACAATGTCAGTAACTTTCTCTTTTGTTTATCTTAAATATTTGAGCAATTTACTCTGACTTGTTTTACTGTAGCTTAGTAAACATATTTCTCAACAGTTTTGCAGCTTGTAATATTTCAGTCCCATCACGCAGGTCTGATGAGTTTCAGTCTGTACATGCAGGGAGAACTATAGGTGCACTCTTTAAGGGTAGAATTTCCTTCACTATTGCCCTGAGAACACGGAGCTAGTCCTATGAGATGCTGTGTCTATTTTCATTTCTTAGATTTCAGTAGAAATTTGCACTGTATTGAAGAGTATAGGGAGACTCGAAATTAACTCTTAAGACTATGGATGGGGAAAGAAAAAAATATAGGTGTGTCCAGAGGTTCTTGGACTGACATGTATCAGTCAAGTATGTTGAAAGTACAAAAGAAAAATGTACCATTTTACAGGTAACATTACTTTTTCCCCAGCTGACTAAGATGTCAATGCCTCTTTATCCAATTGTACTGTTTCTGTTTACCTCTATATGTAAGTAAAGATAAACTATGCTTTCCTTTGCTTAGTTTCAGTAGGGATGGAGTTGTTCTCTTCAGAGTGTCTGGTATGATGCCATATTTTGGTTCTAGGAGAAAAACACTGTTGATAACAAACTGAAATTTATAGTTGTTGCTAAGCAATGTTGTATTGAACCAAGGCCCTTTTCAGTGAAGGGAGCTGGGAGGGAACAGAATTAGGACAGCTGACCTAAACTGGCCAAAGTGATATTCCATGCCATATGAGACCATGGAGAAGGATTTTTGAAGGGGATGGGAGTTCATCTCACTCTCTTCTGCTGCTGGGGCTTAGGTGGGCATTGGTCAGGGAATGGGGAGTAATTGCTTGTACATCACTTGTTATATATGCCTACATATATATATATATATATATATATGTCATAATTATTATATTTTTCTCTATCTTAGTAAATAGTTTTATCTTATCTCACAAGTTCTACTTTGCTATTTTCTTGATCCTCTCTCCCATTCAAATGGAAAGAGAGTAGTGAGCAAACCACTGTGTGATGCTCAGACATCTGCTGGGTTAAACTACAGCACTTGCTCATAGAAGTGATCATGTATAATATCCTGTACTTGCTGTTTGTTAACAGAAAAGGTCTGGTGGGGGATGTAAAGGTTGGAGGCTGTCTGGAGTAAAGTGATCACGAGATGCTAGACTTCTCTATCCTTGTTGAACCACGGAGGGGAGTCAGCAGAACTGCCACCTTGGACTTCCAGAGGGCGGACTTCAACATCTTTAAGACCATGGTTGAGAGGGTCCCTTGGGAGGTAGTTTTGGAGAGCGTGGAAGCCCAGGAAAGCTGGGAATATTTTAAGGAAATTGTTTTAAAGGTGCAGGACCTGACCATCCCCATGTCACGGAAGACAAGCCGATGGGCAAGGAGGCCAGGCTGGCTGAACAGAGACCTTTGGCTGGAACTCAAGAACAAAAGGAAAGTTTATGATCTCTGGAAGAGTGGGCAAGCTACTTATGAGGATTACAGGTATGTAGTGAAGCTGTGCAGGGAGAAAATTAGAAAAGCCAAAGCGCAGTTAGAACTGAGTTTGTCCACTAAGGTAAAGAGTAAATGCTTTTATAAACACATTAATGGCAAAAGGAAGGTTAGGGAGAATCTCCATCCCTTGCTGGATGCCGAGGGCAACCTGGTCACCAAGGATAGGGATAAGGCTGAGATACTTAATGCCTTTTTTGCCTCAGTCTTTAATAGTAAGACTTGTTACTCCCTGGGAACACAGACCCCTGTGCTGGTAGATAGGGATGGGGAACAGAATAAGCCCTTCATGATCCATAATGAGATAGTTTTGGACCTGCTGCAAAAGCTGGATGCTTACAAGTCCATGGGACCAGATGGATTGCACCTTAGAGTGCTGAGAGAGTTGGCAGATGTTATTGCCAAGCCACTGTCCATCATTTTTCAGCAGTCCTGTCTAACCAGGGATGTCCTATGGATTGGAAACTGGCAAATGTGATGCCCATCTTCAAAAAGAGCCGGAAAGATGATCCTGGTAGCTACAGGCCTATCAGTCTCACTCGGTGCCCGGGAAGGTAATGGAATGAAAAATCTCAGGAACCATCATGGGCCAATTAAAGGTCAACCAGGGGATCAGGCCCAGTCAGCATGGGTTTACGAATGGTAGATCCTATCTGACAAACCTGATTTCGTTCTATGACAAGGTGACCCGCTTAGTGGATGAGGGTCAGGTTGTCGATGTGGTCTACCTGGACTTCAGTAAAGCCTTTGACACTGTCTCCCATAACATTCTCGTGGAGAAGCAGGCTGCCCATGGTCTGAATGGGTGCATGCTCCACGGGGTGAAGCACTAGCTGGATGGCTAGGCCCAAAGAGTTGTGGTCAATGGAGTTGGATCTAGTTGGCGGCTGGCCACGAGCGGTGTCCCCCAAAGCTCACTACTGGGGCTGCTTCTGTTTAACATCTTCATAGATGATCTTGATGAGGGGATTGAGTACACCTTCAGTAAGTTTGCAGACGACACCAAGCTGGGAGGGAGTGTTGATCTGCCAGAGGGGAGAAGGGCACTGCAGAGGGACCTGGACAGACTGGATCGATGGGCCAAGGTTAACAGCATGAATTTCAATAGGGCCAAGTGTCGGATCCTGCATTTTGGTCACAACAACCCAAGGCAACCCTACAGGTTTGGGGACAAGTGGCTAGAAAGCTGCCTGATGGAGAGGGACCTTGGTGTTCTGATGGACAGTCAGCTGAACATGAGCCAGCAGTGTGCCCTGGTGGCCAAGAAAGCCAATGGCATCCTGGCTTCTATCAGGAATGGTGTGGTGAGCAGGACTATGGAAGTCATCCTGCCCCCGTACTAGGCATTGGTGAGCCCTCACCTTGAGAACTGTGTTCAGTTTTGGGCACCTCAGTACAGAAAGGACATGGAGGTACTGGAGCAGGTCCAGAGAAGGGCAACTAGGCTAGTGAAGGGCTTGGAAAATCAGCTCTACGAGGAGAGGCTGAGGGAGCTGGTGCTGTTTAGTCTGGGGAAGAGGCAGGTGAGGGGAGACCTTATTACTCTTTTCCAGTACCTGAAAGGTGCTTACAGTGAGAGCAGGGTAGGTCTCTTCTCACTGGTGACAAGTGACAGGATGAGGGGAAATGGCCTCAAGTAGTGCCAAGATAAGTTTAGGTTGAACGTTAGGAAACACTTCTTTATAGAAAGGGTTGTTAAGCACTGGAATAGGCTCCCCAGGGAGGTGGTTGAGTCACGGTCCCTGAATGTGTTTAAGAGCCATTTGGATGTGGTGCTCGGAGATATGATTTAGCAGAGGGTTGCTAGAGTTAGTGTACTATGGTTAGGCTGCAGTTGATGATCCTTGAGGTCCTTTCCAACCTGAGTAATTCTATGATTCTATGATTCTATGCATTCCCTTAATTTGTTTATACTTTTCCAATAAACAACCTGTTATGGAGGTTTAATTTTATGTTTATAATTATCAGTATTAAATTAGAATAAGCATCAGAAAAATTCAGCAGTAACTTAAATCATAAGAAGATTTATTTATAATAGGAAGCATGGGAATGCTACAAGGACTGTCATGAATCTACACAGCTTTATAAGGTACATATACCCTGTTGTCTCCCTAAACACATTTCGTCTACTGGATTGGCACTGTGTACCAGGAGTGAAGAATAGCTAAATTTCTTACATTTAATTTTGAAACCCTGGGAGGGATTTTTATTCTTCATTCATTTTCCAAATGCATGAAGAACATTCAGTCTGGGTAATCAAGGGGCTGAAAATGAATTTTGATTATATACTCAAAGTACTGTCATGACATAGGGCTGGATGTTGTTTTCTTTATTTGTTATAGCATAAGAAAAAATCAACATCAGCAGTCAACTGATGAGTAGGATAATTCAAGGAAAAAGTGACATTCCTTCAGGCCAAATTGCTTAAATATTCTTCAACAGAATTATAAGAACATGAGAGAATTTTGGAGAATGAATAAAGGTCATTTGGTCCATCAAGACATATTCTTTTTTAGCAGACTGTTTCCCCAAGGATGATATTTAATTGTTTCTTGAATGACACTGGTGCCTTTTGCCTCAACAACTTTGCCTGCAGGGTGCTTCATGCATTTATTATTCTGTACGTGTGATTTCTGATATACGTGCTGAATTTATTTTATAATTTCCATTTGTGTTCTTTTCTTCTATAATCTATGTTGGAATTAAAATAATAATTTGAATCGACATTATCTGTGTCAGTTAAAACTTCATGTTCTTCAAAAAAGACAGTTCTACTCTGTCCTTAAAATTTGATGCCCACATGTATTCTGTAAGTAACCATGTCTGCATATCAAATGGTGGCAGGGATCTCCCTTAGAAGATTTCACAGCAAAATCATTCCTTCTCCCTTAAATGTATTTTGCTGATTTTGCTGATGCTCTGTCCCCCATTGACCAAAAAATGTCCAATATAGAACATCTGATGACATTTGATGTCTTTTATTTTTATCAGTGGCAGAAGGGAAAACAAAAGCAAGATGTACTTTAAACTTTTTGCAAGAGGCAGAAAAGTAAGAGATAGTAGCTGGGGACATATCAGTAACAGGAGAAAGTTCACTAACTGTATAAGACAAAACAGTTTTTCTCTCAAAGCTTGCTTCTTGAGAACTTTCTGGTGATAAGACTCTAAGTGACAACTGCAAATTATCTAGGTGGGTGAGTGGTGGGTGTCATCGTGCCACAGTACCTCTGCTCCCCGTTGTAAAGATAAACAAAAGCAGGACAAGCAGTCTTTTTTCAGGGGTGCAGCTTGAAGGAGCCATGCAAAAGGGGATAATGCTTGTGCATGGCAATGAAAGCACTGCTCCTTGCCAGCTTATCTGTTGGGACACATCTGTCACACTAGCAAAGAGAAAAGAAGAAAAAATCCCAGAGAAATGGGGGATAAAAGGCCCTCACTAAACTAAGGACTTTGGAGAAGAACTCCCAAAGAAACCTTTGACAGAGAATCCCCTGAGGGGAAAACTTCTTTGGAAGAGCCCCCTTCCCAGGGCCTGCTTGCTGCAAAGCTTCCTGGCTTCCTCCCAATCCCCACGGTGAGTGGGTCACCAGACGAGTTCCTGAGAACAATGGACCTGCTATGAACCTCGCTAGACCCCCAGTGGTGACTATCTCTCTCTTGCTTTCTATAAAGATTCCTTGCTTTTTATTTCCTATCTCTTTTCTATCACCCATCTCCCCTTCCCCATATCCCTAAGCAACGAGGATCTGTAATAAACTGGTTGGGCTAATATTTGACCCACTGTGTCTTGCCATCAGGTATACATATAGTAAAAGAACCTCTTCTCCCTCCTATAAATTAGAGCAAGACACTAACTTTTTCATACTTTTTTCCATTTTGGTCCAAATTCAGCTCTGGATGACTAAAAAAATCCCAGCAAATAAACAAACAAGCAAAACCCAACAAGCCATTAACTAGATTATATTGCCTGTACTGCCTAATCTTTGCCAGAATCAGACCAGAGTTATTACCCTTAATAGGGGAGAGCCTAACCTTTCTGACTTTTTGCAGCTTTTACCTATGATTGTCTGTCACAGGCATATTCCTGTTTTGTCTAGCTCTAGAAGTCCAGTGAGGACACAATTAAGGTGTACATCCCAGCATATATTGCTGAAGCAGTAGTGTAGTCACCATTGCAACTTTTCCTGTTTTCCTATGCAATCAAAGACTCTTCCTCACTCAGTGATTAACTTCCGGACATCCTGTCCTGGTTGTGTCCATACCTATTCTTTATCCACAGAAGCCATATGTAGTTTAAGAGTGAAAAATTCACCACCATGAGTGAAAAACTTAGATATTCCTGTGTAAGTACATAGCCATATGGAAATGTGTAAGAGTCCTCCAGCATTTGCTTGTATCTTACATGGAAAATTTATGAATAAGTTTCTACTATATGGACACAGTTGTGTAAAGGAACAAATTGGTGTCAAAATTGCAATAAATATGTATTTATTTATAGGATAATACAGTATAGGGCTTTAGAGAAACTTTGACATTTCTGGAAATTAAACTTTAGAATAGAAGGGGCATTATGTTATGTTTTGTGCTAACAAGCCAGCAGTTTTATCAGTCTCCAGTTTAATCACTAAATCAGTAAATAAATAATCACCACCTTGTTTCACTCCTGAAGGAGCTTTCCTTCCCTAAAAATGTTTCTATTAACTATCTTTCCAACATGTTTTTGATGTAGAATTTTAAGCTATATCTGAATAAAAATGCAAGTGTTTTCGGATGTCAGTGTTGTGAATCTCTTATCCCTCAAACAGTAAAAATTTTATCGTAATTGTACTAAAGAATTTTTACCTGGGGAAAAAAATGAAACAGGAAGATTTTCTTCCACCTTCAATATCTAAATCATTCATTTAACCTAGAATCATTCCTAGATTCACAAAGTGTGCTTCCAATATACCTGGCACAAAATACTTATCTTGGTGTTGGAGTTCTGCATACTAGTTTCTATTTCCGATTGTGCAAATCTGGTCTTACTTCATTTCCCAGAAATAAATATGAACATGGCTTATAGTTACTGAGTAGATATATATATTGTTTCATATGATGTATGATAACCATTTACTACTATCAACTCCTCTTTATTTAGTTTGAATTGTGGAAACAATTACTGGCCATAACATTCAAGCTGAAAAAGAGGAAAATATTCCATTTAGTCTTTTGTTTATTGCTAACAATGTGTGATTCTTCATTGCTATTCTAATGGCCTGAGTTTCTCCACAACAGTTTACACTATAGAGCTTTTTGTAATCACTTCTGAAAGTGCTTCTAGTAGAAAGGGTCAGGTTTGTTTTTTTGTTTGTGTTTTTCTTGCAGTTGAAAAAATATGTGAAATAAAAAACTAAATTCCTGAATTATTTCCAGTGTTCTCTTATCAAGTCACAGAACTCAGTGAAACTAATTAAAAAAAAAAAAAAGTGATTAGTACTGATGGGAAGAAGAGAAGTAATAATTTTTTAAATACAAATATTGATAAAACTGACTTTATAACTTCCCTATTTTCTTTTAATTGAATTCATCTTAGCATAAAAGATACATAAAAGCTTTTACACAATGAGAAGCTTTTATGTAAAAGATGCTTGTGTAGAAGATTTTGTGTAAGCTCTAAGTTAATGTCTTCTTGTGGGAGAACAGGTTTTATCTTGTATCTGTTTCAAAGCTTCTGTGTATCTCACCTAAGAGGCGTCAACCTTATTTGAGCAAATTAGTGTTTTACATATATCCAAAGGCGACAAATTACCTGAAGGCTGCTCCAAAAGCAATAGCTTATTTTCTTAGCACACAATGTCAGAGGCAGATGTTGGTGGTATAGCAGTAGAGTTTGAACCTTCCCACCAATAATTTCATTACATTTTGTTGCTGCAAAACTGATGGCAGCAGAGGGGCAGTCTGACACAATGGCATGTGACATGGAAGTGCATATGAAGCAAAGGTGTGTCACTGAATTCCTCCATGCAGAAAAAAAATGGCACCCACTGACATTCATCAATGTTGCTGAACATTTATAGAGACCAAATAGTGGATGTGAACACAGTGAGGCAGTGGGTGGTTCATTCCCGAAGTGATGATGGTGACAAGAAATACAAGACAGCTGTGCAGATTCTTACAAGTACAGAATACAGTCTCTATTTCACTGCTGGTAAAAAGAAATAGCTAATGGTGGTAACTATGCTGAAAAACAGTGTTTTGTTTTTGTTTGATAGAGAACTTAATCCATGAAATAGTGTTATTATGCTCTTGGTATGTGTTATAGTTTGCATGGAAAAAAATAGGAGGCAATATTTTCAGGACATCCTACTAGCCAAATTAACAATGCTTGGTTTCATGGATGTAAAATAAGGTCAGCTGTGCTAATCAGACTAGAAATTACTCCCCTATGAAGACCATAACATTAATGAAAGTGAAGAAATTGCTGAAGTTTAGCCAGAAACTGAATTTGGCACGTTTGTTGTAACCTCAAATAATGTGTTCTTTATCTGTTATTATTAATGACTAAATTTTTAGGTACTTAATTCTCTTAAATACAATATTTATTTTCTTAAACTTAAGACTTCACTTCTGAATATTTTGAATTAAACCCAGTTAATTTTTTAAAAATGAACTACTATTTTAAGGTTCTTTATTCAAGAATTCTGGTTGTTGTTTTACCATTTTAAGCACTGTTTTCTTTTTCTTAAAACATTTATGCCCAAGCATCACAAGGATTTGTACGAAGTTATGTAACTTAACATTGTTGTTTAATTTTATATTCCTTTACTTTCAGGTAAATTGGAACCACTAGTGCAGATTCTAGAGCTAAAATAATTATCTCTGCTGGAAGGAACAGATTATTACAAGGTAGTTTAAAATATATATAGAAAGAGTTGAAAAGTTGTTTACATCGAATGTGTTTGTTAACCCTGTGATAATTGCCCACAGTGTTTTGAATATATAAACATAAATATGCCATATGAATTTATGCACAAATTTCATCTAAGAATATCTCAGAATTGTTCTAGTAGTTAGCAGTACATTTTCTTAAGCAAATTGTTATCTGGGAGTAAACTGCATGTTAGCTTCATATTTCTTCCCACAGTCACTCATATATCTCTAGCTGCTCTTTCTTCTTTCTGTTTTTTCCTTTTTCAGCAAACACATTCAACAGCTGTGGAAACAAATAGGGCATACTTGGCAAAAGTAGGGACCAGATGCCCAACTCTGAAATGCTTGTGCTAGCAACAACATTTGGTCTGTTGCTAACTCCTCGGTGTCACCTCTGCTGGCTCCTTTTCCAGTTTCACTACTGGCAAGCAACAAAGGTACATCTGGAGATGCTGTTGAGGTCATGCAGCTGTGGAACTGTCTTGGCTCCTGTGCCCATATTTCTCTTTCCTATTTAAATATGATTCTTGCATGGAAAAACATTAATAACTTGAACATAGCTAACACAATTTCATGGATATTAGGGATAACACTGTGTAACTTCGGGTTTTTTGGTTTGTTTGTTTTTTTGGGTTGGGTTTGTGTGTGTATGTGTGTATTTGTTTGTTTCAGTAAGCAGATGTTGTCTGTGATTACTTGCTGTCTTCAATCTAGAAATGTGGATCTTATTTAATAGGATGCTAAAGTGCCTGTTAACACCTGGCTGGCACTGCTGCCATGCTGTGAGAATGGGAGGTGTTCCAGTTAGATTGTCCCTGGCATAGATGGCACCAGGACATGGGGAAAGGGAGAAATGTTGGGGTACAAGAGTTCTTTTGTGACCATATTCACCACTGCTTTTTCTTGAAGTTAGAAGTCATTCTAAAGAGGCACTAACAATATTAATAACCTGTAAAGTAAATTTAGCATCCCAAAGAGAATGAGAGAAAAAAAGAGGAAAGTGAAGGGAAGAGAAAAGGGTATACCAGCTGATGCATGTTGGGAGACATAGCCTCGGAAAAGGTGGAAATCTAAACACAGATCATGCTGCTCTATATTTATAATCATTATGAATGGAAGTTCAGACTTTTGACTTTAGGATCTAGCTATCACTTACTACTGTTACATGAGCAATACTGTATGTAATTTGAATGTTAATAGTCCTTCTTTGGCCAGCATTTATTTTCTGATTGTAAGTTTCTTCTTGTTCCAGAAGTTCTTGCATTCCTTTGGTTTCAGGATACATGGAGTATTACACATTCATTTGTGAGTTTGCCCTTTACAGTTAGCTCTTGCTGTTTAATAGGGACTTAATTTCCATACTTTGTGACTGCCTGCACCATTGACCATCAGTGGCAGTTCAGACCATCAAGACTTCAAACCCTGACCTGTCATATCCACTACTGGTGCATGAACATAGAATCACGTGCCTCTCTTGAGCAAGGCTGAGGTTCTGCCTCTGTGCTGACAGGAAGTGTAAGTTGAGTTGCAGTTTGCCTAAACTAGTTAATGGTGGAGCCTGAAAGCATGCCTTCACATGTGGCTTGGGATAATGTCCAGAACAAACTGGTAAGAGACTGAACACACAGTGTGTGTGCTTAATGTGAGTGAGGAGATGAATTTACATACTGGGCTTTAAGGACAGTGACAGTATTCAGCTGAAGAAGAACATGTATTTCTAGGTTTGAGGAGGTTTAATACACAATGAGAAGATGGGTAATTTGCAGTGTAGAGGCTGCCATTACAGAGGAAGTGAAGCAAAGACTCTTATCCTTCCTTCTCTTACTCTTCACACAGCCATCAGTCACCAGAAATTGATGTGATTGCTGGTCTGTACCCATCAGAAAGATTTGTCAGCAGCCAAAAGGTTTAGCATATTTGTTTCTGCTATGTCAATTTTCAGGGTACTGTAGCATTGCTTTTGTGTTTTTGTTTCAGTAAAAATATGATTATTTTTTACAGAGGAAATTGTTCAAATTGTCAAAAGTGGCAATCCTTAAAATCACAAAGGAAAATACATTTACTTTGACACATGTTAGCATGTTAACATTCAATTGCAGAGGAGGCACAGTTAAAACTGTTCTTTTCAGTAGGTATTTGTAGTCATTTCAATGACTTATTATGACTAACATTTTTTTTTCTTATGGCCAGATAGTATAATACAGATTTACTTAGGCAGCACAATTTTGTAGTGCATTGTTGAAGGTTTTAGCCCATTCTGCATATTTTTCCTATAAAGGGAAGGTACATGATTCTCATCTATTGTTTATGACATGCATCAGCAAGCTGCTAAACAGCAAAGAAGTGAGATGCTGTAGAACTTAATATGTCTGTTTGTTATCATTTAGTGTTATTAAAGTAAGTGTTGATTTACAGTGCATATGGAACAGGGTTTAATCTGGAATGTTTTCCCTGTGCTGAGGTGATGAATATAGGGAGTGAATCATCTGCAAGAAGCAAACTTATTTCAGGACTGGGTAACAGAAAACAAACAAGCAAACAACAACAAATCCTGCTTGCCCCCTTCTCCATTGTTTCAGAACTCTAATGCAGTCATGGATAATCTAAATAACATTCAAATTACTTTCATTGCTAATTTCTCCTTAGTATTATTCAGTTTAAAAGCTTTATACTTCTGAAGACCTTACTTCATGAAAAATATATATATGGTGTATAATTAAATGTGAAAAGTCCTCTGTCTAGAATAATAGAAATTATAACTATTAGACATCTCAAGAGATCCTGTAGTCCATTCTCCCCAGACAAACAGGTGTTTAGATACTCTCAGATAATTTAGGATAGCAGAATCCTGGCAAACTTTTGCATTCAACATCTGTCTTCCTCATGACTTCACTCCTTTCAAAAAACGTCTTGTTTATTCATGCATCGTAAAGGATTTTTTTTTCTTTGCTTTCTTTTGTGAAAGAAGGCAAAGAGGCTGGAAGATCTATCCATATTCAACAGCTGAAGAGGCATTATCGTGGACAGGCCACATTTTAACATGTTTTTAGATACATTATTTATCAAGTTTGGTTATTTTTAGTCATGGGGATCAACAAGAGGAATCATCTTGCAAATACAAAGATATAGATAGTATCCACCCTAGGACATTTACAGTGAAAACAGACAAGATATAAGTAGTGCAGGGGAAAGAGCATCCTACACACATACTATAGTACACTGCATGTAGCATAGAAATTCAGGGAGCAGAAAATGGAAAAAGTGAGGAAATGAGTGAAATGAAAAGAAAAAGTGAACAAGATGGAAAGTGGCAAGAGAACCTAATACTGAGATGCAGTGTGGGCAGTAGAACTTAAAATTAATCAGTGGGTATGGTTCTACATAACATGTTGTATAACATATATTAGAGAAAATGCTCTTCAGAGTAATGCCACTTCATGGTACTTCTAAGTAGGTTCTCCCTACTCATATGAGGAATATTGTTATAATTATACAATTATAATTTCCAATACATATATATTTTACAATAAAAATAATAAAAGGAAGCTAAAATTACATTTTCAGGAAGAAATATTGCATTACTAGAAAATGGAGAGTTCTCGCTCAAATTCATGAGCTATTCAGAATGTAATGACTGTATATATGATGCAAAGTAGTTAAAATTGCCTATGTTTCAACAATGATTTTTCAAAGTAAATAGGAAATGTCATAAATGAAAGACACATGTAGATTGCTCCAAAAGCAATGCCTCCCATTTGTTTCCATTGAAACTACAATAGATACAAAGAGAACAATAACATTAATTTTTAACATAGTTGCCACCACTAGCTATGCATTTTTGCGGAGAATGAAGAGGAACCTACATGCTGCCTTTTTAAAAATCTGCTCCTGTGTATGTACTGTTTCACAGCTGCTGTGATGATGTCATTGCTAGAAAAATGTTGCACATTCAGTTCACCTTCCATTGGCCTGAACAGATGAAATTCAGACAGCATCAAATCCAGACTATACAGAGGGCATGGCAGGACAATTCAGCCAAGACTGGCTGTGCTGCATGGTCTTCCAACTACTATCAGGCCTGGTGTTATCACATTGCAAAAGAAAATTTATCTTCTTCACTGGCCTGAAAGTTCAAGTCTCTGGAAGTTCAAGTCTTCACCTTATTCAGCATCATGAAGCAGCAATCAGAGTTGGTGGTTTCTCCAGTTTCCAGAAAGTCCAGAAGGATCATTCCTGTCCTATCCCAAAGGACAATGCATATCACTTTACCCACTGAACAATACACTGTGAACATTTTTTTTCAGTGAGGAATTAACACATTGCCACTCTCTGGACTGCTGCTTTGACTCTGGCTTGTAGTGATGACGACATGTCTCACCATTGGTATTGATGAGAAACTGTCACCTTCAGCCTTCTGTTGAATCAGTAGGTCCTGACAAACGTGCCACTGATGTTCTTTCTGTTTCTGTATGAGATTTGTGAGACCCAACTGCCACAAACTTTGTGATACTCCAGCACTGACAACATCATTTCCAATGCATTTAAGGCAATATTCAGCTGCATATACAGTTCCCTGGTTGTAATCCACCAATTACTTCTATATCAGACACTATTTTGTCAGACTGCACCTCTTGTGTCATCTGTCACACAGCAGCAAAATGGAATAGAATGCTGGCAGGAAGGTTCAACCTCTACTGACGTATCACAACAAACATAATAAATAAATAAACAAACAAGCTAATTAATTAATAAAAGAGGAATTACCTTCAGAGCAGTCTTTATTCATCAATTATGAGCAAGC
The DNA here is from genome assembly GCF_023343835.1 of Lagopus muta. Taxonomy (NCBI): domain Eukaryota; kingdom Metazoa; phylum Chordata; class Aves; order Galliformes; family Phasianidae; genus Lagopus; species Lagopus muta. The sequence continues at coordinate 94,077,822 of NC_064433.1, forward strand.
ATATGGTTATATAATTTGTATAACTTGTTTTTATTTTTTTACATTATCTGGAACATTCATTAAAAACAACAACAGCAAACAACTTTGATATCCATTCAGTGAATAATATTGCTTGATTTCATAAATAATTCTTTATGAAATCAATTATAGTCATTTTCTTTATAGATCTCAGAATAGTGTTCTGTACTTATTTGTTTGCCAGTCAGTCTCTACAAGTCTCTGAGTAAACTGAACAATCAGCACATAAGATTGGATCTTCACACTAATGTGACACATGCATTAGAAAAAGCTTTTGCAGTGATGAAGATTTTCTTATTCCTACAGGCATGCATATTTTAATTTGGATTTGGAAATACTTTTACATTCTTTGAAAGTTCAGGACTTGCATTCACCTTTTAATAATAGTATAAAATTCACTTTTTTTTTTTTTTTTGGTAGTAGTGTGAACATTAAAATGTATAAGTGAGATATTTTTTCATATTTCAAAAAGATACACAACAAATGAATGATAAACATATAAACACATATATTAGTGAGGAAAATAACCTACAAGTATTTTACAAATCGTTTCAAATGAAATGTGCTGAAGGTTCTGTCCAGTGGGGTCCTCAATGCAGAAATGGATTAATTTGCCTAGAAATGTATCAGTGCTCATGTATTTGCTGAATTGTGTATGTCAGCAAACAGTTTGAAGATATGGATGAGAATAAAGAGGTACTGTAAAGTTTTCAGCATTTGTCATTATCGTTACAGTAAGCCTGTACACTGCAACAAGTTTGCAAATAGGAGTGATTGAAATTACAGAATGACTAAGCAAAGTACATTGAGGAATGCAAAGAGGAGGAGCAGATGGCATGGATATGAAGCCTATTGTATTTAAAAATAGGGAACAGTTAGGAAGATATCATAGACAGTGGCTAACAACAATACAGAAATAAAGAGTAAAACTCATAACAAAATGATAGGCCTGGCAACATCAATGTCTATGAACTGAAAGAAGCAAAAATGTTGTATGTAGTGTCTTATTCTAGATGATTAACAGTTTGGAATCAGTGTGCATCACACATCATAGAATGTCCTTTTGCCATGTGTTTTGTCTCACTGGAGAAGAATGTGGCATGTTACCCTCCGTATTTAACCTTCTTAGTAAACTTTCTTCCATATGATTGTCTTAAGAAACCAAAACAATTCATGCAAATATATATATATATACATACAACTGCAGTCTTTAGAACAGAATTATCTTGTTGCTCATGTGAAGGTGATCAGCGTGCGAAGACAGAGGTACAAATATTTTTTATTTACACTGTGAATTGTTTCAATATTTTTCTTGTGCACTGTGATAGGTTTGGTTGTTTTTTTTGTTTTGTTTTGTTTTTTGTTTTGTCTTGTTTTGTGTTTTTTTTTTTTTTTTTTTTTTTAAGAAATCCTACTAGTAATCTGATAGTATCATCTGTGCCAACATATAAAGCACATGGACCTAATGATGCCTTCTTTCCTATGTATTTTATCTCATCGTTGGATTCCCTACTGCCCAGAAATATGAGAATTTTCATGTGAATGAAAGCATTCTTATTGTTTCACTTGGATCTTGGTTCTTTATTACAAAATCAGAAGCAGGCATATTTTGCTTGTCAGGAAGCACAGATTAAGTTTTTTTCCTTCACTGTTTTAATGAAACTGGCAGATCTGAGATATCTGTCCTGTTCTGTCAGACCTGGTTAAAATTAGCTAAGAATCTCAAAGTTACAGTGAAGGATCAAAGGACAAACAGACACTTGTATATCCCAGAGGCAAGAGAGATAAATGCAAACATCTTCATCAGACAAATCTTCTTTTCTTTAGGAAATGAGGCTAAAAATACTGATCATTCAATGCAAAACATTCTTAATTCTTAAATAATTTATTAAAACTTTTAATGTTAATTATCAGCTGGAAATTCAGGTGGATGCAACAACTGCTGCTCGTAGGAAAATACACAAGGAAGACAGAAGCTCTGAGGTAATGAAATGGAATTTTGATAATCGTAGGGCAGTGTGAACAGCTCACAAAAGTACCTGGTAGAGATGGATAGATTTCTGAGGGACTTTATGTAGTATGAAAGTTAGAAAAAGTATAAGGACAGTTTCAGCTTATACTCAAAGACCATTCAGGATCACCATTACAAGCCACGACTGATTAAACTGACTTTACATTAGTTCTAAAGGTGATCAGTGCAAATGTAGATCTTACTGCATGAGCAGTGATGAACTAGTTTAGTAAGGTGCTCAGATATGTGGACGGCAGTTGAGACATTTAGGAAGTGTTGATTGGTTTCCAGTGAAGTAGAAAAAAAAGATGTAAAGTGGTTTAAAATTCTTATAACACTCACACATTACCTTCAGATAAATTAAAAGTATTGGCCAAAATTCATATAGTTGTGGGATTCATATAAAGCATTTCTGTGCACAGTATTTCTTGTCCTTTGGTTTCTATTACTTTTTCCTTCTTATGATTCAAAAGACTTGAAAACAATGAAAACAAACCAAACCAAAAGCCTACATATATGGTTTACATTGTTGGAAAAGATGCAGTAATTTCAGATTTTGCGTCCTCTAATATCTTTCCTTTTTAAAACATTTCAGAAATTTACTCTTTATGCCTTCAAATTATAAAGCCCATTGAATTGGTGGCATTTCTGAAGTCAGTGAAGGTGTGGATTATGTCCTTAATTCCTTTGCACTCCCTTTTGGAGGGCTAATTCAATAACTAGAGCTTTCAGGTGGATTTGCCTTCTCTTTTTCACTTTCTCTCTTTTTCAGTGAGACTCACGAGGGTTTGAATCTGTGTAATGCTTTTATTAGAAAATAAACTGTGACAAAATGATGTTTCACACAGAGGCAGACCTGTTCATAAGCCACTTCGTTTTATCAGTCCCTGTCCACAGTGTGCCTGTAGGGCTGAAGCATTTTGTTCTCCAACTGGCAGAAACTTTTAGTAGCTTGGAGCTATGTCATCTTTCTCCATGTACTTAAGGGAAGTTTTTCTCCTTCCCATAGGTCTAAGGGCTGCCTCACTTGTCTTCTCATAGACCCCTACTCTCCTTCTCTTCACTTTTCTTTTTAACTTTTCTTCACCTAACGATGTCTCCTCCTTTCCAAGTTTTCTTGATCTCTGTAGAAATTTTTCACAACTCCATGTGATCTATTCCTCCATTGTAAGTGGAGAAATTCACTCTTCCTCCAAAAGCCTTTACCTTCTAGGAATTACTTACCTCCTTGCTTTTAACCTCTTGCTTTTATGCAAACGAGTAGTAGACTATGCCACAAGCAAACAAGACCTTGGACTTGCTTATTGTGTGAACAAACAGAGAGCAGCCTCTTGGCTGCAGAGAATGGCCTTGGGCCTGACCTCACTAATGGCGAGCAGAGGGCAAGAAAATCTCCTCCTGGGTGAAATAATTTCATATTTAGGCTCTGGTTAGAACCAGATTTTCCTCTAAATATTGGGCTCCAAAATAAGGAAAAGGTAAGTCCTGTAGTGCTAGAAATAATGAAAATTCTGACAGGTGATTGCTACAAGAAATCACATTTGCTTTTTGTGTTTTACAATAACATTCACGTTTAGTATATATGTCTATAAGGGAAAAAAGGAAGGTCTTTGACAGCTGTTCGGTATAAAATCACTTGTTCTTTCCTTTCTCACACTTTATTAAATATGTCTTGTATTTGAAAAAGAATAGAAAACAAGACATTGATAACTGATTGCTGTAAAGTGTTACCATCTCAAAAAGAAAAGAAATAATTACACGACTTTGTACTTTGTTTCCAGTTTTTTAGATCATGCAAATAAATAAAAGCAATTTCCTTTTAAAGAACCATTATTACAGTATCTTAAGAGTCATGAACTGGAACTGGAAATTATCTATACTGTTGAGGAAACTATGATCCAATCTGCATTCCTTGCATAGAAAGTGATTACCTGAATTAATTTAAAAGTAAGAATGAAGTTATAACTAAATGGCTATTTTTTTTTTCCTTGATGTATGCACTAAATGTTACTTGGAGTAACATCAATAAAAGGAGAGAGATGATAGAAAATATTTTTAACAGAAATTTTTAGTACATCTAGGTATCATTTTCCAAAATGAATGCACACAAGTAATATTTGTCAAAACACTTTATGTCTTAATTACAGATATTGAGAACAGGTAGAATTTTTTTCCATCTTGATTATCATTTCTGTTCTTGATTATTCATTTTTGTTCTCACAATTTTTTACAATTTCTTGTTACAATTGACAAATTTTGAATAGATTGATGTGAGTGAAATCCTTCCGTTTTTATAGATTACTCAGTATCTCAGTTCTGTCTGGTTTATATTATGATGTGAAAATGGTTTTTCAGCTTCAAAGGTGTCACTAAATTACAGAAAGTAAACAATGTTGAGTAAGAAATATAAGAAAAATCTTAGAAATTTTAAATAGTTGTTTTTACAGATGAAAGAGTGAAAAAAGATTGTGTATTGCATTGACAATATGAATATTGTATTATGAGTGCACTTCTTTATAAAATTCTGGTTTGGAATACCTGGTCTTATCTGTTTTGTAAAACTGGAGTGAAACAAGTGCCAGTGAATCAGAAAATATGACTACATCTATATCACAACCATTTCCAGATCAAAATGTGGATTGTATCTTCAGATTCCTTGGAAATTAAATGTTGTCATCTATTTGCAACATTTTAAAAGGCCTACAGTCCTTCAAAGGATTTAAATTTTTGATACTGTTTTCTTTTTATTTGCTATATGCTGTTCTCCTGAACTTCTCCAAGTTCCTTTTAAGTAATGAATTAAACTTTGAGAAAAAAAAAAAATAATCTATCTTCTACAGTTATTGCAAACAATTTGCAGTGAAATATAAAAAGTGAATGCTGAACATACTATTCCAAGAGTCAAAACAAAGAAAAAAGTGAAATCAGAGGTAAGAACCATGAGCACATGGCAGTAAATTGTGGTTTTAGCTATCTTTTAGTAATGAAAGCACAACCTCCAAATAAAAACACCTTGAAACCCTTTGCTGTGTACATGGTCAGACCTCAATCCACATAATGATCTGTAAATTTGTCCAAAAAAGGTAACAACTATTTGAACAGCTGTTTAAATTCTTATATGCTTTGGTGGTCTATTATGCTCATGTATGAATGGATTGAATGATGTGCACTGTTTATGCTTTTTTGAATGAGCATAAGTTTTTTAAATTACATTTATTGTAGTTTTCTGAAGACAGGTCTGTATTCATATGATCTGAGTACAAAGAATTGCTCTATCTAGTTTTGTAAAAATGAAATCTCAAAGCTTTTCTTTCAAAGGTTTTATGGACTAGAATACAACTTATGTTTATATATTAGAGAGTTATATGATAACTCGGCTACCTCTTTTATATTTTGTTTTGATACTATGGAGCACCACTGATTGCTATTTAATTCTTAAAAAAAAAAAAAAAAAAAAAAACAACGTTATGAAGAGTTCTGTGATTTTTTTAACCATACAATAATTATGAGAGATGCTCTGAAAGTAACACCTCCTATTTTGTTATCGTGGACTACATGATGTCAGAACAGGATGCTGATGGTATGGCAGTAGAGGCTGAAGCTTCCCACCTATATTCCATTACAATTTCTTCCCATGTGACAGATGGCAGCAGAGGGGCAGTCTGACAAGGAAGTGCATGTGAAACAAAGCTGTATCATTGAGTTCCACCATGCAGAAAAAATGGTGCCCACTGACATTCATATGCACTTGCTAAACACATAACACTTAGGGTGTTTTATTTGTGTTTCTGTCAAAAATACTGTAGCTTGTCCTGAACTTAAACTTTTTCCGCTACAGTAAAGGAGGGAACAGAATAACACTCACATCCATGGCTTCTGGCCAATGGGACAAGGTGTCAAGCTGGATGCAAACACTAGTCCACTCTGGGAATTCCCCAACATTCTTCATTTCTGATCTCTGATTTTACTTTTGCATGCACATCTACAATATACGAGTTTTTATTCCATGGGATTTAGCTTCATGGTTGTCCACCAAAAGGAAAGAGCTAAATTCCCAGAGTGCTCAGTCAGGAGTGAGTTATGTGTGCCATTGCAAGCAAGAGCCAATGAACCCTTTCACATATCTTCCTGTGTCATGTATATGAGAAGCAAATCAATAAGTAAAGTAGGTCCCCAGTTAGTGTAGAAACACTTTTTATTTTTTCAACACTGTGAGTATAGTTTATGCTGACAAGTTTAATATGTCCAAGATTAAACACTAATAATTTTATAAGACATTCTATTTTTGTTGTTTTTATTGTATTTGTTTTAATCCATTTCTTCTTAGTAGGTACATTCTGAATCATGACATCTGAACAAAAAACAAATTTACAAATGTATTGTGAGTACTCCCCAAAAAACTTTAAAACTCTAAAATCCCATTTTCATACTAAGTATGGTAGTACCATTTAAAGCTAGTAATTTGATATAAAATTCCTCGTTTCTACTAGAAAGCTCTTGATTGTCTTTTTCTAATCATTTTAGGCTTTAATTTCTCTACTGACAAGTCAAAACATATCAGTCTTAGACTTGCCACAGGTACTGAATTACATATTGCCATTTCTGGGCTTCAGGCCAGTTTAAATTTCAAAGTAGAGCAAAAGGTGAATGCTTTTCAGACAGCTTGGATGTTATGGTACTTCCTTTGTTTTCCGATTTTATTTATTCTTGACTGTTTGAGTTATCCATGCACCTATTATTGGTGGAGGAAATTCTGGGAAGATTAAGGTAAAACACACATGCATGTGCAATAAAATTCTACTTGTCAGTTGTCAGTTGGGGTTGTTCAGTTTCATTTATTTCCTGTCTAACCTATGCTAGTAGTCCTCAAAAAAAACCTTGTTTTCGTTTCCTCTGTTTCATACTTACAGGTAGAAAGATGATACTAATGTTTTCTTTCTCTGCTACCTGTGTGATTCAAATGAGATCTCCTTCACTCTCCTCCAGTTGCACATAATTTTCAGAATAGAGCAAGATGAAATTTCCTTTCTTTTCTTTCTAGATCATTTTTATCAGAATATCTGCCTTTCCACTGCAATATCTTATAATTAAAAAAAAAAAAAAAAAATCTCTCAGCATATGTATTAACAGGGTTTTCACTTTTTTTTTTTTTTTGGTGTTTGTGTGTGTGTGTGTGTGTGTGTGTGCCAGCTAATTAAACAGTAGATATTTGGATGCTGGAAATCCACATTAGTATAGCACATACTGATCTCGCTTTAGAGGAAGCTACTGTTGGCTAGAAAATCTTCAGGATTTTAAAATCTCATACACAATATTTTTGGAGTGCATTCTTCTGTAAAATACTTATTTTTCTCTAGCAATATTCTATCCTTGGATTTTATTTGTGTTTAGATAGCTATAATATGTAACAACAGGATCAGGTGCAATGTAATAAAGGCCACTGCTGTCTTTGCACTTTTGGGCAAGCCAATATTGCACTTTCTACAACTATGTATTTTCCAAAAATACCTGGACAACTTTTGTCATATTTTGGTAAATAGAGGGCTGTTTCAGTGATTTAGGTTGAATTTTATACCCTCTAAGATGTTAAACAATGAATGTGATGAGACAGATTCCCTTTGTTAGACTTGTGTGTATATTTAAATTATTTAATGACTGTCAAAATTATGTTTATGACTAAATATAGCGATGTTTTAGGATTGTTTTGTTGTAAATATTTCCCTTAAACAAAACATAGCTTTTTATCATCAAGATAGATTATTTCTTCAGTTTTTGAAAAATATAGGCACAAGATACTCTTCATTTTTATTCAGCATGAAGTCTAACAATGTTAGGTGCAAAAAAAAAAAAAAGCAAAACAAAAACTATGGAAATCAAATTGATTTTTACTTAGAAGGACATATCCTAAGCAAGTTCTTATTTCTGATATTGAAATGATCTAAGATCCAAAGTTCATCTTTCTGTTTCCTGTAAGGCAAAACTTTCATAGTTTTCTTTAAAAGAAGTATTTTAATTGTTAATTTAATCTTTCTGGCAAAACTTTCTCATTCCTGGGAGATGAGACTGTGAAATGACTTAAAGAAAAGTGTTTCTACCTTCTGTTCATTTGGTAATTTCCTTCTCAAATCTATGGTTGTTTGTGTCAGATATATTTCTAATACACTTATAGTGGGTATTTCAACCGGAGGAAAATATTGGTATTTCACTTTTTCAAGATTGCCAAATCCTTAGTAGGTTTCATTATCACAGGGAGGAGTGTCTTGAGCATCCTCCTTGTAGCTGTTTACATGTAACTTACTTTCAAACCACATGCTTATGTTAGAAAATTAATAGCTCTTTTTCTCTGCTGAGACCAAAGCCTCTGAAGTTGGATTGGAAGTGGGCCATATTGGTGCAGGGCATTAGACAAATATCACCCTTCTTCCTCTTCAAAACTGAACTAATTTACGTGGAAATAACACAGTTTGCCTGAGACCACAGAAACAGTTGCATTCATGTTATTTACCTGTATTTCTATTTTTTTTTTTTTTTATAGCTTTAATTTCACTTCATATTTTTATTACAGTTTACATTTAATTAATAAAAAAAACAAATGACTAAGGAGATACGTCCCTGGTTCTCTTCTGAGCTCAAAAATGAGTTAAACCTTTCATGTGATTGTGTTAGAGAAATACGCTTTTTCCCTTGGGGTCATTGAAGGAAAGAATTAAACCAGTGCAAAAGATAACCAGCATTTGACTCACATCTCTAACTTACAGTTTCAGGGCTAATAGCTTTAGTCAGCCATTAATGTTCTGGCTCCTCCTCTTAGAATATTTTCTTTTAGCGAATGAAATGGTGTTCCAAGCACATCAGGTAATGGATCGTGTTCACTATTTCTGCTGCTTAAAAGTGAACTAAAATTCTTGTTCTAATGCTGCAGCTGAGATACTCACTGGTGCGAGGAAAACTTCTGAGTGACATGAAAACTAGTAAAGATTTTTTCAGGTTATTTAGGATTGGTGATAAAGTAAATGGCGGGAGTAACATGGATTGCTGATGCTCCCAGGTAGAACACCTGCAGTGTGTCAACAAGACATAGTGTTGTAGAGTGGCCAAAAGCCCTCACAGAACTGAACATGCAGTTTTGAGTCCTTTTATTTTAAATTATTTATTTATAAATGAGAAACTAAAGTAAGTCCCAGAGGCTTGATCCATAATTTTTCTTGATGTCACTGGCAAGTGAATCTTGAGTCAGGCAGTTTTAGCTTTACTGCATATCAGGATTTGCGGTATTTGTATTTCTGTTTATTCCATCATGGAAAATCTAATGGCCTAGCAATCCATTACTCCCTTGTCCTCAGTTGTGCTGGGAGTACTTGAAGGTTCATTGCATCTTCAAGCAGATGTGTTTCTGGTGTGTGTGCCCACCTGTCTGTCTCTGCAAGAATGTCTAGAGATAGACAAGGCAAAGATGCCTACGCACTCCTTGAGGTAAAGCATTCCCACTGCTCAGTAACCATCATTCTGCTACATGTTTGAAAAGGCTCTCAGCCATCGCACTTCTCTGGCTAGGACTGAACTCCTGCACAGAACTTGTCTCTCAGAGACTGATCTTTCTGTGCTGAAACATTCTTTACCTTATTTAATTGACTGTGTTTTGCCGATAATAATTTTCCCCTTTTTATTTTCTCACTCGACAAATGGTTCCTGAGAGAGCACCTAATCTAGAGCCTCCGGTGGGAACTGCTTATCAGGTACAAGCCTCTTGGCTGAGTAAAAGATTCACTTTGGAGTCCTTGTCTCAGAAAATAACTCAACTTCTTTTCTTCCTTGAATACCATAATAGTGTTGTCTTGCAGTTGTAGTATTTTAATGCTGATGCTTTAATTTTCTCCTTTCTTTATTTGTTTGGTTTGTTCAATTGGTTTAAAGGTCCCTTGAAGCATTTCCTGTCAAATAAACTGGGAGGTTTTTTTTTCCCCTTCTTAGTTTTTCCTCAAGGTACTAATATTATGTGACAGCTGAACTACTTCTGGTAATAAATCTTTGTTCTGGTGTCACTCCTACTCTGTTGTTAGTGGAACCTTGATGTTTAAATGACCATTAAGTGGTAAGAATCTAAATGAAAGACTTTCTAGTTTACAAAATTTGAGATAAGCCTCTTTCTTGTTTACAATCACAATTAACACCATCACACTTTCCAGTTTTATTATCTTTTCTGTGACCTGAGTTAATTTGTTTTGGGAATTTTATAAAGAATTTTTAAGATTTAGTCTCCTACATGAACATTTGTCTAGTAAAAATTAGGTAATGATGTTCAGTATCTGTAGAAAAATAAGAAGAAATATTGTACTGTTGCCAGACTTGGCCCAAGTACAGCAGAAATATTTTCACTTAGTATCCAACTGCTTAGAGGGATTATTTAACTTACATTCATTAGTGATAAATTTTCTTACCATAATTCATTACATAATAAGATTACCTTAAAAAAAGAGCAAGATGGCACAATTGGTCAATACAGTATGATGCCTCTCTTGACATGTAGGCCTAAATCTGACCCTGTTACACAAATGTACCAACTTTGCTGGTCCAAATATAAATCCAACTAGATGTTTGTTTATACTCCATTCAATTTGGCATTAGTTCATGCATCTGGCAACCTGTTCAGTGAAGACCCAAGACTCAACTAGCAGTTTTGGACGGAGGTACAGAGGCACAGCTGTTTGGAGAACCTGATTTAGCATGTGTAAACTGTTCTTGGCTTTAGCCAACAGAGGTAGTTTTTCACTTCCCTGACTGCTAAAATTTATCAAATTCACACAACAAATTAGTAGAAAATAAAGAAGAATAATGCCACTGGAATCCATTAGGGCTACTGTGTCTAGCTTTTATTCCTGATTATAACTGGGATAGAAAAACTGGCTTAAATAAAATTTAGTAATAACGTCCTCTGTTGTGATTTTCCAGTAACAGGATTATCTCTCAGAATTAGGAAATATGAAAGAATAAAGTTCCAAAACCATCATTAACTTCACAGTGTTTGGTATTACAGGCCTGTTCCTTGGCTACTTTATGTCTGCAAAGTAGTGTGATATGCACTGGAATGATGACAGCATTTTATGCAGGTTTGTAGAAATACATAAAGATGCAAGGATATCACACTTTTGGCATTTCTATCTCGTGAGAAGGGCAGTTTACTAGCTTAAAGAGGAAGGAAAATGCTTCTTTTTGGGTGGATGTTAAAATATTTTTGTTAGAGTACAAAAAAGAAGGTAGCACATTGGTTAGGGTGGCAGAAGCCTGTTGTCACCTGATAGCATCCACGCCATTGTGACTTTCCGCTTTGTACTTTATGAACTAGCCTCTTTCTGGAGTCTAACTATGTTGTGAGTACTTGTCTGTCTCTCTGTTATTTCCAGCATTTCTAAAATTTGTCTTATTTTAAAATATTTGAGCGGGATGGATTGATTTCAGAAGAATCTGAATTTTTAAGGACATAATCTATAATAATAACAATCAGTTGGTAGAGTCTATGTATATGTGTCTATGTGTAATATAGAATAAGTCAGTCGTGTAAGAGAATATTTATGAGAAATTATAATACCAGATTTATTTTTCTGGTAAACACAAGAGTTTTATTTGTTTACATCCATACAAGTTTAATTTTCTTTATTGTAGCAGAATTCATGTAAGCAAATTTCAATTCTTTCTTATGACACAGTGTTTCATCTTCTGTAGGCCAAACTGTGAGCATCATTTTTAGATGTAATGTTACACTGACTCAAAATCTGTGCTATATATGTTTGAATTTCTCAAGAAGGAGCCATGTGTTCTGTCTCATACTTCCCAGCTACCCAGAAGGGAAAAACACTCCTATTCTACTGTTTAAATGCTTTTCGCTGTCTTAGGATACTTTCTTGTAGCCTACTGGCTTATGATCATTCTCTTTTTTAAATGTCTGTTGATGTATTACATAAATACTGTGACTAAGTCATTAATACATAGAAACTTAAATGTCAACTACTTTAATATTTCCACCGTGGATGTTTTTACAAGCATTTGAGTAAGCCCAGGCAGGAGGCTTGTGATTTCATTAAGTTTACTGAGAAGGACATGTGGGTGAGAGAGGACAGAGCCCTTTATCTTAAACAAACAAACAAATAAATAAATATACAAGTACCGCAATATGTGCTGCATAGTGATGTTTACAGCATAGTGCATTGGTAAAATATAATATTTTTGCATTGTAAAAAATTGAAATTGAAAATAATAAGCTTTAGATTATCATTAGCTCTCACATATTCTTCAGCCCATAATCAGAAATTCAGTTTATCACACAAGTCAAATACTGTTGGGTGAGAGGTGGTATAAGAGGTGAGGCAGATCCTCTGTTGCTGAAAAAAAGAGTTGCGTATTAACATTTCAAATTGCTTTAAATACAAAATTTGATCTAGATCTGCCATCTTTTTCACCCTTATCTCTAATGCTTGCTATCTTTATTCCAGAGCATCATAGATTATGTCTGATTTTGCTCTATAACTTATTGCAGTGTATCCTGTAATGACCTTAGTTGCTATGAACAGAAACTCTTTGGCTGTGTCTCAGTGCCATTCAACCATATTGGTGCCTTTAGAAGTCTTGAAATCCTCTGGTATCAGTGAGAGTAGAATTATAAAGCAATATGTTGTCTAGGAGGATGAAACCCAAATCTTTTGAAATGACTGTCAACACTGAGAAAGGAAACCATACAAAATAAAGCAGATTTAATATCTTCTTATTGTAGAGCAGTTCAAATGGAATTTAATTTTCTAAGTATTTCTTGATATGAATAGAATCAGACATAGTCTTAGAACTAGAGTACTAAGAGAAAAGTTTTTAGAACTAAACCGAATATTTCAGAAAAAAAGATGTCTTACCTAGCAACAATTCTCTCTGTACAATTTCATGTGGGAAAAAGAATTATAGAATCATAAAAGATTCTGGGAAAAAGATTCTGGAGAGAAATGGGATACCTTTCTTACAACTGCTGAAGGGTATCCTGTACAAACTCATTGGATAAAATTAAGTACCTATTACCAGCTGAAGATTTACTGGCTAATTTATCAGAAGATAAACTATTCTTTGAAAATGCACTTAAATCTACATTAAATGAAATACAAATTAAAATAGAAAATATTCCAGAAACTCCATAAATAAAAAGCATTATACCGCTGTTTCTATTTCAGTTAATAGAAAAATGCAGGCTGCAAGCACGCTTACATCCTTTTCTGTTAACATTACCTGCATGTTCAGTACAGACATACATATATAGAGTTGAGACATGTTTAACAAATCCTTGCCTCTTTACAGAATATGCATATGTGAACTCCTGGACTGGTAGATGCTCCTGACCACTGTTGCATTATAATAATTAAAAACACAACAGTATTTTGGAAAACATAAGGAAAAAAATTACATGATAAAAGTCATTATTGATGTTCTAAATTTAAATCAACAGAAATCTCAAAATGCAAAATGGTTTGTAGAACAGCTTGCTTGTTACTCTAGATTGTACCACAAAGCAGTGGAGCATAGCTGGATTTCTATTCTGTTTTCTTTATCTGTATCCCTCATGGTACAGGCAATGGCACAGCTTTTGGTAGTCATAGAAATCCTATCATTTTCTGTAGTGCAGAAATTCTCACAGGATGTCTGAAAAAGTAGAAATACATGCAAAAATAATCATCCTCAAAACTTCATGCATTTGATTTCAGATGAAAGCTATGGAAGTAGAAAAAGTGCAACTCCTTCCTCCCTCTTATACACTTTGTATGACTGTATCAAAATCTGTGAACATCACCATACTTTCATGTGCTGCTGTCTTTGAGTTCTTGCTGTGATACATATTTATTATTTCCCAAGTGTTTGTGTTTCACGTGTACCAATGTACATGCAATAAGGGAACACTGGAAAAGAGAATATGAATTATATTTTGGAAAGCACCATTTGGAGCTGGCTTTTTGGTACTGCTATTTACTAGGGAAAGAAAAATATGTATTTAATATTTTAGCAGGCATTTGTTATCATCCAGCCAGGGAGCAACTTATTACTATGTTCCTTAGACCCTATAAAATTCATGCTATCTAGGTTCTGTGATGTAGCAATTTTTAAAAATCTTTCAAGTATTCAAAGGTTTGCAGTAATTGGAGTTCTGCTGATTTTAATAAAATATAGTCATTAATAATTACAAAATTATTTTCACTGATTCTCAATTTTGAACCTTTGCATTTTATTATTTTTTATTCAAAATAATCCATAAATGTTAAGTGATCAGTGGCTTACATAGAAAGCAGTTCTGGGAACTGGGTAAGAAAGGATGTGAGGTTGATTAGAGACTACATGTCTGTGAGGTCTCTTTGTGTGGCAGAGAGCATGTACTGAATTAGAAAATGCTAATAGACGGACTATGACATTCCCCCATTCCATTAAGCCTGAAGGAGCATCAGGATTTGCCATCTGGCTCTCCATGTGCACTGCTTCTGTCAAATTCACTCTTTTCCCTCTGTTTTTCATCCTCCTTTTTTCTTGGTTTTGCTGCTGCCACCACTAACACTTTCATCTTTCCTCCCTTTGCAACAGAAATCTTCATTTTAGCCAGATATACTTTTCTTCCTTCCCTTCTTTCTTCCTGCCCACAGATGCTAATAACAGCTCCTTCTTGGGCTGATGACTGGTCTCTATAGCAATCAGTCAGCAGAAGCAATCAGTGCTAAAAAATGAGCGGATCTTGGTAGCATCCTCCAATTTTTCATCATCCTTTTTGCTGCAGCACTTACCACCTGCCTTCACCTCTGCAAAAGTGAATACTCCTGTTACTCCTCCAATGGAGCAGACTGAGTAGTGGGAAGCAGCATTGTGTGAATTCATTACTTAAACAAGTAAACCAAATTAGTTAGTTAATTAGCTCATTTTACTATATTTTATGAAACTAACAAAGTGTGTGAAATGCTGATAAATATTATGCTGCTGTTCAGTACAGCTAAAATGCCTAACAAAAGTGATATACACCAGAAGACTGACAGCTTTCATGTTAAATGTGGGATATTAGAGTAGTGAATAAATTGTATCCCTATGTATTTTGGGTTTAAATGCAAGAAATATTGTAACTCATAAGGGAACACTTTCTCAGATGGAGTGAAGATGGAAATGCTTATTTTTCTGTGCAAGAATGTCTATTTAATACTGCAGAGAAAAGGTGAATGACTAGTGTTTGTTTTTATTGCAAAGGTGAGATTTGGATACTGTATGCACTGCAGGAAAATCAAATAAGATGTTCTGTCAGGAAGATAAAGAATAAATAGCATTAGTTCTCCAGGCTGATTCTAAGCTATCAAAAATATGTCCAGTCTAACACAGATAGCATTTAGTTACAGCACAGATTAATATTTTGTAATATTCTGTAGAGACTGAAAGGATGGCTTTTGTTTTACCAGACACCTGAAGACATGATATTCTAAATGTTTCCTTTGTTTGGCGTCAAAAAGTATTATGATCATTTTGCCAAATAGCACACAAACAAAATTATCAGGGGATGTATTGTACTGACAGGCTTTGAACTAGAAGATTAGTTTTGAATGAACAAAACTTCAAGTAATTTGCTAGGTCTTTCAATCAAATGTAGGACAGATGTGTTATAAATAGAGTAATACATGAAATAATATGTGGCTCTTAAAGGTTTTCAGTAAGGACAGAACAAAACCTATTCTGGGGGCAATTGGCTGGTGGCAGGAAGTAAAGTATAAATTGAACCCTAAAGAGATTTTTCGGGGCAAAAACAGCTGTGATTTAGTAGTGGATGGGCAAATTGAATTAAAAAGCAGCAGAAAATGTTCATTTTCATGAGAGAACAGCTTAGATTTTTTGCTCACAGTATCTTCATTGGAGTTGTCATGAAGTTTCAGCAAGGAGATATGATCTTTTATG
Source organism: Lagopus muta (assembly GCF_023343835.1). Lineage (NCBI taxonomy): Eukaryota > Metazoa > Chordata > Aves > Galliformes > Phasianidae > Lagopus > Lagopus muta. The sequence goes on from NC_064433.1 coordinate 94,093,795, forward strand.
GATTGATATTCACTATAGTGACAGGACATACTTGTGGGAATGAATGCAAACCCTTGTACAGAGGTACTGGAGTAATCTGTTCCTCATCATTTTGAGAACAACTTTATCTATATGACAAGGACTTGCACAGATTCAGTTTGCATCTCTGCTGTGAAGTTTGCTGTTCAGAAGCTCATGTTCAGCACTGTGAGGATCAGATACAAGAGATATACGGACTGAAACAAACTTCCATCAGACTCTGTGCTATGAGAGATTAATAAACAATGCAAGTTACATTCATTATTTTCACTAAATTATTTAAAGAAGGGTGACATTCTGATGCAAAGGCCTCTAGTACGCTGGCCGTACACCTGATAGCATAGTGGAGTTTTCATAGAATCGTAGAACAGCTTAGGTTGGAAAGGACATTAAAGATCAACTAGTTCCAACCCTCTGTCATAGGTAGGGCCGCCACCCACTGGATCAGCCTGCACAGCATGCCATCCAACATGTTTTTGAATGATTCTAGAGATGAGGCATCCACAACCTCTCTGGCAGTACCTCACCACCTTTTGAATAAGTAACTTCTTTCTAACATTTAACCTAAATTTCCCCTCTTCTAGTATGAAGGCGTTCCTCTTTATTCTGTCACTATCAGACCATGTAAAATGTCCATCTTCTTCCTGCCTGAAAGCTTCCCTCAACTACTGGAAGACCAAAATGAGGTCTTTCTCTTCTTCAGACAGAGCAAGCCTAATTTGCCCAACCTTTCTTCATAGAGGTGCTCCAGCCCTATATCATCTTTGTTGTGCTCCTCTGGACCTGCTTGAACAGCTCTGAATTATCCCAGTACTGGGGGTCCCTTGCTTGGACACTACTGCAAATGGATACTTAAAAGGGCAGAGCAGAGGGGAACAATCCCCTCCCACTCTCTGCTGGCCACCCCTCTTTTGATGCAGCTCAGGATGCTGTTGGCCTTCTGGGCTGAAAGAGCATGCGACTGGCTCATGTCCAGCTTTTCATCCATCCTCAAGTCCTTCTTGGCAGGGCTGCTTTGAAGGAGTTCTTTTCTCACTCTGTACTCATATCTGGGTTTGCATGTGTTCACGATCCAAAGCTACAGTAAGCTGTAGATAGATTATTTATTTAGCTGTGCACTTGCCCACCCAGTCCAAAATGTGGAGTAAGATAGGCAGCTTGTTGAATGATTAATCTATTTCTACTTCTTCCATAGAAGAAAAGACTTAGTTTAATAATCAGTCTCTGAATTTATTCATCTCTAGAAGCTTCAGAGAACCAGAAAGTTTATAATATGCAGTATTTAGTTTCCCACCATAATCTTCATATAACTTCAATTGTTGTTCAATTTAATAACTTTCTATTTAGCCTGTGGCTCTCAAACTTAGTTGCTCTGATCCTCTTTGCTATTGTTTTCCATTTGGAAGAAACCAGTGAATACATCCCAGAATTTGAGGCCCGATGTTTTAAGCTCTAAATCTGATTTTGTAAGACTGCCAGAATGATTCGTTGTCATTAGCTTTTGTTCAATCTGCAATGTTTCTGAATGTATAAAATTCACTTTAAAAAAAATATTAATATCCTCCAGCAATACATTCTATCTGAAGGAAAGCTCAGATTACACATTTTAAATTGGTGTTCACTTTATCAGTAAGCATTCCCGAATTGCAAATTAGTGAGAACAGAAAATTCCAATCTTCTCACTCTGTTCTGATCAGTATTGAAGTTTGTTTTTATGTAATACATTTGCTTATTTTTCTTTCCTTGAAAGTGATTAAGTACATTTCAGAATGTTCTAGGAAGGTGTTTTCAGGTCTGTCATATTTTTCTCACCTCTCTGTGACTTCCTGGTGCTTCAAGCTTTCTTTGCTAAATGGTAACATGGAAAAAAGTCCAAATCAGTTTTTCCTTGGGTTTTTGGGTTGAGAATTAGAGGGAAGTTTTACATTAAATTTGGAGAAACAGTTATTCTGGTTGGTAAAATAAAGCTCTTACATTTGAAAGCTGCCTTTTTCTTTCCCTTATTAAGCAAGTTTGAAGTTAGGTTTTGTTTCTGATGTTGAATTTCTCTAACTGATGGAAGTTAGTTTGCTTTAGAAAACCATTAAAAAAATTGGTTGGATAAGCATTTATTATTTGCCTTCAGTGCTAAGCATGATTTATGTACGGATGTTTTTTTTTTTAAAAGATGTGATGGCTTGTTGCCCTTAAGTACCCATAAAGTTGCAAATGAGAGTATCGATTGTGGTATTGATCAGCTAAGTGATGGTGCTGAGACATCACTATATTAATTAGAAGGTCCTGGTCTTTCTTTTTTTTTTTCTCTCTCTCTCTCTTTTACTATTTTCTCATAGCTGTCTGCCATACATTAGTAAAAACATACTGTGTTTAGTGGTGTTCTTGTCCAGGCACAAGCTAAGTGCTAAGGACAAGTGAGATAATGTGAAGCCTCATCCAGCAGACATTTAAATGAAAAGGCTTTTTCTTTTCTCTTTTCCCATCATAAATTTCAAATGCAATTTGCTCCATAGCAAATGAAAGGCATGTAAACAGAGAACAAGAAGTGGAAGTCATGTTACACTAAATGTTTAACTAAGTTATTTCATTTTTGCATCTATTGCATTCAAATATTTGGTCCTTATCAGTCTGTACTAAGTAGATAGTATGAGGGAAGGAGGCCACTGTTTAACTGGTAGATAATGCTGACACCAAGTGAAAAAAATTTTTAATCAGTATTACTGACACCAGTTGAGAAAAAAAAAAAAATTGTCTTGTTATTGTAGTTGTTACTAGTATAGCACCAGGTACACTGGAGCCATTGTCAGTGTGAAAACATCACTTAACAGACAGCTATCTCATGCAAATTATTATTATTATTATTATTATTATTATTATTATTATTATTATTATTATTATTATTATTTTTGTATCAGTAGCCTTTCTATGGCCTATTACCACTTAACTGCAACTGGTGTAGTGAAAGGGTTACATCTGCACTTCTTTATCCTGCCTACACGGGAGATGTATACGCAGTCATTTAAAAAGTTTTCACTGCTATACCTCATGGAGGTGGATGTATAAGCTGTATTGCTATGTGTACCTTTGGAAAGCTAAATTAAATTTGGGATAGCAGTTGTGCTAGAATAGTTATTTAAGAGAGTGGCTGTACTCTGTGTTCAGTTTTAATTGCCAGAAAAATTAATAGTTGTGTGTATCAGTGCAGTCACTGAAAGATAACAAGACGTTCCTTCTTGTACTAGCTGAAGATGAAATCTAGTTTTTCCTTTCTGCATTCTTTGGGAATTCTTTTGTCCCAGTCAGTGTTTTCGTGCTGACCTGTGTCCCTGAGCATGCCATGGAATAGTTTAGCAGCCAGGCGCATAGAAGGAAAGGGAACCAAGGTTTTGTCTCATGAAAATGTAGCAAGAGACTGAATTACAAATCTGAACTGTCAGAAGAGAAGAAAGATACTTTCTGAATCATTTTATAATCTCAGGTAGAAATATACTATGCTCTGGTTCTAAATGTCATTTCTACTTTGGATATTTCTATGGTTCCTGTAATTGAGAAAGTTCAAAATTCCTGTCATGTCAGAGGACTGATTTTCCCTGTTTTCCTTTAGGTTCACTTGTCCTAGTGTGTCCAATTGAATCATTCAAATTTGTGTTGAAGTCTACCAGACAAGCAACAGGAAGTTTATGAGCCTCAGGGATATTTGTTCTAGCAATTCTCAGGCAGCGTGAACAGCTCACTGTACCTTCAGGTCACATTATTTATTGATTTTATTTAAAATGTTGGTCCATAGAAATAACCTTACAAGGTGCACTATAGACTTTCTTAAGGCTCAAATAGGCATCAGTATGATGCAAGTAAAACTGATAAAACAGCAGTATGTCATCACACTGCAAAAGTGTCCATATATATGGAAGAAATTCTCTGCTATGAGGGTAGTGTTTCACTGGAACAGGTTGCCTAGAGAAGCTGTGGATTCCCCACTTCTTGAGGCCCTCAAAACTGGATTGGATGGGGACCTGGGCAACCTGATCTCATGACTGGCAGCTCTGCCCATGGCAGGGAATGGGAACTGAGTGAGCTGTAAAGTCCCTTCCAACCCAAACCACTCTATTGTACGACCAACAGATCTTTTTAAAGAAACTTAAGTCTTCAGCATTTGAAAACCAAACGGTGGACGAATCACTACTTTTATTCTTGCTTAAGAGAAAGACAGAGAGCTGCTTAACAGACAAAAAACAACTGAAGTAGTGGAAAGCCAAATGAGGTTAGTTTCATATTGCTAGACGAGGAATTGTGGCTTTCGTAAATTGTTTCCCCTTTTGAAGTGCTCTGTAAGTTAGATGAGAGATACTGAGAATAGATAATAGCTTCCAGAGGCTCTGAGATATAGAGACAGATAGATGATACTGAATCTTGCTGCAGCCTCTAGGAAGAAGCCACTGTCAATTGTTCATCTCCATCTTTTAGCTGAAAGTTATCCTCTGAGTAGTAAAGCTGACAGAAGTAGACATTTGCCCCGAATTTTACTTTTTCCCATGATTTAATAAAGACACTAGGCTCTAAACTGAATTGACTGAGACACAGAACTGGTCCTTTCCACTAACTCTTCCATGTATAGTGTAAGGACTGAGAATTAAGAACCTGGATAAAAGAGGTTTTGAATCCGCATGGCTACGGGCTTCAGGGATAGATAAGAATCAATACCACTGAATGTCATAAACTATAAAATTAAATATGTAAATGATTTAGAAGTCTTCACAGGGTCATCTACTTACAGGAAGTGAGTTAGCCTAGCAAGTCTTTGGTTCTCATTCCGTTATGGCTTTGGTTAATAGAAGAAATAGCTGCTAGTAGAAAGCCACTTCAGCTGCATTCTTCCTTTGTTATTCCTCTTGAGAAAGACAAGTAGTGGAGTTGTAAAACCTCAGATTAGACTGGTGATGGATTAATACAAACATTACATTTCTTTCTTTGCAGTCCAGAGAGAAGTCACCTGAATCAGGAATTTTATGCGCTGATTTTATGTATAAACACAATACTTATTTGCAAATGAGTACCATAGTAATAGCCATAGTTCCATGTAACACTGATTTTATCATAAATGATCTGGAGTTGAGTGGTCCCAGTTTTCTCTCATAAATTTTGAAATGCCATAGGCTGAACCTGAGGGGAAATGGTATTTCTGTGTTTGGGTGTTTTTTGTTGTTGTTTGCTTGTTTGATCTCTTTTGTTTGTTTATTTAAAAAAAATTCTTGCACAGGGAAAGGATAAAAAAGCAAACAAGTCTAAGATGATAAATATCAGCTCAAAAAAGCAGTTTAGAACATATTTACTGCATTTTGCTGAACAAACTATCACCAGACATTGAAAATTGTAGTGCTAGTTTTAGAACTGAGGAAAATTCTCCTTAGAAACTGTTCTTAGTAAACTGAATACATTACACATTTAAAAATATGTATATACATGAACATATAATTGAGATGGATGTGCAGGTGCTGTACTTCAAGAAAGAGTTAGAAAAAGAGATTAAGGTTAAAAGTGAGATTTTAGAAATGCTTGCTTTTCCTACACTCAAATTCAGATGTTTTGTGAAGTTAAATCAGATTCAATTGTTTGAGAATTACTTTGTGTACTACTTGGATTTAAATCACAGGGCATTTCAGATCAGCTACTGTATTCAAAGTAGCTGCTGTTAAAGGATTTATACAAGGTACTGCTTCCAGGGTATTAGTACAGCGGGTTATCTTCTAACTGAATTTGAAGTCAACTGCAGATTTCGTATTGTCATTGTAAAATTTTTTGTTTCTTTTGTTGGTTTCTTTAAGCAATCCTGATCTGCTGTTTAAAAGCGTTTATGGGTTCAAAATTATTGACACTGTTTACAATATCTAAAATGGAACACAGAGTTGAAATATGTGAAACCACGGTTTCCATTTAATATTATTTTAAAAGTGGAAAAATATCTCTAACATGTGAAGACATTCTCTAGAGTGAAAAAAGTTCCCATCCATTCAGTGCTTCAAGTACCAAAGAAACTCACTAGTGAAGATGATACTTCACTAACAGTAATGTTAATGTCTTGGGTTATCTTTATGTAGAATTTTTCCATCAGGATGAAAAGAACATAGAGTACTTATAAGGAAAAAAATGAGAAGAATTTGGTATGCTTTTTAAGCAAAGTAAAAAAAAAAAAAAAAAGAAAAAAGAAAAAAGAAAAGAAATATGCCTACAGTATTTCACCCACAAACAGATGGCCAAACATAACAAATCAATACTATGTAAATAACAGTGTTAAGAAGATCTGCTGCAATGCATGAAAAATGACTGTTTTCTTGGCTGCTTACCTTCACATAGACTAAACCTTCAAAGGGAAGAATATGTTGTTTTTTTTCAGAGATAGATGTTGTGGCTCAATGTTGCTATCTTCATTTACAAGTCCAACTTTATAAAATGCAGAATCAACAGAGGTACTTTACAACTTAAGAGCATACTGGCTAGGAAATATATAGCACTGGAAGGTCTGGAAGTCAGAGGCAGCAGAAGGACGTGCTGTTCTATTTTCACAAGGGTTGTGAATCCCATGCACTTATGTAAGTCTATGACAGCAAAGTCATGCTAGGGGCTCCTGACAATGTGAGCTGAATTGCTAAAACAGGCAGACTGAGGAGTGGTGAACAAACTATTGTGTGACACAGAATCATTGCAGTATTGGTACAAATGTGTCTTCCTATTTAAATCTATAGGAAAAGCATCAATCCTGATTGCATATTAGTGTGATAATCATGGATGTACTCTTTGTTCAGATCTTTTGAGACTTAACAGTGATTTTCCAAGTGTGTTGCAAATGTCATTTTAAGGCATATTTTGTCCATAAAGTATGCTCATTTAAATGACCACAATGGGGGTCTGGTCATAATGTTAAAAAAAGCAATTATGCAAGTGACCTGACTTGTGACCATGGGTTGCTAATTATATATCTCTCTGACAGTGGTTTCCCATCTGTGGAGTATGAATGACAAAGTTTTGCTTATCTTTAATAAAACATTTTGAGATCCTCAGGATAGAGACTGCTCTTTAGCATAGCTTCTGTACAACACTGGACAAATATTACAAAATATAGAATAGTCATAGAAAGTCCAGTTTTAAACTGAGATTCTGCTGCTTAGTATTTTAGAAGAATCAAAAGGAAGTACAGTGCACTTCTGAAAATAGTAAAATATGATAAAGAATATAGATGCTTTATGCAATAAACATTTTAATTAATCAGGATTTAAAAATGCTTTAACCAGTTACTATTGAGAAATCTACTGGTTTAAAAAGATTGCTTTCAGTGCAAATAAGCTATGTGAAATCAAGCTTACAAAAATAGGATATATGTCTGCTGTAAAGAATTTTTTTTCCCCCTGATTGTTCTTTGCTACAAATATAATGAGATTTTCTGAGGGTCTTGATTACTTTTCCTGCTTTTTATTAGGATCAATAAAGAATTCACTGCTTTGAGATTTCTGTAAAAAAATTACTTATAATATGTCCTTTCCCAAAGTTGAACAAATAGCCCAATATCTGTGCATCTCACCATTATTTTTAGTATATTTTTTCTGGCATTACACATCTTAAAATCATGAGAAGCAATGTATGGTAATGTGCTTTTGAGGATTTTCATTGAATATTCTCATATCTTTTTAAAAGGCAAATTTATGACTTTGTTTGCAGTTACATGGTTTGCTTTCTATGATTGATGTTAGAGCAAAATCATTTCAGAAATATTGTAACCAACCCAAACACTCCTAAACTCGAATATTCAGAAAGCAGTTCTGAACATGAAATGTTAGGATGTTTAAACAACATTTAATCTTATTTTGTCTTTATGTGATGGAGAGTAGCAGAGATGAGAGAGATTTAAAACATCTTCAGTAGAAAGCAAGAGTAAAACATAATTTTCTTGCATTTCTTCACTTTTTATTGTAGACTTCTTATGATATAGATGTTGTCTAAGAGAAAGGTAAGATCGATTAGATGCTATAAATTTATTAAGCTAGAACAACATTTTTAAAAGTCACAGGAAAAAAGAACAGGTACTTTGGTACTTTGGAACATATCACTGAAAGAATGAGGATCTCTAGGCATGGTATGTGGTTGTATTCTGTGGAAAGGGCTGTTTCCCAAAACTGCAAGAAAATTTTCTAATGTTTCCCTCCTCTCTCTCTTCCCTACTGTCTTTCAGAAAATGTAGTGTCTCCTGAAATTGCTGTTCTGTCAGCATTTCCTTTCATAATCCTAAAACATTCCAGTGTGGAATTACTATGGAAGTATGTGGGTAAGTAGCCACACTTTTTGGTGTACCCAGGCTTCAAATGTAAACTGAAGAGTAATACAGTGAGTAAGACATTGAAATACTCTTAAAATCAGTATCTTAGAGCAAAGCATGAAGCCATAGCTAATAAATTTCTCTCAGTTGTGATACCACACATTTTCCTTTTTAAAATTTGATTCAATTTTCTTTGTTCATTCAGCACTAATCTGGCTGCACATGGGACTTTCCCATGCTTACATTATCTTTTCATACTGTACCAGCCTTCCTCATAAAGTGCTGAAGATGTGTTACAGACTATTAATATGGTTAATCTCAAACTTGTACAATGAACATTCCTAGCTCTATCAGGATGAACTGCTTTCACTCCATGCTCTGAAATCGTAGTAGTAAATTCTGAATTCTGGTGCCCTCCTATTGCCTGTCCATTTGACTTTCCTGTTTGAAACTTGCAACATGACCACAGTCCAGTAGCAGAAATTGTTTGATCCTGCAACGTGCAATTGTATGAGTTCACAAAGTGGATGTTGGATATGCACTGAAAAACAGCAAAATTAGTCATAGGAAAATTGAATTAACAGCATAAACATCAGTATAACATTTTCATAATGAAAAAAATGGATAGTATTTACATTTAAAGTGCAAAATGCTGGAAATACAATAGTAGTACAGATGTATTAATTTTACCTGAGGAGAAACAATTTATTTTATTATTTGGATGATTTAATAAGGAGCATTTTCTGGTGACAAGCTGGTTAATAAGAGCAGACAGTCAGAACTGATTGTACTTAGAGAGCAAATGGTAGTTTTTAATCCTAAATGTACAATTATAATTTATTCTGTTTTTTCTTTTTTAATGGGAAAATGAGAATGCATACAGTTGTTGCAATTGTGAAGCATTCCCTCCCTCCCTCCCCTCCCCCACCTTTTTGTTGTTGTTTGTTTATTTTTTAATACTTGATCAGTTTTTTAGTGTAGGATCAATTTACAGTTTGCTCAATTTTAAATTAGACAAGCCAATATTTGTTGGGTTTTTTTGTTTGTGTATGTTTTTGGTTTTGTTTTTGTTTTCCTTCTCAGCAAATTTGGCTTTCTGGATTGTCTTCCTAAAGTTCTGTCTTGTTTATCAATTTCTTTTTTTATATATAAATATGGGAAGGTCAAGTTCTGTCCTTGTTACACTTTCAAAATTTACTCTTAATAAAGTTTCCGTTGTTATACTCCTTCTCCCTATCTTTTTATTTTCAATGGCCCAATGCATGACTGATCACTGTTATCTGCTTTTGTAAAGAAATACATACACTAGAGCTAACCTCTAAAAATACAGCCTTAATAATAGGCTTAATATCAAATGGTTTGTGTTAATGAAAGATGATTTATTATATTAGTTGTATTACCAATTAACACCTGTATGGAATAGAAAAATTTCATTGGAAGATCTCAATGTTGAATTTGCTAGACATAATACTCCAAATGAGAAAAAGGTCCTGCATATCAGTATCAATATTGTTACAGTAGTAGTCTGTAAGATTTTTAATTTTCCTGACAAATTACTGCTTGGAGTTTTCCTTACTATGAGCCTGATTTAACATTTTTCTGGAAATACTTGCTTTTCAGCTATTAGCAGTGCTTATTCAGTTGAATTACAGTAGTTCACAATGCGAGGGGCACATTCCAAGCTTAAAATGACACCTCGTTTGCTCAGAGAGTCTGTGATCCTTTTTACTGAATCAGTGGAGTTATGCCAGGTTATGCCATCTGAAGATTTGGCCCTCAGTAGTACACAACATTCTGTTTTCAAGGGCCATTACTCAAATAGAATAACCTTATCATGCTGAAGGCCAAATGTTTGCTGCATCAAACTTCAGCCCAGGAATTTCTTTTCTCTAATTGTTGTGATAGAAAACAAAAGTGCAGCAGATGGATGAACAGCATAAAAGTTATTTGAGATTCCTTCTTCTCACTTCTAGAAGATACTCCTTATGGGCCTATGGAAATGAGATGTGACTTTCAATATGGAGAATGATTTCTTTTTTTTTGTTTGGAAAGCTCATGTCAAAATGTCTAATTTTAATGATGGCAGTTTTTATACTGTCATTACATAACACTAATGACTAAGTGTAGGTTGGCTAGAACTTACACACTGACAAGTAAGCATTCAAATAACTCTGCGGCACACTAATGTCTGCACTGTTATAGCACTGCCTAGGTGAGAAGTTGTGGTTAAGATTGTATCATTACTGTTACTAAGGCTACCAGAAGAAGTGCTTAAGTGAGAGAATAAATGAGTTCTTAAAATAATGTTAAAATAGAAGCTGTATGAACTGTACTTAGCATCAGAAAATCTAAACAGTGCAGAAAGATTTCTTCAGTTTCCATTTGTGTTGCATTAACACACACAGCAGGTGATAACAAAGTACTTTTTTGATGACTTAGAACTCACAAAGATTCCATTGAGCAAAGATTTTGTGGACAAAAAAGATTTTCTGGGGCTTTACAATGAACGAAAAGTGCTACTTCATAATGATACAGGCTAACTGAAAGTAGTATAATACAGAGTAAATTCTACACCATTGTATCTATGGGTAAAAATGTATTGGAATATAAAAGGTTATTTCTTACATAGAGATTACATTCACAAGGTTAGAAATGACCTAAAATCCCCATTTTAAGGATGACTTCAGCAATCCCACAGTTTCTAAAGCAGAGTGCTGGTGATGGCACTTATGGAGAATCTCAGGTGGCCAGCTGTGCCCAGTGCCTGCCCTGTGCACCTACTCTGGCACTTTTGATGCCTTGCTCCAGAAACAGTTCCTTGCAGGTGTTCAGACTGTGCACTCAAGTCATTTCATTGTCTCATGCCAGCCACATTACTGTATCTTCAAAAGTTAATCAAAACTAATCCACAGATCTGCCTTGCTATGGATGCTGCCAAAATACCAGCATTTAATACCAAAATGGCCAGCATTTAACAGAAAGGCAACTAAATAAGTTGCTAGCCCAGGGGCACAGAGCTTCTGGGCTGTGCAAGTGAGAAGCCTTACAGAAAAAATGCACTATTTTATTGGGACAGATGGATATTTGGGTACTTAAGGTGGATTAATGGATGGCATATAAGATTTTTGTTTTTATTTTAATTTAGTCTTCTTTTTACTCCATTAAGTGTACACTGCATGTTTGGTAGTGGTGTTAACAAAAGGAGTAGCTATGAATGTACTGAATGTTGTAACCTAATTTTACATCCATCTGACTCTCTGATAACTTGGATATCCTAGAATGGCGTAGGAGAATAAGAGGTGAGAAAATAGAAAGGGTATTTTCAGGAGAATTTAACCAAACTAGCAATAACTTCGGATGAAGTAAGTTGTTCATCTGTATCTCTTATCATGCTCACTCTGTTGCCAGGCTGTCAGGTGATTCAAGTGCAAAATGAAAATATAGTTCCCTGGTACTGCAATGACAGTTTAAGTGGTCTCTTTTCCTGACTGTATCTTCCAATGCTGAGTCCCTGAAAATTGCCTGTGAGGGTGTGAAATATATCAAATCAGATATGAGGACTGATTTAGATAAATAAAGTCAAGGAGAAGGAAGTTTTGTTTTTAATCCTGTTTTGTTCCCTATTCTGGAAACTGGCAAGTGACAGCCCTGCCAGTGGCTGTGTGGGTGCAACATGATGCAGAAAAAGGTCAGGAAACCACAAGCAGCAATGAGAAGCAGTAAAAAGAGGCACTGAACACTTCTTGTCAAGAAACTGGGCACAGTCACTTCAAACACCTAAAGTGGAATATTGTCAGCTGCAAGAAAGAGCAGTAAGGACTAGAACCAGTCATATAATTTGCCTTGTTCACATATGTGAATCATATTGTATGAAACGTTATTTAAACAATCCTAGAAAATTTAAAACGTGGTTGAAGATCACTCCAAAATTATTGCCTACTATTTTTTCCATGGAAAGTACAGTAGATACAAAAAGTCCACATACTTGGGCTATACAAAATACCATCAAGTAGCCCCTATCTACTTGATAGAGCAAATTCAGCTACAAAACACTATTTTTCTACTTATTCACCACCACTAGCTATGCATTTTCACCAGCAGTGAAAAAGAGCATGCATACCAAGTTCATAAGAATCTGCATGGCTGTCTGAAACGTAGCTTGATTCCCATGTTCCTGTCACCACTGCTGAAATGAACCACCTACCCACCACCTCACTGTGCTCAATTCCACTGTTTGATCTCCAGATGTTAAGCAAACATTGATAAATGTGAATGAGTCCATATTTTTCCCATGGAGGAATTCAGTGACACACCTTTGCTTCGTATGCACTTCTGTGTCATTCACCATTTTGTCAGACTGCCACTCTGCTGCCATCTGTCTCAAGGTAACAAAATGTAATGGTGTATTGGTGGGAAGCTTCAACCTCTACTTCCATATCATATCTGACTCTGATGTCATGAGTCAATGTAATAAAATAGGAGGCATTACTTTCAGAGCAGAACGACAGAGTTAAAGATTAGTTTTCCATTATTACTTTTCCCAAATAATTAAGAATTATAAAGCACTGGTTTTGTTGTTGTTGTAACAGCTCCTTGAGCATATACTGAGCAGACATCCATGGAACTAGATCATCTTTTTTTTGAGTGACTTTTTTTCCTGCAGCTGGGTGCAACTTCCTTTGATCTGATAGATGTCATCCGATTGTTTCACATTTTGTGTCACTTCTACTTAATTTTTGCAGTATCTGTATTACCGGATAACATTTCTAATGAATATCTGAATTTGTAGGTCTGTGAATCATTCATAAACCTCTTTCGGCCTACTTCAGAATTACTAGTGTATATCCCACAGTTCAGATCAGAGGGTATGAGATCAGTGCAAACACTGTCTTATTTATGATTTTTGGCATCCTGTTAACTGCAGCACTTGGTCTCAACTTTATAGTGAATATCATTATTCACATTTAACTGGAGAATGACACTTCTTTTTGCTCATTCACATGTGTTCATGGAGGAAACACACACTGCTTCTTCTTTTAAGTTCTCATAAATGTCTGAATGAATGTTTGAATAAATCTGAATTTCTTTCCCTAATATTTCATGAAAGTTACTTTTATGAAATGATTTAGCTGTAAATTATGACATTTGTGCATGTGTTTAACATGCAGATGTGCACATATATATGTACTGTAACACTGATAGTGGCGAGTCCAAAGAGGATTTTGGTATATGTATTTCAGATTTATGCTTGAACTGCACAAGTCTTAAAAAAATTAAGTCAAATTAACTGTACCATATTGTTAGCTTGTAGCCATTCTGCTCTTCGTTGATAGTATTCAATTAAAACACTTAACTTGCCTGCTCATTGATCCCATGTATTTATGCAGATCTGTGCTCACTTTTAAATTCAGTTTCCTTAGGAAGAAGACAAATATTTTCAGTTTTGTTTTGTGAGCCATATGTTCAAGAGCCACTACTACTTTGCTGTTTCAAATTTCTTTGCCTTTTCCTGCCTTTATGCTGTTCTAGCAATTCACTAGTACAGTCTAAATACAGCACCATAAAAATAGTAATGGAAAGTTTCTAAAGCAATACAGTATTATCATGAACCCATACTTAATTAGTTTTATCTAATATCCCTTATCTCTTCTCTAAAAATGCATACCTTTCTTCACACGTTTTATGAGTCAGCTTTTACAGATATATTATTATTCGTTCCTTTTTTGTTAGCCCCAAAACTGTGTTTCTTTTTGTTATTATTGTTTGATAGTTTGCTTGTTTTTTAACTGTTTCTGGGCCAGAAAATAGTTTGTTTCCATTAAATCATGGTCACTTCTTTCTGCATGCAGTTTGGTTCTGTCTTGTGTTCATGTGTCCAATTCCATGCTTGATATCCATTCTTCTCTTTGGTCAGGATCGAGAAGTAGTCTCAAGAGATCAGAGTAAGACCAAGTGAGACCCTGGGAGCAATTGGGCAAGAGAGGCCACTAGCTAAAATGATACATTCAAGCCAGATGACACTTTAAGCCTGCTAGCAGTCTGCAATGTTTGCTTTAGGGAAAACACAGTGAGGAGGTGAAAGCGGCCTCATTTCATAAAAGAGAGAAAAAGTAGAGCTAAACCTCTGGGACAAGAGAGAAGTGACAGAATCTGTCCTTGTCATAACTTTACCTTGAGTATATTTGTCCTGAGAGCTGTGAGTGTTAAATCTCAGTAAATATCGCCTGGGAAATAGCCCAACTTACATAATTGCAACTTCAAGTTTTTGTCATCTCTGGATTTTAATTGATGTTCAGATATCATGGTGACATCTCCAGTGAAAATTCTGAATGCTAAGAAAGATAAATCCTGTCTCCTTTATGTACTCATGAAATGCCTGTCCCATTCGGCATTAACAGTAAAGCACTGAGCACTTGTTTAACTCAAAGCAGTTTAAATTTCAGTAATTGCGATCCTCTACAGCATTAACTTATAATATCTTTGGATACCCATCTGTAAAGCTAGCATTCTGGTATTCTCTGTTCTTTGCTACCAAAGTTATGTTTCTGTAAACTGAATTTGATTCTAGGGTCTGAAGTATTTGCTGTGCAGATCATATTTCCTTTTATTTATTGAGGTGTTTTCCTGATGTATAAACTTGAGATGTAGGATGGATAGTTCTCATTTCTTGTTCCACTGGAATTCTGTGCCATTAAATCCAAATAACTAGTTACCTTTTCATAGTAGATTTATCAGGTGCTATCTGAAGCAACATATTTTTATTTCCAAGCAGTACTCTGCTCTGCTTTATCGTCATTTTTGGTATTTTATTCACAGTTATCTTCCTCCCTCCCTCTCTATTTCTCTCTCTCTTCTGTCCCTCTCTCTTGCTGCCATTACTTGATATTTTAAATCTTGTTAATATTTAACAAGTGCTATTACTCTCAAGATTCATCTAAACTTCTGTGATATATTCAATATCAGTAAACATCAATAATGATTTAAAATATTTTGACTACCATTTGTTGAAGTGTGGCATAGGAGAATTCAGTTTCAAAAATCCCAGTCTTGGCATCACAGAATCCCTGTGGAACCACTGCATCAAATCCTTTGTCTTATTCA
Organism: Lagopus muta; assembly: GCF_023343835.1. Taxonomy (NCBI): domain Eukaryota; kingdom Metazoa; phylum Chordata; class Aves; order Galliformes; family Phasianidae; genus Lagopus; species Lagopus muta. The sequence goes on from NC_064433.1 coordinate 94,109,216, forward strand.
TGACTGAAGGAACAGCAGCTTTCTGCTTGTTCTCATTTTTGCTTTTTGTCCCCTACTCAGTGACATTCCAGGTTCCCTCTAGACAAAAAAAATCATAATCATTAATCAGATAGAAGATCACATACCTTTCTGTAATTAATCGAGGTAGTTATGTACCTTTTGATGAAACTATATTCCACTGAATGTGTAGTCTTCTTGAGATTAAAATGCTTCACAATTCTCTTAGGTAGAAAGTCATAGAACTGCTGAATTTTGTTTTGATTCAAATTAAATTTTATCCTCAGAATGATTAAAAAAAACTAAAAAGTCTTGTCTGTATAAAATTTGCCTGATTCACAACTATTTGGACTTTTTTTTTCTTCAATTTTTCTTCCTTTGGGTAAGATGATTACCCAAATTAATCCAGTGATTACACAAAGTTACGCATTAGTCAGAAGTCTGTTTTTTGATTCCTGAAATTCAGCAACACTGAGAGATCCACCAAAAAAGCTCATTTTTCACCTCCAGAAAACACACATATTTTGAAGAGATAGATAATACAGTAAGTTTGCCAGTATATTTTTGTAGCATTATTACATTTTTTAATTATTATTTCTGAATTATTTCTGAATAAGTAAAAATTGCATTGGCTTCTTCATAAACAATTCAATTGTATACTCTGAGATAATTATATTTAAGGTATATTAAGAATCACTACCTACTGCTTCACGAAAAAATCACCACCTACATTTAAGCTGCAGCTGTTATGAGCTGATAGGATCTTTTTGTGTTAAATCTCATTTTGAAATGCTATCTTTCTATACTTTTTTGACTGTAGAACCTTTTCTTCTTTGATCATGCTTCTTACTCTGGATTACTGTGTCCAGGCCTGGAGCCCCCAGTACAAGAAAAACGTGGAGCTTTTGGAATGAGTCCAGATGAGGACCACTAAGATGATCAGAGGGCTGGAGTACCTCTCCTGTGAAGAAAGGTTGAGGGAACTGGGCTTGTTTAGCCTGGAGAAGAGAAGGATCCGAGGAGACCTCACTGTGGCCTTCCAATACTTGAAGGGAGCTTATAAACAGGAGGGGACCAGCTGTTTACAAGGGTGGATAATGACAGGACAAGGGGGAATGGTTTTAAACAGAGGGGAAATTTAAGTTAGATATTAAAAGGAAATTTTCTCACTCAGAGGGTGGTGACACACTGGAACAGGTTGCACAAGGAGGCTGTGGATGCCCCACCCCCGGAGGCATTCAAGGCCAGGCTGGATATGGCTCTGGGCAGCTTGATCTGGTGATTGGTGACCTTGTCCATGGCAGGGGGTTCAAACTAGATGGTCTTTAAGGTCCTTTTCAATCCAGGCCATTCTATGATTCTGTGATAACACTTGCACCCTTTGTTACCCTTAAGAAAGAAGGGATACCACCAAGCAAGTAATTCGCAAATTGATAGAGACAAAGAATGTTGATGTGATTTATTTTGCTCGTGAGTTGGCCTATTGTTTTCAGAGATGCACAGTTTAATTCTGCTTGTGTACCAGGTTTGTGTTCTGACTTTTTCTTCCTACTTTCATGGTTACTTTAAGCACCCTTCCCTTTTATGAATGGAAAATGATGAACCTTTGTAAAATTCGACCTTTTATACTGAACAATTATTGCTTCTTTAAGCTGTGCTTTATTATCCAGCTTTCTAAGCGTTTTCAAGATCAGTACTAAACACAGAAACAATTATATTAAAACTGGAATTGGAGCTGGAGCTGTGAACAGGAAATCCATGCTCAATTACATTTTCATCCTTATTTTAAAAAAATTAATTTCAGGAAATTGATTTTTAACAGAATAGCATAACACTTTAGTGTGGAGATATGTTATGTTGTATTTATAGGTGAAAAACTTAGAAGTAATGTTTAGACAGAATACACAAGACTACCTTAAATGAAGCATTGGAATTGTAGCCATGAGGAACTGCTGAAGAAATTTGGAAGCTGAGCAGCAAAATCTTTCTAAAACAAGAAAAATGTGATTCTACCTGGCAAATAGAATATGGTCTCATAATGCTTTGTTTGAAATTAACTAGTCAGATAATTACATCAATGAACTGAATAAGGGAAGGTTCATTAGAACAGAGGTATTGCAGTGACTTTAAAAGAGATTCAAATACAGTCCAAATGTGGATTATGCACCACTCAATCTAAAAATATGCTATGCTGGTCTGCTGCAGTGCAGTATACCTGCCACTTTTATGCAGGTAAATGATGTGTGCTGATGCTCTACTGTGCTTGTTTTGACTATTTCCATGCATGCTGACTGATTTTTGGATTTGTGCTTTTCAGTTTCTTGATGGCCTCACATGCACCTGAAATTTTCACGTTTAGATATATATATATATACACAAACTCTGTGGCTTATAGGACTGATTACAAATGCAGTAAATGTTCTGAACATGATTTTAGTTTTTCAAAGATGCAGAAGAGATCATAGAGTCATTTGGAGGCAACGGGCTGTGCTGGCTCTCAGCCCCTCAGCAAATCAGAATCTTAATGATCCTCAACTCCTTTGTGAACTTAACTGTGTTTAAAAATGGAGTTAGAGTGCTAGTGCCAACAGCAGAATGCAGACTGTGTAAACACATAGTGTCAATTGTAAGAAAGTTCTATGTATGTAGTATATATTTTTATAGTGGTTTTGTCTCAAATGAGAAGGTGTAACTGTTTGGGTTTTTTGTTGTTGTTGTTGTTGTTGTTTTTGTTTATTACATCAATCTTTGATTTCATCAATCAATAAATAAGGACTGATAATTATATTTTAATTTTTAATAGTAGTTTATAAAATAATATTAAAAACGTTAATAAGAAAATTTTTCTCCATAAAAAATAGGAAATAACATCACTGTTTTGCAATATTTTTTTTTTTCTGAATTCAAAGAGCTATAGTATTTATGGTTTGCATTCCAGCAATACTATTACTGTAACATTCTGTACTTATGAATAAATTAATACATACTGTTTTAGGCACTCACCTTCTTAATGACTGTGTTCCTGAAGTATCAAGGGTACGTTTAATTTGCTGAATACTTGGGACATACAATGTAATGACATGAAAAGTCTCTCTTGTGTGGTAAGGTAATTGCCTTTGTGCTTATGAATCTTATTTTCTTGAAAGAATATTCTTTTCATTAATTCAATAAAGACTAACCAGCTTTAGTTGCTTTCAAAACAATGCATTTATTGCTATGAACATGCCTGCTTTCTCCAGGGAAAGAAGAAAGTTGCAGTCTTAGTTTTCACCACAGAAAGAATCTTGGCTACAAAACTGTTCTCATTACACACACAACTCCCTAGACAAGTTTTGTAGAACTATATACAGTCATTCACATTATTTCAATTTATGGTGTAAATGGGTGCCAGAGCCTTTGAGCTTTGGCCAGTATGAACAAAGCACAGGTTATGATAGGGCAGTATAAATGAAAAACGCTTGACTACTACACGAAAGATACAGATAGTTTTGCTCTGTATCAAGTAGTTTACTGTGCAGTAGTATGGAAAGTCTATTACACTGGTTTTATCTCTAGAGATGCTGTCTCAGGACATCCATCACATGGTCTTGAACAAACATGGAGAAATAGCCACTTGCTTATTATACACTGGATTCTCAAGACAATGGCCTTTTTCCTTTTTCAGGGAATGCATTTCCAAAGCAGTATTGATTTTTCTGTCATTCTTTTCTTTCCTCTCTCTTGAAGATCCCAGCTCTAGAATTATCTTTCATCCTTAAACTGTTTGTCTTCTCAGATATGAATGTGTTTAGTCTTTTTTGTTTGTTTTTTAAACAAGTTTGTATTTGTGGAAGATAATTTATAAATTATATGCTGGCTTATATGCATAGAGTAGCTAGAGTGATTTTACTGATGTCTGCAGGACACTGCCATTATAAACTTCTGCTGATGTAGGGCTGGAGAAATTTCTCAAAAGAAGTGATTTTTTTCAAATGTCACTTGGAAGCTGTTAATCAGGCCAAGGCCTTCTAAATCAAAAGTGGTCTTCTACAATTCTTTGTTTTTATTTGCTATCACCACTGTGCCTATTCTCAGTGAAAAATAAAATAACTGCCAGAATGAAAATGCAAAGCCAGTTAGCAACGTATAACTTAAGGTTTCAAGACTAAGAGTAAGAAATCTGATTTTTTAAAGTTTCTAATGTGTGTGTTCATGAAAACTCACGTAGGTGGATTCCCCATGCAGAATGTAAGAGGGAAGAAAAGACACCAACAATAAAAATAATAATTAAAAAAAAGCTAAAAATTCAAGAGGAGCTTACAGCCTGCCTTCAACTGCCTTCTGTGCAAAGAGACCTTTGACCAAATTATTGAAGCTCAGTCCCTTGGAAAATGTTTTGATATAACACTGGCCTTTACCATATAATCTCAAATGTTTTTGAATAGTATTACTATAAATGTGCTTCATGATGAGAACAAACACAGATTTTTGAGTAAACTCTTTGACAGTGAGTGATTCAGTTGAGACTTACTATTTATATATGTGAAACTTTTTCCTTTATACCACTCTCTTTCAAATGCTTCTCCCTTTAAATTCAAGCAAGGTCATGCGTAAATATTCCCAATGTGAACGATATATTTTTTTTCCCCTCAGAATATATTCACATAAATTTCACTTTTACTTGAGAACTTTGTAGACAAAGTTAAATGTATGCCAAAACATTACAGGGAAAATGTTACCTTTGATCTTAGTTTCTTTCCTTCAGATTTCAATATTACACTTTTTGCTTGTCATTAATCCTTTTTTCATTTATTTTGTTAAAATTTTATTTTATCTTGCTAACAAGCTTACAAAATGGATGCACGGGAAATGAATAAGGTTGTTTAGCATTCTCCAGTTTATTTTTTTCCCAAAATATCCTATACAAAGTTTCCTCCAGTTGTAGACATGATCTTTCCTTAGATTTCACTAACAACATGTTTTGAAAAACCCGAGCTCTTGTCTTGTAACTTCATATGAGTATTCATAGGACAACCTGTAATTTATGACTTATGTTTTATCACAGCCTTTTTAATTAGAAACATACTGCATTCGTTTAACATTGCTACTGTTTTGTTGCAAAAAATTTTCTGTATCAATTAATCTGGTAATATCCCTAAGCAAGCTGAAATTGTTGAAGATTATGGAAATTGGCTGATGAATGTATTGGTCACTTCAGATCCATGTTCAAATCTATCTTCTTGCTGTCCTAATGAATATGGAAGCCTGCCCAGTGTGTGATTTGATTTTAATGACTACAAGGTCAGGGACTTTGCAAGGTGTGAATCTGCTTGCAAGGTCACTAGTGGCAAATAGTGAATGGATCTGAAAATAAACAAGGAGCTGTCAAGGATATTAGCTTTTTGTAGAAAAACCCTTGGGATGAAAAGGTTAACAGGTGATTGCATTGTAACTTGTTTTGAAACTCAAAATGAGCTCTAGAGCTATGTGCATTATCCTTCATTATGCATTGATAAGAAATAGTACTAACTTAAAATGCAGCCAATGTTTTGTTTTAATAGTAGTGTAGTTTATCAAAAGCTTGCATTTACCACTATATAAACTGGTCAGCAAAATCAACATATGCTCCAGACACAGATCTTTTGGAGAAACAGGTGAAATTACCTACTCTAAACTGCCAGTGGATTCATAAGTGAATTTGCCTCCCACAGAGAACACAGACTAGTAGTTACCCATAGAAATTCAAGTCACGTGTACAGCAGTTATACTGTTTATTAATTTGCTATTCTGCAGAGATTATTCTAGCTGTAGAAAAAAATAATAGGAAATGAGTCTGAAAGTATTAAGAAAGTTTATAAATGACTTGTCATAAGGTACTTGACTTATGACAGAACAGAGCAGAAATGACTCCTAAATGAGAAAAATACAAAGAAAATCTGCAGTGGCTGAGTGCCTTCAGAGAGGGGATGACACTTTTTTTTTTTTTCTTCTTTTTTTTTTTTTTTTTTTTTTTTTGAGAGGATAAGAAGTTGATAATTTAATAAAAAGAAAAATCAGAGCTGCTGAAAAATTCTCCCTAAGGTTTTGGGAGCATTGAGTATATCCGTAAGTAGGTTGAGGCATGGCTACCAGCTGCTTATACCAATAATAGGCTTCATATGTTGAGCAGGCTGAAATGACATTTTAACAGAATATTGTAGAATGGAGTTAAGTATTTATTGTTCAGTATAATTTGGAAGTCTACCAGCTTAATGATTCAGGAATCCACACCTTTCGAGCAAAATACCCATCCTTATTGCTTTCTGAAGGGATTTCGTTATTTCCTTTTTTTTCCCCACAGGTAGTACAACTATACAGGTATATTTTTTAGATAGAGTTTCTCAATTGTCTACTATTCTCCATGTGTAGATGAGATGCCTATGGTGGTGACAACAGTGTTTCAGCTCACATGGATTTGTGTGATTCTGTAATCATTAATGGTTTCATGGTTAAGCTGTATATCAGTGATATCTGGTTTTATTATTATTGAGCATAAGAACCTTTAAAACACATATTGCACCTAAATTGATGCTATACCAGTCGTAAATAACTTGAATGTAGTTGTATGTTCAATTGCCAGCATTTAAACTCTGCATTTAAAATAAAGACTTAGATTTTTTTGCTGTAAATGAAAAATAGATTGTATCTTCCCAAAATAATCTTTCCAGGCTTCATTAGGTAACATAGTCAATAATACACGGTCATGGAAAAATAAAGAATTTTGTTAAGATAGGCTTTGTTCTGAACTCATTCTGTATGTTTACTCTAATCTTTTATGTTATGAGAACCTTCCATTCATTTCACTCTCAGTGTGTCAGCTTATGTTTATCTGTCTGTGTTTCTGTTGCATTAGAGAAAAGGAGAAAGGTAGTTCATTTCTCTTCTTTCAGAATACAATATGAAGAAACCCTTGCTCTTTCTGCATCCTAACTGGGTACCAGAAAGAGAGGATGTCAACTATATTTTTGAATATACTTTTGAGCCGATGATGGCTTGAAAGCAAAAAGAATATTAAACTGTTTTACTTTTTTGTAATTGTCTGCTTTAATTCACCTGATAATGGATTCTACAGTCATTCTTATTTCAGTTTCTGCTTTAGAGAGACACACAAATGCTCAATGAATTGTGTAGCTGTAATGCTGAATCATACTTTCAAGTTCTATGCCACCAAATCTACTGTAACTAAAACGGAATCCTCTAAAAATTTGCTAATTTTCTGCAAATTGCATCTAATTACTCATTCAGCAGAGGTAATGCCCACAGCTTTGGGTATAAGGAAGATCTCATGTTCAGTGGAATTTTGCTCATCGTACAAATTCCAGTCTGCATGGCTAGGAACGATGCCTGATCAAAGAAACCACTGTCCTCTTTTGCTCTGTTTTTAGTATCATTCCCATTACTGGTAGAACCTTTACTGTGAAAACATTATGTTTGATTTTTCTGAAAATATGATGAGTGATTAGTTTTAAAAGCCTAGCCAATAAGGAGAATAATTTAAGGGCATCAGATCCAGTCTGCTACAGGGATAATTAGCAAGCCATCATGAGACAGTTCTGCCTGTGTGGATATTAAACATTTATGCCAATGACAAGACATTGAGCTCCCTACACCCTACTGTGAGAATGAAACACCATCAGCTTCCTCCGTCAGGAGAAAGCCCACAAGATTACCTTTGCCTCTGAGGACATGGTGTGGGAATGAAAAGATGAAGAGCTGTTCAATTGTAGAAAAAATTCTCTTCCATTTTTCCCTTTAAAAATAGCTGAGGCTCCTGAAAAGGAATGATTGGCAAAGCATGAGAAAGTGGGGAGAGGGAAAGTTATTCATGCAAATTAAATCAGAATGTAGATATGGAGAAGAGTGACAAATTAGAACTGCAGAAAGCAGAATGCACTGCTGCTAAACTGTATGACAGGAAAGGCTGTAATGCGTAAAATCAGCTGTGAGCAGAACAGAGGAACTGGGTCAATTCTGACAGACAGCAGAGCTTGCCCACCAGTCCTTTAGCCTCTCTCTGTTATTATCAAACACTTCTCACCTCATGCTTCTGATGTGGCTTTGCCTGCTCCTATACTCTTATGGGACAAAGGCTTCTGTTGATTCATGCTATCTTGCAAAGGAGTTTTGCTTTTCATTATGTCCATGCTGAGGGAGTGATATTCAGAATAGCCCTACAATTGTCTAAAATCAAAGAATCAATAAGGTGCTTGATTATAAATATATCCAAATGACGAAACAGCAATGATAGAAGAGTACTGAAGATACTTACAAAAAATGTCTGTTCACGTTGCATTTTCTGCTACTGCATGCTGATTTGCCTGTTTAGGTTTGCAAGCTCTGGAGGAAAGGCAGTGTGTTGCCTATATATATGGATGTCTGTACGAAAGAGCTTCAAACTTGTTTAGGATCTTTGAGTACATTTGGAACACAAACTCAAAAGTCTTAGGACAGCTGATCCTGCAAGCAGAGTATGTTGACTGAAAATAAAATCTTTCTTTTGGGGAAGAGAGAGCCTTACTCTGTGTACTTCTGCTCATTTGGTGGCTGAATTAACACTTCCATAATGGAGGTCTGAGATTCATTTGCAGCCAGTGCAACAATCATCCACTTGGCTTGTAAAATTCCCAGTGGCAGGTGGATATTGCAGGAGATGTCTATGGAGTGCTGCTTTTCTAAATTATAATCTGAAAAGGCTTCTTTTTTTTTATTTTTTATACTTTCACTCTTCTACACAAGCTTTTTGACTCGAAATAGACAACAGTCCAGAGGGGTATTCTATTTGTCTTCTTACAGATTTGACAGCTAATATTTGTAGGATTTTGTCTTTAGTATGAGGGGATTGTGGGTGGAGAGGGAAGAACAAGACTGAGGCAAGAGCATTAAGGAGATGTAAAAGCAAGCTTTCGTTAAATTGCTTCTCCCATCAGTTGAGGCAAGAGAGGGGCTGGGCATCTTTTTCTTCCATTTCCCTCTGAACAAGGGAAGTGCAGTTGATGAAAGACAAGGGATGTTAATACAATTTTTAAATTTATCATGACTGTCCTTTCTGAGGGATGATGCCACTGAGGTGGTCTAAGTTGATGTCAAGGGTTTTCAACCTGAGGAATACTGAGCTGGATTCACGTCACCTAATTCTAGATGTTTACATCTGAGTTTGATATCTTGATTCCATTTGTTGTCGATGGCACTTTTCAGGTGTGAGCTGTTGTGTCTGTTTTGGCTCTACTTTTGGATAAGATTTCTGCTGTTTAATTGCCTGTTTTCTTTCAAGTTCAGATGCATTTAAGATGGAATGAAACCAGTCCAAAATCCTAATTCTAAGAATTGCTGACAACGATTCTACTCAGACATGGGAGCTTCTCTGATATGAAAAATACATAACTTGGCATCAATCTAAATCCAAAATTAGAATTTGCAAATGTTATATTTATGTGTGACTCAGTTTCCCATCTGTGAAATATTCACAGAGAGCTTGTTCACTCCAAAAGCATGCTGAAAATAGTAAGAAAATAGTGAGAGAAACACTTTAGAAAGAAAAGAGTAAGAGGAGGTGATAAAATGATCTACTTAAAATACTGTTGAAACCATGTTAGAAAAAGAATGGATTATGCAAAGAAATAGGTCACACCATGTCTAACAGAGAAATTAAAAAGAAAAAGAAAATACTAAATACACAAAAAAGCTAAATGTAACTTTTTTTATGCTTTAACCTTACATTCTTGTAGGAATCTCTATCTTATATTTACATTATTTCTAAATTATTCATTTCTAAAACTGTTACAAGAGCAAAGAGTTGCTGAAATACTTATCTCCTGCTCTTCCAAATGACTACATGTTCACTGTGCTTTCCTACTATTCCAGTCCAAAAAGCAGCTGATCTTTCATTAAAGGCATGAGAACACTTTCAGACAATATCATAGGTTTTCTAAGCCGCATTTGTCTCAGTTGACTCCCAGTAATTCCATAAAGAAGTTCCAGTAAATTGGGAATGGACAGTTACTTTAATGTAGAGATTTTCTTTTTTCTGGTTGTTGTCTGCATATTGGCTTCCTTCTGCCGCTTCCAGCTAGTAAAAGTCATGTACTGTGACATGACTAGTATGCTACAGGTAAGAACCTTCAATTATCTTCTTAAAAATTATATCTGTATCTATTATATCTATAATATGCTATCTCATTGTCAAATTTTACTGTAGATAAGGGATTACAAACGAGGTTGCAGAAGCAAGTTAAGTCTGGTGATTCTGTCATATTTTAGTCCTTGAATTTGCTGTCTTAATAATCTTTTTAATGAAGGATTATATTTAGTTTGCAGCTTGTTCGAATAATTGCCAAATACTTGTGGACACAATTTCAAAATTTAATTACTTGTTAGAATTCTGCATAATTATGTCTTTTTTTTTTTTTTTTTTTTTTTTTTTTTTTTTCTCTGAGCATATGAACAGTCTTTTTCTGAATTTGAAGGAGTACTGGTATTCCTACAATATTTCTTGGGCAAACAACAGTATTTTTGTGCCAAGAAAGAATGTTCATTGTTTGCTATTCAATTAATTAATTTTTGCTATACATTCAAATCATTTTTTTCTTATTAGCATTAGTATGTTCCTCTAGCATACAAAAATAACTGCTGTTTTATAAACTTTAAATGATAAATTACTTCCACATTCTTACAGTTCTTATCTAGATATTACCATTCTCAATCCCTATGAAACTGTGAGCTAGGAAGTTCTGTCAGCCCTATTTTACTGACTGGAGATTGAGAGTTACACAGATTATTCTGAGTGATACCAGCAGAGAGGAGATCAGAAGAACGAATAGTTTGCAACTGAGGCCTGAATTTGTGAGCCTCTAAGCAGAACTTTCTTTATCTGTAAGAACATCTTCCATCTGCATCATGAAAACATGCCATTCACAGTATATTACTACCCCCCATACCATCACAACACATTGTTCAGTACTTCTCAAATCCAGGAGGTCTGTTTGAATGCCTAATCCCATATTCACAAATCAAAAAGCCTGGCCAGATACTTCCTGTGTCCTTTCTGTAAATTGCATAAGATGAAGGCCATCTTCTCCTCCCTACGCTTTTGTAATTGTCACCCATCTCTGGGGGCTATTAACATCCTGTCAGTCAGCAGACAAATGAAGTCAGTGCCACAGTGATCTATCTACTCAGTACGAAGGCAGCTTTAAAGAGCCTTGAGCCAGGTGAACTGAAGTGGCTGAATTAAAGGTGAGGCAATGGATATTGCAGCTGAAATGGATGAGGAGTGTTGATACAGGGTGCTCTGCCAGCAGCATCACAGGTCAGACAGAGAGCAGCTTGGCCGTTTCGCCTGTCTAGATTTGCACTGTGTTAGTCAACCGACAGTAGTTAGCCAGCTGTGTTCGTGCATAAACGCAAATGCATGTAGGGTACACAACCATTCTGGACTTAAGTTCTGGACTAAAGCTCTGGTATGTCTAAACAAATGTTTTCATAAGATCTGAAAGCAAAAATGCATTGCATGCATTTCTACTGACTTACAGATAAGCTTTTTCTATGGGGTAAACCACTAAAGTAGCACAAACCAAGCATTGCTTAGACTAAAAGAGGATGCTTTTAATTTTATGCTTGAAGTAGAACTGATTCCAACTGAAAAGAAGGAGTGACTAATGTCATTTTTTTTCTCCAAGGACTACAGGATATAAGATAGCCAAGAGCCTCTTAGGCTGTCAGCCCCAGATCTGTCATGTCATATTTTAATCATAGTCTTTATCCAGTCTTGAAAATGAGCATTTTTTCCTTTGTTTCTACTCTTTCTAACAGAAAATAGTTCCCCAGTCTGTTTGAAGTCTTTCAATATCTGGCCTGATTTTTTTCTCAGTCAGTCCACACAAGTTTATTCTAGTGCCAGTGTTACTAGTACTTCTGCTGAGGTGAACTAGCTAGTTTTCCTGCTTGTTATTTAGGAGAGCAACTGTATGCCTCCTGGCTCTTCATTCTGTTTAGGTAAATGCATTAAGCTCTTTTACTCTCCTTTGGTAAATAAAGTTTCTCATTTTACATCTTATGCAAGACTAGAGTAAAAAGAGTTTGCTTTGTAACTTGAGGCAAAACTAATATATCAATATTGTACATTTCTATTTGCAGAAACATCTGTAGTTATTGTACCACATTGAAGAGCATGCCATGAGGTAGGTATATTTGAGGTCAAAGAGAATATGGCTATTTAAATCTCTGAAATACCAAACCTGGGAAAGATTGCTGCTGGCAGATTCTACAGTCTAGAGTTGATTGTCATCTCACTGAGTCAGTACAAGTTCAGCACTGTAGAGATGTTGAAGATCAATGTGATACATTTATCTTCTGAAGTTAATCACTATTTATCATTGCATGTCTTATAGAACATATAAACATCCTGAATATTGGTCTTTCTAACTGAAAGTAGAAAATGAAAGTAACAAAAAAATTATGGGTAAAATACATTTATTTTAAAATAGATCTAACGATACTGTGTTGTTGTCACAGAGTTCAATCCAATATTTTGAACTCAAAAACTGACCAAAGAAAAAGAGAAAAAAATCTTCCTGGATATTTTCATATTTTAAAATTTAATTATCAGCAAGTAAGTATCAAATCCTTTTCTTCTGCAGGAGTTTTATACATTATGACTAAAAGTGCTCAGAGTAGAAGTGGAGTTCTACAAAAATGTTACTTGGATAAGCTGTGGTATTGTTTGTTTTTTAGTATTTTTTACGAGTTTAGAGAGGGAAAAAAATTTAACTAATTATCAAATTCTAATTAATTGAAATCTTATTTGAATTTTTTTTTCCATATGCATACAAGCTCCAGGACTCCTTGAGATTACAGAAATATAAAGTATTTGCTTAAACTAAATTTTCACAATAGTCTTTGTTAAAGCTTTAATTATTGTATATGTCTGCTATTTAGGTTGTAGGAATCTAAGGATGCAGTCATCAAAAATGTAAAAATGTTTGTAATGATTTGTTATTCCTTCTCTTCCATATGATGGAAAGTGAGACTCAACTCAGAATATTTTCAGAAGCTACATATTACCATAATAAATAAATCCGCTTTTAGAAAATAAGCATTGAAGGTGACTCTCTGAATTGTTGAACTCAGGAAATGAATTTTTGTTACTATAGTCAATTTGGTTACAATAGTCATCAAATTTCACTTCAGCAATGGTTACATGGCTGTCTTCCTTATTATTACTCAGGAGATTTCTTCAGATTCTCACTTCTTATAATTGGAAAACCTCAAATTTCCAGTCTAATTGTATTAATTTCCAGTTCATACTCTTTTTCTTTGAAAAGCTCTTTATTTGATCTCAAATTGTGACTTGATGACTAATTTTGAGAGCTATGATGGGAATCCATTATCAACTCTTCAGAGAAATGCTCTCAATGCCTTGCCTAATTTCCACTACTTGAAATATGGTATCACTATTTCTATTCTCTGTCTAGTTGACATCGTGGAAAGGGAAAGAGCCAAAAGAACATTTAAGGAGTCAGTTTTTAGATATTTTAGCTTAAGACTCAAGTGATGATTTCAACCAAATGGATAGACGTTAGGACAGTAAGAGCTGAATTTAATTGCTGAGGGTGATGTAACATGCATTTTATTTCTATTTATGTTGAACATATCACACTGAATGGAAACAAATCACTGTTTCACTGCAGTGCAGAGAAGCATGTGAAATATTCTCTTGAAAACTGTCCATGCCATTTCTCAGTTTGATTAAAAATTTTCTATTGAGTTTGCTCTCAGTGGAAATTTGAATGTTTGACTACATACATATATTTTTTTCTGAGGTATCATGAGCTTCCTGGAATTCTTATTTGACTATCTTTCTTTTGAAATTAAATTCTGCTGTTGTGTGGTGGAACACAGGTGTTAATATCCATTCATACTGAGAATCTGATTCTCAAAAGAAAAAGCCTTTCCAGGTACAAGTAGTCTTCAAGGCTGAGATAGATACTTTTGTGTTACACACATATGTTGAGAATGGTCAAAAAATTCTGACAAGAAAGGGCACTAACAATTTTTACTTGAATGTTATTAGGTGAGATTTTTACAGAAAAAAATGAATTGAAGAGACTTTGACATCAATCATGTTGTTCACCTCCATTATTTTTTCAAAGATCAGTTCTGCTCTCAGTAGAATAGCTTACATAGTTTGTAGAATTTCATTGTCACACATATCTCTCAGATACAATTTTTCCTCTACACGAAATGGACAAAGTTAGAAACATTTTCCAGCTAGGGAAAAACCCTGACCCACATTTTTGTGACATAAAAAAATATGTGTTCTCACATAGCATGGCAGGCTTGTAGAAGGATGGTGACTAAGCCTTCAGAAGATGATCAGTGTGCCCTAAACACTTGCTGTTAGGATCCAGAAGGAGTGGGACAGGCAGCGTCAAAATGCCAAGTGTATTTGGACAGGAAAGAATCATAGGTGAATACCAGCTGCCTACTCCCTTGGCAGCAAAAGGAAAGGTAGAAAGAAACAGATTTTTAGCTTTAGGCAATTCTGAGTAACAGACCTAAGAATTGAAGAGGTGTGGCTTATCTTTTTATTAAGAGAGATATCTCCATTGTGGGGAAAGAAATGTGTTTTGTTTTGGTTTGGGTTTTTTTTTTGTTTGTTTGTTTTTTGTTTTTTGTTTTGTTGTTTTTTGGGTTTTTTTTGCATAATAGTGAGATGCTATGACTCCAAAGAGGTAACAAGGAGCTCTGATACATGATAAATTCCTGCTTGCAGAATAGAATATCTGCATTTTTGAGTAACATCATGGGATGTACTGGTAGAAACTGGCTGTGCAGTCTGAATGATAGTCAGAGGGTAAGGTCAGCTTTGATAGGTTATCCCAGCATACCATAACAGGTAAAAACTAAGCAAGAATAGAAGAGCAGTTAACAAAGCAGTAAACAGGGGTGGAACATCCACTGAGGGAATTAGAAGAATTGGATAGAATGTAAATCCTGGAGTACTCAAGCACTGAGTACTGAGAAACAGGAGAGGAAATCTGTGCTTGGAAGTAGGAAATACAAACTGTTACATGTCTCTGGTTGGTTCACATGGTTGTCTGCTCTTGCAAAAGCATGAAATAAATTGTGATTATATTATTTGTGAATAGCAAATTCTGCCTGATCCTGGACTATTGAATACGGGCATTTCTCACAGCATGAACTACTGTAGTGGGGGCAAATATTGTGTTAAATTGAGAAGATCAAATAAACAAACAGATTGACCCCAAAACACTCCTTTGTATTTTTTTTTTTGTTGTTGTTGTTGTTTGGTTTTTTTTGGTTGTTTTTTTTTTTTTTTTTTTTTTTGTGGCAATAGTTACAATGATACACAGATTGCAAAATCAAAACAGCTGTCTCTCTGGAGATGCTGGGGGATGTGGGAAAGCATTTTACTTCTACTTTTCTGCTGTATTTCAGCAAAAATAGTAGACAGTCTTATCTTTGTGTTTGCAGTGGTAAATGGATTTGAAGAAACAACATTCCCTCTAAAAGGATTGCAAGAAACAAAGAAACCCCAAATTCTTCAGATTAACAAGCAAGGTGAATTTTCTTATGTACCCAGAATTCTTTAAGCTGTTCATGTGACTTGTCTCCTACATCCAGATTTTCTCTCTATTCCTAACTGTTGCATGGCCACTGATTAAAAGTATAAGGGTAAACAATTGAAATATCCAATAAGGTACACTTTTCTATAACTAATGTTTTCATTGACTTGCAGGCAGTTATGGCACAGGATTTTCATTTTTAACATGCCTACAGTAATTATCCATGTTTCACTGATGTTTATTTATTGTTTAATTAAAGCGCTTTTCAGAGAATAAAAAAGACCATTAGGATAAAACATTGTGTCAAAAGCAAAAAGTTGCAATAAAGTTCAAGCATGGAAATGTCTTCTGCTGGCTTCTGTATATTTATTGCCATGTTCTGGTAGCAAGCTTCAGATAAACAGAATATTATGTTACTCTAAAGTAATGTTCTCTGTCATAGTTTCAGCTGGGATGCAATTGTTTTCCTCAGAGTGTCTGGTATGATGCTATGTTTTGGTTCTAGGAGAAAAACACTGTTGATAACACACCAGTTTCCAGTTGCTTCTAAGCAGTGTTGTAGAGAGCCAAGGCCATTTGCAGTGAAAGGCCCAAGAAACCGGGAGGAAACAGAGTTAGGATAGCTGATTTCAACTGGCCGAAGGGATATTCCATACCATATGATGTTGTATGAAAAGATTTTTGAAGAGAGTGGCAGCTTTCTTTCCAATATGGATTCAGGACAAGTGGAGAAGAGCTGATTAAAAAGGAAAGGCAGTTAGCAATGACAATAATATTTTAAGGAAAAGTATCACATCATATATATGTCTAATAAATTAATCCATCTTTGTAGAGAACACTGCAAATGCATTTTATTAAAAGATACCCTGCTAGATTTGAAGCTTAAATTCATTAATCTCCTTAAATTTTTACACTTGTCTGATATGATTTGAAATACTTACCCTGATGCATCAACAGAGAGTAATCATCTGCTTGAGTTTATGGGAATCACTATCACTGTGAGATGCGGGAAATTACATGTGTAACTTCAGAATGCTAGGAAAAGTGAAATGTAAATGCTTTTACTGAGGTGTGTGAGTATTTCTTAAATGTTTCTTAAAAAAACCTTTCATTTTTAATTAAAGGTTGAACAATTAAATTGCTGCACGCATTTTTGATGTTATTTTTGGTTTATTGTTTTTTAACTTTTCTGGCATAACCAATCCATTTTCATTCTCATTGGAAGGTCCAGAAAATTCTTAAAAGCAAAATTCTTTTAATTACTGATTCCTAGACCTGGCTTTATTTCAGATCTTTGATTTTTGCATATCCTCTGAAGTTAACCCTTTTATAAGAAGAGATGCAAATGGGAATGGTGACTTTAGGACAGTTGGCATCTCTGTGATAATGCCTGGACAGAGGTTCCTGGATAACTTAGAGTTCAATCACAACATCTCAGTCTCTAAATTGTGCTTAAGAACATGAAACAGGGGGAACACTCCAGAGCTAAGATCTATTGGAGAGAAGTATGCTCTGATTAGGATTTGTTTGTCCCTTGGCAAAGAGTGTCTGTTGGTAGCTGTTACATATGTGTATGGCGTCTCTGTCAGCTGGTGCTGGAGCTCCTATGCCAGAAATGTATCTGTTAGATATCCAGGTCTTGTTCTCAGAGTGGCACAGAGGGAGCAGATTTTTTGAGACTGTATTGTGTACCTTGTTATATTAAAAATAATAATAATAATAATAATAATAAAAATAAAAATAAATTACTTTGCTGCCATCCTTGTGTGTGTGTGTGTGTGTGTGTAAAGTATTGGTTATCTTCAAATGCTATAGCACACCTAGAACAAGCCAAATTTGTGTCACCTGTACCTAATTTGGAAAAGTGGATTTTCTTCTTTAATTAGGCTGATGATTACTGGAGCAAGGCCATTGTATCCTCTTCTGTAACACGGGTGCTTAATGTCTTCTGGAAGTTCTATATAATAACACCCAATTCATAAAAAGCACATGTTCTGTAGCAGTGCAGTTTATCTTTACTGTCCTTCTGTGGCAAATTACAGTTGTGGACTTGTGACCTTTAATAAAATTTTAGAGCAGGTGTCAAGGTACTTAAGCTGCTTAAACTGTCCATCCTGAACTGGGGTTGGTGGTGCAGATACTTTTCACAGTCCTTAAAATGTTGTTGTCTAGCTGTCTCCAGTTATGAGAGATCAAGCCCAGTGTGCTTCTCTGATCTGTGCTCATATTTTGTGATTTCTGTGTTGGGTGGAGTGGGAAACAGGTGCTTTCAGCCACTCAAGTCCTGAACAACAAAGAGGTTTCTTCTTTGAATGTCAAGTATTTTTGTTATAACTTAAAACCTATGGTGGACCTAGGTGTCCAAATCTCCTTTTCTTTCTTATGAATTGGTCATGTGGCTGAAAAGAAACTACTTAAAGCTGGACCTCTTGGTTTTAAACGTCTGATATGAGGCCTTGTACCTCACCTAACATTAGCCTCTTAAATCCATTTTCTGCTGTTCCCAGAAGCTGTGATAGCCTGTCTGCCTTAAAAGTCTGGTTATGCATGTAACTAAAATTGTACTGGGGGGAATCAAGTATCAACATAGTATCTTTTCATAACTCCTCTTCGTTCCCTTGGATAGAACACATTTACTGTGGGATTATGTCAGATTTCACTGAAAATCCTAAGGAATTCAAAGTAACTGCTATGTGCTACTAGTGCATTGTTTGCAATGCAATATCTTAAAGCATTTATCAAAAAGTAAAATCAAAAGTATGCAGTGATCATTTTCTCAAGTAAAACTGTATTTTGCTAATTCAGAATCTGGAGTGTCTTCTTCATTCTTCTTCTGAATTATAGAAATAACTGTTTATAAAAGAACCTACATGAAGGCATCTATTCAATTTTCATTTTACTTTCCTTGGCTTGGAAATCTTGAAAAGAAATACATTGTTTTTACCTCTGATTTTCTATTAGATTTGTTTTTTTTAATCATTTCATCATTATTTCTCTATCATTAAAAGAGATACAATTTTTTAAACAAGAGTTGCAACATTTCCATTGTGATTCAAGAAGCCATACAGAGATGATTTTGTTAGACAGCTATTTGAAGAAAGGGATTATTAGTCTTTCCTTCCCTACGACACATACCATACTTAGAAAACAAAGTCTCCTGATATGTTACTACTAATGAGAGTAATGGTTGTCTTTCAGGACTTTAGTTTCATTTCATTTGGTTTAATTTTTCATTTTAGTTTTGTTTGTTTGTTTGTTTGTTTTGTATAGATGCCCAAACAACTGTGAATTTACTGAATTCTTGTGCAGAGTGGTATTAGTTTAATACCTTTACTTCTGTGACTTTAAATGAGAAAGACCTAAATGATGCCTGCTTTACCCCCATAACTTCATTGCTCATAGACCTAACCATTAGACTTGTCTTAATTGAAATCCTCCAAGAATATAGGCTATGCTGAAAATCAAATTTCTACAAGAAGTGTGAAATATAGAATCTTACTTTTTTGTCTTTATTTCACATTCTTTGCTAAAATGGATGAAAACCATCTTTCTCTGGGGGCTTTTCTACTTCAGCCAATCATAGGTCTCCACAGTTTTGGGCTTCAGACTGATTGAAAAGTCTTATATTTTTTTCTTTGTTGGATAGGTGGTTTGTAGTCAAACAGAAAATCTTGGCTTCATTTTGTTTCATGAAGCTCCCATATGGAGGATAAAACACACCAGGGGGGGAGAGGGGGGAAAGTAAACAAACAAAACATAACATATCAGCATTTCTGCATTCAGTTTACAAGAGTCATGTGCACAATGTGTTGTGAAATTTCTAATGGCCGTAGAAGTTACTTGGAAGAAAAATAGAAATATGTTTACACCCCAAACCCAACGAGCACTATATTTTCTTCCAATCCTGGACATATCCTGTATGTTTAGTAATGAATATAATTTTTGCCTGAATATAAGAAAAAATAGAAAGATCACTTGTTGCTGCATGCTGGATGTAACTATTTTAACTCTGCCTTATTTCTGTCTGTTGTCTCTTTACAAGCTAAAGTCCACTTATATTTACAATCTTTATGAAGATAACATTGAGCACTTTTGATAATGTTTTCAAATTTGTATTACATAGGATGTAGACTATGTTGTACAGATATTTTATAATATGTCAAAATCTTTAGTGTTAGAAAAGGTGTCTAAGATCATCTAGTCCAACTGTTCACCTACCACAATATTACCCACTAAACATGTCCCTAAGTACTACATCTACCCATTCCTTAAATATCTCCAGGAATGGAGACTTCTCCACCTCCCTGGGCACTCTGTTCCAATGCAATACCTATCTTTCTTTACTTCTTCCTAATATTCAACCTGAACCTCTGCTGGTGCAACTTGAAGCCATTCCTCGTTCTATCTCTGTTACCTGTAAGAAGAAGCCAACTCCCACATTGCCACAATTTTCTTTCAGGTCATTGTAGAGGGCAATGAGGTCTTCCTTGAACCTCCTCTTCTCCAGACTGAACAATTCCAGTTTCCTCAGGTGCTGCTTATAGGACTTGTACTCCAGATCATTCACCAGCTTCATTGCCCTTCTGTGGACATATAAAGCCATATATTTTTAATATTTTTATATCATATTTATTTTATATTGTATTTTGTACACATGTATATTTAAAATGTGTATATTATTTTACCATATCCTTCTGGAGATGGGCTGACTAGACTAGTGTGAGAAACTCAAAAATGTGCATCCATATTGTGTTTATGAAACACTGCAATTAGATTCATTGTTTTTGTATGTTCCTAATAATTCTGTCAGCATCCTGTCTGACCACAGCTGAATATGGAAGTGGTGTTGTCAGAGAAATATCCACACTGGCTTCTATGTACCTGTCCAAAATGTTGGTAATGTGTCATTGCATATGTGTAGTTAGAATTTTTTCAACCTAGTCAAGTACTTGTTTCATACTTACTGACAATGTAGAATTGAATAGAATCATAGAATCATTTGAGTTGGAAGGGACCTATAAAGGTTATCTGGTCTAACTTCTCTGCAATGACCAAGGATACCTACAGCTAGATCTGGTTGCTCAGAGACCCATCCAACGTAAACCGTCAGTGTCTCCAGGGATGGGACATCCACAAATACTCATAAAGGCACACATAGCTATGAGCTCAGGACATCCCTAAATACAGATGGTGAAGAGGATATGTGAGGATAAAAAGCATCATATATCTTCTATTTTTCTTATGTGATTTCCAAAAGCCTTTAAAATCAGTCTGCAGTAGAGACAGGAAAACATAGTAGATGGATTTGTAGAAATGCCCTGATTATATATATATAATATAATATATAATCAATTTTAAATGTGTTGCTAATAATGGCTAAAAAAAGACAGAAAGAAAAGAATATATTTGTATATTTATTTTTATAACTTTCTCAACACATTTGTGGTACTGTACACTGAAGAAAATATATTTCATTAACTGTATCTTGTCTGACCACTTCTCTGCAAGTCTGTATCACGATTTGCTGATTTTATTATTCTAAGTAATATTTAACATCAGAAAGGTTTTCAATTCATTGCTTACTTTTTTTTCTACTTTCTTAATAAAAGTGCTGAATAGCCCTCTATTCTCTTCTCCTTTACCTTTGTAGAGGAAAATCTAGAGGTGCTATTAGTCTGGGTCACCATCACTTATTTGCTAATTGACTCTTGGATACAAGCCTGATAGATCTACGAACGCTGGTTTCCTCCAGCCTAAGAAATATAGACTCTCTACTGATCTCTCTCTTTACCAGTCTCTCTCTCCTTTTGTTTGTTAGAACTATCCTTAACTGTAATTTTTGCCAATTTGGTTGAGTGATTTGACTAGGTTATCTGTAAGTATCAGAGTTAGGAAACTTTGGAAGCTGAAGAAGCACTCTATGGAAATACTGCTATATCTTTGTCCTTGTCCACATGTCAACATGTCTCATGTTGCTGCATTCTTACCTTACGTTCATTCTCCCCACGGTATCTGTTAGACAGCTGGGGGTAGGTAGAGAACTAATTGTACTGGGTTTGGTTCCAGATCTGGCGCTTGAAACTTATCTGTTGGGAAATAAATTATTTACACTAAGCAAAGTAATGGACCACAGCATGGACTCAAATCATTTACCAGCCCAGGCTAGGCAGCTCATATCCATGTACAGTGAATCAGGAAGGTTAGATGGCTTTGGCGGAGAGCCACAAAAGCTATCACAATAATGCTCACACCTATTAGGAAACAATGATTACATGAGGAGTGTATTTGTAATCCTACCTGTCTTCTGCTGGATTAACACACGCTCAGAAACAAAAATGTTTGTGTGTGTATACTTTGTATTCAGACAGACTATTTTATATCTGTGATTGGCTACATCATTTTGTGGTAAAATATGAAATTAATTTTGAGAAAGGATGTCAGTTTTTCTGTTTTACTAAAGAGATAAATTTATATGACAAGGAAGAAATGTTAGAATACTCCTACCATTGACCTAATAATAGTTTGGATAGACAGGTCTGATAATATTCAGCAGGTTGTTCTCAAGTTTGAATGCTGCAAGATTTTTTCTAGGCTCTATAAACCTGTATGGTATATAGGAGTGGAGAGCTATACTTTAGAGGAATTCTCTTTCAAGTGCATATTATAAGCATCCTTTGTGAGTAGTAAAAGCAAATACTGGCCAAAGGTTAAAGCCTTAGAAATCAAGGTGATAACCTTCAAAAAGAACTGCTTTTGCAGCAAGTGAACCTGGCCCATGTGCTCTTTCTAATTAATCAGAAGCTCACAATGTTCTTTCAGACCTGAAGTTGGAGGGAGATGGCCATTAGGCATACAAATCAGCAATGTGACGATAAGGGTTACAAGGCAGGTCGCCCACTTGCACTGTAATGGAAAATTCATTTTTTTCCCCCTCTCTTGCTAAGCAAGTGGGAATTCCCAAGTGAATGTAGTCTAGGCCAACTTATCTCATTAATGGGAGATCCCATGACTTTTTGTACCTCATTATAGATGGAACAATGTCCTTAGTAGACATATGGCATTTTTCTATTATTATTAATATACATTTTTTGAATTAGTATCCTTTGCCCTTCCTCATCCCTATAGCAAAATCCCCATTTGACTATTATCAGAAAAGCTGCAGGAGTCTCAGTACTATTACATTTATAGAAAGAGAAATTTGTGATGTTTTGTAGTTCCATAAGCATTTTCAGATAGAACAGTTGTATTCACTGTTTTGTATGTAGAAGGAATTAGCCCTTAGTGCATACCATATTCTCTTAACCCTACTGCAGTATTTCTGATGCATATTAAGAAGAATATGCAGCTCGCTGCTATATATGAGTCTCACAGAGGTATGAAGCTATGAAATACAACATCAAATTACTGTATTCTCTCAAGTAGGAGATTCAGAAGAGTTTTAATCTTCAATTCACATGTTTTGATAATATATAATATATTCTAAACACTGCTTTTCTTGCTGAAGTAGCTTAATATTATGATTTTTTTTTATTTCACACACACAGTTCCTTTGGGTTCAACTTGTTCTAACACTTACCAATATATATATATAATATATATTTATATACACACACAGGATTATACATTTAGGACATCTGGCTGGCTTTTAATTATTCAGTTCTTTTTTTCAATGTCATCTCCATTGACTACGTAGTTCAAAAAGTGCTGTAATTCTACTTTACTTTTGTGTTTTACCTTTTCTCATTATTCTTAATAAAGAACAATTTCCCTTCTCCATAAGCATTAATTAGCTACCCCTTCAAAAGATTATAAGGCAAATTCACCCTTCTTTCCTGTCACCGTCAAGCACTCTCACTGTTTCCTTCTCACTGTTTCTTGCAGTCTCTTTCTTTGGTTCTTCTGCTTTCCTTTTCTGCAGGGTTGTCTTTCCCTCATAGAATATTTTAAAATGTTAATACATTTACAATGTACAATATCACTGAACCGATAGACTACATCTACTATTTCTTATCACTCAGTGAATCCAGATGTCATAGTACAATACATTAAGACTCAGTCCAATATGAGAAGCAGGGAATGTGATTAGAAAGCGTGGAATCCCCTTAAGTGTGGCCGTGACATTCCAAGGCAGTTCACCCCCTTTAGTGAGTATGGTGGTATTAAATGAAGTCATCCTGCTCAGTTTCCCATTCCTTAAGTAGTAAGGGAAAGCCTATACAATTTTTGTGTATAAAAATCAAAGTGTGGGGAGAAAAACCTACAGAGATCCAAGTAATTCAAAGAACAGGTCTACCAAGGAAGTTACTTTTCTTACTTGCTCTGCTTTTAGCTTATAAATTACATTAACACTCACTCCTGTTTGAAAATTTCTATCAAAATCAATATCAAATACAACTAGAAAATTTTAGTGGAGTCCAAATGGGAGAATGTAGTCCAAGATTCCCTAAATAACAAAGGATAATGAGAAAACTATTGGACATCATTGACTGTTATAGGCATTGATGTTAATCTCTAATAGAAGGCTATAATTCCTTCCTCAGACTAAATTTTTAAACTGAATGGATATAGAAGATTATTAGTTATAATGATAACTAACATATAATGGTATCTATATATTACTCCTTGAATATGATTTTTTCACCCAGAAGTAGAACTGCTTACTAAAACAGAAATGTAACCCAAGAGCTTAGGAAAACAAAAATTACAACTTTGTTTTTATCTCTCTCTTTGCTATCCTCCCTCTTGACCCTGAATAAAGTAGCTAACTTGTGCCATGATTTATGGATGAAAGCAGGCAATGATAAATGCTGCCTGCGTTTTAGCTGTGTCTGGTAAATTGTTTGCATACTTATGGACAACAAGACCTTTTGCCTTTTCTTGTGCTATTTTTTTTTTGTGTATGTGCACATATGTGTGTATTGTACACCATATAATTTATCTAGTCTTGGAAAAAAATGAAATGAAGGGAAGGTAAGCAACTACAGCAGTCATTTTAAAGAGAACATCATTCAAACAAGAAAAGCTAACAGCGTACAATTATCCCATTCATAAGTTCCACTGATATGGGGTTTACCAAAACATTTAGCTTGCTAAGTTAGATTTAGATTTGCTATGACTGAAGCAATTGTGTCCTATTTTGACACTGGCAGACTCCAGTCAAATGACACGGTATTTGCTTGCTTTCCTCAGAATTCTGCTCCTTCAGCTTGGACCATTAGACATTTAAGATCACCATTATATCATCTTCTTACTAGAGCTGGAGGTTTTGTTTTTCTTATAAGTGTAATTTCAACACTCATCCCCCAACTATTTGCTATTCTTCTGTTAGATAGCATTTGCACAGCAGATTGCAGGAATGACTAAGCATGCATTTTCTCCAGTGGTGTAAATGGGAAAGGGGCAAAACCCAAATGGTTTTCCTTACTACTGTTACCTAGTATTAAAAGTCTGAGAATAGAGAGCAAAGCATAAACTGGCTATGCCAAGCTATTTCTACTTTGACTGTTCTGGCAATACATCCCTTCAGAGAAACATTCAGCAGGATCTTCTCTTTACCGTTAGATTCCCTTTAACGGGAACTTCCGTGTTGTCTTGTTGATATTGTCCTGAAATTCTTGTTTCTTCTTTAGTTACATGAATAATTATTTAATATTTGGATGAATTTTGAACAAAAACTGCTGCCAAAAGTACAGGTGTCAATATCTGCCAGATTCCTTTTTTTTTTTAACAGTATCATCCCAACAACAGGCTGCAGTCTTTTCCTAGTCTATCTTTTGATGGTGAACAGTTTATAAAAGAAAGCAATTTCTGGATGGTCTTTAATTAGAGTGACTGATGTTTTCACTGAGGATTGCAGACAGATCTTACACTTCAGTATTCTCTTCAGAAGTGATAGCTCACTGACAATTGACAGAGAAACATCTGCAATACTGCAGAGTAATATATTTCTCTACTTCAGTTATTTCTGGGAGACTTACAACTTGCTCTCAAGGTCGCAAAGTCCAAACTCTGTTGCAGCAGATGCAGAAGTAACTTCCAAAGCTGACATAAAACACAAGCTATGTTTCTGTTTAAGTAGTATCTTACAAAGTTAGTCACCTTGACTGCTGATGTTGATGGCACCCTCCAGGCCTGTGCCAGCCTGTTACAGAAGAGCAGGTGTGTGTCAAACCCATGCTTTACCTTCTTGAAGCAGGCACGTTCCTTTATTCTTGGAAGCAAGAACTACTGTGGGCTTCATCCCATCAGGCTACAGCTGCTTTGCCTCAGTTATGATTTGTCAGCTTCCTGTTGCTGCTACTATATCTCTGCGAAGATTACCTTCTACAGCTTATCTTCTAGATTTTCTTGTCTTCTTCTGCATAATCACAAGTTGGGATCACTAAGCATTTATTTTCAGTGCTTTTCTACCACACATCCCTGCTGTGGAAAGCTGGGCTGCAGTCCTGTGCCTTCCAAAAGAGTCTTCATGTGCCCATTACAACACTTTTTATTTCACAGCTCTGGACTCTGGAGTCAAGGCTCAGAGACTGAATCAGCATGTTTGGAGACTGGGCAGGTTATGGAGGAGATTGTGAAGCTTGCAGGATTAGACTCCCACACTGGAGATTCCATTTGCAAAGTTTTACCCTGCTTCATGGCTGACATGAGTTTAGGAATAATCTAAGTATGACCAGACTTCACCTTTCAGCACTCCTCACCGACTTAGCTGCAGAAGCTAGCAGTATCTTTAATGCTTATGGCTAGATTTCCACAGAGTTTGGGCATAAATATTTGCAAGGGAACGATTAAGGAACATTAATTGTCCTGATAGTTCAATATTTTGCCCTGAGAAAAGTGAATATATTTTTTTTCCTCTAGGAAGATGTACATTTTGTTTCATCATTCTCAGATGAAATATTTTGATGTTTAGTTTTGAAACAACAAAGATGTGTATTCTGATTTGTATTTTTAATAGGTATTAATGAGTTCTTTCTGAAAAAACATTGAGATCTTGACTGTTTTATTTTCTCTATTTTTCATTTTTATATTTCTCTTATTTTCATTGCTAAGTCTGATAGGAATCTCTTTAAATTTCATGGGTCTACTATGAATACAACACTAAAGTCTCTGTTATTCCAGTCTACTATATACTTATTTATTCTGCAAGAAATCTTTTTTTAACTTACTGCTCAGAGCTATTCTTTGTCTCTATGCTAATTCAGTGCTTGGCTATTTAACTGGGACAATGAGATTCAGTTGCAATGAGTTTTACATAGATTGGGAACTGGACTGAGACCCACAATTCATTTTGCATAAACCAATATAAGGGATGTAGAGGTCTAATAGTGAACACATATTTGGAGGGGAAATGATTTTCTCTCTTAGAAGTATTTTAATACAAGGAAAATGAAACTTTGGTCCTGGAACAGTAGCTGCATAGAGAAGTGTGGAGAAATCAATTAGAAATACTTTTTAAATTCCTTTGTCTCTAGTTACTACTTCCCTTCTTTTGTTAGACACACACATCACTCTTTGCTCATGGTGATCTCACTGCTTTCAAGGAGACTTTTAGGAATTTTTCCAATCAATTCCGTCAGAAGCAAATCAATCTCATTTTAGAAAGAATACAGTATTTCATTCTATTTATACAAAAAGGCAACAGATGTAGAGAAAATTAATGTCTGTGGAAGTAGCTTTCAGATGATGGGCCATGCTGTTTCTTATATTACTGGTATGGTGAAGCACCTCTTGTTTTGAAGAGATAATTTTTTTATCCTTCATATATTGCACAGATACAGAAGGCAAACCCAGTACCTCTTCATGTTTCTTGAAGTTTTATATCAGTAGAACTGTTTATTTTAATAGAAAGTGGTTACTAAATGGGAGATTATCTCTCAGGAAGCAAGAAAGGCAGTGTTTCTTTACTTGATTAAACAACTGGTATATATTACATTTAAAGCTACATTTGCCCCTACCCCTCTCCTGATAAATCTAACATCATACAGTAAATAGCAATCTGTTGTCTCCGAAAGTACTGCCTGTGATCACATAGTAAAAGGTCTTGTTGAAAAGTATACACACAGAGGAATAGTTAAACCTTCTGTGGGAGCTGTAAATTTGAACATCTTGACTTTGGAATATTTAATGAGCCAAGGTACCTTTCCTAAACATGGTATTAGCATTAAAAATTGATAAATTTGTCATATGTAGATGATATATTCTTAGGCATTGAACAAAAGCCAAAGTTATTCAACACAGACTCAAAGATTGTTCCACTTAAATGTAATTTTAAAATTTAATTATTAAAACTAGTTTGAAAATGATGCAGAGATTGAGATGCAACATCAAGGAAAAAGAACCTCACCAGAAATGCTTGTGAATAAAGGTGACTTTAAGGTAACTTCATATTCCTTCCTGAGGAGGCTGTTGGGGCACTGACACAATTCCTGACAATACCAAGAAAACCTCAGAGCACCTGATGGAGAAAGATTTAGTCCTAAGCTAGTACAGGGACTGGGAGGTAGATAAAGCACAAATATCCACTTAATCTATTTAAAATTCTTCCACCTCCAGTCATTCAAACCACACTCTTAAGAGCATTCTCTACAAGCAGCAATGAGGAGGAACCAGGTCTCAGTGCTACTTCAATAGATATGAACAAGAACCGTGTCAATTCCTGCAGGCCTTCAAATTTCAAAGGCAATCGTGTTTAAATTCTGAAATTTTGGATGCTTCCAGGAGCAGCTGTCATTAACAAAAGTTTGACTATATTAAGCATGGCAGGGAGCAGTTGATCTCTTTATACGGACTTGATTATATTCTTGTTAGGCAGTTTTTCTTCATGCTGGAGATCTTTAATGCAGTAATACTTCCTATCGTAACAGAATGCCTAAATTGATATGCCTCTGAATCTTGCAATATGAAAAAGCAACTCGGTGGTTTGAACAGGCTTTGAAGTTTTGTACAGGTTCTCGTGCGTATATATTCACCAATCTAGACATATTTATACAGAAATATTTCTAAAGAACATTCTTATTCTGCATACAGTTATTAATTTAAAAAATATACATTTCAAAGATATCTAGTCATGACTGTAATCCTGTATTCCAGGTGAAATAATGGTCAACAGTGATATGCTGAAATCCCAGAGGCCACATGATAAATGCAAATATTTTGTGATAGAATTTTAATTTTTCTCTAGGTAAGGAAATTCTGTATGTTTACCATTATTTGGTCTTATTTCTATGAGCAAGAAGCACTGGTGAGGCCATATTGGTAATTTCTGAGATCCTGTCTGAGCTAGGTTAACTGTCTCTTCAGTTACATGTGCTATTGTCTTTAATCTGTAAAGCAGAGATGCTTTGGCAATGCTGTTGTGTTCGTTGTGTTCAACTACTGTTCACCAGTTCACAAAAATTTGAACTAATAGAGAACATGCTTTGTTATCTGCAAAATTACACTCCTCTGACACGTGGCTAGTCCTATTTCATCCCACACAAGTGGTTCTGCCAAGCACCTCTGACATTTTCTAGGTGCAGTTGCCAGTTGTGCTGTGGAGACTGAGTGTTGGACTTGTTTACTATATTAACCTAAAAGAAAGATGACTCAGTCTGTAATATTCTGCATTTTGGGCAGTGGTAGAGGTAATCTCAAACTCAAAGATTTTATATTATATACGTATAATGTGTGCAGTAAACATATATACTTTTAACTCTCTCTCTCTCTTGTACTTATTATTAATGCTTTTTGGTTTCAATATCTTACACCTCTACATTTCTGTCTCTGTCACTCTCCTGCTTATGTTCAATTTGTTGGCCATTTTCATTGTCTTTAGTGCTTTCAGTGTCTTTGAACTCAAACAAATCATCTTTGGTTCCATTAGCAGAATATGAAATGTGGCTTTTCTTAAAACTTTGAGTTGCAGCTTGTAGATTTATCTGGTACCATATTGTTTAACTCCAATGACAAAGATTGTTGTGCCTACCTTCATTATCTTTTTCTATAGGAAATATAGTGTGATCATCCATCCATCCAGAGATGTTCTGAATATACAGATTTCAAATGGTCTTCAAAGAACTTGTACATCAAGCCACCTGTGTCTGTGTCTGCCCTCCCTCTGCTATTAACAGAGAACAGTATTAATTTCTCTGATAATATTTTGTCTCTGATAATAATATCATTAGTGGTAGGTGCCCTTTGAAAGCATCTAGGACAAGTAGTGCTCCTTTCTGTTAATAGCACACCTGGTCACCTATTCCAAACAACATTCCGCCAATCCTTCATTAAGTCTTCAGCCATCCATCCTGGTTTTGACACCTAACAATTATTCCAGTAGGCAGCTGTTCCTTCAGCATTGTTTTACGCTTCAGAACCACATATGGTGGCAATTTTATACCATCTGCTAACACTGCCAACATGACTGTAAAGTGCATTTTTTCACTCCCCAAAGTTTTTTATGATGACAAATTTTGTACCTATTTCTTCAATGGTGTAATTGAGTGGTGTGTTGAAATAAACTGGAGTCTCATCTATATTACCCATTTGGCTCAGTAAATAATTGTGATCTGTACATAATCCAATCACATACAGCTGGAAGGTAGTGATTTTTCTGGTGAAGTTAGAAATTAGGTATGAGTGTAACAAAGGTCCTCACTGTACACAAAATCCATTGTGCCAAATCATTTGTACACATTGACTATTACTTTCCTAAAATTCTCTCTCTGGAGTGTTTTGTACTTGTGCTATTTTTTTGATTTTTCATTTTAATGATTTGCTATTTTACTTGGTTTCTGTCTTTTCTTGAAGTATACAGAATTTCTATGACTTGTTCTACATTGTGAGAATTCTGTTTTGAGTGCATTCATATGTTTGTAAGTCTATGAACTTACATATACTTTATATTTTCTCCCAGCAACACAGATGTTATTATTTTTCTTTTTTTCCACAAAAGTACCATCAAGCTTAAAATATTCATTGTATACCTTTTAGTGCCTTCTCTGTTTCACTCATTCCTCTTATCTCCAGATGACCTGATCTTGTTTCACACGTATAAGATTCAGGGAGATTCATAAAACTGGGAAGGATCACCAAGGAATTTTCTGAATTATAGTACACAAATTTCCAAGTGAGTAAAAAAAAAAAAAAAAGCAGCTAACCCACACTGACACCATGTTTCATTTAAAGTTAGAGCTACTTTGGGCATATTTGTAATCGTCTTTGGAAGCCTCCACACTTCATACAAACACTGCTTTCATTAATCGAAATGGAAGGATGCACAAATATTTTAAGTTGAAGTATTTGGAATTTTATTTTATTGCAAAATACAGTAACTGGCATTTTGCTTCTCGATTTACACATTTATTCTAAATTTTCTTTATCATGAAATATTTTTTACCTCTTTTATCCATTTGTACATGACTAAAACGAGGAAAATTTCCTTTCCGTAACTATCTGACTGCTGTTGCAGGAGTGTAAATGACTACCTACATTAAATGCCAAACTTTTAGACTGCAAAGGTTCTGAGGTTGGATAGAATGAATACAGCTAACTGAGAGCAATGGTGCGGAAGATGTGGCTGAATCTTGAATGGCACATAGCAAGTTTTACAATGACAGTCATGCTTTTCTGAGAGAAAGAACTGAAAACAGCAGTGCCTCCTTCCTGGTAACTGATAACTGGTACTAGCTATGTGCAAACTGACCTTCACCGACGGCAGAATCAGAGAATCACAGAATCATGGAATCATGGGATATCAGGGATTGGAAGAGACCTTAAAAGATCATCTAGTCCAATCCCCCTGCCAGAGCAGGAACACCTGGACACACAGGAATGCATCCAGGCAGGTTTTGAATGTCTCCAGAGGAGACCCTACAACCCCTTTGGGCAGCCTGTTCCAGTGTTCTGTCACTCTTATCGTAAATAAATTTTTTGTCATATTGATGTGAAACCTCCTGTGTTCCACCTTGCATCCATTGCCCCTTGTCCTATCATTGTATGTCACTGAGAAGAGCCTGGATTCATCCTCATGGCACTCACTCTTTACATATTAATAAACATTAATGAGTCATCACTCAGTCTCCTCCAAACTAAAGAGATCTGGCTTCCTCAGCCTCTTCTGGTAAGGGAGAAGCTCCACTCCCTTTATCATTTCTGTGGCTTCACATTTGTCTGAACTGGGATTCTTGAACTGTTATGCCTCCAAATTGACAAGCAGCTTAGTTGTTTTACCATGCAGACTACTCTATGCTGAAGGGTGGAGGGAAGAAGTGTCAGTGGTCCAACCTCAGTAACGAAGTTAGGATATGGTGCAGGGAGCTCAAAAATATTCTTAGACCTCTTTAAATGTAGACATTAGCTATCAAGTTTTTGGGAACTGAATCACTGCTTGACACAAGAGCAAGATATGGTCAGTAACACAGCTTAATATTGTAGTAAAATAATGTTGCTGGTCTCACATTTAACACTGGGTTAAAACTAAACTAATAGGTAACAATTTGCCTCCTTGAAAAGCTGAATGTTTTATATCTCTTCCAGCATGCTGAATCTCTAATTTGGGAAGGAAACACACAGTCTGGCACACCACTTTGATATGCTGCCAACTCTCAGTTTAGGGCAATCTGTAATCTCCTTCAGATACTGGGGTCGAAGTAACACCTGCTGTTTTGCTGCATGGTGTGGATTGTCAGGGAAATTCTGCCTCCATGAGGACTGTGCTGGTGTGCTGAAAACCCAGCTGGACAGTGAGACTATCCCCCAGGGCTGCAAGAATTTCTGTGTGGACACCTTTCTGGCTTCCATAAATAAAAAAGCATTGATTTTCTGAGATGCACTATGCTCTAAATATTTTTGAAATTTTTGGAACAAGTAAATTTTTGAGTTGCTATCCAACTCCTTTTTTTTTGTTGGGTTTTTTTTTTTTCCCTCTCCATAACTGGACAAATGTCCTCCAGTTATCTTTGTTTTGAATTTGGACCCTACTGGCCTGAGATTGAGCTTTTCAGGACAAAAGAAGAGAAGAAAATAATAAAACAACAACAACAAACTTGGGAAAGTAGGCTGGAATGGCATGTTTTTAGCAATGTCAGAAAGGAATTCCTCCATTTGTTGTGCCATATTTGCATATATTTTGCTTTTTTATGTCCATTTAGAGATTTGTTTAGACATCATAGATACTGTCAGAAGCAAAGACTTGAACACGTTTTGTGAGGTTCTTTGAAAAGGAGTTCGTGTGCATCTCTACAGTAGTGCCAAATTTAACAGAGAATGAGAACTGAGTAGATATATGGCAAAAGTTAGCATAAGTGCCATGTCACCCATGCAGAAGCACACATACTCAGTTTAATATTACAGATACCTGGAAGATGTCTTGGTTGACAGAACATTGCAATGAATACTGTTTCAGCTTCTCCCATAATAGGTTCATCATCCCTAATAAAGCCTTAATGAACAAAGTTGAAAAATATCATAAAAAAAGAAAATTAATTTTCATTAGAACATTGGATGTATACCATTTCAGGATAAGTGAAAACAGAGATATACATGCTGAAGACACATTGAAAGAAAGGATTTAATTTATTTTAGAGAATTAAAATTAATTAAATAAATTATTTAAAAGTAGAGTCTTCTCATTTTTCAAATCAGTGCATGAATATCTATGTCTTCATTTCTCATTAGTCTTTGTTTCCTTCTTTCAGTCACTCAGAAGGTTTTCTGCATAGCATACGCAAATCTAAAAGCTACTTGTCTAAAGAGCCATGTTCTTAACTTACTGGGTATGCTTGTGAGATGCATGTTTCAATACACATCTCCTGAGCTCAGCAACCTGGGACTCTGGGTGCCTAGCACAACACTCGCTCAGAATGGCAGGGTAGCATATTACCAAGAGAAGAAATAACCAGTTGACCATCTCAGTAGGGTTGGCAAGTCTGATCACAGAGTCTGGGAAATTCTTTGAGAGTAATAGAAGAAATATGACCTTTCTCTAGACCTCTGAATATGTCTCCTAAAAGACAAAGATGACAAAGATGTAGAATATACTAAGTTCCCTGTGGAATCAAGCTCCAAATGTAAGAGGCCACAAGCAGTAAATAAGAAAAGACCTAACAAAGACCTCAGTAAAGGTTAGTCTGCCCTCTTGTGCCAGCAGCTGATCCTCAGTCCACTGATGGGACAAATCTTCAAGATCTTCAAGAAGTCCGCTATGTGAGTTTTCCTTCTGAGAAATCATCATATAGTTCTACCAGAAACCATTTGCATTTACATGAAGATCTTCAGGAATCAAATGCTCACTTCATGAGTAGGAAATAAATGCACAAAGAGCTAAAGTGACTTATTTATGCCCGTTTCTCAACTAAGAACAAAATTCAGACTTTTCTGATTGGCCAGACTTCACCTTGTTTGATTGTCTTGTATTCCATACCCTCCCACAAAGCAGGGTCAACCAAATGAACTGACCTCCATTGGCCAGTTCTTTCAATACATTAAATATCTGGTTTCTAAAATCTTAACTACCTCACTACAACCCTCCAATCCCTATTTCACCCCAGTCCCTACGTGTAAAGCCCAAATCAAACAAGGAAAAGGTAGCTAGGCAAGATCGTTTATCCTTGTCTAGTGCAGAGTTCCTCTATAGCAAGGCTATTGTTAATCCATTTCTGCTCACTTGGACTGGGAAAAATGGAAATCTTTAGCTGTTGATCTCAATGTTAAACCAAAAGAGAGCTGAAAATCTGCTGTATCCTTTCTCTGTTTAAAGGAACAGAGTTGTGGGAAGGTGATTTTGAAATAAGTGGGAATATAACAAAATCAAGGAGTGATAGTTTAAGGAGTAATTAAATACTGAAATTTTAGGGTCTCACTGTCTTTTACCCTCCATTCAGACCTTTCCTTACCTCATTTTTTTTCTGAGTAAATATATGCAAATATATGCCAATGTGTTTATTGTTTCATTGCCAGCAGGTTTGCCCAGTGGGGCCTCCTAGCCCCTGTATTTCTATACTGCATATACTTGAAGGAAATTGCAGTTCTTTGGGAGACACAGTACTAGATTTTCTATGGTGCATAAAATAGAGAAGTAGTGTGGCAAAACTGATGCACTGGTTAAATTCCTAACTTCGTTATGTCTGAATCTACTAACTCTACGAAATCTTCATTTTGAAATCAGAATTCAGAAAGAGGAAAATAATGCTGAGTTTTTTTTTTTTCTCTCACTAGGAACAGTCTCATGCTTGCTGCCTGTGCTTTGTAAAGGCTGCATACATAGTTAAACACCTTTTGAATTTAAAGATGCCTTACATTTACAAATGCCTTTATCTTCAGAAGCATATTTGACAAACTAGGCTTGCTTGCAGTTTGAAAAGCCAGGGAATTATTCTTTGAATAGCTGAATACAGAACATTTGAAACAATCAATGACAACTTGCCAGAGCTTGAGCAGAACGCTCCCTGTTGTAAAAAGAGCTGTAGAGCACACTGTGAAACTCGAGTGGTCATCTGATATGAAATAAATGCAGCGCATCTCCAAGGAGCTAACACAGATATTAGCAACACTAGTTGCATGCAGTCACTGTTTCTCTCTACATTCGACTAAGCTTCTTATGTTTTGCTCAGGAGAAAAAAGAATTGCTACTTTTGTTAGTCTATATCTTTTAAGAATTCCCATACCTGTTTGTTTATTTATTTATTTAAGTTACCACGTCCATTTAAAGAAATGCACTTTTTTTTGGTGAAGTCATATTTATAATAAATAAATACAAATACAGGTAATTCCTCTATCATATGACATTATGCAAGATTGCAGGTACTATCCTATTATAACCACATTCAGGACTCTTCTTACTATTAAACTATTAATAGACTCCAAGTATTAGAAGAAAACAAAATTAGGGGTTAGTAGCTTGACTTGCTTTCTTAGTTCACCACTTCACTTAAAAGTAGGTGCAACATCTCTGGAGTGTGCAGATGTGTCTGGGACTAAATATTACATCCATACTACAAAATCTGTTTTATGTGACTTACAGTCAATCAAATTTGTGTGTTTCTTCCATTTGAGTTATTCGTATCTCAAAATCTCGACTTTCAGGCATTTTAGATCACTCTAAAAGATTTGAGGAGAAATAAAAGATTTTTCTGAACCTATTCAATGTAGATTTTGATTCCAGCATAACTATTGCTTTGACAGCAACACAATCTAGATGAGAACCATAAAGAATTAACCTTAAACAAGCCTTCAGCTGGTCTGTATTACCATTACTCATCACTGACATAGAACTACTTCTCCAGTGAGACAAATGAAACTAGCAGCAAATATTCATCTAGGAATATGCTGAGAAGCAGTAAGTAGACTCAGCTCTCTTACACATTTGAAATTAAATAGAAAAATAGAATTCTGCATATAGACAGAATGGTCTTTGGTATTACCACATCCCTTTCTCTATACTGTCATTTTATATGTATTGCCATATTCGGTGTACTTGCGTAGTTAATAAGTGTTACTGTGCTACAGAGTAGAACAGCATTGTATTCAGGGATTCAAAGTGCAATGATCATTAATGAAAAAGGAGCTGTTACTAAGGACCCTTCTATATTTTCTTTCTTGTGTAAGTATGATCTGTAAATGCACAGAAAATTATGACAAATTTTTGCAAAAAATAAACTTAACATGTAAACGCTTATACTTTTTTTATCACTGTGTAGAAGTATGTAGTTATGTTTTCTAGTTTTGTTTCTTACCACACAGTTTTGTAGATATTTGGAGGGATTTATTGCTCTAGGAATTGGACTAAATCATGGCGGTAGAAGAGGAAGAATTAAATTTTTCTGTTGTGAAGAGTTTCAGCCAGAGATCTTGAAAATTATGTTATAGCACCTAAGTCTGCAGTAAACAATGAGCTTTTCTGCAAGGTGAACGCTGAATTGATTCAAAGTTACTCAGCTGCTGCATCATTTTTATGCTCACACATCAAATGTAGGCATATTGCAAGCTATTAATCATGTACGTGTTTATTGTTTTGGAGTAAATGCATTTTACACAGCTTTTGTAACTTGAAATTATTTTAATTACACTTCATTCCTATGTGTATCTGTCATTAACTTAGTGAACACAAAAAGGAAGGAACAAAAAAAAATAAAAGCTGTTGCTTCCATAATTCTGGTTACTTTTTAAACAAGTGGTATAAGATAGCTAATTTTCCAAAAGTATATTTAAAAGGAATTAATTACTAAAACACACTTGGCAACTATCATGAAAATCCTTATTTTTCACATGAAAACATTTATTCAGTCATTAGATTCAAGCCAGTGCCTTGTGAGACCTATTTTGCAGGGTGACGTTTGTCCAGAACAAATGAACATAGCATTTATTTTTGTTGGGAACAACAGGAAAAAGGGGGACTTTACAGTATTTCTCAAAAAAAAAAAAAAAAAAAAAAAAAAAAAAAAAAAAAAAAGTGAGTTTTACGCTTACATCTTTTCTGTCTACTGTGTAGATATCAGTCCTTGTTAATATGATTTATTCTCTTCACCACCATCTCTCGCCCCTATTCATTCATGAGTATGTCAATGGATGAGTTATGCTATGTGCACCTGGAACTGCTCTTTGGATGTGGGTATGATTTTCACTACCATGAATATTTAATGTGAATATTAAAAAATATGCAGGTGCTCCTCTGTAGGAAAAATGATGCACGTAAAGTTTACTTTTTTTTCTTAACTGTGTCAGATAGAAAATCCTTACAAAACTACACATGTATATGCAGAAATACCATTTCATCAGTTAAAGTAAGGCTTCCATCTGAGACCCTGAGAGACCTTTTCTCTCTATGCTTTATATGGAAGTTTCTGCGTCATCTCTTCTTCATAAAAGTGAGCATTTATAGACAAGGGAAACTTGGAAGCCATAAATGTTCATGGCCATGAATTGTAGAAACATAGAATGGTTTGTGTTGGCAGGGATCTGTAAGATCACCTAGTTCCAATCCCCCTGCTGTAGGCAAGGACACCTCCCTCCACACCATGCTGCTCAAAGTCCCATCCAACTTGGACTTTAATGTTTCCAGGGAGGAGGCATCCACAACCTCTCTGGGCAACCTGTTCCAGTGTATCACCACTCTCACAGTAAAGAATTTTTTCCTAATATCTAGTCTAAATCTTCCAGTTTAAAGCCATTTCCCCCTGATCTTTCACTACATGCCCTAATATAAAGACCCTCCACTGCTTTCCTGTAAGCCCCCTTCAGGTTCTGGATGAAAAGGAAAAAGGAATGAAAAATGTTAGCATTTTTGTGTCTATAGTTGCATTAATGTGACTCTCATTGCAACAATGGCTGGGTTGATTACGCTATGTAGGAAGTACTAATGAATTTATTATCCTGATATGTTTAGGTCTGTGATTTCATTTTGTTGGCATTACAATAATGCAGTACTTTAAAAAGGAATGATAAAGGCGTTTCTGAAAGAGTGGAAAAACAGTAGAAGACGTTGCTGACTGACATTAGGAGATCATTTAGATTTCTTAGTACATAGTTTTAGTCTGTTAGATACTAAATCAATTTAGTTTTTATTATTGTTTTAGTTTAGAAATCAGTGACCTTTATCACAACTAGAATTTGTTCTTATTTTTAGACTGATGCCCAGCCACACTTCATTAGTAACTTTTCTTTAAGAAAAGTATGTATCATTTTATTTTTCTCAGCTGAGTGTCATGACATGTGAAACTTTTATTTTACACTCTGGTAATTTCACTTGAAAAGGTTTATTTTAGTCGTTTGTTTGTTTGTTTGTTTGTTTGTTTCCTCTCTTTTTTAATTTACCTCTAAAGTGAGACATACAGAAGAAAAATGAATTGAAAAAAAAGGAAACTTTGAGGAAATTTATGATCAAGACCTTTTGCAAGGAAATCAGCAATCAGTGCATTTAATTGGTTTCTTGTATATTACATTTTTTTTTTTAACTGTCTCTTATATCCTATCTCCTATTTTTTGTGTATCTTATCCATTCTTTAAATATTCCGATATAAATCTAACTTCTTTTTAGTTTCAGACTGGTTATGAAAAATCATTGACCAGAAACTTTTTTTTTTTTTTTTTTTTTTTTTAAAGACTCTTTTTCCCATGCTTTTTTCAAGTACTTTCATTTATACGGAGCTTTTGTAACTTCAGACACAATTCAGATGCAATGTCCAAGTTCTTTCCAAATTAAATGGGTAAGATCTATGTAATACTTCTGTTCTCTGATTAAAATCACTAATAATTCCATCTTTTAAAAGTTCATAGACAAAAGAACAAATCCTTCTCCTCATTTTGTTCTTTAAAGTCATTGAATTCTTGCAGTTAAATTTGCTTCCCAGAATGAAGAATTTATTCTAGAATCTTTACCCCAAAAGGCTAATGTTTGAACAGTTGGTCATAATGAAGAAACCTTAAATTAAATATAAGCAGCATATGAGGAGGAGGATACAAATCCAAATTACAATGGCTTATGAAGGGTCCAAGCTGTAATGCCTTATGTACCATACGTGAAATCTTGAAATTGAAATGCTGAATAACTGGGGACTAATTCAGTGAATCATGTATTTGTAAAATGTTATATACATTACCCTGGTTATGTTACTCATGGAGTCCTTCACTGTTCAGAATGTGACAGTATGTTATTATAATGCATTCTAAAAATATGAAAAAGAGAAAAAAATGATTTTGTTAGCACCAAACGTCTGCACACTGGGTAAGAGTGTGACTGACTTTCTGTATGTCATGCCTCACAAATTTAAATGCATGTGTACATACACTGGACATAATATGCAAAATGAGGAATCAATTAAATATTGCAGATCGTGATTTTAGTTTTGCTGCAGTAGTGAAATACCAGCCATCTGGATTGAAATTGAACTGTTTCGTGAATGAAACCTTTCTGATCAGCCTGTACACTCCCTGAGCAAAATGAAACTGTTAGATGTGAGCTCTCCAGGAGCAAAGATTGGTTGCACTACATTCAGAGCTTCTGAATTTCAGAATCACCATCACAATCTGTAGCCTCATTTACTCAAGGCTCTTTCTGGTACAGAAAGGCACTGGAAGGAGGTGAGACTGATGCATCAAATGGAAAAAGATAACAGAGTGGCAAAGAAAGGAAAGAAACACTCAGTACTACTTTGTTACAACTTTTAAATAATTTTAAATGTATACTAAGGCACCAGTTTTGATGGCAAGGCACTGTATCTTGCCCAGAAGTGTTAGGAAGTACATTATTGCTATTATCAGATATATATTACACTAACTAAATCTTACTTAACTGATGTCATAGAATCGTCTAGATTGGAAAAGACTTTCAAGACTGTGAACTCCAACCTCAGCCTGACTTAACGAGTCCTATGACTAAACCATGTCCCTTAATACCATGTCCATACATCCCTTAAATACTTCCTTTAATTCCTCAGGATTGACATAGGGCACATCTGCATAGAAATCCTGAGTAGTACCTATGAGCTCCAAGAGAGGTTACAAAATCTTTATTTGAGTCCTGAGTCCCACAGTGATGTGAGCTTTGATCTCTTTTTCCCTCCATAATACCTCCAAAAATGTGTTGCACAGAAGGGCTAGAAGAGTTCCAACCACATCTTCTTGCATACCCGAACAATTCAACCATTACTAAGAAAGGCCTTAAAAAATAACAGGTTGAGGGCTGTATTGGTGCACAATGTCAAAGGGGATTTGGGAAACACAGAAGAATGGCATTGTGTCTTCTTGCCTCTGTACATACCACATGAGTACATTAAAATATAAATATAAATCATTAGAATATAATACAAATCAAAGCATAGTTTGCCAAATCTCAACAAAAAGCAGTAAAGATGCAGTGTTCTTGTTTTAATGTAAATATGCAGCTGTTGTTATTAAACAAACTTGATTACACTGTTACCTTAAACTTTATTAATGACTTCATAGAATTTTTCACTTTCTCCAAATATTGGAACATTAGAACATCATTAAGTATATATTCAGTCATTTTAACTACATTGATTCCTAATATTTGAATTGTTATTTCATTACTCTGAAGTGGATTTTGCTCTCAGTCACTGAATTATGCCTGTGTTGAAGAGTATATACATACAATTGTATATTATCATAGATAATATTTATTATCTAGATTTTATCTATATCTATTATCATAGATATCATAGATAATATATATATTATCATAGATATTTTAGGAGGAATTTTTTCACACAGAGGGTGGTGATGCACTGGAGCAGGTTGCCCAGAGATGTTGTTGATGCCCCATCCCTGCAGGCATTCAAGACCAGGCTGGATATGGCTCTGTGCAGCCTGGTCTAGTGGTTGGTGTCCCTGCACATAGCAGGGGGGTTGAAACTAGATGATCATTGCGGTCCTTTTCAACACAGGCCATTCTATGATACTGTGTTTGCACTGTTACTATGTAACATCTGTGAATTCTGCATTTTAGAAACTTGTATATAAACAGATTTTTTTATAAATTAAAAACATATATAAATGATAAATCTTCACAAAAAATGTTTGGATACAGTTGTATGTTTTTGCTGTTCCTTTTCCTGTGTAGCAGAAATGCTAAGTCACAGCCTGAAGCAGTGATTGAGCACATAGTAGAAAGGCAGGGCCAACCCAGGGTAACTCAGCCATATACCTGAGTGACTGGAAGGGGTGGATTCTGGCTCCATCCCTTCCCAGACCTCATTTAAGGTTTGGTAGGAGAGGCAAAGGTATTTCATCTGGAGATGCCTGCCTACCTGTGATTTTGCGAAGGTCAGTAGCTTTTTTTTTTTTTTCTTCTCCTTCCTTCCCCCGTGTTTCTATATCTAGAGCTGCTGCATTTGGGCTTGTGCTCCTTTGCTGCAGCTGAAGACTTTGCCACCTTGTTGTTATTTCTGTACTTTCGATCATGTTA
The DNA here is from genome assembly GCF_023343835.1 of Lagopus muta. Classification (NCBI taxonomy): domain Eukaryota; kingdom Metazoa; phylum Chordata; class Aves; order Galliformes; family Phasianidae; genus Lagopus; species Lagopus muta. The sequence continues at coordinate 94,150,712 of NC_064433.1, forward strand.
TAGCTTTACATCCTGAAATAGGTGTTTTTCTTCTGTGCAGTTTAAAGTAATATTTGTCAAAATTTCTTTAACTGATCAGATAAAGTATACTTTACAGGGGTTTCATACAGAAGCTGGATTAGCACATTGTGGCATTTTGGCAGTGCCATCCCATCTTATAAAATAATGCTTTTTTCCCCCCCTTAGTTAACTGATACTGGGTTATTTGGGTTATTTTACTAGGTGTCAAAATAGTAACAAGGTGATGTGAGTCAAAGGAAGATGATAGGCCCGGATCTGTCTTCACAGGTTCTCAGAGTGAACAAGTCAAGACCAGAAATTTTAGCTAGGAATATATGAAATGCTTATGCTAGACTAGTATGGTGGTATGGTGTATTTCTCATGAAGAACATTAAATCTTCTGGTCAAAGATGCTTAAGTAATAGTACTATAATGAGACAAATGTGATGGATATAGAATGAGTTAACTCGATTTCCTCCTGATATGTCTGTAATAGACTTTCCCAGTTTTTATCTAGAAATGAAAAATGATTCATAAATAATCTAGCAGGTATTTTGCTGTTTTTTTAGTTACTTCAAAGAGAGAATCTTTTAATTGACTAGAGTTGTTGTGAACACTGAGGTGTGTGATGCTGAGTTTCCTCAATCTCCTGCCTGCAGACTTTCTTTTCACACCTCAGCCCCAATAGCAATCAGTGTATCACTATACTCTTCTGCAGTACCTTTAACTTCTTAGGCCTCCAAATTCCTGGATGGATAAAATAGCTTACTACTTTCAAACTACTACTGAGGTGATTTATTGAGACGAGTGGGTGACCAGCTAATGAATGACAGCTCAAACTGTTGATAGTTCTGCAGGAATTGGAATTTGATCTTTTTTCATAACTAGTGGAGATTTTCTTCAGCTTGGTGTTTACGATGTGACTGTACTTCTATCAGACATAACTGGAATCAGATGAAACACTGAAAAGTGTTTTAAGAGGGAAGATAGGCTGCATACCCACCTGATCTTTGCACTAAATAAATAATTTGAAAACAGGCTGCTACTTCTAGGATAAACTTTAGACAAGTTGATGTTCCTCAAATAAATCAAGGAAGATAGGACAATGCAGTAAGCCTTAATTTAAGAAAAGTACCTACCTATATAACTGTCAAATTCCAAGATACCTTTGGGAGATTAGAAAACTATACTTCCAGAATCAATTTATTTTCACTCTTTCAGTTGCTTTTTTTCCAGTCCTTATAGAATCTTGTTTCCTGAAATCCGACTTCCACCTAGAATTTAATTTTCTCCCTTACACTTCCAAATAACTATATTTTTCCTTACAGTGATAAGAATTGTGCAATCATTATCTGTCAGTCAAAAATAGTATAATGACATAATTTCCTTTGTCCTGCCCATTCATTTCTTTCTTTTTCTTTTCTGTCTTTCACTGATAGAGGTGAAATACCCATCTTATTTACTTCCCCTTCTATCACTTCTATTCCTTGAATTCATCCTCTAGCTCCCAATTTCATGGCAGTTCATATTCAGACTACTTTTCCTTATGTTTATGTCCACCTAATCCATGACAATCCCTGCTCTTCTGATTTGTCATTTCTTTTTCCTCCTCCACGATTTCCACTCTTCCAGTGGAACACTATTTGCTGTTTGTCCATATCTGTGATGACTTTCTTTGAACTGTTTCCAAGGTGGATGTTGTGCATAAAAATTTGTCTCATCTTTCTGCTTTTCAGTCATACTTCTTCTATTGTATCTAAGAAATTCTGAGTTGTTACTCCCTCAAGCCAATGGGAAACATACTATTTAGAAGAAATAAAGGAAATAATTTGCACATTAACACGTACAAGCAGAAATATGTGCGCATACACTCCTGTGTTATTTGTTGGAGAGTACTATTTAGGTCAAGAAGAGTCTTTAGGGTGCAACAACAATCTAATAAGTTATTAAATTGGTGCTCTTGTAATGTTATTCTGTTGTCTGCTTTCTAGACAACTTCCATTTCTAACTCAAATTTAAGCTCATCTCCATTCATGTTTTAACACTGTGTTGTCCCTCCATATATATAATCATAACTGTACACAAAGAATAAATCTCTTTCACATAATTTTTTCCCCTTTTCCAGGCATGTACGCTTTTCTCTCGGACGAATCTGGTCAGGAACAATTGGAGTAACTGTACTTTCCTTAAAGCACAGTCATTCTGTTATCTTTCAATGCTGCTGGAAAAAGTGGTGCTTTTCCTATCCCAATTTGTTTGCTTTTCTACGCTTGAAGACACCATCAAGAATATAGAAGATTGCTTTTATCTGCTTTGAATATATTACAACTTATGATCCTTTCAAAAATATTGATACCATCAGATGGCTTGTTTTTACTTTTCTGCTTTGTGGGAGTAGAATCTCTCAGCATTGGCCTAATCTTTTTCTCATTAAGGATAGTAGGAGTTTTGTTTACAGTTACCTTTGGGAGGAGCAGTGATGGTTAATACTGAACTATTTTCTAACGTAGGCTTTGAAAACTGGAAATTTCTTTTAAGTCAGTACTTTGTGCTTGTGAGACTAATTTATTACACTGAGTAGGAATGGTTAATGCAAAATACAGATGTCAATGAAACAGAAGTTGCTGAATTTACTACTCATTTTAGGAAAAAATAAAGGAAGTTTTAAGTATTCAATAGAATCATATCATAGAATGGTTTTGATTTAGAAGGGACCTTAAAGATCATCTAGTTCCAGCCCCCCTGCTATCGGCAGGGACACCTCCTTCTGGAACAGATTTCTCAAAGCCTCACCCAGTCTGGACTTGAACGCTTCCAGGGAGGGAGCATTCACAACATCTCTGGGCAACCTGTTCCAGTGTCCCACCACCCTCACGGTAAAGAATTTCTTCCTTAGTCCAGTCTAAATCTACCCTCTTCCAGTTTAAAGCCGTTTCTCCCTGTTCTGTCACTACATGCCCTTTATAAAAAGTTTATTTCTAGCTTTCCTGCAGAACCCTTTCATGTACTGGAAGGCTGCTATAAAGTTCCCCCAGGAGCCTTCTCTTCAATAGGCTGAAGAGCCCCAGCTCACTCTACCTGTCCTTATAGGAAAGGTGTTCCACCTCTCTGCATATCTCTATGGCCTTCCTCTGGACCTACACCAACAGCTCATTGTCCTTGTATAGAGCCTCAGAAGTGGACGCAGTACTCCAGGTGAGGTCTCACAGGAGCAAAGCAGAAGGGAAGAATCACCTCCCTCAGCCTGCCGGTCGCACTTTTGCACTTCTCTTGATGCAACCCGGGATATGGTTGGCCTTCTGGGCTTCTAGCTCACCTTGCTGGTTCATGTTGGGTCTTTCATCAACTGACAAAGTTAATTTTTAAATTTTAAATGAATTACTTAACTTGTTAAATTGAAACTAAACCACTATGTTATTAGATAGCTTGTGATGAAGAAAGTGTCTTGAGTCAGTTGCAGTATTTTTTCTTAATTTTCTTGTCGTAATTCCATAAATAATAATTTAATAATAATTTAATAGTGTGTATAATTTTCAAGTGCTGTAGCTGTTTATTTGGACATATGTTCTTTGAGTTCATCATAGAAAAAATGTCCCAGATACTATTAAATGTGTTTATGGCTTTGGGGTAGGGTTGTGAGGTTTTTTGTTTGTTTGTTTTCCAGAATCTATTGCAGCAGCGTGGAGGAGTTCACTAGGATGAACCACAGCAGGATTATAGGATTCACCAATGTACAGAACTTCTGTGAGTAAGTTATCTAAAATAATTGTCATGATTAAACAAGTTTATAACTTAAAGACCAAAGACAATCTGGAGAAAAATCATTTGAGACTGAAAAACTTAGATTTCCCTTTCTTGTCTTCCACGTGGAAAGACAGTGTGCAGTTTTTACTAATACTGAAGAACTACATACCTAATTCTTTGCTTTGAAAACGTACCTTTATCCACATATAAAATCTCTTTGATGAAGAATGAGAATGCTCAACATTAAAAGTCTAATATCCTATTTTCTTTTTTGGCCTAGTCAGTATTTCTTTCACATGCACTTTTAATATTCTTGTTGCCTAAATCATGTATTAATGTTTTGGTCTCTGTAGCTGAAAGGCATAATTCCAGTAATGAAGGGAAATAAGCAGAATGCTTGATGAAGTAGCTAAGCTACCAAACAGCAAACAGAATGTATCATCAACTGTGTTTTAACAACTGGCATATAAAGCCACAGTTCGTCATTTCCTTAGCAAGAAATGCATCTCTTTTATTACAATGTGGTATGGCATCAAAGGTGTTGAATTAACCAAAATACTGTGAAAGCATAATAGCAGCAATAGAAAATAAACTAAGGGAATATCATAGGAAAAAAGATGTTTTAAAAATTATTTCATGCAGTGATGCAATTTTTTCCTACTTCTGTGAGTAGGAACATCTACTAAAGGACATGGCAAGAATGAGAATCAGTGGTTACACACAGGAAAGCAATGGAATCTCATTGCTTAAAAAAAGATACTGTCCTTCCTTATCTGTCCCCTATTACATGAAAAACCTAAAATCTGAAGCTTCTAAGAAAATATTCTAAATATCTCTTTTTTGGTCTGTTTCTTTTTTTTTCCTGGGAAATTCATAAGCTGCTTGATCAAGAGGAAGAGTTAAACTCAGAGATGGTGGAATTAATTTCTAAATTCCTGGCAGCTTAGTTCCCAAGGCTGTATATGTTATTCATTATTTGTAATACATCTATTTTCTATCTGTATAAAAATATTTGTATATTAGTTAACTGAATGAATCAAGGGTTGTGGTTTGTTTTTTTTTTTTATTTTTTTAGCAATATCCTGTGAAAATTACTGTATTTTTAAAACAAAAATCAAGTAAAATGTTGTTAGAAAGGAGGAGCTTTAGCTCTTAAATTGAAGAGTATTGTAAGTACCACTATTAAAACATTTAATTTTCCATTTTCCTTTATACCTAAAAGCATTCAAATCCCCTTCTAAATTGTGATACTACTTATACACAGCATACGGCTGCAGAGGCAGTAACAAATAAGGAAGCATCTGCATTTGAATTTATGCTCATAACACAATGATTACAGTGTTGATCTGAGTGTTCCTTTTCATGGTGCATTTCTTTGACTGGACAGACATGGTAATTCTGTTTTGGAGGAAAGAATGTTTGGAGCTGTGCTCCAGATTAGCACCCAGCTATCCCCTGGTTGGGATCCAGAACTGTGGATATTTCCTCATGCATCTTTGAACCTAAGGTATGGTGGAATCTTTACTCCAGCAAACCTAACTCTCATCTATAAGTATTTTGGAAGAACTTCTTAAACTCCAAAAAGACCCTAAGCCACAAGGGAAGGACATTCAGTTTTACTTTCTCTATCCTCTGACTGTCAGTCTGTTAGGTCAAATGGCGTTAATATGTTTGAAGTTAAAGCAGTGGTGGAACATGAGGTGTTCTTAAGTGAGCCTTAGAGAGATTGGAGAGTAGATGAAAATGCCTGTAAGTATTTTGGAATCCACTATTTGGAGAGCTTTGTACAGAGAAAGAGGTGGGAGCCACTTGGAAAATGTTCTGATTCTGTTAATTGCTTGCTCATTCCACAAGCTTACACATAATTTCCTGTTTCCAGATAAGGCTCAACTGGAGTTGTCTGATACTATCAGCTCTTTTGAAGTGATTGGGCAATACCTTCATTATTAGAAAGGAAAGATCTACAGGAAGATTATTATTAAATGGGTAAACTAACATGAAATATTTTAGAATTCTCTTATGTATTTAGTCAAAGATACCAGTTCTATCATATTTCTGAATAAATATATAGAGAGAGCCTCATGGAGACTAGAATCACCGGACTGCACTCAGTCAGGGCAGCAGTGGATTGTCTCAGCATTATTTAAAGAACATAGGATAGATCAAATTAGGTCAGACCATTTCAGATGTTGACTATCCAGAATATGACAAAAACATAATTACTTTTCCTGGACCACAATTTCAACATCATGTAGCCCTTTTTCAGGTGCGCTCCTAGACATGAAGTAATGTTTTGCTTTTTCTGACCTTCAGAGGACTAAGACTTTTCCTTTAAATGGATACCAGTTTTTATGTATTCTGGCCCTTCATGGTGAGAGAGCAAGGTCATTATTCACTCTCCCCGTTACACTCCAGACTGTACGCATTTTGTGCCATGTCCTTCTCACCTGTCATTTCTTTTCCTTGCTGGAGAGTCCTAGTCACTTCTTACACTGGAAAAAATTACCTTGATAATTGTTATTCTTCTCTGAAATGTTACATTTCTCATGCCAAAAAGAGTATATTGGAAAGATTGTAATATTTTTAACAAGAAGGTGAAGTATATTTTCTATCTAGTGATAACTTCAGATTTGGTTTTTCTTTCCTAATTATCCCAAATGTGTATTTGTTCTTATTTCTGTTGATTATTACATTGATGTTCTTGGTCATCCAAATTCTCTGTGTATATGTAAAGTTAGAATTGCTTGTTCCACACATGATCTGCTTTACATATATATGTATATATGTGTATACATACAGACAATTTCATCTGTCCATCACTGAGCCTTCAACCATTCCTTAAGAGAAGCCCTCTTCTTCACTATGAATAAGTTACTGCTATTGACACACTGGCATACTTTTTCCACATCATTTATTAATCACAGAATTGTAAGGTTTGGAAGGGACCTCTGGAGATCATCTAGTGCAGTGCATCTGCTAAGACAAGTTCCTGCAGTAGGTTGTCCAGATCTCCAGGGAAGGAGACTCCACAAACTCTCTGGGTAGTCTGTTCCAGTGCTCTGTTATCCTCAAAGCAAATATTTTTTTTCCCCTCATGTTCATCTGGAACTGTCCGTGTCCATCTCATTCTGTCACTGGACACCACTGACAAGAGTCTGGCCCCATATGGTGCCTGCCTTTAAGACAGTGATAAAATCTCCTTTCCAGCATTCTCTCCTCCAGCCTGATTAGCCTTAGGCCTCTCAGCCTTGGCTCCTCATTTGAGATCTCTGAATCTGTGGAAACTGATTACACTGTGTCACGCCAGTGTTTTCCAGCCACCTAAGGAACTTCCCCACCATCCTATGCCTAGAGTAATTAGGAGTGGATAGGCTGTTTTTATGAGGTGTCATCAGATGTTACAAGTGGATGATAAGAAAGTCTACTTCATCTCCATTCTTGTTCTTTCCTTCTTGGAATGTAAGATTGTTATTTACAAGAGCTGAATTGAGCCTTCACTGTGTATTTTGTTCAGAAGTTCACTGTTCTTTGTTACAAGCATCAGTTCAGCAGTTTCATCCTTAATATAGCAAGTAGCTGGAAAATTGTTTTATCAATTTATGCTTTACATTTTTGTAGTAGTAACTGATACTTTAATAGTATACAAATATTTTTTACAATAAGCACTCAAGTGTATCTCTGTGATAAATGCATAGGTAAAGAAAATCTCTGGCTTTATCTATTCTTTGTACTTCTATAGTTTAAAGCTTTAATTTTGCTATGGCATTTTTTAAAGGCTTCTTTCTTTTAATAGGTTTGAACACTTGAAAATGTTTTTTATTATCTGGTTTTAGGTTTTAGAAAGTTGTTCTGTAAGCTTGTATTTGACCTGTCTGTTACGCATAACCCAGTAAAGGTTATCATCCTTTCTGTTTTCCTCATTTGCACAAACCTGCACTATTTAAAGGCTGACTTTCAATTTTAATAACTTTGCCTTCGATGATATTTATTCGGCTTTTTCTCAAGTTTATAAAAAACTTTAGAAGGGGTATAACCTTATACCTGCGCTGCTAATATTATTTATTTAATATTTTTGAGCTTACTGTGAGAATTTACTCTTTTGACTAACCTTCACAGATCTTTTTTTCAATAACTTCATCTTCTTTTGTAATTCTCCTTTTCACAACTTCTACTACCAAGCAGTGGTATACTTTATTAATCTATGTGGTTATTTTTTTCTTGTATGGATGTCCAGTCTTAGCATCTTTTGACTGCTTGATTTACTTCTATGCAAAACAGCTCTTCAGCTGTAATCTTTGAGCTGCAATGCACTACTAGCCAGATCTCAGTTTATTCTTTATTACCTAACAAGGGCCTTGATAAAGCAATCATATGTTGCCTAAAATTTTGAGTTCAGTCTCATGTTTTACTGCAATATCTGCTAAATTCACTTGCTCCATGTCTATTGCAGTTATCATTCTTGCAGCCTCTCAGCATATCAAATGATTTTTCTAAACATTTAATGTTTCCCAGTTACCATACTACATGGGCTGCAATAGTATGCTTTAAGTTCAGTGATGTCAACTAAAAACTCTAGTCTTTAGGAACTGATAGGCTCAGCTCAGTGAAAAAGATCTGTTCGTCTTCCAATATATTCAGTGAGCTGGGAGTCTGCAGGCCCACTTTGAATTTGTGTGACATAAAATGATGGTTGTCTCTAGTTCACTAATGGACCAATTCTGAAAACATTGATTACTGAGCTTAATACTTGAGATACATTAAATTTGAAAAGACTCCATCCATACAAATAAATCAGTTCATTTGAAAAGAAATGAGGTTATTTCTTCAAATGCTAAGTGCTGGATGTGTGAATCTAGTTTTCATGTTCAGACCTGGCTTTTGATGAGTTTCTAAATTCAACTTGATGATGATTCCATTTTAAATGATATCTTAATCAGGGTTTTTATCTTGGTAATGAATTAGCTTAAAAACAGGATCGCCCCCCAGATAACACTTCTCATAGGAATGGGATTGGTCTAAGCAGTTATTAGCGGCTGCCACCCTGCTTTGCTCATCTTTCTGCATGCATTTACACCTTAAATTATACTGTGCTCAACTCGGACAAACTTTTTCATAAGAAACATCTTACACAGTGATGTGGTTACTCTTAAATTTGTTTTTGTTTTGTTTTGTTTTGCTTTGCTTTGTATTGTTTTCCTGAGGACTCAGCTTTTTCCTCTTGACTATATTTCTTGTCTCAGTGACTTTGGAGGTAGCTGAATTTTTTCTAGCTCAGTAGGAATTGCTACTGCAATGGAGTCATCAAGGCTTGGAGTACTTGGAGGTAAAACTGGCTAATTTGCTAAAAGCAGTGAATAAGTGTTACAGGTAAGAGTAGTTTTGCACAGGAATTATTTCTATGCTATAATTTCTAAGGCAATGGCTACTATAAAGAGCAAAAGTGTATAAGAAGATAAAGAGGAAAGACAGAAAACAGGAGAAGACAGACAGATAAACAGAAGCAGAAAAGCAGTTCAGCACTCCTGAATGCAGAAGTATCTTGATGTCTAGGGTTCTGACCTTTGGTAGTGGCAGATTGTTCAAGGTTGTGGTGGTTATTTAATGACCAATGATGACCATACACATGCTTGTTTATAGTCCAGAGTAGTCGGGCCTGCTCTTTGAAATGACAGCTTCTGGTCCTCTCTTCCAGATCTTGAAAACTAAATCAGCAGAGTTAAGAAGCAGGGAGATGTCAGTTTGCATCTGCCTTCGCAGAGTAAAATGGTGTCATTTCCCAGTCTCCTGTATCAAGCTGGAAACATTATGTTCCCAGGCAAGTCTTCAGCCAGAAAACATTCCTGGGCCTTCTCATTCAAAAACAAACAGCTCTGAAGAAATGCTTTCAAATGCGAAACTATCCATAAGGTATTGATTGTCTCATATTGATTTGAAACAATGCATTCCTTACCAGTCCCAGGCACCATAGTCTTGACCACTATCTAGGTAGTCAGCAAGCACTACAAGCTCTGTAGTCTCAAAACATGTTGATTACAGGTACACAGTAAAGTACATTGAATTCAGCCTCTTTGAATAAGATTTTTTTTATAGTTTTGCTTATAGCATTAACTGGCCAATAGTACCCAGTATTATCCACTCTAGCACTACTTGTAGGTCATTGGAACACAGCAGCCTTTATAGCATTTTAACTTGGCAGAAAACTGAATATCTTACTGCAAACATTGTACAGTATTTTCAGTTTCAACATGGATTTGTTTCATTTTTAGCTCAGATGTCCCTGCTATCTAAAGCTCAATTCTTTGGGTGGATCTGAGATTATTATCTTCTATGCCAAATACAAGACAGTTCATTCAAAATAATGCCTGGAGCTGCAATCAGCATTTGCAGGAAAACAGCAAACCAGGCTTTTTAACATAACACTAATCCTTCCCAAAACAGCTACTGAGAGCTGACCTTCAACTTTTCCCTTTAACAAGTTCAGTTTGTGAGGAGGTTTGTAATATGTGGCTTGGTATTCTAAAATGAGATTTGATTATCCCTCTCTCCTCAAAGAATAAATGTGTTACAGAAAAGGGAAAATGCTGCAGAACGGCTGATTCAGCGTGATTTACAGGAAGTAATAAGTGCCTCATTTTTGCCATACAAATAGAATTGCTTTTAACAATGCTTAACTGAATTGCTGCTTGTGAAACAAACTCTAATAACAGATTTGAAAAGTGAAGAATCCTGTTAATCTAAAATAAATATGAGATTTATAATGCAAAACTTTTGTTTCATCATACCAGTACTGCTCAAGTTTATTTTGTGAATGGGAAGTACAGAAAGCAAGATGTAAATAATAGATTTTCATTAGCTTAATTCACAAAGAAAATACTCAGAATTCAAACTGTCAAGTGCTTGTTCCTTTCTTTTATTTCCATTTCTAATAAAGAGCTAGAAATATTTGTCTTCTTAACAAACTGTATCTCTAGAAGCAACATTTGGTCCTTAGTATGTTGTGCTCTTGTAAACAAAGTATGTCTGGATTCCAAATCCAGGATTACCCTAAATCAGGGTTACCCTGAGTCATTACCACCTCAAAGTCATCGGTAATTAGCACACAACTTGCTTTTCTGGTCAAGTAAGGTCTGACATTTTAATGTGGGTTGACATTGGAACAATGTTCTGAGACCTGATGCTGAGAACATTGGTAGATTAACCTGACACACCAATGACTTGTAGCAAGTATATATTCCTTTACTGTAGTGCTGGGCACATAGAAGATAGCTCCATCCAATATGTGCACCTTGGTTCATGTGCAGGTTACATTTATTGGTCATGCTCATACTTGTATTTTTCCCTGGAATTTTGTGCATGTTCTAAATATTTTCTCAAACTCATTAACATGTTCTTAGAACTGATTAATATGATACCTTTCCCTTTTGAGCATTCAGAGTCACCTTTGAGGGTCTTCTTAGTAGTTGTCTGGGAGTTGATAGTTTTCAGTGCAAACAGGTGTCTTCATCAGGAATGTGACATACAAATCTTTTATTCTTCTGAAGGGTAGAAATAACTAGTGCCACATGGAGGCTTGCCATGAGTATGTGCACGTGGGACAAGTATGAGCAAAAAGAAGTAATCAGATGTGGGTAGGAAGCTTTGAGAAGAGGGGAGAATTTGCAGTGACTGGTCACTAAGGCCAAATGTGCAGGGTTTGCTGAAATCTATTCCCGTTTTTGACCACCATGATGACATTTGTCTTAGCCAGGAATAGAGGGAATGGGACTGAACACTCACACTACTTCTTGCAGCTGTCAGCAGAACCCCAGCCATGGCTGTGGCAGGTGCCAGCTCTCCACCTCTCCGATGATCCTGAATGTAGAATGAGTTTGATGATATCTACCAGTTAGCTGCTTGGATGAGGCAGCCAGTTTGGATAGGAGGACTGCTGGGAGTGTAAATCCTCTGTGCCTCACTTGCCTTTAGCACCTAATGTTGATCTTGGCTCATTTTATTAGCAAAGAAATCTGCAAAATAGTAACTTTTTTTTATTTTTATCTTTTCTATGATTTATACCTCTGTCCACTAGAAATCAAGACAGGACAAGTAACTTTAACCAGAGTTCTCACATGAGTGATTGTTAGCTTCAATTTTTCTGTTTTGGTATACTTGAACTACTTACTTAGATATGCATAGTTCTGTAGTCCACTGCCACTTTAGAGCCATCCAATTTCTTTTCATGTTCATTTTAATACAGTTGACATCATTGTGTGACAATAAATGCTGGATGCATCTCCAAAATTAGCTTAGCACAGTCATCAAGTTGCTACATTTCCTACATTACAATAGCAGAAATTGGTATGTAATTAGTACTTTGTATAGCACAGTAGTAAGGAAGGAAACAATAGAAGAAATGTACAAGGGGATTTGGTGATGAATGTCTAGGGAAAAACATCTGGAAGGACAAAAAAAAAAAAGGAAGGACAAAAAAAATAGTGACAGAATGCATGTCTGCATGGTAATGTTCTGAATGCAAGGATATGACAAAGCTTTGGTGAAGCGTTTTTGCAGGCACCACTTATGCAGACTGAAATGTTGATCTTAGCTCAAATTCAATATAGTTCTAGTATGACTATATGCCCTATGAATGAGAACTGGCTTGAGCAGCTGTGTTTTTGTGAGTATCCACTTGTCCTCCCTGATCTAAGATCAGGAAGCATAGAAACATACTGGAATTGCTTTAATTGAGAACTGAGAGTCAAAATACAATAGACAACAATACTATCCTCACATAAATCACAAATAAGTGATTTGCAACGCTGTTGTCTCATCACTCCGAAGTGTCTTCTATTAAGAAAGCACATTGTTGCTCAAGCTTGGAGCATTTTGCTAACCTGTATTAAAATGATAAAAATTGTTCTACCAAAATTGAAGCCTTGTGCACAGTGATTTGATTGTGCACCTGAAGATATTCCCTGAAGATGTAATTCAAATTTGATTTGTTACACATTAAATATAGTTCTTATTTTCATGCAATGATTGATTTTGTGACAAAGACTGAAAATTGTACTAAACTGAACACAATTTTTCTTTCTCCACAATATTAAAATCTTCTGCAGAATAGAAAAAGATCCAGTTCCAGCATTGTGCTAGATGTTAAACAAAGGAACTGTATACACAAAACCTGAGAGAATATTATCCATTTAATTATAACAGAATAATCAGTTTATTTGGAAAAGGGATATGTTTACATCCTTCTGAAAGATTACAACAGCAACACAAACTAGAGTCTATGGAAAAGCTTTGTTTTGAACATTTCTAATTTGAGAAAGAATCTGCTGCTTGGAAAAAACAACAACAACAACAAAAAAAACAAAAACCTCAAACACTTCCTTTGCAAGCTTAAGAACAAAGTTTGACATTACCAGTGAACATATATCGCTATAAATTTATTTTCAAGAAGCTGGGAAGGAAGGCTGCCTGGCTTATGCCACATCCAGTCATACACTTTTTCTTACAGTGTAAAGAAGGGGAGGGCACAACATTAAGAATGGCTTCGTTTGTTGTAATTCCTCTGATGTGAATGTGCTGTGTTCTTTGGAAAGGTGAAAGGAGAAGGAAGGAGGTGAGGCACCGTGATCTCAGGCTGCTTCAGGCCAGCCTGACCTACAGGATGCAACCCATAGCTTTTTGCTGTGGTCAGAACAAGCAGACATGTCTGGATGCTTGGTTTTGTACATTAAACATCAGTAAATATTCACAGTAAGTAAGTGAGTTTAAATTTCTTCATTTTGGAATATAGGGATTGCATTGGACTATTGCTATAAATATGAACAGGTTTCATCATATGCTGGTAAATGAAATAGGTGTTGAAATGCCCTGCCATGACTCAATGCTGCTATTATTCATTTATTTATGGTGAATACTGCATCTACTGAAGAAGGAAAGGAAAGGGAGCAGAAGGAAGGGAAAAGTAGCAAAAAGTGAAAACAATGACAGGACAGCAGAATGACAATGCAGTTATTTTTATTTTGATGCAGTCACTGGAAAAAACAAAAGGAAATTTAACCTCTGTATGGTAAATGATATTTAGGCATTTGAATATTTAGGCTTGAAACAGCAGTGACTCTACAAGACCATAAAATTGAATAGTTATTCTATGGATATCATGCTTTGAGTCCAAAAAATGTTCATTCTCCACTTTTACCTATCTGCGCTTATAGCATTGTGAATGATGACTGTTTGCATATATTAAGCACTCCAGATATGACATGGGCTTGGCTTTGAATCAGCTCTGTGGAAATGCTCTATTTCAACTTAAACATTACAGGGGAAAAAAAAAAGTTATTATACAAATCAAAGACAACTATACCTGTTGCAAACAAGATCTGCTATAATACTTTAATGTTTATACACTGCAATCTGTATTTATATCACAAATGATATTGTTTTGTCTTTGTAGGTTTAAAATAAATGATTATTTCATTGCATAAAAATAATTTTAATCCCTTAAAATGTGATTTTGATGTATGTTATGTATTTTGCTTAGCAGATTTAAGGAGAACTTCTCTTATATTGCATTTGGACACAGATGTGAGATTTTATGTTTTTAAGTAATTTATTGAAACATAAACTTGATACAAATATAAAAGATTATAAATTCAATATAAACAATCAAAATTTCTATTTTAGCTTTAGCCATCTACTTTCAGTTGAAAATAACTATCTTGTCCTGTAAGACTTGTTCAACATTGTTGTGATGGTCTTGGAAAGCAGGATTTTTCTGATGAAATTTGAAAAATCAGTGTGTTTTCTTAATGGAAGACACTTCAAAATGACTAAATGTCAGTGCTGGTGATCAGGTGAGCACTTATTTGTTTTTTAAGTATAGAGAGTTAGTATTGTTTCCTGGTCTATTTTGCCTTTCAGTTCACTGTTAAGCTTGTGTATACCTGAATGGAAAAAATATAGTTCAGATTATACCTGAATGGAAAAAAATATAGTTCAGATAAGTGACATTTATTACTTGAATAGCTATCAAATGTTACAGACTCCTGCATGCCAGTCTATTAATATAAATTTAAAATGATGCAAACGTGTGCTAAGAGTGCAGTGGGAATATAATTCTCACTGAAGGCTGGAGTAGTACTGAGCAAGTCCAAAATACATTTATTCTGCCTCTTGCATCTGAGTTTCTTTAAGCAGTAACAGCCAGATGCCTAGCTACTCATTTCACTTATCCATATTCATCTTGCTATGTATTGCAAATACTGAAAGTCTTGTTAATTAGGTAGTGGCTTATTTAGACTACGAAAACTACAAATTAAGTGACAGTGGGATACCCAGGATAAAAAATCCTTTAAAGATGCCTGTATAACAGAAAACTGAGCACAGGAAAAAGAAATTTCATCTCCATGCAGCCATCATTACCTCTTCAACGGGAAGTCAAGGCTTCTCATTTGTTACATGTTTTAACAAGGGTAGGAGAGAACTGGAGTAGAATGAATAATTGCACATTTCCGTCACCACTTCCCACTAGAATAATCACAGCCAGTGCTACATCCATCTCCCGCTGCATGCTCTGTAATTCTGCCAGAGAAGACACAGACCCTTCTGAAACTTCTAATTCCTATTTTGTAGGAAGATTTCAAAATTTTAATTTGTTATGAATTATAAATGAATATTTTCCAGAATAATTATAATAATTTTAATATCTGTTATAGTAAAATGTGTATTGTGTTTTAAAAAACAGAATTAAAAAAAATATATCTGTTGGAAAAAATAAAATTATACTGTAGTACTGTTTATCTTTTCAGCTTATTTTTAGTTAAAACATCAGAATCTCACATGGGTACCCAATAGTGGGGAGCCTGGATCCCCACTATTGGGTACTTCCCTCTCCCTTCTTCCCTCTCCCTCTCAGTGGTGCTCCCAGGAGTGTGTATGTGCACTAGAGTTCCAACCAAGAATGCAGAGAAGGCTGCATTCCTCAGCTAAACTTTTCTTGAACCACTGCTGGGAGGGCTGAATTACTTCTTCTTTCTTGGTATCTTGTTATACAGCTCCTATATCTCAAATAAAGGCTCTGTCATCACCTTTGTTTTCTTTACAAGACAGTATTCATCACCATATGAATTGAGTGTGTCCTGACTGGATTTATGAGTTGTATTTGTTATGCTGCTCTTTAGCTCCACCAATGGCTCTTTAATTTGGAGTCAGTGTTAACAGAGATCTGAGTTTGGAACATTTCACATGATATGTATGGCTGAGGTAAACATCAGTGGTATACAAGAAATGTGGCTGGAGATTATCTCTCCGGTGTCTTTTGCTGTGCAGTTTGAGAGGTTTCACATTCACTGACCAGGGGTCATATGTTGAGTTGCATCCATTCCTCCAATGGTTCACCCCTTCTAGAAGGGGTGGAAATTAAGGCCTATAGGCAGTAGCTGGGGACTCTCTGACACTCTTTTGCTAAAGAACATTCTGCTAATGCTTTGGTTATTAAAATTATTCAATATTTTTTGTTTTGTTTTCAGAGCATCATTTTGGATAGAATATCTGTGATAGCCTAGGCTTAGGGAGGACATTTTTATATAGTGCTTTTAAATGAATACATAATGCTTTGTTTTACATTGCTGCATAGTCTCATGATCACACCAAGATTGCAAATGCTGGGTTGAAATAAGCTGTCTGTCTATGTATTTGAGTGTATCCGTAAACTCACCAGAAAAAAACATCCTCGAATTTCTTATCTAGTTTTTGTAGTAATGGCTCTCAGCTCACAATTACGAAGATATATTTTCTTTTTTTCAAATTTGCAATAATTAAATTATTTTATAGTGACTAAATTGAATTAAGGTATTTTCAAATATGTTATTTAAAATAATTTTTAGCTAGTTCTTAAAACAATTTCAACTTCTTACTTTCAACTGCTAGTCATTAAATTTAGTTCTAGATATGTCCACAGTAATTGCCATTTTGGATAAAAGAAAGACTGCTTAATTTGTTAAGATAAAAATTAAACAGAATATTTACAATGTTTTGGTTTATTTTCTGCTTTTTTTGTTTGTTTGTTTGTTTTTATATTAGTTTCCTTAAACACTTATTTGCATATGAAATATACTGCCATGTTTAGAGATGGATTTTTGATTGTTTGCTTCTTTCTTCTTCTAAGGATCTTTCAACTCCAAGAAGTCAAATAAATCTAAGGTTATCACGATTTTACTGTAGATGTACCATAGTCTCTTTTCTACATGATGCCTCTTTTTATGTGTGCTTTACTCATAGTGACGTGATATATTCCAATTTCTGGCGTATATTGCCCTTGTTCTCTCCAGCACAACCAGTGATAATACCCTTGCCTAGTTCTCATCAGTAATCCTTACAAGATTTGTTTGCAATCTGTGCTTGTGGTTTGTTATTCATAATAAACTAACCTAGTATTCCTGTCTAAGTAGGCTTAAGTCTTTAGGGACAAGTATAATTGATAATCCAAGACTTGGTATAAAGTACCTCTGAAAATTCTGGCAACTCAACTGTACATCATGAGAAACATATAAGGCTGAGGTTGAGGACATGGAAATAACTTTGAAATATGTTTTTTATCTCGATTAGTCAAAGTATCTATCTATCTAAATAGACTCTCAACTGTTTAGCCATAAAAGTGTATCTAAGATGTTAAGTACAGTAGGAAGCTAAAATATGCTGTCTCATATATTATTTTAGACATTAGAACTTAATTGTTCCTTACTTTTAATTGAATTGCATGATTATATATACCTTTAAAAATGTCCCTGGATACGTAGAAAACTAAACCACTAATTCCTTAACCCTTTTGTGATTTAGGCAACTGTATATTTTCCATGGTACAAATGGGATCTGTGAGGCTTAGGAGAGCATGTAGGTGGTATGTATTGTGATATTGGGCAACTCTTACCATGAGGAATAAAATCTAGACTCAATTTATTCATTAATTAATGTCTCACAACCAAAACTAGGCATCTGTCATATAAATTTAAACCCAGAGAATCCACAAGAATATAGGTAAATGTTCTGTAGAAATATCTTCTAAACTTTGGCTTTGATTTTACTGTGCTTGTAGGAGATTACAAGCTTTACAGCTTTTCTGCAAATCAGAAGACTAATATTCTAGGAATGGAAAGTAGTCATTGTGACAGAAATCTTGATCCCTCTCAATGACTGGTGTATTTGTTGTGTTAGAGCAGCATGTCAGGCTCAAAGTCACTATTGGCCATGAGTATGTGGAATTATTGTAAGTTATACAAGTTCTTCAGCTGTTCTCCTTGACCTTCTCATTCTCGTTATTTCTAGCTGGGTCTGTGAAAGGATTGCATCTAATTAGTCATATCAGTGTTATAGTACAGGCAGACATTTACATCAATGGTAACAGATTAGAGTGTGATTTGAAATTACAGAGACATAAGGTTGCATTAGACAAGATGACATGATAGATAGAAGATTATATAATACTTATTAAAATTTATTTGCCCACTTTCATGTTTATTTGTTTTCTTAATCTCATGATACAGTGTTTTATTTTTCAGGTAGATCCTTAATAATTTATGAATACCAGCTTTCATTAAACAGAACATTTTCAGATAATAAAATTATAGAGAAGTCCATGAAAATGGTAATACTACTAGACCACAAAAAAATGACTCTGAAAGTTATTAGGATTTTTATACTAACTTTTTTCCTTTTCCTTTCCTTTTTTTTTTTTTTTATATATTCTTTGATCCAATTATTTTTTTTAGCAAATTGTTGAAATTGAATCTTTTAATTTTCTTTATGTCTCAGCATGTTTATATAGTTGAAAACAACTGAAGATGTTTTCCTTGAATCCTTAAACAATCTGCTGTTCTTTACACCTGAGTTTTTTTATTTATTTTTTTAATGAAAACGAGGTGATACAAAGAGAAATCTAACTACTCAAACAAGAATAGATACTGAAGAAGTTCTAAAGTTCTATTTCTATTGGTAGTGAGGGTTTGGATGTATTTGCTTTTTAATCTAAGAGCAACTACATTGGTTGGATTGCTATAGGCTGAGTGTAGTTTCCTTAACTGCTTCATCTTTGGATAAATTATAGATGATGTATATACTCTAATTTATGAGAGTTGTTTGTTCTTCCTGTATGGACTTGTCAAACATTTCCCATAATCTCTCTCATGGTAGTTTGGCAGACTGACTAACTCTGTAGCTGATTGACAGCTCTTATAAAATTTCTTCTGTCTTATGGCAGTTGGTAATGTCATCTGTCATCTTCTAGCATGTTGTCACCACTGGTACTTAATATTTAGGTAGAATATTTGTCTCTGCCTGTGAAGGCTCTGCTTAAGAACACACTATATATTATATATAGATAATATATATCAGCTAAATATTATGTATGTGTATATATGTAAAGAGAGAGAGTTTGCTTCTTTGTTCATGGTTGACTTGGCTTGTTTTATTTGCTAGTCCCCAAGAAGTTAATCAAAAGTATATGAGACACTGAGAAACACAACAGTGTAGGTTCATCTTCATTCTTGCTTCCTCTCTCTTTACATTGCATAATATTTGGAGAGAATATCTCAGATCTCTCATGAGATCCTAATTCATTGCTACATTGATTTCCAAAAGTCTAAGATAGAACAGTAGGATTGCAAGTATTGAAAGGTTAAAACTGTGTATTTGATTTTTTCTTTAGTTATAGTAAAAAAATTGATAGTTCACAGGCCTTTGCTACTTTTAAAACTTTGAATAAATTATTGAAAGAAAATGTAAAATAATTTTTTATACCCTTTCAAACATTTTGGATTTTATCTGCTTTATTAAGAGTTCATAATAATAATTTTCTGTGTGAAAGATTTATTTCCTATTTGTTAATATTAATGAGTTTGTGGTATTCCTTAAGTACAGCATATTCTCGAAAAAAAAGTCTGAACTAAAAAGACATTTCAAAAAGCTAAGAGAAGTCATGAATTTTCTATTTAAGGATAAAATCTCCCAATCATAACAAAGTTCAACATACAATATGTCACTACAGAGACTACAAATATTTTCTTGATTTTTCCTAGCTGCCTTTCTAGGCTTATGTGATAGGTAATCTAATATGTAGTTTTTCCATATCTTGTAGGTTTATTTCCTATTATAGATTTTGTGCAAATTGTTAGAGGGTGTGCTAGCACCTGCTATGCTGACTGCCATTTCTTCCTTTCTCAGTAATTATTTGTGAATATAACAGTTGCAGAAGCATCCTGATGTCCTACTCAGTGATCACCACTATGCCTTGATGTGTTATTTTTGTTCTTCTCTTTAAGCCCTCAGCCAGATAAATTTCCTTTGGTGAAGGAAAAGAATGAAATAGAATCATATAATCATAGAATTGCTCAGGTTGGAAAAGACCTTAAAGGTTATCAAGTTCAAAGTCAACCTAATCATACTCTACCTATCATAATCTACCCTAACTCTAAAAACCCTCTGCTACATCATGTCCCAAAATGTGGTCACGTCGTAGTGTTCCCAAAACATCTTTCTAACTTAAGGTTTTCCAATTTCTTTTGGACAGAGGCAACCAGGTTTACATTTAAAACAGTACCATAAAACATTGGTCTAGCTCTCAAAAATTTAAATTAAGTATTATTATTTTTTCCTTATTTTAGGGAGCTGTTGGTGCAAATGTTCATAGTCCCGCTGTTGTTTTATATATCTAAATTATTATGTAAAGCAGTACACATAATTTTGTAAACTAATATGCAAATAATGAATGTTGTAAGAATTACTACAGCATTAACTAATTTTATTTACTACTTCTTTATTTATTATATCTGATGAGAATTTTCTAAAACTTATTATCCAAAGAAATAATACAAAAAAACATGTATATTTTCCCTTGGCATTTTATTGTCAGTACTTTAAACTGAGTACTATTGGAAAATATTAATAGAAAATGAAATTTTGTAGTGGAGAGCATAACCCAGAATTCATCAAAATCAGGAGATAACTTGCCAGGTTTTTTTTTTTTACGTGGAAAACCATTAAAGGCTCATTTGGCTTAGGTATACATGTTCAATGCTTTTCTGAGTGAATGTTGATCTGAATGTTTGGATTTCAGTCTGCTGTAAAGAGCGAATAATTGTGTTCATGTAAGTTGAAGAATAAAACTGACATTTTGTTAGTGTACTGATTTAAGTGATTAGTATCTCAGGTAAAGACATTTAAAAGGTAATTTATTTTAATAGCATCGCTTAACTTGGTTTGATTTCTGTAGGAGGAAGGCAGTTCATTACTAAGCTCTCTATCTCTCAGTTGGTTTTACCACTTTACAGCACAGTGCTGTTTATTTTTTTACTAGGTCATTGGTTTCCACAGTAGGTCATACTTTCTGCTAAACAGCTTGGCCTCCTATGGAGAAAGAATCTGTGACCTTCTGAAGCTTCCTAGTTTGGGAGATGTCATGTCAGCATTAAGGCATAACTATTTAATCAGAAGAAAATTTTCACTGATGAAGAGCTGGGACATATAAATTATTTCAACGAAATTTCTATTCTCAGCACTTTACAGGAAAGTACATAGATAAATATTATATAGAAAGCTGACAAGTAGTAAATGTCATTTCTTTAATTCCCATGCTGTTTGTAAGATCCTGAGGTTAATTGTGTTTTTCTATTTGGATTCACATTCTGTGGAGCATAAAGCGTGCAAATAATATTGCCTTTTCTTTCTGTTTGCAAGCGTCATCAGTTGTTTAGGAATTTTCTGTATGAATTTTCAAATCTTTTTTTTTCTGTATGATTTTATGAATGGTCAGATTTTCAAAGGCATTTCTCCTCATCTCCACTGTGATAGTAGTGGTTTTTTGTTGTTGTTGTTCTCTCCTCTCCTCTCTTCTACAGAAAATAGCTTTTTATTTGGCAAAGAAATGGGAAAAAAGGGACACAGAATGAAATCCCAGATTAGGTTCCTAAATTTTGACTGCAATTGTATTTGCCCTTCCTATCCTACTTTAATCTGCTTCTTTCTAAAATACCCTAATTAGAAAGGATGAAATTAAATTTCTTTCCTAACAGTGCATACTGATGTAATCTGAATGTTATTATAGATTTATGAAGTGGACACCTTTGTAATCACAAGATATTGTACATTACAGTGTAATCCATCTTCTATTTTAGTATGCTTTCTTTATAAAACTATACCAACAATTTAGAAGAAGAGGTTTTTTTAACATTTCCTCTAGATACTGGCTCCATGAAATTGTGAAGTTAATCTGCTCTTCTAATCTGCTTTACATCTGCAGTTGCTTTTTCATTTGCTGCGTTATATTACAAGAATATCCTTCTCAGATATTAAGTGATTTCACAGTTAAGTGCTTGAAGAAGCAAGTACTTACAAACCTTATTAGAGTACCTTTTGCCTCTAAACTCAGAGTTAACCAAGAAAAAAAAATCTCACTACTAACAAAGGAATTTCTTATTTTTGTAGTTTTAAAGTGTGGCACAGCATTTGTCCAAATTGATTGAAGAAATGCAAAAGCAGTAAAAACAAGTCCCTTATTTGACAGTGTTTCTCAGTGTGGAATAAGACTTTTAGGCACTTTTGCTTCAAAGAGTGCAGAGTGTCTCACTTGGGCTCTGAAGAGATGTACTCCAGTACTTATTGCTACCTTTTTTTCCCATAAGTATTTCAGAAAATAGTTAGAAAATTTATAATTGTAGGGCCTAAGAGCGTAGTTCTTATTGCTAGACCCAGTTATGTCCTCAGAGCATATGTTCTACTACTTCTCAGAATTTCATCTAGTGGCAGTATTCAGAATAAGCTGACCATACAACTGCCAGGCTGGGATTTAATTAAGTAAATTAAGTGACTGTGTTTTTATATGTTAATCTTCATCACTGAAACTCCAGCCAAAGATTCAGCTCACATCAAATTCCCATCTTTCTTTTAGAGGGTTTTGACCCATCTTTTCCTTCTGCAAAACGTTAGTGGCATGAAGAGTGAAATGAATTTTCAGAATCATGGAATAGTTGAGATTGGAAGGGATTTCCAGAACCCATGTGGTCCAACCTGTGTCAGCAAGACCATTTAGAGCTGCATGCCCAGCCCCATGTCCACGTGACTTCTGAATGTCTCCAAGAAAGGAAACTCCACAAACTCTCCAGGCAACCTGTGTCATTGTCTAGTCAACTGCAAAGGAAAATAAGTGTTTTTTGGTGTTCAGATGATACCTCCTGCATTTCAGTCTGTGAAATTGCCTCTTGGCCTGCCACTAGACTTCCTCTTGTTGAATGTCATGAAAATCCTCTCAGCCCATTTCTTCAGTCTGTATTTCCCAGAATAGGTTTGTAGTTTTTATCTGCCATCTGATTTTCCTTTCCTCTCCCAACTTTATTTGAACAATGTAGACTAACATTGTGTAATCACAAAGTTATATGGGGGAAAAAATGTTCTCAACACATCTGTAATTCTGCATTATTCTGTAATTATTCCAGAAATCAAGACCAGAAGTCAATGGCAAGGATGCTACTGATTCTGCAACCTATCCATTACAGTGTTACTCTGAGTCACTGTACAAAAGATAGTTCAGTGGAGCACAAGGTCTCCCAGAAGCAACAGCCTTCTCTGTGGCATTTGTGGACATCCCTTCTGATGCCGTTTGGTGTCATAACAGGATCTTCACCAGGATCCAAACACCAAATATTAGACATTGCAATTCTCAGTGTCACAATACAATACTTCACATACAGTAAAGTAACTTTGTCAGACAGTCTATCGGAACAATTGACAGATACTTCTTAACAAAAGCAAGCCTAAGAATGAAAAACAGGTAACTCTGTCCAAAATAGTATTATCTAATCTAATTTCTTCTCTCAATTCAGAAATTTTCTAATAGTAAGATATCTGCTTTTATTCTTTGGTTTGAAATGAAGAATGTACTCTATGGATTGTCTTTCAGCTGTATCAGTTCTATAACTGAATTATGTTCCATAAAAGACATTTGGAAACAACCATGTGTTTTGATTCCTCTTGTGGATTCCCTCTTCCATTTGTACCTAAGAAGAAATCACAAAATCACAGAATGGCCAGGGTTGGAAGGGACCTCAATGATTGTGAATCTCCAACCCCCTGCGTCATGCAGGGCCACCAACCTCCACATTTAATACTTTTAAACCAGGCTGCCCAGGGCCCCCCATCCAATCTGACCTTCTCTGTTTGTGAACAGCAGGTCTAGCAGGGCAACATCTCCTGTCTTCTCTCACCAGCTGCATCACAAAGTTATCTTCCATACACTCCAGAAGTCTCCTAGACTGCTTCTTCTGTGCTGTGTTGTATTCCCAGCATATGTCGGGGAAATTGAAGTCCCCCATGAGGACAAAGGCTGGTGATTTCGCAGCTTCTGCCAGCTGCTTGTAGAACTTCTCATCTGTCTCTTCATCTTGGTTTGGCGGTCTATAACAGACACTCAAAAGGATGTGTGCCTTGTCAGCCCTTCCCCTGATCTTTACCCATAGGGATTCAACCTTATATCCCCAGCCGCAAGCTCACTAATATCAAAGCACTCTCTAATATAGAGAGCCATGCTACAACCACTCCTTCCTTGCCTATCCTTCCTGAAGATTTTATAGCTATCCATTGAAGCACTCCAGTCATGGGAGTGATCCCACCATGTTTCTGTAATGGCAACTATGTCATAGCTTGCCTGTCGCACAATGACTTCCAACTTTCCTTGTTTGTTGCCCATGCATTGGTGTAGATGCACTTCAGCTGAGCCCCTTGCCTCACCCCTAATCCCATTACCACTCTGCCAGGCTCATCTCTAGTGGGCCTGGTTTTATCCCCTTCCCCCTTCATATCTAGTTTAAAGCCCTCTCTACAAGTCCTGCCAGCTCCTGGGCAAGGATCCGTTTCCCCCTTCAAAACAGGTGATTCCCATCTGCAGACCTCAGGCCAGGTGCTGAGTAGACTGCTCCATGGTCAAAGAACCCAATGAAAATGGAGGGCATCAAATATTCACACTTGAATTCACAGCTGAAATAATGAAAAAAACTATTTAATTTCATGACCTTATTTGGCATATATTTTTACATTTCTCTTATGTACCTTCTTTTTGTACCATTTAAAGTACAAAAATACCAAATTCAAAATTTTTTTTTTTTTTTTTTAATTTCAAAATCACTTTCCCTACAAACAAGGAGTGGACAGAAAATACAGATTTTGTGAAGTATTTCATCTTTGCATTAGTAGGAATATTCATGGAAAAAAAGATGCATGTCTTTTTTTTTTTCCATATTTTGTGTTAACAGTTGACATAAACTAAAGAATGAAGTCTAGTTGGAGCATAAATAAGAGTTGCTGTTTACTCAGTTTTAACCCTGCTTTGTCCAGTCCTTGTGGCAAGTCCTTGGGCAAGGCACTTCTTATCTCAGTTTAACAGAACAGGAAAGTTTTGCCTATGTAGCCAACAGGGATGTTAAGAGGATTAATTTGTTAAAAGCATGAAGATTTAAGTGAAAGCAAAGCATTGCTATTAATGTATTTGAAGCCAATTGAAGTACATGATCTTAAGAAACTTTTCGAACCTCAAGATATTTGGAATGGAGCACTGCAGACATAATCACAGGAACACGTATGGTCTCATGTTTGAGAGGTTTAAGATATTACAGCTTCTGAGATTTTGTTTCCTGTTTTGTAAGTTACTGCTTTAACTGATGATTCCTGGTCCACTTCAGTAAAAGAGAAAACTGATGATCTTAAGCTTCTCTGGAAAGTGGTTTTATTTTGTCTCATCCCCCACAGCTAATGATGAAAATTTGTGTAGTCCCTTCCCACCACAGAGAAATTAGATGATAGTTTATTTGAGTGCTTGAATTACATGTCTGTTTTCTGCATTTAAAATTTTATTCTCTTTAAAGCTGCAGCTCTTCCAATGTTTGACAAGGAGTGGTTAAGGCATCACTCCTCAACGCTGCAAACTGTGGTGCTCAATCTCGGTGCAGCTCTTTGAGGGGATATAGCTATGGCCACCTGAAGGGGATTACCCCTCTTTCAAAATATGTTTTTTTCTTTCTTCTACTATATTGTGGGTGACTGATGCAAAGTGGTTTTAATTATAAATATTCTTATTTCGTTTAGTGGCAAGCTGTATGGGAACTGCTGAGTCATGGCCTGAACCTCTGATTGATCACCTGAGGCGAGCCATGAGTCAGCCACAGGAGCACAGCTGAAGACAATTCACCTGTGCTGCCGGAAGGGGGTGGAGCCAGGCTCCAGCCCTCCTAGACCTATTTAAGAGCTGGCTACCAGAGGGGAAGGATCTCTTCTGGAGATCACTTCTCTTGGTGTTTTGTGGTGAGCTCAGCCAAAGGGTAAGTTCTTCCACTTATTTTCTTTTTGTTATCGTTGTCTGCTTTGCCTTACTCTCTTGATTATATTGTGATTATAACATTTTGATATCTATTGATTATGCAATTATATTGTGATTATAACATCTTGATATCTATTGATTACACACAAGCCTTAACTGACAAACTTGAATCCTTTTGTTTGTATGAACTCTGGTTTGGCTTTTTCTTTATCATAATTCCAAAAGTGCCCTACAAATAGCTTTGGGTTTTTTTTCGCGTGACCTGAAAATTTCCTGTCATCCCATCCTGCTCTCCAGGAGAACTGATTCTTTTTCCAGCACTAACTGATAAGGCTCTTGCTGTAGGTGGACTCAGGTATGCACAGTTGGTTTGAGCCAGTTTCAGGGTGGAACAGCTTTATCTACCAGAGATGACAAGTGAAGTGACACAGAATAACCTACGGAACCTCTAAAGGAGCAAAACCAAACAGAATAGCGGTGTGAATAACATAAGAAAAGGTTACTGAGTGTGAAATTTTAGTCCATGTTGTTTGCTATGGAGATGCTGCTGGAAACTAAAGACAAATGTATGCATTTTACTACAGAGAGAAAAACAAGAGAGTAGATTTTATTGCACTAGGTTTAATAATATTATTGATGCATTTGAACAACATATCATCCTTCTTGATGAGCTGCTTGAGCTTCCTGATGACAAGGAAAAACAAAAGTCTGCAAGGAGTCCCCAGTAATAGATATTTCAATTTTGGTTGTTGTCCCTAACAGAATTCTGAAATAGGTAGGTTGATGCAAAACTAATGCCCCTTAATTGTTTCCATGGAAACTATAATAGATACAAAGAGCACAATAACACTATATAATAGAGAAAATTCTCAGTTGAACACTGTTTTTCAGTATAGTCATCACCATTAGCTGACTACCCATCACTTCCTGTGCTGATTGACAGCAATTTTACATCAGAATGCTACAGTGAGAATTAAGTGTGTTCAAACAGGGCTTAGCATGGACCAAGATGTTACGTGTTTGAGGGAGAAACTGTGCTGTCTGACATGCGTATTTTCACATATCATCTTTAAAAGTCCAGATTCTTGCATCACAGGTCAAGATAAATCTTTTTCATCTGATCCTTTCCCCCCCAACTCAATTTAATTTATGTATTTTTCATTAAATAGTCATGATGCTATTTTGTAAATATACTAATCTCTTAATAAGATGATGGTTAAAAGTGAACCACAGTAAAGTAATGAAATTATATTCTATCTCCATTATTTATTTTTCTATTCACTTGTAACTTTAATAGTTCTATAACTTACAAGTACTCTGAGAAGTAAATATAGTTTAGAAATAATTATCACAATGCGGTGTGCATATACTATTGATAAAAAGATTTTGACTCTTAAAATGCAGAAAACAAAATTAGTGTTAATTATTTCATAATAAGTAGCTATCAATAATTTTATTTCTTTAATTTTTAATTTTTTTAAAGAAATATTTTCAATTAGTTGCAATGCATTTAAATTCTTTTAGTGCAAGATATTGATATAAATATTTTTAAATTTAATGTTACAATATGTTGCTCTTCTAATGGCTAAAACTAAGCATAGGGAAAACTACTCAACGATGTCAGATTCTCTCAAAATATTTATATTTAAATTACTTAAGTTTTTTTTTAAGTGAAGAAGGTTAGAAGTGTAGCAAAACATAGAAACACAGAATAGCAAAATATAAAACAATATGTGTTTTCTACCATTGCCTCTTTTCAAATAACTAATTGTCTGCTAGACTCAAAGGAGAAATTTCTAAAGCTATTGCATGGTTATTTTTCAAGTGACTGCTCAGCACAGATGTTTCCATTTTTATATACACCTCTCATTTACCATGCTAACACTTTTTTTCCTATGTAAACAGATTGCTTTGCTGATGTCTTTTTGATAAAAAAAATAGTGAACTCCTCAAAAACAAAACAGGTTCTGAGGTTTCATTTACATCAAGTGATGACTGCTGTCAGTAAAACTTGTCGACTGGACTTGGTTCTTTGGTTCCTTTATTTTTTTTTTTTTTGTAACACAGAGGAATATGAGAATCATTCTATGGTCCCAAGCAGACAAATACTTAGGCATGCATTTAATGTAATGTACTTATTTTATAATCACAGAAATGAGTAAAGCTAAAATATATTCATATTATGCACGTGGTTAAGAGCTGTGAAGAAAAGTTTTATTGCTTTTCACCTCCAGACTTCCTGACTTTTCCAAGGATATCTGTGGATTACTTTTCTCTGTCCAATTAGCCACTTTATAATGTTCTTCTTTTGTGTCATGAATATCAGGCCTAAGTATTTGTATGTATGTCTCGCACCAATTTATAGGAGGGAGAGGAAGGAGGTTCTTTTAATATCTGTATACCCGGCGTGAGATTAAGAAACAATGGTTCAAATGTTGGTCCAATCAGTTTATAATAAATCCTAATCAGGAAGATGGGGAAGGGAAGGAGGGCTATAGAAAAGATAGGAAAGAAGCAAGAAAAGTGGGGAGAGTCATCACCAGGATCCAGCAGCATCCCATTGCACAACATTTTGAAGGTCCGAGGCAAAAGCAGCAGGCGGGGAGAGCAGCAACGTGACCGGCCTTGGGCAGCAAGCAGGTAGCAGGAAGAAGTCACAGAGCCAATCCAGGAGGAAGCAGCAGGATTCAGGTAGCATGCATGAATTCTGTAGTGAGGAATCTGATGGCAAACACCTTTGTTCTTTTTCAGCATTATGGTAGAGAGCAGAGCAAGTCCAGGTGGGAGAGAGGGAGGTCGTGAGGCTTCTCATGGCAGAAACCTCTTCTTCATGAGGAATCTGTTGCCAGAAAACCTCAACCTCATGTCTATAGGTCCCCTTTTTATCCTTCTTCTTCTGCCAGCATGGCATTCCTGGTCACTTGGGTAACAGTCATGTGCAGCACCGCCTGAGATAGCCATCTCCCTCAAGATAAGCCCACACAAAAGACTGCTTCATGGCCATTAAACTGCAGTTTATCTCCCTCTCTCATTGCCCCTGGCTTTGTCCTTCTGTGTCCCTCAGACTATGGATTTTGCAACACTTGCCCAGGACTTGTCCATCAGCGTTCTCCAGACAAAGGATTTTGCAACCCTTGTCCAGGACTTGCTTGGACTTGTTCATCTATGTCCCCAGCAAGCTTTGAGACAATGATGTAAAAGAATAATCTCTTACAGTGTATAATCTGTGAGGATCAGACTGAGGTTCAGTGGAATGTTTGAAATATTATACTTTTCTCCTAAAATATTAAACAAGTGGTGAGACGGAGGTTATAACTATAGAACTTGCTTCATATCTGTGAGTACATATTTTAGACATACTAAGGTAGAGTGTAAGTCATCTATTCAATTTGAAGTCATTGGAGAACAGACTTTTATTTTTGCAGTATAAATCTTTAGTGTGTGGCTCACACGTATTTGCTTGGACTACAGCAAAGTAAAAGCACAACTGTCTGCAATAGTCTCTGCAGAGTAAAAGCATAAACTCTTGAGAGTCTATCATGGAACATTCTTACCAGATTTTTTTTTTTCTTATTTTTTTTTTTTAATATTAGAGCTGTATAATCATGCTTTATTATTCTTCCTTGAATATCAGCCAGACAGCTACCTTTGGAGAGGAAGGAAAGAAGGCATGTACTCAAATAATTAATACTATTGCTTGATGTAGGATGACACGACTGAAATATTTGAGATCAATGGGGGAAAGAAAAAAAAAAAAAAAGGAAAAAAAGAAAATCTAGTAAAGCAAAGTTGATGTATAAAAAAATAAACAGTCATATCAGATACATCAATAATGAATGAGATTTTATTCTGGAAAAAGAAACTAGGAAAGCAATTAAAGGTTAAAAAGAAATCCAAACAGTTCCTACCTCCCCACACCCAATAACTAAACAAATAATTAAACAAAATAAATGTAGTGAGCTCTTCTAATATTTTCATGTTGCCATTGCTTGGTTTTGGAATCTGTCAAAGCATGTGGAACATTTACAGATTTTTGAATATTGCTACTCTGCTAACACCAATATATATTTAGCAAGATGTTTAGTCATTTCCTGATGTTCCAGTATCATAAACTTAATCATATTGAACTTAAATCATAGATTGATTCAAGGCATTTCATGTTGTATGGTTATTTCTATTTTTGCACGTGCAGAAAGGAAGTTTTAGGTTTGAGGTGCTACATCTTCATCAAAAAATGAGTATATACATAAAGTTAAAATGTTTAATGTTTACATCTATATTTAAAAGAAAATTAAAAAAAGATGGAACTATTTCTTGCCATCCTTCGTGTCTGTAAACTAAATGGGAATGTATTAGACTGATAAAAGTTTGCAAAGCATGTTTTAACAGTGATATCTTGTATTTCCTTTGCATCCGTATCTAAAAAGAAAATAACTCAATGAACTGTCTTAAAAGAACATTTTCATGTCTTCCCTAGCTTATAGACTCTATGGTGAAAATAATATTCTCAATCACTGCTACAGCACCTTCATGTATTTCACTAACAATTGCTTTAATCTTTGATAAAATTACAGGAAAAACCTGTTAAGAAATGTTAGAACATTTCTTAACTGTAAATTTCATGGTAGGTGTAAAATCTTTTTTCAATTGCTCTCTTTCCCCACAACATTGTCTATTTTTAACTCTTTGGTGGTCAGCTTTTTCTCTTCTTCTCAGCCTTTTAAATAGAAGAATTTTTAAATGGCATTCATAGCAATCAAAGCTTGAGGGTACATTCGTAATAGCCAGAGTTTGAATACAAATTCATGTAAATCTTTTGAAGTTAAGAAATAGTAGTGAACTAATTTCCTAGTGGGCACATACAGTATGGTTGATGGGCTATAATCATCTCAAACCAATTACATGTGCAGTTACAAATAGGACATATTTTTGTTCAAAAATGTACTGTCATGGCAGGATATAATAGCGTATACCTTATCTACAGTGATATATTATATTGGGCTATCTTATTGTATGCATTAAGACCTGCATAGGTGAAGTATGACATAATAGTCTCTGGATTCTAATGAGGTAGGGTTACTAGGCAACTACTAGTTGAAGAAATCTCCTATTTTAGAACAATTAAAGGAACAATTTCTGAAGCTTCAGTTGAATTTTAAATATTTCCATATTATATTTAGATTTCCAGGTTTTTTTTTTTTTTTTCATCATTTATTATGCACTTACACTTAATTTGCAAAGCTTGTGCATTTCTACCACAGAGGTAAACATTCACTTCAAGGACAAGGCCAATTGTCCTCAGGGCACCCAGCCTCTTTGGTTGGAAGACCATTACATGAAGCAAGATTAACGCTGTGTAATTCCATGAGAAACTTGTAGCAGATAAGTGAACTACTACATCATTCGAACTATTCATAAGTCTATGGGCTGGATCGAATTCATTGAAAAATAGTGAAGGAGCTGGCATTTTCAATAGTTTACTAAACGTGGAGGTCTCAGTAGACAGGAGGTTAGCAAATGTGACTTCAATTTACAAGGACAGGAAGATGAATCTAGGGAATTACAACTCTGCCAGTCTGAAATTGGTGCCAGGGAAGGTTATAGAGTAAATTGCTGTCTGGCTGATCTCAGAGAGTCATGGTAGATGATGTTCAATACAGTTGGTGTCTGGTCATCACTGGCATCCTATGTTGCTCAGTACCAGGACTGCTTTTGTTGAATGTCATTAACAGTTATCTGGATGATGGGATGAGGGGATTGAGTCTGCAGTCTGCAGACATACCAAATTAGGCAAAACTGTAGATATTCCTGAGGATAGGCTTTGCATGCGGATTTGGGTAGGGTAGGTCAATGAGTTGAGTCCAGTCACGTGCCATTACATGACAGTAAGTTTCATGTCCTGTACTAGCATCATAACAACCCCATGCAGTGGTACAGGCTTGTGTAAGAACAGTTAGAAAGCTGCCTTCTAGAAAAGACCTAGGTCTGATTGACAGTTGGTTTAAATGTGAGCCAGCAGTGTGATCACGTGGCCAAGAAGGCCAATGGTATCCTGGCCTGCATCAGGAATGCTGTGGCTAGCAGGACTAAGTGATTGTTCCTATGTACTCAGAACTGGTGAGTTTTGAGCATCTCACTACAAGAACGATATTGAGTTGTTCCAGCATTTGCGAAGAAAAGGAATGACGCTGATGAACAAACTAGAAGAAAAATTTGTGAGAAGCAGCTCAGGGAACTGGGATTTAGTTTAGAGAAGAGAAGACTGAGGGGAGACTCTACAACTGCCTGGAAAGAGGTAGCAAGGAGGACTGTTTCATTCTCTTTTCCCAGTTAACAAGTGAAAACATGAGGATACTCACAAGTTGTGCCCAGGGAGATGTATATTGGACATTAGGAAGAATCACTTCTTCAAGAGGGTGATTAGACATTGAAACAGGCTGCCCAGGGAAGTGAGGGAGTTCTCATCCCTAAAAGTATTTAAGAGATAGGTGAACCTGGCATCAAGGGACATGGCTTGGTGATGGAATCTGTTGGCCGAGTTCATGGTTGGAATTGATGATCTTGAAGGTCTTTTCCAAACTTGATGATTCCGTGATTCTATGATTTAAATCAAACTAATGAATAAGAAGCAAATAACGATAGACTTAATCCATCTCTTTTTACATACTCTGAAGTGTCTCGGCCACAAAGGCAGCTTGGGCACATGATTTCTCCTGTTTTTTTTAAAACTTCGGCTTAATTCCTAAAGTCTAATCCTTAGCATCTAAGATCTTTAACTTAATCTAACTAACATTAAAATTCTAAGAAGATAATGCAGATACAGGATCAAGACAAAATACTGGCCATTAGAACAGCATGCTCTTACTTTAGGACACCATGTAATCTTCTGCAAGTTAGCACAAGAAATAAAATTGAGACCATACTAAGATGAGGAGTGTAAGCTATAAGCATAAAATAAGACTTTTGCATTGGGCATAGAGTTGGCAGGACAGAAGAAAAGGGACATCCAAAATTGAACGCGGAGCTGAGATTTTATTTATATTATTATGGGATCCTAAAGAACAGATTTTCTGATTTCTTTTTCACTTTATGATGCTTGGGAAAACTATTTATCTGTAGATACTGTAGGACATAACTGAATAGAATAGACGTGTTACATCGTCATGTAACTTCTGGGTGGGAACAGTGTGCTCTTTTCCTAAAGGCAGATAAATGATTTTATCACATTATCTCCTCAAGAATTTTAAAATACTCAATACCTCATTTCCTCATTTTAAGAAAAAAAATATTACTCTCTTGATTTTCATGATCATAGAATCATAGAATGGCCTGGGTTAGAAGGGATCTCAAGGACCATCAAGCTCCAACTCCCCTATCATAGGCAAGGCTACAAACCCCCATATCTAAGACTGGACTAAGCTATTCAGGGCCCCATCCAATCTGGCCTTGAACACCTCCAGGGATGGGGCACTCATAACCTCTCTGTCCCAGCGCTTCACCACTCTCTCGGTAGAGAACTTCCCCCTAGTATTGAATGTGAATCTTCCCTCCCTAGACTTTAAACCATTTCCCTGTGTCCTGCTGTTATTTACCTTTCCAAATAGTTGACTCCCTCCTGTTTGTAGGCTCCCTTTAGGTACTGAAAGGCTGCACTGAGGTCACCCCAAAGCCTTCTCTTCTCCAGGCTGAACAAAGCCCAGCTTCCTCAGCCTGTCTTCACAGATGAGGTGCTCCAGGTTCTCCTCTAGACCCTCTCTAACAGTTCCCAGACTTTCTTGCATTGGGGACCCCAGGCCTGGATGCAGTATTCCATATGGGGCCTCACTAGGGCAGAGTAGAGAGGGATAATCACCTTCCTCTCCCTGCAGGCCACCCCTGTTCTGATGGTATAGTGATACAGTGAATTAATAAAGTGCCTGTAGTTACCTAACTTTTAACTTCTGGTATTTGAAAACACTGATCATGTCTGGCTACTTATCGTGATCAGAAGCAAATATTAAAGTATTTATTTATATCTCCTATTGATCAAGTTGAGATCAAACTCGTCATTGTTTTTGTGTTGTCAATGGCAAGCCTGACCTTTAAAGAGTGCTTGTTGGTGCTTGAATTCTGTCCTCTTTCACTCAAAAACTATGATCTGCATATACCTTCTCTCAATCTAGTCTGCTATGTTTTTGTGGACAAATCTGTGCTCTCAGAAAGCTTATTTTCATCCAGCCAGCCTCATAAACACATTTTGCTCATGGGAGAAAAAGAGAGATATATTGACAGAGTCATTCTGTTTTCTAGCAGATGACAAAAACAGGCAAATTGGGAGCTTATAATTTTAGTAGTTCTTCCTCCTCAAGTGTCTATAATTCTCCTTTTACTGTTCCTCAGACCATTTGCACTGTCTGATATGTTCTTAATTCTCCAATAACTGAAGAAGGAGTATAGCTAGAGAGACACAAGAGCTTAACATTAGGCCAAGAAAAAGGAAAACTGAGAAACTTGCTCTGCTTCTCAGAAAAGAAATTGTTCCGGGCTCCAACTTATTTGAATTTTCATTGAGTGTTACTTATTGATATTAAATCCTGGTTAATTTATCTGCTGATGGTAGGGAGAAGGAGGTGATTGTCCTCCTCTACTCAGTTCTTGTGAGGCCCCATCCAGAGTATTGTGTCTAGGCCTGGGGCCCTCAGAACAGGAAAGATGTAGAGCTTTTGGAACGGAGTGCCCCCATGATGATTAGAGGGCTAGAGCACCTCTCCTATGAAGAAAGGTTGAGGGAACTGGGCTTGTTTAGGCAGGAATGAGAGAGGGAAGAATATAAACATCAAGTTATTGTGAACTCAAGGAGTCACTGAAGAACAGTATTTTTATTTTCCTCTGAACAGCATAGCCTTTGTTAAGAATGGCTGTTCATTTCATCCAATTCAGTCCATTCTCAAATTTCTGCCAAGTTTATTTACAGCATCGATTGCTTATGTTTTTCCTACTGGAACATCATACTGTGAGAGTGTGTCAGAGATGGAGGACTTACAGCTTAATTTTATCTTTGAATACCTGAGGATTATGCTCTCTGTATGGGTATATGATCTTCCATCTCTCTGTTCTATAAAGCTATTCTATTTGTGTAAATGTGGATATATGGACAGCAAAAAATGAGCAGCTTAATATCCTCATTCCCCTCTCCCATGGATATAGAACACTGAACCATTTTACTGAGTATACAATTTTTTTTTTTTTTGCTAATAAACAGAATCAAAAGTATTGATTTTAATAGTGCTTGCATATGCAATGAGAGACTAGACATAATGAAGCCAAAGCTTAGATCTCCATGGATTTGCTGTGCTTTAGTTTGGCATTCTCTGAATATGTAATAATGTTTCAGTACCATAAACCCGAGGAAGGTTTGTGTGTGAACAGACACCAAACTTCACAACAATGGTGGGAGCAGGACATATGCTTATAAAAGCCAGATCATGAGAACATATCTAAAGAAACTTTATTATATTATATTAGTATGTAGATCAACAAGAAAGCAATATCTCCTGTTTATTTCTGTGGAAACTACAACAGCGTTTTCACCAGTGATGAACAAGAGCCTGCATGCTGCACTTGTAAAAAGTCTGCATGGACATCCTGAGCATGGCTTGTCTTTCACGTCATTGTCATCAGTGCTGCAACCCGTCACTCATGTCCTTACTGTGCTCACATCCACTCTGCAAATGTTCAGCAAGCGTGGATAAATGTCAGTAGGTATAATTTTTTCCAAATGGAAGAATTCAGTGATACATCTTTGTTCCATATGCACTTTCATGTCAACTTCCCCTCTGCTGCCATCTTTCACACAACAGCAAAATGTTAGAGAATATTGGTTGGAAGGTTCAACCTTCACTGCCATACCTCCAACATCTGCCTGTGACATCAAGGGCCAACATAATAAAATTAGAGACACTACTTTTGGAGCAGCCCTTGTACTTTGACCTGTTTGTATTAGCTGTGAGAATTTCTCTTGAGGTATAGCATACAATGAACTGATGTTAAAGTAAAAGATAACCAAAGACTTTCACCAGATCTTGAAAGATCAATCACTGAAGTACTGATTCACTGCTTATTCTTTCCCTTCCTGATTAAATCCTTCTGGTAATTTTTTTATTATGTCATGTCTTCAAGGTTAAAAAATCTTGATGTACAGGTAGTAGTCAAAAGATTAGTGTATCTTGTACATCACTTGAAATTGATTAGACATAAAATCCCAGTGACTTTTTAAGTTGGCCCTTTCATTTTCTTTGGAAATGAAAATAAGTATTTTATGTATGTTGCACATCGGTCATTGTTCTTTTCTTCTTTGGCTGCAGGCTCAGCTAATTAGTCTGTCTCTGATCTCAAACATTCAATCTTAACATAATTTAGTAATTTGTTGTCTAACAGACTGTGCACTGTAGCTAGTACTGTCCTCTCCTTACAAATATTTTTAAAGTACTTCACTGATTATTTTCTGATCTTAATGCTGTCTGATTTCAAGAGTTACTGATGCTTGGATAGAACAAAAAGAAAAGAACAAATATATGTTCCCACTGCACTAGTTACAAGTGGAAATAGTAAAAGGACAATGCAACTGGTAGAAAAAACAGCTGAAGTGTTTCCTCTTGGACACACTGTAGAGAAAATAGAAAGTATAAATTCATGTATGATCTCCTTCCTTTAAAACTCATTGTTTTCAATTATTTCATGGTAACCAGTTCCCTTAATTCTTGAATCATAACTATATAACATATATTCTACTTTGAGGTTATTTAAAAAAATGAGCAAAGGAAGAGCTATGAACCACAACATTTTATTCTAGCAGTTAGTTGCATAAATTAATATGTATCTTATAATATATAATTAACATGTATCCTTGAAGCAGAGAATGTTTGCAGCAACCAGTAGTGGTCCTGGTTTGTAATTACTTCTTCAAGAAATAGATGAGCCTGCATTCAAGATCTGATGAATGATTAATAGGGATTTCTCACATACTGGATAATCACCTGTTTACCAAGAAAGGAGGAAACATTTCTCTGTCACTCTTCAAAAATAAATTTGTCCCAATTCCTTTCTAAAGTATATTTGTTCCAATATGAAATAAAAATATACTTTAAAGCCTTGAAAGACTTTCTGCCTTTCTGTCAGTGCTAGTCAAAATACTCAAAATATATAACAACCATTTACTTAGGCTGATGATGTCAGCCTAACACCTCACTACTTTTTCTCATGCTATTCTCTGGAGATAATGATTCAGAAAATGGAGGCTTTCTCTGTTGTCCAATATAAATTTGATATTATAATGAATCTTTTTTTTTTACTGATATCTCTTTTTTTTTTTTTTTTTTTTTTTTTTTTGAAGACTTGCTTTTCAGTTTCCCAGGTCAAAGGCTTCACTCTTAAATGCATCAGTATATATTTACATTTTTTTTATTCCAGAGAAGGAATTTTCTTCAGTTTCTATAGGCAGGCACTCAGTTTGTTTTACTTAAGAATTCTTTCCAATTTCAGTTCTGAAGTAATATAAATTATACTTCTTTTTTCGTCAGCTTCTGCTTGCATTGTATGGCTCTGTCTCCACAATTTAATTTTAACAATACGAGAACTCCTTACAAACTACTGGGAAGGGATATTTAATTCTAGTTTCTTCAGTATAAAGAAGAGCTTTTTGATTTGATGAAGCAAAATAATTGTTCATTTGACTTAAAGAAAATTCCCTGCCTGTGAACAGGTCAGTGATTCATATTATACAGAAGTCAAGGTGGAACCTATTAATGAACACTGCGTCTCACAACTGAGCACATACTCGATGATCTTCAAAAAGTCACCTCATGAAAAAAGTGATACTGCTCTTAAAGGGATCTGGAAAGCTTGCTGTGTCATTATTAAAAATACTCTATTTTTATGTGAGGGCAATTTGGAACAAATCTAGCAGCAAGTTGCAGCAGTTATCTTACAATAAGCATAGCAGGACATGAAATGTCTCCTTGACTTCAATCCCATTAGTCACCTTCCTCGTGAGAGAGGTCCTCCAAGGGTCAGTGATAGATTGCTTTTAGCATTATTTTCTATTACACCTGTCATTAGCTTGTGACACTTTCAACGACAAGGTCTTTTTGACACATCTCATATAGGTAACTGCCATGCGATTTTTTTCTTTTGTTTCTTGTTTGTTAGGCTAATGGCTGAGTCTTTAAAAACAAAATCATTGGTTCCTGATCAAAATCAGTATTGGGCTGCATAAAGTACTTGGTTCAAGTGCTGTCATCTCTGATAGCTTTGTGATTTCTTTGGCATCAATATCTGAAATGTGCAGTAGGAATGGGGTTGGTCTCTTCTCACTTGTGACAGGTGACAGGATGAAGTGAAATAGCCTCAAGTTACGCTAGGGTAAGTTTATGTTGGATATCAGGAAAAACTTCTTTACTGAAAGGTTGCTAAGCACTAGAATAAGCTCCCCAGGGAAGTGATTGAGTCACCATTCCTGAATGTATTTAAAAAAACTGTTTGGATGTGGTGCTCCAGGACATGATTGAACAAACCTTACATCTTATTATCAACCCCTAATATCCAAAGGTCCTCTATTCTTCTTTATGTCTAGCATAGTCCCCCCTATCCTATCATTAAGCTTGTCTTCTCCCAGAGATGTTCACATCCTCATTCACTGCCTTTTTCAAATATTTTCCCACCCCTATCATCTCCTTCACACTCACCATTATCTCATCAATTCCAATTTTTTACTCTACAGTTCCTGCTTCCTTGCAGGCCCTGTTTCTACTTGCGGCAGAAACTCCACACGGATGCTACTGGTGCTATATCTAGTTCAAAAATAATGGCTTGCATTGTTTGCTGGACAAGTCTACTTCCACAGCTACAAAGCTTTTATTCTAAAGAAAAGATTTAAAAGACTCTCCAAATCCTCCCACTCAAATAGGATACATTTCCTTTATCTTACTAATCTGATGACAGGTCACCCATCCCTATTTTGTTTGGTCCTTCTGTAGAGAAGGTAGGTGGCAAGGAAAGAGAAGATATTTGCTGCCGTTAAAATGGTTGTTTAAATGAATTCACAATGTTTTGTTAATGTTACGTTAATATTAACACAGATATTGAGGTGCTACACCTTAAAAGAAAAATAAACAGACAAGAAGGGTAGGATGCAAAATACGATAGCTCTTCTTTCCACGCAGTTCATTATCTGTAGCTGATAGGAATACCTAATGATTCCAGTCAAAGTTTCAGGTGTAAATACCATTTTAGGAATACTGAGAAAAGGAACTATAATAACATTAGAATAGTAACTACCTGTGAATGTTATCCCGTAGAGGAAATCTACTACATGGAAGCTCCTTCAACAGTGCTGCTGCACTATCCTCTCCCTCATCTCAACTAAAGTCTAGAATTGTAAGCACACTGCTGCCTACTAGAGTTACTACCAAAGCAAGCTGATGGATAAAAAAAGTCTTCTGAACATACAATTCTGTTTGTAGATATTGTGCAAATGATTCTTGATTACAATTCATTCATCCTTACATTTATTATAACAGGAGGCTGGATCTTTTTCATACCCCTTCCATAACGTGTGGAAAAGAAGCATCTTCTCTGT
This sequence comes from Lagopus muta, assembly GCF_023343835.1. Lineage (NCBI taxonomy): Eukaryota > Metazoa > Chordata > Aves > Galliformes > Phasianidae > Lagopus > Lagopus muta. Next base: position 94,190,413 of record NC_064433.1, read on the forward strand.
ATATAATCACCAGTGGTAAATTGGTGACTGAAGAAAAGCTTTTTGAAGTTTAACTTTTAAAAATATTTCTTTTTGACTAATATTCTTTCTTGTCTTGTGTAAAGTGATGACTCCAACGTATTATTTTTGCCAGCTGAATCCTATCATTTTGTGTATTCTTTTTCTCCTGGGAACCTGGGACGTTTCTTTGCTGCTGGTTGTCATTTTTGATGTGGATACATTTCCATCACTGTACCCATCCTCCATTTTCATTTCATCTGAAGTGTCGGTTTTTGTCACACCACCACCAGGTTCACAACATCTTAAATTGGCAAGTATATAGAAATTGGTAAATGTCACTAGCACAAAAAAGGGGGGGAAGAATGTTGTCTTTCTTATTTGCCTTGTGCAGGGTATCTCCAAGTTTGCAAAGACCTTTCTGCATAGCCTTTTGTAACTTTTCTCTGGCAGGGACTTTTGAAATGTATTAAAATATCCATATTCAACTGAACTGTGCCAACCCTAGAGCATCTTCTCCTGTTGGTTAGGTACTAGGTTTCTGCCAGGTTCAGTAGCTTTTCTTCAGTATGGAAGCTTCTCTTTTCAATAGAAATATTTCTTCCTGAATCCACGCATGATTTTTTGGAAAGGAGCAGAGAAGTTTTTTCTTCATATTCTCTCTCCCCTTGATAGTAAATTATTGCTTTTTCTATGCAGCAGATAGCTGGAAAAATAGATAGGAAGCAAGCAAGAGGGTTTTTTGGCCCTAAACTCTTCTTCATATACAGGAGTTTTAAAATCGAGTCCTTATATATGAAGGACAACGTCACCAGCTAACAGTTAACATGTTGGAAATTAATCAGAAATCTGCATGTTAACCTGTTTATTTTTTACTGATGCAAAAAGACTGGGAGATAAAAAAGATTAGGCTGTTCCATGGTTACAATTAGCACATTTCTTAACAATCTACTTTTCTAATACTAGAATGAAATAGTCTTCTTTTCAATGGAACAGCCCATCATTTTTATCTTCCAGTCTTTTTGCTATGCCACCATCTTTACGGGGGCTCATCAGTGGTATAACTTAACCATTTTATTCTGCATGACCATTATAGATAATATAGGAGCAGGCTATGAGGGACTTAAGAAATAAATACAAGAGCTTATGTTTGTAAAATAAAATGAAGGGGAACCATTGGAATAATGACAATGACAAAGCAAAGGGCTTACGGAAATGATCTCTTCACCAGCATTTTCTGGAGGAATATTGATTGTGTGAGATTGCATTTGTCAAGGCCAAAAGGAAAGGGTTGCAGCTGTTGATATATGATGAGTCTTTAGATATATGAAGACAAGTTTGCCTTCACTTTATCTGTGAAGGCAAGATAGGACAGCTGTGTCTTAGATATCCTGTAAAGAAATATCTGCAAGTCCACAGCAGAACATGAAAATCTAGAGTCAAAAATATCACCCACAGACAGCAGGTAGGACACTGTCCAAAGAAATAAGACAGTGAAAGAGCTTTAAGGAATAAGAATAAAGATTTTCAAGTTACTAAGGAGTGCTGATCTGAAACTTGAAAGAAAGATCTGAAATGTAATGCAAACTAACGATGCGCAAAACCAAATGTTGACATCTCTGGGTTCTAATTGTTCTGTTTCCAGCTCTGCTATGTGTTTCCTCTGGGCTCCTCTGTAAGTCATTCAACCTTTCTGTGTCTTTGTTTCCCCATCTGCCAGTGAATGATAAAAATCTAGTTCACAGGTGCATTGTGTGGCTCAGTTAATTAATATTTTGAGGGCTTTTTGCAGTCATCAGATGGCACAGCTATAGGAATGCTAAAGCTATTAGTTAGTAATCATCACTAAAAACAAGAATCATGGAAATGGCCTTACTCTCAAAAGCTCTATATACTTAATGTAAATTACTTTTTGATGTATATCAAAGCAGAATTTCATGAGGTAATAACCTGGGACCAGAAGAAAAAAGTGATTAAACTGTTCGAAAAGGCAAAAAAACACATAGCAGGATTAAGCAAAACACATGGGCAGGCAAGAAATTTAACTAATTTTTGAAGACAGTGGCAGTTAGCCAATGTCTGGTTAAGCATTTATATAAATCCCATGGCACATCTACCTTCAGCTTCTGATGTCTCAGTATGTTTGCAAATCTGTTCTGCTTGTCCCATGCCATTGACTTTGGGACCATTAGCATTTCATCCTGGAGGAATGTAGATGTTTGGAGGCTCATCCAAGTCTGTCCTTGGCCCCAGTGGAGTTAATTGTCTTGAGGCCTCTGCATGGATGGGGATGGAGACGAAGGAAAACTTTGAATGTGACTTGAAATTTGAAGTAAATCTCTGAGTCGGCCTTGCACAGTAAGCTTAACATCCCCCGTCCTACCATATGGTTTGCTGCTCTCATTTGGTTCCAGCTTGTTCAGGGGCTGAGGCCCACCAGTGTGACATGCAGGTGACTGGCACTTAGCCATAGGACAGGCGGAAGATGTAGCAGCTGAGAATTTGTTTCTTTTTCTGGACCTGGAATTCAATAGAGTCAGGAAGAAAGTTGGAATTTTGCTAAATATAAGTGGGATTGATGATTGAATCAGTGCAGGAGGGATGGAAAAAGAAGAGATAAACATATAATCTTTTTGTTTGAACTATTGGAGTCTTCAGAACCACTGGATGTAAAAATAATGATAAAGAGCATCTGATGTTCAGTTCAATATAAGCACAGTGATAACAGTCAGCCTCAGAGACAAAAGAATACTTCAAAAGTGATCTAGAAAAATCAGGGCAGATGGAAGTTTATTAACAGTAAAAATTTCTGACCAAAAGTGCTCTGAGATGCTAATCCACCTAGGCATTATGTCATGTTTCAGTTGAGGGAGACTGCTGGCTGCAGCAGCCATTAGTCACAGCTAATAATATGGAATATAAAATGAGTTCCTGTAGTATGCAAAAATGTATAAATAGGCCTAAAGTTTGATAAATTTCTAAATAAATGAAGGAGAACAGGAAAAGAATATAGATATGTAGATATCACACAAATCCTATTCAAACTTCAGATTGATTAATTTATTATAAATTTTCAATATTTTAGGTGTTGATAGAATGTCCATCCCCATCAATCATTTTACGGGATTTTCTAGGCTGTTCATAGATACATACAAATATTCTTTAACCCTGAGTTTCTGTGAGTTTTTTCCATGTTTTTCTTTCTTGTCGTCTTTCATCTATTTCCTCTAGCATTTTTCCTCCCAGTTCTTAATCCTTATTCCCAATATTTATAGTGTAATATAGTTAAGAAAAGAGTTTTCATACAGGTCTCTAATAGAAAATTTTCTGATTCTTTTTAGCTGCTATTAGCTTGTATTTCGTGTATGCTACCATATGATTTAGTCTAGTATAAAATGTTAAAAGCAGAAAAGTGAAATTTTCTTTGCTAACTCAGTAGTGAGATAATAAATATTCTACTTCTTTGACAATCAAATATTTAGAGAAGGGGCTGGAACAGGAGTAGAACCAGGCAGTAGTGGCAGAACCAGGTCAAGGACAAATAATCCAAGGGCAGAGGGAGCGAAGAGTGATGTTACAGGTAGGACTATGGCTCCTAGCAAGGCTTTGCAGAGAAATTCACTTTGTATCTGCCAGCTTCATTTTGAAGCTACATAAGCAGGTGGTTCCAGCACCTGTGTGGGGGCTGAGAGAGCAAATGCACTGGCAACTGCCCCAGCAGAAGTTTTCAGCTGTGCAACTGGTTGCCAGGAATCTGAAAGACTGATATGGCATTCATTAATTAAACCAGGCATGTCCAACCTGTGGCCCACAGGCCACACATGGCCCAACACATCTCACTCTGTTGCCACTCCCTGCCCTGAACCATCATGGTGACAGCTGTTCCCCACCAAATAGCCTGACCCAGCCCTGTATGCATATTGCTCAGCAACAACAACACTTTGGTGTTCAGCTGGTACTGTCTGATCTGAAAACAGTGTATGGGGAAGGCATAGTGCTAACTCAAATGCTCAGAGGCTAACTCAAATCACTGTAAATAATTTTATGCAGTTTTATAATTTTATACATTGGCTAAACACAATGAATAGTATAACATATGCAGCCTTGCTTTTTGCTTTTAAAAAGCAGTTTCAGAATATGTTTCAAGATTACTAAAAAAATCATCAATTGTTTTGCTGTGGTTTAACCTGGCAGGTGACTGAACACCACATAGTTGTTCACTTATTCTCCTCTTTCCCTGTGGGACTGGGGAGAGAACTGGGGAAGAAAAAGTAGAACTCGGGTTGAGATAAAACTATTTTTGAAGATAGAGGAAGAGAAAATAGTTATGACTATATATGCATATTCATATATATCTTAATATATACAATAAATGATGCACAAGCAATTGGTCATCACTCCCTGACCAATGCCCAGCTATTCCTCCAAGCAGTGGAAGAGAGAGATATGAGCTCCCACCCCCTTCAAAACTGCCAGTGTTCATTCAGAGTGTTGTTCCTGAAAATGAATGTAAAATAATGTTTAATTTTCCTGGTGGATGACAGGTTGGCCATGAGCCAGCAGTATGCCCTTGTGGCCAAGAAGGCCAATGGCATCCTGGGATGCATTAAAAAGAGCACGGCCAGCAGGTCGAGGGAGGTGATCCTCCCCCTCTACTTTGCCCTGGTGAGGCCTCATCTGGAGTACTGCGTCCAGTTCTGGGCTCCCCAGTACAAAAAAGACAGGGATCTCTTGGAAAGAGTCCAGCGGAGGGCCACAAAGATGGTGAAGGGCCTGGAGCATCTCTCCTATGAGGAAAGGCTGAGTGAACTGGGTCTGTTCAGCCTTGAGAAAAGAAGACTGAGAGGGGACCTGATCCAGGTCTATAAATATCTACGGTGTGGGGGGCAGAATGGCAAGGCCAGACTCTTTTCAGTGGTGAGTGGAGACAGGACAAGGGGAAACGGCTGGAAACTGCAGCATAGGAAGTTCCGCACAAACATGCGCAAGAACTTCTTTACAGTGAGGTGATGGAGCACTGGAACAGGCTGCCCAGGGAGGTGGTGGAGTCTCCTTCTCTGGAGATGTTCAAGACCTGCCTGGATGCCTACCTGTGCGACCTGGTGTAGGGAACCTGCTTTGGCAGGGGGGTTGGACTCGATGATCCCTGGAGGTCCCTTCCAACCCCTACACTTCTGTGATTCTGTGACTCTGTGTTTCTGTAATAAAAGCTTCTCTTTAAGCAAGAGTTCAAGAGTTTAAATTGTTTGTAAGCAATTTAAACATTTCTTTGTGGTGTGAGAGTCACTCTGGACTGTGCAGAATCAGCATGTGATGTTAAGAAGAGCTACTGGAAGAAAAAGCATGAGTTGGCATCAAGATGCTGGCATTTTGTTTCAGTTGATGAAACAACAGTAAAGCTTCAAGGTAAACAATGTCTGCCAAAACTAACTGAAGTTCCTAACAGTAATTAGGATTTAAACCCAGAATAATAATTACATGTAAGATATCTATTGATCTAGATAATCTGTTAATTTATCAGTAACCATAGACACAGAAAGCCAGCCTGTTTTAACATATTGTTAATTTGCAGTCTTTGATTAGATGGATTTTTTGTGTGCATCCGTAATAACTAAAAGGATCAGCCCTACCATTTATGATATTCTTTTTAATAAATGACCTCTGTTCTCTTCCCCAGCAGAGAAGTTTGTGACAGTGAATGTTCCTGTCGATTTAAAATTGATCTTTCCCAAGGCATGTTCTAAAATACTAAACAGATATCTTTAGCATGAGACTCTGGTCACCTCCATCCTGCAAGTAACGTGTGATTTTATTTTTGTTTTTAGATCTGCGACTTCAGCCAAGATCAGTATATTTGAGACCACTGAATTTTAGCTTTTCTACTAACTTTGAAAATATGTAACTTACAAGCTATAAAGACACATAAACAAATAAATAGTCTCAGTGGAATAAAGAAGGATAATGAGTATACTCACATCGAGTTGAAGAGAAAAATATCTTTCTGTATGGAGATATTTCACAGTTTATTGATCTTTGCAAGATTTTTTTTTTTTTCCAAAATCTGCTGCAAAACAGCTGACCTTTTCTTTTTAAATAACATATATGATTTCTGTTTTGATACACTAGAACCGTAGGTTCAGGCCATGCCATATTACATTCCATTGATGGAAGCAGACTGCAATTTGGAATAATGTCTGCCAAAATATCTTTCTGTCAATTTATCGTTTTCAAGTCTGAATAATCTATACAAAGCAGGAAAAAAAAAGAAGTCATACCTACAGACATACATACAAACAAACCAACCACAAAAAGTATTAACCAACAAACCAACCAAACACACAAAAAACAAGGAGTGATAGTAAAATTTTAAGTCTGTTTAAGAACTTCTGAAACACTGCAGTATTTGATGTTTGGCCTTAGTGAAGAGTCCAGAAGTCATTTTTTTTTATAACTGAGTCTCTTTTTTGGAGGAACACATTCATTATTTGCAGGTTGAAATTCTGGGTCTTGAATATAGTTGCATTAAGCCCCGTAGAGTGAAACCTCTGGGTATTGTAAACTCAAAAGTCTATGTGTCAGGCTGTGTCAGAAAAGTCTTGTGTTTGCTTCTTACACAGGCACATGTAGTAGGCCCCGTTAGACATGTTCTTGTTTCTTTTTGCTAATGTCTGTGCAAACTTGACTACTGCATCCCACTCTGTATATGTAGTGTGTGTATAATCTATTGTTTATCACTTTATATTCTGACGATGATCATGTTGTAGTACAGATTTTGTCTCAGAGAAATGCAGTTTGAAAAGTATGATTTAATCCTGAGACTGCTGCAAAGCAAAAGTTAAAGCAGTGATGAAGCCCCTGTTTCAGTCTTCTCATCACTCTTTCATAAATTTTATTTGCTTAATATTGTTATGTATTAAATGAGTTGCTTATTAGATCAATTGAAATGCTACTGCATATTTCCTCATATGGAGGAGTTGATTTTCTTAAACCCTTCCATGTCCAAATGGTATACCCCTTGCTCATTTTTAATTCAGAGGAGTTTTATTAATTCTTTCTATGGTAGTCCTCTATCCTGCAATTACAGCATTAGCATTGAGCTTTTCAGACATGATAACAGATTCTAATTTTATCCCATCTGGTTCATTGTGAGGATTTTTATTTTTAATGCCTGGAGGTGGCTTTTCCTTAATCATTTCTTCACATATAAGATTGCTAGTAGGAGCTTAAAAGGCTTTTCTTCCTGCAAAAATCAACTGCTGGTTTCTTCGCCATCAGGACAAAATATCACTAGTTTTCTGGATAAATTATCTAGAAGGCAATCATTAGGAAGCTCATGCCAAGCTAAGGAGGTTGTTAGTTTTTGATGCCTTTTCCTAAATTATGTCACTACAAAGTTGCCCTCTAGTTGATCTCTACAAGGCTATCTTATTGAAAAGAAAGATTACAGAAAGCTTCTTCAGTCATTTACCAAAATGAAAAAAAAAAATTTGTTCTAAGTCCTCAGATATTCATGTGAACATATGACTGCTAGCACTGTCATGTGTGTGCGCATGAAAGAAAACAAATGGGACCAACTGACATGTGGGAATAACAGGAAATAAAGAAATGTTGAGAAATAAAATCCCAGGTACCCCTCTTCAGCATCTTTAAATCCCTTTGAGACTTACATTTTATCTTTGTTTCTATGTTGGCAATGGTATGATCGACAGTACACTTGATTTTGACTAAGATATTCAAATAAAATGAAGTGGATTTGTGCTCTTTATGTTGATACACCATCACCCAAGTAGTAATAAAAGATGGGAAATTCATTACCTTCTAAAAATTTCTCACACCTGCCCTTTCTGAATGTATAGTTTTTGGAGACTGCCGTAGAGTCTTCGGCTATAGTGAACTTGCCAGGTCTATAAACTTCATAGGATGTTCACTATTAAAAATATATATTTTTAAGGCTAAGGAATGAGATCATGTCTGCTGCTGCATATATATGCCTTATCTGCAGAGAGACATAATCCTTGAGCATTCTTTTTGAAAGGTGAGTTCTCATATGCTTTAAATGAAACAAGCTCATTCTTTCTCTCCAAATGTCAAAATTAGAAAGGGAATCATTTCCATCCGCTTTGTCAATTTTAACAAAACGGCAAGTAATTTTGTATCTGCACATTCAAGGGATACAGTCTTGATTTTGCCTTGCTCTGGCCTTACTTTTGATACAGAGATATTCTTCATTTGTATGGACTTTAGGCAGTGACAACAATATAAAAATATGTACGTACCAGCTGTTACAAGCCCTGTGTGCTTGCATGTTTTTAAAATACAGGTATAGTAATTTTCCCGTTTGCCACATGTCTTTTTGTAATAGATGCATCATATATATATATAGTTGTACTTAACCAGTTTGGACATCATTGTGCCACTCTGTTACCTAAATTGTCTGCTAAAGCTTTAACATATACTTCAGGTTATGATTGCATTTTTTTTTCTAATAAACACATTTCAGATCATGCTTGCTTCATAGGAAGAAACACAGTAAAATTAAGAATATCCCTGTATACCCATCAAGCAGTTGGTCACTGCTTGATCTAGATGTTACAATTCATTCAAAGCAAATTTCTGTTCATCTAGATAATCAGATATTTTTGAAGAGCCTTCTCCATTTCAGATAGCTGGTATGTTAAAAATATTTTAGATTGTTATTCAGTTGTTATATCCTCTTTGGGAGTTTGAAATGTATGACAGAAATTACTGCAATTTTTTTTTATGTTTTCTATGGATTCTTAAACAGTCTGAGTTTTTCCCTGCTTCTCATTAATTAACCTGAAGATACAAAAACAATATTGCAATGTTTCTTATCTGTTCTTATCTATTCTTATCTTGGATAGAGTTCCAGCATAGCTCTAATAACTCCATCGGCTACTGTGGTTTCATTGTATGTGTTTGTTCACCTTGAATATGAAGTGATTAATGGAAAGCTTTGATCATCCTTTTTTGACAAGATAGTGCACCTCATTGCAAATTTCTGCCTTTTCATATGTATTTCCCAATGTGTATTTTTTAGAATAATTTGAACTGATCTTAATAATGAATTTCTGTTAACTTTATGACACTTAGGCTCCTGTAGATGGCTATCCATTTATTTTTATTTCTTTTTTTCTCTCTCCCACTCTTTTTTTTTTTTTTTTTAACATATTTGAATTTTGGTATATAAAACCTCATACAGAAATTACTCTTTTTTTTTTAAATTTTAATTTTAATTTTTAGTATTGAATAGAAATGTTTAAAAATAGTGGACAAAATAATATATACACTTTTGTGCCATACATTACTGCCAGTATACCTGTTATACAGTTATATACCTATTCTACCAACTCTAGCTTAATGCGAAATTATGTTCTCTATGCTATCATCTAAAAGTGTGTATTTAAGATGATTGTTCATCAAATACACGCATGCAATTTTTAAAATCAAATTTTACCTTTTATTTTTTCAACTACATTTGAGCCTGGCATGTCTTGCTGTGTTTCTCCACTAATTTTGATTATTCAGTGTAGTATCTTTCTAAACAGAAGATTAAATTATTTAGTATATCTAATAACATATGTTAGTAAACACCATAGTCTGTATTATGAAGATTATATCCATCCTCCAGATTGATCACTGCAATTTATCTTTACACATTTTAGGACAATTTAACCAAATCTCTATTCACGTGACAGTGCTCTTATCAGAGGAAATATGGATTTTCTTTTTCTTTCAAATAATGGTCTATAAGGCACCATATCAGCTGTTTATTGAAGTTCAGAAATATTACATGTACTGTCTTTTCTTTGCCATTAATTATTTTACAGCCTTTCTTTACACTTCCTTCCTCTTCAAAGTTTATATCCAGTATAGACTATCTTCTGCATGACAGTTAATGAGCATGTTTCTTTAATGAAACTTTTCAATTCTGAGAACAGGTGGTCAGACATTTATTCCACTGATACAAGGAAAATTCTGTCTTGACTAGAAAATAAATCTCTTGTATATAAAAGACAATACCTGCCATCACAAATTGAATGGAAAATGTTCTGAGTATGTGACTTCAACAGAGGCTGTACAGCCAAATTATATCATGTGTATAACTATTTTGTTTAGCGTTTTACTTTTTTATTGGCAGCTGCTAAATAAAAGCCATTTCAATTACTTTTTTTTTTTTTTTTTTTTTTTGCCAATTGAGTGGTTAGCTGTAAGTCCAGTTTCTAAATAGCATCTGCCACTTTTTATGCACCTATAAAATATTTAAAAATAAGGTGAACCACTTCTGGCAAGCTTGTTACTTGAAACCCCAAGGGAATTCAAGAGTCTATAGCAAGCTTTATTATCTCTTTGCCAGTGCAGCACATCTAGCAATATGAGACTATCTGCTGTGTTAATATCAAGCAGCGGGAGAGAAACGGATGACCCTTTTCACCTGATAGAGCTTCCTGCCCTGACTTTGCCTTAGCAGGTGCTAAAGATTTCCTGATTAAACAAAATTCCAAGCAATTACAGTTGAGATACAGAAGGACACCTCGTCATGCTGTCACACTTTCTGTGATGGATCAAAACATGACAGATTATGTATGGGCTGGAATATCAATTTCAGAAGGAGGTAGGTCATTTGAAATCTGAACTGCACAAGGCCAGTCATTCACTAGCATGCTGCTACTTAAAAGACAGAAATGAGAATGACCAAACCCTTTGATCGTTTACTGTTGCGAAAACGGGTGAGGCAGATACTTGCAGTGGGGGAAGAAAATGATGCATCAGGAAGCACAGAAGTACAAAGCATCATATGCTTTCTGTCACAGCAGCAGGTGTTTGGGCTGACTAGAGAATGATAAAGATTCCCCTCTCAGGCAGGCAAAATGAACCTAGGTAATGTGTCTCTAAAACAGTGCATTCAGCATTATCAGGGTGGTGCCCACTGAGAAAAGTTCTTAGATGTAACAGCACAGTAAGGAAATGGTTTGATTTAATAAACTGTTTATTTCTGTTTGGAAAGAGCACAGGCCTGGTGCTCAGCTGGAGTAAACAGGCATGGCTTCATTGAACCAGGGTTTAGGGATTTATCAATGCTCTAGATACTTATGTGCTTTTATAATATATCTCTGTTCTTTTTGCTTTTCCAGCTTTTGCCTTCTGGTCTTTACAGTTTTGCTTGTTTCAGAACAGGTTGCCATGTCCCTTTTATCTCTAATGGGAAAGTGAGGCTGCCCCTGACAAAGATGGCAATCCCTAAGGCTTAAATAGTTATCTTCTCCTCTGTGATTCTTTCAGAGTCTTTGAACTGAGATAACTGCAGCACTGGCACAGAAAGCAGGTTGCATCTATCCATATATGTTAGTGTATATGACACTTGCAGGGAGATGACAGGATTTCAGATTCATTGAATACACAGCTGCCCCGAGGAGGAAAGGAAAGGGTCTGGAGACAACTAGCCTGATGTGTATCATCTGTATTGTATCCTCCATGTTATACCTTTGGAAAGCTTTGGGCCTAGATATCCCCTTGGAAACTCTTATCGTACACTGAGCTATAGACTTTATCTTTTGGCTGATAGGAATATGGCAAATTAGTTTTTAAGCCTTGCATATGAAATAAAATCTAAAGTTCTCTCATTTAGTCTTACAGTCAATAGAGGAAAGGGAAAAAATCATTTAAGGTCAAAAAGCTGAAGATTCTTATTTATTTTTCTAATATACTCTGAGGTACACTATAAAGGCATTGAAAGCACTGGTTAGGGGCTTAGGGTGCGCATTCATTTCTCTCCTGTGTTCTTTCTAATGTACCTCTTTACAGGAAAAAACTCAGCATTGAAGTCATTATGACACTTCACTGTAGACAAGGGAAGTGATTCTGAGGTTTATTAACCCCTTGAGTAACCTAATGGCATATAGCATGTCCTGTATGAAATGGACATTTTAAAATGAGAAAGCTGTGGCTTTTCCTTGAGAAACACTCTATTTCACTATCATCTTTGTGTGGATAGGTTCACGATCATGATAACTTACATATGTGTACGTATGGGGATAACACTCAGCAATTTATTTAGTGCAATTTTTTTTTTTTTTTTTATAGTGGTATACACTGAAAAATCATATAGTCAGCAGCTATGTCATTCCTTTGTGTATGGGTGCACACATACAAGAAGGGGACAAAAAGAAGAGATAGTTCAAGATGCCATCAGAATAAGAATTTTGTTGCCTATTGAGAAAATATGAAGCAGTAATGAGTAAATACCCAAGTGTGTTTGTGTCTGCTATTTATATGAATGCTTTGTTTTGTTGTGTTTATGCTTTGAGGAAAAGAAAGAAAGGAAAGGAGTGAGAAAAGAAGAAGGCTACTTGGAAAAGTGAGGTTGTGCTTGTATAATCAGTGAATGTGCAGATGTTATAGTTATGAGGTACACCAGAGAGGTTGGCTATGTAGTTATTACACCAAAGCAGAAAAGATAGGATGCTTACCTGTATCCTGGGTTCACTTATGAAACTCCAGCAGAGTGGTACAGCATGTTGGTACAATTCAAGATGAGTGATGATTGGTGAATATTCATATTCTTTTATGGGCCAGTGCTCGGTGATGTTACTGGAGGCATGTGGTCGTGAGGTGCAGTTCCATCCTATGTTCCATCAGTCCCATGTAGACCATCACCAGGTGTTACACATGATCTGACAGTAATACTGGAACCCTTTGATTACATTTCATTCTTTCTGGTGATCCTGAAGGCTCACAGACTCACGGGGAGTAATACAGATGTTTTACAGGTACCAGGAGGGGAAGGTCTGCTCTCCAGGGCAAGATACAGGCCGTATTTCTGTCCTGGGTCAACACTTCTGCTTGTACTGGGGCACGTCCTGGCTGCCTGTACCACACCTTCTGGACAGATGTCTGCGGCTGCATGATTATATCAAGCACCAAAGGAGGTGTCCTGATCTGCCATAGGGACATGATGGGGGTCCCTTTAGCAATGAAAATCGGAGTGTTGACCACAATATCAGTAGGCCATGTACCTATTACTGGAGGGACTACTGAGCCTCCCACCTCCAATAATCTCCCCCAAGGTGCAAGTAGGTCATACCATTTGGGTCCTACCTGCACCTTCCAAGGCCATTTCGTTCTATGGGTGCCTGGATCTAAATTCTCAGGGGCAGGGAGCAGAAGATTATTTTCTTTACCAATCTGGGGTCTTACCTGATGATCAGTGCCCGTAGTTTGGATCCTAAGCAGGGTAGCCCATGTTTTCTGCAACATTATTAGGGCACTGGGTCTGCTGTCTCAGGGTCTTTCATTCAGGTCCTGCAAAGTTTTATGGAGTCTTTTTGTCCACCCCTGCGGGGACTGGAAGTCTGTCTTCAGGGCAGCCCTAAGAATACCGTTACAATCTTCGATGAGGCCTGCCCCTGTTGGATTATGTGGCAGGTGGAATCACCATTGGATGTTATTTTCTTCCACCCAGCGCTGTATCATTGCACCTGTAAAATGAATCCCTTGGTCGCTCTCAATGACTAGAGGTGTCCTGTAGGCAGACATCAGTTTAGTGAGTGCCTTGATGGTATATGCCTGCTTTGCTTTCAGTACTGGATAGGCCTGCAGTAGCCCACTTTCAGTGTTGATGCAGGTCAGGGCGTATCTTGCCCCCTCAGATCGAGCAAGGGGATCAGTGTAATCGACCTGCCATTGCTGGAGAGGATTGTTTCCTCTAGCAAGATGGGCTGTTGTTTCGAGTGACAATCTTGGTCTCATTTTGGAGCAAGCGTCGAAATCCTGGCATGCCTGGATGATATCATGTAGTTGTATGGGCAATCACCATGCTTTACCAGCTGCCCACATTGTCTTTTGTCCAGCATGCCATAGCTTCTGATGTAACTAATTGGCGATGTTCTCAGATGGTGAATTCTCAATCCATTGAACTTGGGCCAGCGTATCGGCTTCATCGTTTCCCAGTGACTGTAGGGGCTGATGACCAGAAACATGGTAGACACATATGGACCTGTGTTTGACTGTATTCCATATGTCTAACCACATGTCTTTGCCTCAGATCAGTTAGGCATGGATAGTCAATTCCTGGGTGGCCCACTGTGAAATCCAAAGAGTGAGTCCCTGATACACAGCCCAACTATCTGTGTAGATGTTCAGGATACCATCACCAGGTTCCTTGGTTATAACCATCCACACGGCTCGCAGTTCTGCCCATTGCCTGCTCTGACCATCCCCCTCAAACCAGTTTATCTCATTGTAGACTCTTATGTTAGTAATCCAGCGTGGTTTTGGCAGGCAAATAGGCCCATGTTTCGCATGGCCTCTTAATATTGCCTGCACTGCCTGGATACTAATATATCTCTATCGAAGACTGAACTTTCCCAGGGTTGTCTGGAGACCGTGTCAGACCCCATAGAATATCTATGCCCAAGATGTATTCCTGGACTGGGGCAATAGACACCTTATACTCCCAGGGTGGGAGACACCCAGCCCCCAATTTCAACCATGTTTGGCTAATAGGAATAGTTCTTCTCCCCCAAAACTACCAATCATCACTCTCTCTCCATCAAATTTTTTTGGATCTCCATAGATAATTGATGTTTCTGCTCCAGTATCGACAAGTGCCATAAATCTCTGGACATTTTTCTGGGATCAGAATACTGTCAACTCTACATAGGGCCTCCAGTCCCTTCTGGAGGCCCTAGGGGGATTAACATCCCTTGTCACACCATGAATTGAGCCAAAGTCAAGTCTTTTGATTCAGGTGGCTTGTGCATTGTAGCCTGAGACAGATGAGGGGGCTTCTTTTTTCTATTGGGAACAATGAAATCCTCCAAGTTCATGTCGTCGTTGGTATTCTTTCTATAACTCTTACCCTTGGTTTCTTTGGGAAATTTTGGAATTTCTGATTGATTCTATGAAAACAGCTGAAGGAGGATGTGACTGGGCTCATGGTCAATTTTTGCAAATTGGACCTCAGCCCAAATGAGATCATTAAACATTTTTTTCTGCAAGATCCTTACAGGCCCCGACTGAGGATTCCACACAGGTGGCCTCTTGGTTTTAACTACTGCTCTTCTGCTTCTTCTACTACTCAAATATTGCGCCTAGTGCGCAGATGCTCTGTCTCCCCCAAATCAGCTACTAACTGGGCAGCCTGTTGAATCACAGCCTCCAAGGCCACCAGGGGGTCTAATATGGAAACTATGGTCCCATATAGGTGAGAAGGGGCTTGCTGTAAGATTAAATCTCACATACCTGCCAAAAACTTTACCATATCTGGACTTTCAAACAAGTCTTCCTATATCGCTTCTCTTACGCCCAGTTGAAGAATATAATTTTTAAGGTCCTCCATGGAGGACCATAATCCTATGTTTAATGGAATATCTGATTTATTCGGCCAAACCATGTGGCATGCTGCCATTAATCAGTCTACTATTTAATGGTTCTCATTGTTATACTGAACAGCAGCATACAGTCTCTGCCTGATGGCAGGGTGTACTGTCATCATGGCCAATTTTGATATTTCTCGCCCATTAACCATGATGCTTTCCACCCCTGAATCCCATATTCTAAGTAACCACGTGGGTACACTCTCTTTCGGCCTCTGCCAAAATCACTGCACCTTTTCCATTAGTTCTGTTGGTGTATATGGCCTAGCTGTTACGTATAAATGCGTTTGGGCAGGGGCCATTAGTCAGGGGGCACCCCTGCTGGTCTATTTTGTACTTTCTTTGTCTTTTGGGCTATAATAGGATAGAATTCCAAAGAATCCGCCATAAGTGGAACCTCTAAATCTGACTTAAGAGTTTTTGTTTTCCTGTTCAACCAGGTCTGTTACTTCAGAGGTGTGGTTATTATCTACTGAAATATTGCGGACCCAACCTATCAGGGAATGTAAAACTGGTCTTTTCCCTGTTAATACATTAAGTTTCTGTTCCAGTTTTTCAATACAGTCTTTTAATAGCTGATTTTCACTTTCCAAGGTGTCAGCTCTTATCTCAGCTTGATTTAAGGCATTTAACAGTGGCCATGCCACTGTGGAGGCAGCTAACTGCCTTTTTTTTTGTAGTTAGGATGTCTCTGTCTAATCCTTGAAAGTATTCTGTCATGCGGAACGGGAAAATATTCCCCATAGTACAGGGGGACCCCATTTCTCAACTATGGTTGCTAATTGGTAATAAGGAGAACCCAGAAACCCTGGGATCTGACCAGGGACCATTTTATCTAAGGGGATGATATTCTCCCCTCTGACCCATTTATAGAAATTCCACAGAAAGGACATGATACAAAGTATTTTTGGCCTGGCTGGCTTGCCAAATTTCAATCAATGAATGTACAGATTGCCTTCACCTGTGCTCCCTTGGCTGACTCATTGCTCACCTCAGGTGATGAATCAGAGGTTCAGGCCATGATTCAGCAGTTCCATACAGTGCTGCATGCCTATAGTTTACCTCTCCTCATCAGAAAAAAACATGTAAAGAATATTTGTAGGGTTATTTTTATGTGTGCATGCACATAAAATGTACTTTACAAGTTTTATAAAACATTTCTAAATGTTTCTAAAACATCTAAATTTATGTTTGTAAAATATCCTATGTATATACCTCTTTTTTTTCTCCTTTTGAGATCTAAATGCTCAAGTTTAAAAAAAAAAAAAACAACTCATAGCAAATATGATTTTAAACACTTATGAGATTATATTCTTCCTTTACTTGTATATAATCAAAACATGATTTTTTTTTTTTTAATTTTTTTTTTTTTTTTTTACTGCCATGGAATAAAGAGCACCCATCTCTTACAGTAATGAAATTTATCCTTTTTTGTAAATGACTTTGATATCAAGGAATGTGAATCACACTTGTTTTATAAGCATTGAATCCCATCCTTTTCAAAATCCTTGCAAATCCACTAAGAAAATTTTCTTATTGAACACTACATGAAGAAATCTACATTTTGGGGAGGACTGTCAGTTTACTGAAGAAACTGAATGCACTATAGACTTGTGACATTATGCTACTGCAGGATTCTCTTTGAGACCTATCCAATAAGGCCAGGTTGGACGGGGCCCTCGGCAGCCTGGTCTAGTATTAGATATGGAGGTTAGCGGCCCTGCCTGTGGCAGTAGGTTGGATCTTGATGATCCTTGAAGTCCCTTCCAACCCAAGTAATTCTATGATTCTATGATAAGTGTGCTCAGTAAATACTGCTGTTTGTGCATTTTTATGTTTGAGATTAAAAATCTTGAAAATTGTTTTATATGCTTTCTACAAGTATCTGAGACGCTTCTCTAATTTTTTTTTTTTCCAAGAGACATCTGGAAGACATGTGAAGCTTATTCAGGTCTTTGAAATTATTCACAGAAGCTAGTTATACTTTTCTTTTACAGAGATACAGGAAATCATAGAATCTCCCCCCTTTCTTATTTTGATTGCTTTTTTTCTTTTATTATTGTTCCCCTGTTGCAGAGTTTTTTTGAACTGCTATGAAATATAAAGCTATTTTTATCACAAAAGAATATGCATAATGATATTAAACATATTTCAATTTATTATTCTTTTCTGGGATAAAGTCCAATTATAATTGTTAAAGTATACCTTAGATGATATTATTCTTCCATGGAACTTTCAAGGTATGTTTTATGATAAAATCTCATTTCAACATTTTATCTTGAATTTTTCTGATTTAAACACTCCTTAAAATAGATACACTACTATCAGTCATTGCTATGTAGCTACCATATATATTTATGTTAGGCTGTCTTTTCCATTTCTAATAATCTTTTCTGTTCAATGAACACTCACTTTTTTATGAAAATAGACTCTAGGTTCTCTTCATTGTCTCTGGTTAAAACTGCAGCCATGGTCCTGCCTACTGACTCAAGGTGGGGCCACTGAAAGGCAGGACTCAGCCTTCTGGCCACATACATCAGCACTGGCATCAGAGCTCCACGAGAGGGGAAAGTGCTCTTCCCCTTGTTCAGCAGGTGGCAGGAGAGCCTTTCTTCACTTGGTCATAATGAAGTAATTACTGCAGTAATACCTCAAGCTTCCTTTAGGCTAAACAATAATACCCTGATTATTTTTTATTTCATCTGAATTCCTTGGTGCATTTTATAGCATACATTAATTGTGCTGTCCATTTTTGAGAAGTAAATGGACAAATGAGATGGATGTTGTACATGGTAACTGTGTAGCTAAATCACCTTGTTTTGAAAATAGTTGTCTTCCAATCTTTTTGTTTGAATAATCATATGGCACGCATACTTTCTATATCACTCATCTTCAAAAAACAGATAATCTCCACTTGTCAGTCTCTAACTATAGAACTTAAGACTTGTTCAAAATACTTCCAGGTAAAAAATGGATCTTATTTTTGTTGGCTGGGATTGCTTTTCCTATTACAGCTAACAATTTTTCTAACTAATCTAACTGGATCTAACTGGAGATACCTCAGCTTTTTACTTCATACATTAATTTTGTCAGGCAGTTTTACAATCTTGCCTTAGACATCTTCCAGTCTCAGCCTCCATCCTCTCATAACTGGAGACAGTTACATGCAGAAGTAGTAAGAAACTGATGGAGTAGCAGCTCAAAAGTGCCATGATGGACACAGTGATATTTGGCTGTAAGTGGGTTAGAAGGCAATCAAGTCAGATAAGAAGTGGTGTAAAGACTGCAAAAGATAATAATTAAGAAGAATTCTTCTTTTAGCAAAGTAGATTTACTTGAGACATGTCCTAGGACAGATAGGGTTAATGTTGCTCAGGCAGCCACTTGTGATTAACTGTTAGAAGAATAATCTTCATTTTCCAAAACTCATCTAAGTTTTTGAGTCATTTTGGTTGAAACATAAATAGAGAATTTTTAGCAAGCTCGTTCTGAATGGTTTTGTTCGTTTGTTCTCCCCATGTGCTAAGTATTCCTCTTTTATTCACAGATTTATTTTCTTGTATATTCATGCAAAAAGAACATAGGTTTCCCACTGCTTTCTGTGTTTTGTCTTGTTCTTTTGTCATGCTGGAGTGCTTGATTTACGTTATACATTCTCTGCCACATATTAAAAGCTGCTCTGAGCAAATGTTGTTCACTGTCACAGTAATAACTAAGCCAACCAATATTAAACCTAGGATGTAACAGGTGTAAAATCAATCACTGTCCTTAATGAAATGTAGCAATATCTTCCTGTTTCATTTGTTGTAGGAAAAAGGTCTGGAAGGTCAGTCCTATCCTCTTTCAGATTCATGACTGTGTAGTGAAAAAATTACTAGGAATTTGTTATTCTCTTCTACAGAGACAGCACAGAACCTTTTTCTGGGATATGACACCATCCTTAGGAGCTTCTCATGTATGCAGGTTGTTTCAAATATATTCTTCTTTTTAAGAACTGTCCTCCTTCCTCCAGAGCATCTGTCACCATCTAATGATGGAGGCAGGTTGTCACCCACACCTTATTTTTGTTTTGCTTTCTTCACACTCACTTTTTTTTCTGAAGAGTTCTATGAGGATCTATTGACAACTCTCCTTGACAGTCTGGAGTTTGAGAGGGGTCTATGTCGGGGCCCATCCTGTTTAGTATCTTTACTATCTGGATGAGGGGATTGAGTATAGCCCTCAGTAAGTTTGCAGATGACACCAAATTGGGAGGAAGTGCCTAGCCTTAGGGGTAGGAAACCCTTTTAGAGGGTTCTGGAAAGGCTGGATTGCTGGGCTGAGGCCAGTGGAATGAAGTTCAACAAGACCCAGTGCACTTTGGTGGCAACAAACCCATGCAATGCTACAGGCATGGGGCAGAGTAGCTGGAAGATTGTACAGAGGAAAGGGACCTGGGAGTGTTGGCCAGTGTTTGGATGATCATGAGCCAGCAGTGTGCCAGGTGGCCAAGAAGGCCAATGGTATCTTGGCTTGTATCAGAAATAGCACAGCCAGCAGGAGCAGGAAGGTGATCATCCACCTGTACTTCACCCTAGTGAGGCCACTCAGTTCTGGGCCTTTTACTGCAAGACAGTCACTTAGGCCCTGGAGCACGTCAAGAGAAAGGCAACAGTTCTGTGAGGGTACTGGAGCACAAGTGCTATAAGGAGCAGTTGAGGGAACTGGGATTGTTTTGTCTGGAAAAGAGGAGGCTCAAGGGAGACATTATTGCCCTCTCCAGCTACCTAAAAGGAGGTTGTAGTGAGGTGAGCGTCAACTTCTCCCAGGTAACACTGATAGGATGAAAAGGAATAGCTTTAAGTTGAGCTGTGGAGGGCTCTGTTTGGATATTAGGAAAAACTTCTTCTATTAATGAGTGCTCAGGCATTGGAATGGGCTGCCCAGAGAGGTGTTTGAGTCACTGTCCCTGGAGGTGTTCAAGAAACATGTAGATGTGGTACTAAGAAACAGAGTTCAGTGGGCAAAATTGGTGGTATGTGGACAGTTGGATTAGAGGTCTTCTCCAACGTTAATGATTCTATGATTTCATGATTCTGCAGGGGTTTCTTGTTCCCTGTTATGTTCCAGTAAGTGCTGTGGATCGTCCACACCCATCTGTCACTATTGTTACTGTGTGCGTGTGAATTATCTGTACTGAAAATACAAATGCTGTGGCAGTACATCAAGAACGAAGGCACTGCTGCAGTATATGTAGCTATCCCTTGGTTTCTCTTCTGCAGTGAAGATGCCATGTCTGAGGACACTGAAGAAGAATTGTAGGTTCAAAACAGTTTTCAATTATTTCACAATATCACAGTATGAGTTTATTAAATCGTGTGTCTATTTGTTTCATGTTGCTTTTTAGTTGTTTTTTTTGGTTTTGTTTTTTTTTTTGTCACCTTCATAAAATTCCTGTCTTCCTTGCCTGCCATATACATGGCGTAGTGTCTGAAACACTCTAAAGATGAGTCAAAGTGGTTGCTCTATATTTCTCTCTTTGTATCTCCTGCCTAAGTAATAACTAATGCATTGGCCTATTTCTTGCTTGCAGAATTTCTCTTCATAATTTTTAAGTGTTTTTGTCTTAAAAAACAAAACAAAACAAAAACTTAGCAAGTTAAAACTAGAAAAATTTCTTTGTATATGGTTTGTTATTTGATTTTTGTAAATGTAAGATTATTTTTCACTATTTTATTAAAACTGCAGAAATTCATATATATAAAAGACTTAACTACTGGAACCAGAATTTCAGAACAATATTTAATTAAAAATGTAGACCTTAATTATTCCTCTACTTTTATCAGAGTTTAGCATTTAAACTACTTTAGTGATCCAGAAAGGTTTCCAGTAGCAGTAGAAGCCATGTCTCTACTGAAATTACAGATGGAAAATTACCTAAGCAGAATATGCATCATCTGCCACAGTTTTTGTGGTCATAGCTGTAGATTTAAATTATTTTTGTAGGGTTGCTGGTGGTTTGTGGGGGTTTTCTTTGTTAGTTAATTTGTTTTTCAAAATGTGAAAGTGTTATATGAACTTCTATGATAAGGATAAAAAAAAAAAAAAAAAAATCCTTTATATTTAAGAATAAATAGATCTGATTTAGTATTCCAGAACTAATTTCTGGAAATTTCTGAAATGCTAGAAGAAGTGGCTAAGGCATAAAGAAGGATAAGCTGGTCTATAAGTCCTTAATTTACCACTAAGCTTGATAGATTATTTTAGTGTTTCAGTCAGTTAGCTGCAACTAATAATGGAAAAGAAAGTCTATTAGGAAGACAAGAAAACCCACAGTGCTTTGTTTTTTGTGGTAGGCTCTTGGCAAGTGCTTGACAATAGATGAAGTGACAGCTGCCAGTTCATTTTATTGCTCTTTGCTTTACTATTCTACACAGCTAGCTGGAAATATTCTGACTGTTGTTACTTTGCTGACAGGTGTATTTCTCACATCCCTGAGCCCTGCATCCCTAAACCTCTAGGTGGGGATTGGGGCGGTAAACATCCCTCCCCCCCACTGCAAGGGCAGTGTCTGAGACAGCCTCATGAGACTGGATGTGTACAAGTCTATGGGGCCGGATGGCGTGCATCCCAGGGTTCTGAAGGAGCTGGCCGAGGTGGTTGCCAAGCTGCTCTTCATCATATTTGAAGTCGTGGCTATCAGGTGAGGTCCCGAATGACTGGAGGAAGGGTCACATCACTCCCATTTACAAGAAACGGAGCAAGGAGGACCCCGGGAACTACAGGCCAGTGAGTCTCACCTCTGTGCCTGGGAAGATCATGTGACAGCATTGGTGGAAAAGGGAAAGGCGACTGATGTCATTTGCCTGAACTTGAGCAAGGCCTTTGACATGGTCCCGCACCACATCCTTATCTCCAAATTGGAGACATGTGGAATTGATGGGCGGACCACTCGATAGATAAGAAACTGGTTAAAAGGTGGAAGACAGAGGATGGTCATCAATGGTTCTATGTCCAGGTGGAGGCCAGTAACAAGCGGTGTCGCCCAGGGGTCTGTCTTGGGACCTGTGCTCTTTAGCATCTTTATCGATGACATTGATGACAGAATTGAGTGCACGTTCAGCAAGTTTGCTGATGACACCAAGCTGAGCAGCGTGGTTGACATGGTGGAAGGAAGGGATGCCATTCAGAGGGACCTCAACAGACTTGAAAGGTGGGCCCGCGTGAATCTGATAAAGTTCAACACAGCAAAGAGCAAGGTTTTGCACTTGGGCTGGAGGAATCCCAGGCATCCATACAGACTGGAAGGAGCAGTCCTTGAGAGCAGCCCTGCAGAGAAGTACCTGGGGGTCCTGATGGAGGAAAAAACACGAGCCAGCAATGTGCCCTTGCAACTCAGAAAGCAAATTTTATCCTGGGCTCCATCAGAAGAGAGGTGGCCAGATCTGTGTCCAGATCTGGAGCCCCCAGTACAAGAAAGACAGAGAGCTCTTGGAGAGGGTCCAGAGAAGAGCCATGAAGATGATCAGGGGATGGAGCACCTCCCCTACAAAGACAGGGAGATGGGCTTGTTCAGGCTGGAGAAAAGAAGGCTGTGGGGTGACCTCATTGCAGCCTTTCAGTGCCTAAAGGGAGCCTACAAATAGAAGGGGAATCAACTCTTTGAAAGGGTTGATAACTGCAGGACAAGGAAATGGTTTTAAGTTTAGGGAGGAAAGATTTAGGTTGGATGTCAGGGGGAAGTTCTTTACAGAGAGGGTGGTGAGGTGCTGGAACAGGCTGCCCAGAGAGGTTGTGGATGCCCTGTCCCTGGAGGTGTTCAAGGCCAGATTGGATGGGGGGCCTTGGGCAGCCTGGTTTAAAAGTATTAAATGTGGAGGTTGGTGGCCCTACATGTGTCAGGGGGTTGGAGATTCATGATCCCTGAGGTCCCTTCCAACCCTGGCCATTCTGCGATTCTGTGAGCTCTGAACAGATTTTACTATTATCCTTCTGGAGCCTTTAGCTATGTGTTAAGGGTTACTTTTTATCCTGCGTGCATAAAATTTCTCCACTCTCTTCTCCTTTATCCATACTTGAATGTCCCTGTTATAATGTTGAAAAGGTATTAAGTTTCTGTTATTCTGGGGTTGTCCTGTTGTCCTACTGCATAGTTGCCTAAAAAGTACAGCCTCCGTTCTTTCTGTTTTTCTTTCCTCTCCCACCAAAATAAGAATGCTTTGAGCACAGCTATTAGTATCATCCAATGTTTGGTTCCTGAAGTCAACACAAAAATTGATTGAATTTGTGAATGTGGATCAATTACAATGCTAAACAATTTTGCTAACATTAATATCCAATTAATTGAGAATATTCTTTCAGTGCTCATGATTCACTCTGTTAGAAAAGGGAAATAGTCCCTAGTGACTAGCTGGAATTAGTCACAGCAGTTAGAAGCAGTACTAAGGATTAGCAAAGGTGAAGTATTTAAAGCATTCAATTGGTTCCTCTGTACAATATTGAAGCCTCTCATAAAATTATTAATAATGGAAAAAATATGTAAAAAAAAAAAAAAAAAAGATACTTCTATGTATATGGAAAGCAACGAAAAAGATTGCCAAGAAAAAGAAAATCTTTCTAGAAGGAAGTAAGGTAACCAAAATGGAAAATAAAACAGCAAAGAACTGGACCAGAATTAGAATCTTGCTGAGATTAAATATTACTTTTAGTGATGCACATATATTTGAATAAACTTAGGTGATTTGATTCTACAAGACAGAGTGTTTAGTAATTTGTGTACAGTTTCTTGTATAACTCTGATATAAAGCAGGCTCTAATGTCGTAAGTACATAACATTTTCATGAATTGTGAGTGGTGACATTTTCAAAAAACACGGCAAAATTCATCCAGATACAGGTAAATTTGCTTATAGTCTTTCAAAAACTAAACTATTTTCAGGCTGCTGCCATACCAATATCTTCAGTGCAAGGAGAAAGAGATAGGACTTCCCTTTAATTGTTTCAGTAACTGCTCAAAAATGTACTACAATCTTTATGTGATATGGTATAAACTTATTAGCTAACCCTCATAATGGGCTGGAAAGAGATTTTTTTTTTCATATTTGTTCCCAAAAACTTGGAATGTGCAGGTAGTTTGAGGTCTTCTTTCTATTGCTCTGAAGCCTAGATTGAAAAAGTAAGGATGAAACACACTGTATGTGTATGGAACATAAGTGAAACATTCACATATTTCTACTGTTTCTGTAAGTATGGAAGATGGGGAGTTTTATTGGATGTAAACCAGATATCACTTTTTCTAGTAACTGATTGTCTAACTTGAAGTGTATCAGAATGTTTCATTTGAATAGTGTTGCACAATTAGTAGTTAGCAATCTCATGAACAGTAGTAGACTACTTTGAATTTTAATACTGCGGAGCTGTGAAGGATGTCCCTCTTGCTACTTTTGTGTCTTTATTCCAGCGATCTTGCCTGGCAGGTTACACAGTGTATCCTTGTTGCATATCTTAAGTGCTATGTGACTTGGATTCCTTTGTATCTTCCCTATTGTTAATTAAACTAAAAATAACATCTCAGATTCATAGCAGCTTGCAGTTTTAATATCCAACTTTTCTTCTTCTCTGTCCCTATTCAGAGCAACTCAAAGCCCTGAGGAAAAATAAACAATCACAGCCTTTGTAGGAATTATTTTTATTTGGAAATTGTCAGAACACAAAATACTGCCTGTGCTGTTATAATGATCCATGCAGGAGGAAGCAGATCTTGGCTCCAGGGAAGACCGACCTATTTAACAGAAAGATTGGCTTGCCCAAGGAAGCCATTTTTTAAGCAGATTGAGGCTGCTGTGATCTGCAGGGATTTGTGTGTTTGAACTAATAAGTTTTCACCATACTCATGATCCTTTCCCGCAGACTGTTTAGTTTTAATTCCAGTAAAATCAAGGAAAGTCCCCCAACAGTATCTGTTGTTGACCTGCTGGTTCTGTGGCCCCAGGTAGCCAAACACTTCAAACTACTCATTTTAAAATATATTGCTGATAGCTTGGATGTGAGGAGAAAACTTAAAACTTTTGAGGCTTGAGAGACAAAAGGAGAACAGTAAAGATGAAACAGCAGATAGAATTTTTCATTCTATTTAGAGTTGCTGAGTAATTGCAACCTAGCCAAATCTGTGTAATGAAAGTAATTTGTCTCTACAGCAGACAGCTGCTGTCTTCATGCTCCTATGGTGGTGCCATTTGTGTCACAAATGTCCAGTTATGGTGTTCTTGGGCTCCACTAAATTTACTTTGAATATCAGTGAATATACTGCATTTCCATACTAGACAATCTAGACTATATTATCTTTCCTTCCTCTTGAACAGACAGGAACTTTAAAGACACAAACAAAAACAGGAATATGGTCTTCTGGTAGCAAACAAAAACAGTGATTAATAAAATATTTCTCATCAGGCAACCCCTTGAAATTATGTACATTATTTCTGTTTCCTAGCTGATATACAGTCCTACCATGATGAGTCCTAAATTATTTCATTGAACTTTCCACACCCTCTGTTCAATCTTAAAAAATTAATTACCAATTCCTCATTCTGTCCACTAGTGAAAACCTACATAAATTACATGAAAATGCTCCTGAAGTTTTTACTTTTTTTTTAGAAGTCTGTTGTTATAAAATGCTCTAAGAAAATTAGTGTGTTTAAGTAATGATATGGCTTCTTTCCATAGTGAGTATAAAGAAATGCTAAAAAGTACTTGTTTAAAAACAACAACAACAAAAATTTATTTTAAAATTTCATGCCTACGCTGTGAAGAAAAAAATTTTCTGTGTATATGAGTTCACTTAGAAATGTTAATAGTTTTCTGACCCAACGAATAGGTAGCGTACAGTGTATTAGATGTCAAACTGGAAAAAAAAAAAAAAAACAACAGTGGTGTATATTTTTCAGTTTTCCTGTCTCCAGTGGACTGTTTCCTATTTGTGTCATAAAAATAAATGATTACCAATCTTGCAGCTGTATTTTGTAACAATCTATGAGAGCTGCTCCAAAAGTAATGCTTCCTATTTTATTGTGTTGGACCATGTTGTCAGAAGTTTATAGAGGCAAAGAAAAGCCATGCTTGCAATCAAAGCAAAACATAGAATTCATTCACTATTTCCCATTGACAGGCAGATGCTCAGTCATTTTCAGGAAAGCAGGGTTCATTGCACATAACAGTTTATTTGTAAGACAAATGTCATTAGCCCGAATGTTCCCCACCTCCTTTATTTTCTGAGCATGACATCACAAAGTATGGGACATCCCTTTGGTCAGGTGGGCCAACTATCCTGTCCGTGTTCCCTGGAGCAGGAAATTCCTTGGCTGTATGCAGCACTGTTCTGCAACAACTACAACATCAGTGTGTGATCAAAACTACTCTCATCAAAAACCCAAACACAGCATCACGAAAGCTACTGTGAAGAAAATTAGATCTATGCCAGCCAAAATCATGTCAATGCATATGTTAAAGGGTGAATTAAAGTTATTGTGAACTTTGAGACAGAATTTGCTCAAGTTCAGCTTCAGGAACAGAATGCAAGTGAAGTATGATAAGGTCCCAAGAAGTTCTTTATATGTTAACAAGAGAAGGCCTTTGTAAGCCTAAATTTTATTTTCTCTGTCCTATGGGGCAGGCTGAACTGCAGCTGAACTGGAGGGATGGAGAATAGCTGATCTGAGAATACTGCTAAAATATATTTGCTTCCTTATGGCAAAGACCAACATAATTCAGACCATGAGAAAGACTGGATGATTAGCTGTTGCCACCTTACATTGCAGGTACATACTGGAGGCTTCAAATCTTGCCTTAGTGAAAATGCTGCTACAAACCTTTGTGGTTGTTTGTTTGTTTGTTTTTTTTCTGTTCTACATGGGATGTATGAGGCATGACATTCATAATTAATATTATACTCTGAAATTAACTTAGGACCTTCTACACATATGTAAGTTAGTCATTAAAAAGGCACAGGCATTGGAAGGGAAATAGCTCTTCTCAGGGAGCACTGTGATCCTTGAAAGAGGGATACATGGAAAGTATCATGGTGTCTGATTCCTCCAGTTCTTCTGCCATATTTTCTTAAGTATTGCTTATCATTACTCTTACATTCCTTATTTGGTATTATATTGTATTAGTGTTTGAAAACAGGAAAGGAATTATGCCTACAAACTTGTTTTACAAATGCCAGTGATGAATGACAATATTGTCAATATTTAGTATATTGGTTTTAATAGTGTATGGGACTGCCCTTCTTTCTCATGCTGAGTGGAGCTCTAGTCTTAGTGCAGCAACAGAAATCTGACCTTTTTTTGACAGACTTGGGGCTTCATTTGCATATAGTATAAGTGAGAATTTCTGATGAGCTGGTTGGATGTTCATGAGCCCAAGTGTAACTTAGAAATAAATACAAGGCAGTTCAATGTGATGTGATCTACTATTGGGGGTGAACAGAAGATCCTTTATCTCTTTGTAAGGTAGAAAGGGAAACTCAATCTTGAAGTAAAAAACACAACTGGTTACTAAAATTACACTGCTCTAACACATTTGAGTATGTCATTAAAAGAACATAGTGGTATCTTTTACATAGTGTAGCAGTGTGCCTTCTTTTTGAGCAGCTCATAACCTTATAAGTAATTTATATTACAACATTTCTTAATCTAAAGAAAAAATATCTATGACATTTCCAAGGTATATTATTTCAAATTATTTCAAATAATTATTTGGTTTTTACATAATTTTGAAGGCTTGAAGATTTTTCGCTTCTAAATAAATAGAACATATGTACATTAAGCAACTTTTCCCTTTATAAATTTAAAATAATAATTTTAATATCATCCCAGCTGAAACTAAGACAGTTATCTGTATCTGCCTCTGTTAAGAAAAGTGAACATTACATAAGAGCTTTAACTATCTTTTTTTCTACTACAACATATCTCATATGAATAAATATCAGGATTAGATGGATTTTAAATACGTCTTCAAAATATGCATGAAATGTACATATGCACTCAGATATGGGCTCTGCTTTTTGCTTCTCATCCAACCTCCATCTTTGATATCCTCCAGTCACTTTACCTTTCTGCCATATGTCACCTCCTAGGTAGTCTCTAACTTGACTTTCCTATAGATGTTCAAAGAAAGATTGCTCTGGGTTTCTGCTAACAGAGGGGAGAATGGGACTGACTAATAAGTTTTGATCATGACCAAAACTGCAGTACTTACGTGGGCATTGTATAGGATTTGACAGTGCTGAAATATATTGGAACATTGTGAGCAAAAAGGACAGAGGTTAAAACATGAATTCAGTGTTTATGAGCTCTGAAAGATCCCTCCAGGCACTTTCACCAGCTTAAACAAAGAAACATCACTATATATGATATCGAAAGAGGCACTGTTAGAGTTTATTTAGTGCTTTTCAGTAATCCGTTTTATGGCACTGAAAATTAAAAATAGCCATTATAAAGAGGCTTTAAAGAACAAAATTCCAATAATTCCAGTAGAAACATGTCCAGGCTGATGTCAGAAATGTAAATATATTTATCTATATTTATTCTTGTCTGCATTAAGGAATAAAATAATGCACAAGAAAGTACTTGCCTGTATCTTCAATTGCTTCAGTTGCTGAAATCACTAGCAGTGCTAGTGGAGGAAGGAGGAAAATAATAGATGTCTAAAGGGGATTGAACTATGAAAATTGGCTGAAAATAATGAGATACACAAATAATAGTTTTAAGTCAAAATAATGAATAATTCAAAACTTTTGGTAACTGATACATGTAAGATACTATCCTTTTGAGTTATTCCTAATAATATATACAAGTTTCTGTCTTTGTTGGGACCACTGCAAGGATTTCCTTCCTAGGTGAGTGAACTGAAATGACCAAGATCATCGTGTAAACAACTTGCTCAAGCCAGTGTAAGAATTATTTTTTGTTCCAAGCCAATACAAAGTTAAAAATTTGTATAAGGATGTATATATATATATGATAGTTTTTTGGGGTTTTTTTGAATGATTTTTTTTTTCTAAATTACATTGTAACAATTTCTTTTCTATTAAGTTTTCTCTCAGTTGATTTGAAAATGAGTTGGTGTTCTGGTTTAAACAATTTTTCTCTGAATAAATGCAATGTGATAATATATTTACCTAAAGACTAATCAGAGAAAGGAGACAATACAAAATAGGAATCTTTCTGATATTTTAATGATACAAGTAAAATCACTGTGCTGCATACTATGTTATTTTTGAAGTAGGTTGCTCCAAATGTAATGCCTCATATATAATTCCATGGAAATTACAGCAGTCACAAAGAGCACAATAAGACTATTTGATAGAGAAAATTCTCAGCTACAAGCACCAGTTTTCAACATTAGCTATACATTTTTGTCAATGATGAACATGAGCTTGCATGCCATGCTTATAAAAATCTGCATGGCTGTCCGAAACGTTACTTGTCTTTCATGATCATCATTGCTCAAATGCATCACCTACCACCTCACTGGCGGGTTTTGAATAGCACCAGGGAAGGATTCTCCACAGCTTCTCTGGGCACCCTCTTCCATGGCTCTGTCACTTTCAAAATAAATAATTAAAAAGCTTTCAGATGGAACTTCTGGTTTCTTCTAGTTTGTGCCTACTGCACCTTGTCCTTGGCAACACCTAAAATAGTCTGGCCCTATCCACTTGACCTCTGCCTTTTGGATATTTTCACGGATTGATAAAAAGCCCTCTCAGATTTCTCTTTTCTGGACTAAGCAGTCCCAGGTGTCTCAGCCTTTCCTCTCAAGAGAAATGCTCCTTCAGGCTCTTCATCATCTTTGTAACACTTCACTGGATTCTCTCCAGCAGTTCCTGTCTTTCTTGAACTGGAGAGCTAAGTGGACACAAGACTCCAGATGTGACCTCCACAGGGCAGAGTAGAGGAGGAAATCACCTCTTTTGATCTGCTGGCCATGCTCTTTTTAATGCACCCAGGATTCTGCTGGCCTTCATGTCCACAGAAGCACACTGCTGGAATATGGTCAACCTGTTGTCCACCTTCTCTGCAGAGTTCCTCTCCAGTAGGCCAGCCCCTAACTTTACAGATGCATGAA
This sequence comes from Lagopus muta, assembly GCF_023343835.1. NCBI lineage: Eukaryota > Metazoa > Chordata > Aves > Galliformes > Phasianidae > Lagopus > Lagopus muta. Next base: position 94,220,906 of record NC_064433.1, read on the forward strand.
GTTGGTATAAGACTCTCCACTTGCTCTTGTGGAACTTCATAAGGTTCTTCTCTACCTAACTCTCCGGCTTGTCCCAGTCTCGCTGAATGTCAGCACAATTTTCTGGTGTGTCAGTCACTCCTCCCAACTTTGTATCATCCAGAAACTTGTTGAGGGTGTGCTCTATTTCTTCATTCATGTCATTGATGAAGATGTAGGATAGCAGTGTTTGGCTCATAACTGGATGATAAGTTCTTTTGACTGTGACTCTTCTCCATATTTAGCAACTTCTGCTTGTACTGTTATGTACGGAGGCTGGAAAGTAATCATCATCTTTTTTCAACACCACCTATTTATAACAGCTAGCTATTTGTTTATTTGTTTTTGGAGTCTGCTATACTGGCAAATTGAAACACTGCCCTTTGTATTGGGAAAGTGATGAAGACATCTTTATTTCAGAACATCTCTTTTGTAGAGCTTATTGTGAGTCCCACATAGTGCCTGTCATGAGCATGCTTCATAGAGAGGCAAAATGGTGTCCAAAAGAAAACAAGCTTCTAATGTGGGGTGAAAAAACAGTAGAGAGTGTGTCCATTATGCCAATTTACTGTCACATTAAGAGTACAGTTTCTATTTGCATCCCATAGTCCCCAACAAGGGCTTTAACTGAACACATTCACGAAGTTGATAATAGATGATGTTTGGCTGCCAGAGCAGTAAGTCTAATGTGAATTAACAATTAAAGAAACAAAGAAAAAAAAACACACAATGACAACAAAACAATTTTTTTAGACTTCAGTCTTCCCCTTAAATATCACCAGGATGGTCTTGTTTGAATTATTTATTTCTTGTTGAAACTGTGTCTTTTATTGTGTTATAGAACATTGCCATTTAATTGCAGAATTGAGCAGACAGAGAAAACCTTTTACATAGGGTCCAGAAACTTTCCTGGCTAAAATCAAAGTGCTGAGACAAACTGTTGTAATTCAGTATAAAATCAGTACAAAATAACATTTTAACTTGAAAGTACAAGGTAGGTTATTCAATTAGTTTAGCTCATCTAACTTGTAGATGTAGGCAAGCTTATCTATGTATTAAACTCAGCGTTTCTGTGCTCTTTGTCTGTGTCTCAAGGGTGATGTGATGGTGATTCAAAGCAAACCACATAATTCTGTAACTTTGTCTTTAGACAAGTAAAACAAATACCTATTATTTCATTCACTTCATGAATAGCACCACAACCTTGTATTTTCTAATAGCATCTCATTTATTAGGAAATAACACTAGAATGTATCAAATAAATAACTGTTGTTAGCAGTTTATTAACAGAATAAAAAAGTTATTGCAGTTGTATATGAAGTATTTAGAATTTACTTTTTTGTATGTGTCCTTTCTTTCTTTCTTTCTTTCTTTCTTTCTTTCTTTCTTTCTTTCTTTCTTTCTTTCTTTCTTTCTTTCTTTCTTTCTTTCTTTCTTTCTTTCTCTCTCTCTCTCTCTCTCTCTCTCTCTCTCTCTCTCTCTCTCTCTCTCTCTCTCTCTCTCTCTCTCTCTCTCTCTCTTTCTCTCTTTCTCTCTTTCTTTCCTTCTTTCCTTCTTTCCTTCTTTCCTTCTTTCCTTCTTTCCTGTTTTTCTTTTCTTACTTTTTTTTCACCTTCCCTTCCCTTCCCATTTGTTTTGTTTTATTCCTTGAAATGGATTTATCCTCAGGAAGAAAAGAGGATCAGTTCTTCTTTGAAGTAGAAATAATCAAATATTCTTGTCTCTGAGAAGAACGTAAAACAAGCTTTTTCCTGCAGTAGCTATCTTTCTGAAAATTTTTGGGAAGGTGCTACTGGTAGTTCAAATTGAAGAAATAGTTTTCCATTTAGAGTTTATATATTAATATTTTTTCTTCTTCCCAAGGAGATTTTATGGAAATTTTATGGAAAATCATTTAATTAAAAGTATTGTGATGTTCTTTTGCCACTTCATTGTTCTAAATTAATTTTCAATTTGCTTTTGTTTCTACTCTGAAAGCTTTCTTTTTGTAGTTTTCACAGAGGGAGGGAACTTCTCTAAAAAGCTTTGAAAATGGACATACGTATTTGATCTGTCATTTACAAAGCAAGATGTGAGACTCTTCTGAGAAAATAAAATGGAGGCAAATTGATGAATATCTTAAAAATCTGTGGTACAGTTTGAGAATTATTATAATATTTATATTTTTAATTGCAAATTAACAGAGGTTTAACAGAGTGTTCGCTGGCACTTCAGTTTTCTAAAAGATTTTTCAGGAAGCTATTTGTCACTAGACTGAGTAATGACAGCGCAGACCTATTTGTCACTAGGAGTGTCAAATAATATCCACCACTAGAGACTTCTTGGTTGTATTTCTTTTGTAAATCACAGAAACAAGAAGGCATATTTGAAATTCCCTGCAGAGTGAACAAAATACTTTCTATATTTTTTTTTAAAATATATTATACTATGTTAGTTTTATGTAATACGTACATATGATTGCAAATAAGAAATGCTTGAGACATTTTCCTTCACAGTTGGCATAAGTATGCTCAAAAATCTATTGAGGATGATCTTTCTGAACGTTAGTTGAAGCACTTTGTAGCCAGAGGAATAAAACTCCTATTGCTCTGAAAAATAATCTGAATGAGAGAAGTAATATTGCAGTATCTGCAGTATACAAATTCTTGAAAAGAAACTTTACAGTAGAGCCAGCATTAAGTCTTAAAGCAGCAATTCCTGACTGTGGATTTTTAAAATTATCCCATCCTCTGTATAAAGCTCTTCAGTATGTTTTATTTAACTTGAATTTCTCTTCATATTTTTTAATTAATGCAATGGAATTTTGTTTGTTAATATTTAAAACATTTCTATGCATACAAACAAGACTGTTATGGAATAGCATTTTGTATTTAATGGATCTTGAATACATGAAATTATTATATAATGTGATTTTCTGTAATTATGACAATAACACTAAATTGCATTACTGGTCATATCCTACTGAAAATATTTACACATTCTTGCTAGGATACTTTCTTCCATATCATTTTCTGTAGGTTGCCTTACTGGACTAAAACATCTTCAACATGTAAAATACACTGAATTGCTTCTGGAGTGTGCTTTGGATTTATCTATTTATTTTTGATAAATATATTTTGCAGCATTTAAAGCTAATGGAAAATCAAATAAATTAGTGTCAACGGTTTATGGGCTGGTCCGGCCCAGTTCCGTGACCAGCAGGGCGGAGGGATCTGCGGATCCGCGCCTCTGGGAAAGGGGAAGCAGGGGACCCCAAAATACTTGAAAACAACAGCACTGATCTGAGGTGAAACAAATGATTTTACTAAAATATAGTATTAGTAAAATACAATGAGAGAGAGAGAGAGAGTCTGTTTGAATTGTATAGACCTCACCACAATGCTGGGGTGAGAAGTGCAGTCCAGTTGAGTGACTGAAGTACAGACGGCGAAGCGCAGGCGGCGAAGCGCAGGCGGCGAAGCGCAGATAGCGAAGCGCAGACAGCGAAGAGCAGGCGAAGAAGAAGGATCAGGTGACCTTGCTTGGAGTTATATCCCCTTGCTGACCGCAAAGTCTCCTGGGGAAAAGTAGTTCTTCTCCGACGGACGAACATTCGGCAGATATCAAACCCCACCCCCAATGCATTACATGATGTTATGGTGTGGAATACTGATGACCAAAAATCATAAAACCATGACAATTAGTATTGAAAACAAAGACCATTTGTAAATCCACACTGAATGAGAAGTATATTTGTCTTGGTGTGATGCACTGCTTTATTTCTTCATTACATTTTTGGTTGGTGTTTAAACACTTGCACTAAACGCTTTCTAAGTAGTCTTTCATCAAAAAATTGTAACTGCTCATCTGATACTGGGAATAAAGTAATGAGCAAGCTGTAGGAGGAAAACTAGAAATCTGAAATACAATATAAGCTGTCAATAATTTTTCCATTCATTACAAATAACAAAGTCACGATTGCATATTCAGTATGTCAGAAATTGGATGTTAAGTAGCAGTAGTAGAGTTTCCCTGTTGTTCCTTGAATCTATTAGAAATACGTAAAGAAAAGAACTAATTAAAAAAATCAGTGCCTTTTCTCTAACACTGACTTATGAGATCATTAATACTTCTTCCTCTAAAATATTCATAATTATCTATTAGACTTCTTGCAGACAGGGAGATTATCATAATACGTCTAGTTCTTCTTATTAGTTGGTAGCTTTCATCAGTATTGCAGATTAGTCCATTACTTTGAGCTATAGCCACGTGAATATAAATCACCAATGCAAATGCTAAACAAAAGTAAATTCTCTGTGAAAAAGGCAGTGGTGGTCGCTTTACTTTCATTATTTCTTCCTTCTTTTTCATTATTTGAAGAACTTTTGAAACCTGAAAATGCAATTTCTATTGCTATTGATTTTTGTCCTTTCCCATTTAGAAACCACTGAGATACATGGGGATCTATGCAGGTACCTTTCTATGTGGTGAACTAAGAATATGCTTTTATTTTTTCAATATGTTGCTTCTGCTCCTTGGGACTCTTTCTGTGTCTGTCTGTGTAGTTTATCTACAAAATTGTATTAGTTTATACAAATCTTTAATGAAGTCCATCACTTCAGCAGATACACTGCCAATATTATGTAGTCTTCCTTACTGAACATAGTATATAATATGTGCAAGATCACTGTATATGCAATGAAATTACCATTAGGTGAGACAGAATTTCAAATTCTTGATCCAAAAATTACCTTCCACCTAAAAATATTGTTTTTTGTTAGGAGTCAGAAATTGTTATACTTTTAAACTGCGTGTATTGTCCAAACAAAACATTCAGCAACACTTCCAATTGCCTGAACGGTTATTTCTGAATATGTAAATATCAGTGAACAAATATTTTTCACTTTTCATCTGTTGAGCTTGTTGTTGAACTCCATGGACTGAAAAAAATTCGTAGAGTGGAGAGGTTTGGAAGGGACTTCAAAGATTGCCTAGTTCCAACACTTGGAACTGACGTAGGCAGTGATGTCACACGTTGGGTCAGGTTGCCCAGGGCCCCATCCAGCTTGGCCTTGAATGCATCCAGGGATGGGACATCCACAGCTTCTCTGGGCAGCCTGTTCTGTTGTCTCATCACCATCTGAATAAGGAATTTCCCCCTAACATATAATCTAAGCCTCCTTTCTTTCAGTTTAAAATTGTTACTCGCTTTCCTATCACCATCAGACCATGTAAAAAGTCAGTCTCCATGCTTTTTTTTTTGGCTCTTTTTAAATACTGAAATGTCACAATGAGGTCTTCCCGGAGTCTTTTCTTGTCTGAAGTGAACAAACCCAGCCACCTCAACCTTTCTACATAAGAGAGGAACTCCAGACCTCTGACCATCTTTGTGGACCTCTTGTGGACCTGCTTCAATAGTTCCAAGTCTTCCTTGTTCTGGAGGCCTCAGACTTGAATGAGTGCTCCATGTAGGACCTCAGAAGGGTAGAGCAGAAGGGGACAGTCACTTCCCTCATCCTGATGGCCACTCCTCTTTTGGTGCAGCCGAGAATACAATTGGCCTTCTAGGTTGCAAAAGCACACTGCTGGGTCATGTCAAGTTTCAGTTGTATCAACTGCACCAGTATTTTGAGACACTGTTTTCCAGGCATATCTCATTCACTAGAATCAGTATGTTTAATTATAAGGAGAAAGTTAATAAAGTCATGTCATGAAATAGGAAAGACTGTGGTCAAAACCAGGAAGAAATGAAATGGTGGGATATCTTACCTCTGTGAAATATTTTAAAATAAAATAAATAAGAAAACTTTCATGAGAGTATGGATAGCAAGCAATCTTACAGAGGAAGACTGGGAGGTAAAAAAGGAAAATGCAGAGATGAAAATAAAAAAAAAAAATCAAAACTATTTTTTTCACCTTTAAGGCAGTTTGCTATTGTTGTGGTTTAACCAGCTCAGCACCACACAGGCTTTTACTCACTCACATCTAGTGGGATAAAAGAGAGAACTGGAAACCAAATAAAAAAACGTGAGCAGAGACAAACCTTATTTGCTGATACAGAAAAGGAAAATGGAAATAAAAAAAAATTCAGTGATAACAATGCACACATACACACAATGCAATTACTTGCCACTTGTTGATTAGTGCCCAGAGAGCAGCATAACTGCCTGCGGACTGGCATACTTCCAATAGCATAAGATCTCACCACCTAATGAGTAATGCTCAGCACCCTTGAGAAGCAGCTGCCCCCTGCCAACTCACATCTTTATGATCTTCTGCATGATGACACGTGATCTATCCTAGATCTTCTCTGCCTCCTGCTGCTGCATCATAAACGCAGAGATGTTTCCTCACTGAGCAGCCTGACCCAGCCCTGGGCATGCTCCGTTCTCTCAAAAACAACCAAACCATTGATGTGCTAATAACACTACCTCTGCTGCCAGTTGTTCTGCTTCCATCACTGCAGCCACTCATCTAGCATTTGCCACCATCCATAGGGGTAGAGCAGTGACTGGATTTCTCATTCAGTAGTATCTAAAGCCAGTTGACTTTCACTTCTGCAAATTGGCTGAATACACAGGATTCATAGCAGTTTCTGCAACTTGTTATATAGAGCTCCATACAACAACCTTTAACCTCTAATGCTTCCTCACAATGTGACAGGACCCATAAGTGAACAAGGCACATTTGTTTTCATTCTCTGGTAGCTTGTTATACTGTGAGGCCACTTCATCATGCATCACTTTCTCCTCCGGTGATATTCTGAAGTCTTTGCATTTGGGCCAGTCCATTATCACTTCTGAGATTCCTGGATAGCTGGAATTCCCCACTCAAGCCCATTGTGTGACCAGTGAGACCCACTTACTCCACGTCCCATCAGCTGCATGATGCGTAAAGGGGACCCTCCATTGAATATCCAGCAAAGTCAGTCAGGGTACCAAGAGGAGATGTGCTTCAGTACCAGCCACTTCTGAAGCAGTTCAAACCTTTTCATTTGCTGCCAATATCTCCTTTATAATTGGAGTGTGGTAGGCTTCATATCCTCTGCATGTAGTTTCTATTTAATGAAAGTGTGATTTCTAGATTGAATTTAAACAGAGAATGAAATTGTGAAATATTTACTTTATTCCAAGATCTGCTGTATTCACTGCAGTCCTCGTATCTCCTCACTCGTACAGAAGGAAGTGAAGTGGTCAGAAACCTTTGCACTAGGGTTTGACTCCTTTTTGTTTATTTGTTTTCCCAACTACCATGTACATGAGTAGCACCCTTTTCAAAAAACAGCAAAGTTATATGTTCAACGTTGTCAAAAGGAAAGAAATAGATATGCTAAGAGCAAAGATTTGGGGAGGGTTATGAAGCTGAGTCTAATATGACAGGTAACTGGTAGTGTAATATGATGTTGCCCTAGGAATTTCCTGTGAGGAAAGTAACTGCCAGACTAACAAAACTCACAGCAGCAATGACTTAGAAAATCACTGTGGAGTAGGAGAAAGAGATGGTGGTTAACAGCAAAAGGAGCAGGATAAGGTCATGACTGATATTCTAAATTTTTTTATTGAAAACTGCAATGTTATAGATTATTTGAGATCACCAATTTCTCAAAAAAATGAAAATCGCAGATGAATATTATTTGCAGACATAGATATCAAATACAACGCTGCAAGTGAGAAAGCAGTTATTTCAAAACATTTAGTCTCGTAATATATATTCCACAGCAGAGATATGAAATGCTGTTGGTGTTAGATGCTGTTTTCTTTGTTTTATTATTTTGTAGAATTTAATGAGGATAGTAATGAACTTGGCCTATTTCAGTCTACTCGTGCAATCAGGGAGAAAAATTTATGCTAGCTGAAAAAGACATATACTCTGAAAACCATCCATCTACAAAGACGAGTGTTGCATTGCCCACTACAGATGAGCTATGCTGAAATTCCTTGTTTAATCACCTTTAAAAGGATAAACTGGTTTGAATAGAATAAGAAATTCCATACAAATAATCTGCATTTGGTTTCACTGGCACTGTCATTGTTTCAAGACTACAAAACCACTTAAACGCCACATGGACCTTTGTCAGCCTGGTTGGCTTTTGCTCATTAAGAACAGAGACTGATTTCTCTTGGACGTTTCATTCCATTCTGGTTCTTTTAGAGAGTTGGTGCTTCTGGATGCATTACTGCTATTTTTCCCCTCTTTATTTTGTTTTAAATCTGTGATCAGACACAGCCTAAATGTACTTTTCCAGTTGGCAACAATGGGAATAAACTGACCAAGTGAATTGAACTCTGTATCTCTCAGTTAAAAAAATAATAAAAAAATATTTTAAAAAGCCTTGAATCACAGCAGCACAGTTTAGCACTTCATTGGTTAGAATGCCTCACTGTTTTAAGGACTCTGTTTTAAAAAAACAATAGTTGGCAACATGATCAGATTTGCATGTGAGCAGTAGAGGCTGTGCTCCAGCACACAAAGATGTGCCCATTTGTTCAGTATTCTTGTAGCAAAGCAGGGACATGTTGCTTACTACTCTTAGATTCAAGCTCTGTCCTCCCATGGACAGAAGTGCTCTGGTGTAACCACAGAATCATAGAATCACAAGGTTGGAAAGGACCTACAAGATCATCTAACCCAACCATCCTCCCATTACCATTACTACCACAAGCCACTAAACCATATCTTGTAGCTCCTCATCCAGACAGCTCTTGAACACTGCCAGGGACGGCAACTCATCCACCTCCCTGGGCAGTCATTCCAGTGCCTGATCACTCTCTGAGAGAAAAAGTTTTTCCTCATGTCCAACCTAAACCTCCTCAGGTACAACTTGAGCCATTTCCCCAAGTTCTGTTCTTTGCCTGGGAGAAGAGGCCAGACCCTTTTACACCACAACCTCCCTTCAGGAAGTTGTAGAGTGCAATGAGGTCTCCCCTGAGCCTTCTCTTCTCCAGACTAAACAATCCCAACTCCCTCAGCTGCTCCTCATGAGATTTGTGCTCCAGACTCCTCACCAGTTTCGTTGCCCTTTTCTAGACACTTCTTTTCCAGGGCCTCAATGTCTTTCCTGTAGTGAGGGGACCAAAACTGAACACAGTACTCGAGGTGCAGCCTCACAAATGCTGAGTGCAGGGGTATGATTACCTCCTGCTGGCCACAATGTTTCTAACTCAGGCCAGGAATGGCACTGGCCCTCTTGGCCACCTGAACACACTGTCGGCTCATGTTCAGCCGAGCATCAGCCAACACCCCCATGTCCCTTGCCTCTTTACACTCATCAAGCCACTCATCCCCAAGCCTCTAGGACTGCATGGGACTATTGTGGCAAAAGTGCAGGACCCAGCACTTGGCCTTGTTGAACCTCATCCCACTCACCTCAGCCCAGTGATCCAGCTTATGTAGGTCCCTCCGAAGGGCCTTCCTACCCTCAGTCAGATCAACACCACGTCCCAACTTGGTGTCATCTGCAAACTTACTGAGGATACACTCAATCCCCTCATCTAGGTCACCAATAAAGGTAAGTTTCTTTACATTTAACACCCACCTCAAATTCATTATACCGGCCATACTGACCATACTGATTCATATACTGACTTAAACTGACCAGTATGCTTTCATTGACTTGCATAGCACTGTATTTCCCTTAGACTGGCTGAAAGTCTAGAATTGCAGTATCTTGACTGTGTGGGTTCTAACTGCTGAAAATTAAAGTTTAATATGTATTCATATACAACCTTGGAATCTCAGGCTCTTTTTTTAATTGTGCTATAAGCTACGATAACTCTAATTGTCATGCAGAGAAATGTATCAAATAGCTACTCAGGCAGCATGCAGTTTGGAATTTATTAGCTGCTGTTATGATTCTAATTTACTGGCATGGTCTCATTTCACTGAAAGTATAATTGCCATTATTGAATAATCATTTTGATAGGTTATTCCGTTTTCTGCCTGGTTTATCTTCTGGTCTTATTTTAAATGTCTCATTTTCCTCTTTCAGTGTTACAATCTCAATCTGAATTCTCTCTGATTCATTTTCAGTGTTTTCCAGTCTTTGTTTAATGGCACAATCATTGCTTGATAACATCAGTATGTCTTCTGCAATACTGTCAAATCGACTGGTATGACGATACTTGAGTACACCAATTTCCCTTCTGAGATCCTGCTGTTGAGTCATTTTGATTTTATCTTCTGCCTTTTTTGTTTTGTTTTGTTTTGTCCCATACAATATGAGTTTTTAAAAGGTAACTGATTTGAATATAAAAGTTCAGTTTCTTGTAGAAATATTCTATGCACTGAATTTCTTCAACTTCTGCTAAGATATGTATGTGAAAATGATAGGTAATTTTTTTCAAAAGTTACAGTCATGGGACACTGAAGGTACTTAAAAGACAAATTTTGTCTATCATAATTAACTTGAAAGTGCATCTGCCCTCTGTAATTACATTATGCTTACTGTATTTAAATACTTTCCTTATTGACATTTTCAAAAGGAAATGGAAATAACTTAAGAGATTGAAAAGAATCTGTTTTTTATTTTGTAAGTTACATTATGTTTACTTCCACAGTACCTATTGTGCCTTCTTATGTATTTGTGAGGGACTAGACGATGCATATGTGCCTGCATGGGAGCAAACATGCATGCACATGTGCACACAGACATACTTGTAATAGCAACAACATCCCAAAGAGGGAAATGGATAATAATCAAATAGATATATAGACTTTCATTTGAGTCTTTGGAGAGAATCTTTAACATAATTGCTTAGAAATACTTACCTTTTTTTTTGGCTGGTTTGTTTCCTCTCACTTGTCCTTCTTGTATTGTAAACCTCTGGCTCTTTTTATTCCATATCTTTACTTACTAGTATTTTTGAAATAGGATTCAAAGAGTTTGTGGTTGTTGTTGTTTGTTTGTTTGTTAATTTCAGATGGAATTTTACCACCATTATATCTAGAAAATTGCTGGCATTTAGCAGTCAAGATTCACGGATAATGAACAGCACTTCTCATGACCAGGTCTGATATGTTTAATAAAAATAAAAAAAAAAACAAAAACACAGGTATGAAATGCTAGGAATTTGGGGGTTATAATCTGGAGAGGAAATGGAGAATAAAATTGAAAATAGACAGTAGGCTCCTACCTAATACATAAAAATGGTTAAGGATCTATAAGCCTTAGTTTTGTGTTTTTTTTCTTCTATTGTAAGTATGGTCCTGTTACCTTGGCTCTTCAGGCATTTCTGCCTGGTTTGGTTGTTAGGCATGTCTCTTCAGAAAATGCCAGATTGAGATTGGGGTCAAAACAACAAAAGGATGGTTTGTGAATATGTAAGGAAATAAATAGTATCATAATCATAATTCCAAAGTTTTTATTACTCTCCTAAAAAAGAGTTGTTTAAAAAATTTTAAAACTCGTGTCCATTATTCCTTTAGAGTACCTGAGAGATATTGCAACCACATTTTTTTTTTTTATGATGACGCTTCTTTCTATTGACTTGTTGGAAGTCCTGTTTTCACTGTGCCACTGTTCTCTTCATTCTGTGGAGATGATGATTAATTTAGTCATTCAAATATCATTGCAGTTCGTCATCTATGTTTTTTTTTTTTTTCTTGAGGTATGTATCTGATGTAAATCACTGTTGTATTGAATGACATATTATTTTTGTGCTGTATTTTGATTGTGAATATTCTTCATTGTTCTTAAGGAAGCAAAATTGGAGCGACATAAAAAATTAATTCACTGTATGAATGAGAAAAAGAGAATTTTAAAAGCCCTGTTTTAAACTGTCAGTACCGCACCTCTTCTCACTTACATGGTTAGGAGGATAAAGAACTGTAGGCCTTTTTTCATTCAAAAATTCATATCGCCTATAAAAGTATATATGCATAATACACTGATTCTTTGTATGCTGTTCAAGTCAAGGGCTGTGCAGAAAGTAGCAGTATAGACACTGGCATCCACTCAAATAAAAAGGCCCACTGATAAAAGATAGTCCTTCATCTCTTGCAGTATTCCTACTTGCCCTCCTAACATTATATACAACAAATGTTTGAAAGCAGCAAATCACTTGTCTGCTAAAATCTTATTGACTTTGCCAACATATAACTTATATTGGGGTGGATTATATGTGTTTATGTTGAAAACATTTCTCACTGTTCTGTGTATCTCGTTTCCTATCAACTTTTACTACCACCTGATATGGTAACATAAGCTTAGTATCTCCTGCCAATAACCTAGCCACCTAGATTCCTTCAGTAATACTAAACAAAACCTGTAGACAATTATATAGGTCCTTGGAGTAAGCACACAAAAGCTGAACTGGCTATGCACAGATATGAAATGCTAACATTCAAATAATCTCTAACTGGAAACAACCTTTTTTAAATTCTATCTCTAAGAAATGCATTAGGACAGTTCTAGACTCTTCTGAAGAGGCGCTTTAGAATTTAGTATTAAAAATAGTCATTTAAGTTGAATCTGAATATTTTCCTAATTCAAATTCTCAGCCTAAATGTACTTTTGAAGTATAAGACTGAGATACAAGACCTAAATCCTAGTCATTTGGAAAGGCAGCCTTTACTGTGATTATAAGATGAATAAAAATATCAGATTAATAGGAAAAGATTCCTGGCCATATCCAAAGTACATCTGCTTGGTATAAAGCATCATAGTGTAGAGATATTTTAAGCCCAGGTTGATACGTGTGGTTGTGCCAGGACAAGTTCTCCTACAGGGTCTATTTGACTGCAATCTGGGGATCTGTGAACTCTGCTTTGTGTTCAGTGTACCTTCAGTTCTGAATTTGAAACTTTATTTTACCTCCTCCTCTTTTCAAAATAACTTTTCTCCTCCTTTTCACATCAGTGTTACTAATGGGGGACGGCAGCTGTCACAAGATCTGGTAGCTACAAGATTCTTTTGTCAATGGGAATATTTTCCTGCTGAGTTTGACAGCCAGACTGAAATATTTTTATACCATCTTTATGAGCACTGTAATATTTCTCATCATAAACTAGATAAGTCCATTTAAACTGTTAGCTCACTTAATTGATTCATCTCTTATTTTTCATTGTGACTTTACAACTTGAGAATTTACACTTTTATTGGACAGCTTTTAACTAGCTCTTATTAAAAGGTGTCTATCAAGAGGATGCACAACGTTGCACTAAATCAGTATGACATCCTTCCCGAAAACTAACATCTGACATGCTATCATAAGGACAAAGCTAGATGTAACATTATGGATGAATAGCTACAAAGGAGCTGGTAGATCAGGATTACAACAGGGACAGATACCTATATCTGAGATTAGTATGCCCTTGTTTTTTTTTGTGTTTTGTTATGCTTTGTTTTTTTTTTTTTTTTACACTTAAGGGAGAGGATGCACTTTTTTTTTCCTTCTGAATTAACGGAGTCTAGGCTGAAGTCTAGCTGCAAATGAAGTAGTTGTTTTAAATGTGTGTAACTGAATTCAGGAGTGCAATAACACATTTGTGGATTCCCTGAAAATTTATGAACTTAGGAAAACTAATGATTGGAAGAGACAGGATCTCTGGGGCCAAAAGTTAACTTGGTATTTGGAGCTGTTGACTTCTGAATTACAACAATTTTTAATGATTTTGAGTACTGTTATCTTTGGCTTTTTTAATATTAGATGATGAAGTGCCTCCAGAGAATGATTTGGTCTCCCTTCTAGTGACCTGAGCTTGCTGATCTCCAAAAACATGGAGAAGGAGAGTGTGCGATGAGGGATCTGATATTAGGGCAAGCGTGATTCTAGGACTGACTTCTGCTATATTCTTTGCTCTGTTGTTGCAGTTTAGTGGGCCAAGTTTGCAGAACTGCTCACTTATAAAGCTATAGAGAATAGCTTTAGCAGGAAGAGAGTGTGGCAGACCTGCAAATGCTGTGCTGGTGACCAAGCACACTTAGTCAAAACTCAGGTTTTTTAACAGAAAAACTTGGAACAAGTCAATACATGCTGCAGGTGAAATATTTTCCTGCTCTTATGAAAAATTGTCTTGTTCTTCTGTAACTTAGTTTTCTGATTTAATGAATCAGAAAAATCCTTGCTTGAGCAAACAAGGGAGATGCTTCTCTTGACTTTAGCTTACAAAGGAAAAGCAATTCCAGTAATGCAATAGTGTGTGCTTCCTATATCCACACAACACATCTACTTAAGGAAACATGGGAAAACATGGAGGACAATGTTCTGTTTCTTTGAAATTTGATGGAAGGGACATTATGCTTTGGAAAGAATGAATGTATAATCTGCCGATGTAACATGTCCACTTAAACACACTATTTCAGTGCAATATCACTTTGATAAGCTTAAGACACACTCCTAACACGTGGTATCATAATATATCAAAACAGGATATAGAAGGATTAATAGCATTGAGATCCTCTTAAGTAAGATGTGGTGTCAGTTTGTGTGGTTGTCTTTTACTGGTACCTGTGCATGTAGGTAGAGAAGCATATAACAGAAAACAGGACAAAGAGAAAGTTTTGTGTTGAAAGATAAGTGTGAAAGTCTCCAGAGACTCATCTGCAATGAGAACCTATGGTGCTATTGTATCCATGAGAAATGGTAAACTTAGGGCTTCAGGAGTCAGTTAAACTCTGCAAGGCCTCCTATGCTCTTTAACAGGAAGGACAGGCAATATAATTCAGACCACATCCAAGAATACAGAGGCAGATATTTGCAGATGAACTCATCAAGGTTATCTATGTATCTATTGATATAAGAAATGTCTTGAGAGACTATCTCACCAGTCAATTATGAATCTGTGTAATCTGTTGCTTCTGAATAAACATCTGGGGTTGGCCTACCAACTGTAGGTTGGTAGTTCCATCAGAGTAATCAGGAGGGGATAAGTAAATAATACCAGATAATTATTCACGTAGTGCATTAACTAACATCTTATTTATTAGATCATATTTAATTGGCAGTGGTCTGTGTGTTGTTTCAGTATCATATGAGGTAAACTGTAATTTACACGAAAAGACTACAATAAGGACTTCTGACTTAAAAACACACATTTTTATGATATATATGTAAAATCTGAGCATAGCTTTCAGAATGAAGTTTAAATTTTGGTTTTGAAGGTTCCGACTGAAGGGTATAACGTAGCTACCAGGAGAGGAATCAATATGGTCACATGCCTGTAAGGTGGTCTTAAGCAGCAACTGCTTTTAAATCTCCAAAGAATGTCTACTATGGGGGAGAAGCTTTATGGAGTGAAGTTAAAGATTGAATTTAAGTTTTGACTGGCTTGAAATAAAGGCAAAAAGTATAGAAGAAAGGCTATAATTATTGGAAGAACATAATGTGATGCTTAGACAGGATGTGAAATTCACTGAGGAACATATTGCAGCTATAATTAGAGATAGTGTTTCAGTCACTTTAAAAATGAGTCATTAGAGAATGCATTAAAAAGTAAAATTCTACATCTGTTGGGTCTCCCGGTTGGGACAGAAGCATGATACCTAAAAAGGAGATGCAAATTTTTCTTCTAAGGAACTCTGAGGTTAAATTCCAGAAGTGAAGCACAAATAAAGCTTTGGAGTTGGAAGAAGATCAAAAAACAGAAATATAGGGTGGCTTGCAATACCTTCAATATATACTTCTAGAATATATAAAAGAATACTGATAATCTTGTTTCTGCAAGGAGTTGCAATTGATTGCTGAAGTTTTAAGTGAATTCCTCTTGGCTTTCATCTTTGCCCCTAATCATATGAGTGATGAAGGTGGAAATATTTGCAGTTTGTTCTTGTAATGCACGCAAAATAAGAACAGTTGAGTGACTTATATTCTCAGTTCTTCCGTGTTCATCATCCATATAAAATGAACTGGATGGAGAACAGCTTTCAATATTTACTGTTCAACTATAATAAATCTCCAGTTAAATTTTTCTAATCATACTAGGGCTATGAGTGAGAAGCACAGATGTCAATTTTTGATTACATTGGCTTTTTGCAAATAGTTGAATTTTCTAGGGGAGGAAAAGCTTGTCAGAAGGAGGTCAGTGCATATAGCTGGCTCCATATATTTCTCAGGCTGCTTGCATGAAGGAGTACTATACAATAAAATATATCCACATGCAATTTTAATGAAGTAGTAAGTTAAAGGAAAATGAGCTACGCAATAATAAAAGAGAACTTCTGTACCTGGTCCTACAGTTTTTCTCTTTTCAGCATCTAACACTGATTATTCTCTAAATCTTATTTTAAAATAATCTGTTTTGAAAAGTGTTTTGCATCCACAGTTGTGCCACTGACTAAACTTGAGTAGAGTTGAAAAAAGATAACTCTGTATCAGAGGTCAGTACAGACAGTAACTCACGGGTTTGAAGTTTCTAATACAGCACGAGCAATATTGTCATTAATTACTGGGGAAATTATGAATGCATCACTGCTTATAGACTCCTTACATTGAACTGTTTGCTTAACTTCTAAAACTTTTTCTTGAGTGCAAACTATAAACTTGAATTGTTTTTGTGCAATTCGTTATTACAGACGACAAAAAGCAGTCTGATTAGATAATTTTGCAGCTTTTTTCCATTGGCAATGGTGTCTGAAAATAGTTATGGTGATAATTATCAACAAGAGAATAGCATTTCTGCCATGCAGAAGCTGCGTATAAGAAATGAGTCCTACTTGACAATTAAGTCTTATCAGTGCAGAAGTTCAAAGCAAACATTTTAGGGTTAGTTTGCTGTTAAACTACCATACTTATATGATGCCACTGCTACTTGCAAGTTAATTTCTGCTGAGTTCTCCTGTTTTGTCTTAGAGTGTCTTTCCAGAGCAACCTCATTTTCGGTGATGCTATACAATATAGCATTCTACCAAACTGGATATTGTTCATTTTAAGAGCTGCATGCTTGTAGGTGCAAGTATATCGTGTCGGTATTCAACGGTATTCAAGTTAAAACATCTTGCAGGCTTTAAAAAGAAACAAAAACACCTTAGAAGTAACCCAGTTCTCATAACTGCAGCATTTTTCTTTTATTAAATAGAGTTTAAAGTGATGTTAGTGACAACTTTCATAAACTGAAAGGTTTCCTGAATGTCTTCTATACAGTCTCTGATAAACTGTCACAAAGATGATATCTGGGATAAAAAAAATTTCCTCCTTGAGAGCCTCACAGAATTTTTCTCTACTGCATTTTTCGGGAGATAGATTATGTAATTTCTCTATAATAACATGGGTAAAATTAAATTTAACATACAGTTAATTTTTAAATTTTTTTCTTACAATTTCAGGATGATTCTTCTCTCTTAAGTAGTCCAAATATGAGGTATTTTCTAATGCACCGTACATAAAAGCATCTTGCTCAAGAGTAGAGCAGGTAATGCTCATACGCCACTGTGTAGAGGATGCTTGATCAGCCTTCTGTAGCTTGGTGTTGGCTGTGGCAGTGGAAGGTCAATTCCTCCAGCTGGAGACCTAGAGATAAATGCAGAATGGAATAATCATATTACAACTGTTTGGATATGCTTCAGACTAAAGGCTTTCTTGGAGAGATGGATTTTGATGCATGACTTTTTGTCAAACTGATTTATGACAAATGATTGGTGCACACTGGAGCATGAGTAACCTCAGTAATATATCTGATCATGCTCATATGTGTTGGCATTCCTTTGTTACTTGTGAACAGCAGGTGAGGCATGTCTCCTGGAAGATTTCAATATGTGAAAGCAGAATAGCAGTAGCAGAAATGCAAAACATGGAAGGGAGAGAGTTCAGGTTTAAAGCTTCTACTTTTTAAGCAAACTTGCTTTTGAGAGGTTTTCTCAGCAAGAGAAAATGAAAACTAAACTGCATTTTTTACTTTTGACAATTTGGTATCATTACTGCTGTATCCCTAAGTGTGCCATAGTAGGCACACTTAGGATACAATTAAAAGTGCTGCTCAAATTTTATGTAAATAGAAGTGTTAATTATCTTTGAATAACAAAATACCAACAAATACAGTACAATCTCAACTGCAAACAAATGTAACCCTTGGGAAATTATTTATGACTAATATATATTTAAGCCATTCAGATTCTAGAATTCTGTTGAAGATGTAGGCTCTGCAAGGAAGGATGATTTTCTTAGACAAATCACAGTTTGAATAGCAACGTTAAAGGCTAACCAAAGGGGTTATAGACACTTTTTAAATTTTAAAACTGTAGGCAAGTTCCAAAAATTCTTTTAGTTCATTTTGAAAGGAAGTGAAAGAAAATAATGATGCTTTTTTGTTTTTTTTTTGCACCTTCTCATTCTAGTGGACATGCAGCCACTGTGTTTAACACCCCCTGCCTCAGATGTCTTGAATGATATTTCAACAACGACATTCATTAAGCTTAGAAGCTTAATATCATAATATCAAATACTGTACACTAAAATTGTATATAATGTTTGCAGTTGGATACATTGTTTTTCCTCTTATGACTGTTCTTTTTGTGAAGCAATTGTTGTGTAAGAAAACTGTAACAAAAGAATATTGCACTCAAAGAGGGGCAGATCTTCTCTATTGTGTGTTCCTAATTTGTGATAACTAAGCTACTTCAGGATTTTTCCATGTTCAGTAGAAGAAAACAGATGTAAGCTGACCTCTAGCAGTGTTTGGATCAATGCACCTAATCTTAAAATTTGACTTAAGAAGATAACTCCATTCTGCATAGAAACAATAGAGCATAGAAACTAAGAAACATAGAACATTCAACATAGAAACATTCAACATAAAAACATAGAAACTAAGACCTTAGTTGCATAGCATTGCCTTATCTTCCTTCTAGAAGCTTAATTATGTTGAAAGACTTCTAAAATTAGCTTATTTCTTCAATTTTTTACCCTGTATTTTTTCTTCATTACAAGTATATCTTACTAAGGTAAAAGAGATGGAAAAACTGTGGTTCTTGGCTTAATAAGTGAATATTGGATTAGTCCATAGAGCTAGCTTGGTGGTTGTACTTCATTCAAAGCAAAAACCTGAAGATCAGAAGCTATTTCATCTCGTGTAGTTAGCTAACTATTTTCAAAGAGAATTTTGAAAGGTCCAAAAACAAACAATGATCTTAAATATTGAATTATTTTTATGCGTACATGTTCCTTTAGATCTGGAACACTCCTATGTCTTTAAATGAGCAAAAGCAAGAGTCCTACAAACAGCATAATTGCAAACTGGACTGCAAATATCCATAGGTTTTTAGTTGTTTATTTTTTTAAATTATTACTTGCCCACCATAATTACCTATCTCAGTCAGAAAATCTTTCTGAGGTTGTGAGTTTTCCCAGATGAGTTCTTGTGTTTTACCATGTGGTACAAACAGTTTTCCATTGTTACTGGGCTAAACTCTGCCCCAAGGTATGACCTAACAAATTGTCCACTCCCCACACCCCAAATAATTTTCTTCCTCATCACTTTCAATCTCAGCCTACACTCTAGTCTTCAAATCTCCATGAATAAAGAAAATATCCTTCCAATCTTCACAAAATAAACAGCCACTCCTCCCACAAAGAAACAATTGGAAGGGAAGTGGGCAAATGAGATATGCTAAACTCACTGAGGAACTGAAATAAAACATACTTCAGTTTCCAAACCTTCTAACTGATTTTTTCAGAATTAATTTGGAAACAAGAATTGTAGAATTCCAGAAGCCAGTTTTAAGTTGTTCTGGTAGAATTTTTTATTCACTTTTTACATAATAAATAATCTTATTATTTATTCTTTCATTACTTCTGTGCTCCTTAATACAGTTAAGGAAAACAAGTTTGCTTGTTTTTTTAAAAATTATTTTTATTTTTATTTTTACATATATTCATTTATGCTTTAAGTGATTTAATGGGAACTGTTAACAATTATCCCTATATAGTATTCCATTGCTTTCCTTTTGAATAAAAGAGAGATCATTAATTTAAAGTAGCATACTAATGACCCAAATTGTGAAGCATTTAAAATTAATATTTTTATTGTACAACAAAACTGTTAAAATTAAAAGAAACACAGAATAAATGAAGTTTTACTACTGAATTACATAATTAGAATTCTGAATAATCCACTAAATAACTAGTAGGAGTTTCATTCTCTGGCATATTTAGGAAAAAATGGAGAACAAAATCTGTATCTATATTTCAGTCATTGGAGGTTTTGATGGAGCAAGTTGGTCCTGGGCCTTGTTACATTACAGAATAACTTTGGTGTCTAGGGAAGACTCGACCTGAAGGCTTCTCCAGTCTAAAAGACAAAGGAAATTGTGTGCATAAATGCAGGAAAAGATGAAGTAAGAAAAGTTTTCAATATCTAACAAAAATTTTGTTTGGGCTGCTGAATAAATAAAAAAATAAATAAGCAAAATTAATAAATTTAACCAATTTAACAATTTAAATGTTGACAACTTTAACTAATAATCCTTATTAATGTTAATTGATATGTTTACTCTATTCCCTTACTATTTTTGCATCTCCTATTGAGAGGTGGGGGGGGGAGGGGGAGGAATTGGGGAAATGGAACTCAAAATGGTTAAATTCAATCTGAAATGGAGCAAGTCTTTATTGGCAGAAAGGAGGTTGCAAATGATGTGGTAGAGATGGATCCATATTTAGGGAAGGTTAAAATAAAGTAATAAAGCAATGTATGAATGGTCATAAAAAGACCAAATATACCAAATTTGAACAATAGAAACAGAAGTCAAGCAGTCAGTATCTAGTGGATGGAAAGAATTAGTTTAATAAAATGGCATGAAGGAGGCTGTAAAGTCTTATGAAAAGTAATGGAGGTAAGCCTCTGTGCTGAATGAGATTACAAGTGACTGTAACAGGATACTTTGTAGATTTCATGGGGTATCTGGAAGGGACTGCAAAAGACCTAGATGCAGTGATTTGGGAAAACAAAAATAGAACAGAATGCTGAGCTTCCCTGATGAAATCAGCCTCAAGTGCTAAAGCATATGTGGTCTTCTTAAGAATCAGCTTCCTGCCATAAGAATAGTGCTTTAGTTACCTTTTTGTCTTTTTCTTTTAAATAAGTAGACTTTGTTAATTTCCATGAACCTAAAAAATTCCATTTTTACTAATTTGTGTCTCTCCAAACAGCTACCAGTATATTTAAACTTTAAAAATAGGAGATGAAATAAAAAGTGCCTGCTATTATGTTCATCAAGGAACAGGAAGAATAAATAGATTTTTAAATATAAAATAACACGTCTTGAATTACTTCCATCAAACCTTACTGCAATTACCTTAATGTGAAATCAAGAGTTCAAAGGAAAATCTGGATTTGAATTTTGATGGTGTTCCCAAACACATAAACATGATTATCTTTCTGCCCTTTTTTTAATATCAGTAATTCAGATTTCTATTTAACATCTGCCCCTATAGAGGACTTCTTTTTGCACTAGCAATTTCTGCAAAAATTACATGAAGAAAGTTTTCCACCTTCACTTAGTTGTAGAAGCAGTTCTCTCATCTAAACAGGGTCTACATAAACACCATAGACAATGTAAATACTGTGGTAGAATGTATGACATTTCATGTATACTGACATTAAAAATTAAGAAAATTTGTATTCACCCAAATCAAGAACAGGACCCATACTATGTCACATGAAATATGAAGTGCATTTATGCATTTCAATTTCTAGTATCATTTTATCATTTATACATTTTGCAGATTACAGAGATCAGTGAGCACCATGTACGGATGAAATACACTCTACTCAGGTTTGAGAAGTGTTAATTATATTTCTTTAAATATTTTTATATATGGACAAGAATTATTCCACATGCCACTAACTAAACTAAAATACACTACTTTTAAAAATAAAGATAACAAGAGAAAGTAGGTAACACTGAAGCATAAAATTTACCTGCTGTGTCTTCAACTTCTATAATAACACATGCCTGTTCCTGTTATGACTGATCCTGGCTTCTTCCTTTTTTAATCTTTGTGAGTTTTATCTCTCACACAACAAGTCTTTTAAGTCAAACACAAGCCAAGTCCTTCCTTTTACAGATGTCTTTGAACTGCTTCTTAGTAACTATTTTGGCTCCTCTTAATGATATTTTGCTGCTTATCCTACGCAGTATCAAAACTCTAACTTGATGAATAGTATTTGTGAACATTTGAGGCTGGGCATGTGAATAGGCCTACAGGGTTGACTTTTTACCTTGATTAAAACGGACAGAACTAAGGTGTTGATTTTTTTCTTTTACGAAAACTCCTGAATAATTATGCGATTTAAGTCTCTGTTCTGAGTCAAGCTTGTTGAAATAAAAAGATTTAGTACTTTATCCATTTTTCTTTCAAGAATTTCACACAAATTTACTATTCTAGTTTTTGATGATGTAGTTTTCTAATAGTAGTTTAATCTACTTTTTTCTTAGTGGCTTAGAATAATATTTTCTTTTCTGTACAATTCTGTAATTGTTAATTACAATATGGGAGAATAATCTGTAGAACAGGTTAAATTTATTATATAATTCAAAATGTTATTTTGAAATTTGACTAGCATTTGAAATTACTTGCAACACTAATGATGTGCAGAACTTAAGTAGTTACAATGAGTCTGTCTATATCCAGTTTCACCTTTTCTATTATTTCCAGCCCTTGTATGTTGCTGTTTAGTTATTAAACACCTGAAGAATTCTTAATCTAGTCTTCATAATTGACAAAACAAAGAAACAAACAAACCAACCAGGGCATCCTTAATTCTAATCATAACCAACATAACTGATTTTCTTACTTATATGATATTTGTCAAGTTTAATGTTATCCCACCTACATTCACTCAAATATAAGAGGAATAGAATTTGTCAGAAGTCCCATTTTGAATAAACATATATCTTGTGGGGGGAACATCTTATTACTTACTAGAATAATATGTTTGACTTAAATAATGTACTTCTCAGCACCTAACACTTTTTTTCAGGTAATGACTTACTTCTTTTTTCACCTTTCTCCCTCCAAACCCCCCCCCCTTTTTTTCCCCCATATCTGTCAATGAGCCTCATTTAAATATCTTGTCTTGCTTAGATCTTTAGACCTTTAGAACAAAGCAGTTTTACTTACAAACTAGCTTCTTGCTGACTACCAGTAGACTGAGATTAGTTACAGTGCAGACTTCTTGGGCAGTGAAATTACAGGAACTACAAAAAGACAAGTTTGCCAGAGAAAGAAATTAAACAGATATTTACTTTTTCACATCCAAATGAAACCCAAGTGACCTGTTTACTTTGGAGAAGGCATGAAACGATCATCTACCTCTGGTATTTCTGATCCTGTCTTCATATATTTGTTTTCTATAGCACCTGATAAACCTGTTCCATTTGAAAATGTAATTCAGTAAGTATAGCTGCTTGCATAAATCACTTTCTTCAGACATGCATCAGTGTTATTTCAGTTACTATTGCTATATTTTTAGTCTGATAGTTCTTTGCTCACAGAAAAGAAGCTGTAATATCAATAGAGTAGCCTCAACAGCCGAAGTTAGTGTGATTCAGCAGAGGTCTCTTAGGTCTAGTGAGTCAATTCTTGTACAATGTACTATAACCACCTCTGTCTCCAGTCAGTCAGGATAGATGAGCCATTTTTGTTTCAAAGCAAGTCTCTTATTTTCCCTTCTGATGTGATTCTTTTCATACTGAAGTGCAGCAGCCGATGAGCCTCAGGGTTGTATCCTTTCCAAAATGTTTGGTAACTATATAGAGAGATTTGGGCGTACAGCTTAGCTTCAAGATGAATTCATTTCTTGTCTGCTTTTCATGCATTTCTTGTTTGATATGGTTAGATGTATTTCTCATCTCAGAAAGTAAATTCTCTTTGTCAGACTCCTCTGGGTATAATTATCTAAATTGTCAATTGACAAGAACAAGAATAACTAAGACCTATTTCAATAATGGATCATTCTTTTAACATATATTTTCATGTTAAATATTGCAATTTTAAAAACAATCTCACACTTCTAATCTTTCTCATAATTCAGTATGACCCAGTGGCATGTACTGAAATGTGATGTAGAGCACAGGAATGTTCACCCACATTATTCCTGAAGAGTAAACACATTTTAGCTTATCCAAAATCTTATCGTTTAATTAAAAAAATTAATATTGACACTTCATATATTGCTGGTGGAATTGTTTTGGGATCTCTTTCTAGGCATCTTTCTAGGGAAATGTAAACAATGATATATGTGTATATATTAATTGAATTGATGAACTGCAGGAAAACAATCTGCCAAACAAAAACCAATCCAGGTATAAGTAGGAAACACATTTGATTTGGGTTCTCTCTCTCCATATCTTCTGAACATTTTGATTTCTGGCACACATAATGAAAAATGGCAACACTACAATGCTATTTTGAAAAACATTTCAACTGGTAACAGGAATAGTTCAGGAAACATGAAGGACCCCGTTCAGTCCTGTCTTCTGATGAATGCCTTTTTCTTCCAGAAGAGAAGGCTAACTGCTCTGGACAGGAATAGATTTTTGAGCCTATTTAAATATTTGTATGACGCATAAGAATGTCTCTTTATGTTTCATATCTAGAAAATGATATACAATTATGAATAAGTTGCTTAGAAAGCAAACAATATACCAAGCATTATAACAACAAAGCTTAAAAGCATTTACATTAAACCTGTTTCAAACAAGGTAATCATTTTACAGTAAAAGCATAAATCAGTGTTTAGAGCAATATCAGGACATAACCTCTCCTGTAATCCTTGAAGTCATTGAAAGGGCTACCTGTCTGAATTGAAATAATTTGAAATTGAAATAAAATGGTCTGGAATGAATAAAGCCTTACACTGTTTCTGTCTTACTAGCAGAATAGGAGTTTAGAGCAATGGAGGTGATATTAAAAAGAAGACAAATGAAAAAGGGGAAACTTCAACAAATACTACAGTAGAAAAAAATATAAACAACGAGTGTACAGATGTATAGTGTACAGTGTACAGAGAAGTTAGACTGGTCTTTGGAGAGTGTATTGCTAGAAAAATTATCACACTGGAAAGGGATAATCGGAAATGAATGAAAAAGCTTATCCATGTTAAGGGCTCATAGAAAAAACTCCAAAAGGAGCCATCTCCAGAGATCTTTCCTCAGTGGCAGTCAGCCCTCAAACAGAGTACAGAAGAGGTGGAGTCAGACTCCACACCTTCTGGTTTCACAGGTGAATTGCCTTTACCTGTGTTCCTGCAGCTGACTCACTGCTTGCCTCCAGTGATCAGAGGTTCAGGCTATGACTCAGTAGTTCCCATACACTCCGCCCATTCATAGTGTGAACCAATGATTAAATTAACTAAAGGGTGAGTCTTCCCTGATACAGAAATCTGACACATCGTGACAATTTTCAATTTTGCCATTGTGATGTCTGTTGACACAATTTTAAGGTGAGTGATGATCAGTGAAGATTCATGTTCTTTCATGGGCCAGTGCTCAATGGTGTTGCAGGAGGCATGTGGTCGTGAAATACAGGTCCATACTATGCTCCATCAGTCCCATGTAGACCAACACCAGTTGTCATACATGATTTGATAGCAACACTGGAATGCTCTGATGTTATTTCGTTCCTTTCGGTGATCCTGAAGGCTCAAAGACTCATGGTTAGTAGTACAGATGTTTCAGAAGTACCAGGAGAAGATCTGCCCTCCAGGGCAAGATACAGGCCGTATTTTTGTCCTGGGTTAACAATTCAGGTTGTACTGGGGCATGCCTCAGCTGCCTGTACCACACCTTCTGGCCAGATATTTGTAGCTGCATAACTATATCGCCCAAAGGAGGCGTGCTGATCTGCCAGAGGGGCATAATGGGGGTCCTTTTAGCAATGAAGACTGCAGTGTTAACCACAGTATCCATAGGCCTATTACCAGAGGGACTACCAAGCCTCCCACCTCCAATAATCTCCCCCAAGGTGCAAGTAGGTCATACCATTTGGGTCCTACCTGCACCTTCCAAGGCCATTTCGTTCTATGGGTGCCTGGATCTAAATTCTCAGGGGCAGGGAGCAGAAGATTATTTTCTTTACCAATCTGGGGTCTTAATGGTTATCAGTGCCCATAATTTGGATCCTAAGCAGGGAGGCCCACATTGTCTGTAGCATTTGCAGGGTACTGGGTTTGCCAACTCTAGGTCTTTCATTCAGGTCCCGCAAGGTTTCACATAGTCTTTTTGTCCACTCCTGCAGGAACTGGAAGTCTGTCTTCAAGGCAGCCTTAAGAATACCAGGATTAAGTGGCAGAAGGAATAACCATTCAAAGTTGTTTTCTTCTGCCCAGTGTTGTATCACTGCACCTGTAAAATGAGTCCCTTGGTCGCTCAAGATCACTTGAGGTGTCCCATAGGCAGACATCAATTTAATGAGTGCCTTGATGGTATATGCCTGGTTTGCTTTCAGTACTGGATAGGCCTGGTTGGTGACCAGAAACATGGTAGACACGTACAGTCCTGTGTTTAATTGCATTCTATATGTCTAACCACATGTCTTTGCCTCAGATTCGTTGTGCATGGATAGTCCATTTCTGGGTAGCCCACTGTGCAATCCAAAAAGTGAGCCCCTGGTACACAGACCAAATATCTGTGCAGATATTCAGGATACTATTACCAGGTTCTTTGGTTATAACTATTCACACAGCTCGCAATTCTGCCCATTGGCTGTTCTGACCATCCCCCTCATCAAACCAGATTGTCTCACTGTAGGGATGGTATGCTATTTCTCTCCACTGGCTCGGGTTACCCTTGCTGGACCCATCTGTGTGCCAGGCATCTTAAGGGATAGGATATTTTCCCTCCTGAATGGGACTCTTCTCTGGTGAAGTGACCAAAGTTTCTTTTGGTGCATCACTGTGATGCGTCACTGGGCCTAGGATCTTCTGAAGTTCTTTCAAGAGTGATGAAGACAGACTACTCCTCTGGCTGAGATAGGAGACCCATCGTGCCACCATTTATACTTGGGCCACCCCTGTCCTAGGAAGATGGGTCAGATCTTTCACCTACCCCTGAATTGGCAGAGTGGTCTTAACTAAGTTTTCAGCCATTTGGGTTATCAGCTCTGCCTGTAATGTAGAGTAGGCAGCCAATAACTCTTCTTCAGTCATACTATATCCTTCTTCTTCTCTGCACCAGACCTGAGACCAGAATCCATTGGCGGTCTGAACAAAACTCTGGCATTGCCACAGACCCCAGTCAAAGCCATCCTGAGTGACATGAATGTCCAACTCGGCTGGGAGGGTAGGATACCCAATGCCTGGGCTTGTTTAACTGCCACTTTTCCTCTTGGAAAGCATCCTGTTCTGTTTTCCCCCAGTCCCATAGATGCCCTTTTTTGTGAGTCTGTACAGTGGCCTCAGCAGTAGCACTAAATGAAAGAATAAAGAATAAAATGAAAGAATAACTAAATAAAGAAGTGCCATTATCACAATACACCTAAAAACTCTTGTAGCTGCTTTGGTGTTGCAGGGATTGGGAATGCCTGAACCTTATCTATGAAAGCACTGGATAGTTCTTTCCTGATCAAATCACCGCCAGGAATTCTACAAACAGGCCCTGACCTTGCACTTTCTGAGGATTTATAGCCCATCCTCTCTGATGCAAACAGGCAGTTAATGAATCTGCTGCCTGTCCTACTGCCTCCAATGAGTCGGATGTCAAGAGGAGATTGTCAATATATTAATACAAGTTAACATTTTCAGGTTTTCTCCAATTAGCCAGGTCACACACCACTAGATTATGGCAATATTCTGGTGAATACACGTACCTCTGTGGCAAGACCTGAAAGGTCCACTGCATGCCTCCCTATGTAAATGCAAACTGATATTGCGATTCTTCAGCAACTGGGATAATGAAGAACTCAATTGCTAAATCTGGAACACAGTGGTAAGTTTTTGTCTCCCTACTTAATGTTCCATTAGGGAGGCAATATTGGGTACAGCCTCATGAATAGGTGACATGACCTTATTTCTCTATAATCATTCTCCGCATGCCATCCAACTTTCGCACTGGCCATATGGGGAAATATACAGGCTATGTGCAGGTCCTAAAATGCCCACTTTTTCTAATTTCTTCACCATTCTTGATATTTCATCTTGCTGTCCTGTACTGTCTTCACCCTATACTGTCTTACATTAGTAATTCCCCTCAGTTTTGGCAGGCAAATAGGCTAATGCTTCACATGGCCTCTCAATACTGCCTGCATCTTTGTCGAAGTCTGAACTCTGCCACGGTTGTTTGGAGAGCCAGACCCCGTAAAATATCCATGCCCAGGATGTATTCTTGGACTGGGACAATAGACGCTTTATATTCCCAGGGTGGAGTATAAAGTTTCAACCATGTTTGGGTGACTGGAATTATCTGTCTCCCAAAACCACCAATCATCATTATATCACCATTGATTTTTGTCGTATCTCCGTAAACTATTGATGTTTCTGCTCATGTGTCCACCAATGCCCTCACTCTGAATATTCTTTAGTGACCAAAAAATTGTTAATTCTACATAGGGCCTCCAGTCCCATCTGGAGGCCCTAAGGAGACTAACACCTTTTGTCACGCCATAAATTGTGCTAAGGTCAAATGTTTTGTCTCTGTTGGCTCAGGCATTGTGACTCAAGACGCCTAAGGAGGCTTCTTTTTCTTATTAGGAACTATAAAATCTTCTAAGTTCCATGTTGTCATTGGTAATCTATCTCATGATATCTATCTATAACTCTTACTCTAGATTTTTTTGGGGTAGTTTTGAAATTTTTGATTGTCCTTTGACTATTTCCAAAGCTGAAGGAGGACATGATTGGGCTGGCCATAAATTTTAGCAAATTGGACCCCAGCCCAGATTAAGTCATTAAACATTTCCTTTCTCATGATAGAGCAGTCCTTCTGTAGCCACAAGGATAGCATTAATGTTTATGCTAGCATTTCCACTTTGGACTTCTTAGGCAATCCTGTTGGGTTAGCAGGCAAAGAATGCTGATTATCTAATATTACATTCTAAAATCTAAACACTTAACCAAGAAAATCAAACAAACAAAAAAATCCAACAACAATAAAAAAACCACACTGGAAAGAACAAACAACTCTTGGCCATTTGGGTACTTCTCCAACACATAAATTTGTGCTGAACTTTACCATCGAGGACCGATGTAGACTCTCTGACAATGTAGTAAGGGAACTATTATTTTAGGCGAGCTCATACCAAACCTAAACCTTTTCTTGCACTTCATATCACCTGAAAGGTAGTGGTTAGGATTATTAGCTTTAAGGAAATGGCGTATATCTCAGTGAAGGGAGAGACTGCAATAGCAATAAATGAACTTTTATTTCAAAGACTGGAAAGTTATTTTAACCTCATAACCTAATTACCTGAGTTATATACAGTTTATATAGATACACTTCATAAACATATTCAGCACCATGGTACTTGTATGTTCCAAGCTATAAGAACTTGAAACCAGAATGATGACAACAAAAATGAAAATAGTCACTTTCAATAAACTAGTTAGGTATTAGAAACCAAGACTTTACTATAATTCTCCATAATATAATTGTAAGGCTATTTGTTTTTTTGTTTTTTTTTTTTTTCTTAAAATTTCTGGGTTTAAGGCTTTATTCTGAATAAAATATTTGTCAGTCTTTGGTGCCATATGTAGTAATTAATCTTACTGCTAGATGGTTATTAACTATGAAAAATAGTACATGTGGTAAAGGGTAAGGAAACATGTCTCATTCTGTTTGAAGGGTACTGTGAAAAGAATCATTCTATACAATATTGAAGATGTATTGTGCATGTGAAATTGCGGCTTTTTATTTCTTTGTCTACTTAAGAATCTTTTTAAGCGTTTTCCATATCTGAAAAATAGATACTGTTTCTTCAAACAAAGACAAACAAAACTAAAATCAGATTCCTAAAGCCGCAATTTTAAAGATTTTTGTAATTGTAAATATTAAAGATTTGTGCAGACAGCTGTCACTCATTTGTTTTTGTATCCTGCTTCCCAATATGCATTTCTGAACAGCATTTAAACATATTGTACTAGACAAAGCCGAATCTGAACAGTAAGGGCAACGGATGTGAGAAAAGTGAGACTTCATGTTATGTGAAATAATGTCAGATTATTGTCTTAATTAGTTAATACTATTTTAAGAATGACTGAGGTTTATTATCCTGTGTAATAAAAATGTCTGTTATAGAAGAGTCTTCTATTCCATTTCCAAGGTTAAAAAAAAAATTAATTCCAGAACAATTTTCTTTTCTGTATCTGTGCAACATGAAAAAACAAATGCTATATTACTTCAAAGGATGCCACCTCAGAGTCTACAATGAAGATATTGAGCCCCTCTGCAACACGTCATAATTGCATCTTTCCCTTTCACTTTTGAGATCCACAGAATCACAGAATCACAAAATCATAGGGGTTGGAAGGGACCTCCAGAGATCATCGACTTCAACCCCCCTGCCAAAGCAGGCTCCCTTTACCAGGTTACACAAGTAGGTGTCCAGGCGGGTCTTGAATATCTCCAGAGAAGGAGACTCCACAACCTCCCTGGGCAAAGATCCACATAGTGTCTGAGATTGTTGCACTTCCTTTCTTAGATAATTCATTGGATTTCCTTCTTATGGAATGGAAACCGTATAAAGCTTTCAGTGGAGGTACTTCATTTGAGGGTTCTGAAGTGTGGAAATGCATAGACTACTCAATAGAAATAAATAACAAGCAGTAAAAATAATTACAATTATAAGGATTGTACACAATTCATTTGACAATGTAAACTGAATTGGAGGACTTTCAGTTTTGACTATGATAACTTTATTGAAAAATGTTAGAGAACACAGCCTTTTTCATATTCATTTTAATATGAGATTTTCTTAGTACTATATGTAGTACTATGTGTATACTATACATGACTATGTTATGAAACATAAGAATGAAGAGAAAAGAAAGACTTCAGCGCCTTCTGAAGATTTTACTGCTATGTGCTATGTAAACATCTTTTATTTGGAGATCTGGAAGTTGAGCTAAATCACATAGAACTATGGAGACCCTCCTCCGCACGTGCAAATTTATAATTGACTTGTTTCTGTTGTGCTTGGGAAAGAGTAGAGTTCCTACTTGAAATTTGTTGTTATGTCAAACTGAAAACCTAAAAAGGTATGGGAGGCAATGGATTTGAATATTTAATTTCCAAAAGAAACACAACTTTTTTTTTTTTTTTTTTTAATATATATATATTGCTAAAAGTAATTTATTCTCAGATAGGTAAGCTTTATGTTTATGGAACCTCTCCTGTAAAAGGAATATATGAGATTTTCATTTTTATTAGTTTATTTAGCGAAGTTATAGATTAAATCTATAGATTGGGAAGTGCTATCTCAGTTTTAATTGTAGCCGTAGCTCATCCTCTCATATACACATTAGTATGCAGCTTGATATATGGAGATGGATCTTACTAAACAAATGTTAATTCTAAAAGTAATGTTACAAAATCATTTTGATTTGGACTGAAGACTGAGCCAAATTAAAACAGGTTTTTACAGAGAATGTCTAATACTCTTGGAAAACAATGTAAAGGAAGAATAAACTGTAAATATATATATATATTGCTGAGGAATCAAATATCAAATGCATAGCATTAAATATTCCTTCACATATTTGAGAAGAACTGAAAAGAAAAACAAAAAAAAAAATTAACCTTAAGTGCACCAAAGAGCAACTAATAACTATCTCTACTAATGTTATGGTAAAGGCATTGTCTTTTAGTTTATTATTGTTTATATCACAAATACTGAAGGGAGATAATAGTCTGAAAGCAGACGGAGCGGTACTGCAAACATCTAATCTTACCAACTTAAGGAACATTTCTTACCTAAGTTCCTTTCTCTCTATTCTCTCACCCCCACCCCACTTTTTGTCTCAACAGAACTATTTTGTAGGCAGAGAAAATTAAAAAATACCTGGCAGTTCTTCAAGGTAAAATAAGTCTGCTGATTTAATTCAATTGGTGAATTGCACATTAAAGCAGTATTATTGTCAAGACATTAAATACTGGGGGCTACCGGACTGATGTAACGGAGTAGGAAAAAATTGGAAATGATTGGTTAGAAAAGAAGCTGGGTTTACTGAAAGTAGTAGACTTGTTTCAGACATCTGCGCAGCTGCAGAAACCCTGGTATTGTAGTATCATCAATTAGATAAAACAAAGATTGGGATTCAGTAATTGCATTGACTGATTAAAGTGGGTTGGTGAAACTTTCAGAGATCAGAACAATCTAGAAACCTCACTTGCCTTGGTACATCTCAAATGTAATTTTAAATATTGTACTACAATATCTGAAAAATAATCACAAATAACAAATTCAAAATAGGGAACAAATTTTCCTAAAAATTCAGCATCCTAATACTTGTAGAACTTAATGTTTTCATTTTGCTTTGTTTTTTTAATAAATACTCTAAACATTGACAGAAATGTTACCCTATAAACTAAAAATTATGAGACTTGGACAGCTTTACTAACTTTACATGATGAGAATAAAATTCTGACATTAATGCCTTTTGATTTTGAATTAGGGTGATAATTACTTTAAATAGAGCCTTGCTCTACCAGCCATTCTGCATAATTAATTTCACCTGTCAATGAAAATTTCTCCTTGATAAATATTCTTAATGAGTGACTTCTACTTATAGGTGTTAAAATAAAAAAAAAAAAAAAGTGTTCAACACTGACAGTTTTCCTCCATTCTTGGAGGAACGTTATTCTGTTACTACTGAAATCTCCTTAGACTAGGAATTCTTGTAGTAAACTATGTAACAAACATTTTCAAAGTGAAAACAGGATCTGATATTTCAAACTTTGCTTTTCTCAGTTTTGTCACTAAAAATAAAGGTATACGATTGTTAGTGATTAAAAAAACAACCTGTTTTTAAAGGAGGAGGAACTGAACCATTGTTGACATTCAGGGTCTTCTGATGTTTTCTTGTTCTTACTGCAATTGACAAAGATGTTAACAATGTTGACATGGGGTTTTTTTTTTGTTCTAAATTGTTGAAGCTTCTACATGGGTTTCCTCTCCTATTTGTTCCTTTTGTCTTTATTTAATTAAAAACAAATTCAGTTAAAAAGTGGGAACTTTGACAATTAAACTTTGTTAGAAGTTTCTGCTATTGGTCTGAAGATAAAGAAATCTTTTTCTGCTTTTTACACTGGATATTTTTTAGGCATACAAGAACTACAAAAGCAACAGACTAGATTTTGTGCTGTGATTATATTTATAAATTGGTCTCTTGTTGTGTCTTTTGGATACTAAGGATATAATTCTGTTTAGCAGCTTTTATTTGTTGATGTCTAAATTATTGATGTCTCTTATTTTATGCTTTATTTCTAGTTCCTGTAAGCTACCAGCACCAGTACTGCTTGTTTACTCTATGATTGCTCCTTTTGTTCCACTGCTAGATTCTCTGACTATGGATTATTTGGGTTATTTTTTCACAGTGATAAAAATTATTTGGTAACTTTGCTTGTATGGTTATGAAGACAAAAAGATGAAAATTGATCTTTATACTGGTTTTAGTTACCTTAAGAGAACTTAAGAAAACTTTCTTTTCCATGTAGATGGGAGAGGTGGGAAGGAAAGGTGGTAAGAGAGTGCATGAGTAGAAAGAGACTCCATCAAATTTGTTCTTGATAAATGGCTTGCTGCAACAATTTAGGAATATATTGACAGAATAATCAATTTGAATGGAAATAAGATCGGGGATAAAATTTCAAAGTGTTCAGAAGAAAGAGTTGAACCTCAGTAGAAAAGCAAGAAATAAAAGGGTACTTCAAAAAAACAAAAAAAACCAAAACAAAAACAAACAAACAAACAAAAAAACAACAAGAAGAAAAAAATGCCCCAGAAGACAACAGTGTTCAAATTTCTCAGTGCTAGAGGAGTCTGTGTAAATCAATATGTTACATTACTCTGTCATTCAAGTGATACATGTAAGTAGTACTTGGATGTCTATCTATAAATAGCAGTGACATATCCCTTATGTACTGATGACTGTGTAGCCCTTCGGCTCATCACTGTTGTCATACTCAAACAGCTCAACAGTACAAATACTATGTGCATTATAGGCTGTATCAGTAACACCAAGGGAATTGAAATCATGTAGTCTGCTAGCCTACTATTTACACTAATGTTCATCTCAGATACTCTACTGAAACTTGAGGAAAAAGGGAATTGCATTTTTTTTTCTGTTACTATTTCTGTTGTAGGGATACAGTGTGACTGCTGTTTTTTTTTGCTCAGCTTGTTTTCATGGATCACTTACATTGGAGGTGTATCTGTCTGTAGAATCATAGAATTTTTGGGGTTGGAAGGGATGTTTTAAGATCATCCAGTTCCACCCCCTCCACTATAGGCAGGGATGCCTCCCAGTAGACCAGGTTGCTCAAAGCCCCATTCAGATTGGCCTTGAATACTTCGAGGGAGGGGGAATCCATAACGCCTCTGGCAATCTGTTCCAGTGTTCCACCACCCTCAGAGTAAAGAATTTCTTCCTAAAATCTAGTCTAAATCTACCCTCTTCTAGTTTAAAGCCATTTCCCCCAATTCTGTCACTACATGCCCTTATAAAAAGAGTCTCCTCAACTTTTCTGTAGGCTCCCTTCAGATACTGGAAGGCAGGTATTAGATCCCACAGGAAATTTCACTAGGCTGAAGAACCCCATCTCTCAGTCTGTCCTCATAGGTGAGGTGCTCTAGCCCTCTGATCATCTCTATGGCTCTCCTCTTGGCCATTTCCAGCAGTTTGATGTCCTTTTTGTGTTGTGGACCTAAGAAATTATTACAGATCTCCAGGTGGGGTCTCACAAGAGCAGAGTGAAGGGGCAGAATCACTTCCCTCAATCCGTTTGCTGGCCACGCTTCTCTTGATGCTAGGATACAATTGGCCTTCTAGTCTTCAAGTGCACATTGCTGGCTCATGTTGAATCTTTCATTAACTGACATTGCCAAGCCCTTCTCCACAGAGCTGCTCTCAAGCCATTCTCTGCCCAGCTTGTATCTGTGCTTGAGATTACTCCAACCCAGGTTCAGGACCTTGCATTTGGCCTTGCTGAACTTTATGAGGTTGACATAAGCCCACCTCTCAAGCCTTATCAGGTCCCTCTGGATAATATCTCTTCCCTCTAGCTTGTCAACTGTACCACTTAGCTTGCAGTCATCTATAAACTTGCTGAGAGTGCACTTGATCCCACTGTCCATGTTGTCCACAAAGATGCTAAATAACACTGGTACCTGCATTGGTCCCTTAGGAATGCCACTTGTCACCAGTCTCAGTTTGGATTCTGAACTTCTGACTATAGCTCTCAAGTGCAACCATCTAGATAATTCCTTATCTGATGAGTGATCCATCCATCAAATCCATTTTTCTCCAATTTGGCAACCAGGATGTTGTACAGTGCAGTGTCAAAGGTGACATCTACTAGTGCAAGCTGCTGCAGAACTGTGTGGGGCATGACCAATATTTACTGAGTGTGAATCTTGATATAAATAATTTCTCCTTTGAAGAGAGGACAAAATACGCTTCATGTCATCTTTCAGTCTTTTTAAAAATAACGAAGCAGGGTCGTATTTCTGTATTATATTTAAAGTTTGCTTTGTAGAGTTCTCTCTCAAGCATGTAACTATAAGGGCTGTTGCAAAAGTAATGCCTCCTCTTTTAATATGCTGACCCGAATAGTCAGAGGTTGGTGTTTGTGGTATGACAGTAGAGATTGAATCTTCTCTTCAATATTCCATTACATTTCATTACCATGTGACAGATGGCAGCAGAGGGGCAGTCTGACAAAACAATATCTGACATGGAGCATTAATGAAGCAAGTGTACGTCGCTGAATTCCTTCATGCAGAAAAAATGGCACCCATTGACACTCATTGATGCTTGCTGAATGTTTCTTGAGAGCAAACAGTGGATATGAGCATGGTAAGGCTGTGGGTGATGTGTTTTAGCAGTGATAACAGTGACAGGAAAGACAAGTCACGTTCTAGACATCCATACAGATTTTTGAGCATGATGTGTAGCCCCTACTTCATTGCATGTAAAAATGGATAGCTAATGGTACTGACTGTGTTGAAAAATAGCATTTTGTAGTGGAAAACTTGCTCTATCAAATAGTGTTATTGTCTTTTTTCTGTCTTTTGTAGTTTCCAGGATATAAACCTGTGACATTATTTCAGAGCAACCTGGATATTTTGTACTTTTTTATAGTAATAGAAATTTCTAATGAACAATTTTAATACTAACTTTTAATTTAGGAGATAAAATAATTGTTTACTACTAAAATAATGCCTTGTTATACATGAAAATGAGAACGGGAGTTATGAACAAAAAAAATCTGAAACTTCTTCACTTTTCTGAAGAGAGAGATACTGGAGGAGATGAGGGGCAGCTCTGCAAGTAGGTGAACAAAATGTCACTATATAGTCCTCTACAGAAAGAATAGCAAATGAGAAAAATTAAAAGGAACATAAAATAAAAAACCTACAAACTTTTTGATTGTCTCAAAATGACATTTAAAATGGATTTCTAAAACCAAATAGTGGATTGAAATGCTATTTTGCATCCTAAGTACAATTTCATTATGGTGACAAAATAATCAAAATACGAATAATTTAATAATTTTTGTTCATTAAACCACTTATTACAAACAGTAACACTACTTAGCATTATAATAACATGTAACAACATTACAGAAATGCTTTTCTGCCTCCTAATTCACCAGAGAGGCTGCATTTGAGCATCAGTTAAAATGGAAGACAACACTTGGTTGTTAAGGGAATACTTGCCATTCTGCTCCTCTGATGTTTTAGTGAAGTAGTGCTGATTTTGTAATTTAATATTGAGGAAAAAACAGCTGCTTTTGACCTTACAATTTTTATTTTGAAAGATTATGTTTTAAGCTTTTTAAGCTCCAAATCAAGCTTTTTAAATAAAAGCCCAAAAGGTTAAGGTGCAGATCTTCATCTATTATAAACTGTCATCTCTCCAAAGAAGTCATCAGACATATTAAGTTCTGAAAATGTCAGTCAGTTATGTTTTTTGTTTGTGACTGGAAATGAGTTATACATCTATAAATAATAATGACTGAGGACTCTCTTTCACTGCCCCTCTTTGTGTACATTGTTCTAAAATATCAGTGTGGAAGGTGTATGAATATGATTTTGAAAGTTAAAAAGGCTGTTTTAAGGAGACCGTGTCTCTATAGGTGGTTGAGATTGATGACAGAGTATGAAGTACATACTATGTATACAAGTATATTCAAAAAGCTGTTGACTTGTATTGTTTTGCACTGATCAGTTTTGTGTAGTGCTTCCCCAGTGTGGTGTATGCTCCAAGCAGGCAGCCTGCACTCTTTTACACCATGACTGTGTCTGAGCAGGGAGAGAAGGTATGGCATTCATGGAAATGATTATTTTCCACTTTTGGAAAGAACAGTCATTAAGGGACTCTGAAGAAGGCTTTTGGCTTTTAATTGCAATCCTATTTTTATGGAATAAAGAGCTAAGTTTCTTTTCCATGGTATAATTAAATACCAGAGAAATACAGGCACTACTAAAAATTGAAGCATCCTGAAATTTACACTGAATTTTATAATGTTAAAAATTGTAATGAGCAGCAGAATTTTGCTGTAGACTTCCCTGCAAGCTTCACTTCGCACCAGCGATGAATTTGTTTGGTACCATTCAAGATGTAGGTCATGTACCATTATTGGTGTATAGAACAGCTATTTCCTTTATACAAGTGTGTCCACTATTGCAGATATGTAACTGTATGTTCTATTCACTATTTGTACCCATCGTTTCAG
Source organism: Lagopus muta (assembly GCF_023343835.1). NCBI lineage: Eukaryota > Metazoa > Chordata > Aves > Galliformes > Phasianidae > Lagopus > Lagopus muta. The sequence goes on from NC_064433.1 coordinate 94,258,722, forward strand.
CAAGAGGTGTAATGGTAAATTTAAGACTTTGAGTTTAGAGAATGCTTGATATTAAAATAAACAGAAACACAAAAAAAGCATTGTTCATCAGAGATGTTACTATGTCTTCTTTGTCTTCTTTGTTTTTCTCCTGTGATCAAAACTGTTCTCTTCTAAAAATTGGTTATTATTTAACTGAAACATTCTTATTAATTTTTCTCCATTCTGTCAGGCAAGAATATTGATTTGGGAAGAAGTCTCACTAAGCTATGTAAATGTCCATATCATAATCCTAAACAAGGAAACAGAATCACTGAAGTCAGAAGAACTTTTAATAATCATTCTAGTTCATATGGAATCGCACTTGTGTCTATTTGATTTAGGTAGGAACATACTTTTGGAAGTGGGAATACTTGCAGTTTCATTTGGATACTGTGAATGTCAGAATATCACTTGATATGAGTGAGACTTCTGAAAAGGAGAATATAAACATCAGTACTACAGCTGAATTAATCATTCCTAAAGCCTCACAGTTTGGAGCATGTAGGACCTAAACAGATAGTCTTGATCTCATCTAGGCTGCAGCAAAACACACCTGGTGCTAATGAATGTGCCACTGAGCATTCATTAGGTGGCATTTTTCTTCTGTAGTGGTATTGATCATCTCCAGGTTATGCTAATGTACTGCTGAGAGTGCTATCAATCAGGAGGACAGGAAAGATATGGGTAGAAAAACTCTAGGGACTGTGCTAGTTTCCAGGTTTTGATCAAGTTCTTCATTTCTTGTAAGAAGGGATTGAGTAATTTATATTTTCTTTCTCATGGTGTTTCTTTAACATTTTTTTATTTATTCAAAACATATTATACCATTTTATAAAAAAAAAAAAAAAAAGAAAAAGTATGTATGTAGTACTGTTGCCATATTTTAATATTCTGTCTTGCTTTTGCTTGAGTAAGGTTCACTTAGTTTCAAAACAGGTCAGCTGTTGTATATAACATAGATTTGTTTGAAAAAGAATGCTAGAGGGTAAGTCATCCTTAACCTCAATTTATAAATATAGATGTTTACTGTTACATATGCAATTTTCTTCTGCAAGTGGCACAGGTAAGTTCTTTGCTTACTCAAAGTCCCATGAACCTGGAAGTGTTATGGGTTTATGACGCCCATGCAGATCAGTGTGTGGTACCAGAAATTTTGTATTCACAGTTTTGCAGTAAATGTATAGTAAAAAGTTTTTATTACCCAATAAAATATAAGACTGAAAATCCCAGGTTAACCAAAGGGATTAGCCTTTCTCTTAAATATTTATCTCCAGAAAAAGTTTTTGAGGCTTTCCTGGTGAGTTTTTCCTGTTGAGTTATACATTAACAAGGAAATATAAACAATTGCCTGTATTTTCTGTTCCACTCTAATCTATAGATAGTAAATTCCTGTTTAAACAAGCTATACTTGTGTTAACAGCAAAAGCAGCTTTCCTTTGAAGATGGCATCAGCTTCCTGTTCTATGAAAGATACTCTCCCAACAGTCTCTCAAAAAAGAATCAAAGATGTTAACATTATACATATGCATCCACATACATTTTAAAACCTGTGTTTAAAGTAGAGAAAAGTTTGAGACAATAATTTCTAGATTTGATTGAAAGATAAGTGGAATATAATTGATGTCAAAGTTCTTGTTGTGTATTGTTTGTTTTGGTTTAGTAAAGGAATGAGTCACACAAAAATAAGACTAGAGAAATCTTTTGGTCAAGGTATTGTTCTAGTATAATTTCAAATCCACAGTGCAGGTCTCTGTTCTTTACCTCTTTTTTGTACTCTTGGTACTGTTGTGAGAAGCTATTGATATCTTGAACTGAGTTGCATGGCCAACGAAAGAACAAAATGGATGGGCCTTGAAGGGAGTGGGAAATTTGGTTAAATCTTTTGCGATTTGACGTGAAGGAGCATGCTTTCATCTGTCTCCACATATATGAAGTTCAGAAAGGGATTGCTCTGTCTCATAGGTGTCAATGTGTTCTAAAGGTGAAAAAACAAACCCAGCCCTAAAAAAAATAATAACAATTGCAATTTAGGGATCAATTTCACTTTTTCTTATTGCTTTAGAGAATAGTTGAATATATCATTTTAAAACAATGCATATCAAGTATCTGTACAGAACTTGTATAAAAAGTAAATACATTAATTAGTATCATAGCCTTACATTTCAAAGAAACCAAAGGAAAGAATACACAATTGCTGCATTTGAGGTTGTGTTAATACTCAATTTATGTATTAATTTTTCTGCAATAATGCTTTGATAGTCTCTTTGATGGTATAGGAGAAAAGGGAGCATTGATTTCACAGCAAGAATCAATATCAGCTATGCAACTGACTTAGAATACATCAAAAACATTGTTCTTTGAGTTTATCATTATGTGAATAGGTGAGGATGGCACAAAGCTCAGGACTGAGACCTCTGCCCTTGAAGGCTTGAGAAACGATGTGAATAGGATGGATGCAATGAAATGGTATATATTTTCTGGGGACAGAAACTTCCCAGGTTCTGTAATAGTACAGCATAATCTTCCAAAGTGTTGCATGCAGTCGGTATGTACATGAAAGTATTCCTACTGTGAATGGTGATTATAAATTACAGAATGAGGTTCTGCCTCTGAAAGAGCCTACTAATAATGGTCTCAGTTTCGATTAAGCAAACATTTATTCTAACTTTTGGACTTATTCCTTAGAGTTCAGAAAAAGAGAGCGTTGAACTTTATCTAGTTTGTCAGATGTATGGGAACTGCTGAGTCAAGGCCTGAACCTCTGATTGATTGATCACCTAAGATGAGCAATGAGTCAGCCAGAGGAGCACAGGTGAAGGCAATTCACCTGTGCTGCTAGAAGGGGTGGAGCCTGGCTCCATCTCTCTTAGACCCATTTAAGAGCTGACTAGCAGTAGGGAAGGATCTCTTCTGGAGATCCACTCTGCTGGAGTTTCATAAGGGAGCCCCGGATATGGGTAAGCATACTATCTTTTCTGCTTTGGTGTAATAACTGTGTAACTGAGCTCTTTGATACATTTCGTAACTGTAACATCTGTACACTCATAGATTGTACATTTAGAAGTAATTATTCCGGAATAGAAACATATGATAAAGGCTTTTGTGTTTTTCTTCCTAAATGACTTTGGAATGTGACTGCTGTTTTCACTAGTGATTTTTTCACAAAGTGATATTTGTATATCTCTAGTACTGCTTTAAGCTTGACAGCTGAGGTGGTAGTGGGTGAAAGGTATTATTTTTGTGCACAGGAACTAGATGGAAAAAAGAGGGAACGACTAGTCTTCGTGTTCTTTTTTTCTCTTCCTCTCTCTTTTTTTTTTTTCTTTTTTTTCCTCCTTTCTGTGTGAATATCCAGCACTTGCTCTTTCAGCTTTGTGTGTGTTCTAACCAGATAAATCAGATCTAATGATGAGAAACTTCTACTGAAATAGCTGCGTACAAGCTGAATTGATTTCTACCCTCAAAAGGAAAGTTTGGGGTAGTTCTTGCTTTGTTCTTTGACAAAAATATCTCCAAATCCCCTTGCGTGAGTAATATGAAGAAAAGTGGCCAGCTTTATCAGATCAGTAAAGAAACTTCACAATTCTTTTTATCCTTTATGCTTTGTATTTAATTTGTTTCTATTTCAAGTTTATTTCTTTTAATTACTCAATGGTAACTGAGGTGAATTTGTTCTCATACTGGTGGAAAAAACCCTACGAATATGCCTTTTGCCAGCAGTCAGTGTTGGGAAGGTAATTACTGAGACTCTTGGATCCACAGCCTGAGGCCACGCAGCTAATCTCAAGTTTATTTATTTATTTATTTATTTATTTGTCCAACAAAGGAAAGTTTTCGTATGATTTTGTAAGCCAATGCCCCCAAATGTTTGTAGAAAATATTTATTGTAACATCAATGTACTGTGCCAATTTCACTGCCCTTATTTCTGAGGAGAAAAGAGCTGCTTCGGAATTGGTTACATGTCAGTTACCCGTTAAATAAATTTTAAGATCTGTATGCCCTTTCTGCAAGAAAGGGATTGACCGAGCAGACTGCAATTTAAAACCAGGACTTCCACTAAGGATATTCAAGAGGCTAGAAAAAGATTCTTTTCTTTTAAACAAAACAAAACACTGTGGGCAGTCAGAAACGTCACCAATTACTTATCCTCTTGCCTATCTATCTTTTGTTCTGTAAATATTTTTCACAGTATGAATGTCTTAACACCTATGTGGATAATTGCTGTGGTTCATTAAATTGATGCTACTTAAGAAGTTATTTATTTATTTTTAAATGAAAGATGATAGCAGTTTGATAATGAGGACACTGCAGTTTCAGTTGTTGTACAGCAACCACTGTGCAGCACAAAAGAGGTGAACTAGATATCCGATTATTTTAGCTGTAATGGTAATAAACTGTTAGACAAATTAGCAGTCAGATGGAAATTCAGAATATTTTATAAATGTCATTTTATGAGCTCTGTGAGTTGAGCATAGATAGTGACCGCCAAGTAGGAAAGGCATAAAATTCTTTTCTCATGTGAAGAGAAATACTTGGATTCGCTTGTTATGTACCTTTAATACCTTAGCTTTTTTTTTTTTTTTTTTTTTTTTTTTTTTTTTTTTTTTTTTTTAGGAGTGCCTTGACAAGGCAACTTTAAGAGTTACGTTTGGGTATAAGGGAATGTATTTCTGTTCATTGCTGTCTTTCCCCTGTCTGGGAGTCTCAATTTTGTCAGTGCTTAACAACTCCAAATATAAAGCGTCTTATTTTGCCTACACTTAATGAGTTTTCCTTCTCTCATCTAATTGCAATGTATTTCACTTTGTGTTCAAACACTTGTTTTTTCTTTAAAAATACTGTGAGAAATCAGAATGATGAAATTTCAGGCAGGTTAGTGAAGCATGTGCATAGTCCATTCTGAGCTGAGCCTAGATATTGACTTGAGAATAAGCATTCACTTTCTTTCAAATTAAAATAAATACATATATATAAATGCCTGTTTCCCCATTCAGTGTTATATTGAGTAAAATAATAGAACTACAGAATCACAAAGGTTGGAAAAGACCTCCGAGATCATCCAGCCAAACCATGCAATTATCACCAGTATTTCCCATTAAAACTTGTCCCCTAGAACCACATCTAAACATTTCCTGAACACCTCCAGAGATGGTGACTCCACCATCTCCCTTGGCAGCCTGTTCCAGTGTCTGAAGTCTTTCAGAGAGGTTTTTCCTAATGTCCAGCCTGAATCTTCTCAAGACAGCTTGAGGCCATTCTCTCTAGTCTGGTTGCTAGTTATGTGGGAGAAGAGGCTGATCTGCACCTTGTCACAACCTCCCTCCAGGCAGTTGTAGAGAGTGATAAGGTCTCCCTTGAGCTTCGTCTTCTCCAAACTAAGTAATCTAATTCCCTCAGCCACTTCTCATAAGGCTTATGACCCCTCATCAGCTTTGTTGCCCTTCTCTGAGCATGCTCCAGGAGTTCAATGTATTTTTTTTTTTGTGGATCAGGGCCCCAGACTGAGCATAATACTCAAGATGTGGCCTTACCAGTGCTCAGTACAGAAACAGACAAATATAAATCATTTTTTGCCAGTTTAAGATGGTGAAATACCTACTCACACGTGCAGCCCGTGTGCATGTGACTCACTTCAGAAAATTGTTGAGGTTGGGAGAGACCTCTGGAGAACTCCCTTGCTCAAGCAGGGCCAGTTTTACAGGTGACTCAGGACCATGTCCAAATGGCTTTCCGTATTTTCAAGGAAATAAATACACAAAAAAAAAAAAAGCCTCTCTGAACAACTTGTATCAGGGATTAGTCACACTCACTGTGAATGAGTTTTGATGCTTGGATAGCACTAGCTGTGTTAGTGTTCGTCACTACGCACCACTGGGAAGAACTTGACTATTTGCACCTTTTCTTCAGATATATATAGACATTGACAAGATCAGCCTTCTTTTCTCCAGGCTAATAGGTGTCAACTCTTTCTCTCTCCTCATAGGAGAGCTATTCCAATCCTTTTATCATCTTCATGAACTTTCACTGGACTCTCTCTAATGCATTCATGTTTCTCAAGTTCCAGGCTCCTCAGTACAGGGCTCAGCACTCCAGGTGTTTCCAACAGTGCTGAGAATGGAAGGATTGCATCTGTCTGCCTGCTGTCAATGCTTTGGTTATTATATCCCGGGATAGCATTAGCTCTTCTTTGTGGCTAGGACACGTTGTTGGCTTGTGTTCAGCTTGTGGGTCTACAAGAACCTACAAATCCTTTTCTGCAAAGCTAACCAGTCATGTGGCTTTGCATTTCCACTTGTCAAGCTCCATGAGATTCTTTCCATCCTATCTCTCTAGACTACCAAGGTCCCTGTTCTATGAGATGCTAAAAATTACTGATGTTATTTGATATTTTTCCTCTGTCTCTGATTTGCTTTTGAATGTCAGACTATTGTTATCTTTCATTTTGAATGTGTTCAGGGTCCAGTACTAAGTTTCTGTACTGAATAATAACTCAAAGAACAGCTGCAATAAAATAAATAATAATCAAGAGTAATTTAGTATTTATTTACGTACTGGAGAAGTATGTATTCTTAAATTATTTTGTTGTTTCTTGATTGATTTTTTTTAAATTTATTTTTTTGCTGCTTTTTTCCCCCCCAGTATTCATTTGAATAGTTCTTTAACTTTTGAACTTCTCAAAACCCTTGTTATGAGGAAACTGATAATTTTTCCATTTCTATTATTTATTCTAAAAAGTGAAAGAGATGTAACTAGGTACAACAAGAGACCAAAATCCTTCTATTTATTTAAATGCCATCTTTTCCTCAGTAGAAAATAAAGCAGAAACACAAGTCAATTTATGATTTAGTAACTGTTTTATAGTGTGAAATACAGTAACATCATATAATTTCAAATACTTTTAGTATTAAATATGGAAAGGAAGCAGAAGCTTACAAGTATTGATATTGTGCATTCTGGGCGACATGAAGGTTTTATCCTGTTAGTTGTAATATATTTACACTAAAAGGAAAACAGGTAGGCAGATACGAATAGTGATATGGAAAATAGGTTTGCTCTGAAGCAGTTTTCTTAACAGCACATATAAAAGTGTGAGCATTAATGTTCCTCTTCTCTCCATTCTATTTTACTTCAAACTAAGAGTACTGTCAAGGAAGTTCCTTTCTCAAATGCCATTTTATACCTTTTTCAGTTGTTTTTGACAAAATTTGAGTAATTTAAGTACTTATGCACCTATAGACAGAATTTGGCTTTCTACTGGAGTATTTCCTATTCAATATTTTGATTCATGTCATCACTGTGCTAGCATACAACAATCCTTGATTATTAGGGACAGTGAATCAATAAATTTGGACAATAAGTCTTTCATGGTTTAGGACATTTTTAAACTCTAGTGACTCAGTGATAGATTCTTTTTCTTAAATTTAATGTTTTAATGGTCTTTTAATATATGTATAAACATACATTAATATTACATGCTGCAAAGATTGTGAAACCTTATTTGGAACAAATTTGAAAGGGATTGTTCATTGCAAGGAAAAACTGGGAAAAAAAAATACTATTAACTGAAGGGTTGGCTGTATTGTGTGCAGTATTTCTTCTGCATTTTAAATGTAACACTTTAAGTTATTTAAGAGCTTTATAGCCAAAATACTGACATGACCATATTTTTTCCTGATACATGTTATCAAATATATGTGATAGGTATAGTAGTTCATGAAAAAGTTATGACAAAGGAAATACTGTTCCTATGAGTTTCTTTGTTACTATTACATTTTATCTTGACAACTTCTGTCATGTAATTCACCTTTCTGTTGTTAAGAAAGAAGTCCTTAATGCAGATTCAAAAACAATTCTTATTTAAAAAAAAAAAAGCAAACAAACAGAATTTTGAAGCTTGTTAGTCTGAAATATTTCTGAGAGTGACATTTGTGCGCACAACACACAGGTCAATGCACAGGTACGAAACAACATGTAATATTTAGCACACTGCAGGGAAGATGAAGATTGGCAAGGGATCTAAATGCTAAATTTAGACCCAGAAAATTCAGGCAAATTAGGGTAACTGAAGTTGTTAAGCATTAATCAGGTGTCTCCACAGTGACAGATCACTACTGTAGGTGTTAATTCATGAGGAAAACATAGGTAATCTTTAATGGAAGGGGAAATGGTTAAATCAAGACAGAAAAAACTCCTTTGCATCATAAACTGCTTAATGAATAAAAAATCCGAGGAAAATTTAAACACAAAAGTGAATTCTAGTATTTCAGTTCTTTGCTGATACCATAAAAACTCTAAATCAGCACTGGCTACATGATATATTTATAAGAAAATTTTCTCATCTAGAGGTCTTAGAAGAGACAAAAGAGAAAAAAATCCATCTGGAATAAGCCTTTTTGCTTCTCTAACTTTACCTAAGGTGCCTGATTCTAGTCCAATTACAACAGCATCTTAAGGCTCTCTTTCACTCAGACCTAACCCTATTTTTTTATTTATACCACCATACCTCTCACCACACAAAAGCATCCTGGTATGTATTTCTATATTGCTCCAAGTTGCACAGTTCTAGTCCCACTCCAACGATGCTCTTATTGACATAAAAATATCAGTCAGACAGGAATCCCAGTGTTGTGCCTCTGTGGAATAGTTTTCATATATGAGACATTAATGCTGTCCGAAATGTTGTCTGTGCAAACCTTTTAATAACTACCATTTCAGAACTATCAGGTAATCTGATCTATATATGGAAGGAGAGATTTAATGTAGGGAAAAAATAAAAATAATAAAAATCAAACAAAAAAAATCAAACACTGAAATAAAACTGTAATCCTGGAAATGTGTATTTTTAAGTACGCAAAGTGGTAGGTATTTACCCTGATTTCTGACTGCATATACCTTAAATATGGGCTTTCTCAAACTATATGCACTCTTTTGTGGCATAGACCTGCATAGCTTGGTTTCACCAGTGAGTTTTCCTGTCAGACTGAAACCTACCTACAATCCATAAGCTACAGTAGAAGTGCTAGTGAATGATCTTCATACAAACTATTTCTGCTCTCAGTGGGGATATATGCAACAAGAAGAAAACACAGATGTTAAATGCTGTTATGCAAGACACGATTATGCCAGCTTAAATTTTTGTCTCAAGGAAGAAACACTTGAAGGTCATTTACTGACCAAAGATTGTATGAATTTAAGTAGAATCCTTAATGTGTTATTTTTCCTTTTAGGCTGAGTTGAGTTCTAAGCAATTTTCTCTCTCTGCTGTGTAAAACAGAATGTAGTTAAAGTATGCTACAGGTAGGTGTATTAATCCAAAATATCTATGTGCTGTCTGGACTTGTTCATAGTGCTATGCCAACTGTTTTGAATAGTTTGTACAGTATTTGCATGTGGAGTCCTCGAAGAAGAACCTTCAGGTTTCAAAGTCAAACACAAAAGGTAGAAAAAGGTCACAATCAAAATAGCCCTACAGTTTTCTTGTGGTCTCTCTCTTGCGTGTGCTTTGATGTAGTCAATAATTACATAATCATTTACTGTAGGTCTTTCTATGACACCACAGCCTTCATCACTGTATGGGGTAGAAAGCACTTACTAAAAGGGAAACTGCTAAGTGATTCTTCACTGTGTTCATCATTAAGTAATGGCTATATGCTGTGATCAAAATACATGATACAGTATTTTGATCATACATGCACATGATCAAAATGCTGCACTTTATACAGAATCATTAATTTCCCTCGTGGGGTTTCTATGGCCTTTATGACCATAATCTGAATGATTCACAATGTTTAATGAAATTGGCTTAAGAATAGCTTTTTAGATAAAGTTACGGTTTTAACTTTATCTTGCAGTAAAGCGGGCTTCAGCACATAATGTTATGAGATGTTATGGTCTGAAAAAGACAATTGTTATTTTACTTTGTAATTTGAGGTGTCAGACTTTAAGTGCCATTTCCCACTATTCTTAATTCCATAATGAATAAGACAGGTTCTGGAGAGAAAAGAAACTCTTTCCAGATAGCATTTTCTGGGCACAGATCTGAATGAAATGGGTGCGCTGCTAGAATTAAAATGTAACTAAATAATTAAAGAGTCTGTTATGATTTGTATTTATAAAGGATTTGAATTTCAGCATCATGTTCTACACTGGATAGTAATATTTCCTAATTCTACATTAATTTACCTAGAATATTACTTTCTATAGTAGACTGTAGCCCCTGAGATAGTAGAGTGTATGACGTTTTATGACTGTGGGTATAATGTGCCAGTACTTATTTGCCAAGTGGCTCCAGGTGTTTGCTGGGTCAAGGGAAGTCTACCTCTAAAGACTTGTAGTTTCTTACTTCACAGCTTTTCTCTTTTCTCCTCTTTTGCCATCTAAGCCTTCCCCAAATCTGCAATTGGTCTTTGCCTCACTTTCTTTTCCTTTTGTGGCCTTTGAATTGTATTCCAGAAACACATGGGTTCATCTAGTAAGGCAACAGCAGTGAGAACAGACAAGACAGACAGATTTCCTACAGTCCCAGAAGCAAAGGTGCTCATATTTAAAATAGTCGTGATTATAATTTCTCCTTACTCTTCCAGTTCTGTGCCTTCTGAAAGCAAAACACTCATCACATTACTGTTGAGCTCTAAAGCATTGTGTTGTGTATTTGTGACTTTGAACAAATTTGAGTGGATTTGAACAGCATCCTTGTACCAGTTTTAAAGTACTGTTATAAGAGAAGGTGGCCCTGGGAAAACATTTTTTGTTCTTAAATGATCATTATTTCATAAGGTGGTAAAAAAAAAAAAAGTTTGTAATAGCCATATTATATTTGGTCACTTCAAGGCATGTGTTGTCAATTGTCGTCTTTCTGATGGTTTGTGAGCAGGCAGTAAGTGAAGAATATGGAAAGCACAGATCAATAAGTTACTAGCATCCCCTCCCCAGTTCTAGCAATTCTGTAGATGTTTTTAGATATGGACTCAGAAATGATGTTAAGATTGAAAGATGAAAGCTCCTGGGAGAATTTTTCACAAGTTTACAAAATGTGTATTTTTTTTTTCCCATCCCATGACAGTCAGTTAACAAGTAAATGGAAAATTCATTGGAAATAATTTTATTCTGAAAGTATTTACTACAAACAGAGCTTATTTCACCTGTAAATGAAAAGCAATGCTTAAAAGTGGTAGGCTTGCAGTGTTTTACAACTGTTTTTATTCCCAGGGCTCTATAATAAGCTTTCTACTTACTGTATTTATCTGAAATGAAGTTTTCTCTGGACATTATAAAAAAATTCACGTTATTACATACATGCTGGAAAAAAATTCTGATTTTGTGAACACTTTAGTAAGTACATAGGTAAGTGAAAAAGTATTTAAACAGTCATTGGTAAAGTTGATACTGTGGTTGCACACACCTGATAGAGTATTTTTAATCTTTGGTTGAATCAGCTCTGTTTTTTCATGTTTTTATTTAATTTGAAAAATAAAAATAAACCCTCCAAGATGCACACAAGATTATTCCTGTGCTAGCAAGGAGGGAGCTGACAAATATTAAGATTTTTTTTACGCAAAAGTACTGTGTACCAGAAAGGATGTGGTAACTGTCTTTGATTGCAGTTAATGGCTTTTTCTTTTACAGTTAAGTTGCTTGCTTTTCATCCTGATCACTGTTAGAAGTTTTGGTGGGTATACTGTAAAAAAAGAGATGTGCATTACAGTGGAATTATCTAGGGAAAATTCATATTGAATCCATATTTTTCTCACATGCGCAAATACAAACACTACAGTTTAAAGATGTGAAACTCGCCGACTGAAATACTTCTAAACAACTACAGTTGAGTCACTGTCTTTGATTTACTATGCAGTCTTTCCTCTCTGGTGAAAGTTGGAGAGTGAGAATTTGAATGAATATATTTATTCCACTTATTTCTGAGATTATACACATGTATTCTGTTAATGTTTGTGATGGAAGGAAGATTGAAATCCCTAGTATTTAATTTACTTGGGGATGGTTATGGTGAGTGCTGATGTTTGTCTGTTTGTTTGATGCTGAAGATGAAGAAAGTTTTGTGGTGTCATGGAGAGGCCATAGTTCTTATCTCAGGATGCATGTGGTTTGTTCCTACCTTAGCCCAGTATTTTCAAATGTTGACGTTCTTGGAGACATATACTTTGTCTGAGGAGTTACTGGAGGAAAAAGATAAAATGCTGAAGCAGGAAGTATATTGAGGAGTAAGTGATGTCTAATGTTACCAGATCTGAACTGATAATTTCTCTTCAAGGCTTTATATATTTGAATGAATCCGCACAAGAATTAGTTTGTTAATTATGAAACATGCTTTCTTTCTCAAATCTACTTATCTCGTTCCCTTTGAAATTTCTTTGATAAGTGATGAAATCTATTATAAGGTGGCATATACTTTAAAATATCTGTAGCAGAGAAAATGTAATACTGCCATAAGAACAGACTAAAACTCTTCTGGAGGTGGGGGGAAGAAATTGATTGATGGCACTCAGTTGGAAGACTTTGATATGTGTGGTAGGAAATGTCTTGAGACATAATTTCTTTCTGTGATTAATTTTATTAGCTCATTCTCCACTCACCTGTTTTGTGTTAGTGTTGGATATAATATGTGAATGTCTGTTTTCTTTAATTGTAAGAAGCTTTGCAGGTAACAGAATATGAACAAAGGAAAAAATTCTTGATTGTCTTTCAAGAGTGGATTCTAAGTTTTTTGAACTTGAATATTTCAATGAATGCTGAGGGTTCATGTTTTATATTAATGCATACTCTTGTCCATGGGACCAAAATACTTAACCCAAACAGTGAAAACTATTTGAAACAGAAGTGGGGAAAAAAAAAACACTCTGAAAGTCATTCAAAATCTTTCAGTTGATGTTGAAAACTCAGCATTTCTAATGTGAAGATGAAAAATTATTTTTATTATTGACAGTTTATGTAAAAATGCCATTCTTGGGGGGTGCTAACACTTTCCCAAGGGCAAAAAATATCCACTTCACATAAATATCCAGTTGATATAAATTTTAGAAGAAGAAATGTTTTTTCCATTATTTAAATCGTTTTCTTGGGATAATAAATGTTCTTAGCCTGCAAAAGCTTTATGTGGTGAAGTGCAGAGGTTAGAAACTTGTTTTCATTCAGACCTGCGCTTGAGTGACAGATCCCAGGTGATGCCTAGTGGTGACCTGCAAGCACAACAGTACAGCTCAAGAGAGAGCTCACTGCTTCAGCAGGCACCTGGCTTCTGTCTAGGCAGCATGGGCAGGCCATGGTTTGGTGGGAAGTGATGAGGTGCAGCTTCTGGCATGGACTTCTGCAGGTTGTATGAGGTTAGCTGGACTGGAAGGAGAGGGGTCAGTCTACCAGAGATGTCATGAGAGGCACATGCATCTTCTGCTACCTCCCAGCTGGCACATGGTGCTTTGCTATGCAGTGGTGTGACAGCAGTGTTGTGCTAGCTGAGCCAAGGCCAGGCACAGTGTGAGCTCTGAGCATGCTCAGACACACAGCCCGCTGCTGAGCTACATGCTTATTTGCATGCTAGCACTGCGCTTCAAATTTACAACAGTATGCTCTCCTCTCCGTCACCTTACAGAAACTAAGCAAAATATATATATATTAAGGATCTGTTCCAATTTCCTGTTGGAGTATCCTGAAATTATATGAACTGGGGTTTGTGTGTGTGCTTTCTAAGCTGCGCTGTAAATACTCTGCATCTGTTTTTTGTTACTTGCAGAGGGCTTTATGTTTTAACCTTGACGAGTCTGTGTGACTTTTGGATAGTTGTTTAATTGTATAGGCCTTGGGAAATCTTGTTCAAGAAGAAAATGTGCTAGCAGGGAAGAAGAATATATAGAATATCGTGAGGAAAGTAGGAAGAAGAAATTTGGAAGAATGCTGGGAAAAGTGAAAATGAAAGAAAAAAGTTCTTGAGGAGAGAAAGTGGAAGGAAAGATTCAAGATATTTATTAAAAAAAAACTTTGTTCATAGTTGGAATATAAGAGCTCAGTGTAGCAATTTTAAGAAGATTCAAAATGCCTTTCACTGTAATTTTACAATGATCCACTTTGCAATTCCACTATAAATCTGTAAGCTGGAAAAAAAAAAAGCAAAGCTGTGTCTAGGTGTCTTCTGGAATGGCTTAAGAGGTAAGGTGAACATGGAACAGTAATGCCTTCTTCTATGTTTGAGGAAGCTGGGGAAATCTTATGTCCTACCGTTCATCATTTACTTCATTTTTATTATTTGATTAAAACAATATTTTAAGACAAAGTAGGCAATAGGATACTTCTCTTGACTACTTTGCATTCAGAAAGAAAGAGTAAACCAGATTTTTTTTTTTTATTGTTCTCCCTCATGGCCCCTTCTCACTTGTTCAGCAGAGTCTTCTGAGATACTCCTAGACCAGCACATTTCTGATAAGGTGTATTTTAATTTCTATCACACTTGATACTTTTTTTTTTTTGTTTGCCACCAAAATCTTTCTGTGCACAAAAGTGGTTACATGATTGCCCACTATTTACAGTTTGCATACCCAGAATATCAGCATCACAGATGAACCTAATTTCCACATTCCTTGCTGTACATTAATCTGCAAGAGGATGTGCTTAATTGTGTTTTTGTCCAAGCTAATAGAGGCTGTGCCAGGTTGTTAGACATGGAAGGAAGGATGCTTAGTATTGGTTGTGTCCTGAGCAGGGGTCTCTGAAGACCCAGTTGCCAGGATACCCACTCTAGTGATACTTCGATAGGCACTGATGAGGTCTGGCTGTTGGCCTCCCACATCCCCCATTGAACAGAAGGAGCCAGAGATGTCCTGTGCTGCATCTACCATCTGTCCATTAGGAGTGAGGGTGTCTTATTTTATCTTTTTTTAATTCCTTTTCCTTTCTTTCCGTTAATTTTTCATATCTGTGATTTCTAGTCACTATTCTTGCCTTTTATCAATGCTATTTTATCACTGATTCACTTGTTTCTTTAATACGTTAATGTATGGTGATGTATCAAATTAGCACGCATCCTATGAAAACCTCTTAAAGGGAATTTATTTCACTTTATATTTGAACTTTATTTGATATGCCAAACACACTTTTAAAAGTGCATGAATCTGAG
Source organism: Lagopus muta (assembly GCF_023343835.1). Classification (NCBI taxonomy): domain Eukaryota; kingdom Metazoa; phylum Chordata; class Aves; order Galliformes; family Phasianidae; genus Lagopus; species Lagopus muta. Next base: position 94,273,865 of record NC_064433.1, read on the forward strand.
TGAATTCTTCCCCCTTGTCCAAGCCTAGTTTCCTGCTGAAATGTGAATACTGTATACAGGAGCTATCTGCAGATCCTTTTGACAGCTTGAGCCCATTTCCAGATGGCATGTAATCACCATTCCTTTTCAAAACTGTTTTTTATAATGGTGATAATTAAGGATTATTTTCTGGGACTGAATAATCTGTACACTCAAATTGAAAATGGTCAAGAAAATAGCTGGCAATGAAAGGCTGAACCAGAATTTGTTTCAGTGTGATAGGATCATGATTACACACTAATTTATATGAACTGATATTGCTCTAATTTGTTGCTTGTAGAAACAAAATAGCTTAACTTTAGTTGCTTTCTACAACACACAAAAGGGGCAGATGGAATACTGTTCTAGTTTGATAGATTCTTGATCAAATCAAGCTCGCTATCTGTGAAGCACTAAGTTCAATTAAAAAAAATATCTCTATATGTACTCCTTGATGTTATACAGAATCACAGAATGATAGAATAGTAGGAGTTGTAAGGAACCACTGAAGATCCAGTCCAACCCTCTGCTAAAGAAGGATTCCTACAGTAGGTTACATCCAAAAGTATCAATATCAATTATCAAAGAGATATATAATCAGATTCTTCTGAAAATGTGAATACATGCTCAAACCATACGCGAGTTAAATGACTTTTCTTATGCTTTTTAAGTATTTATGTCAAACTTCATATTTATTCAGTCATAGTTATTAGTTACAGAGCAGTAATTAGCTATTGTATTTAATTGCGCGCTCTTATTTCCATGTACTTAACTAATTGGAGTAGTTAACTTATATGCATACAAGCATAATGAGAAAATACCATGCTGTGGGATGAATGCCTGCTCTTCTCTAAAATCATTGCCTTTGCTGTTTTCCAGCAGCAGGTCTTGTGTGCAGTAATTTATATTCAGTTTGAGAAGTTAGTAAACTTCACTAACTTAAACTGCTTTGTGGTAGCACTAGGTTGTACTGGGGTTTGAGGGAGAAACAAGGGAAAAAAACTTGGAAACATTTTTATGTGACTTCTAAGGCAGTTTAACTGTTTTAATGGAATTTCTAATTCAAGAACAGATAATTTAACAGGTAGACAACTGTCCGTTGGTATAATATATTCTCATTGACCTTTAGGTCATTGTGGTTTTCAATTATAGCATGATTTCTTCTGTTTTTGCTTAAATTTATGAAATCACATTGATTAAAAATGCTGTCTATGCATTTAGGTTAAGAATTATCCACTTAAAATTGAGTGGTTACTTTATATAATATTGTCTCTTTTCTGACTAAAGAAAAATACAGGTGATGTTCATACATATATTATCCTAGTCAAACTGTAACTAGTTGTACTGTGTTCAAATTACCTAATAAACCCTGGGGGAAATACCAGTAAAATTCCATCATGCAAAACCAAACATGATCAAAACATAACTAGAAAATACATTAAGAAACTGAAGGAAAAGTCAGTGGATTTTCTTTATTTATTTTATACTGATATGCTTAATTAGGAAATATATGCATTAGAGACATATAGCTCCTTTCCTGGAAAAGGAATTAATCTAATATACAAACACTACTGCTCTTTGAGAAGACTTAATGAATTTAAAAGGAAAACATATGTATAATTTATGAGAATGTAAGAAACTTCATATCTTAAGTGGAAGAAGAGAGGAAACTTGTTTGTTTTTTTTTTTTTTTTTTTTCTCCAATCTAAATCTCAGTGAAACTGCTAACAAAGAATTTATAGGAGGCAAAGTATAGATGTAACTGGTTTGCTCAGGTTTTGGGACAGCTTTATTAATAATGCTCTCTGCAAAACTGCTAAATTAGGAATCACAAAGAGGGAGGGCAAAGTTTAAAAACAGTCAGAAAAGAAACAGGTTTTTCTGGCAGTATGGTTCTCCATTAATTGCACTCATGTTTTTCTTTTCTAGACTGGACTTGTGTGCTCGACAACATAGTTTAATATTGGTGGCAGACTGTGGTAGGATCAGAAGATAAATTTTTGGTCCCTCTTTCATAAAAAGCACCTTCCTTTCAAGTTGAATGGTGGGAGAGATGCTAGAGCAACAGAGAGAAGAATAGGGCTAGAAAGGGTATGAATTATTTTCAGTATAGTGTTTCTAGAAATTGCCTCCTTTTATACTTCAAAAAAACCTGGTACAACTTAGAGTTATTAGAGCTGATGAAACTTCAATAATCAAAACAATCTATAAAAACTCATTGTGAAGTGAACAGTGCTTTCATCTAAGTAAATATAATCTATTCCTTTTCAGAAATCTCTTCCATGGAATTTATCTGGTAAATACTATTTCAACTTCTTATACAGTTCTTTCTTGGAAGATCTGTCTTCTTATTATTGGTCTTTAATCCATGGTGATGGGCTAAAACATGGTGTAGAAAAGACACAAACAAATATGAGCAGACAGTCTGAAACACACTTGAAATCCATAAGTAGGAACATTATCCCACTGATGTGTTTAAATTAAAATAATCCCAGGTCAGCCTTGGAGTCCACAGTGCTTTTATCAGCTATCATCAAGCATTGAATTTAGCATAATGGTCGATGAAGTATGAAAAAGGGTTTCTTCTGCTATGAAGAAAAATCTAACTTCTCTCTTGAATTTCCTTTTAAGTAAGTTCTGAATGAACATGCTTGAAGGGAAATTAACAGTTCAAGACATGCTTGCTTAGATGAACTAGAATAAAAGGTGCATTAAAACCATATTTTTAGTGGAGCATGGAAATTACATGAAATTACCTATCAAAGCTACACTAATCTGTTAAGGCTTGGACATTGTAAATACCAATATTGAAATTGCTTGAGCAAGCGTAACTTATTCCACTGATGGCTATGTGTACAAAATAACAGAACCCATGAATTACAGTATCATGGAGTCCTCTTCCTTTTTCTAACTCACTGTAACTTTCTAAAGTACCCTTATAAATAAGTATGTTTATAAAGCATTTTGTTTTTCTCAAAAAATCCTATGACTTTAGGAGTGGATCTCCTGAGCTTAGTTAGAATTACAGAATCATAGAGTTTGGAAGGGACCTCCAGAGATCATCGAGTCCAACCCCCCTGCCAGAGCAGGTTCCCTACACCAGGTCACACAGGTAGGCATCCAGGCAGGTCTTGAATATCTCCAGAAAATGAGACTCTGCAATCTCCGTGGGCAGCCTGTTCCAGCACTCCATCACCCTCACTGTAAAGAAGTTCTTACGCACATTTGTGCAGAACTTCCTATGCTGCAGTTTCTGGCCTTTTCCTCTTGTCCTGTCTCCATGCACTGCCGAAAACAGTCTGGCCTTGCCGCTCTGACCCCACACCTTAGATATTTATAGACCTGGATCAGGTCCCCTCTCAATCATCTTTTCTCAAGGCTGAACAGACCCAGTTCACTCAGCCTTTCCTCATAGGAGAGTTGCTCCAGGCCCTTCACCATCTTTGTGGCCCTCTGCTGGACTCTTTCCAAGAGATCCCTGTCTTTTTTATACTGGGGAGCCCAGAACTGGACACAGTACTCCAGATGAGGCCTTACCAGGGCAGAGTAGAGGGGGAGGATCATCTCCATCCACCTGCTGGCTATGCTCTTTTTAATGCACCCCAGAATGCCACTGGCCTTTTTGGCCATGAGGGCACACTGCTGGCTAATGGCCAACCTGTCATCCACCAGGACACCCAGGTCCCTCTCCAGCAGGTCATCCCCCAGCCTGTACCGGTGCATGCAATTATTCCTCCCCAGATGCAAGACTCTACACTTGCTTTTGTTAAACCTCATCCGGTTTTTTCTGCCCAGCTCTCCAGCCTGTTCAGGTCTTGCTGAATGGCAACACAGCCTTCAGGCATGTCAGCCAATCCTCCCAACTTCGTATCATCAGCAAACTTGCTGAGGGTGGCCATTATCCCCTCATCAAGGTCATTGATGAAGATGTTGAACAAGACCGGACCCAGCACCAACCCCTGAGGAGCACCGCTGGTTACAGGCCTCCAACCGGACTCTGCACTGCCAATGACCACCCTCTGTGCTCTGCCCGTCAGCCAGTTCTCAACCCACCTCACTGTCCACTCATCTATGCCACACTTCCTCAGCTTTGTTATAAGGATGTCAGGTGAGACAGTATCAAATGCCTTGCTGAAATCAGGCTACACTACATTCACTGCTCTCTTCCCCCCCCCCCCCCCCCCCCCCTTCCACCCAGCCAGTGATAGCATCTTAGAAAGCTGCAGGTTGGTCAAGCACGACCTCCCCCTGGTGAACCCATGCTGACTGCTCCTGATAACCTCTTTTTCTTCCAGATGTCTGGAAGTAGCATCCAGCACAAGCTGTTCCATCACCTTTCCAGGGACAGATGTGAGGCTGACTGGCCTGTAATTACCTTGATTTTCCTCCTTGCCATTTTTGAAGACTGGAGTGACATTTGCTATCCTCCAGTCTTCAGGCACCTCCCCCGTTCTCCAAGACCTCTCAAAGATGATAGAGAGCAGTTCAGCAATCACCTCTGCCAGCTCTCTCAGCACCTGTGAATGCATCCCATCGGGTCCCATGGATTTATGAACATTGGTGTCGCCTAGGTGCTCTCGGACCACCTCTTCCCTAACTAAAGGGTAGTCTTCCATTCCCCAGACCCTCTCACTAACCTCCAGGGTCTGGGATTCCTGAGGGGGAGTTTTTCACTGAAAACAGAAGCAAAGAAGGCATTCAGTATCTCCGCATCCCCTGTTACCAGAACACCCCCCTCACTTCGTAGGGGAGCCACATTCTCCCTAGTCTTTCTTTTACTGTTAACATACTTTAAAAAGCCTTTTTTTATTATCCTTTATTACCTTTACCAGATTCAATTCTAGGCAGGATTTAGCCTTCCTTGTCGCATCCCTTCAGGCCCTGACAACATTTCTATATTCTTCCTAAGTGCTCAGACCCTTTTTCCACATTTTGTGGACCGCCTTCTTCCCTTTGAGTTTGTGCGTGAGCTCCTTGCTCATCCACACAGGTCTCCTGCTACTCTTTCCTGACTTCTTGCTCACAGGGATGCACCGATCCTGAGCTTGGAAGAAGAGCTGCTTAAATGCTGACCAGCTCTCAGAGGCACCCTTACCTTCTAACACCCTAGTCCATGGGATAGCTCCAAGTAGGTCACGGAAGAGATTAAAGTTGGCTCTCTTAAAGTCTGTGGTAGCAACTCTACTTTTTGCTTTGCTTCTTTCACTCAAGTTCTTGAACTCCACCATCTCGTGGTCACCACAACCCAAGCTGCCCCTGACCATTACTTCTTTGACATGACCTTCCTTATTAGTGAGAATAAGGCCCAGCGACACCCATGCCCTTGTCGGTTCCTCCACAGATTGTAGGATCTTAGAATAATCCAAGCTGGAACAGAGCCACAAGGATCACTGACTTCAATTCTCCACCCAAAATTCAAGCCCTTTGTCTCAGAATTTTGCCGAGATGTTTTGGCAAACATGATATTTTGACTACTGCCCTGGGGAGCCTGTTCCAGTGTCTGAGCACCCTCTGACTGCATACTTCTAATATCCAATATTTCCTGAACACTACTTTCATTATTAAGTTGCACTTTAAAAAAAAAAAAAAAAAAAAAAAAAAAAAAAAATGGTCCTCAAACTCTAAAGCACTTTGCATCTCCTGATGCCTATTTATATTCTTGATCCTTTGATTCTTTCCCCTGGAGGGAAAGACACTATTTATTATTTTTGTATTGATGTGTGGGTACATTCATTATCATGCTTGTGTACATTATTGTCTACAGCACCTTCAATCTGCCAATGATTTGTTTTTAATTACTAAGTAATTATTTCTGATTTGGATGTTCTTAATAGAAGCTAGTGATGTTTGTTTATTTTTAAAACTATGAGTTTTATGTTGGAATTATATTAAATATGAATTGTACACAAATATGGAATGTTTTGTATAATCAGTTAAGGCATGGCAAAAATTAAGTATGTCATTTATAATCACATCTGAGGCAGAACTTATGTGTAAATAATGAATGTTATATGAACACTGTCAGTTTTGTGTTTTATTTCTGAATACTAGCACTTTGAAGATTAATTTTCAAGTATTTTCTACTTCTTTAAAGAAGATAATTTCCTTTCAAAATTGGTTATTGAACATTAAAAAAGAAAACAACAAAGAAAACTTTGCATTGAAATCTGGAGAAATGTATAAATTGGTGCAGATCTGTAGAGATTCAGAGTACAAGTAGCTTTCTGGGTTCTAAATTTAATACGATTTGAGACCTTATTAAAACCAATATCTTCTATGCTATCCCACCCACTAAATGGGTACAATTGAGCATATTTTGTGTTAAAATTGAATCATTAAATTTAAATCTTGAATAAGTTAGTCTACCTAATTTTTCTTTACTTTCGCTATGTGTGTGATCTGTGCTCTATATGTATAAAACAAAAAAAAATAATAATAATAACATTGTGGTGCAAATATTCAGGCAAGCCCTGATCCTGAAAAGACCTGTGAATGTGCTTAATTTTAAAAATATGAGGGCACCATTGTCTGTTTAGGTGTCTAATAAAGTGCTCAAAAGTAAGCAAGCATGCGTAATAATCTTTGTTATAAACTGGGTGTTAGGAAGTCATAAAAATGGTAGTCATGTCCAAGAGAGTTAAGCATCTTTCCAAACTGCTATACCGGAAGGGGTAAATTTAGCAGAAAATAAATTACAATCATGATTAGAGAATGGCTGCAGACTTAATTAGCTCATTTTTAATGTTGTACGTATATTTAAAAAAAGAAACACTTTAAATGTCGTATTATAGAAGAAAGTATGAATGTAGGAAGAAATTAGCCTGTGAATTGGCTTTTTAAGTGCTTTTTTAGTGTTTTAAATTAAGGAGGGACCAATTTCTCATAAATCGTGTGCATTTTTTTTGCATAGAACAGTTTTCACTTCTGTAAGAAAAAAAACATAATGTACATGGAAAATTTAAACCGAATGCATGCTGAATTCTATGGCAGTTTGTAAGTAAATCTGTTAATTAGTCTGTGTAGAAATTAATTTAAAACTAAGATCTTTAGAGAAATCTAGCATGTGTCAGTTTCTCCTTTGTTCTGTATGATTTTCCAGAACGATTAACAAACTCTTTGCACTTCCTATGCAAATGAAATTAAAATCTCGTGAATAGACTAAAATGAAAATCGTTATTTGCTAATTAAGATAAGTTACTTGCAATTGTACTCAATTATAGAAGATTTTTATACAATATGGAAAGGGTCAAAACAACACCTTTGTTATTCTTAAGGCTGAGCCTTTGAACGCTCAAGGATAACTGGAATGATCACTTCTATTCTGCCATGTTTATATATTAATGTACACAGTTTATACACTAGTGAGTCTGTAGGCAGGCAGCATGTAATGGTGTGCCTGGGACTTGTAGAAGGAGACTGTGTAGCTTATACTTTCCTGCATGTGTTCTTGGCATTAAGACTGGAAAAAGCATTTCTGTCATGGTCCTATTGGCTACTGGAACAAGGGGGCAGGAGAACAAACATGTTACTGGGTCTTCCAGTCTTGCAGACTTGAGTCTTCCAGAAGATTTTCTCTTTGTCTATGCCTGTTTATTCTTTTTTATCTCTTCCTCAAATAAAAGCAAACAAAAACAAACAAACAAAAACCTCTCAACAGCAAAAATTCCTAACAAACAAAAAAAAGATTATCCAGTAAGCTTATTAGAAATTAAGGAACAGAACAGTACTTGTTCTGGCTTAACTTGCATGCACTACTTGGCATGTGAGTTTAGTAGGATGAGGAGTCAGTCACCGAATCGTCTGCACCGCTGATGGACTGCATGGAGAATCTTAAGAAGTAGTCACCTTGAGTACATGGCAGGATGGTGAAAACTCCTTCAGCTGAGGGGCTGGTGACCACCCTGGCAAGGTCTGCACCACATAAATAAATTACCGTGCTATGGTGATGAGATGTAAGTCTACCACTGGGCTCACCCTGCTGTAGGGCATGTCTTCCCCACCCCAGGGGACAGCAATGGGAAGGAGGGGCTTCCCTGTCGAAAATGTGAGTGCTTTGTTTGCGCACTCAGCATCATGCAAGTCTGCCAAACCACAGGATGAGGTGATCTCGTTGCCAGTCTGAGAGGTGGCATCTTGCCCCTGCTTGAGAATGATACCATCTGTTTAGAAATACCACCTTCTGGGAGAGTCTTATTTAGTGTTCATAAATGATTTCAACTTCTAATCAGATAATTAAATGCCGGACTAAAACTGGTTATATTGGGTTATTTTTAGAATTTAAATACCAAGAATGTTACAGTTATGCCACAGACAATAATTATAACAAAACCAAGATGAAAAGCTACTTAAAAAAAAAAAAAATCCAATGTTTCTTGTATGTAGAAAAATGAGGCAGTAGCAATATGGAAAATTAGGAGAAAGATTTTAAAATATAAGATAATCCATTGCGGGTTGATAAATGCTCAAACAATTAGACTTTCTGTAGCATCATGCAGCTACTACAGAGAAAGAATAGGTCAACATCTCAGGTATGTATTTTCACAGCCTATGTGCTTCCCATGTACCTGTCACTTGCCTCTGTAACTGACAAACATCTAAAATGAAAGAATTCTCTCAGAGAAAATAGGAAGAGGCAATGTGCGCATTAAATACAAAGAATTATGTAACGTGACTGACCCCAGCTGTTGCAAGGAAAGCTGAATTTTTCTTGATGCAAAGGAAGCCAACAGTGGTCTTCACTTTAAACAGTTACGTCAGTTGAGTGTATGAACTGGCAGTATCCTAATTTTGCAGATCAAATGGTGGTGTAAGAAGTTTCTCCCTGAGTAAGCTGGGTCAGAATGTTGAGACTGTGTGTTGCTCAGCCCAGTGTGGATTGTAAAAACTAAACAAGTAACAAAAGAATTTCGAAGAGAACAACAAGTATGAGTTGTTCTCGATGCACGTATTCCTTCTTGTTGACTGAGGACACCCAGTGCCATAGCAGTAAGAATATTGTGGAAATCGGTGAAATTGATATGAAATAGGTATGAAATTGATATCACTAAGTGTTATATTTGTATAATTATTTCTATATATTTTGTGTCAATATGCTCCATCAGAAGTTCCATGTAATGTCAAATATGTTCAAATAAGTAAATTTGATATTAAACTTTAGAACCTCAACACACAGAATATCTAAAAGAACCTGGTCAGACTGGTCACTGGACTCTACAGCTCTGTTTAATGTTTCAGTTCATATAGCAGTACAACAGTAAATCACTTAATTTCTGTATGCATTTGCCTATCATAGTTTTCTTTGAGTTAGCTACTTTGTTCTTGTCTTCTACTTATCAGTCTAATTATATATTCTGTGCAGATGCTCTGCAAGTCATGAACATACATACCATCTGCATAGACCTTCATTTCCAAGTGCAAACTGCTCCCAAGACTATCTCTGATCAATTGATGGATTGATAATTGGTTTGCTGATCTGAGCCTCTAAAACATATCTTGCCAGAATTCTTTTTTTCACTAGTTGTTATCTGTAATAAAAGGTTATAATGTAAACCATATACAAATATTACTCTATCTGCTTGTAACATATTTTTTACCATTGCAGCTGTTCACCTTCTTTCTTGAACTTTAGAACAGTTTTAATACTGATAAATCAGCCTTCACCTGTTGGGATTGACCTATTTAGGGAATGGAGTAAGAATGACTAGGTGACTTTTCTAAAACATCAAGAGTAAAGACAAGACTGTGGAGGATGTGTGTGGTTTGGCATGTAGGAATTTGCATAGTATTGTCTAGTTGTCCACATAAGTTTTGAGTGGCTACAAAATTTTGTTTAGCTCTATTTCCATCTCCTTTTACTATAATCATTGCAGTACCCTATTCTGGAGTATTTACTCATAATAGCAATGCTAGAAATTAAATGTTCGTAGAAATGTTAACTGGGTAACAGGACATCTCTAAACATAGCTGACAATAACAACAAGCATACTGTGAAAGTAAAATGCTGCAAAAATAGTGAGAAATATATCCCTTTCCAATTTTAGTATCTACAAAAAATATGTCAAATTTCTAGGCTGTAATTTCTTATATTTATATATATATTTAATGTGGGGAGGAATACATGTACAAATGTCTGTGTATTGTTAGTGACATTAAGGAAAAATTGTGCTTTCATATGAACTCAACAATTTTTATTCAGATCCTCTCCAAACATATAAGAAATGTTATCTAGAGTGGGGATTCTGCAAATTACTCTTCAAGCAGGCGTGTGGAATTCTAAGCTGTGCTCTGGTTAATTCTATTCCGATCTGTGGTTCTGTTGGCTTTGTGTCCTTGGCATTTCTTGTTCATTTTTCTTACCATCTTTTTTTCTGCATATTTTTTCTTTTGCCTTCAGCCTTTTGTGTATTTATGTTGCATTTGTAGTGACTTAGAACTAAAGCTAGAGTCTGAACAGAAAAGTAACAGCTGTGGTAAGTTCTATAAAGGATACACCGGTAAGTTATTTTTGTTGCCACAAACATTTTTGTTATAATCACTGAAATTGTTATGAAGTGCATGTTTTAGTGCAATATTGGTATCTTGGGTAATCTTCACAGATAGATTTTCTTTTATTTATCATTCAGTAGATATTAAAATGTCTACTGATTAAAAAATTTCCGTATAGCCTGCTAACTGCTTGGGCTGATTAGCGTGAAATTTGGCTTGCACTGATTAGCTAGATGGGAAAGGAATATAAAATAAGCTTTATTTCTTAAATTACAGTTATATTCCTTTTCTGTAGTAGAAGTTCCTATGTTTTTTAACTTGGGAAGATCAATAATCCATCAGAATATGAGTTTAACAGAGGTCAGTTCTGTTTAATGACAACCTTGTTATGAGATAATGTTTTTGTTTTCCACAATGATCAAGAAAAAGATGTGGAGTTGATATATGATGCTTTTGATCAAAACACAGGTTTCTTTGTGTTCACAGATAATTAGGACACTGTCCTGGGATGTGGGATGTAAAGATGTGTGCCCTGCTCCACTGAGCATAAATATCTGGCTTGATATAGATTCCTCTGAATTATGCATAGAGACTGGATCTGCAGTCTCTCTGAGGCCAGACCAGTCCCTTAACCTGCAGGCTACACAAGCTTGTTTTTTCTTTGTATTCTTGGATCTTGTTATAAGACATTTTTGTCTCAGTTAACGATAGAAGTTGGAATGCTTTTTACTAGGATGAATGGCTGTTTTCAAATTAGCAAATGTAGGTGTTTGCATAGATTTCACAGTGTCCATGTGACCTATATGAAGACATATGTATGAAGATATCTCCTGAGCACAGAGCAGCTAAGTCAATTAGAACCTTCTGAGAGAAATGTATAGCTTTACTAGAATTGGTTGTTGTGCAAGATTAACCTAAAATCTCTGTCACAAAGAAGAGGCATATGGTTTAACCTTATGGTTTTCCTTGATACACACATGAATCAAAAAGGAAGATTTGTCAGATGTTAGATTTCATGGTGTAGGATTTATTAGATTGTACAGTCCTTCCTGTTCTTACAGAGTTATCTATTGGACAATGTACAAATGGAATATCTGTAATGAACTGGGCTGGAATCCATTTTGTGTCTGCTACCTGAAAAAATGACAGCCCATTAGGAACACACTCTCTACTTTTGGTGCCCAGTCAAGTCTCTGTTGACAAGTAAGGTGGCTTCAATTCTGAGGGCTCAGCTTAGGAGTTCATTAATTGGCAAGACAAGAGTTGGTCACTAAAAATAAATTTCTGTTGTAGAAGATTAATGAAAGAGAAATTATATTGTCCTACCTTTAATGAGATAAATGACCTTAGAGAAATACCTCTGTTTTAATTCTATTGATATCAGGACAGTCAGAATTGTGTTTGTTTTAACAAAAGACCACCTGTAATCTTAGTGATTATTATTTATGCATGCATGCATGTATCATTCATAGCAAGTAGCAGTGCAATTCAGCAACATCCATTTAATTAGTGATTAAAGCCCTTGCTAGAAGTGCTCCAAATAATTTTGGTGTTGATGTTGCTATATTATGGTCTATGCAGCTAGTACTGCTGCTGATCTGAATTCAGCTCCTATTATTTAAGTGCTTTCGTTCATAAAAGACTGACGTAAAGAGACAAAACCTCAGAGACAAAGATCACGGAGATGTTCAGAAAGAGCCAGTTTCTGTTGGTTATCAAATGGATACCAGGGAGAAGAGAGTGCATTTTCCATCATACTGGGAGCAATCAAACTCAGTACTTGCTCTGCACCCAGGTGCTAGCAGGTCCCAAAGCAGTGTGGTAGCTAGAATAATTAACCTGTGGATAATAAGGTGTGGAGCAGGGAGAACACTGAATAACTATTAATTCTGCAGCAGTTGGCATGGGTTCTATCATATGCTTAATTTCTTCCTTGAGGGAAGGAGTGAAATTCACCTTCAATTTTAAAAATTTGTCATGCACTACTTTTAAAGGAAACAAATGTATTTATTGCTGTTAACAGTAATAGAAGTAACTACCGGGAAGAAAAAAAAAAAAAAAAAAAAAAAAAAAAAGCAATAGCTATAACAGAGAACCAAATCTCTCTAAACATAATGAAAATGATCTTTCGTGTGAATTTGTGTGAATACTTCCCAGTCTGAGAGTTACACAGTGGGAAAAAACTCCCAGGTGATTTTAAGTGTTGAAGACAGCATCATTTCATGGTCCTTTCATTGCTGAAAATCTTGAGCTTACCCTTCCTCTTCTATTTCAGGTGTTCTAGATTAAATAATTATACAAAAAAAAAAACAAACATATTCAGCAATCAATTTCAGATTATTCACTTGGCTCTAATAAAAGTCAGACTTCTCATGTCAGCCTCTGCATATGGACAAATAGATCACTGTGTGAATCACCAGTGTATGACTATGAACCTAATGGTCATTGAATCCACACACATGGAAGATATCCCTTCTGCAATGATTCAACATACACTGAAAAATGCACTGATTTATGAAGAGGAAGAACTGTGGATATGACATGAAGAATAAACTGCCATTGTTCTTTTTCCTTATTCTTTTGAAATTACTTATGCAACTAAATATCACTTACTTACACCTCCTCTGCCAGAAAACATTACATAAGTAATAATAATGATAATAAAAATCATAGTCTGGCAAATAAGCTGAAAGTTCTTTCCTCATTTTGTTCCCAGCATTATTTGGATCACAATACGTGTTTGCCACTTAAATGCAGTATTCACTTTCATGTGCCTGCTGATTAACATTATCTTTTATATGTTAGATGCTTGCATAAACACAACACTGACTCATTCATATCCTGTCGTTTATTTAAAATGTTTTAATTCTGGAAGATCATATTGTATGAAAACTATGAAACATTGTCAACTGAACAGAAATATCCAGTTATTTTCCTCTTAGATGAGAGTCTACATTAGAGAATTTCTCCATTTCAAAAATGAAATAAACAATTTGGCATAATTTTCCCTGCAGAAATGTCTAAAGTGTTGAGCTCCAAATAGCAGGAACAGTTGGCTAATAAAGCAAGCTGAAGTTCAAGCACTGTTGTGTCCTATTCCAGTGTCTTAATTTCACCTTGGCTAAGCCAACTGATCATATTTTCAGAGAACATGTTATGTAGCAATGATTTCCTCATTACCTATGTGACTTTAATATGGCAGAATACTCTGTTTGAGATGAAACTTGCCCACACCCCTGTAAATACTGATTAAATAATCCTTAAAGGGAAGGAAGTTGTGGTATATATATCGTATATCGTATATCGTATATCGTATATCGTATATCGTATATCGTATATCGTATATCATATATCATATATCTATTGTGGTATATATTTATATCATATATAAATATATATATATGTAGTATTTGAAATGAAGAATATTTACTGGCTACCAAGATCAAAGTTTTCTTTGCAGAATTTCAGTCATTTATACTTCATGTCACTAAAATAAAGGAGGACTAGAATTTCTGAACTCCTACTGGTTTATAACATTGAAGTTTTGATTATTTGAGCTATTTTTTTTTCTCTTACTTGAGTTAAACATACTGATCTATACATTTTTTAACATCTTTTCTTTTTGCTATGTCCATCCCTCTTGAGTAGGAGACATTTTCTACTCTTGGCTGTAAACACACATCTCTGAACTTCTCTTTACATCAGTGAGATAAAAATAACTCAGACTTCTCTTTCACCTGAAAATGAGTCATAATTCCCCCTGCCATCCTAGGATTTGGGAGTAGGGCATGATTTCCAACATTTTTTCCCCTTAATACGCCAATAAAACTCTAGATTCCTGTGAGAGGTGAAAGAAATAAATCTGCATAGAGACACATTAATGTAAACTCATGCAGTAGGTGAAGTGTTACTGAACCCTGTTGTGCAGGGTTTTCTATAGGCGCAGTCTCTACTGGTCCATGCCCAGAGGGAAAAAGAGAGAAGAGAGCATCAGGCCTGGTGTTGCTGAAGAGGGATAATGACTCTGAGGGCACAATAGGGTCCGAATAGCTGTTAGATTTCACCCCATTCTTCAGTACCCAGAGATGGCACCTGGACAGTGGAGTAGTTGACAGATGGCAGACCGGTTTAGGTTGGAAGGGACCTTTGGAGGTCATCTGGTCCAGATCTCAAATTCTTTAGTTCAAAGCATAGGAATTTTGGGCAGCAGCAAACAGCTCTCATACAACATGTTTAGGATCTCATTTGACTCTAATATCAAACTCTTTCAGCAAATATGTCTTAAATTCTTGAACCCACAAAACATCTCTTCCTCTAAATATCTCTCTGTAATTGTAGTCGATATGATCTGATACAAATTTCTTTTTCTCAACTGAAAACTGAAGATATAGGCTCATACTTTTGGCTATGTAACAATGTATACTCCCTCATAACCTCTTTTGCGGAGTACTTTAAACTTCACACTGTTTGAATCGCCTTGAAGCTGCAATTGACATGACTTTGTATAAAACTTGTGTTCGTATGTGCACTCTTTTAATATGATCACAGGTTATCAAACCAGAACTCCAGTCATTTACTGCCTTTCTTCTGTTTATATTTCAGCTGTTTATCTAACTGTGGATTACTTTAACATGCCTTTAATTATTGAAAAAGAAGAAAGAGAAGGAAATAGAAAGCAGTATAGCTTTTTGCAGCAAATGTGCAGGTATGGGTAGTTAGGAAGTGAAAAAGTGATCATTTAATCTCCATAAGTTGAACAAGAAGAGTAGTTCCAGGGCAGTGATAGCTTTCCTATTCATTTAGGCACTGGGGTAGCATTTTCTGTATTTTGTTACATTGGAAATGTTAATATACAAGACAGGTCTAGTCATCCATCATCCAGAAAAAATGAATTTGACAAATTTGCACAGTTTTATAAAACATTTACTGTCAATATGTTCAGGATCTGGATAAGCTCTTTAAGGCTGTAACAAACTTGTTCTAATGAAGTGAAAGGAAGATAGCCTGCAGCTGTGTACAAGGTGCAAGTAGAGGCAAGAAGCAGATTTTTGAGGTAAAGAACTATGTATGCACTGAATAGGAAATTAGGTTAGGAATTAGTTTCAAACAATCAAAAGAACAGCTATATAATATAGCCTTTTTAATAGAAGATATATCAGCAACAAATTTGAATGGGTTTTGTTATTTTGTAAGTACAATGAATGCATGAATGTGCCATGTGATGTATTCATGCAATGACAATACTGATAACTGAGGATGTTCCTTCTAGTCTCATGTTGATTCTCTTATACTCCATTTCCAGGAACAGATTGTTCAGAAACTTATTTTTCATTTTTTCAAGCCTTATTTCTACAAATGAAAAGCCTTTGAGATTCTGTTCTTTGCACATGTTTTTCTTAGAAAAAGAATTAAGCATCTTACTTGAAATCTTTACATATCTCAGAGGGAAAAATCAAAGAAATACAAATGATTTCTTGATGTATTTTTATTTCCTCTAGGTAGCATCTTAGAGGTGAATTAGTCTTTTAAACAGTACTATTTATGAAAGACTGTTATTAGAACTTGTTTGTTTTTGTTTGGGTTTGGCTTGTACTGTTTATCTTTAAATTATGCATTCACTGACCTATTTTGTTGTAAAAGATGTAAAAAGAGATTATTTCTAATCTCCACCTAATGAGACTTACCTATTTGATTATTGAATGTAATTTTCTACATTTTCTCTTTTAAAACAGGTGGGAATGAAAAATAAATGAGAGCCTCTTTTGTGAAGTTCTTTTGATTCATTATCAGTCTTTTCACTGATGTCATATCCTACAACTGAAATTCCACTTAAGAGCAATATATAGC
Source organism: Lagopus muta (assembly GCF_023343835.1). Taxonomy (NCBI): domain Eukaryota; kingdom Metazoa; phylum Chordata; class Aves; order Galliformes; family Phasianidae; genus Lagopus; species Lagopus muta. The sequence goes on from NC_064433.1 coordinate 94,290,215, forward strand.
AAAATCCTGGATGCAGTTTAATGCGTACCATAATACTGAGAAAGACAGTTAAATTTAATATTTCATATAAAAAGTTTACAATTATATCTTATCTAGTGCTCTTGCTACAGAAACACTGTTTTGGGAGGCAAAGGCAGGAGATGGCTTCAATCGTATCCATACTGGAAAATTCTGAGATTTTTTTTATCCCTTTCCAAATTTTTATGCATAAATTAAACAGGAGAATACTCTCTAAAGGATCTGGAGATCAAAATAATCTCCACTATCATCTGAAGAAGCCAGTAGAAGGTATTATTATACTTCCCTTCAGCTAAATGGTTTGTTTCAAGTAGCTCATTTCCTATTGTGCATTTCTAAGGTAATGTATGGATACCATAATGAAACTTGAGGAAAAGCATTTCATTAAGAAATTGATTCTAGAAACTAAATATGAATTATCTTACCGATTTAGGTAGCATAGCTGTTTGGTGAATTACTTTCAGACATAGGGAGTGTACAAGTAAGAGTGGGTACATCCGTTTGTGAGGGTCGATAGTGACAAGACAAGGGGGAATGGTTTTAAACTGAGACAGGGGATGTTTAGGTTAGATATTAAGAGGAAGTTTTTCACACAGAGGATGGTGATGCACTGGAACAGGTTGCCAAAGGAGGCTGTGGATGCCCCTTCCCTGGAGGCATTCAAGGCCAGGCTGGATGTGGCTGTGGGCAGCCTGGTCTAGTGGTTGGTGACCCTGCATGTAACAAAGGGGGTGAAATTAGATGATTGTTTCCTTTTCAACCCAGGCCAGTCTATGCTTCTATGACTCCAACATTGTTTTACATTAAGTATTTACTATGTAGTTAACACAAGAAAACAACAACGGAATCCTAGCAACATTTAGAAGAATTTAAGTTAATCTAAGATCTCTTTAGAGGAGGTTTCAAATTCGTCTACACCTGTACCTGGTATGAAAGGAAGGAAGAACTAGGAACACCATTCTGCATCCCCTTTCTATTTCCAATCATGTTAGTTGTTCTTAGTGATCACCTCAAATAGCAACAGCAATTTTTGTTCATGTGTGTGTTTTTCTGCCTTCGGCTTTTCCTCTTGCCTTAGAGCTCTGTAACTGCCTCCAAGACCTGACAAAAGTTTTGCATACATGTACTCCAAAAATGCAGTGTTAATTAATTCTAGTGCACAGCTCTAAATTTTGCATAATTTCGATTCACTATTATAAAATTTGTGAACTGTCAGATAAATATATTGGAGCACTCCTAATGAAAAAAAAAACCTTCTAAATTACATATTATTTACAATTAAGTTGGCTTAGAAAATCCCAATAACAGGTCAGAATTTCTTATCGACGTAGAGTTGTGCTAAGATTTATGTTAACTCACTCTTTCAACAAAATGTGTTAGAGCTATCCTTCTGTTTAATGCAGCCTGTGGATTACAAAATCCCCAGATGTCAACTCCTTGATTACAAGGAAGCAATTAGTAATAGAATCTAAATTTATATTCCTCAAGAAGAAGGAATAAAACTCCTATGAGAGCAATTTCTGTGGGCTGTGTTTCAGAAGAAAGCACACTTTGAACAACAAAAACCTCTACTGTGAAAAAGTGCTGTAATATTAAATTCATAACAGATAGGGTTGCTATAGTCTAAAAGTAAAACAAAGATTATAAAGCTGTGTTTTTATTTTTAAAAGAATTTCTCAATAAGAATGCAATTTGACCATTTAAATTCATGAAATTTAAAGTGAAAATATTTTAAACTTTTAACAGTTTGAAAAGATAAAATGAGACGCTAAGCATAACCTGGTCTTGAGAGATTATTTCAACTTAATCTGCAGCTTCCATATATACAAAGGTTAAATTTTGAGGACCAGAACTCTCCTATGAAAAATCTGGTTTCTTGGTCATTTTTTTCAATTTCTCATTTCACAAAATGTAAAGAGAGCTTTGAGTTTCCAATTAAATATGCTGGCACTATCAGGAAAAATATACGAAACTGGTATGTATCACAGTACTTGTAATAATCACCTTTTTATTAAGAGTATATGCAAAGTATTTATGAATTAATAGATGCTGGAAGAGTTCTTGGGAAATGAAATAGTTTCTGGGGAGCTTTATGGCTTTTTTTGTTTGTTTTGATTTTGAATTGTTTTGATGGTCGTTTTTATTTGTGTGATTGTTTTTGCAATTTTACGTGATCTGTTTAACTATAAATAAAATTTGAAATCCTTCTTGTTTTACTAAAACCTTATAAACTAGAAATTAATTCCTTTAAAGTCTTATTCATTCATTATTATTCCCTCATGAGTGCAAAGCACTATAATTTTGTTTTAGCAATTGTCTGCTTCCCTGAGCTTTGTTTCTGGTTTTAAGCACAATATCTTTGACATATTTTGAACATTTTTCAACTAGACATAGAGCCTTTATCACTCCAATTGCTGTTGGAAAGCAACTAATGAAAGAACCATACAGAATAAATAAAATTCATTAATGCCTTTATGAAACCAAAGAATAAAATTTAAGAAAGATGGTTGTAGTTGCTAAAGAGGGGGAGAGGAGTTAAAAGACAAACAGCAGGACAGAATATCTCAAACATGATCCAAGATGCAAAGAGATGATATAAACAGAACTTTGCAGTCCTCAATGTCTTCTTTACTATTACTCTATTAGAATTTTAAGGTTTGTTTAGGCAGCAGTTTATTAGCTCAGCTGCCCATATTCCATCTTTCATCAAAGAAGTTGTATTCAGTAGTAATGCTGGTCTATATATTCAGGAATGTATAGCTCATTCAATAATTCCAACAACTCCACTCATCCTTTAAATTACATCTAAAAATGTAATTGGTTATATGGTAAATATGGTTAAATCAAATGTCTTTACAGTAAGGAAAATGGAGAGGAAAATGGCCACTTCTGTAATGCAGATAAGTGACATCTTGGTTTTCAGTGGCTGTGTTGTTGATATGACCATTTTAATTCAGATTGCAAAAGCACTCTAAAGCTGTATCTTACATTTTTTTTCTTCTTACTGTGTTTTGGTCTTCATCATGAAGCAGCCTCGAAGGGCAAAACTAAATTGAAGCATCTTATCATGAAGTTCACCTCATGTTCCCCAGCTGCTACTGTGCTTTCAAATCCACAGAATCAGAGAAGAGCTACTCTGTAGAAAATGTTCACCAGCACATAAGGTTTGAATATCAAGTTGGCCACAACAAATTTTTAAACATAAACAAAATTAGGAGGAAATCTCTTTGATTAGACTTCAGTTTAACATTTGATATTTGGAAGAATTATGAGAAAGTCCCTTAAACCTCCTAGCCATTAAGTCTTTTAAGACATTTTATTTAAAACCATTATTTACACTTTGGAAACTTAAATCATATTTACATTTTGGGAAAAACAAAAAACAAAAAAACACCCCTGAAGACATGATGTTGGTTGAGTTAATTAGAAATTTTTATTTTTTTCTTTTCACTCTTATTAAAATGGAAGGGTGTGACTTTGATAAGATAAAAATCTATTTTAAAAAAGAGCATGGCTCAACTCATTTTACTGCTGTAAAAACTTCAGCTTGTGAAGAAGAGATTGTGTCTGTCAGCATGTCCATTGCATACCAACCTCATACAGATATTGCATACTTAAAAAATAATGAGAGAAGGGAAAGGGAAGGAAAAATGAAAGAAAAAAAACTTTTAAACAACTAGTTTCATTTAAAACTACATAATCACAACCTGAAGAATACTGCTCTTGACATTAGTGGAATGTAGTTTGGGGTTACTTTGTGCTTGTGTGATCTTTGAGCTTCATAAGAGAAATTGCAAATTTATTTAATGCACAGTAGCTATCTGTTGTTTAAATTATATACACTTTCATCTTTAGGATTCATCATCTTCTCATGTGCAATTTTCTATTAGCAATCATCTCAGTCTGTGTGGTCTGCTAAAGTCCTCTTTCCAGAAATTTAATGCCAATAACTCAAGGTTTGAACTGCTTACTTGTCCACAAAGATCTTTACTTAGATTATACATCTTAAAGATGTGGCATTTCAGTCATGTAGACTTCTATTTTTTTGTATATGCGGCAGTGATGATGATAAATACTTTGTGAGTGACTTATTGGCTTTTTGATTTTCTACAACTTTTTATCTGCTCTCTGGCATTTTACTAGCTCTCTTTTGTAGATGATTACTCCATCTCAGGGTCATATACTTTGAACTGAATTAAAATCAGTCAATTGAGTATGTCTGGATTGCAGTCATAGTTGCAGCAAGGGTAGACAAACATGGTTTATTTGTTTGGTAGGTTGGTTTTCCTGTTGATTACTGAAAGCACATGTCACTGGATTTGCATGATTTTACCACTTCAGTTCTTTGCTTGATATTCAATGCCAGAAATAATACAACATGTACACCTAAAGAAAGGCTGAAGAGGCACCCTCCTCTTGATGCCTACCAATAATTCACCCCAAGCTGAGTGGTCCTTGTGGCTCAGGGGTACAGAGCCAAGGCATCTGGCACAATCTTTTCTTCTATGAGTAGCTCTGGCTGATTTCTGGAGTGATAGTTGCATCTTATCACAATCACAAAACAAAAAAGTTATGCTCTTGGTCATTCTAATATCAGGGAAGAGAATTAAAACATACTTCTCGAAGCAAGAGGATCAAAAGAGATTTCTGGAGAGCATATGGTACTAGAAAAACTTATAAACTCCTTTAAAGCTTAATCTAGCTAAACTATGCCTACATCTACGCTTACAGCTACATTGTATTCCATATAGATAAATTTTCTTTTTTAAAGATTGCAGGATTGCTTGATAGTAGCAGATCACTGTACCCTGCTCCCTCAGTGTGTCTTGGGCAGACCATTCAGTTCTTACCTAATTAGTCCCTATTTGGTTTCTCCCAAATCAAATAAAGTTAATGATTATGAAAGAATTCAGAAATATAGGTTTTTGAAGAGTGGGGAAAAGGGTTTAGACATGTGAATTTTGTTGGTGTGTCATCATGTACAATAGAAAATGCTGACATTTACATCAGGTATTATGCCTGTCTGCAAAGGAATGTGAAATGAAAATGTTTCCTTGCCGCTCCCTGTCCAGTTTGTATATCATAAAATTGAACAAATTGGATAGATAACATGACCTAGAAAACTTTTTAATAACAGCTTTTTGTTCCTCCTACAACTATACAAGAAGAGAAGGAGTTACAGAGGATATTTCATATAATACTTTTGACTATATGGGAATATGGAAGCATATTCCTCTAGGATATTTCACTACAAGCTGTGAAAAGATGCTTTATAGTAAAATAGCACTTTTTCTGAATGCTGGAGATAAAGAAAGACATGAAACAACGGAATATTCTTTCATGTTACTTTCTTTCTTACATATTGAAAATTAGAGTACTTAAAATTAGGCGACTAATTCTGCATGCACTCAAAATTGTGATAGTATTCATTGAAAGCTAAAGAGTACGTTAAAGAGTGGATGTCATTCATGTAACTGCTGTGCAAAACTGCATGGCAAGAAAACCATTTTGGAAGCAGCAAACTGCTGGGACATTTGTAATTGCTCCAGGTTTGTTATAAGGGGTTGTATAGCATGAATATATAGCATATACACATTTGAGTATATAGCATATAGCATGAGTAAATAGCATATACACATTTCAGTACCTTCTATTTGGTCTGATTCTTTTCTGCACAGCCTACTTTCTCACACAACTTTGAAATGTGCATTTCATTTTATCCTCTTCAGAAAAGCATTGCAAATTATATTTCTTCTTTGGTGGAAATATAATGTAATTAATTACAGAAACCTGCTAGGTACAGACAAAATGTAGCAAAATGTAAGTTACTAGTTGCATGCTAAGTTTTATCAACTAGTTCTGAAATGTGTCTTTTTATTAAATATTGAAATAATGTAAAACTATAATAGCTATTAATATAAATAATAAAATAAAGGTAGTATTATGTCTATTTTTATTTGAGAAAACAGAATAACATATTTCCGATAGAATGTTGTATCTCAGAAACATGGTGTTTCCTAAAAATTTCTTCTTAAATATCTTTTTTATAATATGATTATCTCTTAATTTAATGCATACACAAGCTCCCTTCATAAAGTATTTTCTTTAGGTTTACCCTCAATTGCGTGAATGTCAAGCATATAACTGTTACATAACACTTTTAATACAGAAAATTGAAAAATGTAAAAGCAGAAAGGAAACATGCAGTCATAATCCACCAGAAATAGAAATTCATAGATTATTCTGTCCTCTGAGAAAATGGCAGAAGAGGTCTGTCCTAAGTCTGTTACTGTTATCTTATATTTTCTCCTACTGTTTTCACACTGAAAATAGGCAAATCTCTTGCTATTTACCTGTATTCAAATATCAGACAAAGCTGCAGAAGCTGCTGTCGTGATGAATTTTGACAAAGTGAAATAATGTAATGATTGAAAAGATAACTTCTAAAGGAGACATCTTTCTAAAAACTATAGGTGATTCACTTCTACTAATACTTTATGGCTTACCCAGCCTATTTCCAACTGGACTTATTTGTAATGAAATGATTCTTATATCTTTTTTCTTGGCATTTCTCTGATTTTGTGAGATATTTTCCCTAGCAAAGGTAGCTTTAAAAATATCTAGAATTCTATATTCTAACCATCAGATCAGACTTCTGAACTAAGTTAATTAGAAGGGAAACTGCTGTGTTAAGATCACATAGGACTTCATTTTTAAAATACAATTTTTATCAACTCTCAACCTTTCTTATTTTATGAAAAAAATTTATTTGAGAGCTCTTACCTATGTTTTCATAGAATCGTAGAATCATAGACTTCCATAGGTTGGAAACCAACTGTAAGGTCATCTAGTTCAACCTTCTTCTCATTACCATTGCTACCACAAACTAAACCACATCTCGTAGCTCCTTATCCAGGCACCTCTTGTACACTGCCAGGGATGGAGACTCTACCACCTCCCTTAGCAGGCCATTCCAGTGTCTGACCACTCTGAGAGAAAAAGTTCTTCCATATGTCTAACTTAAACCTACTCAGGTACAACTTGCAGTCATTTCCCTGGGTCCTGTTCATTGCCTGGGAGAAGAGGCCAAACCTCTCTTCACTGTAACCTTCCTTAAGGAAGTTGTAGAGTGCAATGAGGTCTCCCCTGAGCCTCTTCTTCTCCAGACTGAACAATCCCAGCTCCCTCAGCTGCTCCTCATAGGATTTGTGCTCCAGACCCCTCACCAGTTTCGTTGCCCTTCTCTGGACACCCTCCGGGGCCTCAATGTCTTTTTTGTAGTGAGGGACCCAAAACTGAACACAGTACTCGAGGTGCGACCTCACCAGTGCTGAGTACAGGGGGATGATCACCTCCCTGCTCCTGCTGGCCACACCATTTCTAATGCAGGCCAGGATGCCATTGGCCCTCTTGGCCACCTGGACACACTGCTGGCTCATGTTTAGCCGAGCATCAACCAACACCCCCAGCCCTTTCCTCTTCACAATCATCCAGCCACTCATGCCCAAGACTATAGTGCTGCATGGGATTGTTGCGGCCAAAATGCAGGACCTGACACTTGGCCTTGTTGAACCTCATCCCATTCACCTCAGCCCAGTGATCCAGCTTATTAGGTCCCTCTGCCTCCCTAGGGTAGATCAACACCACCACCCAACTTGGTATCATCTGCAAACTTACTGAGGATACACTCAATCCCCTCATCTAGGTCATCAGTAAAGATATTAAACAAGATGGTTCCTGGTACTGACCCCTGGGGGACACCACTTGAAAAAAGTCACCAGCTGGACTTAACTCCATTAACCACTATCCGTTGGGCATGGCCCTCTGGCCAGTTTCTTACTGAAAGAAGGGTACACCTATCCATTACAAATAAAATTCAACATACTATTTTCAGAATAAAAGTTTTTTGAGGCTATTGAAATGCTTAATCAATTTCTTAAAAATTCAGAAAAGCTGGCATTAAACTTCTCACCCAGTTTTAGTTTAGTATTCCTGAGCAAACCTGAGGAGTACTATCTATTGACACCAGTGCAGGTGATTGACTTTTTCCAGAAAATCTGTCTTGTGTCTTACATTCTGTAGAATAATCTAGTCAGCATGGCTGTGTTCTGCATGGTTAATGGCTTATTTGATGAATCTGAAGTATAATACTGAATGAAAGAAGGTTTGCAAGAAGGGAATGGAAAGTTGGAATTGTAGCAAGAGAAGGTCCATGAAGGCAATGCATGTCTTGTGAATATTCATAGAGTAGGCCCTCTTGATAGTTGACCCTGCAGTGTTCACAGGACTACCCAGGAATAAATAAATAAATAAATAAATATCTTATTTCTTCTTTAACTTGTAATTCAAAGTAATTGTAGATCAATTGGATTTCTTATGATTGCAATGATAAAGAAGAAAAAAACATGGAATAGAATAGGAAAAAGGACAGCAAAGTTTATGTAATAGAGGACAGTGAGGTTATTTGTTGAATGGGTGTTGAAATGTGGCCTTTCTGAAAATTAAATTGCCAAAGTGACAGGGTTAGAAGAAGGAAACAGGAAGATGACTTCAAGAAACAGTGTTCTCTTGGCATGCGAGATTCTGGTCATTTTATAGGTAGGTTAAACAGCAAAGAGAGGCTGCAAAGAAGTGTGCATGAGGCAACAATACTGGAAGCGGAGCTTGCAGAGCATACACCATATGCCAGAATTTGTTCTCTTTAAAAAGTAATAACACGACACTTTCCCACAAACTGTGAGTATTGAACTCTTGTTCTTTGCATGTCATAGGACTGCAGTAGAACTCAATACACAAACACATCCTCAAGCCTTCATTAAAATTTCATTTGGACAGCAGGGCCCCCTATGTCAAAAATGAGGTGGCAGAAAATGGCTAAATAATTGCAGTGGGGGGAAGAAATGCAGTACAGATTCATCTTTAATTAAGAAAACAGAGTGCAGTCATGCTCAAAAGGCATTCCCAAATACACAAAAAGCTAACAAGAAAAGTGGCAGCCACAATATGTTTCAGAACACAAGATGTCAGGTATGTGTATTGGTAAATACTGTTAGAGGGATTAGAGACGTCTGTGTGGCATACAAAACAAAAACCTTTTGGTTATTCCTTAATATATCTAGACTGGTGTTTGCTCACTTTGACTAGTAGAAGTGAGTAAGGAAAGGGCAGACGCATATTCTGAAAACAGCTTTGATTCCATCAAGACTAAATTATATGTACTGCTAAACTTAAATACAGTTGTAAGTGGGTTTTTTTTCCCCTTTGTTTTTGTTTGATTTTTTAAGAGCAACTGAGCAATTCTTATCCAGCTTTGCTCCACCGAATACACCTAGAGCCTTTGAGCTGACTCCATGACTGATGAAGGATGCATCAGTCTCTAGATAATAGCTCTTCCTGCCAGGTTGTAATACAGCCCAGCTCAGTCAAGGTCTGCAAAAAAATATCTATTAAGCTCAGAGAAGAAGAATACTTTCACTATCCAATCTGCTTGTTGATTAGTTTTTCATTCAATGGCTGTACTTCTCTTGATTCTCTTGCTTCTAAATTCAATTTTAGCTCAAACTTACTGGACACCTAAGCCTGAGTGGGTCTGACACCATCAGGAAGGATAGGATCAAACAGCAATGTTCCAAGTGAATAAAATCTCTAGCAATTGAAGACAGTAAACAAACATTTAAAAACACAGTTATCAATTGAATGTTCACCAGAAACCAAATTTGTTCTGATCCTTTCTTCCAGCCTTTCTCAGTGATATTTGTTTATTTTTTCTCCTTTGAAATAAGTGAAAGACTTATCAAAATTAGAAAAATTTCCTAAAAATAAACTTCCTATGAGTCAGTTTGAAAGTGGAAAAATTAGAAGCTCTTACTGTTCTGTGTGGCTCTGTAAGTAGTCTGCAAGCTATCTAGCTAACTTGCACGACAGGAGACTTCAGCAAACTAGTGTAGATCACTGAAAGCCATGGACAAAACCTGCAGTGCTGGGTGGGGATTCTCCTGTACCCTGCCCATGTGCACCAGCTGAACTCTGGGTGCAGCTGTGATGTGGCCTGAGTGATAGTTCCTTCATCACCTGTGGGACTTCTGGGAGTGTGTATGGCTTTTTTGTCTGTCTGCTAAGGAGGAAAACTTAGAGATGTGGAAGAATTGTGTAGGAAAAAAGATGTGATAAGATATTCAAGGACCAGGACAACAGGGAAGAGGCAATGCTGTGCTCCGCTACTAGTGGAATAAGCCATAATTAATGAGCCAGAGGATTCGGCATGTCTAGCTGACTAAAGTTAACTCCTTTCATTATGTGCCCTTTCTGTAGTTCTCTCTTTATAATGAACTATTAGGAATGCTTCAAAAGTAGTATCTCCTATTGTATTACACTGGCCCACAATCTTGGAATTGGATATTGGCTGTATGAAAGTAGAGTTTGAACCTTCCTCCCTGTATTCCAGTAGAATTTATCCCTATGTGGCAGATGGTAGCAGAGGGGCAGTCAGACAAAATGGAGACTGATGTGGAAGTGTGTATGAAGCAAAGTTGTGTCCTGGAACTCCTCCATATGGAAAAAAAAAGTAGTACCCACTGACATTCATTCTCAGAATCACAGAATCACAGAAACACCAAGGTTAGAAAAGACCTACAAGATAATCCAGTCCAACCATCCACCCAACACCAATAGTTCTCACAAAACCATGTACCTCAACACAGAATCCTTGAACATCTTTCCTTGAACACTTTTCCTTAAACATCTCCAGGGTCGGTGACTCCACCACCTCCCTGAGCAGCCCATTCCACTGCCTGACCACTCTTTCAGAAAAGTAGTGTTTCCTAACTTTCAGCCTAAACCTCTCCTGGCACAGCTTGGCCATTCCCTCTAGTTCTACCACTAGTTACATGGGAGAAGAGGCTGACCCCCAGCTCACTACAACCTCCCTTCAGGTAGCTATAGAGAGCAATAACGTCTCCTCTGAGCCTCCTGTTTTCCAGACTTCATTGATGCTTGCTGAACCTTTACAGAGATCAAACAGTGGATGGAAGTACAGTGAGGTGGCAGGTGGGGATGGTTTGGATGGGCGTACTCTCCACTGGGTGGAACACTGGCTGGATGGCCAGGCCCAAAGAGCTGTGGTCAATGGAGTTAAATCCAGTTGGGGCTGGTCATGAGTGGTGTCTTCCAGGGCTCATTACTGGGGCCGCTTCTATTTAACATTTTTATTAATGATCTTGATAAGGGGATTGAGTGCACCCTCAGTAACCATCATAGTTTTGAAAAGGGCAGGTCCTGTCTGACTAATCTTGTCACTTTTTCTGATGGTGTAACTGCATCTGATGTCACCTATCTGAACTTCATTAAAGCTTTTGACACAGTGTCCCATAACATCCTTCTCTTGAAAATAGAAAGATATAGATTTGATGGGTAGATTTTTCAATTGACAAGGAACTGGTTGTGTGATTGTACCCAGAGAGTGGTGGTCAATAGCTCAATGTCTGGATGGAGATCAGTGACAAATGGTGTCCCTCAAGAGTCAGTACTAGGACCAGTGCTCTTTAACATCTTAACCAATGATACTAGCAGTGGGATCAAGTGCACTTTCAGCAAGTTTGTGGATGACTCTAAGCTGCATGGTGCAGTCAACACACTCAAGGGATGGGATGCAGGAATGGTAATGCACTGGAACAGGCTGCCCTTGAAAGGGTCATCTTCCCTGGAGGTGTTCAAGAACCGTGGAAATGTGGCATATCTGATCCATTTTCAAATTATTTTGGAAATCAGTTAGTCAGTGGCTTACCACCTAATTAAGCAGAGATATTTTTCAGCAAGCCTAGTGAATGTGGAAAGTGGCAGAAATACTTCCAAAGTCAATAAACATCTAGGTTTGCATGCTTAAAAAAGAGCCCTAGTTATTGTTCTCAAAGGAAGAAAACAGATCTAAAAAGATGTCCCAGTGAAATACTTGCAATGCTAAAATTTGTATGTCGATATTTTACCTCTGACTTTGTTCAGCTATGCATCTATTCATAGGAAACAAGATTTGTTGTAAATATTTCACCTTCCAAAAGGTATTTCACCTTCAGCAAAAGAAGTGTATCCCATGAAAATTATTTCTGTTTATCTTATTGCCCATGTTTCAATAGTACTGCTTTTTTCTGTCTCTTGTATTACTCTTAGTAAAACAGCTTCCCTTTTCAAAATGTTTGTCAAGGGAGTCCAACTGGTTAAATCCAACAGGCCAGTTTTTCTTCTTTATTATCCTTGCAGCTTCATAGCTACTTCTTGGAACAAAGTACCAAAACTAAAAGAATGTGTGTTCACTTGTCTCCATGCCCTTACTGTTGAATTTAATTGAATGTTTGTAAGATTACCAAGATAAACTAGATGAGAATATTTCTGGGCAATGGAGTTAGAGTACTCCAACTGATTGTGCGTGGTGAGAGTTAACAAATGCCATATGTAATTCACTTAATCTTTTCCAATTCATTTAATCTTAAACTTTCTCAGGTCTGAAGGTTATGCAGATGACTAGGATATGGTTATGCAGATATGCAGAGTAAGTCTTTGTCTTCAGGAAACCTGGGGGCTGCCTAAAAGGACAACTCTTCTTGACCTTCCTTCTATAAAATAGCAACAAAAACTTTTGATTCAAGTTGCTAGATCCATGGCATTTTCTAGCTAATGGGTACTTACTGTCTCTGTGAGTACAAGGGCTCACCAGCAACCTGGCTCAAATACAAATTACTTTCTGAACTGAATCAGAATGGAATATTTTCCAGAATTTCTGAAATAACAATAAAACATACATGTTTTCATATCTTTACAGAAGTGCCTTGTATTCCAGTTATGCATCACTGAATTGGTGGTGAGTAACACAGCATTATGCTGTTAGGTAAAAAACAAGGTTGTAAACCAAGTAGCTAAAGAGGTGCAGGTCCCTTCCTGGTCTTGTCTGTGCTATTAGCAACTAAGTGCATAAACCTTAAAGGCATGAAATCAGAAAGCAGTGACTTCCCCACCCACTTCATGAGACTCCAGCTGAGCTTTTGCTTGCCAGGATTTCTGTACATGTTCTTCTCACACATGTGTGAATGGGTACCCCATGGTTTTTAGGGCATCCTTTTAATCTGAAAATGTATTGACTATAAGATGTAGTTGATGATAATGCTTCTTCAACTCAAAACAGGAACATATGTAATCAAATTTTTTATTTTGAGAAGTGCCTGGAGATGCTCAAGAGAAATGTTAGAATTGCAAAGGGATATAGCAGCAAAATCAATATGTATTTTATTGGTACCTTCCATCTCTATCAGTGTTTTATGGCACAGTACGAAGTATCAATTTATGTCTTCTTGAAGAGGATTTAATTTACTAACGACATTTCTAGAAAATCTATAAGTATAATTAAATTAATGTTTCTAAGAAGACCCAGCTTAACATATGTTTAGGAGAGTTTGAGTGAAACATAAACAAAAACAAAACCCACACCTTTTTAAAAAGGCAAATTGCTTGGGTATATAGAAAAGAAATTTAAAAATTTGCCTGCTTTCTTGATTTAGTTTTTTTACAGATAATTTCAGCTTTTAGGTATCTATTCAAGAGGACCGCCTATGAAAAGGATATATAAGGAGGTGGCTACAGGGGAAATAAAGCAGTGTATCTGCTATGAGAGCTTGCAAAAATCAAAAACTTATTTGAGTTCAACAGTAGTTCTGAATTTATCTGTTTCAAACTGTTGGACATGTACATATGTTTATAAAAACAGATGTGTACCTGGAACACTGCAGCTAGGAAACAGAACTGCTGGACAAGCTGGAAGTTTGGATATTATGAAAAAAAAATAATATCTGGTTAGTTGTTAATAATTTATTCTGAATTTGAGTTTGGCTTAAAAATATCACAGGTATTTCAGAAATGCCACTGGTTCTTTAAAGTGTCCTCATTGTATTTCTGGAGAATTAAGGCAACCATAACTGAAAGTTTCATTCACTAATCATTTTGGTCAATCATTACTTTGTTATAATTTGCTTTTAGTTTGTCACTTTTATGTCACTATGTTGTAATTCTCCAACAGGATTCTTCAAAGAATATCTTCTGTAACAGTAATAATAAATGATTGAAATAAATTTGTTAGTTTCTTATGTAAGGATACAAAAATGGCTATGCAGTATTAGAACGAGTATGTAAGCTGTGAATACATTACATTTTGCACAGAATTCTGTTTCAAAATGTTGCCTGTTCTAAAGTCCTTTCCAATACTAGTGAAACCAATCAGAAAGCATAAACACAACACTGGAAAATGCTGATACATTTTTTCTAGAGTGAGAATGATTGTTAGTGCCATGATAGATGTTGCCCTCTGACCGTAACAGACAGCCTGTTATAGACTGCCATTAATGATCAGTGTGTTTGGATTACACTAGTTGAAAGGGAAAAAAATATTTCCTAAATCAAATGAAACTCCATGGAGAAAGTTCTGCTTTCTTTCTTTGATCTGAAATTTTAGTTCACGTGTTCGCTACAAAGCCTGTCTTTCCTTTTATAAAGATAGCACAACCCTGATCCATCTCTATAGCTAAAATTTATGCCTGAATAAGAAAAAGATGACTTATATACTGGAATTGTTTTTTTTCTCATTTTCTTTGTTCTTTCTAAGGGCTAAATAAATTAGCAATATACAGCCTAATTACCTGAGGCATCATTAGCTTTTCTATGTTTAATTTCCAAAATCTGTATAGCTGATTCCATGCAAAGAAATTATGAAGGATCAGAGATTACAGTATTTCTATTTTTGGAGAGGAAAAGAAAAGAAAAGAAAAGAAAAGAAAAGAAAAGAAAAGAAAAGAAAAGAAAAGAAAAGAAAAGAAAAGAAAAGAAAAGAAAAGAAAAGAAAAGAAAAGAAAAGAAAAGAAAAGAAAAGAAAAGAAAAGAAAAGAAAAGAAAAAACCTTAAAATGAAATCCAAGTTTTTTGGCAGTCCCTTCATTACAGATAATTTATAGCTAAAAATTCTTGCTCATTTTTCTTGGCTTGTATTCTTGATGTATAGATTAATGTAGTCTAATGTCAATGTGTTTATTAGATTCCTCAAAGAAAATCAGAAGAAACATTATGATACTACATTTCTTAAAGCATTGATAAATATTGGGGTGGATTTTCCATGGTCTTATTTCATTAAAAGTTCTTTTTTTGGCTTTTACTCCCCCAAAATAGCTTTAGTTTAATTATACCAGAACTGTCATGGTTACCATGTAAATACTGAAAATATGTACTCTCTTCCAATATTTTTTTTTTCTTTCATGAGGCAGGTTATATCTTAAAAATTATCTTAAATTGAATTTTGCTTCAATATGAGAGGAAACAACCTGTACCAACAGCAAGGAGTAAAACATTAAAAAACTGTTAATGATGAGCATTTAAATGGAAAAGTTGAAAAACAAGAGGTACAGCTTTAGGATTCATTCAGTTTGGGCATACATGCAAAGTCTGACTAGGCTTTTCTCATTCCTAAAATTTGATGTGTGTTGTCAGCTGTAATCCTCACTGAACTTTTTGTTAGACCTTGAATGTTTTTGTATAAACTTTTCCAAATTGTGACCCTAAGAGTTGGCGTGGATCATATTAAATATAATGTCTCATAATTCTGGATGGTCTATTCCAAGGTGATGTTGCTTTTTTGTTTTGATATTGTTGTTTGATTGTTTTTTGAAGCAATGATCAAGAAAATATACATTCTTGTACATTAGTGATCCATAGTGAAAGAGAGAACCCTAAGTGAAAAAAGAAAAATCACAGACCTTTTAGAACCTTGAGTTAGAAGATGATTAGAAGAGTGAAGACAAGCCACAATACTACAAACAGGATTTTAGTGTATTATAAGTGCTTTCTGGGACATGGTACTGAACACTAATAATTCAAGAGAGTTAGTAAGACCATGCACCTAACAAGAACCAAAATTCTCACCCAAGAAAAACAATATTCATTTAAAAGCAGACTGGAAATAGAAGTGGCAAGGGATGGCTGTGACTCGTGGAGCCTGGAAGACCACCTCACATGGCTCAGCAGAACAAATTGGATGGAGTATTTGTCATAAGTGTTTGTTGGAGAATGTCTGAGCAGAAAACGGATAACTCAGACTGCAAAATTTCTTGTTTTCAGGCAACCTTCCAGGCATCCTGAATGAATTTATTCTTAAGTCCCTGAAATAATCTGACTTTGTCCCTGAAATCTTTCTGAGAATGTGATCTTCACTTTCATAGACTCGAGAGAATTTCATCTCACATGCTCTTAGTAAATGTGACCAATTCCACGCTAAACTATATATTTAAAATAAATTATTAAGATTTTTCAGTATTGCAGTTTAAATCTGATTCAAGCTCTTTCAAATGAACAAATTAGAGAAAGGAATGAGTTCAGATCTATATATTCATCATAACTTTAATCCTTTGGTTAGGAAAGGAATTAGCCATTAGACATCTATTTAAGCATTTTGTGTGCATGTGTATGATGTTCAATTTACTAAGACTGTGAAAACACAAAGAGAAAAAAAATGCAATTCTTGGTATAATGAAAGAGATTAATCCATATTCCTCACCATTTTAGAGAAATGGAAATGTTCTTTTCAGCTTAGGATGAGTTGATCATAATTCTTTTAAGGAACTAATTAAATGAGTTATATCTAGCAAGTAATATAACCTCTTTCCTGTGACAAATGGAGCTTTGGCCAAATCCTATTGAGTCCTTTAAAAGTGTGCAAAGAATAGGAATGCTACAATATACTGTATAGAAATCTTAAATCTAGTTTCAGAGAGAAAAAAAAAAAAAAAAGAAAGAAAAAAAGAACATTCTTTGATGAACTTATGAAAGGAGAGGTCTACTGCAGGATAAAAGTCTGAATTCTTTCTTCTGAATTCTTTGCTAAATCTGTTACATGAAGAAGGTAAATTTCTTTGATAAGAATGTTAATTCTGCTTAAACAATACATTTTAAACGAAAGTTCTGTGATCCTTCAAAAACTTCAGAGAATTAATTTTTTTAAAAGATTAAAAATTTTAGAAGGAAGGGTTTTATCCCCACTTTTTCCCTCAGAAACCTCAGGTACAAATTACAGAAGCCCATTGTGCAGGACATCCCTTCATATGGCTGTTGAGTTGCAGCTAATTGCATTCCAGTAATGCAGGCTGACTGGCAGAGCGCAGAGGGTCGTCGTTGGTGGTGCAGAGTCTGGTTGGAGACATCTAACCAGTGGTGTCCCCCAGGGGTTGGTGCTGGGTCCGGTCTTGTTCAACATCTTCATCAATGACCTTGATGAGGGGATAATGGCCACCCTCAGCAAGTTTGCTGATGATACAAAGTTGAGGGGATTGGTTGACATGCCTGAAGGCTGTGCTGTCATTCAGCAAGACCTGGACAGGCTGGAGAGCTGGGCAGTAAGAAATCGGATGAGGTTCAACAAAAGCAAGTGTAGAGTCTTGCATCTAGGGAGGAATAATTGCATGCACCGGTACAGGCTGGGGGATGACCTGCTGGAGAGGGACCTGGGTGTCCTGGTGGATGACAGGTTGGCCATGAGCCAGCAGTGTGCCCTTGTGGCCAAGAGGGCAATGGCATCCTGGGATGCATTAAAAAGAGCACGGCCAGCAGCTCGAGGGAGGTGATCCTCCCCCTCTACTCTGCCCTGGTAAGGCCTCATCTGCAGTGCTGCGTCCAGTTCTGGGCTCCCCAATACAAAAAAGACAGGGATCTCTTGGAAAGAGTCCAGCAGAGGGCCACAAAGATGGTAAAGGGCCTGGAGCATCTCTCCTATGAGGAAAGGCTGAGTGAACTGGGTCTGTTCAGCCTTGAGAAAAGAAGACTGAGAGGGGACCTGATTCAGGTCTATAAATATCTAAGGTGTGGGGGGCCATAGTGGTGAGGCCAGTCTCAGAACTTCTTTACAGTGAGGGTGACGGAGCACTGGAACAGGCTGCCCAGGGAGGTGGTGGAGTCTCCTTCTCTGGAGATGTTCAAGACCTGCCTGGATGCCTGCCTGTGCGACCTGGTGTAGGGAACCTGCTTTGGCAGGGGGGTTGGACGCAATGATCCCTGGAGGTCCCTTCCAACCCCTACAATTCTGTGATTCTGTGGTTCAGAGCAGTTAGGACTGATGTTGAATCTCTTTATTTTTTTCACTTTTTGGCCCATGATCTGGTATAAGCATTCTAAAACTCTTGTTGCGTGACCATAAATCTCTGCATTAAACAACTGGTAACAACTCAGCTCCTCATAGAGACAGCTTCTGAGTGTACTTTTGTAAGTTGAAAAAGTTTTATTTTCACTTGAAGTCATACTCACCCCCATAAGTGTCATTTAGTATTTTCCCCTGAACCAGATAGAAAAAATCACTCAAAACAACAACGGACAATGATTTCCTGAAGATTTTCCTAGGAGTCCTGAGGTGATGTAATTCTGTACTTTAAAATACAATATCATGCTCTTTTATCTCAAAATGATAGCACAGTATATAACTGTTGGAGACATGCAAACTTCACAAGCTGACTTTGGGTCTAAAAAAACCAAAAACAGTCCCACTCCCAGCTCAGCACAAGAACATCTCTCAGAATGTTGTCATTTGTGGCAAGAGAAGAATGCGTTTGCTAGCCCCGTGTTATAGTTGCATTGTCAGCTTGGCCACATCTAAAAATCAGATCTTCTAACCCTCTGATGTGTAGTTAACTACAAAAAGAATAAATTTTGTACCTGGATCCTGCCTTTCCCTCCGCTATATAATTTTCTCCCCTGCCATTCCCAGCTGTGAAATAGCTTTCTGCTGTTTACCCCTTACGCCTAATTTGGCTCCTATCCAGACTCTTTGTTTGCTTGTTTCTCAACTTTGTTCCTTGCAGCCACCAAAACTGACTGGTTTCATGGCAGGCTGCCAAGGGATTTGTGGAACTCTGATATGCTTGCTCCCACTTAGCAATGTTCTCAACATGGTTTTTGTAGCATATGTCCCTGTTCTCTATCCAGGAAAACACTCATAATTTTGGATTTCCTTAGCCATTACTTTGAAACAATTCAATAGCCTCTCTGTGGCACTCAATCAATTAAATTGTAAGGAGATGCCTGGGTAAATGTAACTGATATCTGTCTTCATCTCTGAATTTCACAGAATCACAGAATCACAGAATGGCCAGGGTTGGAAGGGACCTCAAGGATCATGAATCTCCAACTCCCCTGCCACATGCAGGGCCACAAACCTCCACATTTAATACCAGACCAGGCTGCCTGGGGCCCCATCCAACTTGGCCTTGAAGACCTCCAGAGACAGGACATCCACAACCTCTCTGGGCAGCCTGTTCCAGCACCTCACTACTCTCTCTGTAAAGAATTTCCCCCTGACAGCCAACCTAAATCTTCTCTCCCTCAACTTAAAACCATTTCCCCTTGTCCTACAGTTATCAACCCTTTCAAAGAGTTGATTCCCTTCCTCTTTGTAGGCTCCCTTTAGGTATTGAAAGGCTGTAATCAGGTCACCCCACAGCCTTCTTTTCTCCAGGCTGAACAAGCCCAGCCTGTCTTCATAGGGGAGGTGCTCCAGTCCTCTAATCATCTTTGTGGCCCTCTTGTGGATCCTCTCCAACAGCTCTCTGTTTTTCTTATGTTGGGGGCTCCAGACCTGGACACAGTACTCCAGATGGGGTCTCGTTAGGGCAGAGTAGAGAGGGACAATCACCTCTCTGTCCCTGCTGGCCACCCCTCTTCTGACGGAGCCCAGGATACCATTTGCTTTCTGAGCTGAAAGGGCACACTGCTGGCTCATGTTAAGCTTTTCATCCATCAGGACCCCAGGTCCTTCTCTGCAGGACCGCTCCTTCCAGTCTGTATTGGATGCCTGGGATTCCTCTGGCCCAAGTACAAAACTTTGCACTTTGCCGTGTTGAACCTCACCAAGTTCACCTGGGCCCACCTTTCAGGCCTGTTGAGTTCCCTCTGGGGAATGGCATCCCTTCTCTCCACCATGTCAACCGTACCATTCAGCTTGGTGTTGTCAACAAACTTGCTGAGGGTACACTCGATTTTGTCATCAATGTCACTGATAAAGATGTTAAAGAGCACTGGTCCCAAGACAGACTCCTGGGGGACGCCACCCGTTACTGGCCTCCACCTGGACGTAGAACCATTGATGACCATCCTCTGTCTGCCACCTTTTAACCAGTTTCTTATCCATTGAGTGGTCCATCCATCAAATCTACATGCCTCCAATTTGGAGATAAGGATGCGGTGGGGAACCATGTGAAAGGCCTTGCTCAAGTCCAGGTAAATGACATCAGTCGCCTTTCCCTTGTCCACAAATGCCGTCACTCCATCACAGAAGGCCACCAGATTGGTTAAGCATGACCTTCCTCTGGTGAAGCTGTGCTGGCTGTCTTGGATCACACACTCATTTCTCATGTGATCAAGCATGTCATTCAGGAGGGTCTGTTTCATGATCGTCCCAAGCACAAAGATGAAACTCACTGGCCTGGTCTGTCTAACACCTGGACCAGAAAGTTATCATCATTGCATTCCAGGAGCAGCTCACTGTGTGGCCCTTCCAACAGATATTCAGATGGTTGAAGGGCCCCATCAGGACAAGATCCTGATGAGCACGAAGCCTCCCACATCTTGTCAAGCCTTGTCAACAGCCTCCCCTTGATCAAGTGGCCTGTAGTATATGCCTATCACCAGCTGGCCTTTGTTAGTCCTGTCCCTAATTCTAATCCACAAGTTCTCAACATGTTCCTGACCATTTCTCAGAGGGAGTTCCTCACAGTCTATCCACTTTTTGACGTAGAGGGCAACTCCCCCACCCTTCCTACCTCACCTATCCCTTCCAAAGAGCAAATATCCCTCAATGGTGGTATTCCAATTATGGGAGTTATTTCACCATGTTTCCGTGATAGCAACAAGATTTCATAACTTTCCAGGCACATCACGGTGTTCAACTCATCCTGCTTATTTCCCACCCTATGTGCATTGGTATCAAGGCACTTCAGCTGGGCTTTCCATCTCACCGCCTTTATAGAGGATCTAGGATCCCCTGGAACAGCAGCATCCCCAGCATCTCCCTGCCCCAGTCCATCCCTTTGTACTCCACCATCTTCACCCGTCAAGTTTGGTATGAGCCTTTGAATGACCCAGCGGCCATGATTTTGTCCCCTTCCCCCTTCATACCTATTTCTGTGGGCTAGAGTCTTGTTTGTTATGGCATATATAAAAGGGCTAATATATATATATGTATATATATGCATATTTACATATTTTAAAATATGTAAAAATATTCTGTGAATATTGTACTTATTTAATCTGTGTGATGAATAGTTTTGTTGTGGATCTCTGCTGCTCAGTTATTTTTACCTATACGTAACACAAGTTCTTCAGGACTTTGTGAGAGCTTTGACCGGTTCTATGTACAGTCAGCAGTTTAAAATCAGCCTGGAAGAGAATTGTCATGTTCAGTTCCGCCCAGTTGTAAAGTTGCTTCATAAAATTCTGAAGTCCCAAGCCTGGAATGGACAACACTGTGTAGGGCCACTAACTAGTAGATTAAAGGGGCTTTTATTGTGGTAGTGAAATATTGTGGTAGTGAAATTACAGCTTCAATGAATCTGAAATGAAACTGTTATTTAAAAAGATAATATTAACAGTTGTCTCAATTATTAAGCATTTTTTGGAAAAGAAAGATTGATATGGCTTATTTTTTTTGAGTCTTTAGGGGGAAAATATTTGGTTGTGAACAACTTTTCCTATTAAAACTATAGTTCATTATTTAAAAATCTATATATTTATAGTCAGTACTGACTCTAGCATTGAACAGAGCTAGTCACCTATATTCTTTTAGCTGTTTTAGAAATTAGACAGTTATTTTAATGCGTGGGAAGGGAAGCTCACTGTTAGTTCTATGATCTAATCCTGGATCTAAACTAAGAATTTTCAGTCACGAAAAGGTTTAAAATGTTAAATCCATTCTTTTGTTTTTGCTATAGACATAAGAAAGCTTACTCCATTAGGAATACTTAATTTTGTATTTTGTAGAAACTTCTGAAATATTAGAATGCAAATAAACATCTTTAGAGATGAAAGATTGTTAGTTGAAGATTTAGAACCAAGAGATGATTTTAGTGAGGAAGAAGGAAAACACCAGTGTTCACATAGTTGTTGACCTTGTACAACTACTAGCATATATGTTTACATTGTGTTTTTAGGAAATCACACTTGTCAACTCAGGGCTTTGAGAATACTGTGTAGTTACATGAAATAGTTTGATAGTAAACACAATCTGCCTTCTTAAAAATGGTATGAAAAATTTAAAGACAAATTTTCACATTTTCTTAAATCATGTCAATTTGCTACTAGTGTGTCTTGCAAATGTGTATATCTATACACAGTCATATTTCAGTAGTTATAAACATTTTATCAAGGAGAAGCTAAACAGCTTAAAAATTACCGTGTCTTTTTGAGACCACAGATTGTTTTTGAACTGCTCATAAATTGAAAAATATTATTTCAGCTTCACTTATAGATTAGAACTGTGTAAATATTTTACATTAAATAATTTATTTTACCAATTTATATTTTTTTACTCTTGATACATTATCTATGAGCAACAGAAAATTTTCTTGACTTCAGACATTTTGCAACATAATTTTATATTTTTTTCTGATGTATTTTTTCTGGTGAGTTGTTGTCATCCAGGTGTTTTGCCAAGAGCACAACTAATTTACTAAAAGTATTAAAGGCATACATTAAGAAATATATACACACACATACATATATATATATATATATATATACATTCCACTTGTGATACTTTTCTTTCCTTCAGAAGATAATATTGAGTCTCATGAAATTCTTGAGTACTGTGAGCTTAAAATTCACTTCCAGCACATACTCTCCCATATTTACTCGCCTTTTAAGGAGTCTGTCTAACTAATTTGTTTTGGGAATGACTGTAAATACTAAACTAGTTTTTCACTCACTCAGACTATGCCATAGATTACCCTCCTAGCATTAGAAATCTTGAATTTAAATATTTCTAGGGAACTACTCCAGGTGCCATTACTGCACTACGGGCAACAGTGCTAACCTGGATAATTTGAAATTGGTAGGTGTTTTGCTTTTATTAAAGCACAATGATGAGTCTTCGGGGATCAGACTTACAGCACAGTGACAGTTGTTAATAATGAGCTAATACGAGTTTTAACAAAATACTTGGAGCATCCTTTCCCTTTAGAGCCCTTAACTTCCTAGAAATCTTCACATTTTTCTCTTTATTTCAGTCAGCTCTTCATGAAATGCCGAGTTCTAACCTCTCAGTACTATTTTTTCAGCTAACAATCATAGAAAACAAGTCTCAGAAGGGCCTTGCATTTTTGTATCATTTTGTGTATTTGTTACAGAGAAACAAAGAGAAATGTTCCCTAGAATAAAAACCTTATTTACAATAGTTTCCTTTTATCAATCCTGTATTTGAAGTTGTGAAGTACTTGACAGAAACTAGTATTGAGGGAGACAATTTGGTTAAGGAAAATAACATAAATGAAGTATTCCTGCTGCTGTCACTTTTTCAGTACTCTGAATTGCCAAGTATGGATCCAGTGCTTTTACTTTAAAACTGCTTGTAGTACTCTATAGCTTCTATTGTGAGGAATTTAAGTAAATTGTTTGTAATTAGTACTTTATAGGAATTTAAATAAAAGCTTGTCATCACTTCTCTTCTATTTGCCAGTAAAGCTCAATGAACTGTTTGCTAGAAGAAATATTACTAACTATGCTGTCCAAACAAAAACAGTATGAGGTCAACAACTAATTTTTCAGTGATATTCCTCACATTATTGGCTCTATGCTGCCTAGGTAGAAAGATGTTTTTGTGCTCATTTTCAAAGTCCCATGAAACTTGATACTTTGGAGAATGAGATCAAAATATTTCCTGTAGAGTTAAACATTTTTTTTTATGTGTGTGTACATAAATGTTTCCTTTAGCTTTTCCACAGAGAAAGCTGTATTTTCTGAAATCTGAAAATATTCTTGAGTGAATTTAATATTTTTTCTTTATTATATAATCCATTCCTAAAGTCAAAGAAGAAAATGTGGCCAAGTGTTTGCCTGTCAGATTTGGGATTGCTACTTTTATTACTAGTAACCATTTCTCTCTTTATCTCCTTCTCTCTCTTTCCTGTGTCCTGGGTGGCTGCATGCATTCAGTAATTTATTCAGTCTATTCACTGAGTCTTATTAAAATTTAAAGCAACTCTGTTGTACGGATTTTTGTGTTTGTGTAGATTTGGTATTCAGTCCATAAGTAGAATAAAATAATCAAATCTCATGCTGCATTTCCTGTACGTGCCCTATTGTGGTACTAATAAGCAATAAGCTGAATGAGTGCACTGGTCTCAGACAGAAGATAAATCATAAATAAAGAAACATCATCTTTGAAATTTCCAAGTTTGCTTCAGCAATTCTCAGGTAGGCACTTTCCATCTTTGCACTTCTCTTTCAGTAATTTCTAAAAATAAAAATTAAATCAATGACAATTAGAAACAAACAAACCTCCAGCAACCTTCTCCTCCCAAAACCTTGGTGTATAAAATAGGGACTTAGAAATCCCCAGATATTCATTCATTTCATTAGCCAATCAGACTGATGTCATGCAGTTGCAGTAATAGAAGCAGATAAGTTAGCATTGTACTGGCTAGGCTATTTACTGTTAACTGCTGAACCACAGTAGAAAGGAGTAATTTACAAATGTCAACTCATCCAAGAAAACAGAGAGGAGTATGAGGGAGATACCCTGCACTAAAACATATGTTGCTATAAGTTGATAGATATTACATTGCATTCAAATCACACCATCTATGTGAAGCCAAACAGTTTTTTAGTCCAATTAATGTTTTAACATTTTAATAGTCCAAATTTTTAGTCCAGTTACAATGATACACTAAATTATGTAGTAGCACAGGTATGTACAGAAAGGCCTAAATGATAAGAAGAATTTAAAATTGCTACATAGGAAAACTAATATCCACTCTTTTGTTCAGAGTATAAAGTGATGCATTCTTCCAATGTCCCCTTCAGTCCTAATGTTGATCAGCAAGAATATTCCTTCAGTTTTCTTATGTATCCTTTATTCATATCTATTAAAGCAGAGATTTAAATCAGGGATTCTTTGATATCACAGAAAATCTCTACCTGAATATCCAAGCACTGTGTAGCTGAACACTATCCAACCAATACATTTTAGCAGCCGTATGCCTTTGTAATTTGCAGCCTTCCTTTTGGTCTGGCTTCTCTTTCTGTGTTGAAGTATTTTATTATCTGGCCTTGGGGTTTCCAGAGAGGCTTGATACAAAGACATAGAGCTTGACATAGGAGATCCTTTATAATTCTGTGTTCTCTGTGAAACAAAAACAAAATTTCAGTCAAGGAATTAGAAACATTAAGAGAATTGCTTTGAAACAGAGTTACCTTAGCAAATAAAAATCAAGCTTTATTAAGGACAGCAAATAAAACATCAGCTTCCATAGAAAGGTCTTAGATTTGCTATTGTTGAACTGTGTGTTCTTGTATGTATTGTAAACAAAAGACATGAAGCACCTCAACCAGATCATTGCTGTTCTGAGCAATAGTGTCGGAAGTTATGCAAAGGGGTCAGAAAAACTGAGAACCCACCTTTCTTCTCCCTTATCAGTCAAAGCAGCAGAAAGAAAGCAAGAGGAGAATGAACAGCAATCCTTGTATTCTCTAGTAGTCAGCAGGAAATGTTTGTGACCTGGAAAGCCACTGCTCTTGTGATTGGCATTATAATGCCACCTTTCCAGAGGTCCTCCCACTGTCCCCACTAGGAAAGCTGCAGTACTTGTTTGCAGCACCTTGTGCACTCTGACAAAACCATATGTCTGAATTGCTCTCTATGAAAGTGAAACTGGAATCTGCTACAAAGCAAGCCATGATACGAGTTTTGACTGTTCCATCTCAGCGGGGTACCATATTTTCACATAGAACTATAATAATAAGTTATTCCTTAGTTGCCATTCCAAATACAATATATAAATACTATGGATGTGTTCTTTACCATTTTTTCCAGGAGCAGGCTTGACCCTCATTGTTCCTGGTATTTCTCAAAGTGCTGATCTCAGGTCTTAGTTAAGCTCTTACTCTCTCTCTTCATTCCAGAAATTAAGATGTTTTGCATCATAACCACAAGTACAGAAAAGTTTCTTCTGAGATCTCTAAGGTCTCAACTGCTTTATAGAAGGACATAATTTAAACTACTAATATATTAATTAACTAAATTAATTTTCTATATTTTGCAGTCCTGTGTCTGAAAGATCAAGGAACTTGGCTGTGTTCAGCTTAATGCATTCTATAACAGTGAGCTATTTTCTATTCTTGTTCCCATCCCTTCTGGATCACAGCCAACGTACTACACAAAATTCATTATTTTAAGGATTGCTAATGATGCAGACTAAGTGGTCCTAAAAGATGAAACTGTTTGTATAGTTTTCATTGATTTTGGAAAAAAAAAAAAAAAAAAAAATCAGTCTGGGATCTCATTTGCTTTACATTGAATTGTGGGAAATATCTCATTCTGGATTTTTTGGATCAGTTTGAAGACTGCATGAACACATAACTGATGATAAACAAAACAAACAGACAAAAAAGAAGAAATGAAGGTGAAGGAAAACTAATGTATTTTAATCTTTCCACCACATTCTCTGTTTCATCATAATCACGTATGATTGTCCAACATTTGTATCAGGTTTAATCTTGGTAAAATTTCTAGCATCAGATTAAGAAGATTTAATCAGTTCTTAACTATAGCTTAAAATAGTTCTTAGAGTACCTATCCTATATACTTTCTTTATTGAACATCCTTTTTCTTTTCAGAGAGCACTGTGAAGTTTGTGGAATCTTTATTTATCACTTAAAAGTCTAGTGACTGACACCTTAGAGTTAACAAGCATCTCCTAGGAGTGAAAGAATCTCTGACAGGGAAATGAATTCTGCTGATATTTGATGGGAAAAAAAAGGGATGATGGGCAGAAGAAAACAAGAATCTAACATGAAACACGTAGGCTTGCGCATTATTTTCATCTCTCGAGGACGTTTCCATTTATGGTAATAACCATTTATTCACCACAAATAGTAGGCATATCATGATTATATTACATGGCATTAACTATTTTTTCCCTCATCTTGCTAGTCACCAAAGAATTGTAGCTTTGGATTGCAAAAATCATGGACAGAAATAAAATGAGGCCAGAGGAATAAATTACTTTGAGAAGAAAAAACTTCACATTTTAATGACATGTTTATCCTTGCAGAAAGCAGAAATAACTGAGGAAGTTTTTTTGGCAGAGTGTTGTAGAGTTATCTGGTCAGTAGGTGAACTGGGAGTAGTTAGGCAAAAGAACTAGCTAGAAGGTGATGGGCATCTCAGTGGATGTAGCAATGCCAGTGAGGAGAAGACCTTCATCACCAGGGATTGAGGAGGTGGGAAGAAGCTGGTTGGCTGAGCAGTTGACAATTAGGTCTTAAAAACAGTTCAAAAACTAAAATTCATAGAATCAGAATGGTTTGGGTTGGAAGGGATATTTAAGATTATCTGCTTCCGACCCCTGCTATAGGCAGGAACATTTCCCACTAGGCCAGGTTGCTCAAAGTTCCATCCAGCCTGGCCTTGAATGGAGGGGGCATCCACAACCTCTCAGGACAACCTGTTCCAGTGTCTCACCACCCTCACAGTAAAGAATTTCTTCCTAATATCTAGTCTAAATCTGCTAAAGAAAAAACCTTTTCAAAAGAAGAAGTACCACACTACATTTTTCTCCTTTTTTGCCTTTTCCTTTTTCCTTTCTTCTGTCACAGCAATGCTGTTGTGTAAATCATTTAGGATCACTACTTAATTGAAGAATTGCAGCATATCACCCCAAATTCACTAATAAGTTTGAAGCTCAAAGACACTGTCATATAGCTTATGAAAAATCACACACTGAGAAGAAGCTTTGAGTTTTTGGCTTGTTGCGTTTTGTTTTCCAAAACGTTCCAGATAAGTGTTATCTTTGAATCACATTTTTTGCAGGCATTTATTCCATAAAATTTCTAAGGCATTGTAATTGTGAGAAAAATCTAATGACATAGAAAATGACAGTCTAAATGTTATAGGTGAATCTCATACAATGCAAGGCATGCAAGGAGTTGAAAAACCAATAACTTGTAGCTGCTACTGTTCAAAATTGTCTAATTATGTTTAATAGGATAGCTAGGGTCAAAATCTTCCTCTGACAATCCTCAAAAATACATGAGAATTAATTCAAAAAAACAGTTTTAAGACTCTGAGCTGGTGGAATCCTTTCAGCAGGTGAAGAAAAACATATGAGTTACCAGAAAAAATACAAATACTTCTTTATATATATATATTCTTAAAAGGAGTTAAATTAGTGAGGTATATTTGTAAATCTAGCTTTATGGATTTAGAAGTTGATGCTGGTGCTGGTGATAGGGTTTAAATCAAAACACCAAAATATTTTTTCCTGAGTCGCTCTTATTATTTTTCCTCCAGCATATTCATAGAGGAAATCTATACTGATGCTAGGGTCAAACTGAAGCCAGCCTTAAACGCTCAGCCTCGTCTTAGGATGTCTTCATCATGCCATAGCCTGATGGCAGTGGAGTAGGAGGTTCTAGTGTACTCAGCAGGACCTTTCTCAGCATAGGACTTTTCAATAGCTCATTTTTGCTTTTCAAGTGGTGCCTCTATTTATAACTCCTAAAGAAAGTAAGATGTAAGAAAAGGCACCTAAGGGCTGGATAACAGAAATGGAATCCAGGATTGCAGCCAGTGGACTTCTGTTCTGAAAGTCTGTGAGTAAATTTCAACTATCTTGCAGGAAGAGTTGAAGGGGGATTAGAAAGCACTTTGGACAAAATCCATAGGTGGAAGTTTAGCGCAGATTTATAATTGAATTGGCGGCCTGTAAATGCTGTCCTGGCTTACTGAGCTAAAATATAAACAGTCGGTGTGTAAGGATCCTAGAGCAGTTACGTATCCGTGTACATGCACTTCAACTTCAGTGTTAAGTAGTGTTCTTATTTCTAGTATCAATAACCATCTCATGGTTCAACTTGGTGCAGAACTTTTTGTGTGAATTATTTCCCTGTAACAAGCAGAGAATGAACATATCCTGTGGCTGCTAAACCAAATATAGACTTGTTTAGTTATGCCAATTGCTTCAAATACAGTAAGCTTCTGCATTATGCTTTTTTTCTTCTCGGTCCCTTCAACCCCATAGGAAAATTCAAATTTGTTTTTCAATAAATACGTACCAGAAAGTAGATCCTACACGCACATATTCAGAGATGAGAAAGCAAAGAATATTTTTACAATAGCGTAGTTTTCCTTAGTGAAAGAGATCTCTAATGAATAAATGCATAAATGGTATTCCTATTTATAAGTCACACATTAGTGTGATTACTGTAAATCAAAAGTGTAAATGTGAATTTACAATGTGAGTTTATACAGTGTAATATCTAAGATAATGATAACCTTTCACTTGATATTTTGAAGGCAGTTTTGTTTTACCTGTGGCTCTGCCACCGTTTTTAGGATATTGTCTTTTGATTTCGCATGATATGACATATTGGTTTTTATTAATTGCTGAGTAGTTAGAATATGTCATCTGTTAGCATATAGTAATATTAAGGGTAATTTATTAAGTAATATTAGCATATTATATAGCAAAATTCAACAAATTGATCATTTATTTTTTTTTAAATAAAAGGAGTAAGGAAGCCTTCTATTTGCTGTATAAAGTCTTCTTGAGCAAAAAAAGATATTCAGAATGATTTCTGCTTTGTTTATAAAAATTTGTAGTCCTTTTGTTTATTTTAGGAAAACGTGGTTGTGGGGATGATAACTTTCTGTCAAATATTTATTCATTACAGTGATAAATCTTTGTCTACTTTTAATAGTCCTAAGTGAAAATGTAGTAAATTTGATTTGCCTTTTTTCTTTTTTTTTCAAAACCAATACATTTTGTATACGAAGCTATTAATTGTAATTATATTCAGCTATTTTTCTCACATATAAGATACTTCTGAAATAATAATCACACAAGTGCATCATGCTTTGACCAAAAGAAGAAATTCAGCTTTGATTACACAATGCTCTTTTAATTAAAAAAAGTATGCATCTTCTTTTTAGTATTGACTTTCATTTGTTATTTCATCTGAGAGACTTTTGTATGGAAATTAGATTTCCCTTTCTAGTTGAACAAATGCTAATAAAAGCATTCTCCAATCACTCGCTGAAGTTTTAACTGAAGTTGCTTTGATTATTTTTACATCCCAAATGACGTTTTTCCCTGCAAGCACCCCAGCATACAAAGTTACTGGATTGAATATTTCCAAACAAAGCAAATAACAAATGTTTGTGAAAACTGCATTTATCTTTTTCTTCAGCAGAAATCATTGAAGAGGGTGATTAGTCAGGGAACGCGTGTACTGCAAAAGTACAACTCATATGAACGCATCCAATTTCATTTTGATATCAGATAATTCCAATGGCCACCTTCTATGCAAATTAAGAGACATAATGATTTTAAGAGGAAAAACAGGAAAGTGTGAACTGTTTTATATTTGCTGTGAAATACTGCAGTCCTTCAATGTTAAAATCATGCACAAAATATACATTCATCATTACGTATTTCATTGAAACTGAACTTCAAATTGCTTTACTGAAAAGGGAAAACCAAATGGAAGTGAAAGAGAAAAGCTTTGTTATGAATTGGGACCAACCATGATAAAAGGTATGCTAAATAATGCTAAATAGAATATATAAATAATCCTTTTTTCTATATGAGTTTTTGGTGCCTGCTTTGTACAAATGCTGTCCTTTGGGAATTTTGGCAGGAGATGGATGGGGAAAGAAAATGTTTCAGGTGGTCATGTGTTGGATGTTTATTTTAAAATAAGAAGATACAATATGATATCAATTTTTGCAACCTATAAATTACAGTTACTTATCTTTAGAAACAAGATAGTTCTAAAATGGAAATATGCTACCAATTAGTGAAAACCTGTAAATTTGCAGGTTTTGAATATGTTTTGAAATAAGCACCTATGCTCTTGTTTATAAAAGATTTTCTCAATGTAAATGGAGGCATGTATTGGGGGTCATTCCTTCTCTGCAAACTGAAATGCATCAGCCTCTCCCCTCCCCTTTACTCCCCTGGACTGGTACACAGAGAGCATCAGGCTCAGGCCGATAGTGGATGTGCTCAAAGTTTCACCACTACAAGCAGACAAGCTCTTTGACATGTGCATAGTGAGCTGACGAGGGCTTGTCTATATCCTCTGCTGTGATCCAAAACTCAGTCAAAGCCCATACCTGATCACATCTCTGTAGCCTATCAGCTGTAGCTGTCAGGTGATTTTTAAACTCAAACATGTATTTTATATGTTTGATTAAGTTATAATCAAAAGTTATATTTTAACTTAGCCACAGAACCTGACTTAGAAGCTACTAATTTGTTAGCAAAAATTACAGCTATAGGATAAACAGTCCTCTAAAATGCTTAAGAATTCCCTTTAAAGGGATTTATTTTTTAAAGCTATCCTACAATTTGGAAGATTATTACAGATGTCCTACACAATAGTGAGAAAGGAAACATTTTTCCACCCTCTATTTTTCCCTGAGAAAAGTTCCTAATGCATCTTGTTCAAAAATGAAACCAGAGACCTTATCTTCTTATTTTAAAGTGAAGAATCCACAGCCATGGTTCAAGCAGAACAGCTGTATAGGTGTGCCGTTCTGCACAGAATAGAACTGCTGGGAAGGTGGCAACTCATCCCAGCTTCTTCCCAATTTCCCAAACCTGGACTTGTGCTGTGCCATCAGTTTTATCAGGCTGTGCCTTGAAGGGCCAGCACAGGTTTGGGAAATAGGTCTCAATTCCTTTCCTTGGCTGAGAAGAGTTCGATTTACATTTCCCAATGTAGTTAAGCTGACCTGGGTCAGAGATGCTCTTGTTTCTTCCTTCTGTAGCTGTTTCACTTTTCATGGAGTACTTAACCTTTCAGTGAACCAGTGACTTAGAAAGAAAAAGAGCACTAGCGGGTTCAGGAATAAGAATGAAGATGGTGTGGTTCCCTTACGTTTGTGATCTGATTTGAGGAATGGTTTTTAGTCCAAAGAATGATTGTTAGCATTTCCCAAAAAGGTAGATTGTCATTATTCCCAAATGTTGGAAGATTACTAGGAATATCCTAACTGTTAAAGATGTCTTAGCTCTAGTAGGAAAGGCAACTGAATAAATTATATAATCTGAGCAAAGTATAATTTTACTAGGCTAAACAATATATTCTACTTCAGCTTTTGAACTAGGTTAAATGAAAATAAATGTTTAATGTGATAAATGAGCCAAATCTTGGAATATTTAAGCATTTACCAGTTCACCTGTAAATTTAGAAGTAAATAAATTTTCCTCTTGATTAACTAATTATTTCCTATATACTTGCTATATATTAGGAAATCGACAGTGCTGCAGTTGTTACTGCTGTGAAATGGGATCTAAGACCTTTTTTGTCTTATGCTTCCCTCCACTTATGCAAGTCAACTATCTGAGGACTTAGGATTTGAATAAGTGCTAAGTCATCTGAGAATTATTTCTGAAGGGTACAGACACCTTACTGCTGTCTGGTGTTCTGCTTCCTCAGACTGTTTCAAAATGCAGTAGGATCATTTCGAAGTTGAACTTCAAACTCTTTCTCTTGCGGATTGCATAATTCTTAATTTTATGTGCAATTCTGATGCTGAGCATTGGGAAAACATTCTTCCAAAGACAAATGAAACTACTACCAACAACACAAGTTCTTTTCATGAATGAACACTTAATGATCGAACCCAATGGAATTATTCCTATGAAAAAAAAAAGGAGTTGACTACCTGAACTCTGAAGTAAAAACACTGTATAGTGATAACTTCATCCTCTTTTATATTCAAGGAAATGTTATTCATATCTATTGTTCTGTGGGGAGAAAAATGTTCTCCTATAATAGTCTAACCCTCTTTTGAGCTGTCTATACCTTTTGGATATTTTAAGTGTTTTGGAACTTCTCTATTGTTCTGCTTCTTAAAATCTTCCCATCTGGAGGCAAATAATTGTTTTAAATCAAAAACTTGTTTTGCTTACTTTTAATTTGTGCTAGTAGTTGCGTAAAGCGACTGTGAATATTTTGTTAACTGTTCAGGGGAGTGATTTGTTAGATTGCAATATTAAATGTTATTCTCCCTGCAATAGCTGTTAGGCTCCTAGGATAGTATGCCAAATGGAAATGCTGGTTTTTTTTTTTAGCGTCTCAGCTATGATGGTCCCCCTGCATGGTTTTTAGAAGTACTATAAAATAGAGTAGAAACAGTAACATTTAAAATTATGTCTACAGAATGACAGATTAATTTTATACTTTGAATTACTGCTATTTATTGTCAGTGCATAGTCATTCCAACATCAGTTCTTCATTCTACCATAAAAGAATGCCTCAGTGTAGCTCTAAACACCTATACGAATGAAATGATGTGTTTCTTTATTCAGTGTTTGCTTTTTAGCTTTTCACCTTCTCACTAGCTTACGTGTTCCATAGCAGTGTCTTTACCTTATTTGTTCAAGTTTGGCCCTAACCAGTAGGATGGGATATTATACAAACTGTATATTTTAAATCCCTCAATGGCAGTGTTTTCATTTTTATGTATTCACTTTACTTATGAGGTATTTGCAATCATAGCAAAACAAATGAATGACATACAATATACAACTATTTCTTGGCTAGTTACAGGGAAACAGCTTGTACTAGAAAAACAAAATATGTAACTTTGAATAACTGAAGTATGCCAAGCTGGAGATGCTATAGTTTACTGAATTTTGTTCCTGTTGCCGAATGCTGTAGCAAAGGTTTTCACTCAGCAACTATTGCACTTCCTAATTGTCATCTGTGGAGAAGTTCTTTAAAAAAACTGCTTTGGACTAATGTTCTATATTTTATAATCCATTTCAGTTAGTAATGCATAACTTGTCATTTCAGGAAAAGTTAGGTGAAATTCCTCTTTTATGTGTTTTTGAGCAATTATATATATGTTATATAGTACATATTTTTAATCTAAAACTACAAATCAACGTTAAAAAACATTTTCCATTACCAAATCAGTACCTTCAGAGATTCCAAGAAGCAGTTTCCATATCATAGTGGTTAGTCTTTATACACAGTCAGGAGGAAGCTTGTAGCCAATTGCCCTCTTCTCATTTCATTTTCCTTCCTATTGCTTTCTTTGTTCTTAACCCTTAAGATTGCTCCCCATATTTTTGCCATTCATTCCTTGACTGGAACTCCGACTAATTTTCATACAACTGTAAAAATGAGCAATGTCTTTATGCTGTTTATGTTTTAATTGAAGTTTGATTCTTGTTATTTATAAATTTTTTTGTGCCCACAATTTTAGCCTTCAGATCCACAATTATGAGATTTCTAAGATGAGGTAAGTGAAATTATTATACACTGTTTCTGCAGAAAATGAACCAAAACTAAAACGTGAAAGGCAGGACAGGCAGATATCCATCTTATACAAGTTCTTGCTCTTCAGACTGTTCTGAAAACCAAATCACTGGCATCTGCTGTGCAGACAAACAGGACCAAAAAGCACATTCTTGTTAGAGAAAGATTAAGGCAAATTCTGCACTTCATAAGCATAAGGCAACAAAATTATTTTGAAAATGCACAGAGCAAATTCATGGTGAACATTAAGCTGACATGAGGTAACACATTAAGCAGACAATAAAGACCGAGGATTCAAACAAATAAATTTTAAAAAGAGAACAAGGAAATAAATAAGATTGTAAAAATGAACTTCAGAGAAAATTAATCCGGAGAGAGTAAACAGAGGATGAGAGAAAGACCATAGAGGGTGGTAAAAGCAATTCCAGTGCTCAACTGCATTTTTTTTTTCTTCTGTTTAGATATGTAACTTGTCTTCTGCCATATAAAATTAACCTAGTATACTCACTGCTAAGTACCAGTAAGTTTCTCCTTGTTCCTCTCTTCACCATCATATTTGGCTCTTCTTTTTCTGTTAATTTCTGAAATTTCTCTAGTTCTCTATCAGCTTTCTTTGCTGATGTTATTTGTCTTTTTTCTTATTTTAGAATGAGAATCTGAAAAATGTGGCTATTTCTGAAAATATCGTTGTGAGGTGAGAGGGAGTCATAGCCAGCTGCCTTGATTAGTTCTAACAAGACTTGTCTTTGACAACACAAGTTTCAATATAAATATGAAAATATGGTTAGTTTGACATTGTTTATTGTGTTTTTTTGTTGTTGTTGTTTTCTTTTGTTTGCTTGTTTTTCTTCTTTTCACACTGCCTGCAGCATCTTATCCCTTTCTTCTAACAAAGGAATTAAGACAGGTAACACTGAACTTCCCAAACAAGCCGTCTGTCAAGTGACTGTCTCCACTAACACAGTAAACAAGCAAACACATGCTATGGAACTGGCATTCAAATAACCAGACAAGCTGTCCCTATTGACAATTGCTCCTGCCTCAGCATATGTATTGTCTTCTTGGATTATTCCATCTGCAGCTGCTTCAGCTCTGATGCCATGTCATCATTTTTCTTGCTCCAACAGTTTCTCTTCGACAACTGAACTCCATCCTTCATATATTGCATCTCAATGTCTTTGTTGGAACAAACCCTTCAGCTGCCTATTGTTCTTCCTCTACTAAAACAATGTAAGCAATATCTTCCAGAGATGCCAAAGTGTTGTAGCATATAATTGTAATTATTTTTCAAAGCTCACTTTAAAAAAATGCACATGAAACAGTAATATAATGATGCTCTTCAATACAGACTAGTAGGGTATGCAGATAAATTGATTTATTCCTAAGAACCTTAAAAATATAGCCTGGGTCACTATGCTTGAACATATGGCTTTTGAAGAACAATACAGGAACACACTCAGGATTTAGAAAGTTAAGAATAACAATAATAATGTCCTTAAAAATACTTTAGTAAAATCATAGCAGAATATTTCAGCATCCAGATCAACTGCTACACTTGCAATTTATGTGGAAATTGACTTTCTTTTGATTCAGATTTCTCTGTAAAGCTGTCACAGTTTCAGATGGAACATAACTATTTTCTTCATAGTGTCCAATATAATGCCGTGTTTTGGCTTTACGAGAAAAAAAAATGCTGATAACACATTAACATTTTAGTTGTTGCTGAGCAGTGCTGTACAGAGCCAAGGACATTTCAGATCCTCAGTTTTTCATATTGTTCAGCCAGTGAGGGAACTGAGGAGGCACTAGGAGCTGGGAGGGGACAAAATCAGGGAAGCTGATCTAAACTGACCAAAGGGGTATTTCATACTATATGACATCATGTGAAAAAGCTGTGAAACTGAGGGGAGTTGTTTGGGGTGGCAGCTGCTGCTCAAGGCATCTGTTTTTGGCTGGTGAACATTTACTTTGTGCATCACTTGTTTTGTAAATAGATAGATAGATATAATCACTATCATTACTGTTCTCTTCCTTTTCGGTCCTAGTAAATAGGTTTTGATGTTGTTGTTGTTTTTTATCTCAACCTCAATATTCTACTTTTTTTTTTTTTTTTTTCCAGTTCTCTCCTCTATTCCAGTGGGACGGGAGGAAGGGAATGAAAGGCTGTGTGATGTCTATCTGCTTGCTGGGTTAAACCATAACAAAAACTCATCACTTCTTTATGCTGTTAGGACCAATATGTGAAGTTGAGGATTTCCCAGAATGACTGGAGGTGTGGTTTTAACTCTTGTCTACAAACAGTGCAAGTCTGAAGTGCTGTCAGTCTGCCCTCTGGCCATTCTGTCATGCAGTTTTTCAAAGGTGAAATTCTTCTCAAAATCAAAAGTCATTTTAATATTTCTGGCTTTTTGTTTGTCTGTTTGTTTTGTTTCGTTTCTCAGTGTTAACAATAAATAGTATTATCTCTTATCCAGTAAGAAACTTAATTACACAGTTATTGATGGTTTCATGATTCATGTATATATGCCCAAAGCTGAGCTGTAGTTGAGGTTTTCAAAGAGCTAACTACACACCTGACTGTGTGTCATGCTACATTTTTAATGTTAACATTCCCCAATCAGTGAAACAAAGTTTTCCCTCATCTCCTTCGTTTCAAAGGTATTCTCAAGACATACCTAATGAATCATGAGGTATACAACATGAGATTCTTTTTTCTTTTATATAACCTGAGGAAATGGGTACACAATTCTATCTCTGACTTCTCTGCCACACAGACTTTGGATGGGAAGTATCTTTGCATCTTTGTTCCCACCATCAAACCACTTTGAGTGTTTTTATTAAAATAAAGGCTCTACTTTCTTACAGAATGAAAACTCGCTAGTTATGATGCTAGAAACAAAACAAATCTTGACTACTATCAGTCCTGAAGACAAAACAAATACTTTACTGAAATGCTAGGAAAAAATTTAAAGATTATGCCTTTAAAATTCTACTCAGAAAGATTTGTATGTTGCATTAAATGGATTATATTATAAAAGCTTCCAGTCTTAATAATAATAAGAAGAATAAGAATAAATAAAATAACAACAACAACAAACTTGTGAATGAAACACCACAGGATAACTGAGGGAGCAATTGGTGAGCACACTAAGCTCAAAGAATCATAGTAAACAGGGTTACATCTGTCTGGCAGCCAGTCACTAGTGAGGTTCCACAGGGCTCTGTTTTAGGGCTGGTTCTGTGCAATGTTTTCATCAATTACTTGGATATAAGATTTGAAGACATGATAAGTAATTTTGCAGACAACACTAAGCTAGTGTTTGATCTGCTGATTCACTTAAGGACAGAGAGTTCTTTCAGAGAGATCTTGACAAGCATTATAATAGCACTGTTACACCTTAAGTGTGGTAACTACGTACTTTATTGAGATGCATATCTGGCTTTGCAACTTTCTTTCTTTATCCAAAATAATGCTAAGGCAAATCCCGTATTTGATTTTTCCTTTTTTTTTTTTAATTTTTTTTAATTTTTTTTTTTAATCCTATGTGTAAAACTAAGTTGATCAAAACAGGACTAGAACCTGATTCCAGGAAAAACCTTTTTCCTCTTAAAATAATAATAATAACAATAGATGATATATTTAGTTCTAAATCTTCATTTCCAGTAATGAAAAGCAAGCTCTCCAATGTAGCAAAGCTTAGAAAATTAGGGATACATGGATATTTCAGAGAAATTCAGGGCTGAGTCTTTTTCCTCTCTGCATGAAAGCTTATGTTCGTACTTATTTTGTATGATTCCACCCATTGCTCTTGTTTCCTCTCAGACCATGGTTTGTTCAGAGTACAAGCTGACTATTCTTGTTCCTCTAAATTGTGAATGTGTTTCTACTTTGTTGTACTAAAATCATCTGCAGTAATATGTGATGTTCTGAGATGTAGAATGTGTCTGGACTTCCATTTTTATTTCATGTAGTGCTCTATTTCCACTACAGTGTGACAGTGGTCACTGTAATAGTCTGCTTACCTGGAAGTCTCTCTAAAGTGATATATGACTTCTAAAGAGTTATCATTTTGGAGGGAATTTTAAATCTGCTAGCAAATTGAAGTACTATTGCAATAATTTCTCAATTATTCAAATAAATAAACACCATTAAAATGATTACAGGAAGTAAAATGACAGATCTCCAGGTGTTCTATACAGGAGGCAAACATCTGTTCAGAAAAAAAAAAAAAAAAGTTTTAAAAAAGTAAAATTAGGAATCTTAGAAATCTAGGCTGACTGACTTGGGCTTTTGCCAGAGACTCATTGATGTTTTCTTTTAAAATCAGTAACAAATTCACATGTTTTCACTACAAGCTCCTGTAATGATTTTCATCTTCAGGCAGCATAGTACAAGCATAGTATATAATACTGTGATGCTTTGTTCTTGATCAAAATATCACCAGTTTCAAATTGACACTTTTTTATATCCATTTAATAAAATAGGTAAATAGCTAAATGGACAGGTAGTTCATATATTTTTTTCTCTCTGAGTTTCAGCTCTAATCCCAAAATAGCAAGGTCTCCAAACTGACTGCCCAATGAGTAGTCCTACTGACTAAAATGTGTTTTAATTTAAAGTACTTCTGTGTGTATTTGGGACTAGAATTAACTCATTAAATAGCTGAGCTAATTTATAAAAACTATACTCTGTGAATTTTTCAGCAATATGTATTATATATCTTGATTCCTTGCAAGGTATATATTAATGTAACTAACACTGTTAACTCTAAGTGGTTTCTATATTCATAAATCTCAAAGTTCAGGTTCTTCAGTTATGGGAGCTTAACTTGTGCGTGAAGTAATTTTATATCATTCAGTAAACGTGTCTTCAAATGGAATGGTCATTAGAAAATGATGGTTACTTTGTGGAATAGCGTGTTTGTCTCTTTGAAGCACTATCAAGGGATAACAAGAAATGCACTTTTTCTGTGGCATGTGAATGGGGCTGTGCAAGTTAAAAAAAAAAAAAAAAAAAAAAAAAAAAGTGTGTTTATAAAGGTTGGTATGTTTGAAATTGCCAGAAATTTCCATAGTTTTAAAGTTTTGGCCATTAAAGCAGGCAAAGAAGGGGCACAAAATGCTTTGGTTAATTTATTTTTTTATGTTGAGATTATATCACTGAGAAAATACTTGCACAAATCATTCTGCTCTACAATTAAAATACAGAAATACATGACACACACTTTACCCACTGTTATAACAGTAATTGTATTTCTTAATTTTTCATATGTGTCCATTCAAATTCATAACAAAGGTCACAGTGTTGCACTGGCAGACCTGAACAAGTTCACACAACTAATTCCTTTGTCTATCTGTAAACAAGCAAGCAAAAAATTCAATGCAACAGTTACTTACCTGAGTGGCTGTTGCTTTATTGGGTCTATAGAAATCCAAATTTTGAACATAAGCTTCTTAACATGGTGGTAGAAGACATCTATATGTCCTGAGATAGAACATAAGTTCACAAAGTCCAACTTAAAATACTTGCCTGTCAGTTTAGAACAAAATTGTTAACACAGCAGTGAATAAGTTGATCTGAGAAGATCAGATTTTTATTGCAAATATCATGAAAACAAAAATGTGATAGTAACTTGGGAAAAAAAGAGAAGGGAAGGGAAGGGAAGGGAAGGGAAGGGAAGGGAAGGGAAGGGAAGGGAAGGGAAAATTTCACTTATAAACTCCTTACAACTTTTTAAAAATGGTGGGGTTTTTTTTGTTTGTTTTACATAGATTGCTAAAAGTTGATATTATAAGTCAACATGCTACTTTCTAAAAATAAAAAAGCAATTTCATCATGATCACATGCTTCATTGTTATAAACATTAACCACATTAATCTGAATGCTTCATTTCAGCAAACAAAGAAAAGTCTGAAATAGCTGAAAAGATTGAAAACAAATTCATAGTTTTTAAGTGGGATGTAAGAGAGCTTAATCAAAAACAAAACAAAACAAAAAAAAACAACAGAAAAACAAACCAGAAAAAAACAAATGTAGCAGCATTTGAAGACAGAAAGAGAAATAATAAATAAATTTGATGTGTTATATGCTCCCAGTGTTTTCTTCATTAATTTTCAATCTCAAATATTCTGCCTGGAGCATTGCAGCTCCACCACATAGAGCAGCAGTCCAGTCTCTTAGGCTATGTTTGTACTACCATTGGCAGCAGAATTTTTGTGAGCCCTGGTGTCTATCATCATGTAGATAGTGAGAGACTAGGATTTGCCTACTGAACACTAATATGAGAAAATAGATGAACCCACAGATTTCAATTTATTTTAAAATCTTACTGGCAGAAAATACCCCTTCCTTACATCTTGTAACTTCATCCTCATTTGAGTTTATTATGGTGACTGAATTACTCAATTTTCTAAAATTAAGGATTGTCTAATAAAGCAGGCACAAAAGGAATGTAATACTCTAATTTTTAATTTTTTCTGATTCCATAAAAATCTTACCTGTTCTTCACTCCCCTCAAAGGGAAACCCATGGAAAGGATCTGAGTCAACATTTCTGGCCTTACATTTAAGAGATTTCTAGTGCAAATCCAGGCATGAATTGGACCATATGAATGATTGTGGAAACACCAGAAAAGAACATTGGAAGAAAGGTTACAGGAATTGAAAGCATTTTTGTCAGTAGGTTATTGAGACCTGGCACATTTCCATGCAGCTTCTCAGTATCTCTGGGATTAGCAGGATAGCCTGTTCAGAAGACTCCAGCCATCAGGAGGCAGGGATAAGAAGGTGAGAATATAACTGAAGCTTTATGACACCCCAATAAGAAATAAAACAGTGAACAGATGACAAAGACTCCTAGAAAAGGGATGTGCTAGAGAGGTGAAACTTCCTAATCACTGTCAGCTCTGAGTGAGTATAAAAGACATTCAAAGACAGAAATGATCATCAACTTCAAGAGGCATGTGAAAAATATGGTAGCCACCATCTCTCCTCTCAAGCCTAGCTGCCAGGATCAGTTGGAAATATGCCCACTGGTGTAAAAACCTGTGAGTAAGAATAGTTTTCTTTTAAAACAAAGCTACCTTCAATTCCAGAGTTG
This sequence comes from Lagopus muta, assembly GCF_023343835.1. Classification (NCBI taxonomy): domain Eukaryota; kingdom Metazoa; phylum Chordata; class Aves; order Galliformes; family Phasianidae; genus Lagopus; species Lagopus muta. The sequence continues at coordinate 94,331,882 of NC_064433.1, forward strand.
TATCTGGAGCTTTCCTGTCTTTCCTGTTTACAACGTGACTCACTTGTGAGATGTTGAAGGCCAATTTGGGATCCTCAACAACCTCTTCCTTCTGACCCCAAAGCACATAAAATGCCTGGACGCCTCTGTGTTAGACATTGTGAAGCCCACTTCTGCCTGGCACAGAGGTCTAAGTTTACTCAAAATTGAGTAGCTCCATGCTGAGATACTAACACCTCAATCCTATGAGAACTGGCACTTATGCTTAAGAGATACTTAAGCACCTCTTTGCTAATGGAGAAGAGATGCAAAAAAAGCCTCCAAAGTTGAAAAAAAAAAAAAGGCAGTATTAAATTTCCTTTACCTTTTTAATATAATAACAGAGCAGTTAAAGCAGTGACTTTAATAGTAAGGGAAGGAAATTCCAAGTATTATGTTCAGTATTCTACTCTGACAATCATGTAGTGAGTTTGTATTGTTGCTGTTGACAAAACTAGCAGAATGAATAACTGAATTAGAGAAAGAAGGAAAAAAAGGCAAATATGTATGAATTCTAGTTCCCACAGGATTCAGTAATAGTATTTGTATTTTATTCATAGGTTACTTAATATAAAATCATCAAATGGCACTGGAGCAGAGAATGAAAATCAAGTATCTTCAATTTCCTGGTGAATTTATTTTCCATAGATTTTCTGGCCCAAAGATACACTCTATCTATTCTGCAAAAACAACAGCACGAGAATGTGTCCTTTCTACAAAGTCTGGAATGGCAGAATGGGTAAGGCTTTTGCAAGTTGGAAATAGGGGGTTGAGATGATTCAGTCAAGACAGAAAAATGAAACCACATTTTGCATATGAAGGTTGAGTATTATGAAAAAGTGAATTAAGGAGACCTAATGAAACATTATTTCTATAGACAGATTTTAACTGAAAACAAAGTCCTTTGCTGGGTTGTGGGATAAAAGCTTGGCAGACTTTCTCCAAGCAATAGTCTCAGAACGATAAAATCTTAATGTTTGAGAGAAACAACACATAACTGTTACTTTTCACAGGGTTACTTATAACTTAAAATGCCAGCTCTAGGTGCTGGCAACGCTGACTGTCTGGACTGAAACCTTGAAATCCAAAACTTCCAGTTAAGTGCATGAACGCACTTAAGAAATAAGAACTCACTATTCAGCAGATCTTCTATCTCCACATATTCAGTTGCAGCTGCTCATGCTTGAGAGAAATGTGATTTTAAGGTTTTTTGTTACTCTATTTCTTTTCCTTGCTTCTCCTTTCTTTCAGGACTGTGCCAAAGCTGAATTCTGTTCCAACTTGTGTGCTGTATAGCGTTTCTGGTTACATTCTTCTGGCCACCTCAGAGATGAGCTTAACAGCAACTGAAGGGAGGCTGATCCCACTCCCCAGGGATCTTCCCTTCATGTAAAGACTGGAGTCAGTCTTGCTTCAGATTCTGGATAGAGAAATCTGCAGGATTTGATTGAAAGGCAACTTTAGCTTTAATAATGGCATTTTTACACAGATCTAATTTGCCTCCCAGTGCTTTTCACATTGAATGCTGAAAAACAAAATGATTTTTTATTGAAGAAAAGTTTCACATGAAAAATTTACCTAAAAGACACCTCTAAACAAGCTGCCAAAATCTCTAAGCATTTTTAATCCCTACCCCTTCTTCAGCTAGACAAACAAAAACTCAAATGAGAGTTCCAACTCATCCCTTCCTAGGCTTCAAATGAATTTGATCTACAGCAATCAATAATCCAATTTACATCTTAGCCAACACCTTTTATGTCTACAGCTTTCCATCAGGCTTGAATTTATTTTAGTCCTGATTCTTCCGAGATTTGTTCCTACCACGCTTGGTGTCCTGGGATGACCAGGCTGCCAAGGGGGGAAGTGGGACCTTACAATTGGGCAAGGCTTATGCTCCAGCTGGTGGGTTGGACTGCAAAAGAAGCCCTACCAACCACCTGGTGCTGGTTCTGCTCAGCAGATTTTGTAGATCTGTTTACACTCTGCTCAGCTGTAATTGACAGTTCTGTCATCACTTCTTCACCATCTTTGGGTGTATTGTTATAGTTGAATACGTACTATAGATTGGGAAGAATCTTTGCTCATCGCAGCTGTCTTTTTTCCTCTTCTTCAGTTCTTGTTCCTTTTGCCTACACTTTTAGTAATGTAAGTCATGCTGCTTATATTGCATATGCATTGACAGATTTCTTGACTGACATGCAAATTAATTCAGAGGAAGAGAAAAAGAACATTTTTGTTCCTGACACTTCTTTATTTTTATCTTTGCATGCCATCTTTGACAGGCTTTAAAGTCTTATTCATATTAAAAATGTAACTTTAAATAAAGAGCAATTTGTTATACCAGAAGTGTGTTACTATTGCAGCTCACTATAAAATTTGCTCAAGCCTCTGCTAAGAAAAGCTTCTCAGAATGATTTGACTCTGACACTAAACCAGATGTCTGTAGTTCCAGTAAATACATCCTTTTTTTTTCAATTTATTTTAATCTACTTGAGGAAGATATTTTAAAGACCATGGATATTTCTGTTCAGTGCCCTTTACTCCTTCAGGATTACAAAGGCAGAGCTCTGAGAAGTATCTGCAGTTTATAAAATTGAATAGGATTCTCTCAGAAAGGACCATTACTAAGAGCAGAAAACTCATTTCCATTAACTAAAAACAGAGGCAAGCAGACATATTGTCACAGTCTCAGTGATGATTCAGTGGTTGATGCATAAGACTTTTGCCTGTAAAACCCTAATTATTGGCTCTCAAATGATTGTTTCAGATTTTACTTTTCTTTAGTCCTACTCATGTTCTGATAGTTTAACATTCTTCATGAAAACAAAGGGTTTATTTGTTTTTCCTTTTTTTGTATTTACTTACATCAGAATTAAAATTACCTCTCTCCTACCTTCCCCAGATCTAAAGCCTCTGGAATAATTCTATGAATTATTAGGAAGTAGAAAAGCAATTTTATATAGAGAAAATTGCCTTCATGTTTATGTTAGGTGACATTTTCTTAAGTAGAGCACTGACCTCAATTTTTCCTCTTTTGGTAGAGAAGTGTTGAATTTCCTTTTCTCATTTCCTGTTGGGTTATGGTCAACTCTGAGTCCAGTGTTACCCACTGACTACCCAAGATTCTCCATCCCATGGAGTGAAAGGCATTGCAGGGTTTTTTGTTGTATGTGTAAGTGATTTTCAGGGATGAAAACACCGTATATTGATTGGAGTGCTATGTTTGTGAGGAAAAGAGAAATCAGTGACAGTAAAAGAATACATGAGAATGGGATACTGGGTACTGAGGAAATGGGCATGTCATTCAGAGAGGAGCTATGAGAAAGAAAAGACTTGGAAGATTAATTCTAGTTCTTTATTATCATTGCTCTTGCTTTTTTGCACTTTTCACAAAAGCATTTCCTTCTAAGAAAGAGTGTTTCCTAATACAGAAATATATCACAGTTATTTTGAAAGGAGATTTTCTCTTTGTAGTAAAATTTTTAGAATAATATGACTTGGTGTAAAATATTATCTGATTTGTTTTCCTTCTTCTCCTTGCACAGGTTTTTCAGTTCTTTGTGTTTTCTTGGCTAGTGTCTCACATTTTGCTAAAAGCTCTGATAGTTAGCATGTATGATGCTTTTACCCAGAGAGGAGAACCAGTATAAATAGTATGATGCATGAGTTTTCATTACCATTGCAGTTCACAGGCTTTGTTGTGTTTGATTTGTGTTCCTGGAAGAAAAAAAAAAAAAAAAAAAAAAAAAAAGGAAGAGGAACGGAGCAGCTTTAGAAAATGCAGCCCTTTTGGAGCCAACAACAAAACTTTCCTAAGCTGATGGAGGTGGAGATTGAATTTTAGAGTCCAAATGTCAAAAGATGCAAGATATAGGAAATGAGAAGCTGGGCAGAATACTGGCTGTGGGTAGTGATTAGTCACTGAACAACTACTTTATTAGTGGCTTATATGGTACAATAAAGTCCTGAAAGTCAGGAATATGAATTTAAATCTCCCCGTTTGCTTAGTGATAGATAAGTGATTTAGAATGATCTTGCAGTGACAGTTTCTTGTATCTGCAATGAGCGCTTTCTACTTCTTAACACTGTTTCAATTTTAGAGAAGCTACCTGGACTACTTCTGATTGAGTTCTCTCTGATGCTGTTATTGTAATTTCAAGTAAAGCTCCAGATACCACTGCAGTTATGCCAAGCACATTAAGAATTACTTGAAGCTGAAGCAAGGCAACAACTCTATAAAGAAAAAGACTAACACAGAGTTTTGGGCTTAAACGTAACTGAGCCTGTGAGCAGTGTGTGGATTAGTTAGCTTGTTTGTTTTGAAAGTTGGTTTGTTGGTGTTCTTTTCTTTTTTTCCCATAAACCTTTAATTTATCACAAACCTTCCAAAATGTTTATTTCTGCATTATTCACATGAAAGCTACTGGCTATGGCGAGCTCATAATTTCTGTCTTGTTCAACTGAGTGACTGACTTCTCCCCTCCTAGCATGAGCCTATAGTTCTTCAGTTACCTTATTTCTCAAGTCCACGGTACTGGATATCTTTTAAACACTTTGATAAAGAGTTGTACCTTTCTCTTTCTTGTCCCCCACCCCCGGCTTGGCAGAAGCTTTAAAAAATGAGTGCATCACACTTGAAGCAGAGGTAACCATTCAAGATGCTGTTCTGCTTTGTTTCCCTGCTGAGATCAGCTGTGCAACCCAGCTGCCACTGATTTCATTCTACCTGGCGCTGGGACCCAAGTCACTTCTTCAAGCAAATTGCTAAGGGGATGAGGAGGTGATTCCACCCTGGAAATTGTTTCATACTGAAGTTTCTGAAACAAATGCTGATCATTTTCTGCCTTGAATATACATTCTGACTGAATCCTTGGAAAAACCACAAACCATTATGCCACTTTACTAGCAGAATTTTGCTAAACTGTAGTGAAATATCCTTTCCAATGCTGCAGAGAATATCCTGAGAAAAGGTTCTTGTTGGCTGTTGGTAGAAAAGCTTACTGGCTCTGGTAGATTGTTTTGTTTTGTTTTGTTTTCCAATATGTAAGTAGTATACTCTTGTTTCTCCAAGTCTTGGCAGACATTCTCATTAACACGAAGCCATGTAAAAGGTTTCCTTAACACTTTCAGATCATGGTTCTGTGAGGCTAAGAGTTCTTTAACAGATGAGTTCCTTTCAGATTTCCAGGATATCTTATTTGATTTTGAATTCTACTCTGCATATCAATTTAAAATGCAGAATGTGGGGAGAATTATTTCCTTTTGAGAGAAGTTATCAAATACTCTGTCACTGAATTGTGCAAGAAGAATTACTGGTAAATCATAATTTTCATTGCAGCTGATGGAAGAAGTAAATCTATCTAGGCACATCTAAGCAAAGTATTTATGGCTCCCTTAAATAGCCTTTCTAACTCATATTCCTGTGTAAATCAGTCTTGTTTGTGACCTTGGCAATACATCAGCACTACAAAAATAACTAAATTGCTTTCTGCCGACTCAGGCTGAGGTTCCTTTAACTTATCATTTCTTTCAATTTATTTTCATATCATAGGAAATGTCCTCTCAGATTAAATACAATTTTAACATTACAAAATGTTTTAGGAAAAAATAAATCTAAGTATGTAGTTAAGATGATACCTTCATACTTCGAATCTGAATTTTTTACTACTATCTATGAGCTTGACCACACATACTGTAAATATCTCCTGACATGTAATCTCAGAAAGAAGTCTGGCTTCTGGTTATAAATTCCTTTTAAATTCTTTTAAAAACCATTACATTTTGAAAGGTCTTTCTTTCAAGTCAGAATAGATCTCCTGAGGAGTTTCCTAGTACATCACTGGGGGTGTTTGTCAAGCTGTCACAAGGTCAAAAAAAAAAATAGACCTCTTTTTGTTCCTTACCTCTTTTGAGCCTAACCTAAACTACCTTCTGTTTCTTTTGAAAGTTCATCATGCATCCACTGACATAAGCACTGACCCAAATACATATTGCACCTTGTTTTCTGCCTCATATTTTCTCTGGCACAGAAATAACTGTCATAATCATTTAGCCTTTATTGATGTCAATACACATGTTAACAGAAGATCATTCTAGAGTCTGTTTTCATTTTATCTGGACGTTGTCCAGTCGTGGCACAGTATATGTTGATGACAATGCAAATGTTTAGTGATACAGAATAGAGTGTTGCTAAAATCAAAACAAAGCAGCTAACAAAGAAAAACAATGCTCAAGTACCTTAGAATAGTTTGGGTAATTTCTGTGAAAGGAATTCAGATTTAAGAGGGAAAGTGTTATTACATTCTCATGATTGAATTTTTTTTTCCTTTTTTCTTGGAATGAAAGAACAAACAAATGAATGAATGAATGAATGAATGAAATTTTCAAGCTAGGAATTTTAATTTCACCTGGTTCTGCAAGAAAGCTAAGCATCCAGTATCATCAGAAACTTTTGAAGTGCTCAGTAATAACACAGTGTCTATACAATTCAATGACATCACATCCTCCCTCATAACTGAAAGCTTCCCCAGAGATGAGAGAAAGGCGCCATGCCTCTTCCTGACCACTGAAAGCTCCCAGCCCTTGCTGCTTTTGTGTGCTGAAGAGATACCAGCTGTTTGTTTCCCAAGGGGTTGAGGAAGTGGATACTTTGGCTAACACACTGAATTGCCTCATAACCTATGTCTGGACTCCTGCTTGCTTTCCTTTGGCTATCAAGGTGAATTAAACTATAATCATGGGGAATCTGTGCCTTTTTTCTGTCTGAAGGTATTAAAAGCAGAAGCTGATTCTGCGGTTACCTGCTTAATTAAAGGTCAGTGCAACTTTATAGCCTTCAGACATGTACTGCTGATTTACAGGAAAACATAAAAGTCAGAAGAAAATTGGGCCACATAATTTAGAGATCATTATTCCCATTCACTTTGAAATAATACTTCTATGTTGGAGCTGAAGTTACATTATTCACTGGTTTGTACTTTTAGAAATAAGAGATGGGCAACAATTTTTTCAAGCCTCAACCTTTGGTTAGACTGTGTTGTGGTAACTGTTATAAACAGAGTATTAAAGAGAGAAGGATAGCAACAAATTAGAAGTAGATTTCTGTCAGCAAAATATTCCATTCCAAACAAGAAGGGAAAATTTACGGAGGAGAGAAAGCACTAGACTAAGTAATATTCTTTTAAACTCCTGTTTAAAATGAATAATATATTTTTTTAAAACAAAACACAACATAATATTGGTTTTGAGAAAACAAGAAAATGATTGCAAACAAAAATAATGGACAAGAGCACACAGGAAGATTTGTATGTGGGTTTTTGAATTCATCAACAAAATTTCTCTAAAGAAAAGGACAATAGAAGCATGATAGATCTCTGCCCTTCCTCCTGAAATATCATACACAATCACTGGATATTTCCTCTGCTTGGGAAAGTATAATGAGCACTATGGGGTGGACATTTGTACTTGTCCCAGTCTGATTTGAAACTGACTCAGAAAAAAACTTAAGCTAGCTGGAATGAGAATTAAGCTTCTAATTATTTGTACAATGAGCAGGCACATTCCTTTCCTTAAAAGAATTCTGTTTCTTTAAATAGGAAGGGAATAGCAGCTAAGGAAGAGGATGGATTAGATGCTGCTTGTCAGTTTCCAAAAGCTAGAAAAGATGAGGAAATATTCTGTGATTTTTCCTGAATAGATCATAAAGAATCTAAATTAGCAAATCTCAGACAATTAAATGAGATGCCTGTTATACAGTATATCTTCTGTTATTTCTAATGAAAAACAAATCTTTGGCCAGGGAAATAAGGAAAGGTGGTGGCAAGTGAATTACCATTTTTTTCCTTGAATTTGTTATTGCTTTCTCCCTCTATTCTGGAGCAGTGCTACTCAGAGCCAATTTAAATGGCTTGGACAGACTCCTCACAATGTAAAAGTGATTTTTCTCACATTCTTTTCTCCTCTGCAACTAACTTACTAGGAGGAAAGGATGGAAATGACATGAGAAAATGTGAAGGGAATAGAGATGCTACTGCTACCTCCTTGTCTTAGATACTGTTTCAGGCACTGGTGCTGAAAAAATTTGCAAGCTGCTTTTACTTTCCATTCACAAATGCTATACACTAGAGAGACAATCAAAGGTAGGGCATCAAGCAATCTGATTGACTCTCAAAGTAGAATTCTCTTTGTATATATCTATTTCTGGGTTTATACCCATGTATGTATGTATGTATGTATGTATATTATATATCTATAAATTTTCTTTCTTACACTTATTTAATGTGGATTTCTGACTGAAACATTAACCTTGTATTTTGCAGGTGCTAATCCCTTTATGGGTGCAATTTAAGCTTCTGTCTTTCATCCAAATAAAATGCCATCTCATAATTGACACTGTGAAAATGTTTCATGCAGTCTCAGAAAAAAATTCCAAAACCCAAAATAATTCTGAAATGCCTGTGCTACTGACACCCACAATCAAATTTATCTCCACTGAGTATAATCATTGTGCATTCAAAGAACATGAAAACAGAGTCAAGGTATGTGATTATTCTCCTTCAGGGTTGTAGATAATGTTTCTACATTATCAGGCCTGATCAAATGTCTTAAATTTTAGTTCTCACAAAAATCTGGACATATTTCCTCTTTCACACCTTTAAGTATTAAATGACAATATAGTCCTCTTTTTCCTTGGAGGATAACAAGTGATTATTAAAATTAAAACATTAAAATGAGACAGATAAACTTCTTAAAGTGAGGAATAACACAAATTTCATAACAAGTGTCCAAGAAACTAGAAAAGAGAGATGTTATTGTTTTGGTATCCCAAGCAGAAGGTTTCACTGGTTTGTTTCATGTATAACCTATTCAAGTCTTTGCTGCATAACCGGACAAGGGTTATTTCCGGGCTATGTTTTTTGCCCACAGGATGCAGCAGCTGTTTTGGTCACTTTCGTTCACCGAATCAGATGATGAATGAAAAGCAGAAGAATAAAGAAACATCTTTCTGTTTTTGATATGAAAGCTGGAGAGGGTAAGGTCCTCTTTAAAACATCACAATAGCAGTATGTTGTCCCCATCTAGCAATACTCAGATACATACAGATACATACATTTGCAAGAATGGAAAAGGAGGTTTGATTTTACCGTTTTCAAGCAACGACTTTCAGGATCTATCTATATTCACCAGTATAGTCACAAGTATCTGGGAAGTGAATAGCAGAAGGAAGTTTATTCAAACTCCTGTTGCATAAATGGTTTTATATATTTAGATCTTTTCAGTGCTAGTATATCTGTACAGGTTACTTTAAAAACTTCTCTTCAGACTCCTATCTTATCTGAAAAGCACAGCAGGTCTTCAAATGCATTTTCTCATTACTCAATAAAATATTGTTATAAGCTGAATGAATGAATAAATGAATTAACAAATCAATCAGTCAATAAGTAACCCACAGCAAAATTGTCTTAGAAAATATACCCCCATATAAACTGTTAAAATTGGAAAGACACCTTTTTTGGCAATCTCAAATTTCTGCTCTTATGTTCTAAAAGAGCTTTTGTTAGAGATATTTTGCCTTTTTTTTTGTTTTGTTTTTTGAAAAATACTTTATTAGCTTCAGGTTTTAATGAAGGAAAATATTTGTGAGGGTTTATTAGTGTTCACTATAATAGTGTATGATCTGTTCCTTTTTTATTAATAGTAAAGTATCTTATTCAGGTGAGGTTTTTTACTACAATCTGCACAGTCCAGTCTCACTCATTATATTTCACATGAGACAAAACATAGAAGATGGAAGCAGAGAAGACAGCTCCCTAGTATCACCAAATCAAACTGAGATAGCAAAAATAAACATCAGTCCCAACCTTAGAAAATAGGTGAATTTTCTACTTTCAAAAATACTGCGCTGATTTCCTTAGAAACCAAGAGAAAAATAATGATTAAGAAATAACTATGCATATCCAAAAATAATTCTTAGGAGACATGAGTTCATTGGAAATATGAGACTAACTTGTACTGACTCTTTCATATTAAGATGGGCTTCAACCAAAAATAGTGAATGTTTTCCCTCTTCTCTTTGTGTTGGAAAAGTACTCTGATCAATAATAACTCTGCATCACCTGACATTGAAATCAAGATAATTGCACAATTTCTTCAGCTCCTATAAGGAACAATCAAAAAGCCTAAAATATAATTACTACAGGATGAAAATCCATACAGGAAATGTTATCCAAATTTACTGGCTTATTATTAACATCAAACTCTGGTCAATATATTTTTCTTTTTATTTTTTTTCATATTTTTCTGTGCAAGTGACAGAAAAGTCACACTGTTTCTATCTTGCTAAACTGTTACCTTTGACAGAAGAACAGAATTTAAAAGGCCTGCAATATTAATGCTTTTATGTACCAGTTGAATAGTGAGTGGAGTAGTGGAAAAGGAAAGGTCTAATGGGAAATAAGATGGGGCAATAAAATAAAACTTGCGTGATACTGGTATCATCATAACTCAGCTAAAGCAGAAACGTATAGCAGTCCTTCAAATACGGAATGCCTTCTTGTTGTTCCAGAAGGTGGTTAACTTATCCTGTAAGAACTCTGTTCCACAACCCATCATGTATCTTGGTACTCATCACAAAATAGATGTTATGACAAATTGTTATAATTTTATGACTTTTGTTTATCAGTATTCCACATAATAACATAATGTAGTGCACTAGAAGTTAAAGGGTTAATGCTCCAGTTCTGGGTACCTGTCCCAGAAGAGAAGAAGAATTACATTCCCCAGAAGACTGTATGCGGTTCTGTTACCATTTCTGCTCAGGGGAACACATATAAGCCTTGTTGGTCACCTGACATCCCTCTTTTCAATCATCAGACTCTCCTCGCTTTGGCTCAACCCAACTGCGCATCTCCATTTTTAGTAAATTAGTCTGTTTCTCCTCAGATCGTTGCTGCTGTTTTTAATTATTCATAGCCCCTTATTTCCCCTTTCCAGAGGTGCAGATCTGCAGATCCCTCCGCCCGGCTAGTCACAGAACTGGGCCAAACCAGCTCTTAAACTACTAACACAAATGCATTTTATGAAAAGATATTGTGAAAAATATCACAACATAAAGTAAGTGTTTTATGATTAATGGTGTTCATAAATGAAAAAATTTTCCTTTTATTATAACCAAAGATATTCCATATGTTAGATTTTGGTATATTATTTACTTTTACCTTTACAACATTTTAAAAAATTGTATAATTTGAAGGTTAAGTGACAAAATGTTAGACCACTAACAGATATGCCAAGAGAGAACTGAGGGAAAGAAATCTTCTTGTGTTAATGAGTAGCATAATTTTTGTAGTTTGATACTGTGTAGAGGAAGGAATGTTAGTCTTACAGTGAACCCTCTTATTCAGTGAATTCTGTAATTTGAGGGATGTGGCTGAGGCACAGCAGTATACTGCTGTCCTTAAGCTTGGCTTTATAATCTCATTGGAGCAGTCAGGGAATTCACAGCCTGATTTACTGCTCTGAGGAATTTAGGAAGACAGAATCACATCAGTTAAAATACATCTTTTGTATATTTTTTCCTCCTTTGTAAACCCAAATGCTATAGACATAATTTTTAATAATTACAAAACAGATGATGGGGATATACAATTTTAATGGAAGCATAGAATGAGTTAGGTTGGAAGATTATCTAGTTAAAAGTCTTAAAGATCATCTAGTTCCTGGTGACTTTAAAAAACGCTATAATCTATTTGACGTGGACTACCAAATGTTTTAATTTTCCTATTCAATGTTACTATATTTTTTCTTATTTTATTGTACTGATTTTAAATCCTCTGACAATCTATAGCACAGATTTCCAGTTCTCTGTTTATGGCAAGGATCTTTTTTAATATTTGACTTTCTTGGTATTTATAATACTCTGATTCGTATTTCTTGGATCTCTCTTTTCACCCTTTCTCAATGAAGAACATTCTTCCTCTTTCCCATACACATTCCTCCCCACAAGTCTTCTCAACCTAAACCAAAGGGACTTGCTGAGGAGGACAGTTGCCCTGATGGGATTCTTGCTGCTACCTCTATCAAATCCATTCCATTTCACTTCTAAAACTTGAAGAGCCTTACATGTTTTATTTCATGGACAATAAAACTGCAGCAGCATTAGTCTTATCAGATAATTTCCCAAATTCCAGGTTGTTGTCATGTTCTCAGAGACTTTGTCTCAGGAGGACAAACTTTTGAACTATTAATTATTTTTCAGATCTAATTATTGAATATTTAATAATTTCAAATGATCTTAAAAGTGGTAAGAAATGATAAAATGAGGAGAAAATGCTGCATAATTTCATCACTGATTTGTTCTTTTAAAAGTAAAGGCTAAGTGCATGTGCAATCACATATTTAACAGTGGAGCTTGAACTTTGATTTTAATGTGAATTTCCACTACCTTCATTACATGTTGCTCTAATATTGCAATTATTTCCCTTAAAATATCTTAGCCTACAAGATATCTGGCAACAAGAAAGTGTATGTCCACTAATTTAACAATATTTCTGGCGAATTCATATTATCTCTCTCTTTAGGGCAGTATTTCTTTTTCATTCTTACAGAAATAATCTCTCAGCACTCCTTATGGCAGAAGTGTTTTGGAGCATGGACTCATCCTGCAAATGTTCAAAAGTACTAACACAATATTTCAATAGTACTAAAACTTGCTCAAGTTTACTTGACAACTTGTGCCCTATTTGCAAGTAAAATATGCTTTCCTTCCCAGTCGTCTGCTGCTTTAACATTTCCCATTCATTTAATAATATATGCCAAGTGCCTTCTAAACATGTTTTATCCTTAGACTGTTTCATCATCATTATCTTTTATTGTAACAGTGCAATGCAATGTAAAACAAAACAAAACAAAACAAAACAAAACAAACAACAGATTTCTAGATGGCAGGTCACTTTGAAGAAAAAAAAATACATGAAAGAAGATAGTAGGTTAATAGGAATTCATTCAATCATTTCAAAATTTTAAAACTTAAAAAAGTCCTTATAATTTCAATATCTCACAGCTCACTACTGGGTCTAAGCATGCACTTTTTTCTTTACATGACTCAATTTTCTCTAATGTATGCAATACAGAAAAATGAGACCTACTTTTACATTTAGAAATTTAAGGCTTTAGATTTTTTTTGTTTGTTTTTGTTTTGTGAATGCTGGTACCTCATTTCTTTTTTATCCAATTTTCTCTTTTGCATAATATATAGTAACACAAAACTACAGTGGAATACTCAAATTTCACTGTAGTTGTAGTCTGATAACTTTGGGAAAGGTAATGAACAAAATTGCACACTAATTCCAGAATGGATGGATTTATGCAAATTTTTCACGCTGCCTACAGAGAGTTTTTACTGTAAGAATTTTATTAACAAACAACAGCTGAGGAACAAGGCGTACACTGGTTCCCAAAAAATGTAGCATGCAACCAACGTTGTTCAAGAAATAATAAACATTTATCATTTAAACACTATTTTAAAGCTTCTAATCACTTTAATAGGTCACAGCACCTGTGTACAGTAGGTTTCTAGTAGCAGTCCCAACTCCCGCCAGCCTCACTAGGGTGGTATCATGACATCTTCATAGGACAATCATGTTACCAATTACACATCTTGTCAGATTTTTGAGATGAAAGAATAGAGCTTAAGAGGAAACCAAATTCATTTGAACCAATAAACATAAAATAAAAATTCAGCATGTTTATAAGTTTATTTCAGATATGTTTGTCTGTTATTTATATACTCATTACTGGATATCAATAGCTTGATTAGGCAAAGTAAAAATCATCTGTTTACAAACTATCAAAGAGATCAAGTATATTCCCGCGTCTACACTCCTTCACATTACAAACTGTAAGTGAAAAGCCATGGAAATTTTCTTTTTAAACCCCTACTATCTCAAGAGCTAGATGTCTTGATCAATGAATGTACTGCAACACAGCCATACTTTTATGACTGAAAAATTGTTTACGTGAAATGGAAGAAAACCTGGTAAAAGAGATGTAGTGACAGAGTTATGTGTTTAAAATGAAAAAAACAAACAAGCATTTTGTCAATGACACCTTCTCATCAATTTAATACTTTCATTTAATACTTTCTCAACCAGCATGCTGTGATTTTGGCTGTCAGCTTCTGAGAAAGCATGCCATAACCTGAATTAGTTGGCCTCACAACAGTTTTCCCAGTACCCTTTGAGTGCAGAGGACAAAAGAATGCATAATACTGGTGGTACATAAAGCATTCTTCTCCCCCTTATCTCATGGTCTTCCTTACAGTGAGCAACCAAACTAAACATGTCTGCGCATGGACAACTCTTCAGATAGCATCTAGCAATCATTAGGGATGTGAAATGAAGCAGAAGAGTTCATGGAGGCAAAGAGAGCTGGTGAGGAGTCGGACAAATGCAGATCAGGTGCCTGACAGCTGCCTTCCCCACAGCTAGTGCAGTGCAGCCACTCCAGGATCACAGAGAGCAAGCTGAGAGTGCTGAGACATAAATTGTGCCTCGTTAGGGTAATCCCTCTCTTGGACGAGGCTTAATTGCAGCCATCTTCAAACAAATTGAAAAATAACCAGAAGGTGAGTAAGTGAAAGATTCATTTAATAATCTCAATGAGACGATGCCTAGAGTGTCTGAAGGCTTTTAACAAAGGCTAATGATCATACCTGCTTCTGATTCAAAATTATTAATTTAGGTGTGGGAGGGACAACAGGAATTGACACCAACTTAATGGGGATGGGGCAGGCAAAGAAGTGAAAACTGCTAAAGCAGCAACCCTTCAGATACCTGTCCAGTCCAGATGCTTGCTAGCTCTTCATGAGACAGACTATGTATTTTTCAAGGAAGAAAGGCCATTTTCCTAACATTATCCTGCATGTGATGGCCTTCGTCACAGCTTCTTACAGCTCTCAAAAAATTCCCAAACACAACTTTTCCCTCCTTAGAAAAATAACATGTAGACAACTTTGTTTATCAGGGAACTGGCTCAGATGAGGTCTGAATCAAATACACTCTATAGTAATAGATATAATCTAAGATCATGGTATATAGTGATAAAACCACCATGGTATAATCACACTATAATCTAATATCACGCAGATACTTCTTCCTCCAAGTTCCTCCAAAAGGACCAAAGAAACAAAGCCATCTGTCTACAGAGATCAATTAAGCGTTGGCTTACTTGTGGTGGATCTTCCATCTTCTGTTTCTGTGATCTGGGTCCTTGGACCAAACTGATGCTCTATTTGTTTGTTTGTTTTTCAGGTGGCTATACTTATGCCATTGCCAAGACAATGAGCTCATATATTTATGTGTAATAGTCCTTACAATTATAAAAATTGAGAACTGATAGCGTTTTTTTTTTATTATTTTATAATTTCTTATTTTTTAAAGAGGTCCACAGTTGCTGAGTTCAATGAAATTGTCAGCTGAGGTACCAAAGCAGACATGCTATAGTTTCTTCATCATTTCAAGAAGAAAGCCTTGAGCAGAGGTAAAATGATCTGACCCATACTGCATGGTAACTTTTTATTCAATTTTCAATAAACTATTACTCTGAGGTCTTCTTCCAGCATTACACTTTTTACTAGCTTCTCGGATTATTTGAATATCTGTGTTTTATGTTATTTTCCTCAAATATATTAGCTTGTATTTTTCCTATTGGAATCCCATTTTGTAATTTTCTGATTCCTTTATGTCACTTGGTCCAATTTCTATTATTTCTTTTCGTTCTCCAGTGTTCACCTTAAATTATAATTTACTTTTACCTGCAAATTTCATTAACATATTTTACTCCCACATCCACATTATTAATAAAGACATTAAGCTGAACGAATGTCCACAGAATGCTATTAAATACTCCACAGCACACTCCAAATTTAATACTTCATGGCCTTATTATGGCCAGCTTTCATGCCACGACAATTACACGAGTTTTCTGCAAGACACTGGGAAATAATGTTCAGTGCAATTCTGCAAGGTATTGTGTCAAGCACTTTTCTAGACTACAGGTACATATATATTGCATTTCTTTTATCCACTAAGTAGGTTATCATGTTTAAAAAAAAAAAAAGCAAAATTCATTTTTAGGAAAGAACTGCTGTTCTTTATTACTTGGTGAATAGGTTTGGGATTGGGGAAAGAATAGTTGGAATTATTTTTTATAACCTTTGTGCTGTGATTTATAGAGCACAGATTTCAGCTTTCCTCAGGTTCATTTAAATTCTCCTGGCATCCAGACCTGTTTCTACTGCTTGTAGTGTTTAGCACTAAACCCTTGTTCTCAGGATAGAATAGCAAGGCAAAAGGCTCCTTCAGTCCGACCCCCCTGCTGAACTATGGCAAAGCTTGCAGCAGGTTGTACTGTGAGTGCTGCAGCCAAGTATCCTGTGATACATCTCCCACAGATTACAAAGTCACCTTTGTGCTGTTTGGAGAGCTTCCATCGCATTCTCACGTGGGAGACCTGCCCCCAACTCAACCTACTGACTACAGTGTCTGGAAAGACAGCATGCCCCATTGCTTTCGTGCTGTTTTGGTTTTGCTCTTTTTTGGATTCTGCTTTCTGACACACTCTTCTTTTTGTTAAATTGTTTCCCTCCCTAGCAATTTTCTCTTAACTACTTGTGTTCATTTCTAATTACTAGAAGCAATTAGAGTAATTCTCCTTCTTTCTATAGGCTCTGTTGTTTGACAGGGGAATCTGATCAGGATCTAATTCAGCTGTTGTTGTCTATTTGGCAATCTCTGTGACCTGTAGCCAGTTTGTATTAATATTATTGTTTGAAACAATATTTAGCATTAAAAATATGCTGCAATATTTCATTAAGAAGTAATGCAATGACTGGAAAATTTACATTTTCACACACTTTATTTTTGTTTGTGCAAAAACTGCACTAAAAATAATAAAGGGTGTCCAGCCACAACACAAAATTTGGAATTGACTTATAGAAAATAATATCCGGAAGAAAAAACCAATTTACCTTAGAATGATTATTGGAATAGCTGAATGTTAAGACCTGGTAACCTTTTCAATTCCAAAGAGGGTATTTTGACAACTAAGCCATGTGTCCTAATGTTTCAAACCAAATACTAAATAATTAAGCCTGTGTGGGCTGCTTATTTCCATTTCAAATAAAATTCAAATCAAATATGACATTTAAAACTTTTCTCTAATGGCTATAAGGAGTGGTAAGAAGAACTCAAACTTGTAAAAAAAAAAAAAGCTTGTTCAGTGCTTATCATATTGACCTATCAACAGTGGCAGTCACTAAAAATATAGATCTTCTATATGATGATTCAGTAGAACATTTGTGGTTTAAATACTGAAAGGTTAATACTGGCAGTAAAGCTAATGGCTGTCTTGGTTTTTCCTGGCATCCATTCTCCAAATCTCTTTGGTTAGTGCACTCACTTGTGACATAACACCTGCTTACAGTGTCTCTGAGATATTTAACTTGATTATAATATTTTTAGGCCTAGGGGACTCAGATTTGCTGTTCCCATTCGCTAGAATGACAAGCCGGTTTCTCTCCTTTCTGTAACAAAAAGGAAATACGTGGTAAGAGTTCTGTTATGAGCCTTTATAACTAATGGAAGTTAATCTGCAATAAAGCAGTCACTCAGCTTTTGTAGTTTGAGATTCAGCTTGTTTAAATTGTGAAAAATTGGAAAGTGAGGTATGAGGGATCACATCTAAACACTATCATTGACTCAATATGCACATATTCTGCATGCGTGCGATAAACACTGCAGATGTTCTGATCTAAACAGGGTTGGTATGAGGCAAGCATCGCTTGTGCATTATAGGTGTTGTAGAACACCAGAAAAGTAACACTATAGACTGCATTTGCACTGTACTAACCTAGATGTTTAGAGTGCCCTCTGGATGAAATTCTGTTGGCACTGGAGCCAGGACAGACTGACACTTTGTCATACAACAAGTGCCTAAAATAAGTATGGCTGTCACAGTGCCTTAATTCTTATTATATAATGCATACACATTTCATAATTCCAATTCAGTTTTATTTTAAAACTTATAAAAGCAATTCTTAAGAATATGTTTACCATTAACTCTATATGCAAAATTTAGCAAAACTGCAATTTACATTTAATTATTATAAATTTATTATTACTTTCATTGAACTGATTGAGTATAGGAAACCACAACCAGTTAGACGAATGTACTGAGACAAGGACAAAGTGTTTTCCTGTATTCTTCTTGTTTTATTTTGTTTTGATATGTTTTCTTTCCCCATTTTTTTTGTCTCAGTTGAATCCCTAGCTGCACATTTGTGTTGGATTTTCTTATGTCTAGTTTATCTCTGCTCTAGCACACGTGCTCTCAATGCATCCCTGCATGAAATATAAATCACTGTAGATTATCTAGCAGATGTGGCATTATTTTAAAAGCTCTACCTGATTATAGCTAAAGAAATTCAACTTTGTTCCCAGTCCTTAATGAATATTTGCAAACCTTCTAGTATACAAAAACCTTTTGCAAAGAGAAAAAGAATAACTTGCTCAACATATCCATGGTGAATAAAATAAGAAGTTAATTAGAATAAAATAAGAAGTTAATTTCAGAAAAAAAGAAATCAGATTAGATATTATGAAGAACGTTGTGATGATAAAGATATTGAAAGTAATGATAAATTGTCAGGGGAAAACTGCAGCTGCCATCATGGGACACCATCATTGATGGGTTAGATAAACTTCAGCCAGGAATGACAAAGATAAAATTGACCTTGTCTGAGGCAAGGTGTCCAACTGCATTTTTTGAGTTACTTTTCAGACTGTTTCATGATTCTGTATATACGCCATGAGCAGTTTCACAGCTGTCAGTGGGACAACTGAAAAAGCTAACCTCATGTGAAAGACTCTCCACGGTCAGAGCATTTACATCTGCAGTATGTCACAATCAAAAGATGAAAAAGATGAAAAAGTATATGTTTTTTTGTAACATTCTGTTTTCTGCTTTTTAGATTTCTTACCATCTGTTCTGTAGTATAAATTTCTTAACATGTAGTTTATTCTATGAAGAGAGAAATTACTGTAACTTGGTATGGGAGGAAGGCAGATTAACTATACCTTGCAAATTTCTTTTGCTTGTAAAACAGTGTTTTTATAGTTTGAAAGTAATACTCAGGAGAAAGTATAAATATATATATTTTTTCAATCATTGAATACTATATTTTTGAAAAAAAAAAAAAAAGAAAAAAAAGAAATATAGAGGGCTTTAAAATTTCTCAGGAATTCTGTGTTTCATTTTCCTTATACTTCTCTGCTATGGAGCTGAAAGACTAAAACTTTAAAGAGACCCAAGGATTATTCTTGCAGTGTGGAAGGCAGTTCATCAGGAAGTGGAAAAAACTGAAATAATAACTGAAATAAAAACTGAATAACTGAAATTGTTATTTTAACAATTCTAGGAAGCCCCTACTGCACCTGGGATTCCATAGGCTTTCAACTCCAAAGTTTTCAAATCTAGTGATAAGAAACCTTGGGATTCCTAGTACTAGCACAGTCCACAGCATTGAATTATTCTAACTGTTCTAAGATAACTTAGAGAAACCTTGAAATCTGAGGCTCTGGTACAAGATCACACAAAAACAGAGAGCTTGAAATCCTGATAGTCATTTGAGCCCCCTAATTGGTATCGTTAAGCTGAGCCCTTCATTCTCCACTCACCAGGTCTGACAAAAGTAGGCTTCTGGAACAACTATTTGCTTGCCTGGTTAACACAAGGGTGTTGAATCTGTTTTTGTAATTTTCATAAGTTAGCATTTTTCAGTGAAAATCTGCTTTAATTTGGAAAACAGCCAATCAGGTTTATATTTAATGTTATTTAAAGCTCTGAATGAAATCTGCTACAAGTAGTTTGTAAGGAAAAGGTGAAACAAAACAAAAACTGAAATCTGGTTTCTTACAAAATCTAATTACTTCATAACTAGACCTCCATAGTTCTTCAGCTTCTGAGGGCTTGTAGTCACGTTTCTGGGGGTTTTAGAATTTGTTTTTCTGCTGCTGTGTGGAAGAGTCATGTCAGCAACACATGAATTGACTAACACACTGAACATGTACTGGAAACAGTTGCTTTGTCAATACAGAATGTGCTGCCAAATGCAAAAATGTCAAACAAACTGAAAAACAGAAAAGAATTCTTGTGTAATCACTTATAGTACCTGTATATCACTTACTGTCTGCAGAAATTGCAGTTAAACAGTTTTCAAGCAGAAATTAGTTTAACTGGCAGTCTATCTTCAGTGTTACATAAATTTTAATCCTATGAAATTACAGATTTAGCTTCAAAGTGTAGAAAAACTAGTGTTTTTTGTTTTGTTTTGTTTTGTTTTTGTCCTGATATTTTCACACTAGGATTGTTGTTTTTAGGGCTTTTTAATAGTTTGTTATTTGGGAACAATTGGATGACATGAATATAAACTGCTTAAATATTTATGATGTGGGCCTTAATTAAGTTTAGCTCAGTTTCTTAAAACTATATAAAATGGGAGAACTTAGTCCACTGTATTTTGTAAAGAGGGAGACCCCTGCAAAACTCTTTAAGTACTGAAGAAATGTTGTGGATGGGAGACCATGTGAAAACCTTCTCAGAAATACAAGGGGAAGGAGATACAGAAAGGTCACAAAGCAGAAGACTAATTGTACGTAATTAAAAGAGAGAAAAAGAATCTGAAAATCCTCTACCTGACTGTATTCTAACTGTATGATTTGCAGGCTTATTCTTTGTTTTCATTTACAAAAGAAGCTCCCAGTCATTTCTTACCTCTATACTCAATACTGCTCCTTCATTTTCTTCTCTCCAGTTTACAGCTCAATGACAGTGATTGCTAATTTTAGCTACTTTGCCACATTCTCATTGATTTCCTTATTTGCTTTATCTCTTGTGTTACAACTCAGACATTGGATTTTAGACCTACCAATTTTTAACAATAAGCTGTTTGGTTTATCATTCAGGTTTTTCATATGCACAACAAATTCCCATCTGCTTTTACACTGTTGAGATGAGTTTTGAAAAGAGTATGCTTGGTTTCACTTTTAGTGTGCTTATCTGCCTCAAAATCCTTATAGGAGGTTCTGCATAATATAGCCTTTCTGTTCACTTGTTCTCAGATTACAGCTACTGTTCTCATTTGTTGGGCATTCACATGATGATGCCCATTTGTTCTACATCTTTGTATCTATGAATTTTCATTTTTCAATTTTCATTAGATGCTTCAGGTGCCATTTTCCTTGATTTCTATTTCTCTTTTGTGTTTTATGTTACATAGGTACTGATTTATTCACTAATGATTCAAACTTACAGATCCTCTCAAGGGATGTCTACACTGTAATCTAACTGCATTCGAGCACGTGATTTTTGATATACCTATGTAGGTCTATACACACGCCATACTTATATATTTCTTCCATGCTTTGACTCTGTGTTTGCTTGTAAAATGAAGAAGAAAAGGGAAATGAAAGAAGTTAAAACGGTTCTTAACATGCACTCAATTTGCAGACATATTAATTTGAATACTTAAATCTTTCTAACACCCTCTCTACATAGGTATTTAGGGGGACAAGTTGTGGGTATGCCCTCTTTTGATGGGCCCGTGATATTCCCGTATCACCAGTTCTTACTGACTGGTTTACACTTAAGGTTGTGAAACTGTTGTTTTCTTGGTTTAAATCCATGAATGAGTTTATGTAAAGCTAAAAGTAGTTTTCTCTTGAAATTAGTTTCCATTTATTACAGAAATTGACTTCTTCAAACCCTAGAATCTTGTTTTTCACTTTTCTCCTGCTTGCTGACAGAGTGACATGACAGACCTTTACCTCCATTTTACTTCATTGGTCTAAAGTGTGTAGTGCTGTGGCCTTATATCTCAGATCAAGTAAGGAAACACTCATTTTAGAGAAAATAATCCAACGGAAATGATTTTTGTAACTGTGTGCTGCAGATTGGAAAGTCTGCAGGAATCCAAGAGAGAATGATAGATTTGGACAATATTTAGAGCATATCCTTTCTATAATTGCTACGCATTCTAATTGTTTCATTATTGGGATAAACAATGTGCCACCTCTCTGTGAAAATAGACAGTGTTTATGAAATATTTCTCATTAAAGACATGCTGAACTAATAGCTGTACAATAACCACAGAGATTCATTTTTGGGAATGAGGCTGGCTTGGATCGCCACAGGAAATGTGTTGATATTAGTCATTCTTCCAGTGTTCACTGCTTTGCTCAATGTATTGATTCTCTGATGATGAGCAAGAATAAAGGCCAATCCATCTGTATTTCATGATGAAAATCAAAGAATAACATGAAAAAAACTTTTTTTTTTCTTTCTCTCTCTTAGTAGATTCATGTTATGCCTTTCTTCCCTGGCACTTTTAATGATAAGAAATTCCAATATGGTTTGACAGCTATAAGCAAAGCTAATTACAGAATCTGAGATCTTAGGTTTCTGTAAGTCAATATTCAGAACAATTTAGAACATATTTGAACAGTGTAGAAAGAAAGGTCAAGTTACAATATTAATTCTTTCAAGGTAGGCCCAATATATTAAAATATATTTCCCTCCCTGTTTGAAATGTTGGAGCATTCAAATACAATCAAGATACTTTTGTCAATTATCCATTTAAATCAAATGAGGTAGATTTGTGCCGTGCAAATTTTCTTGCATTTTAATGATGTCAATTCAGAAATAAGAAATTCAGATAAGTGACCTCTCAGCAGCTTTTTAAATGATGATCAGTAATACATAATTTATCTGTAAGAATAAGGACTTTGACAGTCAGCACAGGAGTTTAATAAATAATGTCTGAATACTTTTACAGTACATTGTCATATCTGCTCTGAATGCACAGGCTGATATCTTACATTGAGTTCTAAATTGGGGAAATATTTTTCTATTTTTCCATAAAATTTTGGACATTTATTTGTGGGTTGGGAGGTGGCAAATTCAATTTTTTCTCTTCAAGAAACTGAATGCGGAATAAGATTAGTTTCTGATAACAGATGCAAAAACATCTGTAGATATCTTATATCTAGTGTCATTCTTTCATCCACCTCTGGATGAATACCTTTATTGTTCTGCATGTTAGTATTCTGTTTGACAGCAGTGGTGAATTTCCTGTGGTTGTTTGTCACTTTTAGTACAAAGTAAATGTTGCTTAGATGCTCCAAATTGATTATATTCACCCTCAGGCAATTTCATAATAACCTATTGTGATTAAAAATCATAAAACACTATGTCACCTCCAGTCCTTATTAAGATAATTGACCCTCCTACTGAATTAATAATACAACCTGGTTGTTTAAATATGCTTACTACTAAATAGTTCTCCTAAAGTCTAAATGGTAACATATTTTGGTGAGATAATTGAGCTTGTATGCCTTCTTATTCAGTTAAACATTGTGGGTGGATGAGAGCATATTGTTTAAAATTCATCCTGACAGAGAAATGTGGAAGGCCTCAGATTTAGCAAGGGATTTTTTTCACAATTTTCTAGTTATTTTACTCATTCCTTTGCTATTCAATTGAGAAGATTACAAGTGAGAAGCTAAGCTATTCAAACTTAAAGTTATCAGTGCGTAGAATTTCATATTACAAATTTATTGGCTCTGAAACAAAAATATTTATATGGTAGAAGCAATACTTATATATCTTTATTATTAATCCAGGTTTAATTGATTTGTTTAATTATTAGAAAATTGTATAAATATGATTTAAAATTAAACTGTTATTTGACAATTTGTGATTTCTGATGGAGATCATTAGCTTTGTGATATGTTAAATTTCTTTCAGTGTTGAAATTCATGCAAGTTGTTAATTAGATGTATGGAAAATAGAGGACATTGCTTTCATATTGCCTAGTCTTTTTTCCCTTCCCAAGTGAGTGCCAATGAAACCAACACATGGGCAGTAATACATATGAAATCTTTGTTTCTCTCATTAACACAAGCATTTTTTATTTTCTGTACCTCATTGTTGCTTTCGCATTTTCCCTTTCTACCTACTTCCCTTCTTTTCATGTTTCTCCTTTTTGCAGCATTACAAGTGAGTACATACTTCATTCAGACATTACAAAAAATGGCCTCATTCAAAAAGCTTGTAAAAAGTCTGCTTGAAAATATGATCCTATTCATTTATTACTTTTGTTTTGCTGTTGCTGTAGTTTTGCACTATTTTTTGAATTATTTTTTTATTTGTGCAGCTTTGTTTTAATTAAGTAGAAATCTTTTTGCTTTCTTTTAAATCAGTGGCAAACATTTGTAGTTGTTTAGTTCATAATACAGTAAATTGATATTATGGACGTATTACTATTAACAAATTCACACAGGTCTAATCAAGTTAGTACTTCTGTGGGGAACCTGAAAGGAGTTTTAGAATAAATATGTACTCTACTTCATCATTTAAGTGCCAGCAAGTACATCAGCATAAGTGCATCTCCACTTATTTAGCGTAGAATTCTGAGTACATTTTATTCAAGCCCTGAATCTATGTTCCTTCTATATATGACTAGACTATGTGGAATGGATTAATGAGGAAAGTTGTTGAAATCTGAACTTCGAGTTTTAAAAGCTTTATAAGGCATACAGAAAATAAAATATACAAACAAAAAGAAGTTGTCAAGAAAAATATTTTCGATATAGATTTCTTCATAGTTTAGTGCTTTTGCATTCTAATGCAGCATTGTGGTTTCTTTATCAGTCAGAGAATAATCTTACATTCCATACATTGCGTATGTTGACCTATTGAGTAACTGGGCTTCTCAGACAATGTCTATTATCAATCTTTATTTCACTGCATTACACTTAGCACCTACACAAAAACATCTGGATGTTATCATTGCTATTCTAAGGTTGCATCTAATCAACATACTAAGTAGTGTATATTGTTAAATTCTTGCATCAGCCAGCTATATAGAGAAATTATCAACCAAAACAAACAAACAAACAAAAAAAAAATCAAAAATATGTTTTAAAAAATCCCCAAAATGGCCAAATTCAATGAAATAAATAAAATTATTTTTCTCAGTATTCAGCTGCTAAGTCCAGTATGCTAGTAACAATTCTTTATCCTTCCTGACTTAAAAACAGTTATTCTTTTCTGGGATTGGTTCTTGAGAACTTTTTACTTTGAGTTACAAAAGTAATAATAAGCTTAGCCTTCTGTATTTGCTTTAATATGTAAAAACAGTAACACAGAAAATAAACAGATTATGAAAGATCTGATAGTGTTTATCTCGCTGATATATCTCCTGAAAAACTTCTGGTTATTTTCTAAACTCTGACTTGAAAAAGTAGGAAGCTTTTCAAAGAGAATTTGCTAATAAATCCTAGTTATAGTAGAAAACAGGTCACGAAATTATTGTCCCATTGTAGTCAATAGCAAAGCTTCCCTTTATTTCACTCTTTGCTGGAGTCTAGAATTGCCACAACTTGATTGTGTTAAATGGATATATATGTATATAAACACATAGATAGATAGATAGATAGATAGATAGATAGATAGATAGATAGACAGATAGATAGATAGATGCCTACATTTCTTTCCACTGAAGATTTACTACTTACTCTACCACATCTATTTGTCCATTGTAAGTTCTTGACCCTAAGAATATACTTTTGCATAGGGCAGGGAACCAAAATCAGTATAACCCCTCAATACTTAGGACATCATTTGAAAAATATAACTTTGATAAAGTAAGTGGATTTGTCAGCCCCCTTTTTAAACTGTAAACAAAGTAAGTGGTCTCAGGATATTTCTTCCTTATTTAAAAGTTATTCCTGAGAAAATTTTAAACTCATTCCTATATCTATCTTTTTTTTTCTTTTTTTTCTTTTTTTTCTTTTTTTGTTTAATGAATCCAGATATAATTTTAACTTGTGTTGTTTCAGTTTCCTAATTCATAGGTTAGCTGTTGACTTTACGTGGATTCAGGAAGATACTGAGTTTCTAAATAATAGTATTAGTTTGCCATTCTTGTCAGCTTGCAAAATTCTAGGTATCTCAGGCTTGACCCTATTCATGATTAATTCAAGACTGTCATTCCTTCCATGGAAATACTATATACAGACAGAGAATGAGAAATTCCACAAGGTTTAGGAAAAAAAATAAATAAATAATAGACATAATGTATTATTCCAGTCACTGACACCTTCTGTTTTCCTCAGGGTCCTTTTTAATATGTGCCCACAGAGCACAGAGCCTCCTATGTAAAATGTTAAAAGGTTGTGCTGCAAGCAAGATAAAATCCCCAAGGGGTAACTATTATTGTGCTTATTTTGCATATAGGTAAACAAAAGATAAACCTATTCAGTAACTTGCCAGAGATATTCCATGTTGGGACCACTTCTCCCCCTGAACGAGAAAGCTGAAGTGCAAATGTCACGCTTACTTTATTACAGCTGTAAGCTCCTGCCAACTGAAGTATCTTCAGTCTTTTTGATTCTATCAATGAATCCTCAAGCAAAATATAAGCTGGCCGTAGCTCAATTTCTTGCACAACAAAAATAATTGTATTACCATGGAATAAATAATTTTTAATACAATGGTCAGGCAGAAAATTAATCAATCTGAATGAATCCAGAAGCAGTTAACAACCTACTGTTACTCCACCACATACCGATCCAAAGATTAAGAAAGCAATGCCTTGCATGGTATATGACTGGGAGATTTCTAAGAATTGCTCACAAAAATTTCTGACAGTCAAAAATAAGCATAAGTCAATGACAATTTTTTGTCAAAAGGGCTGTTATCTCATTTCTCTGAATGATATAAACTAAGTTGACAAAGCTCTGTCCAACTGTTGTCTGTCTGCAGCAGAATCCCATTCACTCTATCGATGTTGCTGGTCCAGAGGTGCTGGCTAAACTGTGTTTTTAACATAACGATTACGATACAGTTTTGTGGGCTTATCCAGTTACTGTCACACTGCAAGGACAATGCCTAATAGAATGAGGCTCAGGATTTTCAGTGGCCTGTAGCTTCTGCTGTGAAACTGAGAATGATCTTCTAGGTGTCAGGGGACATGGGGAGAGGATCCTCAAAAGCATTTCAACTTCTTCATATTCAGTGGTGTCTTTTTAGAGTTGGCACAAAGTAATGGCATGAGTTACACACCAAGTTCTTCTTGTGTAATTACTTTGGCTTCCAGTTAGAAAACAAAAGAAGGATTAATTCTAACACTAAAGATGGAGCAACGCAAACACTTCTTAACAGCAAATTCTGGCAATCCTTTCTCTTAGTCAGCAAGCAGGCAATTTCCCATTAAAAATAACATCTGCTTTGAACACAATTTGCAAGCAGTACTACTTAGATACTAGGATATTAATATTCATATAAAAAGAATACCTGTCGCTAAGAGGATACTTCTTGCTAACTGTTGGTCATTAGAGCCACATTTTATTACACTGAATCCTCATATGAGGAAATGTGTGCGTAATTCAGTGAAGATCTCAGTGCATTAACAGATCTAAGCCCTGCTTTTGATTGTGTTTTGGGACAAGTTATGACTCAATAATAGTGAATTCACCTGATGGGAAATACTTTAGTTGTACTATTACTTCTTCATGAATGAATTATGCCTGTAGTATTTCAACCTACTAAGAAACAGTTGTAGAAATCACAGGAAACTGGAGGATAGAACTGAATAATAAAATGGAGTATTATTGTCTTTCATGTATAGTATCTAGGATGTAACATAAAATATCTCACAATTTTTGGGTTGCAATAGAAACCCAAATAGAATAAAATAAAGACCTGCTGTTGCTGTGTAGGTTCATGGATAATTTTCTCTGTTATTTAGATGAAGATCTTCATCTAAATAACAGAAAATTAAAAAAAACAGAGCTACAGTTTATATCTCTGAAAGTCTGTTAAGCTCTGATTTGTGTAGGTATCTTCTGAACTCAACCCTCTGAAGTATTACAAATAAATAAATAAATGGGTTTCCCAACATAAATATTTAATCTATTCTAGTCAATTTAAAAACACAGCCGCAGCATGCCCAAAAACATGACCCTTTCATTTTGCACACTATGCTAATACAGTATTATAAGTAGAAAGATTGGTGTGGATGGGATGGTGCTACAATCAGAAAGATTAGCAGAGATGAAATACTACAAAGGGAAAGGTGATCACCCATCTCCAAAGACCTAGGCTCTAACCAGAGATCCTTCCCCAGTGGCAGTCAGCTCTTAAATGGGATCTAAGAGAGATGCAGCCAGGGTCTACCCCTTCTGGTTACACAGCTGAATTGCCTTCACCTGTGCTTCCAGAACTGACCTGGTCCTTTCCGCAGGTTACCAATCACCGGTTCAAGCTGTAACTCAGTAGTTCCCATACATACAGGAGTTGTTACAGTTTATTTCATTTGAATATTTTCAAACATTTAGTTCAGAAGGAGCTTTGAAAAATGATGTATTTGCTTTTTTTCTTATAACATACCATAGATTTTTAATGAAGGATTGTTTTTCCTGTGTATATATACTACTGTATTGTTTAGAAATTCAGATAACTCAAGTGCTTTTCTTCATAAGAACGCATTCTCCCTTCCTAAAGGCACCATTTATATTCTTTGGCTGTTTTTTTTCCCACCAGATAATCTCTACATGGTTTTCAGTACTGTCATATAAATGCTTCCATATGTTTATTTCCCATTATTATTTAAAAGTTTGCTATATAGTGCTAAGCGTTTGTTTATTTCTCACTTTACTATGTGTGGAAAGTGGAAGAAAAACATTTTAACATTTTTTTTTTAATGATATGGTTTATGAAACTGAGTTTCTTGTGGGGTTTTGTATATGAACTAACATTTAAATTCTTTCCATAAGTCAGGTGTAGTCAAGTGCAATCAGTCTTGCAGATTTGTGAAACACAAACTTCTTACACTGAATAATTCAATATTTGGGCTTTAATAGTATTTGAACAGGAATCTATGTAGGCTATAAAGTAGATAGGTGAAAAAAAGGCAGGTAAGACTTGATTTCTGTCTGAATCATGAGCATTTGAGATTCTATGCCTGCTTGCCCCTGGTCTGCCAAGAAGCCAGTAAGCTGAGATCCAGAAGCAAAGCATTACGAGACCTGGCAATGGACTGGGTGGAGAGTTGCCTCCTTCCCTGAACAGCCTGTCCTACAATCCCAGAAAGGGGGTGGTGCCAGGTTGGTCACAACCCAGCGATCCTCTGCAGTAGCCACAGTCCTCAGCTCTAACCAGGAAGGCAGATCCCTAATCAGGATGTTGTTGGGCCTGGCACAATAGATTCTAGGCAGAGGAAGGGCTGAATCTCAGCCAGAAATGATCCAGCGCAACGTATGAGAGCCTCAGGAACAGATGAATCTCCAAGCAGAGCAGGGAGACCCTTGCTGAGACTTCTGTTCCCTTCTTCTATGTAGCATCTCTTGTCAGCCTGTTGGCTGTAGAAACTCCTAGATTAGGACAGTGAGAGAGCACCCTGGGCTACAACAGAAGTTTTCACACCTGGGAACACAGACTTCAGGAGCATACTCACTCCAGGCCCCTGTGTACTTAATAATAATAACATGGAGTATATTGATGGGAATTAACTGCCTTGAGATCAGACTTAATTGGAACCAGTATGAGGCAAAAGACATTTCAATGGTAACAAACAGCAACAAAGACTTTAAGAAAGAAAGGAAAGCATCCTCAGCTCCAAAAGATCTGTTCTCACCACCTCAACATACCTTGTCAGCATATTTACCAACTCCATACAGAGACTAAGTTCACTTACAATTCATAATTCACACTAGCAAGTCTCCTCAATCATTCTTTTATAATCAATATTTTTTCAGGCTGTCATGGGACTTCAATCTGGATTAACTTCCTATAAAGATTCTTCTATTTTCCTTCAGATCTCAAGAGATGTAGATGTTTTTGGCAGAGCCTGTGCTGTGGCCTCCAAGTGTTAATATGAAAATTTTAGCTGGACTTTATCCAATGGGCAGAGGTGAAAAATGAAAGCTTTTCCTCCACTTGGGAAGAAAAGTGTATAAATGGACACACTGAGCCTTTTCTCCAAATCTGAAGTTTTAGATCAACTGTAAATTAACTGATGTAATTTGACTGACCAAGCTTGTTAAAAACAATACCTCATTCTTTTTATCTATTCTATTTGCAAGCAGATGACAAGTCCAAATTAAAGTCTGGAGGGGAAGAAATTTAGTGTTTTCACCGTACCTTTCTTCTTAAAATAGTTAATTGATCAAACATAGAGGAAAATTTTTCACCATTTCTCATAAAAATCTGTTCACGTTTAAATAATTAAATATTTTTGACGAGCCCTAATGCCAAGATTCACACTTTTCATTTCAACATATATTTTTAAACTTTTAATTGAGTTGGTATTATGTTATCTCCTGGTTATGAAAGATTCAGGAAGAAATAAGGGGAACACAACTCCTGCAAACCAAATTCCTGCATTATCAAAAGTAAACCATACATTGAATTTCTAATGGATTTTCTCACCAAGGGACTTAATCCCAGCTTCTTGCTAGAGTAACCTGAGTGAGATAGAATCTGCTTATCACCCTTTCCCCTGAAAGTACAGAAAGGTAAACAAGAAAAGCAACTTGTCAGCACTGAGACAATTACTCCTGTTTCTAACACCACAGCCTAAAACTGATAAGAGTTTTTTATGAGGCATTTTTGTACCCAGATTACAAGAAATCCGCAAGTGTTTGAGCATTCTGCTATCTAGATTTCATGTTGTTCCTTGTGTCTTTATTTATCTAAAAGCAAAGTTATTTTGCTTTAATTTCATTTAGCTTGAAGAGAGGAGAGGAGAGGAGAGGAGAGGAGAGGAGAGGAGAGGAGAGGAGAGGAGAGGAGAGGAGAGGAGAGGAGAGGAGAGGAGAGGACTGCTGATTTATTCTAGGCTCTGTTATTTCATATTACCAAATGAAACTATGGGAGAAGGTGCAGAGCTGTACTATTTCAAACCTAGCCATTGATGATAAAAGAATAAAGAAAGAAGGTCCCTTCTGTACATATCCACAGATTGTGCCCATAGACAATTCCTTTGCAGAACATAGTTCTCTTCCACTGCTGTGCTTGCAAGCAAGCATGAAAAGGTTAAATAATAGACCTTCTGTTCAGTTATCCTTTCTCAGAACAGAAGTGTGTGCTCTCATGAAGAGAAAACTGTTTTCTTTGGTAGCAGAAAGATAAAAGGAGAAGTAGTTATTAACCTTTTGTCCATAGATTGAACTTTATTTGCTTATTTCAGAAAGAATGTTATTTATTTATTTATTTATTTATTTGCTGCTGTGATAATCTCCAAAGCATCTTCCTCAAATTTAAATCTCATTGGAAAGTGGTGGGTTTGTGTTCCTCACAAAATTACTCAGCAGTTTTTTTTTTAACTTCAGAGATTCCACTCAAGCAAGCATCAAATTAGTCCAATATTGATTTTGCTTTTCACTAAGACTTACTTCCTTTTGGAAGATGAGCATGGACAAAGATAGCCCCCCAAAAATCTTTTTTTTCTTTCCCAGAATGAATCATTTGAACAGCAGAAAAATTCTGGTAGGGATAGAGTGCTTTGCCTAGAAAAGCTAAGCTATTTTGGAATAATAATCCATGCACAGGAAGAAAATTGGAAAGGCAAAAGCCCAGCTTGAACTCCACTTGACCATTGGGATAAAAGTGAAAAAAGTTTTTACAAGTATATTAACAGTAAGAACTAAGCTAAGGAGAATCTCCATCCTTTATTGGATATGGCAGAGAAAGTGACCACTGAGGATAAGAAAAAGGCTGAGGTTTCTCAATGCCTTCTTGATATGTGTTTAAAAGTCAGATCGTTTATCCTCAGGGTACTCTACTCACTGTCCTGGAAGTCTCAGGTGGGGAGCAGAATAAACTCCCCATGTTTAAGGTGGAAACAGAGAGTTACTACTCCGTCTGGAATACTACAATTCCACGGGGTGTGATGAGATCCACGCAAGGCTGCTGAGGGAGCTCATGGAGGTGATAGCCAAACCACTTTCCATCATGTTTCAGCATTCCTGGTCAACTGGAAAGGTCCCAGAGGACTGGAGTCTTGTCATGTGACTCCTAGCTATAAGGGTTGTAAGGAAGATCTGGGGAACTACAGGCTTATCAGCCTGACCTTGGTGCCAGGGAAGGTTATAGAGGAGATCATATGTAATGTGCAAGAAAGCCAGGGGATCAGACCTAGCTAGCACGGTTTCACGAAAGACAGATCCTGCTTGACCAATATGATCCCCTTCTATGACTGAGTGACTCACGTGGTGGATGAAGGAAAGGCTACTGACATAGTCTACTTAGACTTCAGCAAAGCCTTTGATGCTGTCTCCCACAGTATTCTCCTGGAGAAGCTGACAGCCCAGGGCTTGGACAGACAGTCACTGCTTGGTTAAAAACTAGCAGAATTGTTGGGCTCAGGGAGTGGTGGTGAATGGATTTAAATCCAACTGGTGACCAGTTATGAGTGGTGTTCAGAGGGTTGGTATTGGGGTCTATCTTTAGTATTTTTATGGATGACCTGGATGAGGGGATTGAGTGCACCCTCAGTAAGTTTGCAGATGACACCAAGTTATCAGGAAGTGTCGATATGACTGGGAGTAGGAACGCCCTACAGATCAATGTGGACAGGCTGGATAGCTGGGCTGAGGCCAGTGGGGTGATACTCAACAAGACCAAGTGCCAAGTCCTGCACTTTTGCCACAACAACTGCAGGCAACGCTACACACTTGGGGCAAAGTGCCTGGAAGGCTGTGCAGAGGAAACAGACCTGGGGGTGCTGGCTGAAACTTCACTCAGCTAAACATGAGCAAGCAGTGTGCCCAAGTGGCCAAGAATGCCACAGCGGCAGCTTTGCCAGCAGGACCAGGGAAGTGACCCAGGAAACTACAGGGCCTCACAATTCCAAGAACAGTGATTTTGTAGAGTTTCAATAACAATAGACCATAGTAATACAAAATCACACTATTCTGTGTTAAGAATAAAGGATTTGCTTATGTGTTTAAAGACTACTATGAGACATAAGAAAAACTGACACATCAAACTAAATTCTGACTTCTACATTTGATTCTTTTGATACAGACCAGATAATGCAACAGAGATAAGTCAGTGTAAGAGGAAATACACTGTAAACACTTAGAAGTATATCATTTAAAAGAGCAGCAATAAGGTTAAATAAATAATTGTATTGCATGCAAATAATAATCTATACTGTATCTATTTTCCATAAGTTTTTCAGATAATCTTGTTGTTCATTTCTGTATGCAAGTATGGGTATTCCCTGAGTTCCACATGACAGCATATCTTACTCAAACTGTTATTTGCCACCTTCTGTGTCTGCTTCACAAGAAATTGCTTTTGTGGAGTGTAATCCACTCTGAATTTTCGTAAAATTTATGAATGCAAAAACAAGTTTCTGTACATTCGTGAAAATTACCTGCATAAGGTTCAAGTTTACCTTTAAAGAGATTTCTAAGGAAGTCCTAAATGAACTTAAATAGCAGCAAAGATTTTTCATATTGAGTCACTAGTAGTCAGTACTTCTGAAAAACCAATCAGCTTTTAAGATTTCTAAATTAGGAATGGATTTTTAAATGTCTCTGGAGCATGTTGGCAACCTGGGATGGGAGAGAAGTTTCTACATGTTGTTTGTGGGTGTTTTGATTCTTTGATTTAGGAACACAGTCTGCATTAGGATCAGTTTGTATTGTGAAGTAGTTCAGATTTTACACTGAACTTACAAAATGGGGTTTTGAGACCAAAATGGCATTGACATCTGAACTGAATCTGAGAGCTGTGTTCCCCTCTGAGGATACAGATCTCAGACATCTCAGAACAGGGAGCTCCCCGAGATAACAAAAATAACTCACTGAGGACACACAGGGATTTATATCACACTCTGCTCTCTCAGAGGCTTTGGTGCCACCTTATATGTAGCAGGAAGCAGCTCTTTTTATGTGGGGAATTCTTTGCCCTGAATCCTCTTTTGCAAGCAGGGCCTTCAAAAAGGATACAGTTGCAGTTATTTGTTTGTATGTTTGCTTTTATTTTTTTATTAGTATCCCCACGTCAGAGGAGAGGAAATATACAGATCTTCTCCATCTTCTCTGACCCCCTTTGACACACCAGTGGTAAGAGCAGTCATCAAGAACATCACATGTCTGAGTTCACCTCACTTGTCCATCTACACAGGCTCCAAACTTCTACATTGTTAAGCCTGGAAAGCTACCCTGCCTGTAAGGCATTGGACAGCTTGAACTGTGGCAATCTGCAGGTCTGTGAGAAGCTGTTTATTTTCTGTAATATTCAGTGAGCCAGAGAGACAAAAGAATCCAGAGATTAAGTCTGTAGGGAAGTTTCTGTCATCTAACTTAAAGAAGGAAATTCTGTATTTTAACAATTCTTCAAGGATATTCTGTTTGTTCTACATTAAGCAGTCGCTGGGTAAAATGCTGAAATACTTTTAAGAACACAGATTG